>NC_081418.1:59734359-60934359 GCF_949786415.1 Peromyscus eremicus | reverse complement strand
CCCTCATTAAACCATGCCGAGGTCCCAGCCTCCTTCTATAGCTTTTCCCCAGTTACATGGCTCAATAAATCAATTAAATTATTTAAATGAACTTGAGTTGGATGTTCTATTATTTATAACTAAAGATTTATTTGCAGCTTCGGCCCCCATGCACATTGTAACTACAAGCCTATGGAAGAACATAAGGGGTGAGTCATGGAAGGGTGGAGGTGGCCATATTGCTGTAGAGAAGATTCTCTCCCCAGAAGCCACTCAGAGTGGTACTGAAGGACACCAGATAATTCAAGCCCAGCATCGTACCCAACGGTTCAAGCTCAAACACAAGAACAGACTTAGGCTGGTTTAACTGCAGAAACATTTTGAGACTTCACAGATGAACTGTCAGATTGTCTGCACGGAGTGCAGGTAGCAAAGTCCTCACACCT
The DNA here is from genome assembly GCF_949786415.1 of Peromyscus eremicus. Lineage (NCBI taxonomy): Eukaryota > Metazoa > Chordata > Mammalia > Rodentia > Cricetidae > Peromyscus > Peromyscus eremicus. Next base: position 60,933,934 of record NC_081418.1, on the reverse strand, counting down.
TGAAGGCCGAGGGTAAGAAAGGTGCTAGTACCTATGCCCTGGGGAGGACACACTCCTATCCAAAGCTGTCGCCTACCTTGGTCAGCATTTGCTCAGAATAAAGGAGGCATTGCACCCCCTGCTGGCCAGTGCTAGAGATGGCAAGAAGCATAATTGCAAAGAGTTCCATGTAGTGGGCGCTCAAAGTGCCCTACAATGGGTGAAGACACAAAAAGCAGCTGTGAGAGCTGTCTTTGAGAAACTTACCAGTTGTATTTTAGGCAAGAGGAAAATAAAGGGATCTGGACTACATAATCCCCTTCCTCTAGTACATAACAAAATTAATAAGAAAAAAATCATAGATGTGTAATAGAAATCAATTGGGGTGGGGTGGGGTCATATTAGTGTATATAAACTCTGTCTGATGAAAGGCAAGAATGCATAGTTAACGAATGGGTACCTTCACTCACATATGCTCATTTTCACCTGCACACACATACACAGGGTTTGCATATGCCAGTTACATCTAGCAGACCAATAGATTGGGAGAGGGGCCATGCTTCATGCCACATGCTTTGAGAAATAAAATCTTACACAGAGAAAAAAGATAGTCTCCTAAGAAACAAAATAAAACGATCATGCCCAGCTCCAGTAGTCAAAGGACTTCATAGTAATACTAGGTGAACATTTATCAGGAGCAAGGGCTGAAAAACACAGGAGTCAGCTCACTTGCAATTTTGGGGACCCACCGGGTAGTCCAAGAAGCCATCACTTCCACAGTTGCTGCTGGGCTTCAAGTCAACCCACCAGACTAAAGGAGGCCAGAGCAGCCTGGGCCAGCCTCTGCCCATGGCTCCTCTCCCCATGGCATCCCTTCAGGCTGCTGGACAATGTGAGTCCCAGCAACACCTACCCTGGGTGACCATGCCTGCACCTCCAACTCTTCAAACCCAGAGTTCCCTTCCAGTCAGTCCTAACAAAAAGGAAGGAAGTCCCAGAAGTGAGGCTTCCCAATAGTTAAGTCAACGTTCTCTGAAAGGCAAGAATCAAAGTACAAAGTAGCAACCCACCCGACTAGAACAGCAGACAGAGTACAACAGACTTTGAGCCATATTGCAGACATGGGCAGGAAGTGCCTCTGAGACAGAAAGGATGGCACACCAAGCCCTGGGGTGCTGGGCGGACGTTAAGCTTTATTAAAGTGCCGTGAGCATCACTATTGGTGTTCATGATGAGCTCTTTCCAACGCTTCTGAGGCAGGCTGGGGAGATGGCTCGGTGGCTCAGAACACAGACTGCTCTTGCAGACCAGAGTTTCCAGCACCGGGCTGTGAAGGTTACAATGAATTGCCTGTAAATCCAGCTCCAAGGGATCCGATGCCCTCTTCTGACCTCCAAAGGCACCTCATTCATATGTGCTCATTCACACACACACACACACACACACACACACACACACACACACATACACACACACCTTAAAAAATAAAATGTTTTTGTTTTTTTAAACAAGGAAAGATGCTGGGGGGAGAGCAATTTGGCTCCCTAGTTGGCAACTGTTAGACTCTCCCTTGCCATCCTGGCTGTCTTAAGTAAGCAAAAGCCCCATCAGTCAAGCAGCCAGCTGAGACTGTTCTTACGCAGGCACCGGCCATTTTTAACACCGCACACACACACTGGGGAAACTGCACTGTGACACAGCTGTTCGCTCTGGCTTCTGACGGCGAAGCCTTATCAGGGCTATTCCGAATGGTTCGTACTGGACTTCTTGCTATCACAAACCATGGTGAACTCTGGACAACCCTGCAAGCACTTCCACTGGGCCAGAGTGGGGGCCCTGGTGGGCTAGCAGAGGAACCCCTGTGACAGGTGCCAAAGAGACAGTGCTGTAATTGGTGCAAACTCCAAGCTTCGTTTGCACGGGAGGTCCGCTGTGCTTGCTGCAAACAACCTCCTCTGAGTGTGCAACCGGGCTGTTCCACTCGGTGACTGGGCTGCAAGAACCCCTCTGATGCTCCCTCCCCGGTGCTGCAGCCAGCATTAGACCCAATAAAGGGTTTCTCTGAGTAGTTTTTCTCGCCCCTGTTAGTAGTGTGGGCTGGGCCGGTGACACAGAAGAGGCACCGGGCAATAAAGCAGCGGTTATGGCAAAGGTAACGTGGCAACACCAGAGGATGAGCAATCACAGCTCCAACTGCAGCAGAGGCAAGGCAGCCAGCGGCTTGACCACTGAGGAAGACGCCGGGCCGAGCAGTCTGAGGGCGGAGATGCAGATGTGACAGGGCGGCCACTGCTTGATAGCTGGGGAGGAAGCCACTGGACAGCCTGAGGGAGTGACCAGAGTAGGAGCAAGAAGGAATCAGAAGTAGAGAGAAGATGGAGAGCCGAGGCCGAAAGAGGAGAGGGGGCCATGAAGAGCCAGGGAAGAGAAGCTGCAGGCCCTGGCTCCTGGAAGAGCCTTCAGGGCTGCGGGGCTGAGATACCCGGAAGTTGTAGCACTGATTGCTGCAATACCCAGGGCTGCCCACAAGCTGCTGTGCCAGCTCCTGCAAAAGCTAAAGAACTCTGATTTCCCAAACCTACATCAGAGCTGTAACACATGCTGCTGCAGGGCTAAGGGGCCTGGAACTCCTTGCCTGCAGGAGAGCTGTAACACATGCTGCTGCAGGACTAAGGGGCCTGGAACTCCTTGCTTACAGGAGAGCTGTAACACATGCTGCTGCAGGGCTAAGGGGCCTGGAACTCCTTGCCTACAGGAGAGCTGTAGCACATGCTGCTGCAGGACTAAGGGGCCTGGAACTCCTTGCCTGCAGGAGAGCTGTAACACATGCTGCTGCAGGGCTAAGGGGCCTGGAACTCCTGGCCTACAGGAGAGCTGTAACATTAAGGGTGCCACCTGCTGCTGCTCTTGCCCATCTGCCACCATTGCTCACTGCCATCGAACAGTGAGGGACACACAAAAGCTGTCAGAAAGCAGCCCTTGAAGAGCTCCTTGTCCACCCTTCACTTCCACCCAGGTAGAGCAAAGGGAACCCAGCCAGCTTCATGATAACCCCTCTAGACAAGGAGGGCTCTCTGCTAACAGCCTTGTCTGCACCGCCAAATGCCATTTGGGGGACAACTTCTATTCCAGTGATCAATACATCCTGGTCTGCTGGATGGCTTCATCTGATGTGAGCATCAGTCAGAATATGCACACTCTCTTCCTGTCACCTCTGCATGCATGTGTCCTGACCTCTCTAAAAGGTTGTTCTCCCAGTCATGTTTACATTACCTCACCCCTATACCTACCAGTCCATTGTCCTAGACCTACTTGTCTTTATGGGCGAGTGCTTTTGGGGTCACTGACTAGAGGCAACAAGCCACCGGAGATAATCTCTACCCTAGCATGTGATGTGGTCAGTGGAAGAATTATTAGGAAAACAGTATGGGTGTCAGTCAGCAAGAGGAGAGCAGGCAGAGATGGAGCTTATGGATTTCAGGGTAGGGACACCACGCCTATTGCTCTCTGTCACAGCACACTGCCTCGTTGGAGCCCAGCCCACAGTGAGAACCAGGGATGTAACCAGGGGTCTCCTGTCTCCTGGTGAAGCACAGGTTGACCTCCATCTTTTTGGAAAAGGTCTGGATCCTCATTCCTTGCACTCATGCCCTCCATCCCTTCTGAACCCCCTGCTGTGCCCGATACCCTCCTGCCTACTCACAGAATTCTGCAGACCTACTAGATATATGTCTATGCCTCCTGACAACTCACAGTCCTACTGAGGATGGGGCACCCATTCCTCTGGGTGGGTCCCACTCATGCAATAGGGGACCCCTTTCTCTGCACATTGCACCTTGCCTGCCCATTGAAACATCTCTTGCCTATACAGGTGGACCAAGCTGCCGACAGTTGTGCCCAGACAAGAACCAGCTGCTTCCCAGTAAGCTACTGATGTCTGCCAACAGTCTTCTCCAAGCTTCAAAATCAGAAGACCAGCAACTTCAAGGAATTGAGCCCAAGACATGATCTCATCTCTCCAGCAATAGCCTGGGCTACCCAAGGGTAGATATGGAGGAGGCAGGACCCAGCATGGGCCCTAGCTTTACCCCTGACCTGCCATGACCTTTAGCAAAAGGGTTTTCTGTGCCTGCAGAAAACTGATTAAGCAAAACTGATTCTCTGATCTTAGGGGAAGGACTTTGCAGCCCCCCACAGCTGCCCCCTCAGCCAGGGTCTCACCGGCCTAGCTCTAAGTTTTATGGTGGTCATAAATACAAAAAGAAGAGATTAACACAGGTTGGAGTATTGATCACCAAGGAGCCTTTCTCTGTCACATTTCCATATTGCCCTTTCGCTTCCTTGCCATTCCATAATCCTATAACTCTCTCTAGCACAGATCCCTTGGTGTTCTCTGGTAAATGTCAGAGCTATGCTGCTCAAAGGCAGTTCATGTACTCTGACAGTCAGAGCAGAGAGCACAGCATTAGGATGTGCACGGCTCCTGGCTACACCTTCCCCTCACCACGGTGTCAGGGTAGCTCAGCCTGATCTCCACAGGGAGCAGGGAGAGCGTGCTGCTTCAGGTAACAAGGGAACTGGAGTACACTGTGTTACCTCCAGCAGGTCAGCTAGCCTCTCTCTGATTCTCAAGTCTGGAAAACAAGATTTTGAAGTCGGATTCCATCTAAACTCCCTCCCATCTTTTATATTCGATAAATTATGTTTGCAAAGCCACTGGAGACATGATCACTTTTGACTGATCTTCTTAATAAAAATGAAGGACGAGAAAGAAGGCGGCGGCTTTAAGGGAGGCAGCCAAGGAGCTGCAGCACCCATCTCCTCAGGTGATGAGTTAGCTCTTAGGTGGGGAAGCTCCTTACAGCTTAATCCCACTCATGCCAGCAAGCTAAGCGGAAAGCCCTCTCACCGGATGTAATGAACTCAGTGAGTTTTGGAGGAGGATGGGGAAATCGCTCAAGTGTTTCCTGCCTCCTGTGGACACGTGTTCCCACTGCTTGGGATCACAAGCACACAGCACCACGCCTGTATTTTCTATCTGGGTTCTGGGGATCAGACGCGGTCCTCATGCTTGCAGCACGCACTGCCAGCGAAGCACCGCCCAGCTCTCCGTGACCCTTTAGCTAGGCTCTTTCCGTGTCTCCTCTCCATTCCTTCCAGCAAACCCACCTTCTCAAGCACACCTGCAGTGCAGCACAAGATGTGCTGTGGAGACAACTCCCAGCTGGAAGAAAGCAGAACGTTCTAACACCCCACACACACACACACACACACTGCTGCTTTTAGTGACAGGAGCAACTCCAAAGAATTTCTGGGAGACCAAGAGTGCCTGAGCTTATGGGAAGGGACTAGGAGAGAGGAGGAGCAATCCTCTTCCCTCCACAGGAGTGTGACCAAACTCTCACCCCACCCCACCCATGTACCTGGTGGGAGTTGCTGGGCCTGATCCACCCTTTTGCAAGTCAGGAATGTGCACCAATCACATATCTGATAAGCAATGACCTGAAATGTATGCTTCCCCAAACAATAAAGAAGTGAACAAAGCCAGAAAACACCGACTTCTGTTATCCCGACATCGGGATTTTCCTGGGATTGCGGGCATTCACAGGGCTTCCCTCTACCAGGAAGATGGCTCCTGTGCTCTAAGGTCTGGGTTAGTAACTGCAGGACAGTCTGTCCCCACTGCTGCATGGAAGTTGGAACTGAACAGGCCACAGCCAGACCTTAAGTCAAATGAAGATGTGTTCACAGGCACGCACAATCCCAGTCTAGAGTCCAGTCTCCCTCCCTCCGCAGAACCTGTGGTCAGGATGCCCTACTGCCAGGCAGGCCACGGGGAGGACAGGTGAAAAGCCACTCCTACTCCAACCACTTGGATTCTGGACCCACGCTATTCTGCCAGTGGTTAGGGAGCAATCCAACACATGATGGTCACACAATGGCCATTCTAATGAGTTGGTATAAACTGTGTTCTGGAAACTGGTGTCCAGTTTCACAATCTATACAAGCAAACATTTCAGTATTCCATAGACAGGCAGCTTTCAGGTGACATACACAGTAGGCTCATTGGTTCCTGTAGCCATAAATGTACACTGTGTCTCCTCTCCTAGTAGGTGAGATCTCCAGTCTGAAGCAATGTTATGTATTGTTTGTTGCTGTGGGATGTTCTTCTGTATGCTGTGAATATGTGTTGCTCCCATTGCTTAATAAATAAAGCCGCATTGGCCTATGGCAGGACAGAATGGAGCCAGGCAGGAAATACAAGAGAGACAGAGAGAGAAGAAGGGTGGAGTCAAGAGAGACGCTGCGAGCCGCCGCCAGGAGAAGCAAAATGTAAGAGAACAGGTAACGACACGAGGCCATGTGGCAAAACATAGATTAATAGGAATGGGTTGAGTTAAGTTATAAGAGCTAGCTAACAATGAGCCTAAGCCATAGGCCATACAGTTTGTAATTAATATTAAGCCTCTGAGTGATTATTTTATAAGCAGCTGTGGGAACAGGTAGGAGAGAGTCGTCCAGAGAAACTTCCAGCTACAGTTTGCTGCTGTGAGGAAATATCTAAGGAAAGCAACTTAAGGACCGAAGAGTTTGAGGTCAAGTCCACTACAGCAAGAAGGTGTGGAGGCAGGAGTGGCTGTAGCTGTGAGCAAGAACACAAGGCAGCTGGGCACCCTGTGTTTGCAGTCATGTCACAGAGAGAAATGAATGCTGGTTTAGACTCCTTCCAAATTAATGTGACTTTTTATAAGATAGAGCTTTTGATAGGAGGAAATTCAATCCTAGGGAACCTCTCCAACCGTCAGCACAGTGCAAAAGGCTTCTCTTTACCAATACTAAGCTTTTTAACAATTACCCCTGCTTTTTCTGCCACCATCTTGTTCCTATCTGAAATGTCATGGGTTAGGCCCCATTATCCACATTTCTGTTGGCCTTCTAGCCTGGGATGGACCATTAATCTCTGCTTATGGAACTCTGGTGTTTCTCTAGCTCTGAAGTCTTCCATATCCCTCAAGCAAACCAGCTCCAAAAGTATAGAAACCACACAGTAAAGTGCATCAAAACCACTTCTGGTACCAATTTTCTGAATTAATTAATTTTTCTATTATTTTAATAAAATATCCAACAAAAGCAACTTGAGGAAGAAAAGGTTGGGGCTCACAGTTTGAGGGTACAGCCTCCCCTGGGGGGGAAGTCATGGCAGCAGACGTGTGAGATAGCTTGTCACTTTGTTTCTGTAGGCAGGAACAACAGAAAGATATATACTGTCCTCACCTCATTTTCTCCTCTTTATTCAATGTGGAACCCAAGCCTGAAAAATGTTGTCACTGATATTTAGGGTGAGTCTTCCAACCTCAATTATCCCAATCTAGAAACTCCCTCAACAACATGCCTAGGAGGATGTTTTTCTCCAACATATTTCTCAATCCTATCAAGTTGACAATCAATATTAACCATCACAATGAGTAAAATAACCTTGTGAACTATAAAACTCAGTAAATCTACTACCAGCCAATCTGAATGAGATCTCATGTATCAACAGTTACCCATGTCCCCTTATTCTAAAAGAAGCTGGGCTGGGGTAATACATAATGCTATGATAATAATTTGGCCCCACTGGCATTGATATCCACCCCATGAATGCCCAAGCATCCTTAGAACACTCAAGTCTTTCTATTCCCAAAGGTATGTTATAAATGCCACCAACTCTCCCCTTCAAAAACAGGGAACAATCATTATGTCAAAATGCTGAATTACAGGAGCCTTCTAACTGCTCCAACCTGTCCTTCAGACAGTGGTTCTAAGTCCCAAGCTGATCCATCTTCCAAATATCCCTCCAGAGTTTGTTTTGGTTGTAAGTATACAGGATAACTCCAATAGCTGCCCTTAACCCTAGTGGTCCTATACTTTGGCTGATCATCTCTGTAGCTCTTCGTGAGTCATCCCAGGCTGTCTCTCTAATTCTGCTGCTGGCTATAATCGTTGTTCTCACATTCCTCCTGCTTAGCATTGCTACCTGCTCTCAGATCCCATCATACCATGGCTATTAAAAAACTCTTCTGTCATGAGCTCTGGCCTTCAAAGAGCAGCCACCAATGAGGAAAGACAAGCAAGCACCCCCACGCTGAAATACACACATGTATATTTATAGATGCTCAGGAAGGAGCTGTACATGGGAGAGTTTGGATGTGCGTGTTGGTGGTAGAACAGAAATGTGGCTGATGATGAAGAGAGTAAGTGTTCAGGGTTCCAAAGTGCTCAACTGAGATTTTCCTGGAACCTGAAAAGAAATCAGTGTGATAAGACTGGAGTGGTGGTACCTAGCCTCTCACAACCACACTCATTATCAGTTTGGCAATGGAGAATGAAACCTTGTCATCATCTCTGAAACTTCACTTAGCTGTCACTTTTTCTGGAAAAACCATTCCCGACTCACTACACTGGGTTAGAAGCCTCTCTTTAAGACACCATGATTTTGTGACACTTGTCACACTGTGCTGTGATGGCTTGTGCTCTTGGTCTGACTTAAGGATCAGAACTATACCATGTGGTAATTACGTCTCCAGAGTCTAAGCCTGTTGGTCTGAGCAACACTGAGGCCATGGCCCCTTTTTGGTGCTCTGAAGGTACACCACCCTCCCTTCCTATACTGATTCTCTCTTCATTGGATTCCATTCTCTTCTCCAGCTATTAACTTGCTGACCTAGTAAATGCTTTTTGAACTGTAGAAGTGTTATCAAACAATGTATTTGCCACTTAGGATTCATTAAGACAGAGTTAAGGAACACTCCTCTCTAATGCTGTATTTCTGTAAAGAATGAACAAACAGCCAGGCGGTGGTGGCGCACGCCTTTAATCCCAGCACTCGGGAGGCAGAGCCAGGCGGATCTCTGTGAGTTCGAGGCCAGCCTGGGCCACCAAGTGAGTTCCAGGAAAGGCACAAAGCTACACAGAGAAAACCTGTCTCGAAAAACCAAAAAAAAAAAAAAAAAAAAAAAAAAAAAAAAAAAAAAAAAAAAAAAAATGAACAAACAGTACAAACTTTTATGCCACCAGCCCTGGCTCACACCCCCCACTATCATACTACTTAACATGAGAGATTACTCATCAGGAAAAAGAAATCAGACACATGATGCTGTGCACTTTAAGAGTGCAGGAATTATTTACTTCTTAGATTTGTATTTGTCACTGTGAAATGGACATGACAATAGTATCTACTGCATCAGCATATTAGAAGAATTAAATTAAGTCATGCATTCAATAAAGCTTAACACAGTGCACAGAAGTGCTCAAACTGTCCCCTGTGTTTTACCACAAGATTCAGCATAGTCAAGCAGTGCAACAGGGAGCCTCGATTCTGAGCAACCCCAGCCAGAACCCAGGACAGGTTCCCCAGAGGGCAGAGAAGAGGGAGTCTCCATCTTGCATACATAAGTGTGCATATACATATGCATATGCTCATACACATACATATATACACATATGTATATGTAGAGTACACACGCATCCCACCAGATCTGTTTGTGAGGAAAAGCTTGACAAACACAAACCCCTGTCTTTTGTTGCTGGGGTTCCCTCTACGAGGGTCAGATGTTTTCCACTTCCAGATTCTGTTCTGTGGTGACACGTCCTGACTGAGGTAGCAGTTCCTCTGAGGTTCCTCCAGGGTTGATGCAAATATAGAATCCTGTTGCTACTTGCATATCAAATACATAAAAATGAAGGCTTACAAACTGTTAGGAAACCTGATGCCCTCAGCCATCCCCTAGAGAGCACATGATTGATGTGCTAGGTAGGTGATCCCTTCCCTGTCAATCAGCCCCTCGCCCCAGGGCCCACATCCAGGCAGTATCAAGTGTAAACATTGCAATCCTGGTTTCTTGGTGGGTTCAAGTCTTCAGATTTCAATCCATTCAAAGTCACTAGGGCACCAAGGCCATGAGAGCAGCAGCATTAAATGCATGGTCAGCTTCTTGTCCCCCTGCGACTTTGCAGAGAGCAGAGAGGTTAAGCATTCTGCATGTGCTTCTCCCCAGCGGCCTCAGTCAGCAATGAGATTCATGGCAGCCATTTTGGGCTCTTGTTGCGTCGTTTGTCATGAAAATGAGGTATTAGAATTTCAGGGCCTAATATGCCGAGTGAGTTAGTGTGAGTTATAGTGGAGAGTCGAGCTGCTCCTTTGGTATTTCCGATAATATGTAGCTTTGTCAAAGGCGGATGGCAAACGATCAGTCCAAAGTGCCTTGGAAAAGCACACTCTTCATGTCAAAATGGCTTACATTGTGGAAAAAATTACTATCAGTCAAAATGGCACAATGGGAGAGCACGCAAGCCGGAGGGAAGTGGTGTGAACCCTTAAGAAGCACTTGTAAGTTAGCCTGTATGGAGAGTGGATGGAGAGTCTCCATGGCCATTGATGGGACAAAAGCTTTTCTATGGCTCCCGCTGGCAAATTCCCTCAGCCTCCCGAGAGGGGAAATCCACTGTCTGACAAGCCATGGGAACGTTTCCCACCCCTAGCACTGTGCAGAATGGATGGCACTCTTTAAGGGTCATCTGAAGAGAGATGCATTTAAGAAAAATGAATTTCCGTTCTCCCAGGAAGAAGTAATACACTTACAAGTGTGTAGGGCTCATGTAGAGGGAAAACTAAATCCAACTGCTAAGAGCTCAAGGTGGGAAGATTTTAATCCAACCCAAGAACCCCAAATGGACTAAGTTCTTGGCAAAGATCTCCTTGACCCTGGAGATATTCCAACAATGGCCAAGTGAAAGGACAGTTGGATCAAGTGGACATTAGGGTTCCCTCTAATTTAGAAGTTCTGAAATTTTACCACTAAGATAAGGAAAAGCAAGATAATTCTCTATCCCTTGATCAGAAACATATTAATAATGGTAATGGGAAGGGAAACCTGAGCTTTTGAGCAATCAATCCCCCATTCCCTTCTATAATCCATGTCATCTTCTAGAAGGAATGCTCTCAATCTCTAAGGAATCTTACCTAGCTGATGCACAATGATTTCTGAGCCTGGATAAGAAATGCAAAAATGTTCCAGTCACCTCAGAGTGCAGACATGATGGTGTACAGCACCGTGATAAGAAAGAGGACCAAGTCTGCTACCAACTCTGGTCATTTAGCAAGTGGGTTAGAACACCGGACCAGAAGGGATCTCAAAGCCAGGTTCAAAGACAACTGGAAGGTATTTCTATAATTGGGGGTACCAGGCAAAGGGGGAGAAATGTTGAGAGCAGCCGTGATGATTTACCATCCCCATGTAGATGGCTGAAAAACCAGATTGCCAGCTGTCAATGGTCTCCAAGGCATGGCCAGAAAGAGACATCAGCCACAAGGATGGTGTGTGATATTTTGATCATAGGGTCCAGAGCTCCAAGGCCACAGGAGAATTGACTTCTCCCACCAACTGAAAAGCTGAGAAGATGGGAGGTGGCATCACAGGAAGGACTCAGGGAAGAAAGGTAGAAAGAAAGAGTGCAAGGAAAAAGTGAAAAAGGAAATGCGTGACCCGTGGCAACACCAGGCCTTTGGATGCATTCTCATCCCAGTCTCTGCACCATCTGCAAGGTACAGTCTTCCCTCCCTTGCAGGAAAAGATGATCCATCTCAAGATCAAGGTCAAAGAGGCAGAGCCAGGACTCTACGTGGGATGCTGGCTCCATCCCACAGGGACTGCTGCTCTCCCCAGCCTCTCCTCTCCATTATGACTTCTCACTCAAGGACACAGTTTAATGCATGCCATTGGCACACATCCTTCCAAGCACTTTGATCAAAAGAAAAGCTTTCTCTCAAGAGGAGATGCATCAACAGAGGCAGACCAGGGCTTGGGTCCCTTTGGAGGTCCATCATGTACTTATTGACAGAAACATCGGTCATCATCACAACCAAGCCAAATGCACATTACTCAAGGCCAATTAGTTCCCACTAAGTTCAAAAGGGACCCATCCACTTCCTTACTCTAGCAATTTTTAAGCACCCCCTTCACTCCCTTCCTCTTCTACCAGACACGCATTGTTCCTATGATCACAGAGCAGGACACAAAGAGACATGTCTTTCTTTTCCGGGGGATGTGCTAGAGGTAAAGCAATGTCTGTGTCCTAGCAGCCCCACAACAACAACAATTCCACGTGGACAATAATAATATCACTAAGCTGACAAACAACATCTATAGATCAGCTTTGGACTACAAACTGCTCAGAGCAATTTTGAGAGGGCTAGCTGAGATGATCCAGTTTCAAAGACTACTTGAATAAGGACTTGAGATAAACTCTGAACTTCGGCATTATACTCAAACTGGACAACGAAGGATATGGTTACCTTTCCTAGAATTTGACAATTAACCTAAAATCTTTCTTTTCAGAATAAAGATACCTTTGTCCATACCCAGCATGAAGTAATTTTAAGATTACAACACCCACATTCCCAAAGAGGTAGTGTGGGGCAGGTGATTTTTTTTTTTTGGTCTTTTAATGGTTTTTGGGTCTGGGATAATTTTCATTGCTTAGGAGGGTTGGTTAAAAGTTGTTGTTAAGGGTTAGGAAAAGGGCTAAGCAAAGGAGATTAGATTTAAGGTTCTTGTTTTAAAAAAAAGAAAGAAAAGAAAAGAAAAAGAAAAAGACAATTACTAGTTTTAAATACTTTACATTGGATTGGATTTTTTATTGTATACAAATTATATACATATTGAAATTGATATTGTTAGAAACTGCTATATGTATATTTCTAATTTTGTTCAAGATATTGTACTTATATCATTCATTTAACAATGTAATACAATTTGCTGATCCTTGAATGTTATTATTACCAATTATTAGGATATAAAAAAATGAAAGTTAGTAGTTAGACATTAAAGTAGAACTTGCAGTCGTATTAGGTATGTTTTCAAGATTGAACAGATATATTTTAGATATACAGATCATCTTCAAACCTTTCAGAGATCTACAGAATATGGCATTTAAAATGTTTTAATAACTTAGAAAATTTTTCTTTTTTTTATGACTATGAGACATGTCGGCTCCTTGCAGTACCAATCTACTTCAGAGAAAATATGGGCATTGAAGAAACTGCATATGAGTTAACTTTCATTGTGGCAAAAGTTAGCCACTGGACAACAAAGTGTCCTCAAATCGACTGCTGACAAACAGGACAAAATGGACAGACAGGACACGAAACAAAGGACTACCGAATCTTGCCAAGACAAATGTGGTTATGGCTTTATCAAAAGGTATCTTCTGAGGCCAGGACAATATGGCACCATCCCTGAAGTGGCCTTTGCAAGCTGGAAAAGGTACCGTGCCCTTTTCTTCGAAGGCAGCTGAACAGGCAGTGGGCTGATGGCTTCTGATGTACAGTGGAACGGCAGCTGAAACAGTTATTCTTGAAGAGTAACTAAGCTCACACCTCTCAATAGTAGACTGGCATTTGATAGAGGGATGTGAAGAAGAATGGGATGCCAAGATGAAGCCACACATACATACACCCAAGAAGAATGGACAGCTGAATTCAAAAAACATTAATTTCCAGAATTCAAAATCCTGAATCATGACATGACACTAGTGGAATTCAGGTGTTTCTGGTACATGGACTGCTCTCACCAAATGTGAGGTCGAACTGTTCTCACCAAATGCGAAGTCGAACTGTTGACCTTGTGTACATCCTAGTTCACAAATGAGTCTGTCAGATATGCTAAGCCTATAGGCTGAAGATGATGCCCCAACACTGTGGAGAAACCTCAGGTGATTGTCCAGGCAGCTGGCTGTTTCTGTCAACTCACATTTTTTTTTGGAAGCTGCTTGTGTGCACTTCCTGGTTTATTTTTGTTAGGTAATATTATTTCCTTCTTGGGTCTCTGAGGGAATTGAAGATTAGTTAGTTATAGTTGAAGATTAGTTAGGATAGAAAGTGAATCAGGTACATTTTGGACTTACCAAAATAGGATACTCTGAATTTGTCAAATACAAATGGACTAGACATTGTTTAGGTATTTATTGATTGTATATATGGTATATAGTTATTGTACTTTTGTATATAGTTTTTCTTATATTAGTTATAACTTTTTCCTTTTTTCTTTTTATTAAAATAGAAAAGGGGAAATATGGTGATATTTTATTTGTACTGAAATGTGATTTTATTTGTATGTTAATAAATAAAATTGCTTGGGGGTCAGAGCTAATGGCAAGCCATAACAGAAGTCTGACAGTGGTAGCACACACCCTTAATCTCGATCACATGACAAGCAGATCTCTGTGTGTTCAAGGTTACCACCAGCATGGAGACACACGCCTTTAATCTCAACACCAACCATGGAAGATCTGGAGGTCTGTATAAATGGGCAGTGATGAGGAGGTCATGTGGTTGGGTTTGCAACCAATGAGAAGACAGAACAGAAAGTCTATAAGAAGACAGAGACACAGGAAGGAAGTCTCTTGCGGAGGGGAGGACAGGAGCAGCAGTGAAGGGTAAGGTTTTTAGGGCTTAGCTATTACTCTGACCTCTTGGGCTTTCATCTCTGCATTGGCTCTGTGTCTCTTATTTAACAAGACAGTTACATCTACACCATCAACTCACAGCTTTATCCCTAGAAACAGCCTTCATGCACAAGCATCTAACCTGTCCATTAATAATAGCTTTCATGCTCTAGAAAGCTTTCTTTGTTGTTTATCACTTTGTTACTCTACACTAGCATGATTTTGGCAAGAAAGATTCAGTCCAGGGCATTTCTTAAGGATTGATGGCGGCCTGGCAAGGACAGGGAGCTCAACATGAAACTGAAAGCAGCTATCCACCTACTGGCTATGTTCTTTTTCCTCATTTCTTCTTTTCTTCTCCTTCAGTTTTATTAAGGTATAGTTGAAAATTAAAATTGTACACATTTACAGTGCTCCCATGATATATTTATTTATTCAAATATATGCATAAATTCAAGTGATTAAATCAAGCTAATGAACATGTTCCCCATCTCATCATACTTATTATGTATAAAAGAGGTGAGACTGTTTAAGATCTACCCTCTAGAATTTTTTTAATTTTTGTTTACTCTTTGAAAATTTCATACATGTTTTCAATGTATCTTGATCATATCAGCCCTCACCCACCTCCTCTGTATCATTTCTCCCTCATGACTTCATTTCTCCTTTACAGTTATTTATTTATCATTTTTAAGCCATGAATCCAATTAGTGTTACTCATATGCATATGAGCACATCGTCATCCACTGAGGCATGAGGAACATAACCAGCGGCTACACTCCTAAAGAAAAGCAACTCTTACTCCACCAGCAACCATCCAACTACCAAGAGCACCTCAGCTAGGGATGGATAGGCCCTTCCCAATTTGTGCTAGAATTTTGTCCTGGTTTGACATTGTGCAGGTCTTCTGTAGGTAGCCACAGGCACTGTGAGTTCATGTGAGCAACAGCCAGAGGCCAGCACTTCACAGCAGTCTTCCACATCTTCCAGCTCTTACATCCTTTCCTCTCCTCTTTCATGATGGTCTCTGAGCCTTGCTGGTATGGTGAGGGTGTATATAGATATCCCATTCCTGGAAGAGCACATAGTCTCTTCTTCTCATCACCTTGAACAGTACTAAAGTCTGAGTACAGTGATATTAGCTATGGCCACTGTGATCCACATTATATCCTTAGGACTCACTCCTCACTGCCTGGGATGTTCGGCCTTTAGCCAACATCTTTCCATCTACATTCCATGGGATGCATTTTAATTCCTAGTTCTTTGGTCCTCATCCCTGTTCTGCTACTTGTCATATGTGCACAGAGACCTTACATTTAGTGTTTTGATGTGTGCAATAGAGATAAGAACAGTTCCCACTTCACAGGTTTTCTCAATGAGCTAGTGGGGGCCCTGGAGTGCACAGACACAGTGAGTGTGTGATACACTCCCATTCATGAGCAAGAGCACAGGTAGAGAGATTCAGAGGATACCTTCTTGATACAACCTCCTTGTCACGGTCCTCTCCTTATGTCCACCTACTCTCTAATGAGGCTGGATAGAAACATCCAAGAGTCACAGCAAAGTGTAGGTCCAAGGCCTGTGGGCTTCCATCCAGTTTCAGATCACTTTACAGACGGAGAGTAAGACACAGCAAGGTGGGATGACTGGTCCAAGCTTACCCAGCTGTTGGAGCAGGGAAGACACTGGACTGGAATCCACAGATGATGAGTACTGGTTTCTCCTCGGTGCCTCCAGGGTGGTACTGAGCCATAAGCTTTATGCAGCCATGAAGAAAAATGCAGCACTGTGGTGAGTTCAAATCCTGAAGACCAATGTGGAGAGCTGGCCGTTTCCTACAACCTCCAAAGTCTAGCTGTGGCATCGAGAGGACTCCTGTGAAACCCGAACAGAAGAGACTGATTTCTGCTGGGCAACTGTCAGTGCCAAGCGCCCACCTTATTCCCATGACTCCAACTTAGTGTCACCAGTGACATGCTAGAACTTGTTCTGAGCAGTAACAGAATCAGAGGCATTTATCTGGGGTGCTCCAGGAGAGTGAGTTCCTCTCACCTCATCTTTCTCTGTTTATCAAGGCTTTCCCCCAGAGTGGGGACTCCCTAGAAGCCAAGTAGTAATAGAGAGATGGCCAGAGGCAATGACCCCACATTGTCCACCCCACATGACCCCTTAGTCATGCAATGGAAATGCTCTCCCTCAGCATGACCCACTCACTTCCTCACTCTGCCACTGAGAGGACACCTGTCCCCAAAGACCTTTGCGTTGTGCTGACATGAAGCCTGAGTTCTCTGAAGTTACTATACCTCCACAGTTAGCTGGCCTGTGGAGATACATAATTTAGCTGAATGAAAACTTACTATACCCTAGGAGGAGGAGCACACAGACAAGTAGCAGGAACTAATTAAGCTAATTAACTTCTTCATTGTTTGCTTCAAAATATTTTGCATAAAGAAGAACTCCGTGTACACAGTTAAAATTATGTTCCCCTCTTTTACATCTCATTATTCTTCCTCCCTCCCAGACCTAATTACCATGATGAATTTGCATGCATCTTTCGGTCCATTTTTCATATTTTCACATAAATTTTGTGTGATTTTTTTTTAAAGATATAAAATGTTTTAGCAACTATGAAGATTGAGACAGCCCATTCTTAATCCAGGTTCTTGTTCTCCCATCCCTCCAAGAATAAAGTGAGCAGACAGAAAAGGGGAAACAAACAGGAGAAGCTTCTATTTGCAATGTAAGAGTAATGATCCAAACGAGCAAAAAGAAATTGGAATGGGAAGTAGAAACTCTGAGAGCCTGTGTGGCACTGGGATGCCACACAAGAGGTGCAAGTGTTCTAGGTCCACTCTCGGCAGGCTTCAGGGTGCAGCCAAGAGATTGTCAGCAATACTATAGCTGTAAGCTCTCTGAGACTCTCAGGAGACCAACCCAAAGCGGTCCCTGGCAGAGCAAGTCTGTAGCAACAGGTCTCTCACATCCGACAGCTCTAGAAGGCTGAAGAAGCGTCCCGCTTGCAGCTGAGGCAGTGGGTCTCAAAGGCTGAGACAGGAACGCTGGATCTCAAAACAAACAGAAGATTATGGCTACGTTCTGAGACACTTGTATTTTGGGGGAAGCTAGATACACAATTTGACCAAAGATTGTGTCAGATGTGTAAAAAACATGTGATGGAATCACTTGCAAAGTTATAACAGAATGTATTCTTTCTAAACTCAGTATTTTAAGATTTTTCCTTTTTTATTCTTATTCCTTCTACAAAACAAAGAATGGCATTTTTCTATGTGTAGTCTTTATTCCACAGATTGTTTCGATGTGCCCCCACTCCTTCCTTCATGACATGTTGTTGATACATTTCCTCTAGTCATTTTTAAACAGTGTTTAAAAGCCAAACTGTTATTTATGTACCTAAAATGTCTGCATTTTCTCCACTCTCAAATGATAGTTTAGCTGAGTATAAAATCTAACTGAAAGATGCCATTTGACTGCATTATTGCATCTCTCATTGATGATAGGGCTTCTGCCTATAGTCTAATTATTCCTCCTTCATATGAAGCTCTTCAGTGTTTCCCCTTTTCTTGACGAACTGTGGTTTCATCATGGTGTGCACAGTTGTGAATCATCCTTTGGGCTCTACGTGCTTCATCCATCCGTAGATCAGATATTCCTTCTAGGATAAAAACTGCTCAGAATTTTTCATTAATCGGTATAAAGCTTATTGTTAAATAATTCTCCTCTCCTATTCTTCCCATTTTGCCTTGTAAATGCTGTTATACATACATTGCATTTTCCACTCTGTAGATGTAACCAACCGTCTTTTTAAATAAGAAACACAGAACCAATGCAAAGAAGAAAGCCAAGAGGTCAGAGCTAAAAGCTAAAACCTTACCCTTCTTCCTGCGGTGGTCCTACCTCTCTGAACCAGAGCTACTTTCTGTGTTAAAGTCTTTCATTGGTTGTAAACCCAACCACATGACCGCCTCGTCACGGCCTGTCTGTATAGACCTCCAGGTTTTCCATGATTGGTATTGAGATTAAAGGCATGTGTATCCAATACTGGCTGTATCCCTGAACACATAGAGACTTACCTAGCTCTGCCTACCAAGTGCTGGGATTACAAGCGTACGCCACCACTGCCCTGCTTTCCTATGGCTTGCTAATAGCTCTGACCCCCGGGCAACTTTATTAACATACAAATAACATTTTAATACAAATAAAATATCACCATACCACTCTACTCTCAGCTATTCAAGTGTGCAACATTTTTTAAACCATCCTTCAGTTTATGTATAGCAACACAACTTACTTGTTAAATAACAGTACCATAGTGGGAGGGAAAAAGACTTGAGTCTGTTGGGAAGTAACCACAGTGCCTTGTCTTAAATTGCAGTTGCCTGTGAAAGCCCTGCATGGCCTGACCTGCTTTCCACTCCTGTAAATGTGCTTGCGCTGGCATTTCCTGTTCCTGGTCCTTAGTCACACAGGCTCAGTTCCCACTCATGGTCCTCAATCACATAGGCTATGATTTGAACCCACTGATGACAGAGAGGTCAAATATGACCTTGAATGGCCTATAATTATGCAAGAAACTGGGAGCCACAGGCAGAGATTTCTAGCAGTTACCCCCTGAGTCCACCAGTGTGAATAAATACTTTCCATTGCCTATCCTTAGTGCGTGTCTCTGTCCCATTTTCTGGTAACAATAGAATGATTTTATACAGTTTTAAACAGAAGAAAAAAGAGGAAAACTTCAGGTTACAAAATCCCTCCCCAAAAAACAATTTTGCTGAGTGAGTCAATGTGACAGATGTGTTCAGTGTCTAATTTCTAGTGTGCTTGTGGTCAACGGAATTAAAAAGAAAGCTGAGTTTCATGATCATTGCCCCAAAGGAATAACACGCAGTAGATTCCTTCAGAACCCAAAGACTGGCTCTTGATACTTCAACCTATCTACCAAGAACAGAAAGAAAACTACAGTAGGGCTGAAACCAGAAAAAAAGCATTCTCTTTCTGTCCTTTTTCCAGTGTGCAACGTTTTTAAATTTGTTCTACACTGAGACCAATTTCCCTGGACTTATCTTCTAACCACAGAGCTCCTCTTGCTATCCTCCTCTTCACTCTCTCGTTCTGCTAAACATCTGTAACATAATGATTCATTTCTAAAACTACTTCTTGATTGTTTTTAAGACATTCCTGTTATGGTTTATGGCCTTATGTAACTTTATGATTTGTATCACTTCTCCTAACATTTTAAGTCTGTTTATAAAAATTCTGCTCCCTCCAGTCCCTGGGAGACAAAGCCACCATTTGTCCCCACTATTCTTCTGTTCTTTCTGCAAAATTGTCTTCTCTCTCTTCCTCTTCCTCTCTCTCTCTCTCTCTCTCTCTCTCTCTCTCTCTCTCTCTCTCTCTCTCTCTCACACACACACACACACACACACACACACGTTTTGTTTTGTTGGCTCTTCGTATAAGCTCATGTTCAAGGCTGACTTCCCTATAGATACAGTGAGTGTCCTGGTATGGAGGACCCCATACATGGGAGCATGGGTTTGCTCCTGCGAAAGATGTGTGGATTCTGCCTAGGACAGTTTTCCATGTGTGAGTGTTCATTAGGATCCCCATGTCTATTAAGTACTGTGACATACAGTTTGCTTTCTACTATTAATCTCACAATACCAGGCTTCACCGCATTTTTCCCAAGTGAGTTCACAAAGGCTTTTAGGGTTTCTCAGGCATCAGGGACGTTTTTGGTAGACACTGGTTTATTCAGCTGGCTGTCTTTCCATCTCCCCCCACCTATCTGCAGAAGTGAAGCCCATCCCCTCATAGGAATGTCTAATATTGTGTTTCCTCTTATTATCTAGAACCAGAGGCTGTCTCTTTAGGGATGCCAACGTGGCCCTCTGTATAAGTTGGCTGTTATTTGTTCCTGTGACTTGCCAGGGAGACAGGAACAAACGCCCCTTCACTCCAGGTAGCACACCAACAGACAAACAATTCCACCAAAGTCTAGATTAGTTCATCTGGGTCACTCAGGAGCGTGAGTGACTCAAAGGTAGCTGCATCACCAAAAAGCCCACCCCAGCACAGGTGACAAATCACCCATCCTGCATCCCAGGGGCTCTTTGCATAACTGAAAGGCAGCTTCGCCTGAGTTCCCTCTCCCCAGCATTTGTTACTGTTTTTATAGACTGGAGCAGGGGAGGGGGGGCGGCTTATGGATCCTGTAACTTTCTAAGCTCCTTGAGCCTTGTCGATTTTATTACCCTCTTCGTCTCCTAAGTGCTCATCCTCTTCTCCCCAAGCAGGAAAATGTTTCCATTCAAAACAAACAAACAAACAAATAAACAAACATACATACATACATACATACATAAATAAATAAATAGACGCACTGCCCGCTGTTAAGTCCCTGCTGATGCTGATGCTGATGCTGATGCTGATGCTGATGCTGCTGATGCTGCCGCTGCTGTCTGATTTGTTTCCGAGTGCTGGGGAGCAGAGAGGCATTCCCTGAAGCCACCTGCTCTTCCTGGTGACCCACCACCACTCCAACAAACTCTCACCACCCACTCATCACCAAATCTGAACTCACCAGGTAGTTAGTCCTTTATTAGATAAGGGTAGTAGGAGGGAACAGACACAAATATGTTAGACAAAGATGAGACCCCGAGCAACACCTCCTCAGCCCAGAGGCTGGACACACTGTCTCGGGACCTTCCCGATCCACCCAAGGTTCCCCTAGCCCTGCCTGCCCGGCAGAGGAGCTGTGGGTACAGAAGCAGGGTAAGCTTGAAGCAGCGGCTTTCTTTCCCATAGCAGCAGCTGGCCCACGTGTGACTCCCGTCCCTCTCTCCAACCAGGCCAGGGATACAGAGTTTTAAAAGAGAGACCAGGAAAGTCTTTAGGGATGCACAGTGCAGGGGAGCAGTGGCTGGGTAAGGTGTGCACGCATAACCAAGTGTCACTGAAGATGTCATTTCCCCCGCGCACTGTGAGATGTCAAGGCTCTTCACTCCAGCCCTTTCTCCTCCCACCCAGCATGACCCCTCCCACCCCGGCCACCCATGCATATACACACACACACACACACACACACACACACACACACACACACACTCACACTCAGAGCACAGTCACTGACTCCAAATAGGCAGAAGCTGGTTAGGCTGCAACAAGAAAGCCTAATTACAGCCACTCAAAAGCTGCTAATCACTCATGCCTCATTACCAAGAAGCATAATGACCATGGTGCATGTAATTAGTTACATGTTTGATTAGGCTGACTTTAAGTTTCATTCTGGGTCAATACTGAACTGTCCTGTGAGCTCATGGTGACTATCTGCAGGGCTGGGGTTATGGGGAAGAGGAAGGCCTGCTCAGCAGCCACCCTTCGCCCTTCAGGGAACTGCCTCAGAGCAGGGGGCCACACTGAATGGGACAGAGCTACCCAGGGGGCCATGTGAGCTTCTGAACATGCACAAAGCCAGGAAGACAGTGACTTAGCAGAGTATGGAGCAGGGGTGCAAGGTGGGCATGAGGCTGAATACAGCCGGGCACCTGGAGATCGCTGTGTGTTTAAGGAGCTGGAAGTGACACTGGACTCACAGGTTAAACATCTCATTTGAAAAGGTTTGGGTACAGTAGTTGTGCCCCTGGGTGATCAAAGTTGGAGGAAACTCCCTAATTGCCAGAGTCAGAAAGCAGAAGCCACCAGCTTGCATCGGTGCCTTGTGATCTAGTCAAACAACAAAATACAACTCATACGAGTTTTGACAGATGCTACCACACAGATGGACCCTGAGGACATCATGCCGTGGGAAACAAGTCAGACACAGGACAGACACACATTTCATTGTCTTCACTCCTAGACAACGGCACGATGGTCCCGGCCCAGCACTGGAAGCAGCAGGCACCACAAGTCTGCCCGCTGCCCCACTCTCTCTGCAGCTGAACGAGATCTCTGGGGAAGAAGCTGGGTGGGAAGACACAGAGGAGGCTGGGTGGGGATGAGGCAGGTCTCATCCTCCCGCTGGTGGGATTGGCAAGACTCTCCTGGATCTAGTCTGCCTAGATGCCTCTGAACTCACTCTACATTTCGGCCTCAGGTTTGACTCAAAAACTGCAGACTCTGCTCTGGGCATGAACAGTTGCAACCACACCCCATTCTACATTACAGACCACAACAAACACTGACATACTTTCTAAGGACTGAAGGCCATGGACCACCACCACTACCACCCCAACACCATCTCAACATCAACATCATAAAGCTTCCAGAACTGCTTTGATCCCAGCTGACACTGGTCACAGGCAGAGGCCACATGCTATCCTTCCCCAAGAGCAGCTACTACAGGAAGCTCTCAGTTGCAAATCCCATCTCCCTTTGGAGTATTTCTCTCACCACCTGGAATGACCTCTCCTGTCTGGAAAGCCGTCTCTTGACACTGTGGGCATACAGGAGCACGTTCAGCTTCCCCTCTCAACCCGGTGGCCCCCTCACCTACACAACAGGCTCTACACAAACACAGCAGAAGCTTTCATCTGCTCAGATAAAGCCCCAGACAACAGCCCGCTCACCCCACCTCACGTTAGCATACCACTTCTCTCTGCTCAGCCCACATGAACGGGCTTCCTCCTAAGCTATCCTGACACACAGAACCAGGGTCTATCTTCATCACACAGAGATTTCCCAGGACCCATAATCCTTAAGATTCTGGATCTGGCTGGGCGGTGGTGGTGCACGCCTTTAATCCCAGCACTCGGGAGGCAGAGGCAGGCGGATCTCTGTGAGTTCGAGGCCAGCCTGGGCTACAGAGAGAGATCCAGGACAGGCATCAGAGAAACCCTGTCTTGAAAAACAAACAAACAAACAAAAAAATTGCGGATCTGGGTTTACTTTGTTTCTTTTACCATTGCTCTTAAATTTGACTGGCACACAGCAGGCTTTTGAAGTTCTCCCGATGACCAAACGCCCTCGGCATTTATTTTACACCCACAGATGAGCAAAGGAAGAGGTAGACAGAAGTGACATGATCTCCAATCACCTCTACAGTGTCCCTCCACCCCTGGCCCAGACAGACCAAGCAGCGCCCCAGCAGCGGGAAGCTGACTCTGCAGGCCACAGGACTCCGAGTGGCCCACACAGGATCCAACTCCACAATGAAGCTCCCTCCACGTTTACATTCATCACTGCCTTGGAGTGGGGCTGCACTTTTACCACTGGGAGGATATTAAGTTAACAGAACACATTAAGTGCTGGTGTAAATTAAAAGCCAAATCATTCTATAATCAAATAGTCATTATTCCAAAAGGAATTGCTCACTGGGAACACTTTCATCGGTATTTATTGCCCTATTATATTAGAGTGGGCTATCAAATAATAAAAAAATACATTATATTGATTAGAACCTAGCGCTGGATTCAGACAAAACTGCAGAGGTCCTGTGTACATTTTCACTCATCCTGTAATTTATTCCTCTCCCCTCTACTTTGGCTTTGCCCTGATCTGCAGGAACAGTTAAGGACACATAGATATATTGCCTTCTGCAGAGAGTAACACACAGAGGTGCAATGAGCCAAATTTGCAATGGACATTCTTCTTTGCTATACACATAGAAATGAACTATTGCTGTTTAAGAAGGACCCCTGTTCTGGAGTCGGGAACATGCAGCCTCCAGCCACAGCCCAACAGGGAAGAAAGCATGAGCAGGCCACTGGGACTGTCACTGTGAGAGAGTGGACCATGAGAAGTGAGGGTAGGAAAGGAACCACGGAAGGAGACAAAGGAAGAAAACAGAAAATGTGGAAGAAGAGAAGAGAAGACAGAGAATGGAACAGGAAATAAGATTCCCAAGTCTGTCTAAAAAGAGAAAGTCCTGGTGTCTAGAGAGACGGCTCAAGCAGGAAAGTGTTGGCCATGTGGGCCTGATTTTGATCTCCAACACCCACGTCAAAGCCGGGCATGGTGGCAAGCCCATGTAATGCCAGCAGTGGGGATGCCGAGACAGGGGGGTCTTTGGGGCTTGCTAGCCAACCATCCTAACCTACTTGGCAACCCCCAGGTCCCAGTGAGAGACCCTGTTTCAAAATAAAAATGTGGATGGCTCCTGAGGAACAACACCTTAGGCTGACCTCTGGCCTCCATGTTCATCAGCACACATGCATACGCACATGCTCCTATGCACACATGCACATCTGCATGCACACACACACACACAAAAAAAAACAGACATATAAAATAATTGTTTTTAATCTCCTTCATTGCTATTGGTCAACAGAACCTCAGCTTTACCTTGGCTGCTGCAAGTCAGAGAGAAACCAGAGCATTTTATCATTTTTTTTCACTGTAACTAAAGTCCTAAACCAGAGGACTGACTCCAGGCTTTCAACATGCCCCGTCCAACTACCCACCCCCAAGTGAGGAAGCAAAAATCAGTGATGAAAGCCGGGAGAGGCTTTGACTCAGTACAACTACAAGAGAAAGACAACAGTTAAGAGTCACCCCATGTTTGAGTTGATGAGATGAGCTTCACCCTGAAACGTAGAAGAGGAGTTGGGGGTTAGAGGCATGCATGACCAAGCAGTCCCAGCCACAGTGTGGTCTGCCCGTCATTTGTTCTGTATTGGTCCTTGTTGAGTGAGGGGACCAGCTGGTTCCCATGGGAGCATTACTCTTGCTTGGGGGGTGATCACATGACAGAATGATGTTTGGAAAGCTGCTGTTCCTAAAATCCAGGTGACTGTTGGTTTAAGGTGATGGTTATAGACTCTCTGCTCCCTTAGGGAAGGCTAGAACAGCCGTGAAAGCTGGCGTCAGATGTCTTATCTTGGTACCTTTAACCTTGAAGGGAAATGAGATGAGTTAGGTGCTGCCTTTCTTTATAAAAAACACTCCTTAGGAGCGGGTAGAAAGATGGCTCGTCAGTTAGGGGCACTTGGTGTTCTTGAATAGGACCTGTGTTCAGTTTCCAGCATCCACACAGTGACTTACAACCATCTTTACATCCTCTTCTGGCCTCTGAAGGTACCAGGCATGCAAGCCATGAACATACACACATTCAGGTATATGCAGGCAAAATACTCATGCACATAAAACAAAAATAAGGGAATCTTAAAAAAAAAAAAAAAAAAAAAACCACCCCTTGGATGATTCGCATACCCACAAGCAGAGTTAAGAGGGGTCTCATCCAAAGTTTCAAGACAATGGAGACATGCAAAAGCAAGGCTGTGGCGCCAGGCTTGTATCCTGATCTTCTGTCCTGAGGGCCCATGTTAGAAGCTGCTTTCAGCCAAGGCGGCTTCAAAGGGACGCTGACAGTATGGGCCGACCTTTAACTTCACAGGGTTGTAAACATCTGAATCTTAATCCGTCATCGCTAAACGTGATTACTTCTCCTAAGGGAGTCCGATGACCCCCAGGTTTTAAACTATCCTTTCTAAAACCTATTCCTACTTGAAAATTAGTGTTCTGCCAGGTCTCCAAACCCAGTCCTCAGAGCAGAATCCTACCACACACTTCCCAAAAGAATCCACATCCAACCTCACATAATGCTTCCCATAGACTTCACTTTACCCAAAGAGAGATCAGGCCTTCATCTCCACTTCCGCAAGGAGCCGCCAAGGCCATAGAACGTCCTAGCAACACAAGTGTTAGTCATAGTGAACTCCTGGGACCACAAGGGGGGGTTCAGGCTGGGCCGGCCGCATCATTGGTCTTAGACAGGGAATGACCATCTGCAGCACTGATTCACTTACCTCTTGACTCAGGGACCACAGAACCATGAAAATGGCCCGCCTAGATGTAACTGTCCTGGCAGGACTGAAGATATTCAAGAGAGAACTTGTACACTCCATGTGACTATTGAAAAATGGGCCCAAGAAATTGAAATTTCCCTAGAAGCCTTCATGGGAGAAGGAAAAGCCTGGTGCCAGCCAGAGGGGGAGCTTGTGCCCTGGAAAGAGATTCCACACAGTTCTGGGCAATTTGTCAGGACAGACAAAGCCAAGACTGTGATGATGGGTGGGAACGCATCACAACCAGGAACTGCCTAGTTCTGCATACCTCTTGCCCTGTATTTGTTTTTTGTTTTTTTTGTTGTTGTTGTTTTTTGGTTTTTTTTTTCGAGACAGGGTTTCTCTGTATAGCTTTGCGCCTTTCCTGGAACTTGCTTTGGAGACCAGGCTGGCCTCGAACTCACAGAGATCCACCTGCCTCTGCCTCCCGAGTGCTGGGATTAAAGGCGTGCGCCACCACTGCCCGGCCGCCCTGTATTTGAACTTAAACCTCAGGTCAGCATCTGGAAGACAGATCTGGAGAATCACTGGGCCTCTTTATTTCTCTTCCTAAGGTGGCCACATTGAATAAATACCTCTCTCACCCCCTCCCCTTCACCCTCTTCTCTCTTTCTCTCACTCTCTCTGGCTCACTTGCTCTCACTCTCTTGTTTTCACTATTTTGGTTGTCTAATTGCCCTACTGAAGATAGGTAGCCAGACCTAACTTCTTAGGGCTGTCAGGTCCCAGACTCTGAGCAACCCCAGTAACATGAACTGGCCTTCAGCATCAGGCCCCTGTTCTTATATATACATGGTATAAGTCCTGAGAACACAAAGATTAACTGTGCACAGCTCCCCTTAAAGATCTCAGAATACAGACTCCATGCCCAGAGACAACCTGCAGACAGTCGGGGGTAAGTAGCAAGCCTGGCGTTAGGAAGAGAATGTCCAGGGCAGTGTGCAAGACAGTGACGGCAACTTCACCTTTTTGAAATTGCTAGGACTTGGGTTCCTGTAGTCAAGTCAAATCCTTGAAGTTCCAGAAGCCGGAGGTCTGCCCTAGGAAGCTAGCTGGTGGCCAGAGCCAGCGTCCCTGCTTCACGTTCCCCTGGGTCCAGGAATTGCTGAAGAAGCCTGAGGAGCAGAGAATTTCCTCTTCCCGTCACCATCCACGGCATCACTGCCCCTCCCACATGGTGTTTAGGCAAAGCAGACGTCTCATAGAACAGGCATTCTGAGAGAACAGCTGTAGCTCAGGATCAGACTGCCCACCAGGAAACAGGCAGTCTACCTCTTTCTCCAAGGCTGACTCTGATAATGAAATTGTTGGAAAGGTCACAGAGGCCCCACCCCTTGTCATACAGATGAAGGAGTGGCTTAGACAGGAATCATTTGCCCGAGGGTCACAGGATCTAACACAGAATCCATTCCACTCTCCAGGCTCCGAGTCAGGTCATACGCCCTGTGGCCATGACACTCATCTTCACCTTGACCCCAGCTTCTCTGCCATCTACATTCACCTCACATGTTCTGGATGCCTCGGATGCACCCATCCACCACTCCTAAGGATAAACCATCACAGCTGTTCCACAGAAAACCACCTTGTAGACCACGCCCATCACTGTGCAGTGCCCTCCATCCCCCTCAGACCATGAACAGTCAAGGTCACCTCTGGCCTCCCCATCTCTGAGGCCAGCCAAGCCCCACCCATGCCTGCTTGTCTGAGGGGGAGGAGAGGTGTTTTCTTCTTTGTAGTGCCACCACTTCCATCATCACTATCAGGGGTGGGACCTGGGAGAACGGAGCCGTTAGAAGAGGCAGTCTAAAGTCTCCTGCAGTAACCAACTTTGTTCAGAGCCTCAGACAATTTATACTCGGAGGGTTAAGAAAGGGCACACGAGTAAAGTCCTCATGAGTTCAAGTGGTATACAATCACAAGGATAAGCCACATTTGGGGGAAAAAAATCCATAGAAACATCGAAAGGACAGTTTAAACATTTAATTGAGTAACAACAGTAGGCAACAGTAAGTCATATGAAGTAAACTCACTCCTTTCAGCTGCACCTGGGAAGATCATGGAAACACATTCCAAGAACAATTCCATGTTTTAAAGAAACTGAGGTCACAAGGCTCTTGCCTTATTTTCTTGGAATGTCCTCGCAAGCACTCAGGATTCTCCTCACGTGACTCCATTCCTGAACCAAGTTCCAACATGCTTCTGTTTTCCATCCCGTCTTTCCTCCATTCTGCTTCTGTACCCTAACTAGTCACATCACATATGATGAAGCTAAGTTTAACAAGTTTATATATTTAATCTTTAATGTTTAAAGTGAAATAAAAATATTTGAGAGTCACATCCTACTAAAACACAGTTCTTTTTGTACGTAAAATGGATACCACAAATAGTTTCCTTAATATTCTTCTTGTGGGGGTGTATACGTGAATGTGTGTTTTTTTTGGGGTTTTTTTTTTTGTTTTTTGTTTTTTTTTTGGTTTTTCGAGACAGGGTTTCTCTGTGTAGTTTTGCGCCTTTCCTGGGACTCACTTGGAAGCCCAGGCTGGCCTCGAACTCACAGAGATCCGCCTGGCTCTGCCTCCCGAGTGCTGGGATTAAAGGCGTGCGCCACTACCGCCCGGCGAATGTGTGTTTTGTGTGCCTGCACATGTCTGTGCTTACATATGGAGGCCAGGTATTGTGCCTCAGGTGCCTTATATCTTGTTTATTTTTTTAAAGATATGTTTTATTTATATTTAAGCACAAGGGTTTTTGTGCGTCCGTGTGAGTATGCCAGCTATGTGTGGGCTTGCCAACAGAGGCCAGAAGAAGATGCTAACTCCCCTGGAGCTGGGGCTGAAGACAATTGTAAGCCCCGCCCCCAGTGTGGGTGCTGAGAACCAAACTCTGGTCCTCTGTAAGAGAAGTAAGTGCTCTTAACCTTTGAATCATCTCTTTAACCCTTACCTTGGTTTTTTGTTTATTTTAAAGGCTTTTATTTTTAATGTGTGTAAGTGTTTTATCTACATATACATCTGAGCATCAGATGTGCACAATGTCCACAGAGGCCAGAAGAAGGTATCAGATTCCCTAGAATTGAAGAAGTTACAGATTGTTGTGAGCCATCGTGTGGGTGCTGGGAATTGAACCCAGGTCCTCTGGAAGAGAAGCCAGTGCTTTGCTTTCCTGGCCATCTCACTGACCCACTCTACTTTTTTCTTAACCCATTTTTCTCAATGGCCCAGGACTCACCAATTAAGATAGGCTGGATGTGGGTTTTTATGTGGGTTCTGGGGACCCAGTTCCTTATGCTTGCAGGGCAAGTACTTTACTGACTAAGCCATGTCTCAGCCCTGTTCTTGACATTCTCAATCAATCACCCTCAGCCAAAGAGGAGGCTCCAAACAACCACCGAATATCAGCCCTTAGTAGCATATGGTGGAGTGTGGCTATGTGCAGTATACATCTTGCCAGAACTGTTCCAGACACAGGTCTATGTCCATCCTGCTGTTCAGATCAAAACTTATCAGGAAAGCTTTGCTTCTGTGTCAACAGAAAAGAATGTAGAAAATTCAAATAACCAAAAAAGTCTAATTCACTTAATAACAATTATTGCAAGATAATTGTCCTAGTTAGAGTAAACAGTCAAGTTAACAGAGCCTAGAGTCTTGTGAGAAGAGAGTCTCAATTGAAGGATTTCCCAGAACAAATTCCCTGGTGGACATACTTGTGAAGGATTCTCTTGGTGGTGTAGAAAGGCCCAGTCCACTGTGGGTTGCACCACTCCTAGACAGATGGTCTAAGCAGTATAAGAAAACTGGCTAAGCATAAAGCCGTGAGCGAGCCAGCAAGCAGCCTTCCTCCATGGTTTCTGCTTCGAGTTCATGCTTGATTTTCCTCCCTGACTTCCTTCAGTGATGGACTGTGGCCTGGAGCCTGCAGGAAACCCTTTCCTCCCATAAGTTGCTTTTGGTCATGGCGTTTGTCACAGCAGAAAGGAAACTCCACTGGAAGAGAGAAGCTTCACAGAAAAGTAACCTCACCCAGAAGCACACTGCCACGCAGCACTTGGAGGCAGACCAGCACCTCACATGCACTGTGTTGTTGTTGTTGTTGTTGTTGTTGTTGTTGTTGTTGTTGTTTTTAACTCTGATGAAACACCTCTAGGAAGGAAAGCCACCAAGCAGAGATGCAGTGACTCAGGAGAGAGGAAAGTGACAAGGTCAAGGTGAAGCATCAGTGACAGAAGTGAGAAGACATTAAAGGAAGAAGTCCAGCCACCACCCAGATGGAGGACAACCTGAAACGAGAACAGGGCCATGAACCAGCCTGCCATGTTCCCCGAAGGATAGAAGTTATATAAGTAGGGCCAGGGCAGATGACTCGGGGACCAAGCACACACTGCTCCCGCAGAGGACCCAAGTTGGGTTCCCAGCACCCACATCAGGCAGCTCACAGCTACCTGTAACTCCAGCTCCAGCAGATCTGACACCCTCTTCTGCCCTCCTCAGGCCCCTGCACTCATGTGCACAAACCCACACACAGACACACACAGACACACATATACATAATTTAAAAATAAATAAAAATAAAGCTTTTTTAAAATTACACAAGTAAATATAATGAAAACAGACTGAAGAAACTTAAGACAGACCTAGAAAGAGGGAAAGCAAGCTCATGAATACATTATTGGATATTTTAAAGAAAAGAGAAATGATGGAACAAATTTAATTTATAATTTAAGAACCCTTTCTTTGAAATGAGAGTTTCTATAATACACACTTATAAGAAATCCAATGTACCAGAAAAAAATTAGCCTGGAATTAT
Organism: Peromyscus eremicus; assembly: GCF_949786415.1. Taxonomy (NCBI): domain Eukaryota; kingdom Metazoa; phylum Chordata; class Mammalia; order Rodentia; family Cricetidae; genus Peromyscus; species Peromyscus eremicus. The sequence goes on along the minus strand of NC_081418.1, from coordinate 60,902,867 downwards.
TGACCCTATAACGTAGGCTATTAAAGTTATTGAACCCAAATATACAAAAAAGGATCCTTGAAGCCAGACAAAAGGATAAAGCTACTCTGACAGGAAGAAGTCAGGCTTGCCTCATCAGAGCCCAAAGCCAGAAGACGACACCATGATGCCCTCAAAGTCCTTGAGTAACGAGAAAGTCAGGGTTTTCATATCTGGCCAAATGGTGCATTATCCACACAGAATACAACAGATGCTTTCACAGAAAATCTAAATAACACTACTCCTGAGGGCCTTCCTTGGAGAAACTTCTAGAGTTTGAATTTCAGCTCATCTTAGGACTGAGTAGGAAAACTAAACCAAGACAATGAAGGTGGAGTTTTGTCTGTATTTTGCAGTAGAATAAAGTCTAAATCAGATAAAAGGAACAGTGACCTTGTGAAATATAAATGCTATGTGTCTGACTCTGTAGAGATGGACAGCAAATACGAAAAATGGAAGAGAAGAGATGGAAGGCAGAATCGTATGCTTGCTGCTTACTGCTGCTGCTGCTTCATTTATAGCACCCATGGTGCCCCACCAGGCATGGTGGCTCTACAATCCCAGCACTCAGAAAGCTGAGACAGGAGGATTGCCCTGAGTTCAAGGGCAACCTGGACTATATAGTGAATTCTAGGACAGCCTGGGCTACAGACCTGGATACTGCCTATAAATAAGTAAATAAATGTTACTTAAAAATAAAAATAACTGTGATATAAAAAATATCATTTGAAATGAATATAACAGGTCCTAAAAGAAACGGAATACTAAGAATATAATTGCAACAGTCTGAATGAAAATGGTCCCCATAGATTCACAAGTAGTGGAATTATTGGAGGTGTGACCTTGTTGGAGGAAGTATGTCACTGGGGAGTAGGCTTTGAGGTTTCACAAGCTCAAGCCAGGCCTGGTAGCTCACGGTTTCTTCCTGCTGCCTGTGGATCCAGATGTAGAATTCTCAGCTCCTTCTCCAGCACCATGTCTGCCTGCATGCTACCATGCTTCCCACCATGATGATAATGGACTAAATCTCTGAAATGTAAGCAAGCCCCAGTGAAATATTTCCTTTATAAGAGTTGCTGTGGTCATGGTGTCTCTTCACAGCAACAAAACTCTAACTAAGACAATAATGATATTACTTGAAATCTTGTAGAAAAGGCGTAGAGATGGAATATGAAATAAATAAGAAACAAGGAAATAAATGACGAGAGATTGGGGCTAGAGAGATGGCTCAAGGGGTAAAACACGGCCATATAAGCACAAGATCCCCAGGACCCACACAAAGCCACACAGGGTAGCAGACATGTGGAATCCAGAGTTCCTACAGCGAGAGGGAAGATGCTTTGGAAGCTCGCTGGCCATCTCACCTAGTGTACATGGCAGAAAACAGGAAGAGACCCTGCCTCAGACAGAGTAGAAGTTAAGGATGACAACTGAGGATGTCCTCTGATCTCCACATGCGTGCTATGGCACATGCATCCATAATCACACACATGAGCATACATATGCACACATACCAAAATAATTATTTTAAAACAGGGGTATTTATGAACTCATTATAAACATAGCTATGTAAACAAAAACATTATCTGAAGAACATTACAAAACAGAAATCTAGGGCCTAGAGAGAAGTCTCCAGGGTTAAGAATGGGTAATGCTGTTGTAGAGGACCTGAGTTTGATTCCTAGCACCCACACTGGACAATTCACAAAAACGTATAACTCTAGTTGAAGGGACATGATGCCCTCTTCTGGCAACCACAGGCATCTGTATTCACTTGCACATACCCACACAGAGACACTTATGTACACATAATTACAAATAAAATTAATCTTTTTAAAAAAAAACTATAGATACAACATAGACAAAAGACATGAAATTAAATCACAGAAATGGACAGACAAACAGACAAACTGCAGCAAATCCTCACAGTGGAGCAGACCCTCACAGCACAGCAGACCCTCACAGCACAGCAGACCCTCACAGGAGCAGACCCTCACAGTGGAGCAGACCCTCACAGTGGAGCAGACCCTCACAGCACAGCAGACCCTCACAGTGGAGCAGACCCTCACAGCACAGCAGACCCTCACAGTGGAGCAGACCCTCACAGCGGAGCAGACCCTCACAGTGGAGCAGACCCTCACAGCGGAGCAGACCCTCACAGCGGAGCAGATCCTCACAGTGGAGCAGACCCTCACAGTGGAGCAGACCCTCACAGCACAGCAGACCCTCACAGTGGAGCAGACCCTCACAGTGGAGCAGACCCTCACAGTGGAGCAGACCCTCACAGCACAGCAGATCCTCACAGTGGAGCAGACCCTCACAGCGGAGCAGACCCTCACAGCGGAGCAGACCCTCACAGCGGAGCAGATCCTCACAGTGGAGCAGACCCTCACAGCACAGCAGACCCTCACAGTGCAGCAGACCCTCACAGTGGAGCAGACCCTCACAGCACAGCAGACCCTCACAGTGGAGCAGACCCTCACAGCACAGCAGACCCTCACAGCACAGCAGACCCTCACAGTGGAGCAGACCCTCACAGCACAGCAGACCCTCACAGTGGAGCACACCCTCACAGTGGAGCAGACCCTCACAGCACAGCAGACCCTCACAGCACAGCAGACCCTCACAGTGGAGCAGACCCTCACAGTGCAGCAGACCCTCACAGTGCAGCAGACCCTCACAGCACAGCAGACCCTCACAGCACAGCAGACTCTCACAGTGGAACAGACCCTCACAGCACAGCAAATCCTCACAGTGGAGCAGAGCATACTGTAAGGGGTGAAACAGTAAGCAGCAAATGGCCAACCCCAGGTCATACGCAGCAAAGAAGTTACACCCAGAGGAGGATGTTCTGTAGGATCCCAGTGCATGCCCTGCTACTTCAGGTGCCAGCTAACGTGTAGAAGACACAGACAACAGTTCTCTTGTGGGGGAAGTGGGGCTGCTTTACCAAAGGCCACAGGGGAGGGAAATCAAATGTGGCTGACGGATGTGCATACCCAGGAAACTTGCAGACCCACTTTTCAGTGCCCCTTGCAATACACAGGGGTGCTTCCCAAGCTGGTCACCCTGTAGAACTGTCACCCACAAATACTTGGTTTCTAGAAAAGAACTGTGTTCAGCTCAGTGCACCATGCAAGGAGACACAGTGCCTACCTGCAGGTCTCACTCTGGATCTCAGACAGGCTTGAATTCATGATGTAGCACAGGCTTCCTCAAACTCACATTAATCCTCTTGCCTCAGCCTTCCAAGTGCTCAGATAACAGCTGTGAGCCACCATGCATCCCAGAGTCCTGAACTATTGCTATGGTTTGAATCTGAAAGGTTCCCCCACAGTCTCTTGTTTTGAATGCTGGTTCCCTAGTTGGGAGAGCTATTCTGGAAGATTGTGGAATCTTTAGGAGATGGGATGTAACTGATGGAAGTGAGTCAGTAAGAGCAGGATTTTGAAAGTCATACTCAGGCCCAAGACCTGGTCCCTCACTAGCTCTGCCTCCTGATCCACTGTGATGTGAACAGTCTCTGGCATCCATTCCCACTGCCATGAACTCAGCTGCTCTGTAGCTTTCCTGACATGGTGGACTAAAACACTCTTCCTTTACTTAGTTGCATCAGTCAGGCATTTTGTTACAGCAGCATGAACATAACTAACCCAGAAAAATCGGTGCCACAAAAGTGGGGTCATTGCCATGACTAAACCTGATTTTGTAGTCTCTAGATTTCAGGAACTGATTTGATGGAGGAATGTGGAAGAATTTAGGGATGTTGGCTAGAGAACCCTTAGAGTGCTACAAACAGAGACTAACAGGTGGTTCTGGTGGACATTAAGATGATCAAAATACCAATAGAAGCATGGGCAATAAAGATGGGCACGGGATTCTATTGCAAACAGGACTAGAGGCTATTCTCATTGTGTTCTAGCTAAGAATATGCCCATTTTGTCTATGTCCTGAAAATCTGAATGGGGTTGAACTCACTAATTAATTTTGCCAAGGAAATTTGGAGACGCTACACCATTAAGGATGCAGCGTGGCTATTGCTGGATGCCTTTAGCCAGGTTTATAGTGAGAGTCAGGAACGAACAGCAGAGTAGACAGATTTGAAGAGCACAGTTTGGTCAGAAAACAAGTGTGTGCAAAGCTGCAGGTGAAGGGACCGTTGCTAAAGAAGTCAGTGCCATTAAAGAGGAGCCAAGAGTGAACCCTGAGCTACAGTAACAACCAGCCTGACAACACGGGTCCACTGGTGCAGTAGTGGTATAAACGCTATGGGGTAGCCAACTAATTTCTGCTTGGATTTAAGGCCCGCTGCACCAGGGAAAACTCATGCAATATACTGTAAACATGGCCAAGAAGCCATAGCTGGGAAGGTCACAGGCCCTAGGAGAGGACATATTACTAAATGAATATAATATAAAATTGCCTTCTAAATAGTTATCATTTTTCAGATTTATTTTTATTGAATGCGTATGAATGTTTTACCTGCATATATGTATGCATATGTGTGTGTATTTGCATTGCATTCAGAAGAGAGTATCAGATCCCCTGGAACTGGAGTTACAGGTGTCTATGAGCCACCATGAAGATACTAGAAACCAAACTCAGGTCCTCCACAAGAACAGCAAGTGTTATTAACTGCTGAGCCATCTCTCCTGCCCCCTAAATATTTTTTTACCCACAGGTCAGTGCAGCTCAGCCTCATCAAAGAAGCAGTGGACAGCAGTTAAGACAGAGACTCACAACTGGTCAAAGTACATAGAATAAGAGACCATGGAGTTCTCAGGTCTAGAAGACCTGTATCACGCTCCTCCTCTCCTAAGGGTCAGGAAACATCATGGAAGAGAGGACAGACAATGGAGCTTGAGTACCCGGAAAGGACTGATGCAAGACAGCGTCTTCCAGACACGGCCGATGCACTCGTGAACTAACTCAGCTGTGGCTGCCTGCATGAGGTTGAGAACATTTCTTTATGAGAGTGGGGGGAGCCGGGCGGTGGTGGCACACACCTTTAGTCCCAGCACTCAGGAGGCAGAGGCAGGCGGATCTCTGTGAGTTTGAGGCCAGCCTGGGCTACCAAGTGAGTTCCAGGAAAGGCGCAAAGCTACACAGAGAAACCCTGTCTCGAAAAACCAAAAAAAAAAAAAAAAGAGAGAGTGGGGGGAGTGTTCATGAGGTCCCACCCCTCCCTAAGGGACTATTGACAGTTAACAGTGGCTGGGGGAAGGAAGGGGTGAAGCCACCTCCCACCCATGCTCATGCAAGCAGCCCTAACTAAACTCGGCGGGACACCCACAAAGATAAGAAGGTAAGAAGGGACCTGGTAGGGAGAAGATGGGTTTCAGTGGGAGAAGGAAAGAGGGTGGCAATAAGAAGGACTAAAATTCATCATATACGTGTGTGATACTGTCAACTGATAATAAATAAATAAATAAATAAATAAATAAATAAATAAATAAATGCCAAGCTTTTTGTACTGGAACAATAGGAAGAATGTCTTGAGGGTATTTCAGGAACTGGGGAGACCCCACCCACTGCAGACCCAACAGCAAACCCTTTTAAAGGACTTTTGAGAAGAGATGTGTGCAGCACATGCTCACAGGGGCCACCCAGGGAAGTGGGTGGTGCAGACACAATCCAAGAGGAGGCCAGAGCTTCTATTCAATCTCATATCTGCATGTGGCATTAGGTTTGCTGGCATGCAGTATGCAAGAGTCATAGGGTCATGGAGGCTTCCACAGACTCTTGAAGGAAAGTCTGGAAGGCCCAGCAGTGTGGAGCAGGGTTAGAGTCCTCATAGGGGACCTCAAACATGGAGGCTCAAAAAAAAAATGCATGAAGCTGTAAAGGCGAAATGAAACTGAAATGGAGACACACACACACACACACACACACACACACACACACACACACCCAGGAGATTGCAAATACTAGCAAAAGGGATCTCTGCTGAGGAAAGCTGCTTCTGCCCCAAAAGAGAGGTCATGTGTGCCGTGAGTGGCAGAGCCAGAGGAGTGAGGCTTCCCAAGCCTGTTGGACTGAGATGATGCCACCACTTGCTCTGGATGCTGAACATGTGCTACAACCTGTTTGGTTTGGGTCTTTCTCTGGTCTAGACTTTCCTTTCAATCCTCCTGTTACTGTCTTTGGGGATGGAAATGTTCACCATGATCCCTTGTAGAGTACAAATACACAATTCTTCTTGTTTTACAGGCCTCACCATTAAAGAGTTTATCTTGAACCTCAGAAGAGTCCTTGAATCTGGATAGCATTGGAATGGTTAAGACTATGGGGACTCTGAAGTTGGGCTGAGGATATTTTTCATTATAAGATAGTCATGAGGCTTTGGGGCCAGGAGAGGAATGCTATGGCTTGAATTGGAAATGTCTCTCCTAGGATCTTGGTTGGTTGCTTCCTTTGTCTGTCTGTCTGTTTTGAGACAAATTCGCTAAGTAGCCCTGGCTGACCTAGAGCTTATTGTGTAAAAGAGGTTGGCTTTGAACTCACACAGAGTCCATCCACCTCTGCCTCACCCATGTTGGGATGAAAGGTGTGAGACTCAACACCTGGGTAGGATCTTGGTTTTATACCTACTCCCAGATAGTGTCATGATCGGGGAGACCATGGAATCCATGGAGTACAGCCAGTGGCTAGGGGAAAGCCTTGGAAGCTTATAGAAGCCTGAGGCTCCTGCTTTATTCTTTGTCTTCTGATCCCTAACAGTGTGAACAACTTCCAGCACATGCTCCCACTGCCACGAATTGAGCTGTTCTGCTATGTAATCCCTGACACAGTGGACCAGAACCATGACCCCAAGTAAATGTTTCCTCCACAAAGTTGTTATTTAGTCACAAAAATGTGAACATAATGAGTGCATCTGTCATCTGGACACCTCATCTCTAGCAAACTCATCTCTGTGGCTCCTAGCCAAGATTGAAATTCTCGGGAGTATGAATGCGATTGTCCTGATATGGAAACGGTGCTGTCCCCCAAATCAGAGACAATGAGTAAGTGTACAGACAGAAGAATGCTCAGAAACCACGAGTCTCTCTAATGGATTGGGCTGAATTCCAAAGAGTAAGTCCTTGCTGGGAGCTGGGGTGGGCACAGCCTGTGCGAGGGCTCAGCTGAAGTCTTCCCTTCTGCACGGGACCATTTATCAGTTACATTTTCTGCAGAGGATCACTATAGAGGGAAACACACGGCCATGGCGATGGTTCTGAGGGGATGACCTACACACACAGGGTACATCTGGGATCAGCACTAAATCCATTTTCCTGTAGGATCTCCAGTGGAATTCTGGGAACAGCTCAATACCCATGAACCCAGAAAGTCCTATGACTTACTATAGCCACCCAGGGCACAATCTCATCCATGGACCCTTTATTCAAGCTGGTGAAGGCTGTCTCAGCTCCAGTGAATCAATTGGCCAGTTATGGACCTAATTAGATTTGTTCAGAGCTCAGAGACGTGCTGGCTTCCAAGGCCCAGGGCCATCACCATCCAGTCCACCATCTCCAGCCAAAGAGACCATAGCATTTCCAGTACTTTTTCATTCTGTACTTGAATCATTTCCAATAACTCATATAAAAAAACAACTTTGTAAAATGCCTAAGGAAATACTAAGAAATAGCTATTTTCTGAGTAAGACAGCAGGCAGGGGAGGGGGCAACAGAGAGAGAAAGAGAAATATAAAGTTCAAGAGCTTGTTTCACAGAGAATTATGTATCATCCCATGCTATGGCAGATTAAATGCCCCAAGATCACAGAGTAAGACAGAAGCAAGAGAACTGTCCTCTCTTGCCTCGTCTATAGTCCTTCCTCTAGGCCAGCTGCCCCTAAAGATTCAAGATCTCCTACAACAGTTCCCCCAACTATGTCCTGTTTCCCTCTCCCTCTGACTGCATCCTGTTCCCTGCATTCCTTACTGAAGATGCTAGGAAGTCCTGGGGCATGATGCTCCAGCAGGGTCTGGTACCCACTTTTTACAGGTTCAACTGGGGCCTTACCTTTCCCTTCCCAACCATCTGTGAGAGAGCTAGGCTTCCTGTCCTCTGATTCCTTGAACATTATCCACAAGGACCTCAACACCATCCTCCTGAGCTCTGTGTGGCAGACCAACTTAATGATGGATTTCCTCTTCTCTTAAAGCCAGAGACCCAATAAGGAAAGCAGCAATCACCTGGACTACTCATGTTGACAGAAAAATGGACCCACATGTAATTTCCAAGAGCTTTGCCCTTTGAAAGCAAATAGCCTATAAAAGCAGATTTATCTTGCCTACCACAATAATAGATATTGGACATCAGCAGTTCGTCAGAGTGATGTTATTTTCTTATGACATGGTTCAAGACTCTGTTAGATTGGTGGCGTGTCCACAGATCTTAAAGTGCAAAGCTTTACCACTGCCCTGGCTGCTCCTGTCAGCATGGTAATTACTTTGTTTAAGTTGCCTCCCCCCCCCAGCCACTGTGATGGAAGGACAACAGGAGTCTGGCACCCAAAGCAGAGAAGGTGAGCTGAGTTGAGGAGCCTCACCTGCCTTTGATATTACTTCATTCACGTTGTCCCCCTCACAGCAACTGTGATGGGGACAGTATGAATCCAGCATTGGACTCCAGCAGATGGGATAAGAAGAGGGGGACCATCTGTCTTTGTCCATCCCCCTGGGTCTTTCTGGTCCGTTGACCATTCATCTTCACAACAGAATTGTCTAAGGATGTCTGTGAATCATGCAATATCAACACCAGATCCTAGCTGGGGCCATAAAAAGCCCCTACAATCTGGTCACCATCAAGATGTTCTGCCCTTCGTCATGACAAGGAACATGTTTTCTATCACACCATCTCCAAGTGCTGTATTTTACATCACATTAAAAATTTGTTATGATTTGGGGAAAATTCTAAAATTAAGAGATTGATTTGAACAAAACCACTATCCCATCTTTGGCCTTGTCCCTTAACTTCAGTGGATTGAAACATGAACAGGAAATTTAAAAAAGAAGAAGAAGAAGAAGAAGAAGAAGAAGAAGAAGAAGAAGAAGAAGAAGAAGAAGAAGAAATATTACTGTATTGCTATAATAAAACACTGTGACAAATGCAACTTAAAAAAAGTGTTTACCTTAGGGCTTACAATTTCAGAGGGTTAGAGTCCATTACCGTCATGGATCATGGCAGCAGCCAGGCATAGCGCTGGAGCAATAGCTGAGAGCTTACATTTTGAGACACAATCACAAGGCAGAGAGAAAGATATGAGGAACGGTGCTGGTCTTTTGAAACCACAAAGTCCCCTCCCAGTGACACACTTCCTCCAACAAGGCCACACCTCCTAATCCTTCCCAAACAGTTCCACCAACTGGGAAGTATTAATACCAAGGATTAGGTAAATAAGCCTACAGGGGCCATTCTCATTCAAACCACCACAGCCTCTTTGCCCTTATGTGGTTACACGAGTGTGTGGTAAGAAGAATGGAGAGCTGCCCTGAGCAGACTTCTGCCATCACCACTGTGAGCTATGTCTCAGCTCTTGTGAATAATCTACAGTGAATGGGCGATGCAGATGTCTCCACAAGAGGCCGCTTTCCTTTCATCATAGTCTTCATCATAAGGGTGGAAGCCTCTACTTCCATAATGAAAGGTGCGCTTTTGAGCATGATAGAAGCATGATAGAAGGCTGGGGGGATGGTCCAGTCAGTGAAGCCCTCCCTGCCTAAGCATGAGGAACTAAGTTCTATACCCAGAACCCACATCAACAAGCCAGGTGTGGAAACACACACTTACAATCCCAGCTCTGGAGAGACAGAGACAAGAGGATTCTCGGGGCTTGCTAGTCAGCCAACCTGGCCTAGCGGATGAGCTCTGGGCCGGTGAGAGACCCTGTCTCAAAAAACAAGGTGTTCCTAAGAACACCACTCTAGATTGACCTCTGACCTCCATGCACATGCACCTGTACACACATGTATATTCATACACACACACATATACACAAAAAAATTAAATTTAAAAAGGAGAATCATACTCAAGTCCTTTAGGGGACACTGACACTGGTTGTCTTTGGGGGGGAAGGAAGTTTATTCAAAGATTTATTAATGCCAAAAACAGACAGACAGCAGCTGACATGGACAGGGGCTCTGAGGAGATGAAGCTCACATGGAGAGTGAGGATCCCTGCTTACAGAGGAAGGGGAAGAAAGATGGAAAATTTCCAGGTTTAGCCTGCAATTAGCTGTCACTAGGGGTAGCCAGCAAGTAGCAGCTGAAGAATGTTGGGTGATCAAAAATAGGGGAGCTTTTCAAAATGGCATAGCCTTGGCTAGCAGATCCTTTGGTAATGAAGACAACCCCCCCCCCAAGTTTGGGGAAAACTGCTTTTGCTACTCAGGATCACAAGTGAGCGCACCAAAGACTCTGATCTATGGGAGCAGACCAGCGAGGACCTCAAGCCTGGCCACCAGATCCTTGGCCTCCAAGAAGCATGAGGATCACCAGGACCCACTATGAGACAAGGCAGGTCAGAGAGTTTCCTTATGGCCGGCTCTCACACAGAAAGACGGGTGTAGTGAGAGTCACTTTCTGATTTCTGAGATCTGCCATGGGGGGAGGGAAATTCTGGATTCTTTGACTCACATCAAGAGAGAAGAAAAGCAAAACTGGGAGCATAGCAAAGAGTCAGGAGGACGCTGCTGACAAGGTGCCACTGTTCTTCAGTTCACAGGACTCGGCCTGACAAAAGACTCCAACACTGTCCCCAAGTGGGACCGCTGGATTAGGTGCTAGCTCTATTTTTAATTTTCTGAAACACCTCTAGACTGTCTTCCATCATGGCTGCCTCAAGGTCCATTCCCACAGAGTGTGCTGGGATTCCTTTTTCGCCACTTCTAGGCCACATTTGTTAGGTTTTATCTGTAATGACAGCCATTCTAATAGGTGTGAGGCGACAGCTCTTTGCAGCCGTGACTTGCATTCTCCTAACCAATTGTAATACCAAGAATCTTTTCAGACATCTCCTGGGTACTTTGTCTTCTTTGAGGGAAAATGTCGATTCAGGTCATCTGCCCATTTCTCCTTTGGGTTATGTTGGGGAGGGTGCATGGGTGGGCGTGTGTGTGTGTGTGTGTGTGTGTGTGTGTGTGTGTGTGTGTGTCCTTGTCTATGTGGATGCATTGTATATACATGTGGGCACATCCTTGTGGAAATCAGAAAATGACCCCTGGTATTATTCCTCCATGGGTGTTCTCTGTTTTGTTTTTGAGCAGGGTTTCTCTTGGGCCTGGGGCTCACTGATCCAGCTAGCCTGGCTTGCCAGTGATCCCTAGGGATCTGCCTATTCCTATCCCCCCAGCATCAAGAGTACAAGTGCATGCCCTCACGTCCAGTTCCTTACATGGGTTCTGGGGGATCATACCCCAGGTCCTTACATAGGAAGCACTTTACTGACTGAGCTACCTCCACTCCCCTTGTGTAGACACAAAAAACACAGACAAGAAAGAAAAAACTCACAAATAGAATAGCAAAAAAAACAAACAGGTAACCTAGAGAATGGGAAAACATTTGTCAACCTGAGAAGGCGTTCGTAGGCAAGAAATACAAGAAATTCACACACGAGGCCGATGTCATTCTGATGAACTAGCTGTCCCAGAAAATAGAACAGACCAATGGGAAAGGACTAACTGATACCTTCTCATGAAGGAGACAAAGCTTAGTGTGGGATTTAGAGGAACCCTGGATTTTGTGTTTCATTTTGTTTCAGTGAGAACCTACCCAAGAAAACCATCATTCAAACAGGACTTTTCCCAGCACCCCTGGATACCCACACCTTAGTACAGCCGATTCTTTTTCTTTAATGTTCTATATTGCTTTTAGTACATTAAGGGTATTACTTTCCAAGTGCTACAGGGAGATGCTCTTTATAGACCCCGTAAATCACAGGATAAGAACTAATTGAAACTTGCTGGCTGTACCTTTGTGGGCTGAATCTGGCAACAGGAAAGCAATCAGCCAGCAATTAAAATGCTAATACAGGGCTCACCCCAGTTGGGTGCTCTTGCCAAAATGCAATAGGCGCTCCGGCAGAATTCATAACAGCCGGCCTGGACAGCACTTCATTTGGAAGCCATCGATTTATCAGAACTGCAAACACCATCTTAGGAGACGTTTTCCCAGCAGAAAATAACATCAGCTGCAGCAATGGTAATGAAAGACTGTTGTGATAAGAACCAGATTATTTGCAGTGATCCCAGGGTCAGATCCTCTCTTTAGGATTTAGTGTAAACCAGCAGCTTGCCTTCAGTCTTTGAGGCTTACTTTCCCAGGGCCTCTTCCCAGAGGCAAAGCTGCAGGTGCCACAGATAGAGGACAGGAGCTCAGGAAGGCGGCTGTGGTGGTTTGAATCTGAGGTGTCACCCACAGGCTCATGTGTTTGAACACTTGGTCACAGCAGGCCCTGTTGTTTGGGATGGTTGTGGAACCTTTAAGAGGTGGAGCCTCCCTGGAGGAAGTGGGTCATTGGAGGGGAGGCAGGAATCAGGGTTTGATAGCCCCACCCCCTGTTCCCTCCCTGCTTGCTGACTGCAGCTATAACTAACTAGCTGCTTCATTCACATTCCTGCTGCTGTCCTTAACACTGTGACGGACTGTGTCTCCTCAAACCATGAGCCAAAACAAAATACAATCACACACCCTTCCTCCTTGTGTTTGCTACTTTTCTGATTACTGAGACAAAACACCTGACAAGAGCAACTTGAAGAAATGTATTCTTTGGTTCAAAGTTCAAGAAGATATAGTCTACCATGGGGGAAGTCACGGGAGCATGGTGTTGAAGCAGTTGGTCACAGTGCATCCACAGTCAGAAGAGAGATGAATGCTGGGGCCCAGCCAGCTGTCTCCTTTTTATTCAGTCCAGGACCCCAGCCCATGGGATGATGCTGCACTCATTTAGGGCAGTCCTTGGCAACTTCCAGGAACTAGAAGAATCAGGAATCTCCCTTGCCCCTTCTGAGAGAGCCAACCTCATTTATACCTGCATATTGGATTCTTGGTGCTTAGAGTTAAAGGTTCATGCCCATCACCATTAGGAACTATAACCACATTTTTGTTACCTTTTTTCTGAGCCTATCTTCTATGAAGTAGATCTGTAATTATGGCCAATTTATGTTTGAGCTTCTACAAGAGCCAAGAGGTGAGACAGTTTTCACACTACCACTTATCGGCTTTTTCCCTTTGGCTCTGAGAGAATGGTTCTGACTCTGGGGATTCTGAGAGATGGAACTGAAGTCCAACCAGAGATGAGTAAGTCAGGGCTTGCCCCCTAAGGAAGTTCTATATTACTTCCCACACACACTATGATTGACTCCACCAAGAGTTTCTTTCATTTCTCTGCCTACGTCACCAGCTTAGAGCTTTCTCCCTTTCGAGACCAAAAGGGCCGTTTACATTTCAGACAGGGTGATGGTAGGAAAGGGGGCTGGAGTTGGTAGGAGCCAATAAAAAAGGCCTCTGCAAAGCAGTGAGGGGGGCTCAGAACCAACCCCCTCATTTTTCCTGCTTCCTGCTCCCCATGTTTCCCTATTCCCAGGCACACACCCTAACGTTCTAAATAAAGTACCACATAAGCTGTTACTCCTGGCTGATCCACCCGCAGTAGGGACATCTGGCTCATACTACACTCTCAACTTCCGAAAGGCTAAATGCTCTGTTCTATTTTCACCTGGCTTTTGTTGGAGATGATGTCAATTCTCCTCTTCCTGATCATAATGCGTATGTCAGTTCTCTTGCACAGAGATAGATGGGAGGTGACTTCAGAATGCACAAACTCTAGAGGCAGATGTCACACTACACAGCCCTCACACCTGATGTTGATTCAGTCAGAGCCCTCCTAATGATCATTTATAAAGCTGGATTTGAGAGACACAGACACAGAACTTCATACTGGTTCTCAGGAAACTGTAAATCACCCCAAATATTTCATCAGCAATATTTCATCAATGTCCGTGCCCAAGTTACCAATGAGACAAGAAAAAGAAAGAGCCCTTCTGAATGGCTATAGGAAAATCAAGCAATGTTGGTACAACACCATTAAACAGTACTTAGTATTTGGGGCTGGAAACATTTCTCAGTGGTTAAAAGCATTGGCTGCACTTCTCAAGGACCCAGGTTCGATTCCCAGCACGCACATGGTTGCCCACAACTGTCTGTAACTCTGGTCCCAGGGAATCTGATGCCCTCTTCTGGCCCATTTGGGTAAGAGGAGCAGAAGTGACAGAAAGACATATATGCAGACGAAACACCCACACATAAAATAAAATAATAATTAAATAGCACTTAGTACGTTCATAACATCATGCATAACCAAATTCTACTGTGATCCAGCATATATGGAATGCTTGGTCCTGGACATAAATGAGTTTCTACAAACATTCAGGAGAGGTTAGGGAAGTTGTAGATATAGATTTGGAAAATGAAAATGGATGGAAACAGGGATTCTCTCTATCTCTATCTCTCTCCCCCTCTCTCTCTCTCTCTCTCTCTCTCTCTCTCTCTCTCTCTCTCTCTCTCTCTCTCTCTCTGTGTGTGTGTGTGTGTGTTCAACATAAAAATATTAGTATTGAGTGAAGTCATGAGAAAGAAGACAGCCACACAGAGAAAGATGAACAGGAAAACGATGGTGGAATCTGCATTGAGAGACAGACAGGGAGAAGATGCCCGCCAGAGAGAGCAGGCAGAGAGGTTAGAGAGGGACCCAGTCAGAAATGGTAACTCAGAAGCCTGACATCAGTGTTTGAACCTGACCAAGCTTGTGTGATCTGTGACTCAGAGAACTAAGTAAGGGAAAGACTTGAAGGAATGCTTCGTAGATTCCTGGATAAACAAACAATCACAAGTTACCCATGACCACAGAGAACCTCACCAACATGCAAGGCTTCCTGCCACGTTGCTGAGGCTGAACTTCCTAGACTGCTATGTCATTAGAGAGCTAGGAATTATTTTCCTATCCATCAATCAAAAGAAAAAAGTGTAGTAAGAAAGGCACTGGGATGAGAGAGTTAAACGTGTCTTGAGTTTTGAGGGGGCAAGCTTTTCTTGCATAATTGCAGGATCACCTGTGTCCCCAGGAAGCACAGCTCCCCTTCCCTGCCCTCACAGCAGCTGACAGACAGAAAGCTCTCCCCACCAGCACCTTCAGCAGGTTGAAGTAGAAACTACACAGTTGAAGGGAGAGGACCTCTGGCAACAAAGGGAAACGTGGGATCTGGGTCTTAGGATTAATGATCATGGGGGTAACTAGACCTCAGCATCTCAAGGAAGGCTTCACAATGGAAGGGATACTGCTTGGGTCCAGAAAAGAACTGTGCAAATCTCCACAAGTCTTGCTCTGAGAAACCAACCTGTTACCAGACCAGGAGAATTCTTTAGTTCTGATGCTTAGAGTTATCCCCCAGGACCGGGCTAAGAACCCTGTGGGTACCTCCTCCAACTTCTGTTCCCCACCACACCGCCTCTGCCACTAAAAGTTAAACACACTGGAAATCGCAACTTGGTATTTCTCCTCTGTCTCATCAGACCCCACCAGAAGACACACTTCATAAACGCATGAGCAGAAATGAGAAAACAAATACCAGAAAGTCCTCTACCCACTTCCTATGAAAAGTCTACCTTGTGTTAACTGAAGTTCCCTTAAAGGAGCCACATCTACATTGGATGTTCTACAAGGCTGATGGATGAGTTAGAACCTCAGGGACCATGGGGTGTTGCACACCAGGTTTTCTCAGCCCCCCTTCATAACTATTCACTTGCCACGTTTGTGTGACCTAACATCCTTGTGTTAAGTAAGTCCTTCTGGAACATACAAATGGGCCCCTAGATCCTACCAATTAAAAGCCAAGAGTGTCATCAGGTAACATCTAAGTCCTGCTGAAAAGATGTCCCTGCTTTGCTATAATCCACCTCCCTGATGTTGCCACTGGTGTATTTTAAAAGCATCTTGATTTATGACTTTGTTCTTTTCCTATAAAAACTTCATAAAACAGAAATAAAAATAAAAAAAATCTTCATAAAACTGTCACCGTATTGGAACATGGAATTTGGGGTCACCTGGACGTGTGTTCCCAAGCCACAGTCAATCGTACTTGGCTCTAAAATCAAACCTCTCTCATCCCCTTGAGGTGAGAGCTGTGTTTTTCCATCATCACCAGAGATTTTCCATCTTAGTTGTGGACAACACGGTGATCAACCTCACTGGGAAATGTCGCCTGAGATGCCACCCCATTGAAACACTATTTATCTCTGTGCTTTCTAACGATTTGTGTGGCTTCTGCAGGAGCCAGACAACGTGAAGGATGGAGGAGGTAAGCGCAGACAGGGAGGTGAGCAAGACATCACCAGGAGACCTTAGCTGAACTGTTCTTGGAGCTAAGCTAATAAACTCTCCTTCCAACACAATTCCCCCTTCCCCACTTTCAGAAAAGAACATGGAGACATTAGTAATCCAACAAATGACCCCGGGCTAATTAAATCAATAGTCCCTGCAAATTAGGTTTTTAAATGAACATGTTTTAAAGACCTTTAAAAAAAACTAGGATTCATTCCCATGGGGGATAACATTTGAGATAAATTAGCAAGAAGGAGAAAGAGAAGGAAAGAAACAAAACCATCTCCAATTGTCTAAGAAGTCGGTTACCATGTGGAAATGCTAACTGAGGGTGTAGAGCCTTGCTTCTGTCCCACTTAACACTCAGAAACCCTTTCTTGGTGGCAGCTTCAACTGCGTAGGAATCAATGTGGAAAGCAGGAAGAGAATTTGGTTTTGGTACTGAATATGCATTCTCAGAAATTGTTACAAAGAGCAAGCTCAGGAGCATCCTTTGTCACAAAAGGGAAGAAAACCCAATGACTCTTCTGTTGGCCCTGGGCCGAGGGTCAATGGCCTTGAGTGTGTTGACCCTGAGCAAGACCCTTGCCCTTTCTGAGCTGTAATTTGTTTGTGTGTGAGTGCATGAATGTGTCTGTGAGTGTGTGTGTGTGTGTGTGTGTGTGTGTGTGTGTGTATGTCTACTAGTGTGTATGTGAGTATGTGTATGAATGTGTGAATGTGTGTGAGTATGTGTCTATGAGAGTGTGTGAGTGTGTGTGTGCAGTAGCAATAGCAATAATTGGTACCCACTGTGGTGGTTAGTTTTTGTCAATGTGACCAACTGGAGTCACTTGGGAAAAGGGAAACTCAAAGAAGAAATTGCCTCCATCCGATCAGCCTACAGGCATGTCTGCGGGGCAATTTCCTCATTAATGGCTGACATGAGAGGACTCAGCACTTTCACCAGACCCAGCTGGTGCCTCAATCTGGGACCTCTCCACTAGCAGACTTGTGAGAAATAAACTCGTATTAGCCATGAATTACCCTGTCTTAGCTATAATAACAACCCCAGCGGACTGAGATAGAGGGTCACAGCCCAGTTGCCATTGGGGTTTGTGTCTGTATGACCTCCATGTTAACTATGCCCCTTGCTTTTAGCTCCTGCTAAATCCTGTATAAGATCCTATTTCCCATGTTGCTTTTTAATTGTTATTTAAGATATCTTCAAAGAGTCAAGATAGCAGAGGAAGAAAGATAATTCAAAATGCTTTATGCTTTCTTCTCACTCAATCAGCCTGAAATTCACAATACTCACGGGTCAGGAGAGAAGAGCTTGTGTATTTTTTAGGGCCATCATTCAATCAGCCACCAGCTTCATTGTATTTGCAGGAAACTGGTACAGTTCCTGGTTTAAAAAAAAAAAAAAAAAAAAAAAAAAAAAAAAAAAGCAAACAAGGCAGGGGCAGTCTGAAATGCTCGAACTGACCTACCCACACTGCTCAAGACACTTCTGAGTCTCCACAGCCAGTGTGTCTCCATCTCTCCCGCAGATACAGGGCTTGCTATATACAGTGCACTGCACTTTAAAAGCTGTTACTGGGGCATTGACTCTTCTCTACGAGTCTCCTTCAGACTCTGGCGTCCAGTGGTTTAAGAATGGCGGTTTATTTTTTTCATTTCTATCCATCTTCTTGGTTTTTCTTCTCATTCAACCTATAAATTTCCTTGAAACACGTGGCCCAGGGTCACTAAGCCCTGCTGGAGAGTTTCTGTCCCAGCATGTGGCTTCACCAATCACTGCTACCCTGTATCATATTTCAGTTGCTAGCCATTTAATCATCCCTCCTGTCGGGAAAGTTTGGCTCATGGATAAATCAAAGCGGCTTCACAGGAAAAGTCAGGGACAGACTCGCTTCCTGGGAGAACTTCGCTTTGCAGATACATCGCTGCCTCAGTCATAAACAAGGTCACTAGCAGTGCCTTTCACCTTGATGAGAAATTCAAAATTTCTCAGGAAAAGTGGCCCTGCAGGCAGAGAAATCTTAGCTCTTCTCACAGGATCTTTTGAAAAAAAAAAAAAAAAAAACCTTCCCCATCATAAATTTATCCTGGTTAACCCAAGGAGCCTGTGGTTTTTGATTTGTGTGACCAAACATCTTAAATCTCACCGCTAACTACAGGTCCCTAAATCTAACCGTTTTTGCTGACAAGAGCCAAAATTCTGGAAGGCCCAGACTGTGAAGCATGTTTTTCCTTAGCTTTGCTGTTTCCCACCAGGGCTACAGTACGGCTGTTTCACCTCTGACTGCTCTGTCTGTTTGGACACAAGGATGTGAAAACGCACAGCTTGTACCCCAATTACCCCGAACATCTGAACAGGTCAGCACTGAGTGGGGCGAGGGCAGCAATAACCGCGCACGAGAAGCAAGGCAAAGGGCCAGAGGGGTGGGCTTGGGGCCTTCTGGAGACCGCAGATACATGGAGCCAAACGTGTTCTCCAGAAACACTCGCAGCATATTCCCAATGCTCTTTACTCCTCACATCAAGAAGACCTGTCGATTTGCCTTGCACCTGGGAGGAGCTAGTGATTGCCTCCAGGAATGGACTCTGGAAATGTTGCTAAGTGACTTCCTGGGCTACATTATTCTGTCGTTACTTTAACAATGTACCCAGGGTGTGCTACTTTAAAGACAAGGAGCTTATTCAACTCCAGGATCTGAAGATACCAACATCAGCTCTGTCTGCTGGGGAGTCATGGCAGGAGCGCATGCCGGAAGGGGCAAGAGGGAGATGTGGGGCTTCTATAGCAACCCTGGAATGTGGGGGTCCCATGAGGGTCCCTTACCCATCTCCACCTTCCATACTAGGGGTGAAGCAGACAACACACACCTCAAGAACGCTCAAGGCATATCCAAATCACAGCAAGGGCTGTTTTCTCTTTCTCAAACACAAGTCATGGAGGGTTCTGCAAAGCCAACTGCCATACTGCCTTAAAGTGCAGACCCAGAAAGTGAGTTCCAGTCAAGAGTCCCAGACGAGGTTTCACAAACATCCAGCATCAACCACTAGAGCAAGCGAGCGAGCAGATGAGAGAAGGAGCAAGGGAGTGAGTGACCTGCCTCCAGAGGTTCCAGACCCGGCCTCCCAGCTTCCCCAGAAGATGCTGACTCATGAGGTTCACATGGCAACCCACACCAACTCCTGTGCAACCTGCAGACTCGTGAGCAGTATAAGCAGTGGGGTTTCACCAACTAAATTGGAGTGATTTGTTGGCACAGATGAAGCAAACGGAACAATATGGAGTCTGGAGAGCAAGACAGCTCAAAGCAGGGCGGCCAGGCAGAATACGTAGGAGTGTGCAGCTATACCATCTAACTGTTCTAGGGACCACCGCATACTATAAAGAGGAGGCTGGGAAGAGGCTGACACGCTGAGGCTGCAGCCAGTGTCAACAACGCTTCAAGAACTTGAGAGACAATTGTAACAGGAGTCAGAGGAACACCAAAGTATTTCAGAAACATCTCCATCCTGGGCCCCTTTCAGTGACAAATACCACTTCTGATTTCCCAAGTGTCTCCAGGGGCCAAGAGCTCACTTGTCTTCCATCTGTCCAAACGTTCAGAGGTTGCTAAATCTATAGACGTTCAGAGTGTTCCCCACATTGATTTAGTCTCCACATTTGTACTTCTGGGCTGGCTCTTGCACGCCGATCAGGGACATCCCTGGACTTGACAGAGCAGCATGTCTTGATACGCACACAGAGGAGTGGAGCGAAGAAAGAGAAGCAGGGAAGGATCTAGAAGAGAGGAGTGGGAAGGGGCAGGAAAGGGGCAGAGGAGGAGGGAGGTGGAGTAGGAAGCAGAGGAGGAAGCAGTGGACCGGAAGGGAGGAGGACACAAGGAGGAGCACTACACACAGAGGCTGGTGCCACGTGGCTTGTAAGTACTGCCTGGCTAGTCACAGGGAACTTCCTAAGCACCCGAGGGGGCTGGGGGAGATGCTTGCCTCATTAGCCAAAGTTTCCACATGATTGGAGAGGTAGCTGCAGACTCAGTGAGCTCTTGCCTGCCTTGTTGGCTGACCCTTGCCTGACTGGCTGGTGTCTAGGCTCCTCCCTTGTTCCTGCTCCTCCAGACTAGGCTTTTCCTCATTGACCTAGATGGGACGACAGCACTAGACCTGAGGACTCGACTCTGGGCACTGTGGGCAAGGGAAATGAGATGGTGGGCAGAGTCTATTCAACAGGACAGTAACGTCCACACAGTATTATCACCACAGGCTAGAGCTCATGGGATTGATGGACACAGACTGAGAGTCAACAAGACCTTGAGAAGCTAGGTTTGAACACTGTAAAGAATCTGCCCGAAAGAATGCAGATTTTACTAAAAGACAACATTTTAGATGTAAAAGATATCTTTCTAATCCCTGTGTGGTGGCACATTCCTTTAATCCCAGCACTTGGGAGGCAGAGGCAGGTAGATCTCTGTGAGTTTGAGGACACTCTGATCTATAGAGCGAGTTTCAGGACTGCCAGAGTTACATAGTGAGACCCTGTCTCAAAAATAAAATTAATTTTTAAAAAATACCTTTTTAATACTGATGTTCCTATATTAGATGACCCAACTTTTCCCTATCTTTACCCTACTCTTTCCACTAAATGAGTTTGCTGATGGGACACAGACACAGAGAGCTCATGCCGGATAAGGGGACTGCCTCCTCATACTCAGTCCAGTTCGTTTCAAGAAACTCTCAATTGATTATCTCAAAACAAGTGTCTTAGGGACTTTCATTCCTTTCAGTGTTTCATGAGAAACAAAAGGATCCAGACAACAAGGATCATTTCCACAGACCCAAAGCCAAATGTGGAACGCAACCCACCCACTGCCCTAGCAGTCATCATGAATCGGCTCGTGCTCCCTTGGTTCTGAAGTCTTAGCAACACTCTTTAGTTGTACATGTGATTATGGTTGGTACATGTTGTTTCACCTCTGTTGCTGTGATTAAAAACACCCTGACAAAGCTACTTAGGAGAAAAGGGGTTTGTTTCAAGGCACAATTCCAGGCTCCAGTCCATCATAACAGGGAGTTCACAGCAGCATGTCCTTGAAGCGGCTAGTTATGAGACATCGCAGTCAGGAACAGTAAGAATTTAACACGAACATGCTTGCACTCCCTGTTACTTTCTCCACTCCTACACAGCTCAGGGAATGGTGCCACCCACAGGGGCTCTTCCCACCCCAATTAAAATAATCAAGACAATGCCCTACAGACATGCCCACAGGCCAGCCTCCCATTAAGACTCTTTCCAGATGATTCTAGATTGTGTCAAACTGACAGTTAAAACTAACCCTCACAGTGAATCTTTGTATTTAAAGTGAATTTCTCAAAGACAGCACATAGGTGGATCTTGTCTGATTACCCAATCTGACCTTCTGTCAGTGTGCTTAAACTGTTTATATTTCACATAAATTGATGTGGTTGCATTTATATCTAGCATGTTAACAGCTGGGGGTGGTTTATATCTTTTCTTGTTTTGGTTTATCCCATTTTCTGCCTTCTTTGGGATTAATTGAATGTTTTTACTGATTACATTTCACCCTCCCTATAGGCTTCTTTATACATTTTTATTCTGGATGGTTACCCTAATACTTACAACATCTCTTTAACACATTAGAGTCTATCTTGAAGTAGTATCACATCATATTATGTCTAGCATGAGGGTCTTCTCACAGTTCACCCCTGACACTCCCTCCATCCCTAACACCACTGACACACTTGGTACGCATGTGGGATACACAGCATAGGCATGACTTTAGACAATCACTTATCTTTTAAGGCAGATGAGAATAAGGAAAATGAATTGCATATGTGTGTTCATTTATGTCATTTCTAACAATCTTCATTTCTTATCATACATTACAATTTTGGCTAACAATCATCATTTCTTTTGCCTAAACAATTTCATTTAACATTTCATGAAGTACAAGTGTGCTGGTAATAAATTCTCTCTCAGTTTTTGCCTATTTCCCCTTCCATTTTAAAAGACAGTTTTGCAGGGTATAGAATTCTGAGTTGACCAACTACTTTTCTCAGTCAGCATTTCAAATATGCTTCTCTGCAGCCTTCTGGCTCACAAAGTGCATTAAACAGCTCTGTAAAGCAAAAGAACAGACATTTGCTTTCTCTAAGATGTGTAGGCTAAAAGTTCCAGACTCCAAGTGAGGGCACTCTTCTTGCCTTTGGAAACCATCTTGTTGATACTCTCACACAGCCTTCCCATGTATACTCAGGGCAAACCTCTGTTCCCTCTTCTTATATGGACAACCAGTTTTGCTGGATCCAGTTCCTTCCCATTTCATTTCACTTAGTCTTTATTACCTGCAAATTGGCCCAATCTGTAAATGTTGCCACACTAAGGGTTAGGGGTACCACATATGAATGTGGGGGAAACATGGTTCAGTCCAGAGCACATAGTTTCTGGTGACATATCAGCCATTGTGTTCATGGTTTCTGTGCATGGAACATGTTTATTTCTCTGTCTTCAAGATCTTCCTTTGTGGTTGGTCCTCAACAATTTGAAAATACATTTTAGGTTTCAGTAGTAAGTAATTTTTTTGTTGATTTTTTCAGAGATGTTAGATTGGTGATTTAGGTTCTCTGTTGATTTTAGAAATCTCAGCCATTAACTCTTCAAGGTTTCTTCTGCCCTACTCTCTCTCTTCTCATCTTGAAATTCTACTTGCATGTATATCATGTCGCTTTCTGTTGTCCCACATCTTTAGAATGTTCTGCTCTATTTTCTCTCTGTGCTTCTGTCTGGGTTATTTCTGTTGAGCTGTATCTAGCTTCATCTCTTCCCTCTCTTGCATCGCACCTGCTGACAGTCCCCTTGAGCATCTTCATCCTATTTTCCTGCATCCCATTTCTCTGCTGAAATCACTCATCTTCCTGTAGGAAAGACCATGTCCTCTGTTACAACCCTTGAGCTCCTTACAGTGGGTACCATGCACACTGTACGTGATGGACCCAACATGTGTCACACCTGAATTGGGCTCTGTCCATCACATCACTTCTTAACAGTGTGCTATTTTATTTTTGTGTGTGTGTGCCTTGTAATTTTTGTTGAAATATAAACATCTTACAGAGCTAGAGGAGAATGAGGCAAAGAATGTTTGTGCCTTGTCTCTTTCTTGGCTTTTGGTCAGGGAGTTCTGTTGCACCAGTCAGAAGTTAGTTGGTTTGGGTGTGTTATTACTATGGTTACTCCAAGAATATGGCAGACTTCAAATCCTTTAGTAACTCCTTATGATTAGGCATGGGGATAGGTGACCAGATGTCTAATCCACCCAACCTTCCATCTTCTTTTTCCCACGGCCACCTCACAGAGTTCTCTCCATATCCTCCCCTGGTCCAGACTTGCTTGTTGCCTAACAACAATTAGGCTGGGGTGGAGAGTTCTCTGCTGCTCTGACTCAACTAGAATCCTGGATGTGAGTCTGGCACTAGGTCTTGGGAGGGGTCTTCTCAGAAACCCTGCCCTACTCCCAGTGGCAGAAGACCTTTAATGGTCTGACCTCCTCTATATGAAAGAGGCCTTTTTCCTCTTCCCTTCTTCCAGACCCAGGGTATCTCACTGGTGTCACAAGGGTGACAAGGTTTGCTGTTTTCTCCTTTGAGGCCTACAGCTTCTGATTTGTGTGGAATGTGGGCAATGAGAACCCAGGGGCTCCATGTCTTTGCTGCAGTTCCTACCCTTCCTAGCTCTGCACAGTGAGGAAGGCTTTCCCAGGACTTTCCTGTCCCCTGCCTTTCTTAAGAGTGCCCTTCCAAGGTCTATAGAGTTCAAGGATGAGTCTTTGTTACTCTGGGGAATGTTAAGATCTCATCACAGTCCACACTGGGCTTGAATACTTTACTAGGAATGTTAGTGTCTCCTGTATGGTATCTTCTGCCCGATGGAGACAAGAGCACTTCTCTTAGCACTCCTTCCAGAGGTTCTCAACCTGTGGGTAGCAACTCCTTTAGGAGGTCACATAGCAAATATCCTGCATATCAGATATTTACATTACAATGCATAATAGTAGCAAAATTACAGTTATGAAATAGCAAAAAAAAATTTGATGGTTGGGGGTCACCATAAGATAAGGAACAATATTAAAGGGTCACAGCATTAGGAAGGTTGAGAACCGCTGGCTTAGACAGTCCTAGCTTTCTCTGGGTGTCCAGTGAGTTACATGACTTTAGCTTTCTACAGAATTAAAGAAACACAGATCGTCAGCCATCAGTGGACTTTTTGTTGTTATAAGGTGGCTTTGTACATCCTCTGGAAAGCTGGGACACTTTTTCAAAGACCACGATTGCAAGAACAATCTTTAGTGCAGCTCACTGTAGAAAATACAATGGACACTTGGGTGAGTGGTAAAGTGAAGCTAACTGGGTTATGATATACCTACGTGCTGGACAACTGAACCCCAGAAAAGATTAAGACACTGCTGCCTGTAGTGGGGGAGAAAGAAGCTGTTCTGTACAATAAAGTAAAATGAAACAGAATAGAACTGTGTAATTGTATTCAAGGAACAGCAGAGTGCTGTGGGAGGTGTCGATTGTTGTACACATAGAGTAGAAGCTGTTAAGAAACATTTTCAAACACCCACACTCCAGTCAGCTCTGCTACACAATGCTCATCTTGAAACAGAGTGGCTCCAACACGTGTAATATATTGGGGAACATTTTGAGTACAATAAGAACCTTTCATTTGCTCATGTTGAGTTGTTTTTTTTTTCTCCACAAGAAACATTAAGTGAATGCAGAAATCAGTTTCCAGCTTAGCTGAGCACCATAGGAACACATAACACACATATACAAACATACATGACACATTTCTTGCCTCCTCGAGGATTCCCTGCTACCCTACTTTGCCTCCTAAGTGCTACACATCCACACCTGCTGTGAGGACCTTCAGCCTCAAGTAGCCTTAATCCTTCCTCACCACATTCCCATAATTCACAGCTAAGGTCTTTTCAGCACTTGTGTCTACAGGCAATCTTCAGAACTTCTTAAGGTCAAATGACACTCTGTTGACAGTTGCTCCTTGGGCCCCTGCTCCTTAGCTGATGCTCTGTGGTCCTGTGAGCCAACAGCAGGCTGTGGAAGGGAAACAGGAGAGATCCCTGTAGTGTCCATGCTCTACCTAACCACTTACATTGTGGAATGAGCTGCTATTTTTATCATATGCCAATTTTTTAATTACGTCACTAATGTTTCAGAGTATTATTCCTATAATCCATTTTTCACAGAAGCCCTGGTGATGCTTAGGAAAGTTCATGCTGCATTAGAGCAGAATTGACTGTGTAGATTCTGGTAGTGATTTGGGAGAGTAAGATTCTCACCTTTTTATTATCCACACCTGTGCTCTATAGTAAGATTTAAAACAAGCCCCCAAAAGGGTGGGAACCCAGAGGCACAGAAGCAGGCCTTGGAGTGTCCTCATAGGCTGCTCACAGAATAACTACAACTGTGTACTGTGCCTGGCACCCCACAGGACTGTATCCAATACCCTGTGAGTTTGGAAAACCCCTAAGTGTGAATAATTGTGGGTAACACCCTCCTCTTAGAAACTGGTGGTGTCCATAAACTTGGTAAAGGCTCTGTGGAAAGAAGCTGTGTTACTGAGTTAACCTGAGTTTCTAGAGCATGGAGCCATGGGACATTACTGGTAGTATCTATGGATATCCAGGAGAAGGAACCCATACTCAGGCAAAGTCCTCCTAGCCTCTTCTCATGCTACAGATGGATGGATGGATGGATGGATGGATGGATGGATGGATGGATGGATGGATGGATGGGTGAATGGATGGGTGGGTGGGTTGGTGGGTGGATGAGTGAGTAGGTAGGTGGGTGAATTGATGGATGAGTGGGTGGAAGGGTGGGTGGGTGGATGGATGGAAGTCTGGAATACAATCATAATGCACTTGTTGGTGCTGGGAGGAAAGTAAGCCAGGGAGAGAGGACAAGGAACTGCTGGGATGGCTCCCATGGAAGATCTGGAATCTTTCCTGTTTCATTTCCAGAACATGCTGTTGGCTCACTGGACCACAGAGCATCAGCTAACGGAGTAGCTGACAAGAGCAACTGTCAGCAGAGCTTTGGGTCAGGTCATCTCTGTGCTTGATGTCAGATCCCCTAGGTCATCTCCCATGTCTGTGAATCTTCAGAAATTGTATTTTTTCTAGCTTTTATTGGGGTGTTATTGGCAAATAAAAATTACATATGTTTGGCTGGGTGGTGGTGGCACACGCCTTTAATCCCAGCACTCGGGAGGCAGAGCCAGGTGGATCTCTGTGAGTTTGAGGCCAGCCTGGGCTACCAAGTGAGTTCCAGGAGAGGCACAAGGCTACACAGAGAAACCCTGTCTCGAAAAACCAAAAAAAAAAAAAAATTACATATGTTTACCATGTACAAAGTGATGTCCTTTTTTCTTTTTAATTTGGTGGTACTGAGGATCAAGCTCAGTACCTTGTATAGGTCAAGCAAGCACTCTATCACTGAGCCACACTCCCAAAGGGATTTCCTGGTAGACATATATACTGTGAAGTGATTATCACAACCCAGCTAACTGGTGTGTCCACCACCTCAATGACCATGTGTGCATGTGTAGAACATTTAAGATCTATCATCTCAGCCAATTTCAGGGGCACAGTGCCATTAACGACAGTCTCCCTGGTAGTCATTACATTCCTCAAACTCATCACTATAATTGAACGTTGATGTACTGCAGCCAATATCACCCTATTTCTTGCATGGTGGTAGATAGAAAACTGAGCAGAAAAGTAACAAAACAGTCAAGGAGCAAGGTGGGAAGCCACCACTGGGTCTTAAAGTCAGGGTAGAGCTAGCAGTGCTGTTGACTTGGTGCTGAGTCAACAGAATCCTTACCTTGAGCATGGAGATAACACATTACCACAGGTTGGCAAGCAAGGAGGGATGTGACCATCTACCTCTGTGTTTAGCAGAGTGCCTGACCCATAGCTAAAGCTCACGGAGGTTATGGTAACACCAGAAATAGCAAGGGAGGGCCTGGGGATAATGATAGCGGTGCTGTAACAAAATTAACAATGGTGGTATTAGTAGTGGCTATGGTATTACTGACAGAGGATAGTGCTGCTGGTGGTACCAATACAGTGTAGTGGAAAAGATGGAGGCCGCAGTGATGGTAACCATGGTAACAAATTGTGTTGCAGTAGTAGAGCATGAATCCATGGATTATTTTTCCCACTGCTTCCATCCCAATCCAAGCCATCACCACCTCTTGCTGCTAGCCTTTCAAGTGTCCACTTTGACCTGGTCCTCCCCAACACCATTTCATCCTTCATACAAGTGACTTGTCATAATGCAGATCTGAACACATCACCCTTCCAACTCAAGTATTTTATCCACTTCTCATTGGTCCCAGGATCAAGCTCCTAGCCCAAAAGAGGGAGGACTCCATCCTCACCACAGCCTAGGCTAGTAACAACACAAGAGCATGAGAAGTGAGCTAAATACATGTACAGATGTATACACAAAGGGAACACACACATGTAGACATACATATATACACATTTTTTTAAATGTTTACAAATGGAAGTCAAGAATACATTGAAGAGATAGGAGGTGATTCATCCAGGACACACACCCCACTGCAGTTTCTTCTGAGATCTTTTATTCTGCTTAAGTACCTGCATCATTAATCACTTTTCCATGAATGCTTGTCTGCAGATTGGCTTAGCATGTGCTCCTTGGAGTTTTCTAAAATACTCTATCCTCTTAGCTTTCACTGATCCTCAAGACTCACCCCAAGCTCTGCCATACTCCAGGAGCTTCCTGTGACCTTCACCATTGAGAGGAAGTACCTGATGAGGTCAGTGCTAGGGATCTGGTCAGTGGAAGTGTGTGGTCTGCAGGTAGAAGGCAGATTAGGGAAAGAGAAATTAATTTTCCTAAAAACTACATAGTGTAGGAATTGGAGAGATAGCTCAATGGGTAGGAATGCTTGCCTCTCAGGCAATGAGGATCTCAATTCAGATAACCAGCACCACGACAAAAAGTCATGCTCCTATGTGCTCCCACAACCCCAGTGCTGGGGCTGGAGGAAGTGGAGAGGGAATCAGGAAACTCTTGTGGTCCTGGCAAACCAGAGTAGCTGGAAAAAAACATGGCTCAGTGAGAGACCCTGTCTCCAGGGAATAAAATGGAGAATGATAGAGGAAGGCACCCATCAGTCTTCTTCAGCCTCCACACGTATACATGTGGGCATGTACACAGTACACACACACACACACACATACACACACACACACACACACACACACACACACACACACACACACACTTTGCCCAAGAAACTGCCTTAGAAATGGGAACACTTCTGACCCCACCCACGTGGAAGAGGACAATCTGCCTGTCCAGCTAAGAACACCCTCTTCATATGTGGCTGGAGAAGAGGAAATGGGTGCGACAAGCCATTCTTCCCACTAATTCTCCTACATGAAATAATTGATACCACACCAAGCTTTTCCCTGAATGCATTCATTTTAGCCCGGTGCTTACTAGTCAGATATTCTCAGCCTGCTCAACAGCAGCCTGCAGCAAAGCAATTATTAATATTATTAACATTTGCATTGAAATCAAATATTAAAATTCATCAGGCCATATCATTAATCTCACGGGTGCGAGTCATCTCTAGCTCCACCCAGCTCTTCCAAGCAATCTGTCCTCCAAGTAACGAGATGTCTATGGTCAACACAAATCAGAGTTGACTGTATTGTATTTCCCATTTACATGTGACTGTAGCACCATTAGGGGGGAAATAGCCACAGTCAGCTTTCTGTCACCAATGAAGTCAACCCCAAGCAATAACAACAGCCAAGAAAATTACCACCGGGCACGGTATACAGTGTTTGGAGACTCTTGGCAGCAGCAACAGCAGTAACAGTGCGGCTAAACTCTGTGCCATGTGCAATGCCACCGGGCTTCCCTTGTAAGATGTCTGTGCTCCCCTCAGCAAACAAGGCCTCTGGAATCCGCCAGAGTCCTGGAGTTCTTTATATTCCAAGGAACACTCCCTGGGTGAACTTTAATTAGTGGTGAAATATAAGCCCAGATAAGTCAAAGAGGATGACAATTTATTCTTGTGGGCCTTTAATCAATACTCCAGGAGCCCCTGAAGAGCCAGTAACTCGTTATTTATTGTTTAATTGCTCCTGTTTTATTTTAGCCACAAAGAACCTTTGGGAGGTGGGGGAGGCAGCCGCAGCCCCTGCTGTCCAGGAGGTACTTGGGAAATCATCAGGTGGGGGGGTCACCTTTTGTCCTCCCAAATCCTCGCTTCTGCACATGTCAACTAGTTCTGCTGCTTGGGTTTCTCCCCCGGTGCCCTGCCCTGGACAGGAAAGGCAGAAAAGGATAAATATAGTTCACTAAGGGTGAACATCATCCTGTTGAGCTACACTTCCTCAGGAGAGGTGGTAGTCTCTTAGACATGAGGAACCTTAACACCAGGCTGCTATGGTCCAACTACCCAGATCTCTGAGCTCTTGCCTCCTAAAATGTCCCTTTTGACCCATTCTTGTGTCAACTCGTGGACCTGCAGGAAAGCATGGCACTCATCAGATCCACTCAGTACAGAAGTGAGGAACCTCCCTCCAGCCCCCGGGCAGCAGGGCACATGACAAGCCAAATGCTCCCACTTTTCTCATCTTGACTCAGGTTCCCTCGGCCTGGCTTGGGACCAGACTCAGCTCATTCCGAATGGTATCTACTCAAGGAGTGTCCTGGCTAATCAAATTCCTAAAATTTATAAATACAAAAGTTCCTCTGGATTTTCCAAAGGTAATGTTATAAACACAAAGGAAGCAGTTTGCTAAGAATCTATGTGGACAAGATTCCAGGAGAAATGTTTTGTCATCTAGGACAAACTTCGTGGCTGCTTCAGGGACCTGCTAACAGGGATAAACTAAGATGAAATGCAGATCACCATCAAGGGTCCATGCATGCAAGGAGACCCTTGGCAGCTGACCACTGAGCAAGTACTATTGGTTTACCTCACTCAGGTTGTTTTGTACCAACTTGAGGTGATCAGTTTAAATAAATGCCATCCTGCCATCACAGGAAGAGGCCGAGAATCCTCCCTGTGGACCCTCCGTCAGCACTGCCTGGATGACCACCCTCCTTAATAGAAGATGGTGTGTTCTTTCTGCAGCACATAGCTTGGACACACACAGGTGCACACACAGGAAAAGAACATTACCCTAATGTAACATGGCAGTGACAGTGAACACAGAAGGCAGACGAGGAATAAATTTCTCTGGCTTGCCGCTGCCTGATTTCTCCCTGATCCCAGGGGGACATCCTCAGGAGCGATGTCTACAGACTGTCCTCTGCTTGGTCAACACCCACTTCTCATCGTCTCTCCCACACCAGAGTGGCCCTGGACAAGTCCACAGCTCTTCCTCAGTTCCCCCAGAAGGGCAAGTGGGTTACTCTGTCCCCAGAGGAACAGGAAGCTGAAGAGCCCCCAGTCCACGATGCTGCCCAATTCACAGATTAGTGATGGCTACGGGAAAGTTCCCAGTTAGGAAGGCTACTGGGGAGAGGGGTGTTGGGGCAAAAGGAATTGCTTTAAGAATCTGCAGCCCTCAACCACTGCTCAGCAGGCAAGGGCTACCACCCCTCTACAGGAGACCCTGCTCTCCAACACAGCTGCTATTACAGCTAATTCCCACTTGAAGGCTGGCTGAGAGCATTCTCCCTGCAGGCCTCTGCAGGCCTCCCACTGAAACTGCATCCCTTCCCATATTTGATTTCTGTTGCTCATCTGTCAGAACGCTCTTCTCTCCTTGAGTTTTGCATCTCTAGCAGCAGCCACTCCAAAGAGTTCTGCTCTCTATGTCTGACTATGAGAGGCTCAACCCACCCCCTGAAACACACACACACACACACACACACACACACACACATACACACACACACACACACACACCACTTTAACTGTTGAAGAATAATCTTTTTGTACACTGTGAAAATTTGTCACTCAGATTGGTGTAATAAAAAGCTGAACAGTCAATAGCTAGGCAGGATTTAGGGGGCAGAAAGGATACTGGGAAGAAGGGCAGAGACGCAGGGAGTCACAAGCCAGACAGAGAGGCAGCGGCACGGGAGTACAGAGTAAAAGTAACTGAGCCACGTAAAAGAACATAGATTAAAAGATATGGTTAACTTAAGTTTTAAGAACTAGTTAGAAACAAGCCTAAGCTATCAGCCAAGCTTTCTTAATTAATAAGAAGTCTCCATGTGGTTATTTGGGAGCTGGCAGGCAGGGCAGAAAAATCTGCCTACACTTAACAGGACTGCTTTTGAGGAGTCCAAAAATGAATGACATTATTCAGACAGAACACAGTATTTATGACACTTGTCTGGGCAGCCAGAGCTGACCTAGGTGGCTTTATTCCAGAGACCCCTTCTCTCTCTTCCTGTGCCCTGCCCATTCTGAGCCAACCCTGCCTCTCAGCTCTCATGATCTCCCCCTGCCTGCCTTCCCCATGAAGAACCTGTTCTCAGGATACTACTCCTCCCCAATTCCTCTTTCCAAAGTAGCAGTGCCTGTCCCCTCTCAATGGGTGCCTGGAGTGCCATCTTTCCCTGTAGGAAAAGGAGCCAGTGTCCAGGTATGTTGAAACAGAGGGCCAGGCTCCCCAAAGCTCCTAACTAGGCCCTGCTCTGCCCCCTCTCTACCATCTTCTTCAAGGATGCTTGATGCTATAGGGCTGAACCACACCCAGAATAGCCACAGTGACTATTGTAGTTGGCTAGAGCCAAGAAGGCAGTAGGAAAATTGGGACTTGAATAAAAGAAGAGATGCCAGCACATTCTAGGAAAATCACTAGGTGCCAAGTGACCCCAAAACGCCTTTCAACAGACCTGTGCTGGCATCAGCATATAATCTCCATGAAACTCAACTCAGCATGTACCACTGTGGGGCACACCATGAGTTCCTGGAGAGAGAAAGGGGCTTTGTATTGCTGTGATGGAACCCCTTTCCCATTGCTCATCTAAAGACAATTGGACAGCAAAGTCTTCTGGGCCCTGCAGATGACTGGACATTCCATGCCCCTCAGGGACCATAGTGTGTTGAACAGACTTTGCCCCCACAAGTTACACAGCCAGATCCTGGAAGTCTTGCCAGCTCGCACAGCATTGAGTGAGGTGTAGCTGTTCTGTTTCACTCATGCCCTGAGAAGCTCCCGAGAGTAAGGAACCCGGCACTCCAGGGAAGACGATCCCTGGGAATTTTCCACGTTCCTGACCATTTGAAGAATTAGTCTTTGAATGTATGCACATATCTATAATCTGAAATAAATATCCTTAGTCTTAAAGACCCACTGAGTGAAATAATGAGCTCCCTCTGTCTGCAGCAGCCAACCTTCCTGTGTGTTGAACTAGGGCAGTCTGGTTGCCATCACTTACACCCAGATGTGGACTACCAACTTTCCCGGTTTCTATTCCCCCGCACACTGAGGTTATATGTAAGAGCCATGGAGAAGAGGCCAGGAGCTTTCCGTGGGAAGACACAGACACACTGCTCCTGGAGAGGCTCCATTCCGCAGGAAGCAGCCGCTACCTACTGGGCAGGACTAACATCACAGCGCAGAGTCTGGAGTTGGAGACCGCAGAATTACCACTCGGTTGATGCTGCAAAGGAGACCTATTTATTACAGGCCTTTGCTGGGGAAATGTTGCAATATATATTTTGCTGCTGTTAGTCTTCAAAACTCACAGGTCATTTATCAATTAAAATAATTTGTCCAGCGAATTGGTCACATTTGTCACAGTGCCAGGCGGGTGCTTTGGGGAAGCTGACATTTCTTCCACTTGTGTGCATTTATGACCCTGTTGTTCTGGCCCTGGGGTGTGAGTGTTTTTCTGGTGACTGCCTTGGAATTGTTAGTTACGCCTCAGGCAAAGGGGAAATGAAAAATACATTAAAAGGCATACACTCAGGCTCAATCAGACACCAGCCCTGTGTGGCACTCGGTGGCAGGCAGTGCCCAGCACTTCTAAGGAATGGCTCCTAATCCTCCACTGGACAGGGTACTCACTGATCTGTTGAGTCACCGTGATTGATTGCAAGCTCGGATCTCTCCCATTAACAGCTTCCAGTCATTGGTCAAAATCGGAATGGCCAGATGACAAAGGCTATGATTCATAGTCCCCAGCAAGCCTGCTCCTGGGAATGGGTGGACACTGGATGTGTGAGATCATGACAAGCAGTACAACATACAGAGCCCTGAGCACAACTGCTGCCCACAGTCCAGTCTGGAGATGAGAGAGCCAAGGCCCAGAAGGGGGAACTCCTGGTTGGAGAAGGAGTGCCTCTTCCTAGGACCCTTCAACGGACTCTGGTTATCAACAGCTGGGGACATGCAGGTCTGGTCCAGGCCTCTTACTAAATACAAGTGCCACACAGGTGACAGGTGGCAGAGAGGCAGAAAAGACTGTGTCACTTCCCTCTAGAGTGCTGAAGCACAAAGAACACTTAAGGTTTTAACAGACCACCATCTCAGCCTGTGTGAAGAGAGTCACCTTCCCATATCCCATAGTGCTAGCTGATGGCTGTTCTGCTCTGCCTTTGTTGACTCCAAGATCCTAAAGCCAGGATAAGAGCACCCTCCAAAGCCCTGGTAACCCTGGAAACCTGTATTTCTTCAAATCTTCTTTAAAGAAATCTGGATTCCGAGATCTGGACGAGCTAGGACAGACCATCTGGAAGCAGCCTGCTCCCATGGGAATGTTTGTCTACAAACAGATCACAAGGCCAGCTCCAGAAACAGGGGCTTCCTGAAGGCAATGGTGTCAGAAACACCCTTATAAAGAAGTGGGGATGGAAACTCAGCCAAAGGACTCAAAGACCTTCAGCCTGGCGCTCTGCACCAGGAGCAGTAGCGTGGGCTCTTCTCTGTTCATCCCTGTCCTTCTGTCTCAGCCTTGACCCAACTCTAAAGTTTGAAAGGAGGACTTGTTGGGTCCATCTCAGATTCAAAGCCCACTTTGGCCAAACAGAGGACCGAGTGCTAGGATGGAGGGATGAGCTGAGCTTCCCAGTACAAGATGAAAATGGAAAGCATTGCTTTCCCTGCCACTCCAGGGTGGTTGGGTTGTACTATGTGCCTAGTTGTCCCATCGAGGCTGAGGCTGCTGCCTCATGCTCCTGTCTGCTCAGGGATCAAGTTGGCCCTGAGGCACTTCTGGCTGAAAACTCCTGCAGCACACCAGGGTGCATGCCCTGGGTCCTTCCTCACATCTGCTGATGGGACAGAACTTAGCAAGGCAACACAGGGTCCCACGTCTTCCTGAGAGCAGGAGGGGAGAGACGCAGAGCCACTCACAGGGTCCCACGTCCTCCTGAGAGCAGGAGGGGAGAGACGCAGAGCCACTCACAGGGTCCCACGTCCTCCTGAGAGCAGGAGGGGAGGCACACACAGCCACTCACAGGGTCCCATGTCCTCCTGAGGGCAGGAGGGGAGAGACACACAGCCACTCTTCCTTTGTCATTCATCCTCAGCACAGACGAGATGTCATGGAACTTTATGGGTACTAAATCAGTTTTATTGGCCATATGATTTGATTGATCTTGTTAGACCTGACAAGAAATCAATTGGAAAAAATATATGTAGCTTCCCGGAATGTGCTCTCTACCTTAAGGTAGAAGAACCTGACAAGAACAGAGGAAGACCCACAGAGAGTCCTTGTAAATTATCACCAAGCCCACAGCCCTAGGAAAAGGTGAGTTTCTGACCTTCAGAAACCAGGAAGAAATGAGGAAGTCGGAGAAGAGGGGTCCCATAAATCCAGGATGCCACCTGTAGAGGCCCTCTGAGCTCCAGCAAAGATGGACTGCAGAGGTCTCTACTCCAGGCCCGGAAGCCAAAAGACAGACAGGAGAGACAGCGCCAGTGGAGGCTGGAGGGTTCCCGAGGAGAAAGCAATGTCAGAGCCCAACAGAAGAGAACAGGTTCCCTCTGGACAGCATCATCCAGACCCAGCCATCCTGTCTGCGTAACCTTGAACCTGTTAACTCCCTCTTGGACTCTCGGGTGCTCATCTGTGACCTAGAAGCCCTATCTCCCGTGTATTCTGCCTCCTGCTTCAGACAAGCTTGAATAATGGTGACAGGCTGTCTCCATAGGCGTGTGCTAAGTACCCTCAGGACCAAGGCACTTACAGGCTGCGTGTGCTCTGTACTCCCACCACTAGTCATAAAGCAAAGCAGCATGGGTGCAAGAGAGGGGCCTCGTGATTGGTCAGGTCACCGAGGTTTAAGCACCGAGTCTTCAGCCCAGCCAGCTGTGACAGGGCACGCCATGAACCCTTCACACCCTTGGGTATAAGATGACCTTGCATCAGAATTGAACTGCTGCTAAAGGTTTAGGTTTCTGGGATCCTTCCCAGACCCACTAAACAAAGGCCCTGTGACTGGGCTTCTGCCCAGCCTCATCCTTTCTCCCCACCCCGGGTGCTGCCCTGCACATGGGCCTGCTCCCGGAAGAACAGCATGGCTGCCTCGCCTCTCTTCAGCGCAGCTCTTCACAGGCCGAGCTACAAGGGTGCCTGTGCTTGTTACTTTTCTCACTGTTGTGACCAAATACCTGACCGGAAGCAACCTAAGGAAAGAGGGTTCTAGTCTCGATTGTATCTCAAGGGGATCATTCCACCCTGGGGGGGGGGGGGCAGACATGGTGGCAGGAACAGCAGGCTGGCTGGCCCACACTACATACATTATATACACATACAGGAAACATAGTGTGACCAGGAAGTGTGTGTGTGTGTATGTGTGTGTGTGTGTGTGTGTGTGTGTGTGTGTGTGTGTGTGTGAGAGAGAGAGAGAGAGAGAGAGAGAGAGAGAGAGAGAGAGAGAGAACTCTCTGTCATTACTAGAGAGTGTAAAATGGCGTAGCTGCTATGGAAGACGACATTCTACAAAACCAAACACACTCTTTCCACATGACCCAGCAAGCACACCACTCGGTATTTATCCAAAAGGGGTGAAAATTTAATTTAACACAAAAATCTGCCAAGAGATATTTAGAACTACTTCATGCACGACTTCCAGCAGTGGATGAACAGACAATTAACTGTGGGATGTTCACACTGGACATTTACGCTGTGCTGGAAGAGAAGTGAACTGTCAAGCCACAAAAAGACATGGAGGAGGCTTGGGCTGGTTGGAAAGAAAAGGACCCCCAAAGGGAGTGGCACTATTAGAAGGTGTCCTAGTTAGAGTTTCTATTGCTGTGAAGAGACACCATGACCACAGCAACTATATTTAAAAAAAAAAAAAAACATTTAATTGGGGTAGCTTACTTATAGTTCAGAAGTTCAGTCCGTTATCATCATGGTGGGACATGGCCGTGTGCAAGCAGACATGGTACTGGAGAAGTAGCTAAGAATCCTACATCTTGCAGGCAACAGGACATGGTCTGGGACACTGGGCATGGCTTGAGCATATAAGAGACCTCAAAGCCTGCCTCCACGGTGACACACTACCTCCAACAAAATCACACCTACTCCAACAAGGCCACGCCTACTCCAAATAGTGCCACTCCCTTTGGAGGCCATTTTCTTTCAAACTACCACATTCCACTCCTTTGCCCCCAAAGGCTTGTAGCCGTATCATAATACAAAAATGCATTCAGCCCAACTTCAAAAATCCCCATAGTCTGTAACAGTCTCAAATTTATGTGAAAGTCTAAAGTTCAAAGTCTCTTCTGAGATTCATGTGATCTCTTAATTGTAATCCCCTGTAAAATCAAAATAAAAAGTAGATCACATCCTTCCAACATATAATGTCACAAGATATACATTACCACTCCAAAACATAAGGAAGGGAGCATAGTGAAGAAATACTGGGCCAGAGCAAGACTGAAAACCAGCTGGGTAAACTCCAAACTCTGCATCTCCATGTCTGATGTCAAACACTCTTCAGATCTCCAATTCCTTTCAGCTCTGTTGACTCCAACACACCTCTTTCTCTTGGGCTGGTTCTACTCCCTGCTAGCAGCTCTCCTTGGCAGGTACCCCATGGCTCTGGCATCTCCAACATCTTGCTTGTGATCTCCAAGGCAATCCTGGCTTTAACATCACAGCTTCACACAGCTCTCTAGACCTCCATTCAGGGACACCCCTGACACATGCCTGGCCTCAGAGGCTTTCTTTAGTCATGGAGGCAAATTCCATAGCCCCTTTCTTCTGTCCTTAACTCCAGAAGCCTGAGGTTGAAGCTGCCAAGTACTGCTGCTTGCTGGGGCTGGCACAAGGTCCCCTCGTTCCGTTACATCTTCACCAACTTTCTGTTTTTGATGATTCCCTTCACTGCCTAAACTTGGCTGTTCTGGAACTTGCTCTGTGGACCAGGCTGAACTCAAACTCAGAGATCCTCCAGCCTCTGCCTCCTGAGTGCTGGAATTAACGATGTGCACCACAACACCTGGCTCTAAGCTTTTCTTTAATTCCTTTTCACAAATTGGAAACTTAGCTGGGTTGGATCTTGCCCTGAGGTCATCACTCCCTTTATTCCATTTCTTAATCCATTCATCTTATTGAACACAGGATTTAGCTCCATTCTACTTCCTGGTGCCCCTTTTCTCCTCAAATTTTAAATTAATTTCTGAAAACTTACAACGGAAGCCTAAAAATGGAATTGGGCTGCGAGCAAGTAACCATGACCATCCTTTGGAAAAGCAGTATCGTCAGATGCAGAGCCATGGTGGAAACCATGCAAGTTGGTGTGACAGTGTAGTTTCCTATGAACAAGACACAGGATGATGCCACCACTTCCCACTTTTGAAGTTCATCCAGGAGAGGGGTGTGGGGGAGAACTTACCAAGTCCTGAATACTCAGTCATTTTTCAGTTACTACCTAGGGAGGAAGAGGGTGAAGGGGCCCTCTCTTGTCTTTCCAATCAGCAGGCACAGAAGAGTGGCATGCTGCCCCGAGCAAGCATGAGAGGATGCTGTGTCTTTGGTCACTTGTAGAAGGCTGAGCTGGCCCCCATGGACTACATCCCAAGGACTGACTGCCCAGCCACCAACAGTAGTGATCATTCCCGCTCTGCCCCCAGGCAGGAATAAAGGTAACAAGTGAGGAGGGACTTGGAAGGAGGGCCAGAGGAAGAAGAGCAGAACCAGAGAGGGGGAGAGTGCAAGAGGGGGATGGGAAATGAGAGGACGGGGAAGAAGAGAAAGGAGGAAGCAAAATGTAAGGACAAGAGAGAAGAGCACCATGGCAGTCAGCCCTCTCTGTGTTCTTACCATGAGCTCCTGGCAGTTTTTAAGTGTATTGTGTACATTATTTCATCTTTTCAATAATCTTAGAAACAGGTGCCACTAGCATATCTGTCTGGAAGGTAAATTGGTGGAAACGATAAGAGCGGTCTGAGAGAAAGGAAATCCCTCAGAAGAGCTTCCTAAGGGGGCAGGTGGAAAAGCACCTTCTGCCCCTCCAGTGTCTGGAGAATGAAGGAGACACCGTAGGCTGAGTACCCATTACAGCACACACATTCCCTCCATAGCGCCTCCTTCCCTAAGTCTCTGAGGCTGAGTTCTCCACCCTCCCAGGACATCCATCTGCAGGGACCTGTGCTGGCTTCTACAGCCACCTCTGCTAACCGACTTACACACTGGGGGCCCCCCTGCTCCATCCCATGTCTCCTCCTCTTGGGGGTCCTATCTCCCTATGCAGTGAGCCAGAAATAGGGGACACCATGGGTACAGTGCATCTTCAGCTGGCATGCTCTGTCTTAATGATGTTGTTCCCTGAGTGACAATATACTCCTGTTGAGGGGTGGTTACCAATTTAGTACATCAGCACTGTGGGTCTAAATCAAGTGTCAGATGAGGTCATGATATGTCAGCCTCGGTGGGGGCCATACCTGGTTCAGCAGGTGATGTATTGGAGTAGGGCTGTGAGTCCGGGTTAGTGGGTAATCCATTTCCACTGACAGCAGTAACTATGCTTTAATGTGTGCAAGACCCTCTTCTGGATGAGGCATGTTAAATCTCCAAAAGCTGTGTATTTACTTCCCTAGATTATGTATGCACACAGCCATTCACACTCACTTCGATGGTTAATAATCCAGTTCAACATGCCATCCTTCCCTGACTCCCTCTCAAGTTTAAGGCTGAAGGGCCCCTCATAAATGCCACTTCATTAGGAATCAACGGGAATAACCCAACCAGAAACATTTTTTATTGATGAAGCCTGAACAGAGAAGTATCAAGTTCACTTATCATTCCTCACAGGGGAACGAGACAATGAAATCTTTATTGGAAAATTCCGTGTGTCAGAAACGCACTTCATCTTGTCAGAAGAAGCACAGCCATGAAAATATACAGCCTGCTATGAATAATGGCCACGGGAGGAAGGCCCAGCCTGACGCACCGGCTCAGCACTTCCCAGTGGCTCTGTGTCAAGTACCTCTGGTGTTCTCATCCCTTAGTGTCCTCTAGTCATCAGTCACTCTGAGATTCCACCCTTCCAGAAGCCCTGGGACACTCCAGGGTCCTCCTAAAGCTGCCATCAGTGAGCCAGGGAGGTGTAACTGAGGTGAGTCTGTGACTGGACATACCCTGACACCCTGCTTCCCCAACCTCATGGCCCACAGGGTTTTTTTTAGAGGGGGCCTGGATAGCACACCTCCATACCCTCTATGAGATATACAAACTATAGGTTGCTCCCACAACTCTAAAGAAGCCCTTGTGAGGGTTTCACCAACAAGCCCCTCTTCGTTTGGTAGACATGGTTTGCAAAGGGACAACATGACAGTTCACCTGACGGAAAAGATCTGGATCAAGACCAAAAGGATCAATGAAGTCCATGCAACACTTTATCATCCGTTTTTGCTTTCACAAGCTCTTCTCTCCGCTCCCCAAAGCTTGCCATTCCCATGCTACCCTGGTCCTGCCTGTGAACCCGAACCCCCAAAGAGGGGTAAACCCAGCCCTTCCAGCAGCAGGATGACACCTAGTTTTCAGTTTGACTTCCCAGGTCATTGGCTACTCAGGTAGAAACACCCCCAATCCTCTAAGGAAGCTGGGAATCAGGAAGAAAGAAAACTCACCTCTTTTTCCCTTGAGCAGGAATACCAGGCCACAGCACTGCGGGCATGGAAGCTGGGTGCTATGGGTTGAAGGGCATCCTGGGCATTATAGGATGTTTGGCAGCACGCCAAGCCTTCACCACCGAATGCCAGCAGCACAACCAAAAATGTCTCCAGAATAGGGCTATAGCCCTGGGAGTCAAACTGTCCCTGACTAAGAACCATACCAGAGGCTGGTTCCGTTCTAATGGAACAGCACCAAAACCTGGTGGGAAGAAAAAAAATTAGGAAATGTAAACAACATAAAACTAAGTCTAGGTTTGCTCACTATGAATTCTCAAAGAACTCCATGATATCCAAGTGCCCTATGTCCAAAGACAACTTGTGGTAGCACATTCTGAAATCCCAGAACTTAGGACACAGAGACAGGAAGATCAAGAGTTCAAGGCTATCCTCAGTTACCTATCGTGTTCAAGGTCAGAGTGTTCAAGGTCAGAGTGGACTACAGGAGACCCTGAGTGAAAAAAAAAAACAAAACCAAAAACACCCCACCATGCTTCAGCACCCTCACTGCAGACTGACAGGCCTCCTCCGATACTCCGTTTCTTCAGACGGGAGCAGCCTTTCATACACAAACTGTTCTTGTTTTTAATAACTCAGGATTCCCATCATAGTATAATATATGCATGTCTATACATGTTCCTATTCAGACTGGGCCTGAATACACACATATATGTACATATATGTATATATAAATTTAAATCAACTTTATAGTCTGTTGATTTATTCTTTTTCACTCTGTCTTGTATAAATAAGCATTTTTCCCATGGTATCTATAATTTTTTTAATTATAATTTCTGACAGTTGAGCAATACTCCAGCAAAGGCAAATCAATTAAATTAGTCTGGGTTTTGCTGTGATAACACCTAATTTTTTTTAAAAGTTTTTCAAGACAGGGTTTTTCTCTGTAGTCTTGGCTGTCCTGGAACTAGCTCTGTAGATCAAGCTGGCTTTGAACTCATAGAGATCCACCTGCCTCTGCCTCCCAAGTGCTGGGATTAAAGGAGTGCACCACCACCACCCTGCTGATAATGCCCAAAATTTTTATTTTAATGTATTTTTATTAATTCTTTGAAAATTTCATATATAAATACAATATATTTTGATCATACTCATCTCCCACTTCTCCTCCAGCTCCTCCTAGGTCAGCCCCCCACCTCGTGCTACTTCATTCCAACCTTGTTTCTCTTTTGTAAAATAACCCATCCAGCCCAATTTGTGCTGCCCATGTACTCATGGCTATCGAGCCATCCAATGGATTGTGGTCAACCTATCAGGGGCCACACCCTTAAAGAAAACTGACTCTTGCCCCAGAAGCCATCCACAGTCAATAGCACCTCAGCTAGGGGTGGGAACTTGTAAGGCCCTCCCCACTCCATTCTGAAGTGTTGATTTGTTAGAAACATAGTCCAAGAATGGAGTCACTGTGAGAATTCTGAGTGATTGTGAGAAAACTCCAAGAAAACAAGACAAGAGTCTTGTGATCTCAATTTCTTTAAAACACAGAATTGTTCTTAGAATGTGTTTTTGTGCTCCTCTCAGGGGTAGAGGATTCAATCAAATGTTTATGTGCACTTGTCCTTGTGGTTGATTGGACACTTACTCGGTGACTCTTCTTAACCCTCAGAGTAAAACTGTCTGATGCTCTGAATAAAGTTGGCTATTGCCTGAGACTTCAGTCTGCCCAATTTATCAGCTCCGTCCTCCCAGGTCCCACTGCCTTTAGCATGGTAAACACTGACTGGCTTGATCTTCTGTAGGTCTTGTGCAGGCCACCACAGCTCCTGCTGGGTTCAGGAGTGCAGTGGTCCTGTCTTGTCTAGAAGACACTGTTTCACTCAGATCCTTCCTGACCCTTGGCTTTTACAATCTTTCTGTCCCTTTCCTCCAAATGGTCCCTGAGCCTTCAGGGAAGAGTGTGTGGTATAGATGTCCCAACTGGGGCTGAGCAACTCACTTATTCTTTTCACTTGTCAGGTTATACATTGAGCATTGTCCATCACACACACACACACACACACACACACACACACACACACACACACTTCTCTAATATACAGGTATAGAGATAGGAATTTAGAGGGCAGTTTGATACAATGTCCATTTAACAAAATAATTATAGTAGGTTCACCTCTAGGACCTATGTACTCCCCAAATATGGGTTCTTGGCGCGATTTGTAGTATGAAGCATTCTAACAGAATCTAACTCTACAGTGTTAGATTATTTAAAAAGACAGCTGTGGAGAGATGGCCAAAAGAAAGAGAGTCTTAGTCTGACCTTAGGTGCGGCCGTGTTCATTCATGGTGAAAGAGCATCTTTTTGTCACCCACATGTACAAACAGCCAAAATATCTACAGAAGAAAATGGGATGTGGCCCCTGATAGGGATGGAAATGACTTCCATAGTCCTCAAGGGAAGCTGGGAAGTGTAGTCTTTCAGCAGGAAACTACCCTGGCTTCAAATCCAATCAGAAAGTAGTCGGTTTCCCCAATAATAACCATGCCACTATTATAACCATAGGCTTATCTTGCCACACTGGTAATTACTAAACCTCTCAGGGTTCACATGTAGGTAAGACTGTTTATGATGTTTTCCCTCAACAGTGTGGGTAGTGTCTTCTATGAAAGCTAGCCAGCAGCAAAGAAGCTTTTTGGTCAGTACCAACACTTTGTCCTACGGCCAAAGTGTTAACACCCAATTTTTGGTGGTCATGACAAGGTTCATTTAGTTCTCACTTGAAATCCACTGTAGCCAGGGGCCAAGCAGACAGGTATTTCCTTGTATGGTGGCTCTCAGACATAAATGACTGGGTCTTGAGGTCCCTCCTAATAATCTGAGGATATTTGCAGTCAGGGAGGGATAGTTAGTGTGGTTGATATATTGTATACCTCAATAAACTTATCTGGAGGTCAGAGAACAGAACGGCAACTATATTAAACATAGAGGTCAGGCAGTGGTAGCACACGCCTTTAATCCTAGTATTCCAGAGGCAGAGATCCATCCGGATCTCTGTGAGTTCAAGGCCATACTAGAAACAAAGCCAGGCATGGTGGCATACAGCTTTAATTCCAGCATTTGAGATCCCATGTCTTGCTTGGGAAAGACATACACCTTTAATCCCAGCACTTGAGATCTCATGTCTTACTTGGGAAAGACACATGCCTTTAATCCCAGAAAGTGATGGCAGGAAGCAAAAAGGTATATAAGGCGTGAGGACCAGGAACTAGAGGCTTTTAAACTTTTAGACTTTTAGCAGCAGTTCAGCTAAGATCCATTCAGATGAGAACTCAGAGGCTTTCAGTCTGATGAAACAGGATCAGCTCAAGAATTGGTGAGGTGAGGTTGGATGTGGCTTGTTCTGCTTCTCTTATCTTCTAGCGTTTGCCCCAATACTTGACTCCAGGTTTGTTTTCATTTAATAAGACCATTTAGAAATTCGTCTACAAGTTGGTAGTTGGAGAATGACTGGACACTTTACCTGACTCCTTCTATATAACGTCACTTCTGCTCCCAGGCCATTGCCCAGAATTCATCACTTCTCTGGGGCTGGGAAAGTCTTCCCTGTATCCAAGTTGGAGAAGAACTGGAAATCCTAAGCCATGCTGGTACCTGACATTCACTAGTTTCACCCAAAATAAATTGCTTTGTTTCCACTGCTGAACTTTATTTTAAGAACCTAATTTCTATGCCTCAAACCTCTGCTCTGAAGGGTGATAGTCACCAGAGGTTCCTCAGAGGACCTCCAAACACATGGGGTGAGCCGATCAATCAGCATTTCAAAGGGTGCCCAGATACTATTGACCAGCCATGCTGGAGACCACAAGTTACAAGTAATTGCAAGGACAATTGATGTCCCCTGTCTGCAACAATCTTGATCACAATGTCTAATGGTGAGAGCTTTGGATCCCTGCTGGGATCCTGAGAAATAGTTGCAAGAGGTC
The DNA here is from genome assembly GCF_949786415.1 of Peromyscus eremicus. NCBI lineage: Eukaryota > Metazoa > Chordata > Mammalia > Rodentia > Cricetidae > Peromyscus > Peromyscus eremicus. The sequence goes on along the minus strand of NC_081418.1, from coordinate 60,858,373 downwards.
TACAAACCTGTACTTAACCCAGGCATTGGTTGAATAGCAAAGAGCTAGTATTGATGGTACATACCGTTCGGAAATGTGTGTGATGCTATTGTTATTTATAAACTATAGATTCACTAGATGCACTCCTAAAGATACAGTACAGATCTGATTTTATTAATTGTCTCATGATTCATTGCAACATTCAGGGGTCCAGAAAGAGCAGGCAACCGGCTCAGGAGCGAGCAGGTTAGGGACAACTGCAGGGGGTGAGGAGGAAAAATTCCACAGAAGCCTAACCTGACTCCTTTGGGAAGTGCATTGTATATCTGCCCCACACGGGGGCTGCCCATTCAGGAGCCACAGCAGCCCAAGCACCAAAGGTCCTTTGGCCCTTACCTAAGGCCATGACTTCTGTACAAGATGATGGTGCTAACTGCAAGAGGACTCCACATTCCCACAAACTGACCACTTTGGCCTCTCAACTACCCATGACTTGTATTTTGATAAGAAAGCGTACATCTCTACTCTTGAGTTATATTCCAACTCTACGGGAAGAGGTTAGTTGTTGTTGTTGTTGTTGTTGTTGTTGTTGTTGTTGTTTTCATTATGACATATTCAGCATTTGTAAGAGCTAGAGGGATTCTCGGAATGTTTATTCGTTGTGGAGTGTGTGTCCCTGTGGGGATCTAGCTATGGCATCTGGGTGCATGTTGTTCATATTCTCAGTCACTCTGTCTGTGGAAGCCCAGGACAGTCTCCTCTGGTTCCTGCTGTTGTTAGTCTAGGTTGTGCCCTGTCGTTCCCTGGTCTGTCCTGTGGAGATATCCAACCTTTCGTCCTCAGGAACCGGCGTTGATTGCACTGATCTTCTCTGTCGTCCGCTTGTCTGTGTGGCTGTTCTTGTCTTCAGCACCCTCTTCCCCACATTTACCTGGAATTTTATTTGTGTGTCTTTGACCTGTGGCTTGTGCACTAGGAAAAATCGCTGTGGAAGCGCCATCTGTTCGTGGTGATGAGAACTTGTCCCTGTGTGCCCCTTGCACAAGGTCTCTTTATGCTAGAGGAACATGCTCTTCAGCAAAACAGAACACACTGTCTGCCATGGAAGATGAACTTTGCCTTGAGATTAAGTCCGGCAGGCTGTGTCGGTTAAACATGGTTGTAAACTCCATGGCATACAGCCTACATCCTCAAAGCATGTCTCCCCATTGCTGATCTATAACCTTAACTCTGCATTAACTGGGGAGTCCCTTGATGTTTGCTATGGGAACAGCATGTGGCAGAGTATTTGTTACACCAAGTCATCCTGCTTTCTATGACTTGTGAACAATTTTTGCCCTAGAAAATTGAATTTACTGCCCAGCCTTGTCATAATTAACTCAGTAACTTTGCCATAAAAAATCTTGTGAATATCGTTACCCTTATAAAAACTGAATAGATTCTAGTTTATAAGACATCTTTGAATCTAGATCTTGCTGCCAACATAACAAGTGAGGTTTGGGTGTTTTATTTTGGAAAGCCATGTGAACCCCCACCCCTGGTAGCCTGTGCCCCCCACATAGACCAGCAACCACATCGTGACCTGAAGGCTTAGCACCACCTTTTAGCATGCAGTCTTCATTCAAGCCTCAGAACACTCTGAAACCTGCCCACATGCCTGACCACAGCACTGTACAACAGTCTAGGCCAGTGGGTCTCAATCTTCCTCATGTTCTGACCCTTTAATACAGTTCCTTACGTTGTGGTGAACCCCAACCATGATATTCTTTTCCTTGCTACTTCATAACTATGATTTTGCTACCGTTAGGAACTGTAATATAAATATCTGTGGTTTCCAATGGTCTTGGGGCATTGAGACCCAAAGGTTGAGAACCCTGCCAACTCGGCAGCAGAAACTCTTCTGCTGGCCCCTGCATGGTGCCATATAAGGCTGGGTCTTTCCCAGTTTGATGACACAGAGATGAGAGCAAGGAGGGGAAGGGTGAGGGAGCAGGAAAGCACGGCTCACCTCAGAGGGCACAAGAGTGTCTTGAAGAGAAGCCTTGCCCACCTTTGTTCTGGGAATATCAACTTGCAATTTGAAGAATGGTATGTCCTCCTGCAACCCTCTAAGTGATGTCCTCATGATGTCCTGATAGTATCATCTTGGACCCATTATGGTGCCAGATGATATCATTACAGTGACATCATGATGTCCTGATCGTGTCATCATATTCTGATGATGTCACCGCGATGTCCTGATGGTATCATATAGTGCCATCATGGCACTTGATGATGTCATCACTACACTTTGATGATGTCATCACCCTCCTCTGCTCCTAATCCTCCTTTTTCTCTCTGCCTTTTTTCCTTTTATCACCATGAATCGCCACCCATCTTCAGCACAGTCTCTATAGACCTATCCTCCTGCAGGAGGCTACTGTCTTGTCAGAGTTCCCATCGCTGCCATGAAACTGTGCCCCAAAAGCAAGCTGGGGAGAAAAGGAGTTCTTTGGCTTATTGAACTTCCATATTGCTGTTCCTTATTGAAGGAAGTCAGGACAGGATCATGAAGGCAGGAGCTGATGCAGAAGCCATGGAAGGGTGCTGCTTCCTTCCCTTGGCTTCCTCAGCCTGCTCTTGTAGAACCCAGAACCACCAGCCCAGGAATGGCACCATCTGCCGTGGGCTGGGCCCCCCTGCATCCACACACACATACACACACCCTGTTGTTCACTAGTTAAGAGTGGATCTCTTACTGCTGGATCTCACAAAGGCATTTCCTCAACTGAGGCTTCTTCCTCTCCGATGACTCCAGCTGTGTCAAGATGACACACAGAACCAGCCAGCACAACTGCACATGTATTTCCTCACCTCTTCTTAAAGGAAATGGTGTAAGTTGTCACGAAACATTTGCAATGAGCTAGGTCCTATTAACATTATCATTTCCCTCCACAGCCTGTCACGTCCAGGGTACCCTGACTGTCTCTACCCAGGGAAAGAGAGTAATGGACGAAGGAGGTGATGTTGGAACTTGCTCTCAGGCTCCCTCCAGAACACCCTCTCAGCCCTCACATAGTGGGTTATACATTTTCATTATTGTTCTAATGTACATGATGGCTGCATCGGATGACTGAACTACTGTTTGTAGATGGTGTCTAACCAGGTCTTGTCTGCATTACTTTTCAGGGGAAGGCCAGACACACGACTGTCCAAGAACCATCTGTCACGTGAAAGCAGCACTGCCTACATGGCCAGCCAGTCCTGCCGCCAGCCCGCAGGGGAGACCTGTCGCGTGGTCTCAGCGCTGGGCTGCCATTCTACGGGTGTGGGCAATACAGCTATCAAAAGACCATTTAGTCCTTGACGCGGCACAGGATGTGAAGAAGAACCAAAGCTCCAAGGCAAGACTGACCTACAAAGGTCACCTGTCCTGTCACTTCCAACAATAGCCTCAGGAGGTCAGGACTGTCCGTCATCTGTCTGGTTGGCTAACTACCCTCTAATGAGAGATGGACAGGTGGTGAGCAGGTGTGAGGAGGGGCAGTGAGGAGGCCGAGCAGGGAACAAGCCAAGCTCAGAGGCACGACCAGCACACGTCTGATGTGGCGGGCCTGGTGACCAGCTCAGCCTGGAGCCTCGACACTTGTCATGTCATCCTGTGGGAACAGAGACTCTCATTCTTCCATGACAACCCAAATTGGCCTTATCTGCGGACTTTGTTTTTGGAGCAGTGGTGTACCCCTCTAAATGGGATGCCATCTCCTGAGATACACCAGCACCTAAACTGTTTCCCAACGCTGTATGTAAGACACACTGACTGCTCCTACACCAACTCCATTCTGAGGAGGCAGCAAGCCACACAGCAAGCTGAACCCCCAGATTCCACAAGGACCAACTTGGGGACCACTCCTTTCCACCAACACACCCACCATGAGCCCACCACACCCTTGCAGTACATCCTCCCAAGCCCCTCACCATACCCACGCATTCCATCTCACTCCCCGAAAGCTGGGCATGTGGCTCTCCAGCCTCCTGTCATCAAGAAAGGGCAGACACACACACACACACACACACACACACACACACACACACACACACACCCTTCACGGCACAACCCACTTGCTCACCAGACTTTCCCCCCCCCCTTCTACTCCCCCACTGTCCCTTAAACTGCCCCCATGTCCTACAGCTAACCAGGACCTTCACACTCTGGGAGTCCAGACCCATGGCCACAATGAGACCCGACATTACTTGCATACCTGTCACCCCACTTTCACGTCCACAGAACACCCCTTCCTCGTCCCCACATCTTTCTATCCCTCCTAACAGCAGAAGTGAACAGAGTGGCCAAGGCCCAGGGAACTTTGTGGCCATCTTTAGGAACACCAATGGGGTAGGCAACTGAGGCTGGTGGTACAGTCCTGTCAGGCCAGCTACTCAGAAAGCTGAAGCAGGAATCTTGCAAGTTCCAGGCCTGCCTGCGCTACAGAGCAAGTTCAAAGCCAGCTTGGACAACTTAATGATACCTTATCAGAAAGGACTGGGGCTACAGCTCAGCGGCAGAGCAGCCCTGGGTTTGATCCTAGCACAAACAAACAAGTATCAAACATGGAGAGAAGCCTGGAGAAGACACTGTGAAAGGTAGATTTGACGAGTCTCCGACTGTACCTTCCGAGCAGGCTCAGGGAGAGGATGCCCAGGGGAACTGTGCTTTTAACCCAGTGAACACAGCAGACACACTCCCACACTTCACAGCAAGGCCCCTTGGGCTGAGAGACTGTTTGTTCTTGGAACCTCTCCAGAGCTTTCTGACAACAAAAACCTCTAGAAGCATGTAACTCTTCAAGGGAGCTGTGGTGCTCTCTAGTTTGGGAACCAAGATCTGGGTGGCAAAACTCAGGTCCTGTGAGCATTTCTGATGATGAATGGGGAACTGAAGCCTGGGGCACTGGACTGTGAGACACGTGAGCCTGGGGAACCATAGTCCTGGACACCAAAAAATAAGACACTGGAGATAAAGGCCCCAGAACATGGGGCACTAAAGACTGGGGGAGCAGAGCCCAGGGCAGCAGAACATGGGGCAGTGATGTGAGGCATACAAAGGAGCTGGGAAACAGCTGTTTTTGTTCGCGTGTGGATCAGGCCTGCTCCAGGTGGACACAGCTACTTCCTATGAACTCAGTTCTAAATAAATCATTGAGAAAGCAACTTGAAGCCCAAGTATTGTCTGTAGCTCTAAACTAGAATGTCTGGACAGGTGATTCAATTCCAAACAAAACTGCCAGATGTGCCTGGGCTACACAGAGGAATTCTGTCTCAAAAAACAAAAACAAAACAAAACATCAAAAAACCTACCAGATGATTTCCAAACTGCAAATTCATTCCTAAAGCCACACAATCTCTGAGGAGACCACCCAGGTTGAGGTAGCCCAGGGAACTGAATACTAAGAAGATCTAGCAGGATGGAACATTTTCATCCCCGAGGAAACTGCTACACAACAGCACAGTCCTCTGATTGGTGGCTGCTGAGCACTTGTGTGCTGGGGGCAAGGGGGACAGGAGGGGGAGCTGGAAAGCGGTAGAACTTTGCCTTGAAGCAGGGCGGGGATACAGCAGTGGCTCTGGACATGTGGCAGTTTGGGTTTTCCCAAATGCTGACCACACTGAGGGTCCACGGTGGGCAGAGCCACGGTGTCAGAAAGACAAGGTCAAGAGTGGTCCGTACACTTGCCAGCGCACTGGGAAGCACTGTCCATGGGCTGGATGCTTCATGGACGATGCTGGTGTATTGGGCCACTGATCCCCACAGCAGAAGCAAGAGGCTGAAGGGGTGATTTACTGTTGAAAAGGCAGCCCTGGAGACTCCCCTCAGCTATCAAGGGTCACCCTCAGACAAGTATGCTGCCCTCAGCCCTAAGTCCTGGATGCTAAAGAACTAAGGGATTCCATGAGTACAATCACCCTGACACTGATGAACACAGACCTCACCTGGGAGGCAACGAAGAGATGCTTTATTCTGAGCCAAATATGAGTGACATAGATTCAGGTCACATGGAACCATGTTCCAACGTGGAAGCAGATTCATGGTTCTTGATAGGTACAGCACAAAAGAAAGTCCTAAATCAAGGCACTTGCCACATGTATTTGGTAGAGACATAGGTGGCCAGTTACACCAAAGAGGGGACATTCTGCTGTGGGTTTCTGACATCAGATGGTATCTTCGCTTTTCGGTGGAAGCTAGTGGTCTGCGAAGACTACATCCCCCAAAATGCATCTGATATTTAAAGGGACATAAGTCAGACAGAGAGATGGGCAGTCACTGCTATTGAAGAAACTGAAGAAAGCTCAAGATAACCTAGCTCTGGACGTGCAAATCCCAACTCTCTACAGTCAAGCAGAGTCTTCTGCCAGGAGTAGGGGTAGGGTGTGAGGGAGGCCTTTTTTCTGGGAATGCTAGTTTACAAAGGTAGTCACAGAATAATTCCTGTCGCCCAAGTTCCATTCATCAGTCACTGTTCCATACATGAGATTCTAAATAACCTTAAGAGTCTCTGTAGGTCTCTCCCTCCTCCCCTCCCCCCTCCCTCCCTCCCTCCCTTCTTCTTCTTCTCCTCCTCCTCCTCCTTCTCCTCCTCCTCCTCCTTCTTCTTCTTCTCTCTCTCTCTCTCTCTCTCTCTCTCTCTCTCTCTCTCTCTCTCTCTCTCTCTCTCTCTCTCTCTCTCTCTCTCTCTCTCTCTCTCTCCCCCTTCCTTTATTTCAGCTCAAAATTGACGTCTGGGGGCTGGACTCAGCCCTTTCAAATCACAAAACATTCTGCCCACGGAAAAACCGTGCCAGCCTGGGCAGGCCGTGGTGCCAGGCGCCCTCTGGTGTCCACATCTGGGATAGTCAGTCTGGGAACTTTCATCCGAGGTCAGAAAGGGCCTGAGGGAGACACATGGGCCCCTGTGACTTTCCTACCCTGCAAAGCTGGGAAGTCAGACAGCCTAGGGAGCGGGCACAGCTGGGCACCTTCACTCCTGCCTACCCTTCCCACCCACCAGTCCTCATAGCTCAATTCACAGAATCCTTTTGGCTTCCCTGTTAAACCATAAACACAGATTACCATTCCTGATCAGTAGTAGTTCACTTGGTAAACACACACAAACACACACACACACACACACACACACACACACACACACACACACTTCTAAGAATTCCCTCTGAACTACTAATGGGGTCCATCTTTTCAAATACAGTTATATATAAATTGTTGGGAATTTAGCAAGAGAAATATGAGACAGCCAGGTAAATTTGAATTTCAGATAAATCCTGAACACTTTTTTACCATCAGCATGTCCTGTGAAAACTTAGACTATGCCATAAATATCATGTGGGACACAATTATACTAAAACACAGGTTGTTGTCTACTTGTTGAACTGGGTGTCCTTATTTGATCTGACAAACAAATTTACGAGCTATCTAAGGCAATCTTCTAGTACTTGAGGTTCTGGACACATGAAGGACAGAGATGATGTGGGTTCTAGAAGGTGGAAGGTACCCAGAGAGACATGAAGGCATGTCCACCAAGGAGGTAGCAACAGGTGCCCTAGAGCGGGTCCTTGGAGTGCATTTAACAGGTGAGGAAGAAATGACTTTACTATTCATGGGCAGCTGTGGTTTCTTTATAGTCAAAGAATACGCTCATTAAGTGCCCTGAGCCCTGTTTGGAACTGTGGGTGACTAATTTCCACAGGAATCTAGCTGGCATGAATGATTTCCTTGTGAGTGAGCATGAGGAAAAGACAGCAATGGCTGTGTCTCCGGGTTACCCACGAACTATCCAAACACTGTGGGGAGAGTCGCTGGGCCTTCTGGAGGACAAGATGAAGAACATGAACAAAGCAGATCCTTGAGTGGGCTCAACCAGACTCTCACCTGATGGTCCCCATCTACCTCCCTTCTGCCTTGCTTGCTCCTCTAGAAATAAGTGAAACCAAGTATGCTGGGGTATGCCTGAGGCAGAGGGATTGTGAGTTCTAGACCAGCCTGAGCTATATAGCAAAACTCTATCCCAAAACAACATCTCTCTCTTCTATTTCCCTCTCTCTCTCTCCTTCACTCCCTCCCTCTCCCTCCCCTTTGGTTTTTCCATTTGCAGGCACAGAAGATTGATTAATTTTGTGTGTGTCTGCATGTATATTTGTACACCATGTGTGTGCTGGCGCCATCAGGAGCCAGAAGAGAGTATCAGATCTCTGGGACTAAAGTACAGACCGTTGTGAGCTGCCATGTGGGTGCTGAGAATCAAATCCAGGTCCTCTGGAAAAGTAGCCAGTGTTCTTAACCACTGAGCCATCTCTCCAACCCACAAAACCATAAAATATTAGTGATCTGCCTGCCCTCACACAACAGAGCCAGAAGCTACAATTATTTTGTTATGATAATGAAAAAAATCAAAACACTAAGCCTTAGGGCTTTCAGGCATAAATACGTCAACACTTTATTAAGCACACAGAACAAACACCTCCCCAAGCCTTAGTTTCCCTATGAGTAAGAAGCAATGAGGACCCTGGCTGACAGTTTTGTGAGATGTGGCAGCTGGTACACAGGAAGCATGTTGGGGCCATTTTTCAAGACCAGTGGCCCAAAAACAGATGCCTAGACCAGTGGACAGAACAGAGCCCAGTGAGAATTGCTTTCCTCCCACCGCACAGTTCCAAAGGGCTACACACCCCACGGTCAGGCTGGTCAGTAGCAACGGCCTCACTCTTATACTGGTTTTCAGTTACTTACTTTTCTCATTGCTGTGACCAAAATGTCTGTCAAAATCAACTTAAGGGAGAAAGGGCTTGTTGGGGCCCCCAGTTTGAGGTTACAGAGCAACAAAACAGGGAAGGCGTGGCATTGGGGAAGGCGTGGCAGCAGGAGCAAGGAGGCTGGTTACATTGCATCTGCAATCAGGAAGCCAGAGAGAGAGAAGAGAGGGATGATAATGTTCACTTCCTTCTACTTTTTATTTAGCCCAGGACCCGATCCCATGGTGGAGCCCCCCACAGTTCTTCCCTACCTCGGTTAATCCAATCTAGAAACACCTCCACGTACCTGCCTGGAGGTTTATCTCCTAGGTGACTCTAGGACATGACGGTGGCTGTAAGCAGTAAGTAATGTGCATTTGAAAATTACTGAGAGTAGATCTCAGAGTTTCTCACCAGAAAATTATAACCATGTAGCTGAGTGCAGTGGTGCCCACCTGCCATCCCAGCAGGTGGGAGGTGCAGACAAGACTACCAAGAGTTCAAGTCCATCCTTGGCTGCCTCATGAGTTCTAGACCAGCCTGAGTTATATGAGAGCATGTCCCATAAATAAATAATAATAATAAATGTAAATGGATTTTTCTTTAGGTTGCCAGCTCACAAAAAATGACACGGAGACTTACTATTAATTATGAAAGCTTGGCTTACAGCTTAGGCTTGTCCCGTAACACAAATCTTAGATGGTCTTTAGTAAAAAACCCAGTACCAGATATTGGGGTAAAAGCTGAAAGATCAGAGAAGCAGAGCAAGCCACAGCCACCACCTATTACCTCACAAATCCTCTGACTGAAAAGCTCTGAGTCCTCACCCAAATGGGTCTCAGCTGAACTGCTTTAGTTCCTGTTTCCTCATGCCTTATATACCTTTCTCTGCCCTGTCGTCACTTCCTGGGATTAAAGGTGAAAGAGAAAAATCAGTAGCCATCTTGAGAGACGCTTCCCCCTCCCCTCCTCCAAAGGTATTTGCTGACCAGCAGTTTTAGAAGTGACCAGAAGTTGAACTTATAAGGCTGGGACAATAAATCTATGTATCCTGGACTTGGTAAAACAAGATACGGGGAGTAATGGACTTAACTGACCAGAAGTTGACCTCAGAGTAGAGTAGGACTGGAATAGATCTGAATGTATATATCTTGGGTTCAACAAAAGCAGGACATAGGGAGTAAAAAATTTATGTCTCTGTAGATACCCTGAATCCTGTTAGCCATCAGTAACCTCATGCTTATAGTTCAGCCAGTAACTTCAAAGAACTACCTCACCCCTAGCCCCCTCGTCCAATCCCAAGCTGCATGTAAACCTTTCCTATATAAACCCCTTCAAGTGAGTGCTCGGGGAGTCCTCCTCCACCTGCTGTGTTAGATGTTGGACCAAGTCCCGGGCTTGCTTGTTTTGTTATTAAAAAAACCTCTGTGTGCTTGCATTGGATAATGGCTCTGTGGTAGTCTTGCTTGGGGGTCTTGTGACCTGGGCACAACAAAGGCATATGTGCTTCCCAGTACTGGGATTAAAGGTGTCACCACTGCCTGACTTTGTTTCCAGTGTGGCCTTGAACTCACAGAGATCCAGACAATCTCTGCCTCCAAGTGATAGTATTTAGGGTGTGCGCCACCACGGCCTGACTTCTATGTCTAATCTAGTGGCTGGCTCTGTCCTCTGATCCTCTAGCAAGCTTTATTGGGGTACACAATATACCACCACATGTCCCACTAGCTCTTATAACTTAAATTAACTCATTTATATTAATCTACGTTTTGCCTCGTGGTTTTTTACCTCTATTTCATCTTATACCTCCTGTTTCTTCTCTGTGTCCTCTCCCGAGCCTAGCTTAATCTCCTCATCTCTCTCTACCCGGAAGTCCCACCTAACCTCTTCCTGCCTAGCTATTAACTATTCAGCTCTTTATTAAACCAATCAGAAGGCGCCTTGGCAAAGACACATCTTCACAAAGTACAAAAAGATTATTCCACAACTAATTAAGTAGTCATTTTTAGTCTGGTGCACAGGTCTTATCCTTACCGCTCTACTCTCTCCACACCCTAGACATTCCTGTTGAATTGCCTGAAGGTTGGGACCCCACTTCCTGATAGCTCAAGTCCCCAGAGTCCCCTGCACAACAGGCCTGGGAACCACCTGGAGGAAAAATGTAAGTTCTGTTACCCTATCCACAGAGTACCTCAGACAGGCCACGTGACTTTAATTTTAATATAAATACATGTCCAGGGCAACCAGAAGTTCAAACCTGAGCAGCAACCACAGCAGTGGTTACTGAGTCCTGGTTAGTCTCCACCAGCGGAACACACATTAAACAGGCATGGAGGAGCAGGCGCAAAGGAGCATGTGCCGGCCTCCAGCTGGGATGTAATTAACACGACAGGCACACTGGACACTCAGCCTGGAGCACCTCGCTCTTACCGACTCAAAGTCTGTGTGAGGAATCAGGTCACGCAATGAAATTTGTTTTTCTGACCTGTCAAATCTCTGTATTCTGTATGCATTCATTGAGCCCTTGGACATGTGACTCCTCACCCCATGCTTCAGCACGCCGAGCACGCAGTGTGGCCTTGCCCTCAGAGCCAGCCTTTGTCCCTACAAACTGCACGGTTCCCCCGTCGACGTCGCTGAATGTTCTGTTTCAATTTCCTCGTCTGTGAAGTGAGTATTGAAAGGTTCCCCATTGCACCTGGCTTCTTGTACGTACTGTAAATGTGTTACCGGGGATGACTACGAATGTCATTAGCTTTTCCAAACTAAAACACAAGACAAAAGCAACCATCAGATATTTACTGTATCCGGAGAGACAGGCAATAAAAGGTGAGGTGAGGAAGCCAGGACTGAAAGCAGATGGGCAAAGGCACTGGAGGCTGAATGGCTGCGTCAGCATCCAGGGCCTGATCCTGAACAAGAACCTGAGCTTGCTCCTACAGGAGCCGGACACTTGGGAAACTGGAGACCATGTGCAAGTGGTTTGCTGGAACGAACTGTGAGAAGGGGAGCATGCCCGTGGGCCTTTGCCTCAGATGCAAACACTCACTGAGCCAGCAGCACAGTCCCAGGAGTCCTGGTGTGCGGAGTTCAACTCACCTCAGACCACTCTTTCCAACTACAGGTGAATACCTCCATTTTCCAGGCCCCTGCGTCCTTCCCTCCTTTCCACATTACCGGCAGTCCACTCAAACCCCCCAGTGGTGACCAGTACTATCCACAGGTCGGTGTGTCCCAGGGGCACCAGGTAGACACAGACCTTGACACCCACTGGGGCAGGTGATGAGGCCGGACTTGGATGGGGTGCAAGGTCTGGGTGGGAACCCGGCACGATAATGGCCTCAGCTCCATTGCCTTCCCTGGCACGTCCTTGAAGACATTTCAGAGATGACTACTTGGGTTCAAAAAGAGAGCACGCCAATTCCCTTAATGCTTGAAGATGCATGTTTCCCAGCCCACTGATTTACATTTGTGCAGAGCTGTTGAGAATTCCCTTATCTGCCTCTGGCAAGGCGCCATCCCGGCAAGGTCTTCATTACTTCCCAATTGTCACAATTTATTCGCTTCATTTTTCTTGTTAGGAAACATTTAAAAAATTAATCTCCAATCTTGGGCTTCTGCTAATTTAAAAGTCCCTCCTCATTGATTAATGGCATTTTTATTTCAGTGATACTCCACCACCACCTAGAGACACACATACACCCTGCCACACATGCATGTGCAGGTGCTGACATGCATACACTGTCATACAAACATGCCCATGCTGTCCTGCATGCACTGCCGCACACACATTCGCATGTGCTGTCACGCACACACATAAACACCCTGCCTGCTGTACACACATGTGCACACCCATCAGGTAAGCATTTCCTTTCAAAGTAGAGAGTCAAGTGTGTTCAAGTGACGTGTCATGCATACACTGACATGAACACACATGTACACATGTTGTCAGGAACATGCAGTATCATGAGCACACATATCCACAGGCTGTCATGCATATAGCATGTGCACAGACACTCACATGCTGTTATGCACACACATGCACACACGGCATATGCAACTGATTAAAGGACCACCGAGTCCTTTCTTTTCTCCCTCTTCCTGGTTAAAACTTGATTCTTTCATTTATTCCGGTGCCACTGTCACTATAGCATGAACTAGACTCTCACAAAGGGAGGTGAATTTCCAGGAAAGACTGCAAATGAAAAGGTACCGCCTATGAGTCAGGAGGCTCAGCACTGGGCTGGAGGGATGGCTAAGAGCACTCACTGCTCTTGCAGAGGACCCAGGTTTGATTCCCAGCACTCATATGATCTTTCACAACTTGTAACCAGGAGATCCGGTGCCCTCTTCTGGTCTCCATGGGTACTGCATGCATGTGGTGCACATATATACAGGCAGGCAAAACGACCATACACAGAAAATAAAAATAAATCTTAAAAAAAAAGAATGTAATAAAAGACAGACTCTATTCCAAAGAAAGCTTCAGGAATTCACAAAGGTGGTGACAGGACAGCTGGGAAATGCAGAGAAAAAGACAGACAAGCCCAGCTCTAGTCACGTGATTCCAGCATGTGGAAGGAGCCGGTGGACACTCATCAAAAAGGAAGCCGTGTGGCCCTGGTGAAGTGAGACTGGCAGTCCCTCCCTCAGGACAAACCCACAGCGTTCACAAACCTCAAGTCTAGCTGCAGGTTCCTTTGGTGAGTGGGTCAGCAGTGGAGAGGAGTTCCATTCCGTCACCCCCTACGACTCAGGGGGCCGTGGTCAGGCGCTATCCTCAGGAGGAATCTATCGTTCAATGCAGAGCTATGCTGAGGATCTGAGAATAGGAAGTGACCGACCCCAAGGCAGGGAGTGTGAATGTAACGTGCCTGCTCCAGTGAGAGAGACTGTTATGAAGAATGGAAGGTCTGGGTGCCGAGGAGCCAAAGAAGGCAGGTAGCAAGGGCCTCAGCTCAGCGGGTGAAATGCACAGGAAAGGGAGCTCTGACCTCGGTGGCTCAGCACAGACCTTTCCCTACCTTGTGTCCAACTCTCATTAGCTCCTAAGCTCTCCACACAGCTCTACGGCATCGGGAGGCCGCAAGTGTTCATTGCGAAATTAATTAGAGGATACTTAAGAGGCAAAAAACAATCTGCTTCATTAACCAGCATCCACAAAGAGCCTCCCCGGAAGCCGCAGAGCAAACAGGTTTCCTCTCAAGAGCCCACTCTCAACAATCACAGCCACGGCCTCTTCCAGGTCATTCTGCAGCGGAGTCTGTTCTCCGAAGGAAATGGAGTGATGGCGGCACCCCAGAATCAGCCTGGCCTTGGGGGGGTGTGGTGTGGATAGGTTCAGGTTCCGCCAGTCAGAGTCCTCCACAGGACCGAGCCAAAGGGTCTGCCTGTGGAGAAACAAAGTCAGGGGACTTTTAAGGAACTGATTCACGAGGTGGAGGAAAGGCTGGTGCTTGCAGGCAGAGTCACAGGCTGGGAACCCACAGGTTAGGCAGAAGACCTCCCTCCCTCCTAGGTAGCATGCCTTACTGCTGACTAGACAAGGCCCACCCATGCAGTGGAGGATGGTCTACTGTGCCGAAGGCCTCCCGATCACATCCACAAACCACCTTCCCAGCAACAATGTGCAGAACACCTGGATTAGTCTTCTGCTGCTGTGATGAAACACCTTGACCAAGGCAACTTAAGGAAGAGAAGGTTGATTTGGGCCAATGGTTCCAGCAGGACAAGAGCTCATGATGGAGCAGCAGAGCTGTGACAAGTGGCTGACATGGCGGCAGGAACGGAAGCCTGAGAGCTCACATCTCGAACCGCAAACAGGAAGGGGAAAGAGGAAACTGGAAACATACTTTCCCCATCAAGGCCACACTTCTAAAATCTCCACAAACTGTTTCGTCAACAGGAAACCAAATACATGAGGCTCTGGGGGACATTTTCATCAAACTACCATAATGTCTGACCAAGAAATCTTGCCCTGCAGTTCAGCCCAGGTGGCGCATGAACCAGCCACCACAGGCACCGTGAAAGCCTTCTGTTTGGAAGTATCACCTCATCTCCAGAGCCATGCTCTGGGTCAACACCCGCCCCACAAAGCCAGCCAGCCAGCCCCTCAGCAGACAGGGGCTCCATGGGACTCTGAGAGTCTCAACGGAATATGACATGCACAAAGCTGTGCTCGATCACAGAATGCAGAGGGCGTGTGTGCTCCATGACTGAGAACTGAAGAAACATCCATTGAGCATCAGGTTATTGCCACTCTCTGGGAGGCCTCTAATTTCCTGAGTCAGGAGTCTCCTCCCCAAGCTGAGGTGGGAGAGGATTGAAAGAAAAAGAAAAACAAACAAATAAAGTTAATACCCAATGGGCACTAAAATAAGTGGATTGTCCACTAAAAAGCAAGAGGCAACTGCTACAGTAAATCAGCTTCCTCTTGCTCGTGGTCTCTGTCCATGGTGATGCAGAGTTAGTTGGTTCCGTTATAAGTGCACCACTAATTAGAGTTTCTGAAAGTTCCGTGTCAAACACCAATGGCCCTCTTCCGCCGTCCTTTTCTATCCTCCTTGCCCCAGTGCTTGTCTCAACCCTCTGTCAGTCCCGACGCATGCACCAATCCCGTCTCAGCCCTCTGTCAGTCCTGACGCATGCACCAATGCCGTCTCAGCCCTCTGTCAGTCCTGACGCATGCACCAATCCCGTCTCAGCCCTCTGTCAGTCCCCACGCATGCACCAATCCCGTCTCAGCCCTCTGTCAGTCCTGACGCATGCACCAATCCCGTCTCAGCCCTCTGTCAGTCCCCACGCATGCACCAATCTCGTCTCAGCCCTCTGTCAGTCCTGACGCATGCACCAATCCCATCTCAGCCCTCCGTCAGTCCCGACGCATGCACCAATCCCATCTCAGCCCTCCGTCAGTCCCGACGCATGCACCAATCCCGTCTCAACCCTCTGTCAGTCCCGGCGCATGCACCAATCCCCCTGAAGACAGCCGCAAGTGGTCACCTGTTGCTGGGAGCCTGTTAGTGACCAAGCATGTCCATTTCCTTAACTTTTACAAAAGTTGTCTTCCAACCCTTCTCCTCCACAAACTCTTGCCAGCCAATAGAGGTCACATGGCCTCACCTGGCTCTTGCCTAAGAGTCCCCATCCACAGCACCATGTGACATCTGTAAATTATCTACCCCCTGTAACTCCAGCTCCAGGGGATCTGGCACCCTCTTTTAGCCCTCTTCCATGGGCACACATGCATATACATGGCATACACAGACATTCACAAATAAAAATAAAATATGAAACCTTTCTATAACTTGCCAGGGAGGTGTGGAAAATTTCCATTAATAAAAATAAAAAGAAGGGCTAGAGAGATGGCCCTTGACTGGATGTCCCACCACCTCCTCTGCCCTGGAGTGCTGACCATGACTAGACCTTGAAATGGGAGGGGGCGCTTTACTCACCAGCTGGACAGAAGTCAGCGCTCACCAGAAAGAGGTGCCAAGGAGCGGCTGTGGCAGGAAGGGCCTGCTGTCGCCCTAGGTGTACAGCTCTGATCGTTGAAACATTTTCTGCTGCTTTCACAACAGAAATCTTGAGCCCATGTCTGGCAGGCCTGTGCTCGGCTCCTGGGGCTCAGTCACTGGGTGGCACTTTGACTTACAAAAGGACTGAGTTTGACCACATACAAGTACAGCTTAAGGACATTTGAAAGAAGAATTTGTGTCTTCAAGTATCTCCCAACAAGGAGGGTGGGCAGCTGCTGCCCACCACAGGCCATTTTCCTTTGTCTCTCTTCAGTTCTTTTCCCCCACCCCCGTGTGTGTGTGTGTGTGTGTGTGTGTGTGTGTGTGTGTGTGTGTGTGTGTGTATTCTCACACACATGTGCATTTGTAGGTTTTGTGAGACAGGGTCTCATGTAACCCAGGCTAGCCTAACATTATGAAGCCCAGGATAACCTTGAACTCCTGATCTTCCTGCCCAGGTTTCCCTAGTGCTGGGATTGCAGGCATGCACCACAGCAACAGCTCTGCTCTCTCTCTCTCTCTCTCTCTCTCTCTCTCTCTCTCTCTCTCTCTCTCTCTCTCTCTCTCTGGATGCATTATCTGACAGTCCCAGAGTGCTTTCTTTGCTCTGCTTCCTGGGAGCGACTCATTTGGCACCTAACCTCTTTAAACACTGTCCAGGTGTATGGACACAGATGAGGTGGCATAGCTAGCTAGGGTCAGTGGTGACAGGAAGGTAGGAAAGGAGAGCTAAGGCAGCTAACAGGAACTAAGTATTTAGTTGCTCCCTCCAAGGGCACTAGCTTAGGCAACAAACCTAGAAGAGAGCCTTACCCAGCAGGACTGCCCCTCACCGTTCCACCCGGGACAGCCACTGCACAGGAAGCCACCATCTTCCAGGAGGGTGAGTGTCTCCCTAAGACCTTCCTGAGCTCAGGCTGAAGCAATGGCTCCGGGTCACAATCAAATGCTTGTTTGTTTGTTTATTTGGGGGCAGGGTCTATCTCTATAGGCCAGGCAGGCCTTCTCCTGCCTCATCTTCCCAAGCACAGGAATTACAGGCGTGGGCCACCACGTCCAGCCGTAATCAAATGCTTTACGCTGACAGACAAGATGTGAACTGCATTCTGGTGAGCTTCTCCCAACAAGAGCAAAACCATGTGGGCATGAGGCTGTACTGCCCAGGACTGTGGGAGGTCATGGATGGGGAGCTTCCTGTCTGAAGAGGGAGGGAATGGGCGCAGGATAAGCCTGATGTGGGAAGGGGCAGGTTAAGGCAGCAGATGAGAGTAAGGTAACAAGAGACTGCAGCTCTGTACATGGAACCTTCCTCTGTGGAACCTTCTATTCCAGGCCCCGAAAGGTCAGCAGAAGCTTGAGACCCACCTCCCAGGTGACCAGGGTGTGCCAAAGCAGGAAGCAGCAGCCACACAGTCAGCTGTCCAGAGCCAGTGGCTGAGGAAGGCGCTGGGACAGCCCACAGGCCCTGGGACAGAACGTGCTCCCCGACTCCACCCCAGGCTGCCATGTTCCTGTCTGAGTGGCACTGCCCATGCTCCTCCTGGTAGTGTGAAGCTGGCTCACACTCTTGGGTTCATCGTGGAATCTGAGACAAACCTTATCTCACAGCAAGGCACAACATTTACCGTGCTGTAGCTAAACACAAACACACACCATTTCTCAGGAATTCTACACTAGACCTCTACAGTCATGCTGTCAGGAGTTAGACTCAAAAGATGACAAATACAAGCTAGTTCCGTGCCAGAGTTTGTTAAAATCCAGAGTAACCACTGGATTAACCAATGTTAATCCAAGTGTGTTCTCAAAGTGCATCTACCGCCAAGCTTTGCAAACTGGCGATGAAGGGCCATCTTGGGCCCTGCTGAAGCGGCATGAGAAAACCATGCCTTGTCATCGGTAAGCTCGGGAGGGAAAATGAACACAAGACCTGACCAAGGGGGAATAAACGCTGCCCGATTTCTCAACAGTTCTTCTTTTTTAATTCTAGCCTAAAATCTGTGGGCACAGGCTTGCCAAGCTTGTTCTGTCGGTTGAGACAAAGCCCGCCCCCATGTAGTCCAGACTAACTTTGAACTCTGATCTTCCTTCCTCAGCCTCCCACGAGCTCCTACGGGAAACCCAGGACGGCCCCAGGTGTGGAGGCAGATGGCTCCTTGAATGAAAGACACCCACCCTGGACAGCCATCAGTGCATCACCCCCAAACCCCACGCCTGCACTTCACAGATTTAGAAAATTTTCACTTCCTTACTTCTCTGCCCCAACTGCAGACTTAAGCTGGGCCGCTGATTTGTACTAGACCAGAAGGAAAAGGAGGCTCCATGAGCTGCTTTGGGCCTGCGGTGGGCAACTGAGGCCTTCCTTCGCAGACAGACGTCCCAAGGAGTCTGGGGGCTGAGGGCTGATTAGGAGGCCACAGGGCGTCACTCACTCCCTTCTCCATCCTGGGTCAGAAGGACCATTCTAGAGTACAGGGTCCGTATATTACACACCTCTCTATAGTTCACAGGATGTGCACATCACGAGAAAATGCTAATGATTTCTAATCAATGAAGAAGGGAAAAGGAACCCCGCAGGGTGCTGTGACACACAACCGCCCAAAAAAAGGAGCAAAAAAACAAGCCAGGATCCTGACACAGCTCATGGCTGGTTCCTCCCTTGGCCAGTGACAATAGCAAGTCAGAGTAAGTCAGCTCATCACTAAGGAATGTGTGTGCATTTGTGGGTGTGGGCGTGTGTGTGTGTGTGTGTAGAATGAATCTTAAAAGGTCTTATTAATAAAAACAAACCCAGAGCCAGATATTGGGGTGAACACTGGAAGATCAGAGAAACAGAACAAGCTACAACCAACCTCACCTCGCCAACTCCTCAGCTGATCTTGTTTCCTCAGACTGAAAAGCCTCTGTGTCCTCATCCAAATGGATCTCAGCTGAACTGCTGCTAAAAGCTAAAAGCTTAAAAAGCCTCTAGTCCCTGGTCCTCACACCTTATATACCTTTCTGCTTCCTGCCACCACTTCCTGGGATTAAAGGTGTGTGTCTCCATGCCTGGCTGTTTCCAGTATGGCTTTGAACTCACAGAGATCCGGATGGAACTCTGCCTCCAGAAGGCTAGGATTAAAGGTGTGTGTGCCACCATTTTCTGGCCTCTATGTCTGTCTAGTGGCTGTTCTGTCCTCTGACCCCAGATAAGTTTATTGGAGTGCACAATATATTTATTAGGGGGACACAATATCACCACGTGTGTGTGTGTGTGTGTGTATGTGTGTGTGTATGTGTGTGTGTGTGTGTGTGTGTGTGTGTGGTATTTATTGAAGTGGCTGTGGTCCAGCTAGTCAACAATGGCTGTCTCCTGATGGAAAGGCCAAGAATCTGGTAGTTGTTCCGTCCATGAGGCTGGATGTCTCAGCTGGTCTTACGTCTCTGTTGGAACTGCAGAGAAATAAGCAGGTTCTAGTACTAGGAAAGGAACGTCTTAGCAGCAGAATATGTAAACTTGCCAGAGAGTAAGGGCAAAAAGCAAAAGCTTCCTTCTTCCATGTCCTTTTATGCAAGCTGCCACTAAAAGGTGTGGCCCAGATTTAGGGTGGGTCTGCCCACCTCAAATAATCCAATCAAGAAAACCCCTCACAGGTGGGCCACGCTTGGGTTTTACCTGATTCCAATGCAGTCAGTTTGACAACCAAGATTATAGGCATCACACCACGGTTAAGAGGGTCATTCTGCTCTGAGTTATGATCCATTATGACAAGGGACAGGGTGAATCCAGGGGGAGAATCCAGAGGCAGCACCCAGGCCTCTAGGAGTGTAGCCTCCAACTGTCCCTCACAGTGGAGGAATTACAGTCCTGTGGTGTGCTAAGTGATAATCTCAGTAGCGGCAACTGAGGATGCCACACAGGCTGTGTCCAGTGTCCACTGGGCTCAGGCACAAGGGAAGGAGTCAGGTTCCACATGGCAGACCGTCTACCTCCAGACCCAGAGGCCCCGGGTCCCAGGCCCTATGGTAAGTCCCACCTCAGCCTGCACTATGGGGAGCAAGTCCAGCAAGATCGTTCAGCTCAGGGAGGACACCCTAGGATACCAGAACATAGGCCAGAGACTTCACGGTAAAGAAAGCTTTGGATTGCACAGTGAAAAACAATAACTGGGGTACAGGGTACCAAATGTTTATCAGGAGAGCAGAACAAACCCTTCCTGAACTTGAGGTCACTGGAGCAGTGCAGGCAGGAAGCCGAAACCTTCTAGGTGCCTTGTCCCATCACCCTGATTCATTATCCAAGTGTAAACGTTTAACAAGATCCACTTAAAATTAAAATGTAGTTTCGGCCCATAACTGCTTCTTCTCTTCCCCGATTTACAAGAAGACTCGTGAGTCAATAAATATGATGGCCAGATGCCCCATGGCTTATTTATTATAGCCTAATCCACCAAAGAAACACAGCATTGTTAAGAATAGGTGTGATTAGGGCTGAAAGGGAACTGGGAACTTCACAGTCAAATCTTCTCCCTGCGTGACTGGAGGGCAGCTGTGGGTGAGGTCTATGCAGCTCAGCCCACAGCATCTCCCTTCCTCCATTCCCACTCACCTGCATCCAAGGACACCAAGGATCTTTGGGACAGTGTGTTTCTGGGAGACCCTGACTTTGGCGATATCAGCCGAGTCCAGCTTCATGGGCATCTGACACAAGATTCTGCCCCAGGTGAAGCTACCTGCTCTCTGCATCCTGAACCTCTGCTGTTTGTGCTAACAAGGGCTTTGTTTCATTTCTCACAGGATCTGCAAAGGAAGTACCTGTCAGTCACCAGTCAACACAGTGGCTTCAAGGTCCTGCCCCAGAGGAACTGGAAACTCGGAGAAGAGGAGATAGATGGAGACATGCAGAGTTATCCCATGATGAGTCTGCATGCCAAAAGGCTCAGAGGCTGGAAAGACCTGGGAGAAACATGACACCTGCATTGTGCCACTCACAATCTGCTTCGGAGAGGCTACAGTGGGCTGGGCCTCCCTAGAGACTCTTAGGAAAGGATATCCTCCCATGAGCCTCAACACCCAGCCCCTGCTTGTGCTGGTTTCCACCATGGGCTCAGAGCTTGCTTCCTAGTAGGCAGAGGCAGAGGCAAAGACAGAGACAGAGGCAGGTGGATCTCCGTGAGTTTGTGGCCAGCCTGGCCTACAGAGCGAGTTCCAGGACAGCCAGGGCTGTGACACAGAGAAATCCTGTCTCGAAAACAAACAAACAAACAAAAAAAAAACACAGATGACTCACATGACTCCACAGCATGGATTCAGGAGGGGAACAACCAACTTTCACATTTTGAAAGCTGAGTAATGAGAAAACAAAGACAGACACAAACAACCTGCCACCAACTGTGTGGCAGTGGCTTTAGCATGTGAATGGCAGACCTGAGACTAAGCCATGTATGAACAAAACAGGACTTTCTTATGAGGACATTAGCCCAGTGAGCTTTAGGCTGGCAGCCAGCAAGTTCCAGCAGTCCTCCTGTCTCTGTCCTGCTACTGCTGGTGTTACAGACACATGCAGCCACACCTGGTTTGATATGTGGGTGCTAGGATCCAAACTCAGGTCTTCGTGTGCGAGCAGCACACTTTTTTGCCCACTGAGCCATGTGCTCAGCCCAGAAAACAGCTTTAATATATCCTCTTCTTCACATTCTCCAGAGAGGAGGCATGGGGCCACCCTGAAGTCCCACAGCCAAGGGCAGCATGAAAGGTAGAAATGGCAGGGCCTAGCCGGGCGGTGGTGGCGCATGTCTTTAATCCCAGCACTCGGGAGGCAGAGCCAGGCAGATCTCTGTGAGTTCGAGGCCAGCCTGGTCTCCAAAGCGAGTTCCAGGAAAGGCGCAAAACTACACAGAGAAACCCTGTCTCGAAAAACAAAAAAAAACAAACAAACAAAAAAAAAAAATGGCAGGGCCTACACAGCTGGGAACAAAGCATCATCCAGTTTATAAGTGACACTGGAAACTTTATCTGAACCCCCAATACAATGCCACTAAACTTTCCCAAATGAACAGAAATTATTTTCCTCTTTCGAAATCCTCCCTCAAGCACACACCCTTTAAACACACAGCATGAAAATGGAGCACAGAGCTCCCTAGTCCCTCCTGGAGCAAGCTCCATGGAACACCACATCCTTGTCACTCCCTCTCACTCATGACCAGAGGCTAAGAGACAGAAATCTGATGTCACTGTGACCCCATGGCCACACTCTGCAATCTCCACCTGTCCGGCACTGCTGAGATCCCCAAGTGTCTGGTTCCGTCCCCTTGGGCTATTGTGTTCACATAACAATCGCAGTTAAAGAACTCTGCTTCTTTTTCAAAGGCTGCTTAAATGCAGCCTGAGCAGAGCTCAGCCCAGATGAGGATGAGCACAAGAACGAGATGAAAGATACAGCAAGAGCCAAGAGCCCCATTTTGCTACTTACAATCTTTCTGCAAAGTGCCCAGTAACTGGAATTCCCCTTAATTATTTATTACCAATGGCCATCAAAAGCGCATTATCTTTTCTCATTGGCTCACAATAAAAGTAATATCCTGAAGTTTAAATCTTTTCCTTTCTAGAACCCTTGGGTTCTCTTCCATATTCAATGCAGTCCTCCAGGAACAGTGATGAAAGCATCTTCCATTAGCCAACCCATCTGAGGACAGACACACAGACCCATCTGAGGGTGGCTGTTCCAGGGTGTCTGGCCAAGACTGACTCCCATACCCTGTTCCCACTGGTTTGCAGCTGGATGTGAGATGATGGCACAGGATCAGAAGTAAATCTCAAACGCTGCTTACAGCACCCTAAAACCTCTCACAAGCCCCCAGCTAGCATTCACGTTCCACTGTAAAACCAAAGTTCCCTAAACCTTAGAACTTGCCCAAATTCCACTCTCCTACACATGCTCAGGCACAACTGCTGAGAATGAAGCCAGTTCACTTGGGAGCTGTCTTAGGGTTTCTACTGCTGTGAAGCCCAGTTCACTTGGGAGATGTCTTAGTTAGGGTTTCTATTGCTGTAAAGAGACACCATGACCACAGCAACTCTTATAAAGGAAAAACATTTAATTGGGGTGCCTT
Organism: Peromyscus eremicus; assembly: GCF_949786415.1. Classification (NCBI taxonomy): domain Eukaryota; kingdom Metazoa; phylum Chordata; class Mammalia; order Rodentia; family Cricetidae; genus Peromyscus; species Peromyscus eremicus. Next base: position 60,835,026 of record NC_081418.1, on the reverse strand, counting down.
ACATTTTCAGAGGTTTAGTCCATTACCATCATGGTGGGAGATGGCAGCATGCAGGCAGACGTGGGGCTGGAGAAAAAGCTGAGATTCTTATATCTTGACCTACAAACAACAGGAAGTAGTCTGAGACACTGGGCGTGGCTTGAGCATATGAGACCTCAAAGCCCACCTCCACAGTGACACAATTCCTCTAACAAGACCACACCTACTCCAACAAGGCCACACCTCCTAATAGTGCCACTCCCTTTGGGGGCTATTTTCTTTCAAACCACCACAGAAGTCAACTGAGTCGCCTTTATTGGATCCTTATGCAAGGCTCACTAGTGACTCCTGTGTGGTCCTGGGAAGCGACACTGGCCCGTGGGACACAGCAGAGGATGGTAAGCTCCTCACATCACCCATTGCCTCCTTGGTATATAGGGAGGGTGGAAGAGGTGAGCTGCCCATCTCCAACAGTGGGGAGGAGACATCACATCTACTCCCTGATCATCTAGAGGTGGGGACTTGGAGGGAGTAATCGCAGTGTTCGTAGCTGACAGCACTCTGACAATCCACTGAAATGATAGTGCTTGGGGAGGAGGAGAATGACTGTAAGGGCACATGAGCACTCCAAAACGCTGCTTCAGCGGGTTTTCTTTGTTCAAAAAGAGGAGGAGGAGGAGGAGGAGGGGGAGGAAGAAAGGCCCAGTGAGATGGCTCAGTGTTTGCTGCAAAGCCTGATGACCTGAGTTCTATCCCTGGGTCCCACATACTGAAAGGATAGAACCAACTCCCACAAGCTGTCCTCTGACCCTCTCATGTGTGTTGTGGTATGTGTGCATGCCTTTATACAAACACAAAAATTAATAAGTAAGCGTAAATTACCCAGCAGGTAGGTAATAATAAATGAATCCCTGCAAAGCTGTCCTGGGGTATGGCTACTGTACCCTATGATTATGTATGCCACCCCACTTCCGTGTGAAATCAAGTACCACTTCACTATATCACGAACAGAACCACTTCCCAGGGTACCAGCATAGGAAATGAGGCACCCTGTTCTTAGTGACTAGCTCTAAATCAGAGGACACTCCCTGCTGGGGTTGCTACTGCTGGGCCTAAAGTCTCTGTTCAGAGCTACCAGCTCTGTAGAAGTCACCCATCCGTAAATCAACCTAGACCTAAAGTGCACATTACTAGAAATTTTATAATGCTATTAATACTTGCTGTTAGGGGACACTGAGGTCACATAGAGTACGGCAGTAACTTCCTTAAACTCTAATTCAGAGAGCTGTAATTACATCATGCAACCATGTTTTGATTACCTATAAAGTTTAATTTATTGTGGGCATAAGACCTAATGAATAAATATGTTAAAACATGCTAATTCAGCTCAAGGAAACGACTGCATAATCAGAATGGCAGGTTGAGTCTACTACCCTAATTAAGATAAAAGATGTCATAGGAAGGCTTCAGCTTGGCATAAAGGCCTTCACATCGCACAGTTACTCTGCTAGCTAGTTTATTTCTAATTATCATTTGCGTCAGACTCCTGTAGGATGATGTACCTTAAGTTCTTCTTCGGTAGCTCTCCAGTACCACTACAGGGACAGATCACACTGGGGTTTTTCTTTTTCTCTACAAAATAAACAAGTACAGTGGAAAGAGAGAGAGAGAGAGAGAGAGAGAGAGAGAGAGAGAGAGAGAGAGGGAGGGAGGGAGGGAGGGAGGGAGGGAGGGAGGGAGGGAGGGAGGGAGGGAGGGAGGGAGAGACAGAAAGAGACAGAGAAAGAGAGAGACAGAGAGAGAGTAAGAGAGAGAGAGTGAGGGGGGGAGAATAAGCAAATACTTCTAAATTTGGCCATTAAATGCTCTTATTGGTAGCTCCAGTTTTAAAACTAAAAACTAGGAACTAGAGTGATGGCCCAGTGGCTAAGAGCACTGGCTGCTCTTCCAGAACCAGAAGACTGTGGTTCAACTCCCAACACCCACACGGCAGCGCACGCTATCTGTAATTCCATTTCCAAGGGATCTGATGCTCTCTTCTTGCCTTCATGGGCACCAGGCATGCAGATGGCTCACAGACATGCAGGCAGGCAGAACACCCATACACACACACAAAAAAAAAAAAAAATCAAAATCAAAACTACCTTTTCCCACTAGCCGTGCGTTTTATGGTAATAAACTGTGGTTGTGTCACACATCTGAAGGTGACAGTGTCCAGCCATTTTGACTTCTCCTTTACTTGTCACAGCCCTTGTTAACTTCCCCCACAGCTTGATAGCGGGCACGAATATGTCACCACCCCTCCCCCACTGTCACTCCACCTAGTCCGGCTGCATTCACAGTGTTTCTTCACCTAGCACTGGCCAGCAGAGGTCGTCTGTCATGTACAGCCAGGGTCTCCTCTCTTCCCCAGGTCTGCTCAGCGAGAAAAGCCCTTGGTTCAAACTTGGGGTGTCTGCTCTGCCACTCCCAAGTATTTACCGCACCGGTGCTGGGAAGCCTTCAGACTCACTCAGTAGGTGCTAATGTAGCCAAGAGCGCGCTTAGTGGAGTTCATTGGCTTCATCGATCTGACCCCCAAATATTGGAATTGCAGAGAAAGCCAGGTCATTAAATTTTTATTTGACACCATAAACCCCTAGGTTTACAATTATTCACTTTTAATAATTTAAAACTATATTTCATCAATTAAATTTTTGTAATTCCTAGTGGTCATATATTAACTGAGGAATATATATGTGACTATGAAGAAATGCACACACATACCCAGCAAGAGCAATGCATAGCATCCCAAACTAAAAAAAAGAAAGTAGAGGATAAATAGCTGCTTCCTTAACTGAGAACAATACAAAAGGGTTTGTAAAAAGCTTGTATTTTTTAAAAACTTAACCTTATATAATGCTGAGATGAAGCTGCAGCTTCTTCTTTAATATTTACTTTCTATTTTTATTTATATGTACACGTCCACGTACAAGCATCCAGTGTGCATGCCGTGCCTGTGGAGGCCAGAAGAGGGCATCAGATCCCCTGGAGCTGGAGTTAGAGGCAGTTGTGAGCCACCCTGCATGGGTATTGGGGGCGGGGGGTGGGGGGGGTTGATGGTAGCCAAACTCAAGTCCTCTAGAAAAACACCAAGCACCCTTAACTACAAAGCCATCTCGGCAGGCCCTCTTCTCTTTCTCTCCATGTGACCAAGGAAATTTGAAGAAACTGCCAATCGGTGTCCCACGCAATTGCCTGCAATTTACCTTGCCAATCAATTTATATTTCTATTTAGCAAGCCCGACAGTTACTTTAAAAAGAAACGTTATGAAATAGTCTTTAGTTAAGTAAAGGATCATTGAACAAGTAAATATTCTTAACAGGGCACTCTTAGGATTCGAAATGGGCTGGCACTTGAATAAGCTGAGAGGTTGACACAAACCATATCGTCAGCGGGTGAGGTAAAAGGGGAGGCGCATAAAGAATGAGTGAGTCACAGGTCTGATCTTCAGTCACACGAGAGCCTGCTCTTCGCATTAGGAAGTAGTAGCACGAACTATCACCAACCTGAAACACACTCACGCCTTCGAGCCTTCTGTAGATGATTTCTCTTCCCTCTCTTGCTGAGAGAAGATTTCTCACGGCCACCCTCCAGTTATTACCGGTCTGGAAAGGCCACCTGAGACTTGCTACATCAACACACAGGCTCAGTCATCTACTCTCCAAGTGCATGGACCACCTGCTGGATTTGAAATTCAATTTTGGTTTTTATGATACCATTAAAATCCTTGAGATCGGGGTCATTCATATCCCACCACTCAAAACCCAGCCTCCGCTAAGGGTAGCTGCCGGGCGACGCGCCTCAGTAGTAGGGCACACACCCCCTGGACAACGGTAATGGAGTCCCCCACTCTGGCGACGTCTATTTTCCTCCTGTATTTATTTTTCCCTTAAACTCAGCCTGGTTCGTAACAAGTCATTAAAACCTCAAGTTCTCTATCCTCATTTGGAAACTTAAACCAGAAGGAGCAGCTTGTGGATGTCTGCATTTTTTAAAATGAGAGGCTTTTCCTGCGAGGGCACGGCAAAGAACAACTCTGCCCTAGTCTCTGCAGCTTGTGGGGAAGATGTGTTCATAATCCAGGAGGAAGGAAGTAGAGGAGGGAGGAGCAGGAGGAATTCCAGGTCATGGGAGGTGAGGGGTTAGGGGTGAGGCGGGAGGGAAGAAGAGGGAGAGATTGAGAGATTCACATACCAGTACCAGTGGTTTTGTTTTTTAATTGACAGATAAAGTTGTTTGCCTCTCTCTTGTACAACACGAAGCTTTAAAGTCCATATTCCTTGTGGGACAGCTAAATCATATGAGGTTTTTCTAAATTAAAGCCATATAATTTATAATACTTTTTTCAACACAGAGGTGAGTTTGTGTGTCAACATGTTAAACAGAACAAAGCAACTTATACACTATCAAAACACTTTAACAGGTCTAAGGATGGCTGGCTTATCATTTTAGGGTATGTTTGTTAAAAACTATACTGATTGACATATTAGGTTACATGTCCTGGTTAGATTTTTGTCAACTTGACACAAGCTAGAGTTATCTCCTAAGAGGAACCTCAATTGAAAGCCTCAGATTGCCTACAGACAAGGGCATTTTCTTGATTCATGATTGATGTGGGAGGGCCTGGGAATGGTGCCACCCCTTGGCAAGTGGTGTAAGAAAACGGGCTGAGCAAGCCACAGGGAGCAAGCCAGTAAGCAGCACTCCTCCACAAGCCAGTAAGCAGCACTCCTCCACAAGCCAGTAAGCAGCACTCCTCCACGGGCTCTGCTCCAGTTCCTGCCTCCAGGTTCCTGTCTTGACTTCCTTTCATGGTAGGCTGTAATCAGGACATGTAAGCCTGAGGAACCCTTTCCTCTCGAGTTGCTTTTGGTCACGGTCTTGATCACAGCAATAGGAAGCCAGCTAAGGCACGACTAATCTACAGGACACGTCACTCGGAGACGTGGACCTTTTCCTCACAGAAGCATGACTTTACCATCAGTTCTACTACATTATGATCTAGGCTAAGCCAACCTGAACAAAAGGTGTGTGGGGATTTTCTTTAAATTAGTAATCTAATTCTTTCCTTATAAAGTGACCAACGCACATTACCAAATCACATTTTAGTTTTCTATACAGTATCTGGTAGATGCAATAAATATACGAAAAACCTTAAACTCAGACCTACTGACAGCTACTGGGCCCTTACAATGCTTGGGAAACTGAGGAAAGAGGGGACTGGGTATCATTCACTTAAGGAACAGCCAAAATGCATACTTACATGTCCGAGTCAAAAGGTCTCTTTGTCAGGGTTTGTAGGCCGGCACCACCTAGGAGTCTGAAACCGGAAACAAACCATGGGCACCCTCCTTGTTTGCCCCCACCCCCCACTTCTGACTCTTCGTCTAAGATGCATCTGAGCCAGGGTTGCAGGGTACAGTCCTGTTGCAATGGAACACGCTGCTCTCTCCATATTTTATATCTAAACTAAACTGCTCAGTTGGTAAAGTGCCTGCCATCCAAGCCTAAGGATCTGAGTTTGGATCCTCAGTATCTATTAAAAAGTCAGCCATCGTGGCACATGCCTACAACCCCGGCACAGAGATGGGGAAGGGCAAAGAAAGGAGGTCACTGGCCAGCCAGTCTAGCCAAATTGGTGAGCTACAGGTTCGCTGAGAAACTCTGTCCCAAAAACTAGAGAGTGATTGAGGAAGACACCTCGCAGTGACCCCCACGGGTATAAACACACGTGTGTGCACTCACATGAACACATACTTGCATCATACATACACACCCAAGTTTAATGAAACAAAAATGAATAAACAAAAGGCTTTCAACAACAATCTTGTGGCCCATAAAGCAGGGAAGCTTTAGACGGTCTGGGTCCGAGACCAGGTTACGGTGGCTCTAGTTCCACCAGCGTGGGGGCAAACGCTGACGTACAGAACGCTGACGTACAGAACGCTGACGTACAGAAGCAGCCTGATGCTGGAAGCCTGGAGAAGGCGGATCAAAGCAGCGGCCAGCAGAGAAAGACAGTCACTGGGAAAACCACAAAGCGCACTGTGTGCAGAAGGCTGAGGACCCAGACAGGAAGGCACGCACACAGACTGTCAGGTTGGAAGGAAGCTTCCAGCGAGGCACCATGGCTGCAAAACAGTACGCAAATATCTTTGTTTGCTTCTCCGATGCTGTGATAAAGAAAAGACCAAAAGTAGCTAGGGGAGGGAAGGCTTACATGTCCTCATCACAGACCACCATGGAGGGCAGGAACTCAAGCAGTAGCAGAGGCAGGAACCGTGGAGAGACTGCTAACCTGCTAACCTGCTTGCTTTGCAGCTTGCTCTGCCAGCTTTCTTTCTTTCTTTCTTTTTTTTTTTTTTTTTTTTTTTTTGGTTTTCCAAGACAGGGTTTCTCTGTGTAGCTTTGCGCCTTTCCTGGAACTCGCTTTGGAGACCAGGCTGGCCTCGAACTCACAGAGATCCGCCTGGCTCTGCCTCCCGAGTGCTGGGATTAAAGGCGTGCACCACCACCTCCCGGCCTTCTGCCAGCTTTCTTATGCAGCCCAGGTCCATCTACCCAAGGATGGTGCCACCCACCCACCGTGGGCTACACCCACCAATATCAATCATCAACCAAGAAAACGAGGCAGAGATTCATCCACAGGCCAATCCGATGGAGACAATTCTATGACTGAGCTGAGGCTCCCTCTTCCCAGATGACTCTAGCTTGTGTCGAGTTGACAAAAAAAAACAACAAAAAAAAAAACCCACCCAGTTTAACAATCAGGATGTCAGTGGTAGGAAGTACTCTCCGTCCATGCATAGGCTGCAGAGGGAGTGACTGAGGCAGACAGACCAGCCAGGGATTTGTTGCAATAAAGCAGCTGGAAAGTGCAGAGAAATGTGTGTCTGGATGAAAGACAACTAAAGGCCCCAAACCCTTGAGAGGGAAATTGTTGTTGAGCATCCCTACAACACAGGAAACAGCACAGGATACTGTAGGCTTCTTCACTGATGGGGGATGTGGTCCATGCATCCCGCCCCCTGCTCAGCATATGTCTGAAACAAGTAATGCCCCACACACACTCTGCCCTATCCTACCCATAAATACCTACAGCTATGACCTGGGTGTACTTTGTGAGGGTCTCAGTTCCCTCCTTTCGTAATGGGTGCTGGAGATCAAACTCGGGTTGTCAGGCTGGCACAACAGAGCTTTTACTCAATGACTATCTCACTGTCAGAGTCTTGCTGTGTATCTCCCTGGCTGGCCTGGAGCCCATTATGTAGAGGGCCTTTGGGTTACACTGGGAGCTCTGTCCTCAGAAGAGATTAAGATAATTCATTAGGAAAGCCTGAGTCCTGCCCCACCCAGTGTTCTGTGGCTTCCTGAACCCAGATACAGCCCTCACTCCTACAACGATCCCCACTGTGACCATCCACATGATGTGAGCAAACTAAGGGTTCTCAGCAGCGCCAAACTGGTGCCCTTGAACCTCTGAGATCAGCAGCCGAGCAAAGCTCTTTCCTTCCTGAGCACCATCTCACCTGATAGTGCACTAACACACCTAGAGCATTTAATTCATACATGCAGACAACACCCTGACTGAAATCGTTCTTGGAATTTTTCACACTCCCAATTTTGTTCTCTGTTGTTCCAGACTAGCAACGTGGCCCATCACACTCGCTCGTGAAGTGTGGCAGCCACCGTAAGCTGTAACTCAGTCACACACACCATCATGAGGGGAGACACCCCCCTACGGCACGCTAGGCTGCCAGCATGGCACAATGGTGTTTTACATTCTCTCATGTCTGCACAGTGCCCATGTGTGCAGTCAACAGTCTGTTACAAAGCTAACCGTGCCCACGTGTAGGCTCATGATTGTGATGAGTACACCTAAAGAGTCTCCGCTTGGCTACGATGTTCAGCAGGTGCACTCAACACCCTGGATGTAGAGTTCTCAATGGGCTTATTGGTACACAGCCATATCATAAGCCACAACACATCGCTGTTTGTGTATGAGCACATACATTTATGTATAAATTGGGTTTTGCTATTCTTTTTAACCACTGAAAATATTTTATTAGTAGCATATATGTGTATGCGCATGAGCATATTTAGCACAGCATACAGGCAGAAGTCAGAAGACAACCTTGGGGTCTCGGTTCTCTCCCTCCGCTATGGGTGCGGGAAACCAAACTCAGGGTATCAGGCTTACACAGCAGAGCTTTTACTCAGGGAGCCATCTCACAGGCCAAGTGAGGGTCTCTGCTCTGTATGTGTCCTGGCTGACCTGAAACCCACTGTGTAGACCAGGCAGACCTCAGACTTGTAGTGGCCCTTCTCCCTCTGCCTTGTAAATGCTGAGATTATAAGCATACAAGTACTACCATGCTGGGGTGTGTATGTGTGTATGTGTGTGTGCATATGTGTGTGTATGTGTGTGCACATGCACACATGCAGACTGGCAAGCACGTGGGCAAGCAGAGTAGATGAAGTGTATATTTACTTAATAAATATTCATTAAGTATTTAAGAAATAATAAAGTTCAATTAGAGCAAATACAATTACACTGTAATAAAGTTGCATGAGGGGCGAGTGAGATGGCTGGGCAGGTAAAGGCACTTGCTTCAGAAACCTGGAGACCCGAGTTCAATCCCTGGATCCTCACAAAGGTGGAAGGCGAGGACTGACTCCAAAAAGTTGTCCTCTGACCTCCACATGTGGACCCTGGCACTTATACCCACACGTATGCACACCATGCACACATACAATAATAACACATTTTTAAATCATTGACAGTTAACTGAATAGACTCTCTGCTTATCAGAATTTTCCACTGAATGTTCTCAGACTTGAGATGGCTGTGAGCAACTGAAGATAAAGGAGGCCACAGAGCTCAAACTTGTTTCCATGTGTAAATAGTAAAACCAAATGGTTACAAGGGGAAGTTTTCTGAGGGTAAAACATACTCACAAGAAGGATTATGGGGAAAGGGCGGGCACACAGGATCTACTAACCTCCATTTGAGTGAGAGAGGGACTCAGCAGGGATCAGAGACGCAATGGAATCTTTCCTAGGAAGAGTCTGGACAGCGTCACCCCACCCAAAACCCATCAAGCAGGTTATCCACCCACTCCTGGGGACAGAGTGCCATCACTTTTAAGACTCTCTCTCTCTCTCTCTCTCTCTCTCTCTCTCTCTCTCTCTCTCTCTCTCTCTCTCTCTCCACACACACACACACACACACACACACACACACACACACACACACACAGAGTATCGATTGATCATCAAATCCTCTGCCGACCTATAACAGAGCCCAAGGTTCTCTGAATGGATGGGGGAGCCGGAAGACATCACAAGGAGCAGTTATAAAGATTCTAGCAGCTTTTATTACAACAGTGTGGATAGCATTTCATCCAGTGCTCAGCAACATTAACCCATCATCCTCTATAAAACAGCCCAGGAAGCTCAGATACATCTGTAGCAACTCTCACACAACACTGGTGAGTATTCAGACTTCACATCACCCCAATAACATGTGACCATTTCCCAGCAGACATGTGGCACACAGCCTGCTGTTTTGTTTGCCTATACACACATCAGATCATGCCTCACAATGAAACACTTTATTACAGAACTCTGTGACATCCAGACTTACTCATGCTTAGTATCAGCCGGTTATACCAAATACCATAAAATACAAAATGATAGGAAATATAAACATCAATTTGTATTTCAAGTTTATAACATTTTATTTACAAAAATAGGCTGGGAAGGCCAGGGGTCCACCCCACATTCTTTCCTGCAGGAACCACTTTGCATCACGTGTTCCTTGAGAAGTTTCTAAGGTTGCAATGAACTCCTTCAGAGCTGTACTTGTCAACTAGAAGCTCAGATGGAAAGGAGAGAACATGGGAGGGGAAGGAGAGGAGGGCCACAGGGAGGGGTGCAGGGGGGAGGAGGAGGAGGGCCGCGAACAGTCACTGGATAAATGGCTTTACTGGGAAGATGGCACCCGGCCCCACGCCCTGGTGACAAAAGCACGCTGCTCACACACCAGTACCACACCGCTATGTACAGGAGCCGTGGCTGCTCTGGGTTCTGAAGGACACTTATTCCCAACACGACACTGTCAGACGACGCTCCACGGCCGACACTAGGACATGACTCCGAAGACAGGGTTGTGGCGGCAGATGCTGGGGCCGTACTCCTCATAGTCCTTCTTGGTGTGGCAGACCTGAAAGAACTCGGGCTGCAGGAGGAGCAGCAGGAGGGAGAGGGTGAGCAGTGGGGGAGGAGGAAACCATCCAGCAAACCTGACCTGGGTGCCATCCCAGGCAGAAGTTCGCTGCACTTTTACAGTTTCACTCAGCAATTCCCGGCACGGGAAGATAACAAGTGTATTCAATTTCCACTTAGTGGGATCAAATACTTGTTAACCTGAACTAAACATAGCTGCTAACAAACTCGGGGGGGGGGGGGTAGTAATAAATAAATAAATCAATCACTTGGAAAGGACCCAAGGAGGTGCTGGGAAGATGGCACAGTTGGTACATGCTTGTCACACAAACATGAGAACCTGAGCTCATCTACACACCCTAGGAAAAGCCAGGGGTGGCAGTGTACACCTTTAACCCTAGTGCTGGGGAAACAGAGACAGCTGGAGAACTGGAGACCCCTGGTCAGCCAGTCTAGGCTAATTGGTGAGTCAGGTCCTAGTGAGAACCCTGTCCCAAAAAAAAAAAAAAAAAAAAAAAAAAACGGTGATTGAAGAAGACATCCAACATTGACCTCTGGCCCTTCACACAATTTGCACATTCGTGCATGAACACACAAACACACGCACACACGCACACATACACACCCACACGAGAAAGCCAGGATGCTCTAGATTACTTTTAGATCTCACATATGCATGTTTATCTGTAACCCACAATTAGCAGGGTGCTTGTGAATGAGATATACAATGTAAATGATAACTAAAATATTTTCACAAAGAACAGAATTTATTTTGTCTGTTTAAAGCCATGCAAACAGAGCACATGCGATTTAACTTTCACAGGCAGTATGTATCCAAACTCCACAGAGACGCACAAATGACTACAGAATAGTCTAGAAAGGGACTTACAGTCGAGGCCAGCATAGAGCCCCCAAACCACACGGCATAGCGCTGCATGTGGTGTGTTATGACCTGCACCTCCACAGGCTTAGGCTGCAAAAGAAAGCAAGTGTGTTTAGTCTGCACCGTGCGTCCTTAGATGACAGACGGCAGGCTCCTCCAGCCACAGCCTCAGCCATACTGCAGTGCCAGCCCCAGGAGATTCAGGAAAGGAAGTGCTCATGCCTAGCTGAGACCCGCTCTTCCAGTACTTGGTCCCTGGTCCAGGCGGCATCCCAGCGACTAACAACTATGATGGACACAGCCTCGCTCCCTGGTCCAGGAGGCATCCCAGTGACTAAGAGCTGTGATGGACATAGCCTCGCTCCCTGGTCCAGGTGGCATCCCAGTGACTAAGAGCTGTGATGGACATAGCCTCACTCCCTGGTCCAGGAGGCATCCCAGTGACTAAGAGCTGTGATGGACATAGCCTCGCTCCCTGGTCCAGGAGGCATCCCAGTGACTAAGAGCTGTGATGGACACAGCCTTGCTCCCTGGTCCAGGAGGCATCCCAGTGTTCACTTTAACGAGAACATTTCCTCACCATAAACTCATCTTGTCTCTATAGCACCCTGGTCACATACACCCATACTTGATCTTGCAATAGAGGGCATGAGTGGTCTGAAAGGTGTCCTCCAGTACAGGCGTCCAACCCCAGCTGTCCCTTGCTCGCCGTGTTGGAGGACATCGAGCCTGCACACGGCCCCCTACCTTTATCCTGCCCCCACTGAGCTCTTCACTCAGCTTTAACCGGGCATCCACCACTCTTTTCAAATCTCTCTGCAATCGACGTCCAAAATCTCTGAACATGGTGGAGCCTCCAGAGAGAACGACATTCTGAAAGACAAAAGCGGACAGTGAGCGGCCTTGGGTGAGAGCAAGCAGCCTGTGATGGTCCAGTAACTGCTCCACAGCAGGCCTGCTTGAGTGACTAATGTTGACGCAGATGCAAAGACACAAACCAAAGCATCAGCCCCACAGAGCTACCAGTGGCAGCCTCCCCACACCACTCCCCACTTTCCTGAAGTGTGCAAAGTGTCAACAAGAATTCTGCAAAGTGTCAACAAGAATTCCTGGAAAGGAACCGTGACTGCAAAGACTCAGTAGAACTGTAGTGATGTGGGGAGGTTGGAATGTTGCCGCTCCAGAGGCAAGTTAGCCATCTCAGGCCAGCTTCAGCCCTCTGAATAGCCATTCTTTGCCCACCTCTGTGACCAAACTAACATCCTGTGACTAATGGCTAAAAACCTCTTATAATCTACTAACCTAGAAGACCCTTACCTTCCACCAAACAAAAAGACAGTCATCAAATCGTATCTGAGGCCTGTAGAAAAGCTCCCCCATCTTGCCGTATCTACCTCTCTAATGTGCCCACCAATGCAATTTAAACTTGCCCTGGTTTATTACTTTCTTTTTTCTGTAAAACTGTAAAACTTCATGAAACTGCTTTCGTGTTGGAACATGGAATTTGGGGTAACCTACATCAGTATTTCTGGGACATGGTCACTCAAATTGAGCTCCAGAATAAAATCTTATTTCCTTTAAGGTGAGAGCTGTATTTTTCATCTCCAAGGAGATGACAACCTGGCTGCAGACTCCTTCTGAGACACCTTCCTCCTTCCTCAGAGACCTATAAAAAGGGGCCTCCACTCCTGCTCCACTCGGGTTGATTCTCCTCAGAGCTCTACCATGCTGTCTGTCTGTGGAGCTGGGGCCTGAACTCTTCAGAGTCCCCAACGTGTCTGACCGTCTACCCTGTATTAATAACTATGCCCCCCTTGAACTCCTCACCTGAGACCTTCCACTAGCTCAGAATCACAGGTCATATGTTTTCCTCACTCCTTCAGTACTCTCCTCCACTGTAAGCAGCTGAAAGCACAAAGCTACTCATGCCTGCGCTCGCCCCGCCCCGCCCCCACCCCAGGCAGAACCCTCACGAGAGCCAAGAAACCAGAAAAGCTATGCTAACCGACAGAGGCTCCCGACAAATCACTAACATGGATCCTCAACTGTCTTGCCTTAATAACGAACCAGGCCTTCCGTTCATACTGGAACCCCTTCAGAGGGGCGAAGTGGGAAGAAAGCATACTCAAACCACCTGGGGAAACAATTTCAAATGAGTCCTCCCTCTGCCCACAGCCCATGAGCAGGCCAGCCTCGGTCATGTGACTGCATCCGACGTTTGGTGGGTGAAGAAGGACGAGAATCATTAAGCCGTCCGGCTGTTACAATGAAAGATAACAGCTCTATTCTCTCAGGCTACAGAATATTACTTAGGACAATGAAAGTGAAATTACCCTCATTTAACTTTCTGACAGAAAATATCATTTGAGAAAACTATAAAGAAAATAAAAATCATCCTTCAAGGAGCCCCAAGTCCCCAACCTTGCCTTCTGGGATACCTTGTGTAGCGGCAGGGCCTCCTCGGCAGCCAGGCATTCCCTCAGCCAGCAAACCCTTCCCAAGTTTATGGGGAAGGGATGTCATACGGGCCCAGGCCAGAGAGCCCAGGTTATGGTGGGTCTGTTCTGCTCACTGCTGCTCCCCACCAGGGAGGGTCTGCCAAGCTGAGGGCCACTGTGGCAGAGGAAGGATTTGCAGGGCAGGCAGTAGAGACAGAGGCAGAAAAGAAGAGCCACATGAAGCCACCTCAGATCTGGTCCTCTGCCTTGGGACCTATTCCGGTTCCAACCCGAGTATCTGTAGAAATTCCCCTCTAATAACATACCTGTAGACTTGGGAAAACCTACAAGAAGCCCTCACTGTTCCAAGAGCTAAGCCGAGGACCTTCAGGGTCAACACATGACAGGCCATGACAGGCCTGAGCCATGAGGCCATGAGAAGCCCAGGTGAGTGGCCACTGTGGTCTCCAATCAGACATCTTTGGGAGGGTCCTGGAGGCACTTGCAGGTCAGATGTGAAGCACTTCTGAGGCGAACCTTCCAGAGTTCCCCAGGAAGGAGAGATCCTCCAAGGCCATACCCTGACCAGCCCTGGAGCTTTCCCCAGTTATCCCTTCAACAGGAGAACTACACTAAGCAAGTGGTCCCTTTCTCATGGAGCCCACCTAGTAACAGGTGTGTTGGGCAAAGCAAACCGGAAGTGTGCCATCTGTCCTCGCTTGGCTCCGGTGGTAAAAGCACCTGTTACCGGAAGTTCTGAAAGCCTGGTGAGTAAGGGAAGCAGGCTGCTGCTGACCCCTTTCTTAGACAGGGCATCTCCCATACTCCTCACCACCCAGACTAAGATCTACTAAGCATCTGCCTCCTTCCTGGTGAGTGGTTACGTCTAGACTTCCCAGGTCAGTGTCCTGACCACGCTGTCTCCTGTTACATGTGGAGAACCCCTCAGGACAAAGTGTGACTGTCAGAGACCAGACTCATCAGCACAGTTATGCCATGCTCGGAGTGGCTTGTCTCCAGCATTCATGTCAAGTGTCCCCAAAAGGTGAGACAAGCAGCCATGTTAAAGAATGAGTGTGTTCTGACCCAGCTCCTCTCAGACACGGACCTTATCCCCACATTGCTGTTTACTGTTAGGAAGACTTTAAAAGTGTTCCTGGCACTCGTGTCCGTAGGAAAAGCCTCAAGCGGCCACTGGCACCTCTCTCTAACAGACACAAGCCAATTACTCCTGGAGCAACAGATGCTGGATTCTGTCCAATTAAGAATTAACTGAGGACTGAGGATGGACAAGGATGAAATGTGACTTAACTGTGTGTTTCTAAGGGTACTCTGGACGGGTTTCTACTTTACTTTATTTTCTGACCACTATAAATAAGTCCTTCTTGAAACCGTTCAGACCCCAATTACTCCAGCCTGTCAGAATCCTGGGACCCTGGTCTCACAGCTCCTGGGGAGCCTGGGCCCCACCTCCGAATGGAGAGAAGACACTTCAGTGCCAGGTGCTTCTGTGGTTGTCACAGAAGGTCATTATCCTTGCACATGACAGCCAAAGCAGGGCGCCCGCATTAGAATCCAACTCCGGACACACAAGTGCATCTCACAAAGACTTCCCCACCCTACCCTCAAAACTGTGGCCTTGTCCCTCTAAGAGATAATGAGATGGGTATGGACTTCCCCACCCTAACCTAAGAGATAAGGAGACGGGTATGGACTATGCCTACTCCTCTTCCTACCACAGCAGACACTGCGGGAGAGCTCTCGTGGGCTCAGTACTCTTCTGTAGTATCCAACCAAAGGACTTTTTTCAGGCTAAGCAGACCACTGCCAAGACAGGTGAGGGTGTGGCTGAGGAGGGTCTAGAGGGGAATGTCCCAATCCCAGTGTCAGGAAACCCTGGCCCCTGAGCAGACGCAACTGGCGGTAGAACGGTGGTCCCGCTTCTCACAGGCCCTGCGACTTCCATCACCGAGTCTTCCTCTTCCCCGGCTGCCAGCAGGCTCAGCGCTGGGCTGTGAGGATGGAGACACTGCCCTTGGCCTGCTGTCCCCACTCTCCTATCCTGATCCCTCTAGCTAGTTCCTTCTTTTCTGCGGGACAAGCTTCCCTGACGGTCTCACACTCCGTACTCAGACAGGCAGCCAGCTGGGAAGGAAGGCGAGCGTATCAGAGTTAGGCAAACCGAACACGGAAAGAGAATTATCTCCACTCAAAATAGGGACAGGTGACCAGAGGAGCGTTCACTGGAGAGTGCGTGCGTGCGTGGTGCACAGGCAACGGAGGACTGCTGAGATGAGAGAACAGTCTTCACCGGAAATGAATGAAGCTCTCGCTGGTTACCCGGAACCAGTGGTCAGTCCTGAAATCATCACATACATACATGCAACACTCAATGGACTGAGCAAGTTGTATGTATACATTTATGCGTGTGAGCATGTGAGCGTGTGTGTGTGTGTGTGCGTGCGTGTGTGTATGTGTGTGTGTGTGTGTGTGTGTGTGTGTGTGTGTGTGTAGCAATAACAATTAAAGATAAAGAGGCCATAAATCTGAAAGGGGATGGGGAAAGAATGAACGTAGGATGAGTTAGAGGGAGGAGAGGAAGGGGGGAAATGGTACAATTATATTTTAATTTTAAAAATGAAAAATAAATTTTAAGAAATTCAAAAGAATGTCTGGTCCTCCAACAGAATTTCCTTTCTCCCTTCTCTCTATGGAGTCTCAAAGCCTGAGCACTGTGACAGACAGGGCACAGTCCCTCAGGCAGCACTGTCACCCACTGTCACCAGGCAAAGGCACTAACCAACACCCAACACCGAAGGGGCACTGAGCAGACCCTGGACCAATGGGAGCACGACCCGCCTGAAGAAGGGCTTCAGACCTCTCAATCCAGACACTCTTAAAGGGGCCATGACCTTAAAATGTAAAAATCACATTTCAAGACAGAAGCCTCCTGTCATCCTAGAGAAAAACATTTTAGAAAGACTATTTTGGATCAGATAATAGCATTCATTTCAGATTCTCCAAGGAAAAGAACTGTGCTTGTTTCTTAGACGTAGAACGTGAAGGACTGGGCTGGGGAGATGGCTCAGTGGGTAAAAGCGCTTGTCACGTCTGTGTGAGGACCAGAGTGTGTCTGCGATCCCAGCCTCCTAAGGTGAGGTAGGGGGTGGGGACAGGGGACTCTGAAGATCACAGAGCAGCCATCGTGAGGGATGCAGTGAACAAGAGGCAAAGTGGAGGGTGAGGACCAACACCAGGGGCTGTCCTCTGACCACAACACACCGGCACTCACACCCACAAATGCCCCCACACATATCACACACACACACACACACACACACACACACACACACACACACATCACCCCCACACAAACACACACACACACACATCACACACACACACACACATCACACACACACACACACACACACACACATCACACACACACACATACATATCACTCACACACACACACACATCACACACACACATCACACACACACATCACACACACACACACATCACACACACACACACACACACATCACCCCCACACAAACACACCCCCACACACATCTCACACACACACACATCACACACACACACATCACACACACACACATCACACACACACATCTCACACACACACATCTCACACACACACACACATCACACACACACACACACACACACACACACACACACACACACACACACGGAAGAAAGGGGTTTGGGTTTTTTGTTTTTAAGTAAAAGTTTTCCCCAGGAAGCACATGTGGCAACTTCCAAGTGCCCAGGAGACAGGTCTGAGAGCTGTGAAGCCTGGGCTTGCAGGGCAGAAAGGGACCCTGCATGACGTCACACTGTCCCTCGGGTATCCCAGAGAATGCTGTGGCAGCACACACAGGGACCCTGCCAACAGCTCTGAACAAGAGCTGACAGCCCACTGTCACAACGCCTGTTTGCTATGTGAAACCCGCACTTCCTCGCTGAGAAACATTCCATGAGCCGAGTGTTCAGGGCTCGGCACAGTGGCCGTGCTCACACCATGGAGGTCAGCACAGTGGCCTTGCTCACACCATGGAGGTCAGCACAATGGCCATACTCACACCATGGGGGTCAGCACAGTGACCGTGTTCACACCACAGAGGTCAGCACAGTGGCCATACTCACACCACGGAGGTCAGCACAGTGGCTGTGTTCACACCACAGAGGTCAGCACAATGGCCGTGCTCACACCACAGAGGTCAGCACAATGGCCGTGCTCACACCATGGAGGTCAGCACAGTGGCCGTGCTCACACCACGGAGGTCAGCACAGTGACCGTGCTCACACCATGGAGGTCAGCACAGTGACCGTGCTCACACCATGAAGGTCAGCACAGTGGCTGTGCTCACACCATGGAGGTCAGCATGGGCAGCGGCTTGAAGGGAACAAAACTAACCACACTGTGTGACCAAAGCTGAAAACACAGCAGCATGAATACAGGCAAGGTGCGGGCAGCCTCGGCCTCTGAGAATGGCTCTCAGAAGTTAGGAAATTCACTAAGCCCTATCCTGATCTCAGAAAGTACTTGGCAATGTTAAGAACATGAACAGAGGAGACAGCGAAGAGGTGGATGGGACAGTAAAAAGGGAGTGGGCACAGAAGGACATCTAATTACACAAATATGTCATGTGTAAATGTGTCTGTAGACATTACAGCAGCGGTGTGGCGTAGGAGGACGAAGCCCCTGAAGGAAGCAAACGGGGACAACAGCAATGAGTCGCCTGAGAAGTGGTCTTTTTAGAGGTTGTCCTGACTCCCGCTAAGTCCTCTCCGTTCCCCACCCTGTGAGCAAGCCATCTGGATCTGACATCCTGCAGGCTTGTTTGTGGACTTTGTTGAGGCAGAAAATTGATCAAACACGGAACGGGACTTGAAACACAAGTCAGCTCACATTAAAGATCTTGGCGCAGCAGCTGAACTTAATGGCAAGTCTATCCTCTCCACAAAGGCTTATTGGCCGGTTTTGTGCATATGGTCTGGTAATCATCTCAATAGTTCATCTCCATCAAGCTAGTTATCCAAAAGACACTGAAGAAGATAAGACTGATCACTAAGAAACTTCTAATAAGCAGTTTGCCCAATACAACTCTGGCTTCAGAAACAGACTGCAATACAAGACATCATCACAGTGATACCTCACACCTAGAATGGCCATGCATTTTGTCAAGGAAATGTCTTTGCATGGGCTGGGGATGTTACTCGGAGCAGAGAGCCTACCTTAGCATGCATAAGGCCCAGGAGCTCAACCCCAACAACAACAACAAAATTCCTATTCACTTTAAAAAAAAGTCACTGTTAACAACTATTTTTCACATTTAAACACTCCATTCATAGACAGGGGCAAATACTAAGCAGCGAGTTAATGTAATGTCCTCTCCTGCCCCCTCCAGTGTCTTGTTATGTAGCTCCTGTTTCAGAGACTACAGGCATATGTTACATGAATTAGTTACATCGTTTTGTATCTGAGCAATTTTCTATTTAGAGATAACACCAAGTTAGCAGGAGTGATGTACCCTGTGGGGGATCTTTCATGAACATGGGGCCAGTCATGCTCCCTCCAGTCATCACTACCTTCTTTGTAACCCGAGACCGTCAGGTTCCCTCCTCAACATTTAGATGTGCTCTTATTAAAAATGCTACTACTGTCCAGATGCTGTCTCCAGAGCTGCATCATAAATACTGTTCCTTTCCTGCCCTGAGACTTCGCCTTTTAACAACTTTTACAGCATTTTCCCTTGCCGTCCAAGATCCAGTCTGATTTTACAATTACCTGTCATGTCTCTGCAATGGATTTCTTAATTAAAAAAATAATAATTCACTAGGGTATAAAATAAATGTTCACCAGAATCCTTCTGAAGTGCTGTAAGATCTTCAGTTGCCTCTAGAGGTGGAACACGTTGGGTTCATCTGGCTTCTCTGTGGCTTCAGAGAGGAAGCACCACACAGAGACTATACACAGCACTGCACTTAAACACCCCCGAGGTGCCTCACTGGGAAAGAGCCACCTCTCCAGACAAATGGTGTGGGAATCAGCAACATCCACACATCACTCTCACCTTACATCAGACACACAAGTTGACTGGAAACAGACCTCGGACCTAGATACAAGAGCTAAGGACAGAATTTCTGAAACTAATTAATGATATATAAATGTATATACTTCTAAAGCTTTAAGACCTGAGGGTAAATTAAATATTTAGATAGTACATAAAAAGCAAAAAACAAAATAGACAAAAAGTAAATAAATTGAACTTCATGAATTCAACATTTCTGTTCTTGTTCAAAATATGTAACTAAGAAAATTAAGGCAATCCACAGACTAGGGAAAAAATATCTGCAACACACACACCTGACTAAAGATTATAGAAAGAACGTTTATAACCCAATAATAATAAACTAATCAGTAAAACGTGGGTTGATGATCAAGCATTCACCTTCCCAGGATACTCCTGCGCAGAGTTCCTTCCTGGCATACCCTGGAGTCTGCTCCGTAAGCCCTTCCCACACTACCTGAGGACACACAGCCCTGTGCTAGCTCCTTCTGTGTCCATTGGACACAGGCTAGAGTCATCTGGGAATGGGAACCTCACGGCCAGACTGGGCAAGCCTGTGGTGCATTTTCTCGATTGATGATTGGTGTGGGAGGGCCAGCTCACCGTGGCTGGTGCCACCCCAGGCCGCTGGTTCTGGGTGCTGTAAGACAGCAGACCGAGCAAGCTAAAGGGAGCAAGCCAGTAAGTGACATTCCTCTCTGGCCTCAGCTTCAGTTCCTGGTGATGGAGTGTGACCTGACAGTTGGGCAAGGAAATAATCCCCTTCTTCCTCAACTTGTTTTTGGTCCTGGTGTTTCACCACAGCAACAGAAACCTAACTAAAACAAGCTCTGTGGGAGTATTGTGTTCCCCAAAATATTGTGTACCCTAATAAACTTATCTGGGGGGTCAGGGCACAGAACAGCCACTAGATACAGAGGCTAGAAAATGGTGGCACTCACACCTTTAATCCTAGCATTCCAGAGGCAGACATCTACCTGGATCTCTGTGTGTTCAAGGCCACATTGGAAACAGCCAGGCATGGTGACACACGCCTTTAATCCCAGGGAGTGATGGCAGAAAACAGAAAGATATATAAGGCGTGAAGACCAGGAACTAGAAGCTTTTGTCTGGTTAAGCTTTCAGGCTTTCAAGCAGCAGTTCAGCTGAGATCCATTCTGATGAGGACACAGAGGCTTCCAGTCTGAGGAAACAGGATCAGCTGAGGAACTGGCGAGGTGAGGTAGCTGTGGCTTTTTCTGCTTCTCTGATCCTCTAGCATTCACCCCAATAACTGGCCTCAGGTTTGATTTTATTAATAAGAAGTTTTAAGATTCCTGCTACAAAGCCTTACACCATAAGCCCGACTACCCCTTCCCCCTTTCCTGTTTCCCTTCCCTCCTTCGTTCTTACAGTGATTCACTCCCTCACCCACCAGCGTGCTGCTCACAACAGCATCATCCACACAGTGGCCAGGATTCTGTCCCCATTCAAGTGGCAGCTAACCCTACAGCAGATAGCAGGTCCTCTAAGCACCAATGAGGGAGCGGACCTCACAGGGCTGGGTCAGCCCCTGTGCCGCCAGCCCCACCCCCCTCCCTCAAAACATACACACACACACACACACACACACACACACACACACACACACTTCAGTGCCTTCCTTATCTCCTACCTCCCCTGGCCAGAGCTCCGCTCCCGCCCTGGGCCCTCAGCTGAAGGGGTCCCCTCTCCCCTTTATTTTCATAATACGTAACCTTCATGAGAGTCTTATCATCAGAAGTAAAACTCGACATACACTCAGCTGCTGGAGATCAAAACCAATCTGACTTATTACAGTCACAGCACAGAACCTCCCCTCTCCTCCATGGACTTAATTCAGCTAATTCAATTTATACAAGTGTCCCATCAGATAAGATAACTGTAGCATTTTCTCTGGACTAAATCTAAGCTGATCTGGTATCGTCTCCAGTCCCCAGCTGCCCCACCTGATCAGAGTCTGCTCCGTGACCCCGCATCCCTCTGCTTTATCTCCACTTGTCCACTTTAATTAGTGAGGCTCCTTCCCGGCTGATCAGCAGTGGCACCAGAAACAGCAGCTCAGAGTTATGGCTGGCATGTGAATTGTCTCCCACAGGCTCCTCCTGTGTTTGAATATTTGTCCCCAGCCGGTGGCGCTGTTTTTGGAAGGTTGTAGAACTTTGGGAAATTGGACAAAGCAGGTCTCTGGGGAGATGGCCTTGGGGTTTATAGCCTGATTCTGCTTCTTTTTCTATCTTTGCCATCTGGTTACTGGTTTATGAGAAAGCAGCTGCCACCACACAGGCCCACTGTCACATGCCTACCACCAGGCACCCCCACCACCACACAGGCCCACTGTCACTAACACATGCCCACCACCAGGCACCCCCCCACCACACAGGCCCACTAACACATGCCCACTGCCAGGCACCCCCACCACCACACAGGCCCACTGTCACTAACACATGCCCACCACCAGGCACCCCCCCACCACACAGGCCCACTAACACATGCCCACCACCAGGCACCACCACCACCACACAGGCCCCCTATCACAAAGCCACCCACCCACCACCATCCCTCCCCTGACACTATGGACTGTATTACCTTGAACTGTAAGCCAAGGTAAATGACTTTTAGGCATTGATCACAGAGATGAGAAAAGTGACTCATACTCAACATGTGTCAGCTTCTGTGCTACATGCTGTTTGTCCCCCAGAAGCCTCACTCCATCCTTAAGGCCTCCTTACCCCTTCTTCTCTTAAAGGACCAGTAGATGGAGGTTAAAGAGCTGGCCCAGAGGCACACGGCTAGGAAGGTGCAGACATGCCTCACTCAGCGCTCAAGGACTTGGGAGAAAGGCAACACAGTCATTTACTTAGAAACTAAATTACTTAACCCTGCACATATTTCCTGAGTGCCAAATACTGCTGGATGCCTTTACAAGTATTATCTAGTTATATCAGCCAACAGACCTCTGACACCACCAACCTCTGGCACCACGGCATCCCTGTGTGGGCCTGGCTCTAAGCAAGCAAAGCTAGGAAACTGGGGGATCAGGCATGATGATGCTCATGCATGGCTCAGCCAATGCACAGCCCAGGCCGTCTGCTCTGGAGCACCCACTCCTGACCAGGAAGACAGGGAGATGGTGGGGGATGGTGCTTCTCAAGAAGCTTTCAACAGGAGCCAGAACTCAGTGCGTGTCCCTCTGAAGGGAACCTGACAGAGAACAATGTTCTTCATTACACAATCAACACAGTTCATGGGTGCCAGTCCTGGCTATAGCAATCCTCTGAAAAGACATTTTCCTATACCCAGCCACTCCCACAGACCCACATCGTCATTGAAGATGTAAATGTACCCAAAGGCCTGGTGAGGTGGGAAGGCATCTTAGCAAGAACCCAGTTCTGCTCCAGTCAAAAAGTTCTCAAATTAGAACCATTCAACTCAAAAGCACCGGAAACAGGGACTCCCATCCAGGTTAGAGTACGCCCTAAAACATAACAGTGAAGAAAAATGTGACCTAAGTATAGAAAAACACCAAACACCCAAACATTGGAAAGAGTGGGTATTGAAACAGACTTCATTAAAAAGGATGTTTTTGAGAAGTTTTGACTTGGTAAGTGTTTACCACACTGTGCTAAGTGAAACACACAGGATACAGAATGTAAATACGGCAGGGCACATCCATCTACCTACTTAAGTTTCGGGGCAGTAAGAAAAGCTCAGCAATGCTGATAATCAGGGACTGCAGAGTGACGTTGACGTCTGCTTTCATGGGAGCTTTTAGGGCATCTCAAGTTTCCTACCTGGAACATACATTTTAAATGAGAAATAATGCCCTTTGCCCCTCTACAGTGTATAAACTAACTATGATGAAGTAGGTTGTTACACCCTAATGCTTTGTCCCCTGCCCAAGTGGCTCTGGCTCCGTCTATAGTGACCCTCTGCTCAGTGTGAGGGTGTCAAGGGTTTGTGAAACCCAATATCTTATCTAGTGTGGTTCTGCAATTACCTCCCTGCCAAAAAGTCTCCATTTTAAGTTATCTTTGCACATGGAAAGGTCCCTTCTCTCTGCTGGTAGAGAAAGCCAGGATACCACATCACACACACACACACACACACACACACACACACACACACACACACACACACACACATAACCTGTCAGTCTCCTAAAGTTTAAGTCCGAAAGGTTTAAAATAAAATCTGTACCACCAGCAAGTTCATTTGATAATCTCTAATATGGGCTGGGGGTGTAGCTCTCTGGTAGGGGGCTGGCCAAGTGCAAGGTACTAAGTCCCTCCTCCAATACCTGTTCAAAAAAAGTAACACAACATCAAAAATAACTAAACCTCCAGCTCTTGTTAACATCAATGCATCTCACACTTGAGGCACTCCTAATTCAGTTTGATGGGTACATGGCGCCACCTATGAGCCGTCATGTGTAACTGCAGGTATAATGTTACCGCCGGATCTGGTGGTCTACTGCAATCCCAGCTACTCTGGAGGCTGAGGAAAGAGGATTGAAAGCAAGATCTGACTGGGCTAAGAGCAAGTCCATGGCCACCCTTAGTGGCTTAATGGGACCTTGTCTCAAAAAGAAATTTTAAGGGGCTGAGAATGTAGCTCCGTGGTACAGCACTTGCCTAGCATACACATGGCCCTAGGTTCAGACCCCAGCACAGGAGAAAAGGGGAACACTTGCACAGCATGTGGGGTTTTATCGGTTCCATTCCCTGTAGGAAGGAAAAGAAACACACAGAGAGGCTGCCTCTCCTTTCCTGAAGTTTAGATGCCACAGTAGCTACAGGTTCACAACTAAAGTGCACCAAGGTTGTGTGAAAACCCGAGTAACACACAACTGTGTGACACCCAAGCGTGTCCCTGGTGAAATCCAAGCAGATGTCCGGGGCTGGCCCTGGGCGCTGTTACCACCCAGTAACAACTAGTGTGGGGATCACCCACATCTCTTCGTTTCCTTCAACTCCATTACTCCCTCTGTACAACTCCCCTCCCAAAGCTGTTCTGGGGGACAGTGGGGACAGTGTCACCCGGCAGGCCCAGGGACAGTGATCTTCCAGTGTTCTCTCTGAGACTCTCTTAGCTTCTAGGGTGACTAACTTTGTGTGTTGACTTGCTACACTATCACACCTGGTGACTGAACCAAACATGAACCCAGACATTGTTGCTAACAGTAAGTGACACGCTGTGGAAGGTGACCACCCGGTCAGCTGAAGGCCAGAAGAGCAGTCTTCACTGTCCCCAGGATGGGATTCTATCCCAGCATGCAATGGCAGTGCCTGCCTGAGTTTCCAGCCTGCTCTACAAATCCCAGGCTCAGCAGTTCCACCGTTCACATATGCCAATCTTTACAACACATCTTGTAGTAGTTTCACTATGGGAGAGAAGGAGGGAGAGATGGGAGGGAAGGGAGGAATGGGGAGAGAGAGAACAGAGATGGGCAGGAGGGAAGGAGGGAGAGAGGGGGGAAGAGCATCGCTGTTTCTGCTCCTCAACTTTAGCCACTGCACATCCTTTCCAAAAAGTTCAGTGGCCCTCAGGACAAACTCAATCTCTATGTCCATGCCAAGTCAGGTCTCACCCGAGAGTCACAGCCAGCACACGGTGGCTCACCCCTCGCCTCCAGGCCCCATGTGATCTGGCCCTTTACACATCTCAGGCTCCCTGCTCACTTCCATGTTTAAACATCAGGTCCAGGAATGCTGAATCCCTTTCCACTTACAACACACACTCTACTCCTGGCCCTGCAAATAGATTCTCCCTTTTAAAGATTTATTTTATTTTTTTACTTATGTGTATGTATGTGTACATCTCTATATGTGTATGTTTATACATATGTGCAGGTACCTGCAGAGGCCAGCAGAGGGCACTGGAACCCCTGGAGCTGGGGTGCAAGCTGTTGTGAGCCACCCAATGTGCTGGGTTCTGTGCAAGAGCAGTACATGCTCTTAACTAGTGAGCCATCTCTCTGGCCCCAAATGGATTGCTTTCATTTAGTTTTAGTTTTGCTTTTGTTTTTTCAAGACAAGTTCTCTGTGTAGCTCTGTGTAGTTCCTGGAACTCACTCTGTAGACCAGACTGGCCTTGACCTCAAAGATCCGCCTGCCTCTGCCTCCCAAGTGCTGGGATCAAAGTCGTGCGCCACCACTGCCCAGCCAAATGGTTTGTTTTTAATTTCTTATCTGTACTGCTTTCCCTGTTCTGAGCAGGTCACACCAGCCTACAGGACTTCCGTCTGAGCTGTCCCACAGTGGAGCCCTTAGTCCAGTACTGCTATTTATATCTGTATCAGTTAAAATTAAACAAAATTTGAATGCTTTCTTGTGGCAACACCACGTTTGAAGGATGCAGCAGCCACATGTGGCTGGTGGCATTGCCCTAGATGCTACAGCTGCAGACACATCTACTGTGGTGCAACAGTCGGGGGAACACCAGCCCCAGGGAGCCCCTAGTGTACCATGTCCAACCTGGGCTCCCACAAATCATCACGCTCAAGCCACTATATGCAGCTGCATGCCTGCATCTGGGTGCCTGTGCTGGGCCTGGCAAGTGGCCAACAGATGCCCCTCAGTGGGGCATTATGGGACATCTTCATCTTATCACTGCAATAAATATTATGGCACTATCATGGCAATTCAGTAAGCCACGACCAGTTGTTTACATCAGGCTTCCCTTCCCACTAAGACAAAAAGAAATCTTACTGTTTTAGAGTGCATTAGCAGGAAGCATAGTTAAAAGTTATGGGTAAATAGTGTAGAAGTGGGTTTGAAGGTTCTGGAACTGTTCAAGCCCATGAGCCTACTCCAATCTAAGCAGCTGCCATCTTATCTGCTCACATCTTAGACTTCACCCTGGATTTCAGCTGGAAAAGGATTATTTGGAAAGGACAATGGGTTGAGCTGTAGCTCACTGGTTGGAGTGCCTGCCCAGAATGACCTGCGCTTGATCCCCAGTATTGAAGGGTGGGGAAGAAAAAGGATCAAAACGCCACTGGTAGATATGTTTTCTAATTTTCTGCTTCAACTACTGCAGGTATTGGAACTATTCACCATTAACAAATAATGTACACATCTCACTTGCTTTGCACCATGCTGTTCTGATTTAAAAGGCATTAAGATAATTACTACAATAGACTTGACTCAAGCCACTAATTACAGGAAAACTAACTATGAGCATATCAAGATACATTCACATCTTCTTGACAATAGAACGAATAGGGACTTTTCCCAACCTCCAACCCAGGACCAAAGCAGGATGACAGACATCCTCCTAAAGTCACCTCCCCCAGCCCTGCTGCACCCCAGGCTTCAGGAAGGGTGAATTCCTTATGCGCCCCTAGGTCCCCACTTTATGCTCAGAGTCCTCCACCAGGCCAGCCTCTCCCACACCAGCTCCGCAGGCCAGGTCTGACTGGCTCAGAAGGTACCTTCTCCAAGCCTCTCTCAATCCCTCTAATTAAATGCAATCTGCTCATCCCTCAATTACCATAATTGCATGATTCACTTTAATGACATTTAGCTTGTAGTGGTTCCCGTTCGTTATTTCAGTATTTTCGGGTTTTTGATCAATTCCCAAAGACAAGAATACTACACATACATATTAAATCTCCTCAAATTTAACAATAAGCCTAGTACCAGAAGGTACCCAAGACACCTCGCAAACTGGAGGAAAAGATACCCAGTTACGTGACAGAGCAATTGTAACTGCTCCACCTTCGTGCAGAGCAGACAAATTACTTAATACCAGAAAATCCAAGAAAGAACAGCTGCTGACAGTGGCTGTCAGCTTAGCCAAACTCTAGAAATGCTTTTAATATGCAGGTGTCCACCTCCACCCTAGCCCAGGCCCAGCTACATGACGATCTGTGGACAGGACACAGGTTACTGTCTAATAATGAGGTAGATTGTCCATGGGAATTTGCTGAGAGTAGATCTTAAGCGTCCTAGTACATGCACACACAGGAAGCTACGTGAGGTGGGGAGTGAATCAGTCAGCCTACCTTGGCAGGTTTCTGCAACGGCCACAGACATCAAATCAACCTGGGTACACCTTAAACATACACAGTTTCGATGTCAATCGCACCTCAACAGAGACGAGTGAACGGTCCAAATTGTCAGAGCCATCTTTTATTCTTACCATTTCTTTCTTCTTGCCTGAGAGCCTGGGCAAGATGTTGGCTCAAAGGCCAGGAAAGTCTCAGATCTTCCAGTAGTCTAAAGTGAGCTACCTCTTACTCACTAGATCATAATAAACCCCCTGCAGGTCACCAAGATTGTGAAGGAGGAAAATATGACAGCCTTGGCCCTACAGGTCTGGATCACCCAATGAAGGAGAAGGCTCCACACAAGAAGAAAGATAACCACACAGAGAGAAAGGACTCTCTCTGGTTCCCCTTCTTGCTATTCTGTCCACCACCACTGCCTAGGTCAGTGGTTCTCAACCTTCCTAATGCTTCAACGCTTTAATAAATAATTTCTCATGTTGTGGTGACCCCCAACCAAAAATTATTTGTTGCTACTTCATAACTGTAATTTGGCTACTATTATGAATCTTAATGTAAACATATGTTTTCCAATGGTCTTAGGTAACCCTGTGAAAGGGTCATTCAACCCCCAAAAGGGTCTCATCCCACAGGTTGGGAACAGCTGGTCTAGACAGAGCTGTAAGACTGGAGGGAAGATACACAGGAAGATGAGGTCAGGAAGCCAACATCCTCAGTCCTGGGAGAGAGCATCTTACCACCCAGAATCCAGCAGCTGTGTTATTTCCTCTTTTCTAATCTGAGTTTCCCTGGACCTAGACCATGTTTTCCTATCATTCTGATCCACTGATTGCTGCCTTGGTGTGAAAGGGGCCTGGGCCACTGGCAAGAATGGGTCCAACATTGGTCATGGAGAAGAGAAGCACCTGGGAACAAGAATAAAAAAGAGGCATCCCCTCTAGACACCTGCAGGTGCTTGGCTATGGACAGAAAGACATCCATATGTGGTCCAGATTACTCAGTGTATTTTCTTACCTATTTTGTTTAGATGCTCACACACCTATTATCTATACATTCAGCCACTGTGAAACAGAGGTAGAAGGATATTTTTCATGACAAACTTCTGTCCACACTCAGGAGAAGGAGCTAGAAAGGGGTCCCAGAATAGAGCATGCCCTGCACAGGAGTAAATCATGATAGTGAAACATCATTTGCTCCAAGATGCTAGTTCCAAAGAATGCTTCTTCCATCCCGAACAGTGTCGGTCCATCGGGGCAAAGGGCTGACCGCTTCCAAATACCCAGAGGAAGTGCTGCCTCAGCAACCTGCAGCTTGCCCTGGGCAGTGCCAGTCAAAGCCACAAACTCTAGAGTGCCAGAAGCCCAGCAACCATAATTCCATCAAGTCTTCTCTAGACATGGCCCTGATGGGCTGATGAAGAACCACACACCTGTGTACACAGCCAGCTGGAATGAAGCCCCACCTAACTCTCAAAGGCGTAGAAAGCACTATAACTAGGAACTAGTGACTCAACTGTCTATAGCAAGCTGCCTGCCTGTTTTTGTAAATACCGTTTTATGGAATCCAGCCTCTTCTAGTGATGCCCATACTGTCTGCCGCAGCACTGGCAGAATGGAGTGAATGCATCAGAGACCATATGGCTTCTACAAAGCCAAAAAGATTTACCATCTGGCCCTTTACAGAAAAAGTTGGCCAACTCCTGGTTTGAGATTGCCATAGAGAAAGAATCCTCTCTAACGGCTGCACCTGGTGGGTTAACGCACATCGAGTGGGTATCTGTACGTCTCAACATGAAACCTCAATTGACTCATCACACCCCAGGCTTTGGAAAGCAGTCTCTTTCTTAGTGGTTGTAGTAGAAGCTGTGGTGCCCACCAAACACTGCCAGAGACAGAAACGTGGCCCCAGGGCTGCCTATCCTGCAGCAACAACCAAGGAGTGACAGCTTCCTGAAGCAGTCACAAGATGATGCCACACCCGAGGTTCCACAATGAGCAACGCCATGAGAAAGACGAAAAAACCTCCACACGTGAGCCTGAGGTTCGTTTCCCATGTCAGGATCTCGTCTACACCGATGAATGTCTCGGGAGACAGAGCAGAGGGCAGCCTCATCCGATTCTCTTCTCCTGCAGTGTTCAGCTCCATGATAAATGACAAGAAGTGTGGCCAACTCTATTGTACTAGGCCTTCCCAACTCTCTGTGGGACCTGAACTCTAAATCAATCCCAAGGCTACAATAACAACTAGCAGCCCCATATCTACCTGCCTGCCAGCCTGCCTGCCTTCCTACTCACTACTACTCTGATAACTAATTTTTATGTCAACTTGACACAAGCTAAAGTTATGTGGGAAGAGAGAACCTCAATTGAGAAAATGTCCCCCACTAGATCGGCCTGTGGGTAAGCCTGTGGTACATTTCCTTGACTGATGGATAGGCGGGACCCAGTTCACTGCAGGTGGTGCCACCCTAGACTGGTGGTCCTGGGTGCTATAAGAAAGCAGGCTGAGCAGACCATGTGGGGCAAGCCAGTAAGCAGCTCCCCTTCAAGGCCTGTTTTTTTATTTATAGGATGATGCTGTGTGGCCTAGGTCAGCTCCTGCCTCCAGGTTCCTTGCCTTGAGCACCTGCCCTGACTCCCCTTCATGACAGACCGTGGTTGGGACACACAAACCAAATAGACTCTGCACTCGTTGGGTTGTTTCTGGTCATAGAAACCCCCACTAAGACAGCCACCTGCATATCTACTACCTTCTTACACACACAAATGCAGCTGATAGTTACTGGAACAAACTGGATTGTCAGCCAACGAGTGGTTATCCTAGGGAGAAACAGACTAGGTTTCCTTCAGTCTGTCTGCAATATGGGGATAGAAACGGCAGCCCCCACAAGGAGTGGCCGTAGGCAACTGCTTAATCCAGTCTTTAAACATATACACACTCAATGCACCACAGCTATTTCCTAAATGATTTAAGGCCTAGGATTAATCATATAATTCCAGGAACAATCTGTTCAGAGGGAAGAAGTTCAAGGTTGCTTCTGGACAGCAACAGGACCTAGAAAGCAACAAGACACAAAAACTCGATCTGGAATTATATACACTTATCATGTGGTTAGTCTCAGCACAGGACTAACGAAAACTGACACTTTTAAAATTAGTAAGTGCTACGGGGCTGGAGAGATGGCTCAGAGGTTAAGAGCACTGATTGCTCTTCCAGAGGTCCTGAGTTCAATTCCCAGCAACCACATGGTGGCTCACAACCATCTGTAACGAGATCTGGTGCCCTCTTCTGGCCTGCAGGCACACATGCTGTATACACAATAAATAAATAAATCTTTAAAAAAAAAAAATTAGTAAGTGCTATAATACAGCAACCAGGGGCTAAGGCAAAGGCCTGCAAGTTCGAGGCCAACCTAGGCTACATAGCAACGTCCTATAAATAAAAAAATAAGGGAATGAAAGTAACTACGTTAAAACCCCCACATAGTTACTTACTGGGCTACTTGTCTCAGTCCTTACTCAAACAGAGTCTCTTCTGAGACCATGCTTCCATTGTAGTCCTCCACCAATCCTGACCCTAACCACAATGAACTCTGGTCTCACCTCCTCTGAGTAAATGATCCATAGAAAACTGTTGGCTTGTACATCTACCACTACCCAAAATAATTACAGTAGATTGTAGTAGGAAGTTTCTGTCCCACCAGAAACTCCCAAATACCCAGCAGCCACTTCCCAAATAATTGACTGGGAGGCTTAATATTACTTATAAATATTCGCCCAGTAGCTCAGGCTTGTTACTAACTCTTAGCCTTAAATTAATCCATAATTCTTATCTATGTTTAGTCACGTGGCTTGGTACCTTTTCTCAGTACAACATTCTCATCTTGCTGCTTCTGTCTCTGTCTGATGACTCCTGACTCCACTCTTCCTCATTCCCAGCATTGGTCACCCTGCCTATACCTCCTGCCTGCCTACTGGCCAATCAGTGTTTTATTAAACCAACTCAAGTGGCAAATCTTTGCAGTGTATAAGAGCATTATCCCACAGCAGTAGATGGCCAATACCCCATTTCTACTCTTTATATACACCCACTGTAGGATCAGCTCTGGGGCACGGTGGTGCACTTCTGTAATCCCAATATTCAGGAGGCTGAGGTAGGAGAACGACAAGTCCAAGCCCAGCACAGTGAAAAGCCAGAGGCTGGGGAATGTAGTTCACTATACATTTGATCCAGAGAGCAAGAGAGAGACAGAAGCTCTAAAGAGACATGTATAGCTGATCAGCATCTCATCCTATCTCCTGATATCAGGATACCACCGTTAGTGTCAGACCTTGACATCCTTGATGTACCTCAGCACTCACAGCTACAGTGACCTGGAAAAGAGTACCAGAATTGCGGACAAAATGGTAAACAGGGATTATCTCTACACAGCTTTTGAGGGGCTAAAGAATAGTTAACCAGCCATGTCTAGAAAGAGATGGAAGCCAGGTTTTGTGGCTCACACCTTAATCCTAACTCTTGAGAGACTGAGACAGGACGATCCTCATGAATTTGCAGCTTAACTGGGCTACACAGTGAGTTCCAGGTAAACCTGACCTAAGGTATGAGACTCTATTGAAAAAAAAAAAAAAAGCAGATGGAAATTTAAAGTGGACTCTCCATGGAGCAGTGGTGAGGGAGGAGGGGGTTTCAGGTCAAAGCAAGGCTACTGTAACATCCCCTGCAGAAGACACCCCCATACCCCCATTCCTAGCCCAACACTCACTTCCTCTTCTTCATGAGCCACTCTCCTTCCCACTTGTAACCCATCACTCCCTCATTCCAGCATCAAACCTGACACAGGACCTCATTTGCTGGGCCAACCCCACCTTTTACACAATGAGCTGTACGCATGTGACCTAGCATACCTACGGAGGTTATCTTGCTAGTTTATAAAGCTTCCTGGAGTTCCGGGTTAGCACATTCTGCAGTGTTACCTAATAATTGAGTAATTCCAAAATGGAAAGGGCATCAGGCTATATCACCAGGCTAAAAGGAGGATCATGCAGGAGAGTGATGCCTTATTCAAACTACCTTCAGTTTGAATCAATGGAGTTAAAAAACTGAAAACTTGAGCTGGGGATTTATTTAGCTCAGTGGTAGAGCACTTGCCTAGCAAGCGCAAGGCCCTGGGTTCAGTCCTCAGCTCCGGAAAAAAAAAAAAAAATGAAAACTTCCTTAATGAAATAAGCACAACAAGACCTAAGTACAAGGTCCCCAAGCCCACCCTGCCTTTCACCTGTCCATAAAGTACAGGATCACCATGCTTTAAGGGCTGGTCCGAATGACCTCCAGGGCCCCCTCTGCCCCAAGGTCTGTCAAATCCTATGAGATAAGCAGGCTGCATTAGTACAGTTCTCATTCAGCAGAGCTATAACTATGCAGTGTGTGTTCCTAGCCTTCACCAGCAAGACCACACAGCCACGCAAGCGAGACTGAAGAGTGGCATAGGGAACACACGCCACCTTACTTAACTACCCAGTCTAGTTAGTGTATCTTTCCTGGTACTCTTATTTGAGAAGGGGGTTTAATTTGGGGCATGAAACAAATAAATATAGAATCATAATTTATTTTTACCTATATAAAGTTACCTATAGAAAAAATTTTCCAAGTAAAAATAATATTAACTCTAAAATCTCAAACAATTTTGAAACACAAAGAGGAAAAAGCAGAAGTTAACCATAAGCCTACCACAGAGATCCTTTAACTGTTTGGTATCTATCACTCTGAACCGTCAAATACACTCATATGAGCTGCATATCAGTAGCTCCTGGCCGACCAGAAGCTTTTTCATGGGAATGCAGCTGATTTACCTCATTCTTTTGAAAGGGACGTGCTATCTACCGTGGAATGGAGCAACAGCTAAGACATTGTGACTCAGAATCTTTCTGTTGAAAATGCGGATGTCCAAGCGTGCAGAGTGTAATACGGGATCATGGAGCTGAGTGTCAAAGGCTTGATGCACACATGTAAATGTTAGCTGAAGATGAAGGAGTGATTTCTGCTCTTGCTAACTGGCTGTCAGCAATATTTCCTTTTATGAAGTAATTACTAGAGTTCTCTCATTTCAAGCTTTATAATTCCGGACAATCAAAGAATTTTGAAAAAAACTCCACGTGCATATTTGATCTGATTGTCCCACTTGAAGCTCTGTCATGCTACCTCTGTACTGACCCTAAATGCCCATGGACCAGCAAGAGCAGTTCCCAGACAGCCTGAAGGGGGCGCACCTTCCTCTTTCAATTGGTACATACGGCTCAGACTGTCGAATTTCAAATCCAATTTGCCAGGTGAGAAGAAAAGATAGCTCAAGCTAGGCATGGAGATATATAGGCCTGAAACCCCAGTGCTAGGGAGGTGGAGGCAGGAGAGTCACAAGATCTAAGCCTAGGCCAGCCTGGGCTCAAGAAGAAGGGGAAGAAGGAGGGTGAGGAAGGAAGAAAAGAGTTTTAAAGTCCCTCGGTTGGCGGTGTCATATTCCCAAACATTCCACTCCTCTCCTCTCTGAGTAAAAGCTTGTTAAACTATTGGAACGAGTCCCAGGAGCAGGCGGAATGGGGGATGAAGGTGTGCTTCATGGGTAGCTCACAACTACAGCCTTTACTGCGGGAAGGAAGCCGAGGCGCCTTACCTTATACAGTGGCCGACGCACATCTATGGGACAGTTCTGTATGACTTCATCAACCACATCCGAGATGGACTCCATAAAGTCTGGGTTGGCAAACTAAATTTTATATAAATATAAAAGAAACATTATGCATTTTCCTCCAATAACACAAAACTATTTTCAAACAACATTTTAAGACTTTATTTTTAAGTTTAATAATGTGTGTAAGTGTGTGTCTGAGTGTGGGTTTGTGTATGTGAGTGTGGCGCACGCAGAGACCGGAAGAGGACATCAGATCCTCTGGAGCTGGAGTTGCAGATGGCTGTGAACCACCAGACTGGGTACCGGAACTGAACTGGGATCCTCTGCAAGAGCAGTCCATGCTATTAGCCCTATGTCTCTAGGCCCCCCAAAAAACATTTCTTTAAAAGTAACTAACAAATATACAACTCACTAGAACTGAAAACCCGTTACATGAAAATAAAAGGGTGTCAAAGGAATGCCACATGACTGACCACATGTCCATGGAGTGATGCGAACATGAACTGGGTGAGTTTAGAGAAGGGAAAACATCCACCAGGCAGAAGGACAGACAGCCCTGCTGAGGAGGACACAGCACCTCACGGCAGTGAGAGAAAGGGCAGGGCACGTACACCAGCCGCACGGCATGCAGTCCGAACTACACTTGTGAGTATTAATACCATGGAGAAGGGAGCCTGGCTGTGAGGGGGACACGTGCGGTGGTGACGGTGGTGGCCTCAGAACAAAACAGTCCATGCAACAGTCACGGCGAATAAACCAACACCTTTGGATTCAACAGTACAAGTTAAATGAACTAAAGTATGAAAACGTCGACTCTAAACACACTTCAAATCCCAGTTCACGTTCAACATTCGTCTCGGAGGAAGGAGGCAACGTCCAGCCATTCACCAGCTGGGCATGCACTGGTTCTAGATGGACAGCCACAAAGCTGGACGGGGACTGTCTTAATCCCACTTCTAAGCAGGGGCCAGTGCATGACAGTCCTCGGGATTAGTGATTTATATTACCACCGGCCCCTTGAGGTCGGTTTCAAATCCATTTTCTTCTACTGATCTTCAAAGTTCCTCCTCATCTCTAGAAGGATAACCCAACCTTAACTGTTAAAGCGGATAAGCCTACGGCAAGGCAGACCAGGCGGCCACACGGCAGCGGGAACCACCACGGGGAAACAGCCAACTTGCTCACTGAGAACTTTACTGAGAATTACTCCTTGTGCACACTGGGGGGCAGCATTGCTCCACATGCACCGTACTCCGTACACTCAGAGACAGATCTTACCTCGGGGTGAAAGAATATTTCCGGTCCCAGGAACCTTTCGTAACCAACATCTATAATGAACTTTTTCTGGTTGATCGCATTGATCCCTGTGTACTGTTTGATCCACTTCCGGGGATCCATGTCATACTTAGCAAATTCTTTGACAATATCAGGGCAAATGTAACAGTACTTCTCCTGTGTATACACAAAAAGATACCACCAAGCATTAATAACTGCGAGTGTCTCTGCCCTCTGACAAATACACAGGAACTCACACATTACAGACACCTCCAAATCCATCTCTGGCTACACTGTAACTCCTGTGGATGACGATCAAGCTCATATCCAGTTGTCTTTCAGCTCAGAGAGGACTACGCTTGAGCAGGCAAGTCTGCTTTCTCTACAACTTGGTTATTCATCACTACCATATTCTCCCTAATTTTGCTGCCATATTTTGTGAAATACTATCTATCTGTAAACATCAGGACCTTGCCTCCATCCAGGCTCTGCATGCTCCCTCAGGCTCCCTCTCAGGTGCCTGTCTCACTACTGCGCATGTCTGGATCAGCAAACTAAGTTTGCTCCTCTCTAGAGTACAGTAACCAACCACATTCTAACGTGTGTGTGTGTGTGTGTGTGTGTGTGTGTGTGTGTGTGTGTGTGTGTGATACTAAGGGAGTGCTCTCTAGACTCCTGCTAGATGTCTGCTTACAGAGGGATCCCCTGGCCCACATTGTGCCTGAGGATGTCCTTGCTCGTCAGTCACTTGATCAACACTGGAGATACAGTCAATGAAATACTTAGATCCTGTCAGAAACCATCTAGCTGAGAGTCAAGCACTTATTTTCACAGCTGAAATAAGTAAGTAAACGACATGCTATCATATGGCAGACATTATAGAATAAAAGCAGAAATCAGGCAGGAACACTGGGGTTGCTAACAGACGGCTGCCAGGGAAGAAAGGGAAACCCCTGGGAATATTGTAGCCTACAGAGAAAGTCTTGAGACACCTTGCAAACCTCTCCCCAGTGGAGAAGGGACCAGTTCCTCCCCTTTGCTTTAGCACTGAGAGCCTCCCCAATCCCGAAAAGTCCAGGCCCAGAAGCAGGGATGGGTGGCGACTTTTTGTAGGAGCCTGCCCCGTATCTGCCCCATCCCAAAAGGATTGTTTTCAAGGAGTATCAGCCAAATTTGGAAATCCGTCTCATGCTTCCTTGCACTCAGCCAGCCTGAGGAGATGCTCAGCTGAGAGCAAAACAGCAGGGGGTTATTAGCCCTCACCACCACCCCTACCCCCGCAACCACCCTGCACCTCAAAACCAGAGCTATGTGAGAAAGGAGATAACTCAAGGCCACATGTCACACCCCACCTAAGACTCTTCTCCGGATCCAAAGAGAATCCTTCCTCCTTCTCTTACATAACGATCAGCCTTGGACTCTTAAGAATCTCTTGCATTTTGATTTTTTTTTAATGTGTTATGGTTTTGATGGCTGAAAAGAAAAATTCCTTTAAAAGGGTCTGCAACTGCTGTACCCAGAACAATACAGAGATGGGTCAGGTCAAGTAGACACTCTAAACAATGACCGACAAGCCACTCTGGTTCTTTCGTTACTAAATTCTAAAATGTCCTGCCACTGTTCTAGGGTGGAACTGAGGTCTGGAGACACGCGGGTGGATTGCGCTGAGGGAGTCTGAGACTTAGACTGGCCAGGTTCTGAGGTGTATGCTCAGGGCACCACGGCAGGCAGACACCACTGGGATCATGACAGCTACCGCTGCGGCTGTGACTTGCGCCCTGATTCTAAAAGGAAGCATGAGAGAGAGATGTGGAAGCAGTGTGCAGCTAATTGAAGGTTTTGTTTAATTAGGCTCCAATTAAACGATGCTCTACGGCACACGCCGGTGGCTCGGCATCAACCATCAAGCTGCTCTCCGTGTGGAAGAGCGTGCTGAGCCTCAAGTCCCCAGCACTCTGAACTCGACGGCAAAACAACCAAGGCCCACACTCTCGGGGGGATAGGAAGGGAGCAGGAGGGGGAGGATGGCATCGAGGGGAACGTCCAAACACCACTTCTCTCTCACCCCCAAACCAGCCAGGTTCCCTTCCGTTTTTACCTTAATGGCTTTTGCGGTCTCCAGTGACTGCTCAGGAGGGATTCCCACCTCCCTCTCCCTTAGCAGCTGTTGAATGAAATACGTAATATCTCTACCTGCAATTGGGATGTGTTTGATGCAGCTTCCAATTACATAACCTTCTGCCTGGAGAGGAAGAGGAGACAGGGCAGCCATGTCAGTAACCGCAGTCCAGAGCCAGCTGGACCCAGGAGGTCCCCAGCCCCGCCTTCTCAGCCCCTACTCTGAGCCCTGAACTAGCATGTAGTGGCCCCCACTCACGAGGTTTAGCACCTAAGGTCCTTTTAAATGACTGCATCTGCAGTTCCATTAATACTTAAAATTCTAAACAACGCCAATAACCCAAATCTCCATAAGCAACCAAAATGCTGTTTTCATTAGGAACACGGGAGAAACTGCTTAGGTTAGTTCATTTCTAGAAGATGATGCTATCTGGGAGAACAGTAAACTCAACAGTAATGTTTTCTTCTAACTAAACAGGAACAACTTTGTCTACACGCTGTTAAACCAACTATAAATCTCCTAATTCAAAGTTAGCAACGAGGCCTGTGATCCCAAAACAACCTGGATACAAACCCTGGATCCATAGACTTCTAACCTTCATCTCTAGTATAGAGCAAATACCCTGAGGGCATTTATGGTGTAGATGAGATCAAGCCTTGCCTGCCAGATATGTGCTTTATGGCAGATACCACATATTCAAGAAATGGTTCCACCCAGCACAATGAAAAATGACTCAAAAAAACAAAACAAAACAAAAAAACTAACCAACCAGCGCCGTGTGCAGACCAGTGTGGCTCAGGAGCTGGATTCTCCCTGATGCCTTCCTTAGCTACTGAAGGCATGCCTGGGAGGGACCCATGCGGAGTCCACAATGACTCTGCCATCACAAGCAGGGCTAATGCCAAGAGTCCACATGCCCATAGCAGTGATGGGCCCAAAAGTCCCCTCACTGACCTTTTGTGGGCACCGGCTTGCCACAGAAGCCACAAGCCGGGCCACCCATCCAGTTTGTCTGCAAAGACACAGATATGGGGACACTGGTGGTCGAGTTTCCCATTTTAGCACTTCATGGCTTCTGTGCCACAAGGCCCAAGGGAAAGAGAGGGCGTGGAGGTGAACGGCTGCTCCACGCTGCAGGCGTGTGCTCTCAGCACAGGCGCAGGTGGAGCCACGAGAAGCCACCGATAAGCCGCAGGACCACCTTCCCAAGTCTTCCTGGGCTTTGTGCCCATGTTCCTAACTTCTAGACAAAAGATTAGGCCTTTCTGTGAAGTACAAATACTTGTAACATATTTTAAGATAGAGATAAAGGTGTGTACAAGTGATTAGTACTTCCTAACACATGGACTCTTCACAGTCACATTCTGAGCCATGGACACCACTTCCTAAAATGAGCATTAAGTAAGTACTGCAGCATGTCACATACCCAGCAGCAGAAAAGTCAGCACGATGCCACTTTAGGACCACACACCACGGCTTTAGGTAATTATTTTTCATAGAATATTTGGCCATAACAGAAAACAGTATCATTAAATTAATATGCAAGATATAACTTTAGTATTATTTATATGGTTAGAACACAAACTAGATGTAGGATATCCCAATTTAAAACGTGAACATGTGTATACAAATGTTTGAGTCTTTTTTTTTTTTTTTTTTTTTTTGGTTTTTTTGAGACAGGGTTTCTCTGTGTAGCTTTGCGCCTTTCCTGGAGCTCACTTGGTAGCCCAGGCTGGCCTCGAACTCACAGAGATCCGCCTGGCTCTGCCTCCCGAGTGCTGGGATTAAAGGCGTGTGCCACCACCGCCCGGCCAAATGTTTGAGTCTTAATCAAAGCTTGAAAGGCTGTGCAGTTTAGAATATGGTTGTCTGAATGGGCTTATGGGTAATTTCATTCTCTTATTGTTTATTATTTTACCCAAATTTTCAGTAACAAATTAATTTTTGTTAACGGGGGAAGAAACTAAACTAGTCCACGGTGAAGAGTTACAAAACGCCTCTCCCTGGATCTGGGTTCTATGTGTGATGTTTTCCTTTCCTACCACCCTGGGAGCTGAGTGACTCTGGACAAATGAACAAGCGATTCAAGAACAGGCTTCTGCTTCCTACCACCCTGGGAGCTGAGTGACTCTGGACAAATGAACAAGCGATTCAAGAACAGGCTTCTGCCTCACCCTCATCCACGGTGTGCAGATGATGGAGAACCAGAGCAAGCAGACCTGGGACCACACACCTGGGGTGAGTCCTGCTGCTCCTCAAGGTACGGCATCAGAAAGAGAGCAGGAGCCAGCCAGAGTGGCATCAGCTCTTCCAACAATCCCAAGAGCCAGAGCCTGAGACTGCTCTAAAGGAACTCCGGTCTGGCTCACACTTGGAAGGGAGAGGGGGCCGCTCCTCCATGGAGAGGACACATGAGCAGGGGTACAAGGGTGAAAGAGACTTGGATGGTCCTTCCTGACCATTAAGACTCTCACAACTTTAGCCTTTCGGCAGACACAAACACAGCAGAATGTCCGTTCCTTCAGTAACTGAGATGAAATCGTGATTATCGTTTCTCAATTAAAGGAAATGCACTTGTTTTGCCTGGCTTTGACTTAGCTGTGCTTTTGTTTGTTTTTAGTTTGTTTGTTTTGTGTGTAAGTGATCGTCGATGCACATGTACACGCAGGTGCCTATGGAGGCAGGTGTCAAATTCTACAGAGTTGGTTGAGACAAGGTCTTAACCTTAAGTATCCAGGCTGGACTTAAACTCAGTATACATCCAAGAATAACCTTTAGCTTCTGAACCTCCTGTGTTCACCTCCCAAATGCTGGAATTATAAGGCATGTGTTGTGGAATATTCCTTTATACTGTGTGAAGATATGTCACTCTGAATGGCTTAATAAAAAGCTATGTCTGTGAGTTCGAGGCCAGCCTGGGCTACCAAGTGAGTTCCAGGAAAGGCGCAAAGCTACACAGAGAAACCCTGTCTCGAAAAAAAAACAAAAAACAAACAAACAAACAAACAAACAAAAAGGCTAAATGGCCAATAGCTAGGCAGGATTTTGGGGGGAAGAGAGACTGCTGGGAAGAAGAAGGGTGGAGAAGACAGACATGGAACAAGTCAGACACACATAATGGGATAGAGGTAAAAGCTACATGGTAGAATGTAGATGAATAAAAATATGGGTTAATTTAAGTTATAAGAGTTAGTTAGGAACAGGCCTAAGCTATCGGCTGAGCCTTCATAATTAATAATAAGTCTCCATGTCATTTTTTGTCAGCTGGCGGCCCAAAAAGAAAAATCTGCCTATAGGCATGTGCCACCCCACTCAGCTTTAGATTTTTTAATACACTAATTTGTATTTTAAAAATAGATTTAGGGGCTGGAGAAATGACTCAGTGGTTAAGATAATGTACTGCTCTTGCAGTGGACTGACATTCCGTTCCCAGCAATGACATTCAACAGTTTAAAACCACCCAAAACTCCAGCTCCGGGGGTTCCAATGCCTCTGGCCTCTGGGGGGTACCTGCATTCACATACATGCACAAACCCATACAGAGACATACAATATAATTTAATAAACCTTTTAAAAAAATTTCAAACCTTGAACTTGAGGGCTGGTAAAATGACTTAACAGATAAAGGAGCTTGATCTGAGTTGATCCTGAAACCCACATGGAAGAATGAACGAAATGACTCCCACAGGTCACCCTCTGACTACTCCATATGACCATGGCATGCACTCCCATGCAAGCACACACACACACACACACACACACACACACACACACACACACACACACTATTTTTCAAAAGCAAAAATCTTCAAACTTAAACAGAGTTCCATATATGTATATGCGTGTTACGGTTACCGAGGAAACCTGAAGTGGGGTGAGCAGGCATGACTGACTTTCCACTGACACTAGTTGATTTTCAGAAGAATCCTTTTTAAATAACTCCTTGGACCAGAAGAAAGAGACCAAAGCCTCCTGAAGTTGGAGT
Source organism: Peromyscus eremicus (assembly GCF_949786415.1). Lineage (NCBI taxonomy): Eukaryota > Metazoa > Chordata > Mammalia > Rodentia > Cricetidae > Peromyscus > Peromyscus eremicus. The sequence goes on along the minus strand of NC_081418.1, from coordinate 60,793,256 downwards.
TAGGAGTCATTTCTTTAGTATATCGTAAGGACTTCTGCAAGTTGAAACGTGAGCTCTCCTTCCTAGCTCTTAAATACATGCAGAGGAAAGAGCAAGTTCTCCAAGGCCCCAGCTGAGCAAAGCCTCTCACTGGGCATGCCCTGACCCTCAACTCTGGCATCCACAATCACGTCTAGCTGTAGTAGTTCGAATGATGAGTCAGGACACTGACTGACACCTGTGGGAATACAACAGAAGCTTTGCCCCCCCCCAAAAAAAATGACTATAGAATTTGTTCCATGGTTTCCAAACTGCCAAAGGCACAAACATGACATTCTTTTGAACTCTGTTTCATCTTCCTAGGCTTCTTAAATTCCCATTGCCAAGACCAGGTATGGTGGCACACACTTTTTTAATCCCAGCTCTTGAGAGCAAAGGCAAATGAATCTCTGTGAGTTCAAAGCCAGACTGATCTACACAGGGAGTTCCAGGCCAGCCAGGGAGACCCTGTCTCAGAAAAAAGAGAGGGAGGGAGGGAGGGAGGGAGGGAGGAAGGAAGGGAGGGAGGATCCCATTGCTGTTTCTAAGAACACCACATAAAAGGTGGTATTTTAGTTAGGGGGTTGAGTTTTATTCTGCCTTCTTCAATTCTTCTCTTACCTCAGGACAGGTGTTAAGTCTCAGAGAGTAAAATAGGAAGCCTCTGCTTACCACTGGGATAACGTGGGTGACGCCATCTCCACTGTCTATGACTATCCCTGTCAGTGTGCGTTCACCAACTTGCCGGGATGTCCACGAGGCTGCCAGAGCCAGCACTGCCTGGAGAGAGACACAGAACATCTTCTGAAGAGACAGAACGCAGAGCAGCAGCCATGGCTCGGCTGGCCTCAGGTGCTGCAGTGAACTCTTTCTTAATAAGTCTAGAAGCTTCCCTCTCCCTACCCCACATCTCCCAATTCTCACTTAGCCGACTAGCATGCCAGTTTTCCTTTCAAATGAAGGAGTTGGGTTTTCAACAAAAACATAAAGTTTTACAAACAAAAACCAATAAAATGGAATTCCACTGCTAAATCACTTCTAATCTACGGGTGTTCCAAGTGCAGCCACAAACATGGAGGGTTTGTTTGTCTGGGAGCTTGCTTGTGGCTTGAGGTGGGGTCTCATGTAACCCTGGCTGGATTCAAACTCCTCTTGCAGCCAAGGATGGCCCTGAACTCACGATCCTCCTACCTCTAGCCCCGGAGTACTAGGAATCCCGATGTGCAGCACCATTCACAGTTTCTACCATACTTGGGATCAAACCCAGTGTTTTGTGCTGGGCAAGCACGCTACCAAACAAGTTACAAGCCCAGCCTATACGGAGCTCTTCTCTAACAGATGCTGAGGCCATCCATCCAGAAACTCTGAGTGCTAGGTACAAGACAGTGGCTCTCAGCCAGAGGCAGCTCCGCTCTTCACAGGACGTTTGGCCCCGTCTGTCATTGCTCCCTGTCAACAATTATCGTCGGAGAGGAGGCCGGGCCTGGCTGCGGCTCTGGACTCGGCAACGCACAGGACACCCTACAGCAAGGAACTGTCCAGCCCACAGCCAGGCCAAGACAGAACACAGGAATTTACACTTGTAAAAAGCATGTTCTGGGTGAAGTTGGCAAACAGACCATCTTAAGAACCATTGTCCTTGTGGGACATGGTGGCACATGCCTTTCATCACAGCATTCAAGAGGTTGGGGCAGGAGGATCACTCTGAGTTTAAAGGCCAGAGTAGGCTATAGAGTAAGGTCTTATATTAATAATAATAATAATAATAATAACAATAACAACAATTCAGTGTTTTGAGTACCTCCCTGTTCTATAAACTATATTTGTCTTGGGAAAGAGTACTATGTTAACAGGCACTATGATTCATCACGGGGACACAACAGCATCTCCAAAGTGCATTTCTCCATGGAACTCTTCTTTCTTAGAAGGCAGTAATACTACACAAGAAATTTTGAAGAAAGACTCATCTCAGTTACTCCTCAAAACTCCAACCAACTTCCTTTTTATAACAACCAAAGCAACAATAAAACTCTAAGCAAAAAAAAAAAAAAGCGTCAAGCTTCAAGATGAGTTCTGGAAGCTCCTGGGAGCTCAGGGCCTCTCAGAGCAAAGTTCATGGAACTAATGGAGCCTAATCACGGGGCTCTCCCAAGGCATTTACTTTGTTCTGGCTTTTGTTTGCTCTGTCTTTGAGACAGGGTCTCACTTTGTAACCCAAACTTGCCCTCAGAATTCATGTTTTAGCCAGGGTGACCTAGATCCTCCTGCCTCATCCTCCTAAGGGGTAGGATCATGGCTTGAGCTTAGTTTGTTTTCCATAGATGTTATGCTGTCTGTTCATTTCATTTTGGTTGTTGTTTTTGTATGTTTGTTTGTTTGCTGTTTCTTATACTTACAGTGACCCAAAGTAAGTGTAAGAAGCTAAAAAAAAAAAAAAGAAAGAAAAAAAAGAAACACATCTATACCTCTAACTTGACACCCAAATAAAAACACATGGGACTCTGCATAGGAAAACTGTAGAGCCATACCAACTTTATATCGGTGGCAGTTATATAAAAATAAATTACAGACATGTTTCTTTATGGTGATTTGATTCAAACCTGAACAGCTTGGTGACGGGGTACACACCAAGAGAGAGAAAAGAGGAATGTCTAGCCCAGTCTGAGCACAAAGGGCCTTGGGATTCCTGCTTCTTGTACTGTCAGAATCACAGGACAATGCTGTTTTTACCTGTACTGCAATGTAGAGTCCTGGTACGTTAAATGATTCAAACATGATTTCTGCAAGGTACTCTCTGTTTTCTGGTGTGTTCAGTGGAGGTTCTGTCTATAAGAAAACAATAGATTTAATGTTCTCTCCAATTTCATATAACTACATCAGAATTATAAAAGGGCTAGCCTAAAGACATGCTGACCAGCATATTACAGAACTCCCTAGTTGTAAAGATGGGGTTCACTAAAGGTGACTAGTTAAAGGTCTCTTACTGCAGGTCTTAAAAGCTTTGACAAGGCAGAGTGAAGACTCTGTGGGGCTTCTGCTCTCAGGACTCACCTAAAGTTCAAAGTTCAACAAGTCACAGAAAAAGAGGAGCTCGTTCACTACCTACATTACATCTAACATCCCTGAAACTGGGAACTGTGACGTAGGACGCCAAAGGCCATGGAATACAGCCAAGAGTGAAGACTCATGATGCTATGCCCAGCACCCAGACCAGAGACAGATGAGTTCTCCAAAGAACAGGCAAAGGGCATGCTTCAAGCGACAGAAGCTTTCTCCCACCTGGCACTCACAGTGGCAAGCTCAGCCCACCACACTCCAGGATGGCCGCCATGCCCTCCAAGCACCAACCTCCTGGGCCTACCAAGCCTACAATCACACATGCAACAAAAGCAAATGATACCAGCCAATATTATGTAAAAATGCTAAAATAAAGAGAAAGAGAAAAGAAATCAAAACACAAATGGAGACAAAAAAAAAAAAAAAAAAACCATATACAGGGGAAGCATCCTAAGATGCCCCAAACCTGAAACTCAATACCAACCTGACATCACAGTGATCTTATCTGACAGGTGTCAGTCAACACACAGGTACACTAAAAACACTGCATAAAATTACCCTCTGGCTATGTGTACAGATACTTATGAAACATAAATACAGTTAGCACTTAGACCTCAGTCCTAACCCCATGATATCTCATTATATATGTTTAAGTACTCCAAACTCCAAACTCTGAAAGCTTCTGATTGTATGCATTTTGAGTAGTACTGAGTAATACCGAGAATAATATAAAAGCAAAGCAGATGAAAATCTTAAAAGACTGTCAACAAGTCAAACCCTTTTTAAAACAGTAACTATTATCAAATAGGATAAAAATCATCAGACAACAGACAAATTAAAACAAGGTGCTATATTTTTCCCAAACAACAAAGATCTACATCTTATAGTACATGAACTACAAAAATAAATGAAAATGTTCTGAACCTTTTAGCAAAAAGTCCACATTATCTTTTTTTTTTTTTTTTTTTTTGGTTTTTCGAGACAGGGTTTCTCTGTGTAGCTTTGTGCCTTTCCTGGATCTCGCTCTGTAGCCCAGGCTGGCCTCGAACTCACAGAGATCCGCCTGGCTCTGCCTCCCGAGTGCTGGGATTAAAGGCGTGCGCCACCACCGCCCGGCTCCACATTATCTTTTATTATGGACTGAATTGTGATTCCCCCGAAATTCATGCATTAAAATCCTAACCCACAAACTTGCCCTCCCTCTTCCTCTCCCTTCCATATTCCTCTCTCCCTCTCTCTCTGGCTGTCTGCCTCTCTCCTTCCCTCTTGTAGAATATTCCTTTACACTGTGTGAATATATGTCACGGTGACTGGTTTAATAAAAAGCTAAACAGCCAATAGCTAAGCAGGATTTGGGGGCAGAGAGAATGCTGGGAAAAAGAAGGGCAGAGACCCCAGGAGTCACCAGCCAGACGCAGAACGAGTTGGACACACAAGATGGGATAGAGGTAAAAGCCACATGGTAGGATGTAAATTAAAAGATATGAGTTAATTTAAGTTATAAGAACTAGTTAGAAACAAGCCTGAGCTATCAGCTGAGCTTTTATAATTAGTAAGAAGTCTCTGCATCATTATTGGGGAGTCAGCGGTACCAATGAAAAGGTCTGGTTACACCACCCTTCTTCCTTACACGCATTAGCACTGAGAAAACGCCAAGAACAACATAGCCATCCAAAAGCCAGGAAGAGGGCTCTGGCCAGGAACCATCCCAGCTGTACCTTCCTAATCTTGAACTTGCAGCCTCCAGAACTTTGAAAAAATAAGCTTCTCTTGTTTAAGCCACTTCGTCTGTGGCATTCTGTCAAGACAGCAGAGCATGCCACTAACACTTCAAGCAGGGAATAAAGCCTCTGGCTTCAGAACGGCTACTTTAACTCTATGGCACACAGGGCCATACTTAAGAGTCTCTCCATGGCGGGAAGGACAACCCAATAATTTGGTATCTGGACACGATGTCAATCCAGCATTTTGCAAAACCAAAATATCTTTAACTGTGTATAAACTCAGAAAATCTATATTAATGCTGAGAAGGCCTTTTCTATACTGCTCGGGGTGAGGTAAGGTGTTACACTGTACACAATCACAGCACTATTACTGCTCTAGACCCCAAAATTAAATCCTAATTATCTTTAAATAAAGAATGCTCAGACAAAGGTCCTCCCCAAGGATTAGCTTTCATAGTATCAGAAGACACTAAGCAAGCTGCCAAAGGAGGTTAGCAATTAATAGCTCTACCCAACTGTGATGCCTATGAACCACAACGACCAGCCCTGCAAGACGGTTCTAAAGAGTGGCACTCAGACTTCTTGGTAACCAACAGCTCTCCAATTGGACCTAAGGCCTTCTCAACAGCATGGTACCGAAAACCTAGCCACTACCTGGGGCTATTGTGGTCACGGATCTTAGAGGAGAACCTACTAACACCACTCTACTAGAACAGCATAACTCCCACTGCACTCTAAATACTGGTTCTTATACCCACAGGTAAGTGTCCACTACACTCTAAATACGGATCCTTACACCCACAGGTAAGTGTCCACTGCACTCTAAATACGGATCCTTATACCCACAGGTAAGTGTCCACTGCACTCTAAATATGGGTCCTTATACCCACAGGTAAGTGTCCACTGCACTCTAAATACGGATCCTTACACCCACAGGTAAGTGTCCACTGCACTCTAAATATGGGTCCTTATACCCACAGGTAAGTGTCCACTGCACTCTAAATACTTATCCTTATACCCACAGGTAAGTGTCCACTGCACTCTAAATACTGATCCTTACACCCACAGGTAAGTGTCCACTGCATTCTAAATACTGATCCTTATACCCACAGGTAAGTGTCCACTGCACTCTAAATACTGATCCTTACACCCACAGGTAAGTGTCCACTGCACTCTAAATTCTGATCCTTATACCCACAGGTAAGTGTCCACTGCACTCTAAATACTGATCCTTATACCCACAGGTAAGTGTTGCTCCCCTCCCTCATCAGAACTTGTCTTTGTAGGAAATGGAGACCACCACAGAGAACCACAACTGGTCAAAATACAAAGACGAACAGATTAGGAGGGCCCAGCCACAACAAACGCACCTACCACACAACTCCTGAACCTAAGGCTCAAGGAACATCAAAGAAGAGAGAATAGACAGAGTGTAAGAGCCAGGGGACCAGGAAGTCTGCTTTGAGATCGTGTCTCTTAGAAATGACAGGGAAGCTTCACCCCTGATACTGCAACAATATGGCTGCCTAACCAAGATCCAAACAACAACACTAATACACATGCTGAGGTGTAAGAGGGAAAGCTCATGAGGCTCCACCCCTAGACAAGCACCTAAGCACTGCTGAGAGAGGAAGAATTCGATTTTCCCAGGGGTGAGCCCCCTACCTGGCTATACAACACCAAGTGGTCAGCCCTGAAATCATGGACACACAAGCAACACTAAATGGACTCAACAAGTTATATTTATATATTTATGCGTTTATATATGTAATAATACTAACAGTAGACAAAGAAGTAATGAATTTGAAAGAGAGAGTGAGGGGCCACACTGGAGGAGCTGGAGCAAGAGGACACTGTTGTTTTAACCTCTGCACAGTGGCTGCGCCCTAGTCCACTGCTATCTCCGCCAGCAACCGCCGCTCCACAGCTCCAGCCTGCTTCTCTAGCAGGAACCTGGCCGCTCAGGCCTGGGCCTGGTGAGAATTCTGCTCCCACAGGCACCGGCCCTGTTGCTGCCACTAAAGGCAGCTCTAACTAAATCTCCATCATTCTAGTTATGAATAAAAGTCAAGACTCAAAGGCTGGGGTGAGAACCTGCGAGCTCAGAGAAGCTGAGTAGCAACTACCTGACCCTTTCTCCTTGCTGGAGTCCACGGAAGACCCATGCTTCCGCTCAACAAACCAGAAAAAGCTCAGATGCTCCAAACCCCATCCTACTACTTCCTGTGACTGTCCCTCCATGATGTCCTCTGAGGCTCTAGGATTACTTTCTGTTAACTAGTTGCTAACTCAGCCTCCTGACCCAAGGTTAATTTTTCTAATGAACGCAAATGCAAACTCAGAGTTCACAGTGTGACTGAATATCCCCAAACAGAACACAGGGGAGGGGGGATGATTGGAAGGAGGAAAGGAAGGCTGGGCGGTGGTGGTGCACATCTTTAATCCCAGCACTCCAGAGGCAGAGCCAGGCGGATCTTTAAGAGTTCGAGACCAGCCTGCTCTACAGAGCAAGTTCCAGGACAGGTTCCAAAATTACACAGAGAAGCCCTGTCTCAACAACAACAACAACAAAAAAAAAAAAAATAGAAAAAGAAAACAAGAATGGTCTAGAATAACACAGTACATAGAGCTGTGCATGGTGGCACACACCTTTTATCCCAGCACTCAGGAGGCAGTGGCAGGAAGATCTATGAGTTCAAAGCCAGGCTGGTCTACAAGGGAGCTCAAGGGCAGCCAGTGCTACATAGTGAAACAACAACAACAAACAAACAAAAAAACCTGTATCCCTTTACCCACAAAGATCACACTGTTCTTAGAAACCAGAAGCACAAGGCAATGTCTGAAAACAGAACAAGTACAAACAGGAGCCAGCGGCTGGCCGTGTAACCACACAGCTGCTCCGATGATGACTGTGGAAACGGGGTGGTTTGAATGAGAAGTGTCTCCCATGGGCTCCTGAACATAGACCCTGTAGGTGAGGCTTCTGGAGGGTTCAGGAGATGCAGCCTTACTAGAGGAAGTACGTCACTGGGAGTGGGCCTTGAGATTTGACAGCCTCACGCACTTCCTGTCCACTCTCTCTGCCTCCTGTCTGCAGTTGAAGATGTGACCTCTCAGCTTCCTGGACCTGTCACCAGGCCTGGCTCTTGCTGCCATGCCTCCCGGTCATGATAGACTCTTCTCTCTCTGGAACCACAAGCCAAAAGGAAACTCTTCCTTAAGTTGCCTTTGGTCACAGTGTCTTATCACAGCAACAGAAAAGTAACTAATACAGAAACTGCAAATAAAAATGGAGCAAGGGCCACCAGGATGACCCAGTGCATGAAGGTACTTGCCACCAAGCCTCACGACCTGAGTTCAATCCCCAGGGCCAACATGGAAGAGAGAACTGACTCCTTCAAGTTGTCTTCTGACCTCCACATGAGCGCACAGACAGTGCTCACACACAAACACAAAAATAAATACACAAAGAAGAAGATGGAATATAATACTCTATATAAAATATAAAAACATGAGTTAAAAGTGAAAAATGACTAAATGTTAACAATCTCTGCGTTAATGTGATGGGACTGAGAAAGGCACAGACATCATTTCCAAACATTCTGATTCCTCCCTTCGTCTCTACTGGTACAGGGAAGAAGCTCACACATGTGAGTGAGACTCTAGACCAGGACCTGCGCACCCCCGCACATAGCAATGCAACCCCCTTCACCACAGACCAAGCACTGAGCAGAAATAAACCCCATCAGAGCTGGAGCACACAGCATGACCATGGCACTCCTGGCCCACCGGGTCCCTGATGTCTGGCACTCAAGGTGGACAGAATGCAGCAGGAGGCATGAAAGCAGCTGAGCTCTATTGGAGCTGCCATCTTCAGACCTGTGAACTACCTCACTCTGGCAGGTACTACGAGCTGTACTTTATTAGCACTGAGTGGTCATTACTGATTAGTTATTGATTGCTACTGTTAATGGCAACAGGTCCAAACAAAAAGCATATCCCAGACTTCTTTGTGGACAAAGAATGGGTAAGCTGAGTAGGTGAGCTCTGGCCAATGAGATGAAAATAGTACCAAACAGTAGACCTTCTTTGCCCCTCCCCCTCCCTCTTCCTTTAGAATAAGGGAATGACTGAAGCTACAGTAACCTACCTCTGAATAGTCAGCATCCTTACCAGGGAATCCAAACGTCAAATACACTAGGGAAGAGAAATTCCTCATGACACTAGACAGCTGCCATGCCCAGCACCAACTGCCTGCCATAAGCTGATTTCATCAAGAAAATTGAAACCCCTAACTTGTTTGAACTACTATTTTTAGACTCCTATCACTGGCTACCAATCACAATTCGACATCTTTGAAGAATTAAACTCCCTACTTCAACATCAGGAAATATTTGTTATGTAGTCCCGTTCTCTGGTTCTGGCATCAAAGTATTCTTTTCGTGTGTTTGTTTGGTTTGGTTGTTTGCTTTTCGAGACAGGGTTTCTCAGTGTAGCTCTGGCTGTCCTGGATCTCACTCTGTAGACCAGGCTGACCTCGAACTCAGAGATCATCTGCCTCTGCCTCCCGAGTGCTAGGATTAAAGGTGTGCACCACCACCACCCAGCTCAAAGTCCATATTCTTAAGTGCCTATGTCTTTTGTTTGTTTGTTTTTTGTTTTTGAGACAGAGTTTCTCTGTGTAGCTTAGGAGTCTGTCCTGGAACTTACTCTGTAGACCAGGCTGGCCTCGAACTCACAGAGATCCACCTGCCTCTGCACTGCCCCCCCCCCCCAGAGTGCTGGGATTAAAGGCATGTGCCACCACCGCCCAAAGTCCATATTCTTAAGGCTATGTCCTCATAACCTATTTCCTCCTTGGTCTTCCACTTCTTCTGTGCCCATCACCAAAGGCACAGGAAGTATTCCTTTGGAAGACACACTTAAATAAAACATCCCCAAACAATTACACAAGATCAAAGTTTTCTTATTGTCTTAATATTGAAGCACATGATTAGAATATCACAGAAAAGCAAACTACATGAACATTATAATTCATAGCAATAGTAAGATTATCACCTGGTACTTATCCAAAATGAATAATTAATAAGTATTATCAAAAATAACCTGTATCTCCCTATGAGATAAAAAACGGAGTGCACATTCCTAGAATTAGTTCTATCTTTAAACCCCTCCATAAATGCAGTAGAGAAATGGTTTATTATTGGTCTGTGTGTGCACATGAGCACAGGTACTCAAGTGTCACACGCACCAGAGGAAGTCAGAGGATAACTTTCGGGCATCAACTTTCTCCTTTCACTGTGGGTTCTGGTGTTCAAATTCCGGCCACCAAGCTTGCACAGAATGCACGTTTACCTATGGAGCCATCTGGACCACCCAAGAAACTATTTTTAAAATATAAACACTCAATGAAGAGAGAGCAGGAGAAGAGACCACAACACACCTGAAGCTCGGAGGCAGGTGGGCCAGCACAGACTGAGCAAGCCCACGTGGCCCATCTCTGTGCTGGCTAGTGGCCACTGAACTGGGGAGAGCATGTCTGAACCACCATTCATAGGCTGGCCAGTGGCCACTGAACTGGGGAGCATGTCTGAACCACCATTCATAGGCTGGCTAGTGGCCACTGAACTGGGGAGCATGTCTGAACCACCATTCATAGGCTGGCTAGTGGCCACTGAACTGGGGAGCATGTCTGAACCACCATTCATAGGCTGGCTAGTGGCCACTGAACTGGGGAGAGCATGTCTGAACCACCATTCATAGGCTGGCCAGTTTTATGTCAACTTGACACAAGCTAGGGTATCTGAAAGGAGGAAAACTCAATTGAAAAATGGTCTCCATAAGATCCAGCTATATTTTCTTAATTAGGGACTGAGGGAGGAGGGCCCAGACCACTGTGGTTCTGAGTTCTATAAGAAAACAGGCTGAGTGAGCCAGTAAGCAACAACCCTCCATGGCCTCTGCATCAGCTCCTGACTCCAGGTTCCTGCCATGTTTGAGTTCCCATCCTGACTTCCTTCAGTGATGAAGAGTGAGATATAAGTGTAAACAAAAGAAACCCTTTCCTCCCCAGCTTGCTTTTTGCATGGCATTTCATCACAGTAATAGAAACCCTAACCAAGACTATTAAGAATCCAGGGAATTCCAGAGCATGACATTGATGTATGAAACTGTCACAGAGAAATGCATTTCACATTTGCTAACCAAAAACCTAATTTAAGAAAAGGAAAGAAGAAGCTGGGTATGGTGGCACGTGCCTATAATCCCAGAACTGGCAACAAGGAGACAGGTGGATCCCTAAAGCTTCAGCCTGACGGCCAAGCCTGGGCTACTTGGTAAGTTTCAGAACAGTAAGAGAACACACACACACACACACACACACACACACACACACACACACACACACACACACAGTCAATGCCTGCCCTCTCCACTCTCAAAATCACTCAGCCCAGTCACACAGCTCCACCTCTTCCTACCACCCCATGGTCCCCCATCGCCCTTCTTCACCCCTCATTCACTGGCTCTCTAGTTACACCGCTTTAGTCAGCTCTTCAAGGCCGCCACGCTCTCACTGCTGGTGGTCTGCAAACAGATGTTTCTAGGTTCATATAAAACATTACCTCCTACTTCTTCCCGGCAAGTGATTAGATTTTACCAGTTTATAGATATGCCAGCTACACCAGGGAAGGGTGTGTGTGTGTGTGTGTGTGTGTGTGTGTGTGTGTGTGTGTGTGTGAGAGAGAGAGACAGAGACAGAGACAGAGACAGACAGAGACAGAGACAGAGAAAGACAGAGAGAAACAGAGAGAGGAGGGAGAGGAGGAAGAAGAAAAAGGAGGAGGAGAAGAAAACAGAGACAGAAAGAAAATCTGTGTGGCTGTTTTCTTTTCTTTTTTAAATTTCCCAGTCAAAATGTCCTGTGACATGTATCTGCACTTACTCTACAGGCTTCAGATTAGATACGCTGTAAACTGGAGGCAGAGGAGATGTCCCAGCACATTCGGCTGAAGCAGGCAGAAGGCTGGGCATGGTGCCTGGCCTAAAACCCCATCCACAGGTAGTTAGTGATAAGCTAGAACAGGAAAAGTGCCAACCCAGGCAGGTGGAATCTGAGATGTGTTTTGGCTGCAGACAAAGTAACTCATACGCTGTCAGTTACCTGGTTCCGTTAATTTAATATAACCACTGTGTGTGTTCAGGAGAGGAAATGCAAAGGAAATGTAAAACACAGTAGCCACACTTGACATTCTGAGTTTAAATCAGAGGAGAGGTCAGAGCACCTTTTAAGATCTGCCTTGATTAATATAATTAAAATAATAATATCATTATAATTAATAATAATTGTATATATTATATTTTATAATATAATTATTACACATTATATATTATATAATTAATATATTCTATATATGTTACACATATATAGACTACTATAACTATTAGCCTTATAGTTACCACTTTCTTTTTTTTTAAATAATCTGTTTATTTTTATTTTATTTGCATTGGTGTTTTGCCTGCATGTATGTCTGTGTGAGGGTGTCAGATCTTAGAGTTATAGACAGTTGTGAGCTGCCATGTGGGTGCTGGGAATTGAACCCAGGTCCTCTGGAAGAGCAGTCAGTGCTCTTAACTGCAAGCCATCTCTCCACCTCATCATTTTCTAATAAAATATTATATTACATATTATATATTATAATATAATAATAATTAATATACATTAAATATATAGACTCTGTAACTACTAGCCTTGTAGTTACTTCTTTTAGTTTTCCAAGGCAGGATTTCTCTGTGTAACAGCCCTGGATGTCCTGGAACTCGCTCTGTAGACCAGGCTGGCCTCAAACTCACAAAGATCCGCCTGCCTCTGCCTCTCAAGTGCTGGGATTAAAGGCGTGCGTCACCACCGCCCGGCTGCACCACCACTGTCTGGCTTAGTTATCACTTTCTAAACCAGACAATGCTAAAGAGCATGTGTAGTAAAACATTAGAAAGAATTATAGCTGGATATTGAACCATTTGACAATGTACTTGCATAGCAAAATCCAAAGCTAACTCATGTAAGTTTTAATACGCAGCTTATGTTGCATAGAGTTGCTATTTATGAAGCAAGTATTTTATCCATGAGACTGTTTTTAATGTAAAAAGGATATTCCATGGAAGGAAACGGTACGTTGACTAGAACAATTAGATCCCATAGACCCCAAGAGGTATTTCTTCCCATTGCTCTATGCTGTTTGGTTTGACACAATACTCAAGTACCATAATCAGGGTCCAGAACTCAGCTCAGTTTCCTTTGACAATATGATCTAAACACTGGAAAAAGAACATCTTGATGGATGTTTCTCCGCTATAACAGAAGTAATAGTCACAGCATCCACTTAATGCTCAAGGACACTGGAGGACATAACAGCTTCCCACACAAGCCGTGCCTCCTTCTCTAGACCCTGCGCTGAAAGTCGGCTACGGTACTTACCTGCCTCCCAGTCTAAGAAACCCACAGACAGCTCAGGCACATGGGGCAAAACCACCGGAAGGCTCCTAAGAACGGCTTCTAGACGGCAGGAAAAGCCTTCTCTCTACTGCTGAGCAGAAACACGTGAAGACTCTGAGGAGGAGCGCAGAAGGCGGGACAGCCATCCCGGGGCACCAGAGAGCCAACAGGAGAGGTCACACTAAAAGACGGGGCCATCTCCAAGCTGCTGAACTGAGCACCCCAGGGCAGCCAGACTCTGGCCTTCCTGCTCTGCAGGGCGGTAAGCCTTTCAGGTTCTGGATACACACACACACACACACACACACACACACACACACACACACACACACACAGCTTACACACACACACACACACACACACACAGCTTTCTGGTATTTGCCCCTAAAGCATCATGCAAAAGTTCATGCAAAAGTCTTTAGAAGGACTTCGTGTTTAAAAAGCTAAGTAAGTCTTTAGAAGGACTTAGTGTTTAACAATCTAAGTAAATTTGGAATTCACAGGAGCATATTCTTCTTGGCTCCAACTACTCACCATTAAAAAATAATGGTCCTCAGGTTCAGCACGAAGATACTTAAAGACCACTTGCTCCATGAACCTTTCCATAAGATCCCAGTCTTCAATGATGCCATGTCGTATAGGCCACTGGAGCAGAGGGAGCAAGATGTGTCCAGATAGTAAGAACTGGATATGAGCAACAGCTTCACAGCACAAGAGCAGAGGAGGCTGTGTGGCCCAACAGAATAAAGGCCTCCCGGTGGGAAGCTCACGGTGATTCACACATAAACAACACACTTTAACAAGAGACCAAGCCCTACGCTGTATTTCACCGCATCACCTCTAAGTGCACAGAACTACCTGGATGGCAGCAGGCAGAGCCTCCTCCACCATCCAGCTCCCTCTGGTCCTTCTCTTTTTACTGCAGAAAGACCTGCTTTGCTGGTGAACAAGTGGAGAAACAGGAACTATTGCGCAGTGCTGGTGGGACTGTAAACTGAGGCAACTGCTATCAACGTCATGTGAAGGTTCCTAAAAAGAACTAAAAACGGGGTTGGGGACTTAGCTCAGTGGTAGAGTGCCTGCCTAGCAAGCGCAAGGCCCTGGGTTCGGTCCTCAGCTCTGGGGGAAAAAAAAAAAAAGAACTAAAAACACAACTACTGTACAGCCCAGGGAGACCACGGTGGGTATATACCTGGAGGACTCCAAGTCAATAAATCAGAGGCATGTGCACATCTGTGGTGACTGAAAGCAAAGGTGTAACGTGAGTGGGGAGGAAGTGGCCTTCAGGGAGGAGGGAGAAAAGGAGAATAACGGAACACACGTGTCGTGAGGGCAGAAAGGAGGCAAATCTGGAGGAAGAGAGGGAACCAGCAAGAGTGGGCAGGTAGATGAGAGAAGTCAGGAGGTCATCAGAGGAAGTGGAGGTGAATGAGAATGAAGTAAAATGACATGTATGTGTGTATGAAAATGTCATAATGCAATCCATCACTTCGTATGCTAAGCTTAAAAAGTAATTTAAATTATTTTTAGAAGATATACCTGCTTCAATATTAGTGCTTTCTTCTTAACTGCTCAGTCTGCAAGTTTCCAAATCTGACAGGTGTGCCAGTCAACCTGCAACTCCCCAGAAGGGCAGACCTTGCTCACACTGCTGACAACTGTGTGACTCGGGCCTTTGTTAACTCACTTGGTTCTCCACCCGGAAATCCACCTCTTCAGAAACAACCCCCTCTGTTCAACTAACCACCTCCACCCAAGCATAAGAATGAAGCCACATCCACAACTCACAGGTACCATTTCCAGATAACCTATCATTCGCTCAGTCAGTCTATGCTCTGTTCTGGGCTCCGCGCTCACACACGCAGACCACTGGCACAACTTTACCTTGGTGGCGTAGGTAGGTTTATCAATGGCTTCATCCCCTATGAAAAAGTCAAGGTCATCAACTCCTCTCAACACCCTCCTTTGGGCTTGATCAACTACCTTTGCAGATTCTCTGATGGCGATACCTGAAGGGAAAAAAATGTTTTTTTTTTCTTTCACAAAGATGCCATCACTATCCACGTATTATCTGAATTATCTGGAACAGTGAACATAATCTGTAGGTTTGGACAGTAAATGGTGACCGCTAAAGTTTTATCTGGGGTTGGGGTGCTCACAGGAGATGTGATGAACACATGAAATAACAGAGAAACAAACAACTCTTTCCCAGTAGCATCTCAGTGTAATGCAAGGGAACTGTTTTTAATATTGGCACAGAAGCAATATTAGTAATCGGCCTCTTCTGCAGAAACCCCTTAAGAAAGCAGGAGATGTCATGGGCTATACATCCACCACATGTTGATTGTAAAATACAGCTCGGAGGGGACAAAATTCTATACAACATAGACGAGGAAGGGAAACTGAAAAATAATGCTTATATGCTCTTAAGTCATTTTCATAAAATGACATCAAATAGTTTTTAAATATATAGTCTAATATAGGGAGGGGGAGCTGTGACTTCCAATTAAAATGAAAAAAAAAAAAAAACTACAAGGCTGTGGACCAGCATCTGTTGCAAAAAGAGAAATACAATATTCAAACAAGCATATCACAGAAGATCTTAACAGTACATATTTGCAACTATACTTAGTAATAAATAGCCATATAAACCTCGCTCCAGAATTTAACATCTAATAAAACTGTGAAATGCTTCACAAAGATTGAATTTGCATTGACACTCCTAACCCCTGGTCACAGTCAGCGCTCCCTTCAACTCCTCCTCATCACCAGGTCTCTGTGGAATGCCCTCCCCTCCCTGCAAACTTTCCCTGATGACCTAGTAACTGGAGGCATGTTCTCAATGGCCACTGGCCCTTCACACTACCATGAATGCATTTTTCACAAAGAATGTTAACCAGTCCACACAAGACTACAGACACCTCCAAGTTAGAAAATATACGTCTTCCGCAGCTGCTCTAAGGGCAGGCACGTGCAAATCGCCAAAGGAAGAAGCCCTTTGGTTTACCAAGCACTCAGCAATTTCTTTTTGTACACGGTGCTACTGAGTCTTCATGGGAGCCTATCAGGAAGGTACTACTATTTCAGCAATCAAGGCCATGCCGCTTCCGAGAGACAGAGCTAGGCTTTGCACCTCAGCAGCTGCCCCCAGTGAGCACCAGAGAAATGTGTGTCGTGTTAATATCCTACTCTACTGAAAGGCTGATTGTGAATTTGGAAAACGTTCCAACTATGTCAAATTATTCCAACATAAGCCTGATTCTGTAACTATGCCAACAGAGCCTCCAAAGGGGTTTAATGTACGTTTGGTAAAGCCACAGTCACCAGCACAAATAAACAGGAGTGCCAAGTGAAGTTCCTCAGCTGAAAATGAAGAAAATGAAAATCCTGTGTCTACCTCAGAAGCGGGGGAGGTACCTGATCATTCTGACATGACCTAACCATTCCAGCTGTGTGGCAGTTTCACAAGGCGAAGTCCCCGCTGAACATGGAGCTCGGCACTGTGCAGCTAGCTGCCTTGGAGGAAGTGCTCTTACCATGAGAGGAAGGGACATGTCCTGCCACCTCCTCTGTAGGCCTGCCGCACCGCTCAGTGCACACAGACACTCACTGGGGACACAGCACTACCCAGTGATAGCGTTAACCACACTGGCATGTGCCTGAACACTTCAGAGGCAGCAAGATGGAACCACTCTCGGGAGAAATCAGGAAACACTGTGACAATGGATTTATCCAATAATCCAGCTTTTAAAAGTCACTCTAAAAGAGTGTCAGAGTGAGTAAAGGTACAAATTGAAGGATGTTCCGTAGAACTAATCATAATAGCAAGGTGCAGGTAGGGGTCCTAAGCCATCTGAAGTCAGAGTTGATCACACCGCATCAAAGCCTTAGACAGGGCTACTAAGTAGCCTTTCAGAACCCCGTGTAGCAGCTCCACTTCAGTAACTTACAGGCCACCCCATGTGTGGTGGGGGGGGGGGCTGAGATTGTCAGCCAAAGCAGGACACAGCCAACGCTAGGCAGCAGGACCACAGTGGCTGTTGTTTCTAGCTACCGAACATATTAGCTTTTCAATTATGGGGGTGGGAGGGAAGATAACAACAAAATTCAAATGTTGGTGCAAACTAACGCATTCTAGCCTGTTACTCTCAAATTCATTGACCCTAACAGGTTGTAGCTGGCTTTTGGCATCTCTACACAAAGTCATCTACCAAGTTCACAGTTAAGAACAGCACTACCGAGTTAAGTGAGTTTGTAACTTTGTGGCCACAGCCCCATCATCCTAAGCTGCAGGCAGCCCCATGCAGCCCATAGGCTACAGGCTGGACACCCATTACTTCCACAGTTGGAAACTTAAAACAAGCCCAACTACAGACCTGTCTCAAACGATAAGATATTAGCTCTGCTGTAGATTTATCTTCAAAATTATTCCAGGGCCAAGAAGATGCCTCAGTGGTAAAGGCACTTGCCACCAAACCTGTGGCGTGAGTTCAATCTCCGGGACCAATGTGGTAGGAGAAAACTGACTCCAGCAGGTTGTCCTCTGATCTCTGTGCACACCATGCACACACAAGTACACGTACACAAACACACACCCCAATAATAATAATAATAATTAATAATACTAAATAAGTAAATTTAAAACATTCCAAACAAGTAAAAATATACATACAATTATAACTAAAAATATATTTTTCTGACACCCTCAAATTATTGCAAATATAGAATTAAAACAGTATTTTAAGAGTGAATTGGCCGTCTTTTTTTTTCCCCTCAGAAGAGATTATAAAGTAATGCTGAAAAGAAAAGGCTACAAGAAGGACCTGGAGAGATGGCTCAGTGGTTAAGAGCACTTGTTGCTCCTGCAAACGACCGGGGTTTTATTCCCAGCATCCATACAGTGGCTGGCAACCACCTGTAACTACAGTTCCAGAAGAATCTGATGCCCTCTTCTGACCTCTGTGGGCAAGGAACAAATGTGGTTCACAGACATGTGCAAGCAAGATACCCACACACATACAATATTCTTTCTAAAAGAGAAAGGATACAGAGTCATTTTGTTCTCTGGCAAGATCAAGCTTAATTATGTATAAATTTCAGATTAAACTGTCAAGCCACAATAACAGAATGTGGGGTGGTAAAGGAAAAAAGACCCTACAATTCATGACATCCACTCAAGTTTGCCAAGAACCTGAGGGCAAAACATGAACCAAAAGAAAAAGAAGAGCCATATCCCACCCCCAACACACACACACACACACACACACGCACGCACGCACGCACGCACGCACGCACGCACACGCACACGCACACGCACACGCACACGCACACACACACACACAAACACTTTAACAGGAAATAAAGGAGGACAACAAAAATTTAAATGACAATAAAGTAAATCTCATCCCCCCCCCCCCCCCCCCGGAAAACTAACTCTAAATGGTGTGAACTCGGGTCATAACAGAGCTAAGTTTTGGTTGGGGATGGAGGGGCGGGGATAGAGAGGTGGGAGGGGAGAAGGAAGTCGGGAGAGGCAGATGGTATTTCTTTTAACAATTAGATGGCAAGCAACAGAATCCAAACAAAGCAATAAAGATACACAGAGCTTGGGCTAGAGGAGAGGCTCAGTGGTAGAGCTCTTGTCTAACTAATGATCTAGGTCACCCAGCTAACCCAGCGCCCACAGCAAGCTACAGAGCCCTGATGTCTTTCCCCCCCAGCAGTGACACAGAGACCCTTTCCAACCAGGTGCCCAAAAAAGGAGAAGCGGAAGACTTGTTCTTTTACCCCAAAATGGCAGAAACAAAGAGTCATTCTCCCTTAAAATAAGATCAAGAATCTCACAGCACAATAAACCAAATTCCTGGATTTAGTTTTTGAAAATGAAATTCTCACCCTAGCAAGAATCAGAAATATCAACAACTGCTAGATAAGATGGAGATGGCACAGATATTAAATTATTAAACAAGGGCCCTAGAACAAGAACGATAACATTCTTCAGGTGCAGCCTCAAACACAGAATGTGCACACATGTAATATCAAAGTCAGTTCCCTGGAATACAATAGGATTTTATTGTTTGGTTGGTTGGGCTTTGGCTTTTGAGACAAGCTCTTCTTGCTATGTGGTCCAGGCTGGTCCCAAGCTCTCCATCCTTCTGTCTCGGCCTCCTGAATGCTAGGATTACAGGCCTGGAGCATCCTGTCCAGCTCCCAGATTGTTTCTTTTTTCTAGTTATTGTTGTTTCTCTTTTTAGTTTTTAAGACATTTAAGACAGCCAGTCTGATGTCTGGCTTTGAACTCACTACATAACTAAAAATAACCTTCAACTCAACAACTTCCTATTTATAGAGAACACTTTTCATCCTACTGAGCCAGTCCATTTGTCTAATGACTATACACACGGTCTAAACTGCACAATATCTGTCAATGTGTATATACTATAAATACACACCACACTTGCATTTCTCCGGGCCAAACTGCCTTATCCTTCTCTCTCTCCTTCCTCTCTCTCTCTCCCCTTCCCTTCTCTCTCACCTTATGCAGCACCAGGCACAGCTCTAAGAACATTGTTAAAATTTGAAACAGCATGGCCATAAAAACCTATGTAGAACCGCTAATGAGACACTAAAACCATGCTCTCTTTAAAGTCAGTAAGACCAAAGTGCCGGCTACCCAGTTCTAGTCACTATTTTCATAGAGGTTCTAGCCAACATACCGCCTCCAAAGACCAGCCAGATGGCTTAAGGAGAAAAGGTGCTTGCCACCAAGTCCGATGACCTGAGTTTGATCCCTGGGACCCATATGGGAGAAAAGAATTGACTCTTGAAAGTGGTCCTCCCCGTGTATACACTGTGACATGTGTACCCACATACAATAAATAAATAAATGTGAAAAAAAAACTAATAAAAACAGCCACAATAAGGAAACACAGTAAGACTAGAATCAGAAGCCAAGCATACAACAGCCTGCAGATGGGGCTCAATCAGTAAAGTGCTTCCTGTGCAAGCGGAAGAACCCGAGTTTGGATCCCCAGCATCCAAGTAAAGGCCGAGCACAGAGACTTATGTATCCAGAATCTCGGTGCTGGGGAGGCAGAAACAGGAGTTCATTGGCTGGCCAGTCAGCCTAGCAGAGCACGTGAGCTCTAGGTTAATAGAGATCCTGTCTCAAAAATTACATGGAGAGCAATGAACAAAGACAGTCAATATCAACCTCTGGCCTCCACACGCAGCATGCACATGTGCACACACCCACGTGAACATGTACATATACCACAAACACAGAGAGAGGTGGTGGGAAAAAAAGGTCTATCTGCAGACTATCAAACAAATGTTGCTGGATGCAAGAACAAATGACAAATCTCAAGAACATTATTGTTTATGATTTATTTTATCTTAAATTATGCATATATGTCTGCATTTATATGTGGGAATGTGCATGTGTATGGCAGATGATCACATGGTCCAGAAGAGGGCATAGGATTACCTAAGAGCTGGAGGTACAGGTGGTTGTGAGCTGCCTAATATGAGTGCTGGGTACTGAACCCAGATCCTCTGAAAGAGCAGCACATACTCTCAGCTGCTCCAACACAAGAGTGTTCTTAGGTGCTAGCAATAACTAATTAGAAAACTTAATTTTAAAAATAAATTCACACACAATAAAACATAAACATCTCTAAAAATAAATCTAGCAAAAAAGCATGTAGAAGAATTTAAGTAACATTATAAAGCAATACTGAAAACCCCACAAGATATGAATGAACAATGAAACACCTCTACTGCACTCATGGACAGGAACTGAATATTCAATTCTTATCCATCAATATCAAATTAAATGCAAAAATTTTTAATTAGCCTACAAAAGAGTATCTCTAATCAAGACCTCATTATGGTCTGTTATAATTAACTTAAACTGATGCTAAAATTTATAGTATAAAGGAAAAACCAAATCATTCAAAAAAATGAAAAAATCAAGCCCACTAAAGAAAAAAACGTATGATGCAAATGGGACTCAAACCGCATACTTGGAGCAGAGACAGAAAATGCAACAACAAAGCCAAATAAAGACCAAAATGTTTCGAAGCATAGGACAGGCATGGGGACACACATCTGTAATCCTAGCACTCTGGGGACTGAGGCAGGAGGATTGAAAGTTCTGAGCTATATGGTGAAATTCTGTCAAGAAAAATCTTCCCAAGCATCAACACCACTTCAATGTGACAAAAAAAGAATATCAAATTGGAATGTACTTTTGAATCACTGGTGTTGGGGCAACTGGCTTGTACTTGAAAATAAGATCAGCTAGCTATCTTTCATACATATTCAAAACTTTAAAAATGTAAAATTCCTTTTGAGTTCTTTGGAATGGGAATGCACTTTTTAAAATAGAAACATTACAAGCCGAAAAACATTGAAATTTTTGCCTCTTGTCAAAATTTAAAATTTCTAGATGACAAAAAAAAATTTAAAAATGTCACAGTGTGCTAGGAATGTAGCTCAATGTTTAGAACAAACACACAAGGTTTTGTCCCAGTGCCACAAAAATAAACAAATAATCACAAAATAGGAGGCAGTATCTGTAACAAGTCAGTGCGTGATGCCTAGTATCCCTAGGACACCAAAAATTATCAAAAAAAAATGCAGTTATAAAAATGGACAAAAACATGGAGAGGCACTGAATGATACTCAGCTTTACTGCTAATCAGCATAGTTTTACATTCACTGAACTTGAGGATAACGGTGAGAAAGTAGAACCTCACTCATGTTGCCAGTGGGCTGAGGTCAACACAGAACTCAGGAGATGCCAACGGCACAGCTGCCATGAAACCAGAGCATCTCCGATCCCTTCTTGGGGAAACAGTGTATGTGCACAAGGAGGTGTTCACTACACTGTTTTATAAAGTAATAAAACTAGAAAACACTCATGTTTTAAAATTTTTAGCTGGACATATGGCCCATGTCTGTAATCCCAGCACAGGGAGGCCAAGGCGAGAGGGTTGTGAGTTTAAGATCTGGTCTACAAAAGGAGACTAAGTCGTACATTTGCATTAGACTCTAGCTTCAGACCTGCATACATTAGCAGTGATAGATACTAAAAACAACCCTGAAGAGGTTGTTTTTTTTTTTAAAAAAAAAAATAATGCTGAAACTTTGCAGGAAATCGTTTTAAGCATTCACAGAGCAGTGAGCACATCTGATGTAAAGCTGAAACACAAGACTAGAAACCTAGACAGAAAATATCTACCAGAGGAAGGGGAGCAAGGAAAGGGCTAGGAAGGAAGAGAGAGGCTGAGACTCGGCCTGAAAGGTGTCAATTACAGACATCTGTCATCGGAGAAACTCACTTCGGGTGATCTCATAGCAGGTGTATTTACACTAAGTAAAGCATCTCCCAAGGCCTCTGTCACATGCAGGCCAGTACTGGCCAGCACTTCCTTATATAGCACAGGACTCTATGTGTTTACTCTGACATGAAAGTGGAATGTTAGTGTGCTTACTGTGGGTAGTGGGTTCAAGGGCCTTTACCATATTCTTTTTTGCATTTTATTACCCAAACCAAATTTTTAAAAATTTATATTTAATTAAAGGAAGAAAAAAAACAGGCCAGGAGTGGTGGCACACATTTAATCTCAGCACTCAGGGAGGCAGAGACAAGTAGATCTGCGTGAGGCCAGCCAGGTCTACATAGAGAGTTCTATGCCAGCCAGGGCTACATAGTAAGACCTGCCTCAAAAAAGAACAACAAAAACCCAGCACCTCAGGAGCCCCTCTGCAGTCAAGCTCTCATCCAGAGCTTTCAGCCTCTCCCCTAATCTCCTTCTGGCAACTTTCCCAGCATGCAATGGAACTCCCTTTCTCCCCCCAGTCCCTGTCCCTCTGTCCTCTTTCTATTGCTGTGGTCCCCAATGCTCTCCTCAGACTGAACCTTTCAGCAGCCCCCAATAGTCTCTACCAACCTCAAAACAAACATACATGAGAAAGAATAAACCTCCTCCAAACAACGAGGCCTCAACAAACCAGACACAAACGGGGCCTGGACAGATGGACTGCCAGTCTAGCCCCAGTGCCCATGCCCTGAAGGAAGCCCGCGGGACCCAGTGAACGTGGAAAATGCACTTCTCCAGAAAGATAATGCAGGCTTTCTCACATGGTTCTTCTCCAAACTTCAGGCTGCATGGAGCTTCCACTAGCTTCCACTTCTCCACACCCAAATCTGACCTTGAGCCCCTGGGGATCACACACAGTCCTCAACACACACCCTCCCTCCCTCTCTCTGCCCCTCTTCCTGTCCATCTTCCCTTCCCCCCTCCTTCTTTCTCTCCTGCACTATGGGACACAGGTCTGTTGCATGTCAGGCAAGCTCTGGGGCTTAGCTCCACATCCAGCTCTCCTGAAGCCCATTCAGCATGCACATCCTTGAACTCAACCTGTAAATGAGACCTCCACATACAGAAAAACAGCTCCACTCTCAGCACTGAGATGAGCAGTGGGTCTGGCCTCCTGGGTAACTGAAGCCCTTCACCTATGTAAACACCCTCACATCTGCCCTAACATCTCCAGCTGTGCTTCCTGCCATTCTCCCTAAGAAGTTCAGCCAACAGTATCACCATTCTTGGGGCTGGAGAGAAGGCTCAGTGGTTAAAAGCACATCCCACTGTTGCAGGGGACTTGAACTTGTCTCCTAGCACCATCTCAGGTGGCTCAGGCTGCCTAAAGCTCCAGCTCCAAGGGACTTGATGTCCTCTTCTGGACTCTGCAGGCATCTGCACTCACGAATACACACACACACACACACACACACACACACACCAACATAAATTACAAACTAAAATGAGGATAGAGATGACTCAGCAGTTAAGAGCATGCTCCCTCTTCCAGAGAACCTGAGTTCAATTCCCAGCACCCACATTGTGGCTCAAAAATCACCTTTAACTCCAGTCCCAGAGGATCCAATGCCCTCTTCTGGCCTCTGCAGGCACTGCACACACACGATGCACAGATATACATGCTGGCACAACACCCATACACGTAAAAATAAGTAAGTAAAATTTCAAACAGATGAGACAAATCTTTTTTTAATAGTGCCACCCTTCAACATTCATTGTCTTCTGGCTTCTGCCACTGCTAAGGTCCTGACAGGCCCCGTCTGAGAGCTCCCCTGTCTCTGGACAGTGAATCCTGCTAATAACAGCCTTCGATCCCCTCTGTGAACAATGACAGGGTAAGTGGTGCCGCCAGCTGGTGCTGAGTTTTAGACGCAGCAGAGCAAAGCAAAGGGGACATGGTCAGTTCTCTTTAGCTGACGCACTTAACAAGGTTAAAAAAAAATCTAATCTCTGCTTTCAAAAACCAGGAAGTCCAATTTGTCAACTCAGCATGGACTGATCACGCATCCTAATAAAACGCACAGTGACGGATCACCGCACAGCTGTCGGATGTCATGGACCTAACTATGGCTCCACAAAATGAAGCCCCAACTTCCAGCACAACTGAGTTTGGAGACAGGACTTCTATGAATATCAGTGAATTTTAAAAGGTCACGAGGCAATCAGAGCGGTGGCCTCACAGAAAGGGACACCAGCTCTCTCTCACACACGTTCTCACATGGAGAAAAGGCGACAGGAGGCACACTGGGACAGAAGACGCCCAGAAAAAGACGCTTCACCAGACACCAAGCGTGGCAGCACCTTGAACTTGGACTCTGGACTTCCGGAACTGTGTTACGGTTCTGTTGAGTAAGTCCCCTTGTCTGCTGTTTACTGGGCAGCCTTTCCTGAAAAACACTCCACTTTATGAATTTTAAATGAGGACACGTCAGACCGGTAACACCCATCACCAGGAATAGCCAGCCCATGCGAGGCATCTACATGCCCCAAGAAGGCCAGAGCTGTGTTCGATAGCCCCCAAGTACAGAACTGGAGCTTGGGGCTTAAACCCCCTCAAGGAATCTGGAGTGTATTGTCTAGTGATCTGAGGCTCACACTAACCACAAAACAGCTTTGGCCTTGACCTGAATACATTCTAACCAAGCTCTCCTCCATTAATGTCCAAGCTGGGTCCTAGGAGCTCAGCAGGGACATATTATGAGAAGTCAAGTTTCCCCTTGGTGCTGGGTTCATTCACCTTTCCCTTGGATAAAACTGTCTCTGGGATTCAAACCAGAGAATTCTACCTCTAAAGCCAGACCAGCCCTTGGAGAGACTGCGTGGGCAATAAGGAACAGGCAGCATAAACCCAACGTTTGACACCTAAATGCATCACCCTTTGCTGATGAAAAGTTAAAACAGAACACTTCTGAACAGTAAGAACAATCAGTAGACCTCTCATTTCCACTAAAAAAAAAAAGTCTTTCAACAGTGACTTGGTGCCATGCACCAGACACTCAGCTAGGCCAGCGAAACTGTGCCTCCTTACAATTACAGAACAGTCTTGAAGAATCAGAGCGACTGGTCCAGGCAGTAGGGACACTTACAACACACTGGAAGGCCCCTGGCAGCTTCCCAAGGTAAAACTAGAAAGCCAATGACAAAGAAAGGAATCCAGGACAAGAGTGCTGCTGAGGAGGTTCCAGTCCAGGGCCACCTCCTGGGGCAATTTTTAAAACAGGCAGCCCTTCCCAGGGACTGGAGTGATGGTCTAAAAAAAGACGCTAACAACATTCAAACACCTTGATGCACAGAACTGGAATGCTTTAACTGGATGCCGAGAAACACAAGCCTTTAGAACCCAAGGAAGAGCTTTACTTACATGATGGAATAATGAACTGTGGCTCAGTGTTGCCTGCGTAGCCAAGCTTGGTATACCTAAAAGCACAAAGTCATCAACACAGGTTTAGATGGCAAGGCTCCCAACCACATCCCACTCATGTCTTTCATTATAAGCACACCAAGCCCTGAAACACCGAGCCTAGAATACTCCCTTGAAGTAAAAAAAAAAAAAAAAAAATACAGAGAAAAACAAACTGTGCTCACTGGGGATCATTTCACAGTAGGGTCGAAGCTGACAGTATCAGCTTGTTTGTGTCAGAACAGAAACGGGGCTAATCCTCGTGTCTGTCTCTCTGGCCCTCCTGACTCTCACCATGCTCTCATACTCTTCTCACCTTCACAAGAACACAAAGAAAACACGATTATCCCAGTTTTGCAGATAGGAAAACCGGAACACTGAAAAGCTAAGCTGCCCAGACTACAGAGCGAGTGAAAGGCAGAAAAGGAACTCAAGTCTAACCATGCAGCTAACTCCAGTGCAGGCTCTGTAGAAAGTACTTACTTCCTAACTCCCTCAAGTTTTGGAGCATTAGAGATTGATTATATAATTTTCTTGAAATGCCGTGGCATATGTCTAGACGCAGCTCCTGCCATCCCCTGGGGATCATCGACGGGAGCATCTCTCTACCATCATGCTTCAAAAGAAGCCCACTTTCTGTCAAGATACTCTGGTAGATTCCAAAAGTCTTTACGAAAACAAATGCCAAAATACTACTTTCTGTTCCAAAAGCATTCGATAATCTCCTAAATATAAAAGGGGGGAGGGTGACACATCACTCAGACCATCTGCTGGAAGGGTACACGAAAATGCAGTCTTGGGAGCTGAGGATCAGCGCCCCCCTCCCTCTGCAGGGCTGATCACAGCAGTCAGCACAGCCAGCCTTTGCTTACAGGGCTAAAACACTTCCCAGGACCAGACAGGAACAGTGGATTTGTTCTCATTTACAAATTATTTCAAGATGTTTGATATTAAATGCTTCCATTTGATATTTCTCAATTCTTATAACTTAATTATTTTTTAAAATACACTCTACCATATGCTGGCTTTGGTATTTTTTGAAAGCACAGTGAGTGACACCAGCAAGCTGGCTGCCCTCACATCACACCTATTGTCCACCTTCCACGGGACGTGAGTTCTTCATACCACCGCAGAGGGCAAGCCCAGACTCTGAGACTCCTAGGCCCTACAAGACAAGACCCATCTGAAGCCCCTACCATTCCACACACTTTAGAGCTGGGAACAGAAATTAATAATCAAATGGATCCACAGTCTCCCATGTCAGGGATCACAGACCCACAGGAGAGGAAGTTTCTAGGCCAACCGAGAGCCTGAAGGCTTTGGAGAATGAAGCCAACACAGATTGAACTTGAGAATCCAAGACCAGCACAGCACAGTGTCGCAGCCTATAATCCCAGCACTAGGGAGGCTGAGGCAGGAAAACAGGCCAGCTACATAGTGACAGACTCAAAGACAAACAAAGACAGCCAGCTCATCCCTAACATGACCATCATTCTGGAGATGCTCCAAAGAACTGAGTTACTGGCCCAAGGCTAAAAAGCTTCCAGAACCAATAAGCGGGCCGGAAATCACTAAATCGTGAAGCCAAATTACATGTTTTTTAACAAGCCATGTCATTCATTAGCCACCTACTCCCCAAAACTCTACCCTTGCACTTAAGTCATTTAAATAAACCCATTCTTTCCCACTGTTAGCTTGTGAGTTCCTGGCGTTTATGGCCCTATCTCTGCTCCCTGGAACAGTACCTGGGCGCACAGCAGAATTTCCTAAGTACCTGCAGATTGCACTCTTGCCAGATGCTGAGCTACTGGGAGCAAGACTGATGTTTAACAAGGAGATGATTAAGGTCACGGGAACAAAAAGTGATGAAACCAGAAAAAAAAAAAAAAAATCAGACTCTGATACAAACTACTGTTCAGATGAGAAAAGATCTACCACATGTAATGTGTTCAAACTATGGCAATACGCAGGCATTTATTAATATTAGGTGCTAAGTATCACTCGTGTTTGCTATTTTTTTAATCAACTGTTTTTGATGTTGTGATTTAAGACTATGCTCTTTCATAATGGCACAGGCCTTTAATCTCAGCACTTGGGAGGCAGAGGCAGGTGTATCTCTGTGAGTTCTAGGCCAGCCTGGTCTACAGACCAAGTTCTAGGACAACCAGAGCTACATAGTGAGACTCCATCTCAAAAACAAACAAACAAACAACAACAACAACAAAATAAGACCATATCCTTTGGCACCAGATGTCCTGGATTCAAATCCTACCTTGCTATTTGCCAAATCTGAGAAAACTACTTCACTTCTTTGTATGTTAATTTCCCTACCCCTTCAGTATAGTTGGGGCAATAATACAATGGAGATAACATATATAAAAGTGATACAATGTTACCTCTTCATATGTTGATTTCCCTACCCCTTCAGTATTGCTGGGGCAATAATACAATGGAGATAACATATATAAAAATGATACAATGTTGTGCTTTTAAGTTTCACTTATTATTTTACTATCATTTTTTCCTAGATGTTTGAAATATATCTTTAGTTAAAAATTTGAACGGTAGTCAGGTATGGTAGCACACACTTATAATTCTAGCACTTGGAAGGCAGAGGCAGAAAGATTGAGAGCTCAAGGTCATCCTCAGCTTCTGCATCACAGCAAGTATAGGACCAGCCTGGGCTATGTGAGACCCTCAGCACAAAACAGACAAACAAACAAACAAACAAAAACTATCTTTTATAAAAAAGAAAAAGTACTAATTTTTTGTTTTTAATGTACTTTGTCTTCTTCATTTGAGAAGCTTCAGCAAAAATATTTTTTTTAATGTTTCATCTTTTTAAATGTACTTTGCTCTAAACCACAATGACCACTCTTTGTACCAGAGTCAGTCTGACTTGAGGACTAGTGAGGATGAAACGGCCCTTAACGGTGACTCTAGTAGACACCAGAAAGCCTTCGTCAGCTCCATCCCACCTTCAGGCCACAGTGCTCTTCCCTGCACCCTAACCAATGCCCACTGCAACAAGATGTCAGACGAGAGAAATGCACAGGAACTCTTAGGACCTACTGCCCCAAACTCCAACCAAAACTGTCAGTGCCACTCAGAACATCTGGAGTAACAACCTGAGCCCACAAATCCATTAGCACCTGTCCCCCACAGTGGTGTGAGGGCACCTTAAGCACCTTAAACACTATGCAGTGATTTTCACACCGAGGCAAACCACCATAAAGATATATTACATTTTTACACACTGAATTGTGAGACTCTTTCCTACCCTCCATGGAGTACTAGAGCCATGAGGGAGAGGGGAGGCACTGACTGGCAAAGACATAGACTATAATCACATCATGGTAATTAAATGTCTTTCAGATTTCCTGTACTGTTCTCTATAAAGTATCAAATATCTTTGACTTTTATTACTTCAAATAATCATGATGTAAGGAATACCTAACACAAATTTTCAAATTCAAAATTTTAGTAAATTCTCTATCAATATAGGCTCCCACCAGACTTCTCTGAGAATCTATGAATTATAACTGTAAAAGTAACCCATAAGGTGCCTATTTCCAAATACTTTCCAGAACCTTCCCCCTCCAAACAATCAACAAGAAAAACCCAATCCTTAAATCTGGAAAGTGTTCAAGTTCCCATTTACAAACCAAGCTTCCCATGGGTACTGGGACTAGAATCCATGTAGCTCACACTGTTGAGTCACCTAGAACTGAGGGGGAAAAGGGAAACAAGCCAAAGATCTTCAGAATGGTCCTTAAAATGTCTATTAAAATGTGACTTCAAATTGAATCTCATAAGCAAGTTTAAGATCATCTGAGCAGGCACCTGGAAAGCATCAGCCACCCATGACAAAAACCTACCATACACGTTCCCAGGCCCAGAGCAAGACCTGCAGAAAGAACCTGGCACCTGCACTTTAACATCTTATTTCCTTTGCTCCCATGGGTTCTAACTGTCAGCCAGCCTAGAACTGATTCCCAGACCTATAACCTACATCACATACAATCACCTTTCCATTATGCAATGCAAGCTCCCGACCTCACGGTCACATTCTAATGAAGTAACTCACTACTCACCACAATCATGAAATAAAACACATCTATACGTTCAGGTTTAATAATGACCAGATGAAAGGTCCAAATGAAAGGACCCAGATACAACAATAAGAGCACTCTGCTTAGGCATTCCAGGAAGAAAATGCATTTCTATTTAAACTATTACACAATTTACAAGTAGAAAAACAAACCAGACCCAACTAGCAATGAAAAGAACATACGCTCATGACAGAAACATTGAATCCTTGCAAGGTGACAAGGGCTAGGGATATCTCAAACCATGACCATGAAGTCTAGACACTTCTCTATTGAAATCAAGAATCAGCCAAGGAAACTATAACTGCTTCTCTGGTTTAACCTCGTCTGGGGAAAATTAGATAGTACAAATCACATGAAAAACCAAAAAAAAAAAAAAAATCTAGCAAATAAATGTTGGGGAAGAGGAAACAAAAATATTTTTTTAGATTTATTTTTATGTTTATGTGTTTATTAAATGTGTACAAGTGTTTTGCCTGCATGTATAGACATGCTTGCAGACATCAGAGGAGGGCATCGAATCTCACGGAATTGGAGTTACAGATGGTTGTGAGCAGCCATGTAGGTGCTGGAAACCAAACCTAAATCCTCTAGGAGAGTACTCTGAAACTCTGAGGTATCCCTCCAAGCCCTACAAAGATAATTTGTGAGTGATTATTACATAATATATCCTATAATTATATTTCAGAATATTATCATACTATGTATTATAATTATAGAATGCCTGAGGAAAGTTAAGTAACAAAAAGCAATAAGGAATTTGGTAAGATGATAGCTACTAAACAGACAAAAACTAACAGGGGCACTTGCTGAATGAAAAGATCTCATTCAGAATTCTTTAACCACAGAGCACCAGCCTTAATCCTGAACTACATGTGTGAAGACCTCTCCATACACACAAGCAGACACACTGAGGCATTCTGACACAGGAAGACTCGGTATTTTTAAAGAAACATCAAATGTCACTAAATCCATCTGTAAAAAACGGATTACAAACCATTCAAATGTGGCTAATATTAAAGACGGGGGTAGGTTCCACACTGGTGGCAATGGGGAATTGAAGAACAATTGAAAAGGGAAGCTTCAGCTTATCTATGAAAATGTTCAATGTGTAGAGCCTATTATACAGCCAGTAACTGTCTAGGAATTCACCACCAGAAGAGCATTTTGCTTGTATGCAAAGACATGCACAAAAAAAGTGCACTGCAGTATGCAGTACTATAACAACAAGAAGAAAAAAAAACTGGCAAAACAGAGGGTGTGCTAAATAAATTACATCCACTCAATAAAATGGGAAGCCACAATCCAAAAGGAGTATTTGTTGTTACTATCATAAACAGATACATAATACAATTGATATTACTGCAAACAGTACATGGCTGTGACGTGAGACAGTTTCATGGCACCACAAAATTGAGATCAAGTCCCAAAACCAGTCATGTGATTTCAGGTAAATAATTTAATCCCTCTATATCCATTCCCTTCATCTGAATTTCTATCTTGACCTCCCAATGTTTAGATTTACCGTTTTTGGAAATATTTCCTAAGTCAAAGGGCAAACATGATGTCACTATCAATGTTGTTTTTGCTACTGAACAGTATTTCATAGATACTTTCTTCCATAACTTAGCTGCAGTCTCCAATAGAATTTAGTGTCTATCAACCAATTCTTTGTAAACTCTTTCCACGCTGATATTAACATCTGCTTATATAAATTGATGATTTCCTCACTGTTGCTTATCTTGAGTTATACAGGTAGGAGTCACTCAGCAGGGATACATACTAAGAATGCACTATCAGGTGACTTTGTCACGATTGCGTGAACATCCTGGACCATACTTACACACTCATCACTAAGGTAGCTATCACCTCACACACTGATATAAGCCTTGGAACCACCACCATGCATGCAGTGCACGGAAATGTACATTTCCCATACTGTAATTATTAAACAGGGTAGGCAATCACGTCTACCACATCTTTTCCTTAGGGCCGCCTGCATTATGTTTCTACTTTGAAAGTACACACACACACACACACACACACACACACACACACACACACACACTGAACTCTGTATTTTCCCTCTGGTGTCACATGTGTTTTGAATCCCATGGGAAGAACTATGCTAACCAGGTTTTCCCAAACAAGTTGTAAGCATGTAAGGCCATCAACTTTCACTGGAAAAAGGGGCCAAGCCTATAATCAGCACTTAGGTGGCCAAGACAGGAAGATTGACTTGGGTTTGAGGCCAGCCTGGGCTACATAAGTTCCAGACCAGACTTGTAGTGAGACCCTGACTTAAAAAGAAGAAGAAGAAGAAGAAGAAGAAGAAGAAGAAGAAGAAGAAGAAGAAGAAGAAGAAGAAGAAGAAGAAGAAGAAAAAGAAAGAAAGAAAGAAAGAAAGAAAGAAAGAAAGAAAGAAAGAAAGAAAGAAAGAAAGAAAGAAAAAAGGAGGGAGGGAGGGAGGGAGGAAGGAAGGAAAAGTACTTAATTTTTGTATTAAAAGCCCTTGGTTCTGTGTTTTAATATTTCTTTCAAAAGCCATCCAGAATGGCCGAGAAGGCACCATTCTCAGAATCACACAAACCAGCTTATCTATACTCACTTAATATGACCTTCCACACTCCCTGACCTGAGACCACCCACATGGAAATCCGGAAAGACAGAAGGAGAAGCTAAGGATGGTGCACTTAAACAGTGGTGTAAAGCAATGCCAATGTTACCCTTTGCTTTCTGAAAGAACGTGGCCCCCAGGTTCAAAATCAAAATCAAAGGTATTCACTGAGGGGCTAAGGGTAGTGGCACATGCCTTTAATCCCAGCACTCAGATGGCAGAGGCAGATAGATTTTGGGAGTTCTAGGCCAGACTGATGCACAAAGTGAGTTCCCAGCCAGCAAGGTCTACATAATGAGACCATGTCTTGTGTGTGTGTGTGTGTGTGTGTGTGTGTGTGTGTGTGTGTGTGTGTGAGAGAGAGAGAGAGAGAGAGAGAGAGAGAGAGAGAGAGAGAGAGAAAGAGAAAGAGAGGTATCCACTGAGGCCTCACTCCCTCTTGTACACCCAACCCTGCTTTTCTATTCTAGTCCCTTCCATATCCCTTCCCTAACTGCACTGTATCCTTATCTGCCCCATACATTTTAAACAGTACTAGAACAGACTCTCCCTCTTCCTCTGAAATGCCACTATCTTTCAACAGCACATGGAGACTTAATTCTGCTAAGTCAGGAGAATTAGCTGACTGAACATACTTCTATATAATCAAAATTCCTCCTACAGCCATGTGCTTTGAGCAGAAGGTGACAATGTAAGCTCATTATTTTATGTTCCAAAGTGGAAAAGTTACATCTCAAACTGTTTTCTATCTTTATATGGTGCTCTGAAACTGTACCCTGGAAAAGGTTCTTTTGAGTGAGACCCTTGTAAAGTCCTGTCTCAGTCCCTAGATTTCAACCAGAACTGCCCCAATCCCCGCTACGATTTCACACTGAATTGTTAGCAGATCTTAACGGTATAGTTTTTAAATGACACCAATTCTCACACTGCACTGGAAATACAACAAATTTTTTAAATGTTCCTCAGGTTACTTTATAGAAAACTACAGTGCCTGTTTTACGGAACAAAGAGTTGCTATATGTTCAAAGTTATTAATTTTACCTCAATTTATTTGTTTTGTTTTGTTTTCAAGATAGGGTCTCATTATGTAGTCCTGGCTGTCCTGGAACTCATTATCTAGACAAAGCTGGCCTTGAACTCATAAAGATTTGTGTGCCTCTGCCTCTCAAATGCTGAGCTTAAAGACAGGCCCCACCACACCTGGCTTAATCTTTTAATCTACTTAATCTGCCTTTACATTTAAAATTACCTAGTATATTTGTATCTTGTATATTTCTCATCCCAGACGCTTATTTTCTCCCTTTATAGTATTTTGGTAAACGCAACATAATGAAGGACTTCTCACTTGTGGACTCTCAGTATTATATTTTAATCTTTAAAACACTATTTTAACTCTTTAAATGGTGAAGTAAGCATGAGCTACTTCATTCTTTCCCAAAGTTCCCTGGAAGCAAAGAAAAATGACTTTTTAAGTCTGTAAGAAGGAGTTGGAGAGGTGGCTCCACAGCTGTGGGGGTTTGAATGAAAATGGACCCACAGGGAGTGGCACTACTAGGAGGTGTGGCCTTGTTGGAGTAGGTGTGGTGTTGTTGGAGGAAGTGTGTCATTGGGGGCGGGCTTGGAGGTCTCAAATGCTCAAGTCAGGCCCCATGTGGCTCTCTCTTCCTACTGCCTGTGCTTCAGGATGTAGGACTCTCAGCTCCCTCTCCAGCACCAGGTCTGCCTGCACACCACCATGCTTCCCACCTTGACGATAATGGACTAAACCTCTGAACCTGTAAGCCACTCCAGTTAAATGCTTTCTTTATTAAGAGTTGCTGTGGTCATAGTGTCTCTTCATAGCAATAAAACCCTAAGACAACAACCATCTGTAACTCTAGTTAGAGGAGATCCTATGCCTTCATCTGATCTCCCTGGACACCAAGCACGCATGTAGTGCACAGATATATATGCAGGCAAAATACTTACATGTAAAATAAAATGAATAAGTCTCATTGTAAATTTTGTTTTAATCTGTATGAAGCCACAAAGAGAGAAGAAAAAATAGCAAAATCTTGCCCTGGAGAGCTGGTGATCAACTTTGGTCATTAAAAAAGTGTGGATCTCTGTGAGTTCGAGGCCAGTCTGGGGTATGGAGTGAGTTCTAGGAAAGGCTCCAAAGCTACACAGAGAAATCCTGTTTAAAAAAAGTGTGGTGGTTTGGATAAGAACGGCTCCCATAGGCTCCTAGATCTGAATGTTTAGTCATTAGGGAGTGGCACTACTTGAGAAGGATTATGCAGTGTGGCCTTGTTGGAGGAAGTGTGTCACTGGGGCTCTGAGGTTTCTAAAGTTCAAGCCAAGCCCAGTGTCTCTCTCTTCCTGCTGCCTGTGTATCAGGATGTAAAGCACTCAGCTACCTCTCTTCCTGCATGCCGCCATGCTCCCCACAATGATGATAATGGACGAAACCTCTGAAACTGTAAGCAAGTCCCTACCTACTAAATGCTTTCTTTTATAAAAGTCGCCTTGATCATGGTGTCTCTTCACAGCAATAGAACACTGACTAAGACAGAAAGCTAGCGGCAGCAAAAGTTGCAAAGCAGACCCACATACACCTCAGATCCTCAGCAGCTCTGACCTCAGCAACTCCGGGGAGCAGTGCACCAGGCCATTTTTGTACGTGGGCCTTGGTGAGCACACTTCCCCATGCCGACGCCTGCTACTCTCTGGATGCAGCTCTGTCTGAGGTGATTCTCTGCAGTGCAGCATTCTTTCAAAGCGTTAGCTTCGCATCCAAATAATAGTCCTGCTCCCTTCTAGTCTGAATTTGTTTTTCTGTTTTTTCATTATTTTATTGTATGTGTGTGGGTGCTGTGTCTGCACACGTGTTTGTTCATTACACGTGTGCCTAGTGCTTATGGAGGCCAGAAGAGGGTGTCGGAGACCCTGGAACTGGAATTACAGACAGTTGTTAGCCACCATGTGGGTGCGTGGAATGAAGCCCAGGTCCTGCAGAAGAGTAGCCAGTGCCCTCAACCTCTGACCCATCGCTCTCAGCCTGTTTGTGCATTTCTGACCACTCTCTCACTTTTCTGAATGGTTTTTACTTACAAGTAACCAGCACAGTTCTAGTTTAGAAAAGAATATTAATTTAGGGATAGTGAGGTGGCTCAGTAAGTAAACACGTTTGCTGCCCAGTCTGATGACCTGAATTTGGTCCCCAGGACTCACACAGCAGAGGGAAAAAACAACTTACCACAAGTTGTCCTCTGACCTCCTCCCGGGTACCATAGTAGCCCATGCACACACACACCCTACATACATACACACAATAAGCTAAATGTAATTAATTTCTATGTATGTGGATGTGCATGTGCCTTGTGAACTTATGTGCACCGTGTGTGCAGGTGTTCTCAGAAGCCAGAAGGGGGCGCCAGATCCCCGGGAGCTGAAGGTACTGACAGTTGTGAGTCACCTGACATGGGTGCTGGGATCCAAACCTGGTCCTCCAGAAGAGTAAGCTCTCTTAACCAAGAAGCCATTTCTAAGCCCAGTTGTATTTAAATTTTAATAAAAGACTGTTACATTGTTCAGCCAATGTCAGATGAGTTCACCCTGGGCAACAGACTTAAGTCTTACCCTTATTTTAATCGTTACATTATTCATTGTCATTGACTTTGTTTTCTATTTTGCTCAATACTGTGTGCGTCTAGGTGTGTGAGAGTGCTTGGGTTCAAAACCAGGCACTCACATACTAAAGCAGGCTCCATACCACTGAGTTAGATGTCTAGTCTTTGAAATAATCTATTCTTATTTGGTTATTTTTCTTCCTCCCAATTTGCCGATTTCAAAGTTATATACACAAAGTCAGTGGTAAGTATAGTAAGAGCCTTCTCAACTGACCGAAGTCAAAACTCAGTCTTCCTTGACACATTATAAAGGATGGAGCATGTAACAGGTGTCCCCTGTCCACATTTCCCTGCTCCACTGCTTAACCTAGTTCTTCATTATGTTGGCCTTTCAGGGATTTTTGCAGTCCTGTTATCTTTATGTTGATACTTTTTTAATGTTCTTCATTAGCATGTATTACACATAATGAGCTTCATTATGACATTTTCATACTCGTACATAATGTATTTAGATATTCATCACCCCCATTAGCCTCTCATCCCCCTCCCCCTCCCACTAACCCTCTTCCTCTTCCCATATGTTGATCCTGTCAGTGTTTATTCGGTTTTTTAAAGGTGGTATTTTCACACTTCAGCACCTCCATTTGCAGACTCCTCGATGGTTCACCTTCTACTGGCTGGGTGAGATCCACAAGTAGGCTTTCCAGTGAGGTTTGTGAATGCTACAGTTCCTGAGCTTTTGCACATTTGAGAATGTCATCGTGCTGCACTTTAATGGCATTTCAATCAGATCACATTGTCACTCCAGCACATTGCCCCCACTACCTTCAGGCAAGTTACACTGCTCAGAAGTTCACATTGAACTGATTTTATAGTTTCCATGATAGGTGGCCATCTGCATGTAAGCAAGCCCATTATCAGTTACTCCTTTTGTTGCTGCAAGAAAGTAACTAACAAAAAGCAACTTGAGGAAGGTTCACAGTTCAAGGGTCCACCATGGCAGAGAGAGTGTGGAGGCAGAAACACGAGACAGCTGATCACAGTGCACCCACAGTCAGGCAACAGAGACAGGAACGCTGGTGATGCTCAGCTCACCTTCTCCTTGTTATGTATGTAGCCTATGACCCCAGGCCATGGGATAGTACTGCACACAGTTAGGGCGAGACTTCCCACCTCCATTAGCCCTATCTAGAAACTACATTGCAGACATATCCCGAGGACCATCTCCTCTCTTCAACCGTTCTGGATCCTGTCAAGTTAATCATCAATATTAAACATCGCTTCCTATTTAAATATGTATATGATTCCTTCTTCATCTTTCTGGATAATTCAGCAGGGTATGTCTCCATTTTAATGAGTGTTCACTGAACTTGTACCAGTTCATAGTGAGCCCTTCTATATATGTAATTAAATGAATGTTTCATCTTTTCTTCATATTCCAATCTCTTCAGAACACCAGCTCTGTCTGTGGTATAGTTCTTTGTAGCCAGAAGATTTCCTGTGTCCCAGCCTGCCGGTGGTCTAAACAAATCTCTCCCACTCGCGTCTCCCAAGTAAACACACAGAGGCTTATATTAATTATAACTGCTTGGTCATTAGCTCAGGCTAACTCCTGACTAGCTCTTACACTTAAACTAAGCCCATTTCTGTTAATCTATAAGTCGCCACGTGTTCCATGGCTTTACCTGTGTGCTATTATATGCTGCTCCCTGGACGGCGGGCTGGCATCTGCTGACTCAGCCTTCCTCTTCCCAGAATTCTCCTTGTCTGCTTATCCTGCCTATATTTCCTGCCTGACTACTGGCCAATCAGCGTTTTATTAAACCAGTGTACATAAGCATTATTCCACAGCAGTTCTTCAGCTCTGTAATGTACATTATACGGGTAAATGTCTGTGTGCTACTTGAGCTCACTGAGAAGCTGGCCCGGAAGCAGTTACTGCCTCCCATTTCAGACCCAAGCATGTTTGTCTAAAATGTCCACTCAGGCCTCTTGTCTGGGGACAGGCAGGCCTCCCTAACTACACACAAGGAGAGCAGAGAACAGGAAAATTGCCCAAGAATAAAGACATTGTAACTATTTCCTGCTGTGGGATGTTCTGTATGGCAAATGTGTTGCTCTGATTGGTCAATAAATAAAACACTGATTGGCCAGTGGCTAGGCAGGAAGTATAGGCAGGATTAACAGAGAGGAAAAAAGAAAGAACAGGAAGGCAGAAGGAGACACTGCCAGCCACCACAATGACAAACAGCATGTGAAGATGCCGGTAAGCCACAAGCCACGTGGCAAGGTATAGATTTATAGAAATGGATTAATTTAAGCTGTAAGAACAGTTAGCAAGAAGCCTGCCACGGCCATACAGTTTGTAAACAATATAAGTCTCTGTGTTTACTTGGTTGGGTCTGAGTGGCTGTGGGACTGGCGGGTGAGAGAGATTTGTCCTGACTGTGGGTCAGGCAGGAAAACTCTAGCTACAATTTCCAACAGATGGTACTGTTGTTTGTAAAAGGATGTTGGTAGGAAAGAGAAGCCAGAAGTTGGGTGAGGAGAACTTCAGCTGACTGCCTCAACTTCCCCAGCTGGTTCCTACTGGTGTTGTGAGCACCTGAATTGAGTTTGTTCCTCTATTTGGAATCATCACACCAGGGGACACACTATTCTTCCCAGACTGAGTCAGAAACTCCAGCCTTAAAGTGGCTTCCAGAGTCCATTTCGGTGAATGTTTTAAGCACCTGATTTGACTATGTTCTGCTACTTATCTATCACCTACCAGCACTTGCTATTTATTCTTTTTCGTTGGCCTGTTATACACTTCAACCCATCCGTTCAAAACAGAAAGCGTGGCTACAGCAGCTCGGTCTCCAGACCCT
This sequence comes from Peromyscus eremicus, assembly GCF_949786415.1. Classification (NCBI taxonomy): domain Eukaryota; kingdom Metazoa; phylum Chordata; class Mammalia; order Rodentia; family Cricetidae; genus Peromyscus; species Peromyscus eremicus. Next base: position 60,753,970 of record NC_081418.1, on the reverse strand, counting down.
ACAGAAGCTCGAGCCCCCACCCTCTTTCCTTTCGGGACGCTTGTCCTCGTGCAACCGAGACTTCCCAGGCACTGGTGCTATTGCCTGATGTTTCCAACACTCTCCCTTTCTGGAATTCCTACAGTGGCACTAAAGGCCCATTAAGGAAGCTACTGCCTTCTGGTCAAGAGAAGGGATCTCTAGCCTAGATGAGGACCTCACACTCCAGCTGGGCCCAACCCTCAGGAAGGTGGATTCACCTTAAGCCATGATAAAGAAATAGAAGGAATATTTATTCCTTTAATGAGATAACGTTCTTTTCCTTTCTAGCTGGTTTCTAGTGCAGACGTTTATGGAGGTGCAGCCTGGCTGGTGGGGTACTATCTTAGCCTGACTAACCAGCTCCCAAAACTGCTCCAGGGTTGTAAACAGAATGCATTCAGAGTAGCGGGACTTAGAAATAATTCTGATCTATCTGAGGGAATAAGACTCAAACAGGCACTGATGATTGTTCTCTTTATTTTTCTCATGCTTCTCTCCTCCCTGTTTTACCTCCCCCTATATACATCCGAAGGAAAACAATAAAAAGTTACACCTGAGGGGAGTGAGTAACCACGGCAACAAGCTGCTGAGGAATTTTTGTAGGGAGTTAGGTCTTTATCAGCCAGACTTAGCAAGCAGGGAACTGGCACCAAAGTTGCTTTGGGCCTGACCTTGGTTCCACAATCGGATACTTGGGAATTCGCCCTTGTGTATTATCTGTGAAGGTTTAACTTATGAGGCATTTAAGTCTAGTTCTAATTTGCTTTGAGGCCTAAAATCAGCTCATTGTAAGTAGCTTGTCTTAGGACTGAGAAGAATCTGTTTTCTTTATGTCCGTCTGAGTTGATGATATAAAACAAGCCTAAGTGTCTTACAGTCCTCATGGAGCAATAGATCTAGTTATGAAGCATATCTCAGTATACTTTCTATTTATCAAGATTACACAGCTTAATGATGAGTCATCTTTAGACCGTCTACTGATATAAGTACCCACAAGCTTGCGATGTGATCATGAGATTCCATGTACACATTATATGAGATTACACATTACAGTGCAGATGTTGGGGAGACACCACAGCTGTTTTCGCACATGTGACATTACAGACAGACGCAACTGTGTTCAGAGTCTGTGGCCCCGTAAGCTTTGCTTGAATGGGCTTTCTCCATCAGACAATCATTCATCTGGTGGGTTGACACCTGAACTATCAATTGCTGTCTGCTGTATATTCTTGTGGCCTCTGGTAAAACCATTGCTACCAGCAGCTCTCAGCAGGGTGAGCCCTGCCCACTTTTCTGAATTACTCAGAAAAAGCTTAACTTTTCACTTCTCTTCTTTTTTGTGTCTTTTGGATGCTGGCCAGAATCTAAACAGGCTTCCTCTGCGCCTGGAGTGGTGGAGTGGTGGCGCACACCTTCAGTCCCAGCACCGGGGAGGCAAAGGCAGGTGGCTCTCTGTGAGTTCTAGGCCAGCCTGGTCTACACAGCGAGTTCCAGGCTATTTAGAGCTACATAGTGAGACTCTGTCCCAAAAAAGAAAAGACAAAGTCTGCTTTCTCTGGTACTGGGGCTTTTTCATCACTCTTTCTGGGAAGGCCTCCTCCTAGCAGTGTGGCTGCCTGCCTTTCCCCCATGTGGCTGATTTCCATAGCTGCTTAACTCCAATGGCATGGCTTTCTCTCTTCCCATTTTCCATCCTCCTCCTCTAAGCAGATGCTGAGCTTGCCTCCCTTGGGGTTTTTCTTTTAAGTGTAAATAAAACTGTCCTCAAACTCAGAGTTCATTCTTAAATTCATGCACTCATTCACTCACTTTAAGACAGGTTCTCTCTATGTAGTCATGGCTATCCTGAGGCTCACTGTGTAAGACCTGCCTCTGCCTCCTGAGTGCTAGGATTAAAGGCATGTGCCACTACGCTTGCTTCTTAAATTCTTTTATTAATTAATAAAAACCCCAGGAGAAAACTCTAATCTCCCCAGAAATAAAATGACTTTTAAAATTATTTATTATAATGGTGAGGGGGGTTGTGTATAAGCAGGCTATACTTCCCAAGGAGCACACATGTAGCAATTTCCTCTAAGATATAAAGCCTTCTATCTTAGAGCGAAGCATTAAGATGCAGAATGTTCTAAAGAAAGATGAAACATTGTATCCTGTAAGGAAATTTGATAAACTAAGGAAGTAAACAACTCAAAGGTTTCTGGAAGTCCCTGAAACTGACCAGATTCACTAAGCCTCTCTCTCCCCAACGTTAGAACCAGCCACCAAGCTGCCTGGAAAAAACATTATTCAACCTATTGCACTGCTGGGAGGCTGCGCAGTGTGCCCCAGGTTTCCAGCTTTTATGAATCAGTCGCCATTCTGGTGTAACCTTTGGTGATACAGCTGTCTTTGAGTCACTTCTGCTACAATAAGTAACTTTTCACCTCTACTCCCACTGGTTCACCAAACTTGGTTCACCAAAGTTGGATTTCAGTGGTATCTGTTACTTTGTTCTGTTACCAGTTCCTTTCTAGGATGAGTGCTCACATCTTCCCAAGAACAGTGTCACACAACAGGATATCAGAAAATGGCTTGAGGAAGTCAGATCTTCCCTTCCACCTCGCTGGTCCCAGGGACTGAACTCAAGTCATCAGGTTTAGCCACAAGAGTCTTTACCTATTGAGCTATTTCACTGGCCCACGAAATCACTTTTATTCCCTCTTTATGGATGTCTTTTATGTCTTCATTTTATCTTCATTTTAATCTTGTTTCTTTGATCTTTCATTTTATTGCACCTATGTTGCCTAAATTTTTTAAGAAAAAGATGGTTCTCTCTAAAATTATTCTGATTTCCAAAGCACTCTTCTCCCAAAGAATATTTGCCATTTTGATTGTAGGGTCACCTTGCCGTGTGTGTGTGTGTGTGTGTGTGTGTGTGTGTGTGTGTGTGTGAGAGAGAGAGACAGAGAGAGAGACAGAGAGAGGGGGGGGGAGACAGAGACAGAGAGACAGAGAGATGGAGACAGAGACAGAGAAAGAGAGAGAGGTTTATGTGAGGCCTCATGCTCATGTTGGTCCTTTTCACTTAATACTCAGCTGTGAATGGGAACAGTTTTCTCTGGTCCTGCTACTTGTTTAACAAAACAATTGCCCTCCCCACTTACAGAGATGCTAAATACAATGCTCCACAACCTCTGAGCAATCCTTTAGAGAAAGAAGGTAAGAATTCACTGGAACCACAGATACACTATACTTCCTCTCTAATTCTACCATATCCTTTATCCTGAACACATCAGATCCCAGGATTCATGACAGGGTATAAAAGGTCTAAGGAAACAACTGTCCAGACATCAGCCACTCCTGTGAAGAAAGACACAGGTCTTCCTCACAGGAGGCTTCGTCTCAAGGCATATAAAGTCAGTCCAGGGCATGATCCTATCTTCAGTCCGGCATGCTTTGCATTGGGCACTGTGGAAATGACCTTGGGCCAGCATGCACCCTCTTTGGCAATGCAATGGCCTCTTCACGATTCACATCCCAGCTCTCCAGCAAGGACTGTGGGTGGAGACTTGCCACTAATGCTAAGATACCTGTAGCCCTCCAGAGGTGGGCAGAAATGTCACATCTCAGTACCCCCCACGAATGGGTGCACATTTACTGTAAACGTCATGAAATACATATGAATTTCAGATGTTTTGTCTCCATTTTTTATTTGGTTTGTTCATTTTGGGAAGTTTCAAGGACTGTTGTATGAATGTATCTCTGTAACACCATATGGACAACAGACTATTTAAAACCTTTGGTCTGGAAAAGATTTATGATATGTGCTTTTAAAAACCAATGCAATGGCCGGGCAGTGTTGGTGCACACCTTTAATTTCAGCACTCAGGAGGCAGAGGCAAGTGGATCTCTGTGAGTTCAAGGCCAATCTGGTATACAGAGTGAGTTCCAGGACAGCCAGGGCTACACAGAAAAACCCTGTCTCAGGAAAAAAAACAGAACAAAACAAAAAACAAAAAACAAAGCTACTACTAATGATTTAGAGAACTTTTCATAATGAAGATTTTTAAGGGGCAGGGAGTAGGAATGAATGGCTCCATCCTCTAACAACAAAGGTTCAAAACTACTCAAAAGGACGTGGTCATTTTTGTTTGTTTGTTTATTTCATTTGTTTGTTTTTTCGAGACAGGATTTCTCTGTATATCCCTGGCCATCCTGGAACTTGCGTTGTAGATCAGGCTGGGCTCCAACTCACAGAGATCTGCCTGACTCTGCCTCCCCGAGTGCTGGGATTAAAGGCATGCACCACCACAGTCTGGCTTTTTTTTTAACTGTGAGTGTGTGTGTGTGTGTGTGTGTGTGAGAGAGAGAGAGAGAGAGAGAGAGAGAGAGAGAGAGAGAGAGAGAGAGAGAGAGAGAGAGAATGTACACCTAAGTGCAGGTGACTGAAAAGGCCAGAAGAGGGCAGCAGGTGCTCTGGAGCTAGAGTTACAGGCAGTTGTGAGTGAGCCACCTCATATGGGTGCTAGAAACAGAACTCTGGTCTTCCAGATGAGAAACACATGCTTTTATTTATTCATTCATTCATTTATTTATTTATTTATTTTGTATACAATGAGTGTTTGGTCTGCAGGCTTTTATTTATTTATTTATGTATTTATTTATTTATTTTGTATACAATGCAGGCCAGAAGAGGACACCAGATCTCCTTGTAGATGGTTATGAGCCACCATGTGGTTGCTGGGAATTGAACTCAGGACCTCTGGAAGAACAGTCAGTGCTCTTAACCGCTGAGCCATCTCTGCAGCCCAAGAAACATGTGCTTTTAATCACTGAGACTTCTCTCGAACCCCCACCCACCCACCCACCACCCACCACCCACCCGCAACAAGACACATTCTTTAAGCTTGTTGATGGCTGTGTGGTTATTAATTAGAAGTAAAAGGATTTTTCCCTCCAAATCAAATGCCAGGAAGAGACAGAAGAATAGATTAGATACCATTTTATCACTGCTCATTACTGAGAATCCCCTAAAGACAGAGTAACCGTTAGATTACAACGCAGCCTGAGCCTGTCACCCCAGCACTAGGGACAAAGGTAGAAAAATCACACATTTGAGGCCCTTCTGGACTACAACACAGTGAGTGTAAGTCCCATTGAGCAGGACTCAGTCTCAAAACAAAACTTTAAAATGATTGGGAATATAACTGAATGGTGGAGTGCTTATCAATACGCATGAGTCCTTCAAATTAATCCCCAGTACCAGAAAAAGAAAAGAATCCCAAATTTCCTCTAAAAATACATAAATCAAATAAACTGACTATAAGTAAAAAATATTATGTGTCTATAATTACATGTGTATATAATTTGTTTTGTTTTGTTTTGTTTTTCGAGACAGGGTTTCTCTGTGTAGCTTTGTGCCTTTTCCTGGAACTCATTTGGTAGCCCAGGCTGGCCTTGAACTCACAGAGATCTGCCTGGCTCTGCCTCCTGAGTGCTGGGATTAAAGGTGTGTGCCACCACCGCCCGGTGTGTATATAATTATTAAAAATAAAAATATATGTGGATATATACACAATAACTTTTATATTTGTTTATATTTTATAGTATATATGGAGAAATTTAGGTCAAATATACTGATCATATCAATAAATACAAATGTGTTTAGTTTGGCTGTCAATGAGTGTAAATGAGCTTAAGCAACCCACTAAATAAAATCTTTTCATGCTAGCTAACAGCAGTATCTAACAGTACTATTGGGTATAAAGGACAGAACTAAAACAATTCAGAAACAATAGTGAAAGAATGGGCAAAAACGTGTAGCAAGGAAGTACAATGAGAAGCAAGCAGGAGTCCTGCGTCCTTATATACAATGAAGCAGAATTCATGCTGGAAAACAGTAGGGAGGAGGCTGCTTTTCCATGCTAAGACACTTCTGGAAAACACAAGTGATTTGCTAGCACCCAGTAAGGTAGCAACAACTTCCTAAACTACAGGAGCCACAAGGAAAAAAAGAAACATAGTATCATCAGGACACTTGCCACACCAACACCATTTAAGTGGGCCAAAAATATCAAAAGCTGGAATACCTAGATAGCATCATGAATAAGGCAGCTGATACAGGAACATGCCGAACTCTGAACACAAAGAGGTAATACTTGCTTTTCAAAAACATTCACAAAACAATCCTGGAGGAAACATGAAGTCCCAAGACCAGAAATAACATGAACAGCATTCTTTAAACAAAATGAAACAAAAACATAATTACAAATAAAATCAAAGAATAAAAAGGCTTCCTACAGGAAGTTTTTATACACATAATAATATACATTGTGTCAAGTGGGAAGTCAAAAGCAAAAACGAGAGAAATTTCTTCAAAGTGATAACCAAAATATCCAAATCTAAGAATTCGGATAAAGACATATCTAAGATTCATCTCTGTCAATACTGTGTACTATTAAATAGCTTTTCAATATAAAGGAGAAACTAAACAACACACTGAAAACAACAAAACAAAGAAAAGCAATAGGGCCAGGCATGCCGTGCACACCTGTGGGGTTCCAGCACTTGGAGGCTAAAGCAGGAGGATCACAAGTTCAAGGCCAGCCTTGACTCTACCACAAATTCTGTCCCAAATGAGAAAGGGAGCAGCAAGGAATTAAGAACAATAAATGCAGAGAAGAGTCTCACTCAAAAAAGACAGAGAAATAAAACAAAATAAACCCCAAAGTTTGTCTTTAAAAAGAGAAAGAGAGAGAGAAGTTTGAAGTGCTGATAATAATCCTTATGACTAATTACCAACAAAAAGGGATAAAACTGGAATGCCTAAATATAAATCACAAACAGAAAGACATCAGATCTTTAAAATTCAAGGAGCTACCATGCACATGCAATGAAAAATCTAGGTGAGGTGGACATTTTAAACAAATGAAACATAGAAACTGATTCTACCAGAGAAAAAATAATTAAACAGACTTCAAGAAATGGAGGAGACCTCCTCCTTAAGCCACCAAGCCCAAGGAGTCACTGCAGAATCCTGCCAAGACTTCCATGCAGGCCGTCCCAGCCCCACTGAAATGACATCAGGGCACACAGAAACAACAGCCAATGTGTTTTATGAAGACAGTGTAATGCTGATCACCAACCCTGACAGACCGCACACACAAAATAAATAAATAAATAAATAAATAAATAAATAAATAAATAAATAAATAAATAAATAATAAAAACATACAAAATCAACTACATTTAGACTTCTGTAATTATCTAAATAAAATGCTAACAGGACATAGCTTCACATCAAAATATACTGCATCACAGGGTAAAGATGTAGCTTGGTCAGAAGAACGCTTGCCTAGTATATATGAAGCCCTGTGTTTGATCCCCAGCACTGGACACAATAGCTGAACTGGCACATATCGGTAATCTTAGCACTTGGCAGGTAGAGGCACCAGGATCAGAAGGTCAGGGTCATCTTCAGCAACTGCAAGAGTTCAAGGACAACCTGGGTTACCCGAGACTGCCCCATATGTCTGCCCCATATATATAATGCATCATGATCAAGTGGGAATTATCCTCAAATGCAACACTAAATGATTTTAAAAATACATTCACATAATCCATCACATTAATTGTCTCCATTTAGGACAAAGTTATCTAACATCTAACGCTCATTCAGGATATAAAAAAATATAAACTGACAGATACTTTCCCAACATGACATATAGATACATACGCAGTCGCACGCACGTGTGTGTGTGTGTGTGTGTGTGTGTGTGTGTGTGTAATACAGGTATTTATAGGCATATATATGTATGTACATACAAGCAAACAGAGTAGCCCAAAGCACCCTCCTTAGTTTAGAAACACCAGTTACTGCCGGGCATGGTGGCACACGCCTTTAATCCCAGCGCTCGGGAGACAAAGGTGGAGGATCTCTGCGATTCAAGGCAATCTACACAGTTACAAGACAGACTGACTACATGGGGAGACCTGTCTCAGAAAGAAAAGAAACACCAGCTGCTTGTCAGGCATAGTATCATACATCGTAAAACTTCAAAGATTGAGGCAAGAGAATCAGGAATTCAAGACTGGCCTTTACATATTCAAGAAAAGAAGGAACCAGAAGCCCGACTCAGTACACAGACTATACTTAACATGAGCAGGCCCTGAAGAAAAGATAAAAATGAAATAGAAAATACTATTTATGACAGACAAAAAAGAAAATCAAAGATATCAGGAGTGTCTAAGTGGCACAGAGCTTGCCTACCATGTATGAAGCCCTGGGTTTAATTCCCAGCAAGGCAGAGGGTGGGAAGGACCCAAGTGTAAATTTAAGAAATAACAGGTATGATAGTATACACCTATAATCCCAGTACCTGATTTTTTTATTTTTTATTTTCTCTGAAACAGGTTCCTGCTGTGTAGACCAGACTAGCCTCAAACTCACACTTATGCCAGGCAATAATCCCAGCATTTAGGAGGATAAGGCAAGAACGTCTTGAGTTAGAGGCGAGGCTGGATTACACAGTTTAGAGGAGTGGGACTCCATCTGAGAAAAACAAACAAACAAACAAACAAACATACAACAAAACCCACAACATTCCTAAAAGACAAAACAGAGTTGGCATAGCAAGAAAAACTATGTTCTTGATGAGAAGACAGCTTTATCAGACAACGGTCAGTTGTTAAAGGAAAGCTAATATCTCAGCAAATTCCATCAGGCATCCTATCCTGGACCTGGAGAGGCTGAATGTAAGATCCATTTGGAGTAACAAACAAGAATAAAAATGGAAACCCCTGAAACACGTGGTAGGGCAGAGAAGCTGTGTCAGCAGATGTCAAACCTTCAACAGCCGCAAAGGTTCATGGTCCTACTGTATGATTAGACTAACAGATCAATACAACAAAGGTGAAATACAGAATAAACAGCTGCAAACACGAGGTAAAGGCAACATGTCCAGCAACGGGTTTTTGTTTTGTTTCATGAGTAATGTTGAGATACACAGGACAGCCAAAAGGAGAAAAAGAAGCTGACCCAAATGGGTCTACTCCTCATAGCAACCTACAGAATAAACTTCATGTGAACTAGAGGTTTAAATGAAAGGAAAAAAATTATACAAGGTCTGATGTAGTCCAGGCCAGCCTTGAACTCTCTCCGCGGCCACGGATGACCTTAAACTTCTGATCCTCCTGTCTCTACATTCTGAGTGCTGGGATGGCTGCCATGCCTGATTATGCCGTGCTGGGAATCAAAACCAAGGCCTCGCATATGCCGGGCAAGCACGCTACTAACTGAGCTATTTCCCGGTCCAAATAACATTTTTAAAAATAAGATCTGGAAGCCAGGCGTGGTGGCACACGTCTTTAATCCTAGCACTCAGGAGGCAGAGGAAGATGGATCTCTGAATTCCAGGCCAGCCTAGTCTACAGAGTAAGTTCTAGGACAGTCAGGGCTATGCAGAGAAACCCTGTCTCTAAATATTAATTAATTAAGAAAGAAAGATCTGGCAATTAAAAAATCAAAATTTATTTGGCTCAAAATCAAGATGGAAAAGATGGGCCAATGTAACTGCTTAAAATCTTGCATGGTAAAAGAAAATAAACAAGGAAAATTAATACATGCATCATAAATGAACAAAAAAAAGGGGGGGTGAAAACAATAAAATAAAAAAGTGGGAGTGAACAGGCTTGAGCCCACTCCTTGGATAGGCCTGTTTGCCAGTGTGGCCTTTGGCGGGCATCTAAGAACTGACAAGACAGCTCAGGAAGATTCCTACCATTCCCTAAATGATAATGATGGCTCACCGGCTACATGGCCCAAACAACTCCATGTATAAGGAGCCCTTCGGTGACTTGGAATCTTGTTGCTGTTAATTTTTAGTTATCTTTATTTTATGTGCACGGGTGTTTTGCCTGCCTATATGTCTGTGCACCACCTGTGAGCTTGGTGTCCCCGGAGGCCGCTGGATCCCCTGGAACTGGACTTAGACAGGTATGAGTCACCGTGGGGATGCTGGGAATCAACACAGGTCCCCTGGAAAAGGACTACAGGAGCAGCTCCAGTGACAGCCGTGGGCACTTGGTGTCCGGCTGGTTCTCCTGGGAACAACACTGCCGTGTGTTGCCACACACAGTTCACCAGGAAGAACTGGGTGCACCCTGTCACTGGTGCACCCTGTCGCTTGGTGCACAGAAGGAGAGGAGGGGCCTCAGCAGTTTGCACCGGGTTTCCTCCAGATTCCTTCCCACGCTCCCTTCCGACTGTTTCTGTTCTGTAACGAGTCTTCCCAGCAAATCACTGAACCCGAGAGTGTCTGTGGAACCCCACCCCCACACGTATCCTAATATATGAAGAGCTTCTAAAAATAAAACAGAGAACCAACACCCAGAGAAAAACAGTTACAGAAATGGAGATGAAAGGAAACACAAAAGGCTTTTAAGCATGTGAAAGATATCTAGCTCCCCCACCTAACAAGAACGATGAGATAGCACTGCTCATCTTCCAGGTTGGTAAAAAAAAAAAAAAAAATCAAAAACTGTGGCAACATGCAGTGACGGTGGGGTCTGCAGGCACACTACTGCAGAGAACACCCAGCTGCCCTCCACCCAGAGATCCCACTCCTAGGAACGTGTTCCAGAAACACATAGACACAAAGCACACACACACACACACACACACACCTCCCTTCTATGTTCCCCTCACACACCCAGTGTCACGTGGGCAGGCAGCTCCACCCACTCTCCTCTTGCTCTAGATTGCCTTTTCCCTTTCCTCATTCTTTCTGTCTGCACTTTGCTCTCCCAAGGAGCAGAGTCTGGCCTAGTCTGCAGAGTCCCTGGGCCTCAGCTTCCGGAGACAGGAACTGTTCTGTGACCACAGTGCCTCTTTCTTTACCTCTGCACTCCACCTTCAGCCATAATTCCTTCATCCCCTACCCTGTGTGGGTGGGTGGGGGGATACTTGTGTACTGGGGTGCACAGGCATATGTGCATGTATGAACATGTGCACAGGAAGGTTCAAAGTGAACACTGGGTGTCTTCTTCAATCAATCTCCACATTATTTAATGAGGCTAGGTCTCCTGCTGAACCCAGAGCTTGCCAAGTCTAGCTAGGCTAGGTGACTGGCTTGCCCAGGGATCCCTTGTCTATGCGTCCTGAGTGCTGAGGTTACAAGCAGCTGCCATGACTGTCACCTGGATGCTGGGATACAGACTGGTCCTTATGCTTTCCCAGCACTCACTCTATCACCCAGCCACCTCCCCAGCCTTCACCCCACTTTTTCTTCTTGTCCCTTAAGTTCTACCTTCTATTTACCTCTACTTTCTATCATTTTTACACTAGTCACTGTTCTGGAGTCTTCTTTTTCTTTCCATTTAGTCCCACAATAACTAATATTTAGTAAACACAGAACAATCAATGTCTCTTTGCTGCCTAAAATGACTGTCACCGAAGAAGTAAATGTTCCACAGCTAACTATGACTCTATTTTCAGAGCATTCATTCTACCCCTGGGTAGTGACTGCTGTTACAGATGATAGAGCCTGGTGTCCTGAACACCAGTCTAACAGAAAATAAAAATCAACAAAACAAAAAACCAGCAGCTCAACCCTACTTAGAACTTGGTCTCTCCAAAACATTGCACACACATCCACTGAAACAAGAAGGGCAATTAAACAAATTTAAATTAAAAAAATAATAAATGCAAGTAACATGAAAAAAAAGAAAAGAAAATCTCTCCTCTAAAATCTACTAATCCAAAAGTAATGTTCACCCAATAAGAGTGAGTTACATGACATTCTAGACAGAGAAGTCAAAATAATGATGACAAATGTGTTCAAAGAAATTAAGACATAAATTAAGCTATCAAGAGATGGCTCCGTGGTTAGCAGTACTAGTTGCTCTCCCAGAGGACCTGGAAGGTTTGGCTCCCAGCACCCACATGGCAGCTCACAACCAGGGGATCCATCCAATGCCCTCTTCTACCCTGTGGACACCAAACACGTAAGTGGTCTAGATATACATACATACATACATATATACATACATACATACATACATACAGGTTAAGCACCTATGCACATAAAAAATTTTTAATTACTAAAGCAAAAGGAAAGAAATGAAAACATGAGTGAACTTCTGAATAAATGTCAAGAAAGCACAAACAGGGAAGCCAGGGCTGAAGAAAAGGCTCAATGGTTAAGAACACTGGCTGCTCTTGCAAAGGATCTGGATTTGATTCCCAGCACCCACACAGTGGCTCACAACCACTCATAACTCCAGCTCCAGGTTAATGCCCTCTGATGCCCTCTTCCTGACTCGATGGGTACCTGCAAGCATGTTTACATATTCTCTCTCAAAAAAATATTTAAAAATATACAAATGGTACATGCAAGGTCTTTTGGACACCATAAAAAGATTAAATCTATGAATTATGAGCACAGAAGAAGAACTCCATGACAAAGTTGTAGAAAATACTTTCTATACAATTATAGCAGAAAAATTCCCAAGTCTAGGGAAAGAGAGGCCCATCCCAATACCAGAAGCACATACACCATCCTCAAACCGAAAGGACCAGAAAAGAAACTCTCTATGTCATAGCAGAGTTAAAATGCCAAATATACAGAACAAAATATAAGTATTAGAAGCTGTAGAAGAGAAACACCAAGTCATATACCAAGACAAACCCATGAGAATAACAGCTGATTTCTCAATAGAAACCTTACAAGTCAAAAGGTCATGGAACAATGTATTTCAAGTTCTGAAAGGCCACAGCTGCCAACCCAACTAACTACTATAAAATTGTGACTAACCACTATAAGACTGTCATAATTCCTGCTTACATCCCATGCAACCTGAGTCAGAAGCTCATTATTTAATAAAAGGGGGACCTGTAAGTCCCTGGCCCCCGTTTTGGGTAACTGTTGCCTTGCTTGCGGATCTTGACCTTGATATCCTCCCTATGCTAATTCCTTGCCAGGTTCCACCCTCCTGAGTGCTTAAGGGAAGTTCCTTGTCTGTGTATCCTGAATAATGGGCGTTAACAGCTTAGATGCAAGATTGTAAAACATCAGTAGCGAACTTCTGCCCTCCAGGGTTCTCCCATTGTGCTGTAAGCCTGTATTTTAGACCTCCTCCCTCCTTCAATAAATGACATTCGGCATTTAAAATTTAAATATATATATATATATATATATATATTTGAATGAATACTGCAAATGTAATCTATGAATACCACAAATGTGATTAATATCATGAGTGTAATTAATGAATATCATGAGTGTAATTTAAAAAATAAATAAATAAATAAAAAATAAAAATGACTGTCATAATTGAGACAAAAAGCATTCTATAATAAAGGCAGACTAAAAGGATTTGTGTTCATTAAGCAGGCTCTATGGAGAATTCCAACAGAAATTACTTGGGCCGAGAGAATGATACACACATCCAAGTGTCTACAGCAGAAAAAAAATTAAATATATTGGAACAGTAGTTTAACAAATGAGAATTAAGATAACACCAACTACTATAAAATCAGCAAAATGCTAAGAATTAATACATACTTTTCAATAATAATCCTGAGCACTAATGTCTCCGTTCTCAAACAAAAAACAACACAGACTAGGAGACTGGATTTTTTTTTTTTTTTTTTTTTTTTTTTTTTGGTTTTTCGAGACAGGGTTTCTCTGTGTAGTTTTGGTGCCCGTCCTGGATCTCACTCTGTAGACCAGGCTGGCCTCGAACTCACAGGGATCCACCTGCCTCTGCCTCCCGAGTGCTGGGATTAAAGACATGCACCACCACCGCCCCGCTTAGGAGACTGGATTTTAAAACAAGATCCATTTGTTTCCTGCCTTCACAAAACACACCTCACCATCAAAGACAGACACTATCTTAGGGGGGCAAGGATGGAAAAGGTATTCCACACAAATGGAGCCAGGAAATAAAGGCAAAATGGTCTTCAAACCAAAACTACTCAGTGGAGATTTTTTAAGATTTAATTGTGTGTGTGTGTGTGTGTGTGTGTGTGTGTGTGTGTGTATGTCTGTGTCTGTACCTGTCTCTGTCTTTAGGTGTCCAAGGTGTCAGAGTCCCCCAGCTACAGGCTGTTGTGAACTACCATGTGGGTGCTGGGATGTGAACTCCAGTCCTCTGCAATAGCCGTATGTGCTCTTAACTGCTGAGCCACCTTTCCAGCCCAGGATTTTATTATTTTTATTTTTATTTTCACATATATGGGAGTGGGCGGTGTTCATGTGAATGAAGTACCTAACAGGGCCAGAAGAGGGCAACAGATTGCCTGGAGCTTGAGTTACAGGTGATTAAGTGCTACTGAAAAGCACTGAGTTTAGGTCTGGTTGGCATTCTCCTAGTGAGAGAAAGAGCACTCAACATGTTACCTTTATACTGTAAGGCCAACAACATTCAAGGTAATTAATTGCACGAGTCTTTAGATTAAACTGAGGCAAAAAAGACCAGAACATATTCTCAAAAAAGCTAGACTGTAAGCCACGCAACAAGGGTGCTGGGAACGGAACTCTGCAGAACAGTGGTACATCTTCTTAAATCCTGAGCATCTCTCCAGCACCATCAGTGGAGATTTTTTAAGAAGGTCACTCATCCTAACTAATGGAACCATCCATCAAGAGCACATTACAAATCTAAACATACTCATTGAACATGGGAGCACCCAATTCCACAGAACAAATACTCTTAGCTATAAAGCCAGAAGTTAACCCCAACACAGTAAGAGTGACTTCAATATTCCATTCTCATCGATAGACAGGTCATCCTAACAAAAAATAAATAAACATCAGAGCTAGATGACATCATAAGTCAAAGGGACCTAACAGACGTCTACAGAACAGCTCATCCAAACACTGCAGAATACACATCCTCTTCGGCAGCCTATGGAATGTCCTACAACAGACCATACATTAGGACATAAGACAAGTCTCATCACACAAGAAAAGTAAAATAACTTTTTGTATCCCACCTGGCCACAGTAGAATAAAGCTAGAAATCAGCAGCAGGAGAAACGAAAGACAATTCAGAAACTAAACAATACACTATTTAATAATAAACAGTTTGCTAAGGAAATCAAGAAGAAAAATTTAAAATTTCTGGAACTGATTGAAAATGAAAACACAACATACCAAAAACCGCTACAATACAATGAAACCAGTCCTCAGTGAAAAATCCAAACCTATAAGGACCTAGACTTAAAAAATCAGAGCAATCTCAAGCTGGAGAGATAGGTCAGAGGTTAAGAGCACTGGCTGCTCTTCAAGAGGTCCTGAGTTCAATTCCCAGCAACCACATGGTGGCTCACAACCATCTATAATGGGATCTGGTGCCTTCTTCTGGCATGCAGGCAGAACACTGTATACATAATAAATAAATCTTTTAAAAAAAAAAAATCAGAGCAATCTCAAGTAAATAGCTTAAGTATGTACCTTATAACCTTGGAAAACAAGAATAAGTCAAACACACAAGCAGCAGATGTAAAAAGATAGTTCAGAGCAGAGGGGGCTAGAAGGACAGACAGCTCAGCAGGTAGAGGTGTTTGCCACCAAGACTGACAGCCTGAGCTCGATCCCCAGGAACCACACAACAGAAGAGAGAACAGACTCACACAAACTATCTATCCTCTGACCTCCCCATGTGAGCTGTGGTGTGCCTGCCACGGCATACGTGCATGACTCTGTGTGCACCACACAACACACAGCTCCCAAATAAATAAATGTGGTATTTTACTCTTTGAAGATGTTCAAAAATATCAAAACAAAAATTAATGAACTGGAAACAAAAAATACAAAGAATTGATGAAATGGTGCTCTTTAAAAATATAAAAAAAAAGATCAATAACTCCTTAGCCAGAAAAATCAAAAAGAGAAAAGATGCAAATTAATCAAATTAGAGATGAAATGGAAAATATTATAACAGATACCAAAGAAACTCAGAAAATCATAAGGACACACCTTAAAAACTTATATTCCATGTGGGAGGAGGGGAGGGATGGGAAACTGTGGTTGGTATGTAAAATGGAAAAAAATTAAAATGGAAAAAAATTTTTAATAAAAAAATTTATATTCCACTAAAGTGGAAAATCTAAATGAAAGATGAACTTCTAGTGCATATGACCTATCAAAAGTTAAACCAAGATGAGACAATTTAAACAGACCTATGATAAGCAGTAACATAAAAGCAGTAATTAAAAATCTCCCAGTAAGAGGGGGAGGAGGAATTGTGGGAGGTAGAGGGGTCAAAGACACTTGGAGAGCATGGCCAGTGGAATCAACTAAGCAGGGTTCATGGGAGCTCACAGAGACTGAAGGGGCAATCTTGGGTCCTCTGCATATGTTATGGTTGTTAGCTTGGTGTTTGGGGGAGACTCCTGACAGTGGGAGTGGGGGTGTCTCTGACTCTTTTGCCTGCTTTTGGGACTCTTTTCCTCCTACAGGGTTACCTTGCCCAGCCCAGTCAGAATGTATTGTATGAGAGAAGAATAAATAATTTTTTTAATCTCCAAGTTGAAAAAAATGGGCTAGGCCTAAAGGAATACACTAACTCTACCAGACCTTTAAGGAAAACTAACATCAACCTTTCTCAAATTATCCCATAAATTGCCGGGCGGTGGTGGCGCACGCCTTTAATCCCAGCACTCGGGAGGCAGAGGCAGGTGGATTTCTGTGAGTTCGAGGCCAGCCTGGGCTACCAAATGAGTCCCAGGAAAGGCGCAAAGCTACACAGAGAAACCCTGTCTCGAAAAACAAAAAAAAAAAAAAAAAAAAAAAAAAATTATCCCATAAATCCCATAAAACAGAAAAGGAATACTTCCAAATTCATTTTACAAAGGCAGATACCAAATGCAAATAAACACACACACACACACACACACACACACACACACACACATTACAGACTAACCTCTTGATGAACTTAGACAAAAAAAAATTATCAATAAAATACTTGCAAACAAAAATTCAAGATCACATTTAAAAACAAATCGTTCACCACAATGAAGTTGGTTCCATTCTGGAGACAGCATGGATGGTTCAATACATGCAAATCAAGAAATATATCACACAAATGGACTCAAAGACAGATATCACATTATCACCTCAAGAGAGGCAGAAAGGCTTTAGACTAAATACAATATCCCTTCATAATTAAAACCATAAAGATACTAAAAATAGGCCAGGTGGTGGTGGCACATGCCTTTAATCCCAGCACTCGGGAGGCAGAGGCAGGTGGATCTCTGTGAGTTCGAGGCCAGCCTGGTCTACATAGTGAGTTCCAGGACAGGCTCCAAAAGCTAAGCAGAGAAACCCTGTCTTGAAAAAAAAAAAAAAAAAAAAAAAAAAAGATAGACCATCTACCCACATAATAAAAGCTATATATAACCAACTTAGAGCCAATTCGTGACAAACGGAGAAAAACTTTATGGAATCATTTCCACTGAGATCAGGAACAAGACAAGGTGTCCACGCTGTCCACTCCTACTCCACAGAGTGCTTGATGTCTTAGCAGAGTAGTAAGGGACACAGATAGGAAAAGAAGTCAAAGAATCCTTACTGCAGATGATATGGATCTATACATGAGACCCTAGACTTCATCATAGAGCTGACACTTTCAACAAAGCGGCAGAATACAAAATTAACACACAAAGGTCAACAGCTTTCCTACATACCAATGACAGACATACAGAGAATGAAATCAGGAAAGCAATTCCATATACCATGACCACAAAAAAAAAAAAAAAATGATAATGATAACAAAATACCTGGGAATACACTTCGCCAAAGAAGAGATAGACCTGTACAATGAAAACTTGAAGAAGTGGGTAAGAAAACTGAGGAAGACAACAGGAAATGGAAAGACCTCCTATGCTCACCGGAAGAACAGCAAAAGCAATCTACGAATTCAATGCAGTCTCTAACAGAATCCCAACACCATGTTACAATTCACACAGAACAAGCAGGGAAAGATGGCTCTGAGGTTAAGAGCACCTGCTGCTCTTGCAGAAGACCCAGGTTTGGTTCCCAGCAACCATATGGTGGCCCACAATCATCCATAACTCCAGTTTCATGGGATCCAATGCCCTCTTCTGGCCTCCACAGGCACCTCATACGTGGTACACATACATACAGGCAGGCAAAACACGCATATATACAAAAGCTAAAGGTCTAAAAATTTTTAACTCGAGATTTCATCTCACTTGAATTAGAATGATTATTAACAACAAAAAAGATGATAACAAACAAATGCTAGCAAGGATATGAGGGAAAAAGAATCCTCATCATTACTAGTGGGGATGTAAACTTATACAGCCACTATAAAAACCAGTGTGGAGGCTTCTCACAAAAGTGAAAACAGAAATTCCATGACCTAGCTATACCACCCCTGGGTATATACCCAAAGAACTCTGAATCTTATCACAGGGATGACTGCACGTCTATGTTTATTGCTGCTGTAGTCACAACAGCTAAGACAAACAGCCGAGATGACCGTCAACTAATGAATGGACAAGGAAAAGGTGGTGCCTGTAACAATAGATTCTATTCAACCGTAAAGAAAAATGAAATTCGCGTTAAAATGTATGGACTGAAAAACAGGATATTAAATGAGACAGTCCAGGTTCAGAATGCCAAAGACAACATGATTTCTAAAATGCAGGTCCTGGCTTCTAAGCTTTATATATGCATATACGTGGGAGGATGTATAGAGCCCAGGAAACTAGAAAGGGACCCATGAGAAGGGAGAAAAGAGAGTTTGATGAGGTGGGCAGTAGAACTCATGTGCTACACAAGCAAAAGGAGAATGCCAGATGTTTAAATGATTAATCAGGAAAAGACAGGCAGAGATACGGGGCAGGAAGAGAGTCAGCCAAAGCTAATGAAGGGCTTAGATGCCTTAAGAAAATCTAATACCTGACAAATTTTTAAAAAATAATAATTTAAGCCAGGCGGTGGTGGCACACGCCTTTAATCCCAGCACTCGGGAGGCAGAGCCAGGCGGATCTCTGTGAGTTCGAGGCCAACCTGGGCTACCAAGTGAGTTCCATGAAAGGCACAAAGCTACCCTGTCTCGAAAAACCAAAATAATAATAATAATAATAATAATAATAATAATAATAATTTTTTAAAAAAGAGCTGGGTATGGTGGCACCCGACTTATACCCCAGCACTTGGGAGTCAGTGGCAGGGGAAACTTCATGAGTTCGAGGGCAAACTGGGCTACATAGAGAATTCCAGGCCAGCCAGATCTACACAGTGAGACCCTGTCTCCAAAAATCTACAAAATTGGGGACTGGAGAGATGGCTCATGGGTTAAGAGCTCTTCCAGAGGACCAAGGTTCCATTCCCAGCACCCACATGCTAACAACCATCTGTAACTGGTTCCAGGGAATCTAACACCCTCCTCTGATCTCCATAGGCGACCAGGCATGCACGTGGTGTACATACATACATGCAGACAAAGCACTCATATACTTAAAAAAATAACTCAATCCTTTTAAAAATTAAAAAAACAGCCGGGCGGTGGTGGCGCACGCCTTTAATCCCAGCACTCGGGAGGCAGAGGCAGGCGGATCTCTGTGAGTTCGAGGCCAGCCTGGTCTCCAAAGTGAGTTCCAGGAAAGGCGCAAAGCTACACAGAGAAACCTTGTCTCAAAAAACCAAAAAAAAAAAAAAAAAAAAAAAAAAAAAAAATTAAAAAAACAATTTAAAAGGAGTTTAAACAGTTAACCCACATGAGTAGATAAAGCTGCTCCCAGAAGCCGTAAGTTACTGAACAAAAATCTCAGTGCCAGGCGTGAGCTACCTCCCTCTGAGTTGGTAAGGAAGGCCCTAAACAATATAAGCAATTGCCGCCGCTGTGGTTGCCCGCCAGCGCTAAGACCCCATCGCTGGAGGCATCCTGTGCCTTGTCTATGCCCATACAGTAATGCTGCTCTCGGCTTTGCTCAGGAAAGTGTCTCCTGCCCCACCCCTACCGCCATGGTCAGCAGTGGCTACAGAGACTTAGAAAAAAAAAACGCCTGTTGAATGACAACCAGTGGGAAACCTATATGACCCCCTCCAAGGCTCAGGGAACATTTCAGAAAAAGAGGTGGAAACCACATCAAGAACCGGAGGAGGTGGTGGGTGCAACGCTGAGTTCCAGCAGCACTCTTGAACTCACAGCATCAATGATTACCTGCACAAGAGCTACACAAAATTGGACCAGTTGCCTTGTCATGGAAGGGAGGGGGCTCATGAGCCCCACTCCTCTCTCAAGATTTCTACAGAATTAATGGGGGGAGGAAGGGAGAAGCATTTTCTTTAGTAGTGTAGCCATGAGTAAGGTGCCTGTACTTCTGTAAATAACCATCATGAAACTCACTACCACCCCTCACCACCACCCCCCACCACTCCTACGCCCGCCCGCGCGCATGAAAGGCGGGTGGGGAGGGGGCTAGTTAGGAAGGGGGAGGGGATTAGCAGGAAGGAGTTTGAAAGGGACAAGAGAAGGGTGCGGGGAGCTGAATATGATTCAAACACATTCTGGAAGCTGAACTCTTGTCTTTCTGATTGTGAGCCTAGCTTTTAATGGCTAAGCCGACTTTTCAGCCCTGAAATACACTTTGTACATGTATGAAAATGTCATAATAAAACATAATATTACCAATAAAACCAATCATTATGTATAATTAATATACACTAATACACTTCATAAAAAATGAGGTACAAAAAGCCAACAGCATTCTACAGCAGCCCTTAAAAACTGCACAACCTGTATCTACCAGAAACACCAGACAGCCAAAATTGAGGGACATTATACAAGACTATCAAAATGACAATACCTTGAAAAAAAGATGGCCAAGGAACTATTCCTGAAAACATGAAACATGAATGACATAATGGCCATGTGCGGCAGTCTGCGCCTATAATCCCAGCATTCAGGATGCTGAAGTAGAAGGATCACAAGTTAAGACCAGCCTGGGCTACATAACAGGACCTTCACCCTTTCCCCTTAAAAAAGGGAGGAGGGGAGCTGGGCAACGGTGGCCCATGCCTTTAATCCCAGCACTTGGGAGGCAGAGCCAAGCAGATATCTGTGAGTTCGAGGCCAGCCTGGGCTTTATAACAGGACCTTCACCCCTTCTCCTTAAAACGGGGAGGAGGGGTTGGAGAGACGGCTCAGCTGGTAAGAGCAGTGGCTGCTCTTCCAGAGGACCAGGGTTCGATTCCCAGAACTCACATGGCAGCTCAAGACTGTAACTCCAGTTCCAGGGGTTTCAACACCCTCATACAGACATACACACGGGCAAAACGTCAACGCACATTAAATAATAAAATAAAATAAGGATGACCACCAAATGCAGTGTACGGCACAATGGCAGACAGACAGGGTTAGACTCCAAAAAAGACAAGAAATGAAAGTGTCCACAAGTACAGCTTGCAGATAGAACAAACAATACTGCCACATAAATGTTAACTTTTCCGACTTTAGTAACTGGTCTATGACTGTATAAGGCCTTGCTCTCAGAAAGTAGACATTAAAACGTGTTAAGAGGATGGTGCCTGCAACCTTCTCCTAACAGCTCAGAAAAGTAACAATACATCAGGAATAGAGAATGATACAACAAATGTTAAAAATAACAATACAGCCAGATGTCAGTGGCCCACGCCTTTAATCCCAGCACTGGGGAGACAGAGCCAGGCCGATCTCCGTGAGTTCGAGGCCAGCCTGGTCTACAGAGCAAGATCCAGGACAGGGAACAAAACTACACAGAGAAACCCTGTCTTTAAAAAAAAAAAAAAAGCGAAACTAGAAGAGTGCATACTGGATTTTGTTCTCTCCCAGTTTTCAGTAGACTTGGAATTATTTCAAAATAGGTTTAACTATGGAAAACTACTTTAAGCATTTGGTTGAGATATGAGCCTGGATTTATGGAGTTTTCTCTGAGAGCTCAGCAACCTAGTCATCCCTTAAATAGCTGAGACTTTATTTTTGGATATCATAGATCCCTTTGTCCGTTACTAGCTTGGCCCCAGCGTCCTTGTGTACACTCAGCTGGTCTGAGGGTTCATCAGATTTGAAGTCACCAGAAGAAACGTCTTTACTCTAAAACACAAGCCAGACGAGCACAGTGACTCACACCTGTAATCCTAACACTTAGGAGGCTGAGGCAGGAGGATTTCTCCAAGTCCAGTATAGTCTAGGGAGTCCCAGACAAGCCTAGGTTGTACAGTGAGAAGACTGGGGGATGGGGCCGGGGGGGGGGGACAGAGAGAGAAAAACAGAAACAGAGAGACAGAGAGAAAGACAGAGAGGGAACACACAGACAGACAAGACCAGGACCTAGGGTGCAATTACTGGTAGAGGCATCACGTACCAAAGTCTCTGGGTTCAAATTCCACCACCACCAAAGCACACACACACACACACACACACACACACACACACACACACACACAAATAAAATAAAAACCTGTTCATTTCATCAGCAGCACCCACTGTGATCTCTCAAGTCTGCTCTCTCCCTCAATCCCTGCCATCTTTAGCTGCATTTTACATCTTGTTCTATTCTGAGGCAAAACTCAGTCCAAAATGATTGAGCTCTCTAAGAAAGCATCACTAACACGCAGAAGCTGGTAAATTCAGGCCATGCAGTCTTCCTCCTGCTCACACACCGGGCACTAGGGACTCACAATACCCACAGGGGCTTCGACGGCAGAAAACACCCATAGGAAACCCGCAGGTTTCCCTGTCACCGTGTCCAAAGCCCGTGACACCCTGCAGCACAGCTTTGGGCCACGATGGTCTATTGAAGGTGAGAGAAACATCCATCACTCACTTCCAAAGGTCAAAACTGAGCACATTTTAGATATTTATAGCAAGAACAATGAATAAGATCTCAGCTTACTAATATAAAACAAAGCACTGATGAACTCAGGGAACATTGTTTTGCTGCTACCACTATGCAGTGCTTTATATTTCAGCAGTTTGGACAACACAAAAACAAAAATCCCACATGCAGACATTAAAATGAGAGCCTTTTACATATTGCCTTCCTTCCTGACACTACCAGGCTGAAGGGAGTGTCAGAGGCAGGGTGAGACTGTGCCCAGGGGAGCCAGCGAATGGGGAGTGGGGCTGTAATAGCAATACTGATTTGAGCTTGTGTTTGGGGAAGCAAGCAACTTCTCAAATACACAGCCACAAAACTTCTCCATAATGTGTCTTTCCAAAAGAAGAATGAGCACAAATAAAAAGTGTTTTCCAGCTTGTAATCACTGCTGGTTTCTGAGCAACAAAAGGAAGAGATGGACTGTAGCAAATTAGAAGACACCCCCACAAGGTTGTCAAGGAAACCAAACCACGTATATTTTTCTACAAAAAAAGAAAAGAATCGCAGGTAAGGTGAACGTGCCACAGCATATTTGGTGACAAAGGACTACCATCCCTTGGAAAACGTTTTAAGAGGCTAAATCGATTTGCAAGCTATTTATGAAGTACTTTGTCCGCAATGCCAGCAGGTATTCCCAAACTCCCAGGTTGAAGGATTCTGCTGCTGCCTTCCTAAAAGCAGCTAAGCCTGGGCCACTGACAGGGCAAAACATTTCCTAAGGTCTTTTCCGGAAAAATTAACATCATCCAAAAAAGAAAGGAACTATCCCCGCCCCCTCCCCCCCCCCCAAAAAAAGGAGAGGAGAATTCCTAATTTTAGACTTTTTTTTTTTTTTTCAAAATGGAAGTCTTTTTTAAATGCATTGGTGTGCGGGTGCGGGTGTGTGTATGTGTGCTTTAAGAGCAAAGACTGAGTGTATGCAAACCAAAGCAGTAGCTGAGCTTGGCTGTGCCATTTCAGAGTGAAAAAAAGACAGAAGTGGGAAGGGGGACAGGGTGTCAAGTTGGCAGGGCACGTGTAAACATCAACCACGAGTAGGTGGTTGGTACATCAGTAGGGCAAGGTGACACGCTGGTGAGAGCACTGGATGAGGACCGCTGACAAGCACCAAGGGAGGGGAGGGGACGACACGGACACACCGTGAGCTCTCAGGTGTAAGGCCTGCAGCGAGAGCATCTGCAGCAGCACCCCTGTGAGGTGCAGCCCGCCCAGGAACCCCGCAGTCCCATCCCCTCAGCACCCCATCATCTCAGAGCCCCATCCCTCAGCTCGCTATGCCCTCGGATGGAGCCCCGACCTCTCAGCTCCCCATCCCCCAGATGGAGCCCTATCCTTCAAACTCCCCATCCCCTCAGACTGAGCTCCATCCCTCTGCACACCACCCCTGCGCGCTCCTCCCGCCGTCTGACCCCGCGGGGGAAATAAATGGCTTCGGGACGCCCAGCGAAGCGTGAGTGGGCGAGATGGGGCGCGGCTCTTACCCGGTGCCGCAGTCAACCACGCAGGGAGGCAGAGAGCCCGCCATGCTCGGCCACGAGGCGCTCGGTCCCCGCCTGCGCCCCAGTCTGCGCCCCGGAGCCCAGCGCCCCGATGCCGGTTCGCCGCCAGCACCGCTCCTCCCTAGGATCCGCCGGGAGCCCAGAGGCGCCGCCGTCGCATGACGTCACTCTATAGTTAGCCAATCGGGAACGCGCACGCTCCGCCCTCTTGTCAGCCATCCGTAGTGCTGGCAGCGAGGCGTCTTAGCCTACGCACCCATCCAGTTGAAGCGATTGGAGTTTATTTTTAACTGGCATAAGGTGAATATGACCCTACTTACGAGGCCTGAATTCTTTCTCTTCTCTCTTTTTTTAATTTTTTTTAAAGATTTATTGTGTGTGTCTGTCTGTCTGTATGTATGTATGTACGTTGGTATGTGTATGTGAGTACAGGTACTCTTGGAGCCAGAGACATAGGCTCGCCTGGAGCTAGAATTAGAGACAGCTGTGAGCTTCTTGATGCGGGTACTGGGAACCGGACTTGGTTCCCCTGGAAAAGCCGCAAATGCTCTTAATGGCTGCGCCTCTCTCTTCTCTTAATTCTCACTTCAAACGTTCACTTCATTTTCTACCCCAACAATCCCTTGATTTTATTCCTAACACTTAAAGCTGGTTTGGGTATTAATTTATTTGTAGTTAGTCACCTCTACTGGACTATAGGTTCTCCTGGGACGGGGGCTCATGCTTCACACATTTGGGGCTCAGATAGAAGTCCCCTTAATGTTAAATGAATAACCTCCACTATAGGAAAAAAAAAATACTTTCAACTGTCTATCTGATAGAGCATTGCACAATTTATCCTGGGAGAAAATCAACAGATACATAGCTAGACTTAAGGAATAAATGGCCTTAGTCAACACCATACCAACATTATTATTAGGAAATATTTTCTAATATCAAAGATAGGGTGGTTATCCAGCATCACTATGGAAACCAGAGACTAAAGAAGAGAAACACCTACCGCTGCTGGTTCTAAAGGTACCAGCAGTCCCATCTGCAGCCAGCTCCTTACCCTCTAAAGTTCTGGACTGTGATGCCTGAGGAACTCGATTCTCTTGGTCTTCACTGGGACTTAAAGCATTGTGTTTTTTCCACAGGAGAAGAATTAGATTAGGTAACTCATTATCTTTTTTTTCTTTTCTGTATTCAAAGGAACAAATAATAAACAGATAGTCCTAGACCTAGAAAATATTCAGGGGAACTAGAGAGAGAAGTAGAAGAAGAATATGGAACATCCCAAATGGGACCCAGAACCAGAGACAAGACTGTCTCCTTCTGTGCATGTTACCAATGCCCTGCCCAACTCTGACTGTTTGTTTGTTTGTTTGTTTGTTTTTGAAACCTGGGCCAGAGCAGCAAAATCCTACTACAGGTTGTTGCACTGACATGTATTTTAGTGTCACTTACTTGATGTAAATTTGTTATATTGGTCGTGCTTGAACAGGGTGATTGATGGTTAATGTTGATTGACAACTTGACAGGACCTAGAACACCTAGGAACAAACCCCCAGGCATGTCTGTGAGGAAGTTTTTATACTGTGTTGACTGAGGTGGGAAGCCCCATCCTAAATGTGGTTGGGATCCCAGGATGAGTGAAAAGGAGAAGGCCAGCCGAGCACTACCGCTCATCTCTCTTTGGTTCCCGACTGCAGACACGGTATGACCAGATGCCTCCCACTTCTGTAGCCATGGCAAGGATTTCATGCTCAAACTGTGAGATAGTAAAATGTCCTTGATACTGCCTTTGTCGGGCATTTTGTCACAGCAAGAGAAAGTAACTAATGCAAACAGTAAACAAGATGCTTACGGTATCTGGCTCCAGAGTCTGGTGAGAGGTAGCACCCGTGATCAAAAGATTATAATATAAATGCTAGATACGGGAAGTGCGAGGTTCCCACAAAGCCATTAGGGCCCCCCTGACCCTGACTTTTGGACCAAGTAGGCGTCTCCCGAAGCCATGGAATATGGGTAGAGAGAGCAGCTAGGTAGAGGGGGATACGGAATGTGTGTGTACTTCTGGGAGAGGAAGCTTATCAAAGCCAGGACAACCCCAGAGCCCAGCTGTTGCCCTGTCTACTTCACCAGGAAGAAACTGTTACAGAAACTTGACCTGGCCAGTAGCAAAGAGTGTGCCTTTCCTGGAATCGTCCCCACTGCATAGGACTTACTGGGAAGGACGGCCACTCAGTCACTAGGAGGAGAAAGCTACTTCTGACTTCAGCAATTTCCTCTAGACACCACTAGCCCTAAAGATTATCAAAGATGTTTTTGTGCCAGGGTTATGCCTGTTTTTCCCTCACTTGGGAGGCTAAAGAGAGAGGATGGGACATTCAAGGCCATCCTAGGATACAGCGTTAGGCCATGACCCAAACAAATTAAAAAAAAAAAAAGATATTGTTGTGGGCAGCCAGTAGAACACAAAGGTAACTAGATTCCCTAGAATGAGCAAATTGTGCTATCTCATTTTGTAACTCAGACAGCTCGGCAGTTCAATTCAATGGTGTCATCAGGAGCCTATACATCCTGTCCCAGCAGGCCCTGCTCACTGGCCTTGTGTGTGCTTATCCTCTTCGCTTTCAACATGGCTACAGCAGTTCCATGTGCAGAACTAGAATGATAAATTCCCTCTGAGAGAGAGAAGAGGAAACTGAAGAGGCAGTGTCCCCTCTGCCTCCCCTTTTGTTCCCCTAACCAATGCCTCTTTCCTAGTGGAGATCTAGGAATCTAGTGGGTCACGAGAAATCACCACAAATGGAGTGGCCTAATACGTATGCTTTCACCATTCAAGAGGCCTACAGGCAAATATCAAGATGTAGATGGGGCTACGTTCTCTAAAGACTGTAGGGAGCTTCTGTTCTGTGCCTTTTACCCACTTCCAGGAGCTGCTGGCAACTCATGGGTTCCTTGGCTTGTGCATGTATCACTCATCTCTGCCTGCATCATCAAGCATGTGTGTTTATCTGTTTTCTGTGTTTCTGTGGGATTCTCTCTCTCTCTCTCTCTCTCTCTCTCTCTCTCTCTCTCTCTCTCTCTCCATATGTGTGTGTAGATGTTCATGCACATGTATGTGCATGCATGTAGAGGCCAGATCTGGATCAACCTTAGGTATCATTTCTAAGGCACTATCCACCTTTTTTTTCTTTTTTTTTTCTTTTTTTTTCTTTTTCTTTTTCTTTTTTCTTTTTTTTTTTTTTTTGAGACAGGGTCTCTCACTGGCCTGGAATTCCTCAAGTAGGCTTGGCTGACTGGCCAGTGAACCCCAAGAATCTACCTAGCATCACCTCCCAGCACTGATATTGTGAGTGCACACCATCCTTGAATCTTCCTCATGGGTTCTCGGAATCAAACTCAAGTCCTTGGGCTTCCACAGCAAGTGCTTTACCCTCTTAGCCATCTCCCCAGCCCCAATGGTCACCCCCCCAGCCCCTAATGGTCCTCCTTCTAAGGAAGCCAGTTATGTTGAATTAATTTACTCACCTATGCAATATATTCCGAATAAGATCACATTTACAGACATGCAAAGTTAAGACTTCAACATGTCCTTTTAGGAGATGCTGATCAACCCATAACACCAGCTATGCCAAAGGTAGTCATCAGTGCTGTGTTGACTGTTACAGATAACCCCTCTGTCTGGAGATCAGCCTCATGACCTTTGAAGCCTTTGGTGCCCAACACCTGCCTCGCATGTGCATTGATTTACAAGAAGGGGGGATTGCTATTTCATAAGACACACTATGTCAGGGTGCAAAGGAAGCTGCCTGCCAGTGAAGAAGAAGCCCCATCAGGACCCAACCACACTAGCATCACAATCTCAGAGTTCCACCCTTTAGAACTGTAAAAGAAAGTTCTGGTGCTCAACGGGAAAGCCAGTGCGTCATGGCAGTCTGAGCAAACTAAAATGGTGCTCAGAGCACCTTCCCGTCTTCCTTAGATTGGAAGCTCATATGAATCAGGTACCAATTGCCTCTGCTTTGACCATACCTAGGGCAAAACACCTACAAAAGTACAAATCTCACGTTCTGTAAAAAGTAAAGCACAATTTTTGATCATTGTATTAACAATGAAGTATGTGCTCTCCAATAAGGGCAAAACTCTGGCTACTAAATGCATATTAACCCAGGGTGTATTTCCCTGTGAGTGCCTGGCCTGCCTCTCTCTTTTGTAGCCTGAATTCAACTGGTAATGAGAGAAATGTTTGAAGGAGCTTTCATTTGCAGGAAAGGCATATCTATTTTTGCTCCTCCCTGGCAATGGCTTCTCACTGAAAGGAGAGCTCCTATATAGAATGATGTATGGCCTTGTGGTAGATGTCATAGCTACCGTCCTGACCTCTGAAGCAGCCCAGCACTAGTCTCTCAAATGAACTGTTATAAACATCTTTCAATGATGCATATTTATATGCATATGAAGATGGCCAGAATAAAATAATCGGGTCTTAGAGATTGTCTAATTCATGGAACTTAGCCCATGCGTAACTGAGTAATGCAATCTTACTTCCTGTATTTAACTAGTAGTACAGGGCCAAGAAAGAAAAAGAACACAAAAACTAAAGGCTCTCTTCAAAAACTGCCCACCCAGCAGCTCTATAAACCTTAAATCTCAGAGCTGTAGGCAGGGTCGAGCTGGGTGTTCTCTGTTGCCATGAGGATTCAAACAGAGAAAAGAGAACCAAAAAATTAGAACTCAGTTCCTTTCAAAGTATCTGGCATTCTCCTTTAAGAGGAAGGGCCTGTCACTCCTCTCAATGGACCTCTGTGGTGTCCTGGCAACAGCGGGAGAAAATGATCCAAGCAGGAGTCGATTGGCTAAGTGTTCAGAGTGTGTTAGAGAGTAGATAACAGAGCACAGCCACAAGACTTCAGGAAATAATCTAGAGATCTGAGCATGTTCACAGCTCTGCTTTGTTTCTGTCTCCGTTCTGGGCAATTACTCAGGCTGAAGCCTGGTCCTCTACACCCCCTCTGACCCTCTCTTCCTAAGCTACCCAGCTGCAAAGTCTCGCTCATCCAGGCCCCCCACCACTTCCTTTTCATCTGCCTCTGTTGTTTCCTCCTCCTCTTCCTCCTTTTCTTTCAATGAAGAAGGGTCTCGTTTAACCCAGGCTAGCTAACATTGAACCCAGTATGTGTCAAAAGATGACCTTGAGCTCCTTATCCTCCTGCCTCCACATCCCAAGTGCTGGGGTTTACGCAGCACCAGGTATCAAGCCAGGGTCCTATGCATGCCAGGCAAGAACTCTCTACCGGCTGAGCTGTGTCCCAGCCCTAGTCCCTGCTTCTTATTCCTACTGTCGTTCTCGCTGTCTCCAGGCTTTTGCCTCCCTAACACATTTTCTTATAGATTGGACTTCTGTGACGGACATCATTACCAAACACAGAAAGTTCACATAACATGTCAGTTTCCCTCCTCCCAAACCTTCTTCAATACACTATTATTATAGAATTTGGTCCAAACCGGAAGTGTGGCATTCCACTCCTGACACACACAAAGAAAGAAAGAAAGAAAGAAAGAAAGAAAGAAAGAAAGAAAGAAAGAAAGAAAGAAAGAAAAGAAAGAAAGAAGTGCGGCATTCATGGTCCTGTGATCTGCTCCTAAGTTAGCACCCTACTTTCACCCCATATTATGTCCCTGGACACATCTGTATAGACCAAGCCACACTGCTTCCCAGACCCTCTGAATTATCATGCAACCGCATCCCCCATCTAGAACCTTCTTCACCTGCCTCATCCTCTTTGTCCTTCAAGACTCTCTTCAAAGCTCACTCACCCTTCCAGTTTTAATTCACTTCTCTGTATTCATTCCACAAAACACTCTGAGTGCTTCCTCATACCTCTCCTCAGTGACAGTCACTAAGCCTGTACCTGTGTTCAGCATCCAGAGGTGAAATTGGAGGTCTGCATCTCAATAAGATGCTCTGCAGTACCAAACAGTGCTTCTGTTCCCTACCCGGCTCGTAAGGAGAGTCGTATTACAATATCTTCATTTACAGTACATTTCACCTTGACTCGTTAGAACATCCCCACAAGATACATATTACAAATAGATGTGTATTACAAATAGCCTTTTAATCAAATAAGAATACCAGGCACATAGTTTTAAAATTAGCATAGATTAAAATCTTATTTCCTTCTGAGCACCTTCAAACTGCTCCCTAGAGAAAACAGGAAAACACTGAGTCCTTACAAAAATCAGCATCTGGTAGACACAGGTATAAAGGACGTTAGGGCCAGGAAGACTCTCAGCCTGCAGTGTATGTAGCCCCAGCCCTTTATGAGTTCAGCTGCACTCTCAGCCTGCAGTATAGTCCCAGCACCTTGATGATTTCAGATGCACTTTCCTGCTCTTGAGCTCTTTAATGCTTTCTATTTCCAGTAACGAATCCTATGAATTCCCACGAGGTGATCCCTGTGTGCTCTTCACTAAGTAGTATCCAGCCGAAAAATCATTTTGCCAATACGGAATGAAACTGCTGAGTGGCCGTAATTGGGCTCCAAGCGACTCGGACAGTATGTGCTGCCAAAGGCTAGGGTCTGGGTTTCTTGCCACTGCTCAGTCACACAAGCAACAGGTTTGGATGAGTAAGCATCTCAGGACTCAATCTCTCTTCCCTTCCTTCCTTCCTTCCTTTCCTTCTTTCTTTCTTTCTTTCTTTCTTTCTTTCTTTTTTTCTGTTTTGTTTGTTCTCACCATATAGTTCTGACTAACCTGGAACTTGTAATGTAGCAGGAAGGGACTCAAACTTAAAGCTATCCTCCTGTCTCTTCCTCACAAGTGCTTGGACTACAGACATATAACACCACACCCACTGTTTTTTTTTCCAGTGTAGAAGTTAGGTAGAGTTTATTATGGTACAGTCACACTCACATGAACACACACACACACACACACACACACACACACACACACACACACACTTGTTTAGGGGAGCGTGGAATGTGAAGGTATGGTGGTAGGGATTTTGAGATTGACTTGAGCACCATTCCATTAACCTCCCCCACAACAGAACATCTGGCCTTTTCCCATATCCCCTTGGTTGAAAGAAATGAGGACAGGGACTATGCCTTCTCCTCTGTCTTAGTCTGATCTCTGTTACTAAAATAAAATGACTGGAACTGGGTCCTTCATAAAGAAGAGAAGCAGATTTAGCTCACCGTTATGGTGGTTTGAGGGCATGGTCCCAGCATCTCCTGGGCTCCTCCGAGAGCCTTGTAGCAGATGGTGTCACTGCATTGGAAGCCCACAAGAAAGCAGTGAGTGTTCCATGTGGAGAGGGATTCATGGGGGCACAACTCTTCTCAATAGAGTGTAGTCCTGTGAGACTTCAGTCCACTCAGGAGAGCAGTGTCCCCGACCTCACCGTCTCCTGTTAAGCCTCACATCTTAAAGGCTCCACAGTGTCCACAACACCACATGAGACTAAGATTCTGACACGTAAATTACTGATAGCAAACCAAATCCAAACCTTAGCACCCCCAAAGCCCAAGCTTGCTGTCCTGTCTCTTCGCTGGCACAGTGATTTCTCCCTTGACGGTTTCATTTCTGCTTGGTGGCTTTAGCATGAGTAACTCTGTTTTTACTTTTTTTCTGCACATTTATTTCGTTAATAGTTAGTTGGGGGTGTACTCATGCCACAGCACCCATATGGAAGTCAGAGGACAGCTTACTGGAGTAAGTTATCTACTTTTACCATGTGAGGCCAAGAGATCCAACCGGTTGTGCGGTTTGGAGACAAGCGCCAGTACCTAATTAGCCATCTTGTTGGCCCTCCATTTTGAGTTTAAGTTTGGTTTGTTAGGCCACAAGGCAGGAATGTAGTCTAAAACCAGAGCCTTCTGTGATTTTTATTTAGCAGAGGAGTGAATATGTTATAAGGTACATATATATGTATGTATGTATGTGTGTATGTAAGTATATGTATACGTATGTGTGTGTCTGTGTATATGTGTGTGTGTGTGTGTGTGTGTGTGTGTTGTAGAAGCATAGAAAGTGAAGATATGGTGTTCCAAAATGCAACTGTACTCGGAAAAAAAAATCCTATGTGTTTCATCATTTGTCGTCATAAAGTCCACTCTGCCAGGGGACTAAGTGATCGGGGTGGGAAAGATAGCCGAAGGGTTTCAGAGACAGGACAGTGGGCTACCTAGGGATCACCAAGGCAAGGACTATCAGCTCTGATTAGATGTACTATTCCACAGAGGGACCAACTTCAAAAGCGTCAAATAATCAGAGTGGCAGAGGGGGAGAAGCATTGCCAGAGGCCAGGGGTGACTCGGGAAGGAGCTGGAGGAGGGAACAGACATAGACATGTGAGCACTTGAGGCTGAAAGAAAGGTTTGAAATCAAAAGGTTTCCGTTCTGTCCTACAACATTGCTGCTTTATGCTATACAGGAAGCATCCAAAGGCAGTGTTTTGTTTTTAAGACAGGATGTCTATAGTCTACACTGGCCTAGAACTCACTCTGATAGACCAGTCTGACCTTGAACTTGTGGTATCTAATTGCTGTGCCTCAGCAATTAGATTTTTTTTCGTTTTCCAAAAAAAAGGGTTTTTTTTTTTAACCTGAAAAGTAAAATTGTGTGTGTGTGTGTGTGTGTGTGTGTTTCTGTGTAAGCATATATATGTTTGTGTCTATTTGCATATGTCTATGTGTATTTGTCCATCTATGCATGTGTGTGCATTTGTGCGTGTGCTTGTATTTATCCATGCATTTGTGTGTGCTCATTTCTGGCTGTATATCTATATGTTTATCTGCATCTATCTGCACATCTGTATATGCCTCTGTGTCTCTGTGTCTCTGTATGGGTCTGTATATCCAGTTCATGTATTACTGGATAAGAGTACAGAGGGTAGGTACAGACATTAACTAGAGAGCCACAGGGTGGGGTTATAGATAGATGATTATGGTGTCAATAGGATTAACAAAGGCATCTCCCAGCTATAAACGAAGATCTCTGAAGCTGTTGGATTGAAAATGAGGGAAAGGCAAATACAAATTACATGTCCTTGGGTACAGTGAGGCTTTGCCTTGGAGGCAACGTCCGCAGAGAGATGCTCAGAATGGAGGGGTTGTGGATCTGAAGCTGAGCAGAAGGCAGACACTATTCACTGTTCTAGTTCCCCAGAGCCTGCCTGACCCTCCCTGAGCTGGGAGAGGTGAGCAGCAGGTTATTTATCCCTGCTAGTGCCTGGCAGGAGAGATACAGAAATGCCAACTGTCTTTTCTCAGCTCCTGAGTTTCCTCTCCCCGTCTTCCTCAGAGCTCTGCCAGCTTCCAAGACCTTGGCAGACCTCCCAACTTAATTATTCATTCCGTTGTCCCCAGATTTGTTTGTACGTTTCAGAACTGGTGTCCCAGTTTAGGGCTCGGATGGTCTGTGTCCCTTGGCCATCAGCTGTCCTGAGCCTTGCCTCCTGCCTCTGGCTTGAGCATCCTTTTCCTCTCCCACAGATGCAGGGACAACCTTGACGTGGTCTCCCAACCACGTGACCTGTGGGAGGCTCCACAAGCTCCTGGTGTTTTTTAAGAATCCCTCTGTCTTACAATTCCAGGACTTTTTTTTTTCCTTTTTTTTTCTTTGTGTGTGTGTGTGTGTGTGTGTGTGTGTGTGTGTGTGTGTCCATCAAAGAGTGAAAGAACAGCTTTTGAAACTTAGCTCTCTCCTTCAACCATGTGAGTTCCAGGGATCTAACTGAGGTCATCAGCTTAGCAGCCAGTGTCCCTGACCCAGTGAGCCACCTTGCAGATTGTTTGTTTGTTTTTTGTTTTTGTTTTTTGAGACAGGGTTTCTCCGTGTAGCTTTGCGCCTTTCCTGGAACTCACTTGGTAGCCCAGGCCGGCCTCGAACTCACAGAGATCCGCCTGGCTCTGCCTCCCGAGTGCTGGGATTAAAGGCGTGCGCCACCACCGCCCGGCTCGCAGATTGTTATATAGAAACTTTGCCTCAAGAGATGGAAAACGGAGCTAGGGATGTATCTCAGTTGGTTGAGTGTTTGCCCAGCTGGCAAAGAGCCCTTGGTTCCTCGCCAGCACCACACAAAGGAGGCATGGTACTGCGTGCTTATAATCCCTGTACTTGGGAGGCTGAAGCAGGAGGATTGTATGACTTCCAGGCTAGCCTGAGATATAGAGTAGATGCTGCCGAGAGAGAGAGAGAGAGAGAGAGAGAGAGAGAGAGAGAGAGAGAGAGAGACAGAGAGAGACAGAGAGAGACAGAGAGAGACAGAGAGAGACAGAGAGAGAGAATCAATGGAAAAAATGAAAGAATCTGTGAAGAAAATGGCCTCGTTGAACTTCTAGACATGGGTAGTCAGTCCTGAAGTCCATCAGCCTGAAATGGGGAGTGGCGGTGGGAGGGGTTGGTGAGTCTTTCCCATCAGACTGTAAGATTGTTGGGCACAGTGGCACATGCCTTTAATCCCAGCACTTGGGAATCATAGGTAGTCGAATCTCTGAGTTTGAGACCAGCCTAGTCTACATAGTGAGTTCCAAGACAACCAGAGCTACATAGTGAGACCATGTCTCAAAAAGGAAAAAAAAAAAAGAATGTCATGATTAACATCCCCCTGAGACAGGTTTTGGAATTGATCTCCAGGTCACTGTTGAAATTCTAGATTCCACCCATTAAAATCATAAACATCTCTGAGAAGGGCAGGGGCTGCAGGGTTTACACACCACATTGTAAATTAATTGCTGTTTCCTGAGCCAGTAAGTAAGGATGCAGGGAGACGGGAAAGGGGGTGTTTATTTTTTTTAAAGTTTGGGCAACTGCCAGTGGTGCTGAAAATTTAATTACTGCTGCAGAAGAGTAATTAAATTTTGGAAGCAGGAAACCTATGGCCCAGAAGTTTAAGGCAGCTCAGGGGCTCCTGGGGAGAAAGCTCTATGGTACGGTGGCTGGCACCTCCCCATCTCCACCCAGCTTGTGGCTGCCAGGCTTGTGATGCAGGCTAGGCAGTGCTTGTAGCTTGTTGTCATAGTCATCAGAGATAGACCAGGGCATGGCACAGGGGTAGAGCCTGCATCAGGTCCTGGGTTCAATCCCTGGCATCTACCTAAAAAATAGTACGGTCATGAGGAAGTAGCAGAATGTTGCCATGTGACTTCTCCTGGGGAGACTACCCACCCTCAAAGGAGAGGGTGCCAACAGACTAAAGGAAGGATTCCATCCAGGTCCAGTTTAGTGAGCCCAAGAGTTTACTGGGGTTACTTCTGGGTGCACAAGGGACTCCCGGGCAACTACCCCACTGAAGAGCCCCACCCAGGTTGACTCTTCCTTTCACATAACCTCAGGAGGAGAAGTCCATGCAGCCTCCTGAGCTCCGTGAGCCCCATTCTCTCCCCATGAGGGATGTGAACACAACTGCTCCAAGACAGCAATGGTACATCCAACATGGAGGAAACAGCCGCAGGACAGATGTCTAAGACAGGATCTGTAGCCCAGGCTAGCCTCAGACTCCCTATATGAACCTCTGATCCTCCTGCCTCCACCTCCCTAGTGCTGGGGTCAAAGGCTGATGCCACAACACCTGGTTGTGCAGAGCTGATAGTCAGCCCAGTGCTTCCTACATGCTTCCTACATGCTTCCTACATGCTTCCTACATGCTTCCTACATGCTTCCTACATGCTTCCTACATGCTTCCTACACGCTAGGCCAGCACATCCCCAGCCCCTGCCATTCTTTGTAGAAGTAGATACCTTCTAAGGCTGGGATGTAAGGGGAACTTTTGGAATTCAGTCCATATTTAGAGTGGATGGGGTAACTTGTCTGTCTTTGCACAGGTCTGCGTACGTACGTGGTGTTACAGGTGCTACATAAGGGCTATACCAGTGCCAGTTTTAAACTTACTCATGGCTCCACTCAGTGCTTTGCACGAGTGACCTCATGTAGTCCCATAGTCTCCCCGAGACTGGCCCTGTTATTTGGTTTTACAGAGAAGGCGGGTTTAGAAAACCCATTTGAGATTCAGGATTTAAAAATACCAGCAAGCCCCACACACCGCATGCTTCCAAGATACCATAAGGATTGACAGCGCTCAGGACTGGTCTCCTGTTTTCAGTCCAGAAAGAAGCAAAGGCTGTCACTGATCAAGGTGATGCTGAGTGTCCCCAAGAGAGATGGTGTACTGCTGAGTAGGGACCTCGTGACAAATAGATGACAACATTCATGTTCTGGCCATGCACCTATCTGCTGCGCCTCATGACAAATAGACAACAACATTCATGTTCTGGCCATGCACCTATCTGCTGCGCCTCATGACAAATAGACGACAACATTCATGTTCTGGCCATGCACCTATCTGCTGCGCCTCTTTGGCCGCAGTTCTCATTCTTTGGGCTATCTGCTGCACTCATCTGTAAAACCATGGGTCAGGGGCTGCTGACCTTGTAGACATACAGGAATACTGAGCAGACAGACACAAGGTGTGTGACATTTAACAGCATGCTGTGAGTAACAGCCATTCCATGTCTGTCCCTGCGACAGTGGCCGAAGTTCAGCCCTGGAGTGAGCACATGGGGACACAAAATAGCTGACAACAAAAAACAATTCAGTGAGGATGGGCCCAGTGTGGTGGTGCCAGGCCAGCCTGGGCTACAGAGTGAGACCCGACTATACACAAATAGGTATGTTTTCACCAAAACAGTAGAGTTGGGTAATGCCTTCTTCTGCTTCTCTTGAACTTCAGGAACTTTATTCCAAGATATTAGACAAATTACCAAAATAATTTTCCCCATTCCGGAGAGCAGGCTCTTTGATGTAATTCAGTTACATTTAGAGCCCCCATTGGGGTTATCTGTAGCTGACAAGAGAGAAAACTGGAAGTTCTCAAGCTACATTATTTGTCCTGTTTTGCAATGTAGAAGGAAATCTGGAAATCGGTTCTGATTATTTGCAGGAGGCATTCATCTAAACCTTCCCACAGAAGTGGGGCGCAGTGGCTCATGCTTGCAATCCCAGCACGCAGAAAGTAGAGGGATAAGGCTTGACACGTTCTAGTCCAGCCTCAGTAACCAGCAAGTTCCAGATCAACCTAGATTTCAGAGTGAGACCCTAGCTAAACAAACAGACAAACCAACAAATCCGAATTATTAATGTGCTAATTAAACCTGCCCCCAGATTCATCAGTGTCTGAAGCTGAGGCTGCAAACAGTCTGCCACGGACCTGTTTTCTGGTACAAGCCACGTAACCTCCAGTCCAGTTTGCTTATCGTCAGCACTGGAATGTGACAGCAGCCTCTTCACAGAGGCACAGGAGGAAAAGGATCACCTAACAGAGCCAAACGCCTCTGCTGTTTCCCACACAGCCCGAGCTGTGCTCCAGCAAGACCAGGGGGCACAGAAAAGGTGGTACTTGTCAACAGTGAGCCTGCCGCTGCTCTAGGTATGCATGGGGGTGTCACACACACATAGAAAAGGGTCAGGGGTGGGATCGTGGAGAGGTGGAAGATGAGGCACGTACTCACGTCTCAGTTCATCAAATCAGCCTTGCCTGAACCCGGAAGGGTAGCAGACCTCTCTGAGGCTGGCCATTGCGTCATTTCATAGCTGAGAGAACGTGTCCCAGGAGGTTTCAGAACTGCCCTAAGATCACAAGGCAGGTAGGCAACAAGTCAGCAATTGGAGTGGAACCCTTTGACACCAGGCTTTGAACACTAATGCATGTTACACACACGTAGTGAATTAGTAGCTTTCTCGAGGGGTACTTTGCCATTCTTATTTCATTTTAGCACTAGTCAAAATTTTTAAGTCCACTGCAGCGGCTTACAGACTTACACCTGTCATCCCGGCTACTTGGGAGGCTGAGGCAGGAAGATCACTTGAAATCCAGGTCAAGGCCAGCCCGGGCAACTCACCGAGATCCTGCCTCTAAAACTAAAACTAAATAACCAAGGGGCTGGGCAGATGGCTCATGGGTAAAGTGTTTGCTACTCAGGGGCAAAGACCTGAGTTCAGACCCCCAGCACCCATGTAAAGAGCCAAGCTCAGTAGTGTGCTCCTGTAACTCTGGCACTGCCAAGGCAGGGACGGGCAAATCCCTGGGGCTGGCTGGCCAGAATGAGTGAGCTCCAGGTTCAGCGAGATACTATGTCTCACAAAGCAAGGTAGATAAGGACTGAGGAAGACACCCAGTGTCAACCTATGGCCTCAACACACACATGCACACGTGAGTATAACACACATGTTTACCACACATACAAACTAAACTAACAAGTGACCAAAGCCATTAACCCAGATGTAGCTACTCAGAGTCAGCTCCAGAAACGAATGAGCGCCAGACTGATACCAGTCAGTCTTCACAGTTTCACCATGGACTACTCCAAAAAGCACTCTTGAGTTTCCACTGTATATTTATAAATAAGGGTGTCTGCCACATATACATATACATAATTATATGTACTACAGCACCAATATCATTCTAAAACAAATGCAAGAGGTAAAATGCCAAAGAACGAAATAATTACTATTTTGAAATAATGTACATTGTATTTCACATATTAATGGATCAAAGACTCATTGGCTCTGTGACTGAAAGACCAAAACCTTTCAGTGTTTCATGAGATCTGTATCTTAGGGAAACAGTTCTTCAAAGGCTGGTATCCAATTCAGTTTGTTTCCTGACTCCTTGTCATTGTCCAAACCACATAGCTTTGCATAAAAAGTTGTCACCAAGGCAGAGAAATGAGCAACACATTGCTGTATGCCAGACTCTGAAGCACTCTGTACTGAGGTATCCGCTCCCCCAGGGTGTCCTAGAAAGACCTTTGTGTAGAGCACATGCATTAAGGCCATGCAACGCCTATGCAGCCACCCAGCCCTGTGCACACACGCTGCTGAAGGCAAGGGGACATGCAGAGGCGCTTGGGAGTCACACACGTTCAGCTACGTTTTGTACCCCGAAGCTGATCGCACACTTAACACAAAACCTTGTGTTTTCAGAGATCGTTTTTTGCCTTCAGCTCTGTCTTGGGGAAAGTGGGCCCATGAGGGTTCTGATTGGCGCTCAGCCCCACAGAATCCTTTCTCAGGGTGAACATCAGCTTAATAATATTCTGTATGTACTCCACAGCCCATTGTGTTACTCAGAAGGTAATAGCCAAGTCTCACTAAAACTGAAAGGTCTCAGCAATGTTCCACACCCCTCCAGAGCTATTCCTCACTCCATCCTGGGGAAAGTTAGCCTTGGTCTGATGAAAGCTGTCCTTTATGAGCCAGCGTTGGAGACGATTAGGTCGTTTTTTGAACATTTTCTTTCTGTTTTTGTTGTTGTTGGT
Organism: Peromyscus eremicus; assembly: GCF_949786415.1. Classification (NCBI taxonomy): domain Eukaryota; kingdom Metazoa; phylum Chordata; class Mammalia; order Rodentia; family Cricetidae; genus Peromyscus; species Peromyscus eremicus. The sequence goes on along the minus strand of NC_081418.1, from coordinate 60,714,263 downwards.
GGTGTATTGTTTGTTTGTTTGTTTTGTTTTTGTTTTTTTTTGAGGTTTTTTGGTTTTTTCGAGACAGGGTTTCTTTGTGTAGCCCTGACTGTCCTGAAACTAGCTCAGCAGACCAGGCTGGCCTTGAACTTACAGAGATCCGCCTGCCTCTGCCTCCCTAATGCTGGGATTAAAGATGTGCGCCACCCAGCTTGAACAAAGTGGAATGGACCAGAATCCCCGTGTCTGTCCTTTCCCATTTTCTTTTTTTTTTTGGTTTTTTTTTTTTTTTTTTTTTTTTTTTTGGTTTTTTCGAGACAGGGTTTCCCTGTGTAGCTTTGCGCCTTTCCTGGAACTCACTTGGTAGACCAGGCTGGCCTCGAACTCACAGAGATCCTCCTGGCTCTGCCTCCCGAGTGCTGGAATTAAAGGCGTGCGCCACCACCGCCCGGCTCCTTTCCCATTTTCTATACACAGGACACCAAGCTGCCTGTTCACTTTCCAATAGTGACGTTCCTTTAGCATTTTACTTGCTGAAGGCTCCCAGCACAAGTTCATGTGGAGCTGCTCCCACAAAGACCTTGTCAAAAGGAAGCACAAATTTCTTATTCTGATTAAAAACAAAACAGAAAAACTCCTGGTGATAATGTGGTCAAAGATGTTTGAGAAGTATCTTGTCTTCTGCACCAAAGAAGTCTTCCGGCATCTATCTCCTCCCTGCCTGTCAGCAATAATCAAGGACCCCAAGTTTTTGCTCTTGTCCCTTTCATTTATAGTGTTCTCTCTCTGTCTCTGTCTCTGTCTCTGTCTCTGTCTCTCTCTGTCTCTCTGACTCTCTGTCTCTGTCTCTCTCTCTCTCTGTCTCTCTCTCTCTCTGTCTCTCTCTCTCTCTCTCTCTTCTTTGTTTTTAAAACAGGGTTTCATGTAACCCCAGCTGACCTCAAACTCACCATGAAGCCAAGGATGACCTTGAACTTCTGGTCCTCCTGCCTCCGCCTCCTGGGAGCTGAGGTGACAGGTGTGTGCCGCCACATTTGGTTTATGTAGTACTGGAGATCAAACTTGAGGCTTTGTGCATGCCATGTGAACACAAGACCAATGGAGCCACCTCCCAGGTCTCAAGCAGTCCCTTCTGCAAGGAAGTCTGGCAGGTATACAACCCGCCAGTTCCTATTAATCGTTATCCTGCGTGGGGGGAATCATTATCCTTACTGACCATTTATTGTAATAATCTGCTTTGAGAGATGTTAAAAAGCACCAGTGAATTGGACTTTCTTTCTGTTTTCCCCTTCTGTTCTCAGAGCCTTGCTCACGCTAAGCAAGCCCTCAGCACTGAGCTGTGGCCCCAGGTTAATTCCCCATTTCTTTTATTACACAGTCTCAGCTTAACCTTAAAGGGAAATTCCTAATGATTTCAGACATCGCTCCACTTAATAAGCCTCAGAACCAAGACATGTAACTGTCACGGGACCATGGATCCTCTTTGTTTTATGAGAACACTGAGAGGCATCCTGAAGGCACTTAATCATTGAAAACTATTTTTAAATTAATAGCTGTGGAAGGCTGTGAAATTCAAAATATGAAACTTAAATACTCAACTAAAATCAAAATATTACGTCTTTTTTCTTTACTCTCTCTAGCGATCCAGACTGTTGAGGTGCACGGTGTAGCACAGGTTGGTTGAAGAAAGAACGCACTCCAAGGTGAAATTTAAAGGACTGCGTGGCAGCAGGAAGGTCCAGCCTCTCGGATGGACTGAACCCAGAACAGCCATACAAAGGCGGATTTACTGATTGTTACACAAAGTATTTCCTCAGACCAAGGTCCCTAATCTGATTTACATGTCTTACTAAAGAAGAGCATCCCATGGCCTCATGACTCTAGTCCTTTATTATGTGTGCTTTGTAATACACAATAATGCAAGAGCCTCAGGTGTGCCTGAGGCATCTTGTGACCAAAGTCATGGGATGGCTGCAATGCCCCTTCAGTAGAACAATTCTACAGATCACAGACAACAGCCACTGTTTTCCACAAAGATTCTTCAAGGTCAAAGCACTTCTAGAAAACAGCTGTTCATTCTAATGAACCCCAGATACCCTGCTAAATTCCTACAACATTTGTGAAACTCAAAATATGAAATTTAAATACTCAACTAAAATCAAAACATTACACGTCTTTTTCCTTTACCCTCTCTAGCAATCCAGTCAGTCCACTGGAAAAAGAAAGCTAAAAATAGCCACTCACAGCATTGTCCTCACAGCTGTACTGACAGATGCTTGATTGACAGCTGTCAATCATTGTGCTAAAGTGGGATTAGTCAGAGTCTTAGGTGGACGAACGGAAAACTCAAAGATTTGATTAATTAATGAAAACTCTTTCAGGAGAGAAATAACATTCAACTAATCTTCCATTCCTTCCTACTGGAAGCCGCACCATCCATCCCCAACAGTGTTTGCCGAAGAATGTTGATTTTAGTAGAGCACTTACCATCCAGCCTGTAAGTCTGAGTTCCATCCCCGGAACCCACATGGAGGAAGGCGAGAACTGACTCCCACCAAGTGTCATCTGACCTCCACATCCATGCTAGCACACACGTACACAGAGAAATAAATAGGATAAAATTTTAACAACAATTCATTATAATGCCTTATGCTGGGCATGGTTTCATGAGCCAGCGCTTGAGAAGTGGCGACAGGAGGATCAAGAGTTCAAACTCAGCCTCAGCGACATAAGGAGCTATGTAGGCCAGCCTGGGACACATGAGAGCCTGTCTTAAAAAAAAAAAAAAAAAAAAAAAAGTGAGGCATACTGAGGAGGTCAGAGGACAGCTTTTCAGAGGTTGCTTCTCTCCTTTGATCGTGTCCCTAGAATCAAATTCAGATTATCAGGCTTGGCAGCAGGTGGCATAACCCACTAGGTCACCTTGCCAGCTCCTAACCAAAACTTTTAAACTACCTTTCAGACTTTCTCTCTCTCTCTCTCTCTCTCTCTCTCTCTCTCTCTCTCTCTCTCTCTCTCCCTCCCTCTCTCTCTCTCTCTCTCTCTCTCAGTCTCATGTATCCCAGGCTGGCCTCTAACTCTCTATGAAGCTAAGAATTATCCTCCTGCCTCCACCTCTGAGTGCCAGGCTCCCAGGCATGTGCCACCAGTGTACACAGTGGCTGGGGACTGATCCTAGAGCTTCATGCACCCTAGGTAAGCACTCTGACAACTGAGCTATGTCCCCAGTCCTGACACTCTTGGGGCACAGTACTCAATATAAAGATTCTATAAGTAACAACAACAAAGCCTTCCCGGGCAGTGTGTATAAGATGACAGAAATGATTGCATCTCGGCATAGCTCAGTTATTAACTGGAAAACAGGCATTAGCCAAGGCCTTTTGTCCTGATTGCCACTCGTCACATGCCAGAAAGGGAGAACAGTACCTTTGCCATCAATGTATCTTGGAGGTCATGAGGTTAAGTGGAGAAATGGTTACAAGCAGGCTTTGGAAATCAGTGACGCACTTGTCGGGTAGAAGCTTCCATAGCTGGCACTGAGCACAGGGAACAATGAAAACAAGCGCTCAGTAAACAGCTGAGGTGACTAATTACTACATTGTCACCAACACAGCTGCATCAGGAGCACCACCAAGACACACAGCCAGGCCGGATTGATTTTACTGCTGTTTTTTTTTTTTTTCTTTAATTATTTTGTTTTTGTATTTTTGTCATACTTCGGGTTGGTTGGTTTGTTTTGCTGGGGTTTCTTGTGGGGGTTTTGTGTCTTTGTGGGTTTTTTTGTTTGCCCATTTGTTTGTTTGCTTGTTCATTTGTTTGTTTTGAGACAGGGTTTCGTGGAGCCCAGGCTTTCTGCAGACTCACAATATAGCTGAGGATGGCCTTGGACTTCTGATTCTCCCGCCTCCGTCTTCCAAGTAGAAATTGTAAGCATGTACAGCCACCCCAAGTTAAGGCAGTGCTAGGACGGAACCCAGCATGCGGACAGGCTTTCTGCCAACTGAACTCTATCTACAACCTCTGTTTGGGGTTTTGTTTGTTTTGTTTTTTTTTCAGAAGATCTATACAATAGCCCAAGCTGACCTAGAAATCACTAGATAGCCCAGGCTGGCCTTAACTTATCCTCCTGTCTCCTTTTCCCAAATACTAGGATTACAGCCATTAGCCACCATACTTTACCAGTCCATACTATTTTTATTTATTTGTTTGATATTATAAGGTGGGGCACCTGTGTGCCAATGTGGAGGACAACTTTTGAGAATTGGTTCTCGCCTTCCATTGGGTTCCAGAGATCAAACTCAGGTCACCAGGCTGGCCTGGCAAACATTTTTACCCCTGGAGTCATTGCTATCAAAATTAAAATCTTGATCCTGTTAAATTTCCATGTCAACTTTTGAGTTGAAATGACCGAGACAACACCATCTTGTTCTGCTCTTGCCCTAACAACATTTTGTAATCTGCTCAGGTGCTTTTCAGCCCCTGACCCCCTGGATAGTCTTGTCCACCTTGGCAACACATTTGGGACTTTCCATGATCCTAACCGTGGACCAGATGTATAACCAAAATATCTGCTGAATGTATAACCAAAACAAATCTTACCAGGTTCCTCTGACCTATACCTTTGTGTCATTGTAGTCTGTGTAGTATTTTCCCTTATAAACACTGTATCCCGAGGCTTCTGGACCAGAGTTCATTGTGGCAAGAGCCTGCTCTTGGTCACCTGCTCAAATCAAAGACTCTTTTTTTGTTTTGTTTTGTTTTGTTTTGTTTTTCGAGACAGGGTTTCTCTGTGTAGCTTTGTGCCTTTCCTGGAACTCACTTGGTAGCCCAGGCTGGCCTCGAACTCACAGAGATCCGCCTGGCTCTGCCTCCCGAGTGCTGGGATTAAAGGCGTGCGCCACCACCACCCGGCTCAAATCAAAGACTCTTATTTGACCCTACCTATGTGGCAGACTGTAACTTTCTTTTTATATATATTTAACTTTTATTCTTTACATAGGTTACATCCTGACCACAGTTTCCCCTATATCCATTCCTCCCAGTATCTCCCCACCTCCAGTCTCCCCCAGATCCACTCCTCCTCTGTTTCCAAAAAAAAAAAAAAGCCAGGTGTTGGTGGCGGCGGTGGCAGTGCACACCTTTAATTCTGGCACTCCAGAGGCAGAGGCAGGTGAATCTCTGAATTCGAGGCCAGCCTGGTCTACAGAGTGAGTTCCAGGACAGCCAGGGAATCCTTGTCATGAAAAAACAAAAGCCTCCCAGGGGATATCAACAGAATATGACATAACAAATTATAAGAAGGCTAGACTGACGAGGCAACCCAGTATGAAGAAAAGGATCCCAAGCACAGGCACAAGCATCAGAGATACCCCAATTCCCACTGTTAGGAGTCCCACAAGAACACCAAACTATACAACCATAACATGCATGCAGAGGACCTAGCTCAGACCCATACAGGGTCTGTGATTGTCGCTTCTGTCTCTGTGAGCCCCTATGAGCCCTACTTAGTTGATTCTGTGGGTTATGTTCTCATGGTGTCCTTGACCCCTCTGGTTCCTAGAATCCTTCCTCCCCCTCTTCAGTGGGGTTCCCCTGGCTTTGCCTAGTGTTTGGCTGTGGGTCTCTGCATCTGCTCCCATCAGTTGCTGGATGATGCCTCTAAGATAACAATTGGGGTCTGTAACTTTCTTACTTGGACTATGACAGAATAAATTTCTACATGAAAGCCAAATTCATAGTAGGTCTCTTTTACTGGATGTTTAGGATGGCTGGGTACAATCAAGTCAAAAGAAATAAACAGCCCTCAAATGTGGGAGGACCCAGTGACAGATTAATGCCAGCAGATAGATCAAGAACATTGTGAAGTCCAGAGGCAGGGCATCTTTGTTCTTCGAGATCTCTCTTACCCCTGGCTGTTGAATGAACAACCATTTTCTCCACCCTATGCTGTGTGTTCTCAGCTCAGACCTAACAGTTCTTAATTCCTTATATTTATTTTAATTTATTGACATTTTTGTGGTTTTTGTTTTGTTTTGAAGACAGGATCTCATATAATCCAGGCTGAACTCTAATTTACCATTTAGCCAAAACTGGCCTTGAATTTCTGATCCTTCTTGTTGTAGAATATTTGTTTACACTGTGTGTAGATGTGTCACTGTGGTTGGTTTAATAAAGAGCTGAATGGTCAATAGCTAAGCAGGAGAGATAAGGCAGGACTTCTAGGAAAAGAAAGGAATTCGAGATGAATCTAGACGCTCGAGGGAGATGCCCGCGAGACACTGAAGAAGTTGAATATACAGTACAGAGGAGAAGTAACCAAGCCACGTAGCAGAATGTAGATTAATAGAAACAGGTTAATTTAAGTTATAAGAGCTAGTTGGCAACAAGTCTAAGTGAAAGACCAAATTTTCATAATTAATAAGTCTCCATGTCATTATTTGGGGCCTGGCAGTTCCTCCCGCCTCTGCCTTCCCAGTTCTGAAATTAAAGCTGTATACCACCATGACTGTTTTATACCGTGCTAGGTATTAAACCTAGGATTAAGCCATCACTCCTGGTTTATATAGAGCTGGGTGTCAAACCCAGGGCTTTGGGCATTCTAGGCGAGCACTCTACCAACTACGCTATATCCTCTGGCTTATTTCTTTCATTTGTACTTTTTATTTGTTTGCTTGTATATGTATGTTTCTGTGTGGGTATGTGTGCATATGTCTGGGGCAATGCACACCATCAAACAAGACAGTAAGTGTGAAGGTGCTTTTATGGTATAAGGGGAGACACGCAGATATTGATACACTCAGAATGATACATTCTGACACTCAGAATGGAACCTGACTGGTGCAGGGCACTGTGGCTCATACATATAATCCTAGCACTTGAGAGGCTGGGGCAGGAAGATTGCTGCAAGTTCAAGACCAGCCTGGGCTACAGAGTGAGACTTTGTCCCAAAAAGCTGAGAACAGGGCTGGAGAGATGGCTCAGTGGTTAAGAGTGCTACTTCCAGAGGATGCAAGTTTGATTCCCAGGATCTACATCAAATGGGTCACAATTGCCTATAACTCCAGATCCAGGGAATCATATCTACTCTTAATCTAAGAGCACCTATACCCCTGTGCACATAACCCACACACATACACATAATCGAAATAAAGTAAAGCTGAAAGCAATGGCATTCAATTGCATTCTCTAAGCAGCACAAATTAGTTCTGAGATTTAGCTGTTTTTTTTTTTTTTTTTATTCCACTTGGTAGAAAAAGGGGTGGTTCATTCCCAACAAGTTGTATCCAAGACTTAAGGGCTCAATACATCAACACAGACAATTAGCTTGAATCCAAAGCCTCTTGTACAATATCCAGAAAAGGGTGTTATTAGAATGAAAAGCTCCTGAGAACAGCTCTGCTGATGCACTGGGCAGGTGCTGATTGCCAGGAGGCATCAAGGCATCCAACAGGATTTGATGACATCAGCATGAGTCTCACTGTGTGTCAAAATCACATGAGGTCATTTCAAGCTAATCAAACAGTGGCAGGAGAAAGGTGGCATTCAGTGTGTATTACCTCAACCACCAACAAAAGGGCTGGGAACCAAGGGCTTAATGAACCCAACCAAACAAGGAGGGCAGTGGTGGCTGTACCGTTAAGGCCCTAAGACTGAGGATCTGTCTACTTCTCACACAGGCCCTAAGGCAACTTCTCCAAAGTGATTCTGTGGTCATTAAAAAGCTTCCTGCTTTCAGCTGCAGGGTTTTTCTCATTGCAGACACTGAGCAGTTGTTTCTGGGTTACTGGGAGGTTTTTGTGGGTCACTAGAAATGTTCATTATTGTGCTGCAAAAAAAATGTTAGTAATACACCTCAAATTCTATCCAAGGGCAGATGTCCAATGAGTGTGTGTGTGTGTGTGTGTGTGTGTGTGTGTTAAACTGTGGCTATCTATATGGAAGAACTTGTGAGATCCAGTTGTGTTTTCTTCCTGAGCCATCTACCAGCCAAGCATTCACACTGTCCCAGGTCCTATTCACTTTTAAGGATAGTTCCATAAAAGAAGCATAAAGGGCTGGGGGAGGGGGAAGACCAAACACTGCATTTTTTTTTTTAATCTGATGGGTGGGCTCCAAGCTATTCTTCAGGAAGGTAGATCTGACAGTCATTTCTAAGATGGATTAAAATAAAAACAGGAAGGTGAAGGTCACCAATAGCAGTGATCTGGGCTTGGGGTGTGACTCAGTTTGATAGAGTGATTGCCTCGCATGCACAAAGTCCTGACTTTGATGCTCAGCACCACGTAAAGATGGTGGTGCACATCTGTAAGCCCAGGGTGGAGGGTGAAGGCAGGAAGGACAGTAAATTCAAGCTCAATCCTTGCAACATAGGGAAGGCTAAGCAGCTTGGGCTAGAAGAGACCCTGTCTCAAGGTGAGGAATGAGACGGTAATGGGGGACCATGAAAAGTGTGCTATGAGCTCTAGGAGAGTATGGATTCATGAAGGATGAGGGGGTTTTCTTCAAAGATTTATCTATTTTTATTTTGTGTATGCATGCTTTGCCTACATGTGTGTCTCAAAGTGGTCTCAGAGACCAGAAAAGGGCATGAGATACCCTGGAGCTGGAGCTACAGATGGTTGGGAGGTACCAAGAGGTTGCTGAGAATCAAACCCAGGTCCCCCTGGAAGGGAAGCCAGAACTCTTAACCACTAAGCCATCATTCCAGAACCCATAAAGGATGCTTTTAAGATGACTGTAGCAGGCCAGGTGGTGGTGGCACACGCCTTTAATCCCAGCACTCGGGAGGCAGAGGCAGGTGGATCTCTGTGAGTTCGAGACAAGACTGGACTACAGAGTGAGTTCCAGAAAAAGGCACCAAAGCTACACAGAGAAACCCTGTCTCAAAAAACCAAAAAAAAAAAAAAAAAAAAAAAAAAAAAAAAAAAAAAGATGACTGTAGCAAAAGAAACAAGAGGCAATGAGAATTTTGAGGCAATGAGAATTTTGCTTTTCAGCTTGGGTATGTGGATGGAGAAGTGAAATCCTAGAATCAAGGAGATGGATGGATCTGGGTTTGAGGATGTGCTAGTTAAAAAGGCAAATAGGATACCTAGGTAGAGCCCAAAGACAGAACCCAGTCCCACATGCCCACTGCATGCTCTGATGGAAAGAATGAAGGGGACATGCTTCAGCTGAAGGACCATCAAAGGGTCCAACATGTGGATGGCTAATTTCAGGATGTCACAAGGTTGGAAAACAGGCAGTATTGGGGACTGGAATGGGGTTTCTCAAACTTCTACAAGCCTCCATTTTCTCAAGTGGAAGATGCAGAAAGACACTACTAAGCACATAGTTTGTGATGAAGATGAAAGGGGGTTGTGAATAGAATCTAGTCACGTATAGAGACTATGCACACAGTACTCAATGCACAGTCTTCTAGGCAGTCAGCTAGAGGGTATGGGCAGGGGTAGAAAATACAATGAAGGAGACAAGAAGACAAGGGCATGTATGGTCTAAACCAAATGGCAGCATCAGGCACTTTAATGTCTAATACCTATGTTTATCAGCAGGAGAACTGAGGGTTTAGAGATACATCTGGGGGTGGACATGAATGACTACAATTCCATTACTCAGATAGGAGGATTGCTGTGAGTTTGAGATCAGCCTGATCTACACCATGAGTAATATGCCATCTGGGGATACATAGAAAGACCCTGTTTCAAAAAGGTACACAAATAAATACTAAATAATACTAAAGATGCATCTGGTAACAAGAATAAACTTGGGAGCCAGTTCAACCCATAGAACTCACATGGTGGAAGGAATGGACAGACTCCTGTAGCTTATCCTCTGACCTCCACACACATACTGTGGCCCATGGACCAACACCACCTCCACCCCAATAAATAAATAAGAAAATATTTGTTTCATAATAAGAAACTTGGAAACTGGGCAGGGTCACTAAGTAATCGTAACACACAGCATGTCTGGGCCTCACTGTGCTGATGGGGGCCCATGCAGAAAGACCTCCCAAGGTAACACACTGGCCTAGGCTCAGACACTGAGAGTGAAAAGATGCATCCCAACCGCCACCCCCACCCCTCTTCTCTCTCTCCCTCCCACACTCTGGGTTCAGTCCAGGCTCAATGCCTAATACAGCACCAAACCCAGAGCGTGGGAAGGAAACAGAAGAGAAGCAGGGCATACGTGGCAGATCCCATCACCAGAAGACCAGCTACATAACGTGCAGTCTCGGGGCAAAGCCAACATCCGAGAAGGATCTCACAAAATCCAACAGTCTTGAGCCAAGTGTGGCCACATCATTAATGTAAGACATTGTTTGCACACAGAATTGCATGGCCCTAAAGACAGCTCTGGTTACAAGACCCTGGTCCTGCTAAGGCATTCATGTTTGCACTCATGAGAGGTGGGGGTGCAGGGGGAGGGAGAGGGGAGTGGGGTTAGGTGGATTTGCAACTCTGCAACGCAGTTCATTCAGAATAGTAAAAAATCTCCACAAGACAAAATAAAACAACAAACAAATGAACAGAAACAACTCTTCTTTCCTCTTTTATCAGTAGATAAGGTCTCATGTATCTCAGGCTAGCCTGAGAATGACCTTGGACCATTTAGATGAGGATGACCCTGAACGAGAACAACCTTGACCTTCTGATCCTCCAGCTTTGCTCTTCCAAGTGCTGGGGTTACAGGTGTGCACCCCAACAGCAGGTGTGCTGGGTTTACAGGTGTGCATGCCAACAGCAGATCTGTGGTGTGATGATGGACCCCAGGACCCCATGGGTGCCAAGCAAGCACTTTACCAACTGAATTACATCCACAGCACTCTCCCTGTCCACAACTCCATTTTGAATTGTTTAAATGCAAACTGGCACTTTAGATGTCGGTGTGGTCCTCAGAAGCATTTGGGGGACACACGTGACACTGTTAAAGCTTGGGGAAAGTGATATTTTCCTGAGGGGTGGCCCTTGCCCACTTGGCCTCTCACTCTTGCCCCCAGGTTGGTGAAGGGTGGTGAGCTCTGGCACTTGATTTTAATCCTGGTCATGAAAAGTCAAGCATTCATTGCTTGGGATCCTGGCATCTATTTGGTCATTAAACTTTTATAGCCATGGATTTATACAGCGGGTACATACATATCCCTAAGCATTGGAACCCAAACATTCACCCTTCTGGGCAGCATCTACCTGAGACACTAGGAGGCAGTGTTGGCCAACTGTCTGTTCCTAAGGCTCTGGGGAGGAGAGAAAGGGGCACTTATTGTCCATACATTAGCTTTAGGAAGGCCTTCAAAGAAAAATGCAAACATACTTCTAATTGCCATCATATTACCATCAAGTCCAGGGTCAAATTCTGGTCACAAAACAGACTGGAAGGGAGGCCAGTGTGTGGCTGAGGAAGAGCTTGAGAGCTTTAATTGATTGATCAATCGATCGATTGATTATTGATTGATTGGTTGGTTGGTTGGTTGGTTGGTTGATCCAGGTAAAGTCAAAGGGCAATACAGCCTGGGGACTGGCTTTGACCAGATGGTAGGCAAGCTTCTGTTTGAGTCCTTTGGCCTGGGGCTCAGCAGCTTTCCTTTGCTGGCAGAAAGAGAGAGGTGGAAATGAAGGAGGGCTCAAGAGCAGTTAGTGCTCTACAGGTCCATCCACCTGAGAACAGAGCCTGTCTCAGAAGCAGGTCTGGGCCACCAGCCACCATCCCTCCAGGTCTCACTTCCGGAGAGATCCAGGACTTACAGAGATACTCCTGAGTTCCTAAGATGAACAGAGAAGAGCTACATCAGCCCCTGTGGACTGCAGGATAAGAAGGAAGATCGTTTGTATTTGAGAAAGTAGCATGAATATCAGTCTATGCCACAGGATCTCCAGGTGGCGGAGGCAGAGACCCTCTCAGACACAAACAACCCGGCTGCCCTAAAAGGTGGTACCTGTGGCATTTCAGGCAGTTCCTGGGACTATGGGCCAATCTCCATATTTCTGTCTGGAAAGATGAGTTAGAGCTACCTGTAATCCCAGCACTTCAGAGGCTGAGACAGGAGGATGGCCTTGAGTTTGAGGCCAGCATAGGAGGGGATTATAGCTAAAATGACAAATCCAGTTCATTTGAAGATGTGGAGCTCAGGCCATTTGCATCAGAACTCCAACTCCCTCTCTGGGGGCTGTTTGTTGTTGGACAGCTTAGTTATCCCCTCTAAGTCTGTCTCACATCTCTAAAGTGGGGTTACTGTGTAGATGACACAGATCATCTATATATAACATTTGCCAAAACAACAGGCGTGTGGAAGATGCTCACCAAATACTAGTTGGCGGTAATAGTGGTTATTTTGATGATGCTTGTGACATTGTGAGGACATTGCAGTTCAAACAGCTCAAAAACTAACAAAGAGGCAACTCCAGAACCCACCCCAATGGCTGCAGTTCAGGTGTTTTGTTTGTTTGTTTGTTTGTTTGTTTGTTTGGTTGGTTGGTTGGTTGGTTTTGTTTAGTTTTTGAGTGCATAGGTCTATGTATACATATGTACATGTGAGTACAGTACCCACAGGAGCCAGAAGATGTCAGATCCCACAGAACAGGAGTTCCAGGAGGCTTGAGTGGCCTAGTGTAAGTGCTGCAAAACAAGCTCCAGACCTCTGCCAGGTTCTCTTAACCAGCGAGCCACCTTTCTGGGCTCCCACGTGCATTTTAATAAATTGGTTAACATTCTCTCATCCGGAGTTTCTCTGCTTTGATCCTCATGTCAAAGCACAAATTATTTAATGAATACAACCCTCAAAGCAGCTGCTTTTGCAGCACTCTAAGGAAGAAAGCTTAATTATCTGTGTAGTTCATTGACTTGCAGTTAATAGTTCGTATCGGGAGAGATTTCATGTGTTTATCTCTTTCCATACCGAGTTTCAAATCCAGGGACTTGCATAGGCCAGACAAACACTCTGCCCCTGAGGTACACCAGTCCTGGTTTACTTTGGTGTTTTTGTTTCTTTTTCTAACTTTATGGTAAAGTTTTACATGTATTTTTGTGTATGTATGTGTCTGTGTGGGTTTATGTACCTGTTTGTGCTCAGGGGCCAAAAGATGATGTTGGGTGTCCTCTGTCTGTCTCTTCTGCAGACTCTCTCTCTCTCTGAACCCGGGGTCTTCTCAGCTAAGCTGGAAGCTCGCAAGCCCCAGCCACCCTTCTGTCTCCACCCCCTCCCAGCTGAGGTTACAGCATTTGCAGGGACAGCTTGTTACACAGGCGCCACCACTGTTACACCCTCTTGTCCTGCTCACAGTCAATTGATTCCCTTTCTCTTCCCAGCTTCCCTACCCCACCCTTCTCTCCTCCTCCCGATTGCTTTGGTTTGGGGGCGGGGGTGGGGGGTGTCGTTGTTTTTGTTGTTTTTTGAGAAGCCTCACTATTTACCCTGTTCCAGAACTCCCAATCCTCCTGCCTCAGCCTCCAGAGTTCTGGGCTACAGTCTTGAGTCACCACACCTGGCTTTTTTGTGTATTTTAATGCACGATAAGATGAAATAAAAGGAATGCCCTGACATTACTGGCACGGTCTTACCAACCAGTGGATGAGTGCTTTGCAAGGAATTCCAGCTTTGGGTAAAGATGAGATCATGCCAGGGACACTCAGTTTCCTTGAACTTGGAGATGCTGCTATGTGTAGCTTGTTCCTTAGAGGTAGGCAAGTAGGGAAGTGAGGTAGGCTTGCTCTGGCCTGTTCCCTTTGGTCAGATGCACCGGAGCCCACAATAGGCCATTGTTAGGAGAGGCCTGGAGAGCCTTTGCTTTTTATCTGTCTTTGGCCTTTGCTTTTTCCGTATGCCCTTCTACTTGTGTTTTTAAATCTCTTCTAGTTCCAGGTCAGAACAGTGGAGACACTTAGCTTTTTAAAAACATTTCTTATTAATTCTTGGAGAATTCATTCAGCATAGTTTGATCGCATTCACTTCCCACCCTTCTCCCAGGGAGTTATTTTCAGCAAGCATTATCCCTGCCCTGAAGGAGTTGTCAGCTAAGGAAGGATGAACCCTGGAGAGATAACCCCTAGGCTTGGTTTCCTCAGCAGGGAGGTATGTGATCTTGCTCCCCTCTCTGCCCACAGTCTGGATTGCTCAGCCCTGGCACTCCTCTGGACGGGTCACCTCTAAAACACACCTGGTTCTGGACAGGAAGGGAAGGGAAGCAGAACGCCCCGGTTACAGCACCTCATCAAACGCTTCTAGCTGCTGCTGCCCTGCCCAGGTGGGCCGGCCTCTCCTGGGTGCCATAACCTGCTAAGCTCCCAGGTTCTTTGAGCCTTCCTAGTGGTATCCACTCTGGCTGGCTCACCCCGGCCCAGGCACACAGCAGTGTTCAGTCTGGATCCCTGACTCGGCTCTCATACATGTGAGTGCAGGTTCACCTGTGTGGGAGCACACCGGTGTGTGCCTGTGGGGGCTGGAGGACAACCTCAGTGCCATCCTCAAGAATGCTGTCCACCTCCCCTTGAGACAGTCTCCCATTGCCCTGGAGCTCACCAATCAGGTCAGATTGGCTGGCCAGCAGACCCCAAGAATCCTGTCACTGCTTCTCCAGCTCTGGGATTGGAGGTGCAGGCCCCCATGCCTTACCGGTTTGGTTTTTGTTTTTGTTTTGGCATGTTCTAGAGACCACACTCAGGTCTTGATACTCAAAAGGTAAGTGTTTCACTAACTGAGTCATCCCACCAATCCCTCCAGGCCTTCCTAAGGTCACCTGCCTGGCTTGTACTTTCAGCCTGGTCCTGCCTGCACTCCTGCTGTGACGTGAGGTCCTTACAACCCCAGGACCTGGAAGAAGTGAAAAGAAAGTTCCATCCCACTTGATGAAGTGCCTGACTTGATTCTTTGCATAAAGAGAAACCGCCTCAGGGACCGACCAACAGATAAAACAACAGTAAATGGTGAAAATGAGATTGCCCTTCCACCAGAGGGTGGCTCGGCCTAATTTGGTGAGTGTTTCTTTCATCCCCATTGTTCAGGGTTAACTATGCAGTTTATGGATCACCCATCTTTTCCCTTTATCCTCACTGGCCATCTGCCTTGCTGCTCAGTCATTTAGAAAGTATTTCAGTAACATCTTTGCCAACAAATAAAAAATAAACAGAAAGGCATTACTCTTTCTAAAAGCCTACATCTTGTTTACTATGCTTATCTTATAATATCTTATAAAATTTTAAGAGGGCCTGAGTTACATGTCTTCTGAAAGTGACAGTACCACCCTGAAACTAAAAAGAAACGCTCAGAAAAACAGCAAAATGTAAGACAATTTTCTTTGAAGGAAATTATAACACAGTAAAAAATTACAGGGTTAGGCTGGGAAGATGGCTCCCGTGGGAAAGTGCCTGCCACACAAGCATGAGGATCTGACTTAGACCCCCACGAACCCACAAAAAAAGGACTGAGCATGGTAATTCCAATGCTGGAGAAAGAGGTAGATATGCCATCCCTGGAGCACACTGGCCAGCTAGCCTACCTAGTCTAATCATGGAGTTCCAGGCCAATTGAGAGTACCTGTTTAAAAAAAAAAACAAGGTGGGAATATTATTGTTGGGAATATTATTTTAAGGTGTGTTACTTTTGTTTAGTTGCATTTGTTTAAATCTGTGAAGCTGTGATACTTTGCCTGTGAAACAATACCTGATGGTCTAATAAAGAGCTGAACAGCCAATGGTGAGGCAGGAGAAAAAACAGGCGAAGCTGGCAGGCAGAGAGGATATATAGAAGGAGACATCTGGGAGGGGAAGCAGGAGGAACAAGAGAAGGAGGAGCCGGGCAGTGGTGGCGCATGCCTTTAATCCCAGCACTTGGGAGGCAGAGCCAGGTGGATCTCTGTGAGTTCGAGGCCAGCTTGGGCTACCAAGTGAGTTCCAGGAAAAAAAAAAAAAAAAAAAAGAGGAGGACTCCAGGGGCCAGCCACCCAGCTACACAGCAAGCCACGGAGCATGAGTAAGATTTACAGAAGTAAGAGAACCGGAAAAGCCCAGAGGCAAAAAGTAGACAGGATAATTTAAAGTTAAGGAAAGCTGGCAAGAAACAAGCCAAGCTAAGGCCTGGCATTTATAAGTAAGAATAAGCCTCCGTGGTAGTGGGAGCTGGGTGGTGCCCCCTCCCCCCGAGAGAGTAAAAACAACAACAGACAGTGACCAAGGAAGACACTGGAGGTTGACCTCTGGCCTGTACAAGCATGCACACACAGAATTGCCACATTGAAGTCCAGAGTACAAACCATAAAAGTGGGTCACTGTTTTCCCAGGGTGTCTCCTAATTCCTACTGAGGTACCTACCACAAAGGTTGGAAAGCTGAGTAGATGTCCGACATCCCTGTGAGTGGACCTACAATGAGAAGAACCCTAAAAAGTCCAAACCTTTATCCATCCATTCAAACAATATTTAATTGATTTATTATTATGCATGTGTGCATGATGGGGGGGGGATGCACATGCCACTGCTCACTTGTGGAGGTCAGAGGACAACTTTATGGTGTCTATTCTCTCCTTCCACCTTTATGTAGGTTCCAGGGATCGAACTCAGGTTGCCAGATTTGCCCAACAACCGCTTGTACCTGCTGAGCCTTCAACCTCCCAGGCCTTCAACCAGCTTTTTATTGCACATCCATTACATGCCAGACACTGTTAGGCAGGGGATTCAGAAAAAAAAAGGGGGGGTGCTTGCCTCACAACACTCAGTGATAGTGCTCAGTCTCAGTCAGCTGTGCACTGATTGTCTGACATGCCTGCATTGCTAAAGAGATTCCCTAGAGAGCCCCCCACCCACCCACCCCCACCCCACCCCCACCCCACCCCCACCCCACCCCCACCCCACTCCCACCCCAGGGCGGTGGAAATGGAAGGCACCATCCAAACAAAGGCCCTTGGAAGACATCTCCAATGACATGCTGTTTTCTTCCTAGCCGTAGAGGACTGGAAATTTGCTGATGTAATATGAGAGAAGGAAACCATCGCCCTGTGGGATAGCCAGGGAGGCTATAAGCAATGGCCTTGCCCATTCATTTGGCATGGTGGTAATGAAAACAAAGCCAGATTATTTGCTGAAACCACACAAATGGCCTCCATCCCAGTTGCTAATATAGACTTTGATCCCCTCTGAAACTTCATAAGCTGGGCCTCTACCATCTGCGTTACTCCCAGCACTACTGGCTTCCAGGCTCTCCCCAGAACAGCCCTTTGGCCCTGCTAACAGCCCTTAGCCACGTTTCTAGTCCGCAGTTCCAAAGTCTTCCACTTTCCTCTAAAAGTCAACGCGGTCAGGTTCTTCACAGCAGCAGCCCACTCTCTGCTCCCAACTCTGTATATAGTCACTTGTCTGTTGCTGTGATAAAGCCCTATGACCAAAAGCAACTTACGCAATAAAGAATTTAGTTCGCCTTACAGTCCAGAGGGATAAGGGTCCATCACAGCAGGAAGCATGCCAGCAAGTTCCAGGCATGGGGGAAGGGGCGGGGAGCTGAGAGATCACATCTCACACAGAGTGAGTGAACTGGAAGTAGGGTAAGCTTAGAAACTCTCACGTGCACCTCCAGTGATGCACCTTCCTCCTGCAAGGCCAACCCTCCTAACCATCCCAACCCCCAAACGACAATGCCAGCTGGGGACCAAGTGTTCAAATACGTGAGCCGATGGGGGACATTTCTTACTCAAACCACCACTGACTTAGCCATGGTCTCAGACCTTCAGAACACCAGATCCTAGATCATTTATAAAGGAAAGAAGTCCATTTAGTCCTGGTTCTAGGTGCTGGACTCCCAAGACAGGACAGCCATGTTGGCAAGGCTGTGCACTGCATCATGGGTAGTGGAAAAGCAGAAGGTCAGGCAGACGTTCTTAAACATGACAAAGCTCAGGGAGTGCCCTTACTTTACAACCCACCTTCTCAGCCCAGCAGGGAGGCATCGGTCCGGTCCCTCTGAACAAGCCAGCCACCTCCCAACAACTCCATGGTGGCAATCAACTTTCAGCCTGAGTTCCAAGGAAACCAACCCTGTTCAGATCAGAGCAGATGAAAGCTGATCCTGGTACATACACCTGTCATCCAGCGCTCTGGAGGCAGAGACAGAAGCACCCGTTTAAGACCGTATTTGACTACCTAGGGAGTCCCAAGTCAGCCTCCACTATGTAAAACCCGCATCAAACAGCCCCTAAGGCTGTAGCTTAGGGGCCAAAGCCACACAGAGGCCATAAGTTTATCCACTTTTTTGCCAGAAAAGCATAACTTTCCTTCTGTCGCTTTTTCTAAGTATGTTTTCCTTAACACTCTGTGCTTTCCCCCCAACATCCCGGGCTCCCTTACTTTCTCTCAAAAGCTCCTCTCCCTGTCATGGAGCTGCTTGTCCACCATGTGTCTGACCTCCCTTGCCAATTTAAATGGCATGGCTTTTTCCTTCCTCTCCTGCATCGTCTTCTTCAGGGTAGCAGCTGAGGTTTTACTGTTTGCCTGCTTGGTGGTTTTTCTTT
This sequence comes from Peromyscus eremicus, assembly GCF_949786415.1. Lineage (NCBI taxonomy): Eukaryota > Metazoa > Chordata > Mammalia > Rodentia > Cricetidae > Peromyscus > Peromyscus eremicus. The sequence goes on along the minus strand of NC_081418.1, from coordinate 60,695,798 downwards.
TAAATGCTAATAAAATTGCCCTTCTGCTTCTGACAACACCAATAAAAACACAGTGAGTACATTAGCTACTTTTTCTGTTGCTGTAGTGGAACAACATGACCAAAAGCAACTTAATTTATTTTGGCTTATGGTTCCGGAGTGGGAATCCATAATGGCGGAAGAGGCAGGGCAGCAGATGGCTGGAGTGGGAAGCAGAGAGATCACACCTTCAGCTGCAAACACCAAGCAGGGGGGTGGTGGGGAGAGAAGTGAAGGGGAGGGAAAGCCACAAGCCCTCAAACCTGCCCCGCCCACAGTGACCCACTTCCTCTAGCAGGGACATCTCACCAAACAGTACCACCAACCAGGGCCCAGGTATTCAAACCGCGAGTCCATGGGGGGACATCGCTCATTCAAGCCACCACAGCAAGTATTTCCAAGCAGTGAGTAAGACCGCCGAGAGAATCCCTGAGTACAGCATGGAACTTTCTAGTTAATATTCTTCGAGACTCGGGATGCCACAGGAGATGCTCTCAAATTGTGGAAGGCTTCCGAGCCTCAGACTGAAGGTTTAAATGCATACGAGGACAACGGTGCATCCCTGAGCCTGGCGGATTGAGTGACTGCTTAATAATAAATGCTGGCTATCTGATGACAAGGCTAGAAGTCAAGTTTTTGGAAGTTAAGCGCACCCGCCAAGAGGGACTTTTGTAAAGACCCTGGCCTGGACCGAGGGACTCTAATCATCTCTTCTAAGCAACAGAGAAGAATAAAAACAGCACCAGGAAAGGATGTTAGGCCTCCACAGATACGGTATGACCCACGTTTCTCTAAGGTCCTGGCTTCTGAAACTTTCCAAAGACTGCATCTTCTTTTCTAGGCACGAGGCCACTTTGCCCACTTCATCCCCGAATCTGTGGTTTATGGCCCATCCACACACAGGGACAGAGTAGTAACTTCACAGTGCTGAGAAGCCCTGTGTGGGTCCGTCGGCCCTTTGCAGTCTGATTCGGTGCAGAGGTGGAGATCACAACAAATACAGTTGCTATGGCATCCCTACAAATTACAGAGCAGTTTCAGAGAAGGGGACATGACTCAAGGTGTGGTAGTCACTGTGAGGGAGGACAGTGATGGAACAGACGTGGACCAGGATGCTGTGTGTGTACCTCAGAGGGCTTCCCGCCTTCCCTAAGCATAATGCACCCACAGTGCCTGGCTCTGAATACATTGACGTGTCAATTGTTCCTTAGACCCGTGGCTCCCCACATATGCTCCAAGTTACTGAAAGAAAGAAGTTTGTAATCCTGTTCATATCTCCAGGTGGCCAACAAGGTCCTACATGTGATAGGCTAAATATTAGTTGTTACTTGTCTCCTTGGAGTGACAAAAGAAATTTGGTGTTTAAGTTAGATTTACTATTGCTGTGATGAAGCATCATGACCAAAAGCAACTTGGGGAGGAAAGGGTTTATTTGACTTACATATCCCAAGTCACAGTCCATTGAGGGAAATCAGAGCAGGAACTCAAACCTGGTGGGAACCTGGAGACAGGCGCTGATGCAGAGGCCATGCTGCTTATTGGCTTGTTTCTCATGGCTTGCTTAGCCTGCTTTCTTATAGTACCCGGGACCACCAGCCTAGGGACAGTACCACCCACCATGGGCTGGGTCCTCCCCCATCAATTACTGATTAAGAAAATGCCCTTCAGCAAGATCTTATGGAGGCATTTTCTCAATTCCCTCCTTTTAAGTGACTCTATCTGTGTCGAGTTGACATAAAACCAGCCAGCACACTTAGGAAGGGAGTTTATTCTGGCTCCAGTTCCAGGGTGCAGTCCATCATAGCAGAAAAGGCATGATGATGGCAGGATCTTGAGGCATCTGTTCACACTGCGTCGTCAGGAAACAGAAAGACGTGCAACTGGAGGTCAGTTTGCATTCTCCTCTCCGTTCGGTTCAGGCTCCCAGCCTATGGAGTGGTACTGCCCACAGTTAAAGTGGGTCTTCCCACTCTAGTTAAGCTAATGTAAATAAGCCCTCACAGGGGTGCCCAGAAGGTTGTCTTCTAGATGATTCTAGAGCCTGTCAAGTTGACATCGATGGTAAGCACCCATGCACTTATCGAATTGGCACATGCAGACCCCTGGCAAGAGCCAGTCTCCCTCCCCTTGGTATAACCAGAAAATAAAACTTCGCTTCAGGTGTAACATGGTCTCTTCCCCCCAAAGCTGGTGCCAGCACGATGGCAAAGGGAGCCTGCTGTTTAGTTCAGTTTCTTGCAACTTCCTTGCTACTTAGTACATAGCACATCCTGAGTCCAACCTGGGGTTCACAGCGTGAGGGAACTCATCTGGATACTCACCTACTCACCGTGACACCTTCTCTGCACAAGCTAGTATAACTAGAGGCTTGATCTGTAGGGCTTGTGAGATGCTGAGGGTGGGGCACTTGACTACCTGTGAAGACTGGCCAAAAAGATATCTCCAGCCACTGTGGACTGAGAAGGGAGCCCCAAGATAGGAGACGTGTGCTCTCATAGGCTTTATAAGAAATGTGTAGCCCTAGAAGTTGGTTGACAGACCATGACACAGTGTAGCTGAGATGTTTACCCCTATATCTGTGTGTTGGTTTGAATAAGAATGGCCTGAATAGGCTCATATATTTGAATGCTCAGTCATGAGGGAGTGGCACTATTTGAAAGGATTAAAAGGATTAGAAGGTGTGACCTTGGAGGAAGTGTGCCACTGGAGGTGGGCTTTGAGGTTTCAGAAGCCCGTGCCAGGTCCAGAGTCCCTATTTCTTCCTGCTGCCTGCAATCTGGATGTAAAACTCTCAGTTACTTCTCCAGCACCATGTCTGCCTGTGTGCCAACATGTTCCCTGACAGGATGAAAATGGACTAAACTCTGAAACTGTAAGCAGGCCCCAATTAAATGCTTTCTTTTATAAGAGTTGCTGTGGTTATGATGTCTCTTCCCAACAGTGGAACAGTGACTAACACAATCTGCACACTTGGCCACAGAGGGTTCAGTGTGGCCTCTTGTGAAGGATACCTAGGCCCAGTCAAGCTTGCACCCTCAGCAGGGCTCCAGTAGAGAGGCCAAGGTACAATTCCTCAGTAAGGAAGCTGGGCACAGATCTAGCATGGACTCACTGTTATTTATTATGCGACACAATGTTTTTCATTAAGCGGTGCTGTTTACTGTGAGAGAAAAGCCACAAAGCACAACAAAACCCACTATAAGAGCTTATAAGTGTTGGTTTTAATACTAAGTGACGCTGTTACTGTGCAAGAAAGGTCACGAGGCACAACAAAACCCAGTATCAGAGCTTTATTAGGAGGAGGAGGGGGGACAGAAAAGAGTGACCAGGACTGTGAAAGACACGTGCAGGGAGAGAGAGAGAGAAGGGGGAGGAGGAGAAAGCAGAAGAGAGGGGAGGAGTCTGTGACCAGCTTTTTAAGGATTTCTCTGCACATGCGCATGTGGGCTTACAGAGCTACACCATACATGTGCAGATTGTGTAATCACACAGCACACTGATGATGTAAGACGTAAGACCCCTTGCTTAGCTACTGAACTGCACATGCGCAGTCATACAGCTGGAGGAGCAGCAGAATCCTAACAAGGAGGACAGAAGGGATGTGCTTAGGCCTATTGAAAGATTGTGCAGGAAGAGAGAGGAGGGAATATGTGGGACCCGCTTTTATGGATTCCCCTGCACATGTGCATATGAGTTTATGTCGCACACATGCATAGATTATATGATCACGCTGCATGCAAATAATGTGATCATGCAGCTCACGGTTTACATAGTAGGACGTAAGTCCCTGAAATGACTAAGCATCTTGCCAGCACAAGTGAGGTCATGGAAGAGTGGCTAGGAATTGTGTCATTCATACTGGAAAACCTGTGTGCTAAAACCCTGAGCATACCAGAGGTACCTGTGGAGTGTGCTATGCAAGAAGCTGTATTGCTCTTGGGGAGAGGAGCTGCCTGTAAAGGAGGCTGCATCATCTTGTGGGTAACTAGAAACAAAGACACCTCTGGCTTATGCTGTTCTTAGGTTTGTTCCGGTTCTGCCCTGAGTAGGGGCTGAATAAAACTAACCTTCTGAATGAAACGTTTCACTTATTCTTTCATAAATGCAGTCAGGCGTGGACTAACAGTGGGCTATGCTCTGAGGTATCATTAGGTACTTTTGTTGTTACTGTAGCAGAGTACTCACACAAACCTTGACGTGTGGTTTTCCCCCATGTCTAGGCCACACAGTATGTGCTGTGTGTGCAGTTCATCATTGAAGAATCATTATGCAGTGTGTGCCTTTATGTAGAAATCTGAATGTTACAAAGTAAAGTCTTCGGAAGACATGTGCTGTCAACTGAAAATCTCAATGCCAGGTTGTGGGGTACCTCTCTATGAGCTATTGGTTGAAGAGGGACCAGATGCACCCAAAACAACATAGGCTATTGGTGTTGCTTGTGGTTGTCCACCAGAACTACATGCTATTGATGAACTACAGAGCTTATTGATGAAAATGTAACACACTTTGGTTGTAAGATACAAACAAACCAAGCTGGACCTGCCCTGAAAACTTCCTCCCAGCTGGCCAGCTTTCATAATGTTGGAAGGAGCTATGGAGGCCACTGGGGGAAGGGGTAGTCATCAATGCTACTATCCAGTAGTAAACAGTGAATGCTAATCCTAACCAACTGCCAGGCAAGATGTACCTATAAGGGGACAGAGTGGCATGGAGGTTATGGGGACAACCAACTGATCTCTGATTGGATTTGAGGCCTGCTCTAATGGTCTCTAGGAATATCAGTGGGGATTATCTAGATTATGGTAAGTGAAGTGTGAAGACCCACCATGAATTTGGGTGCCACCATTCCACGGGCTGGGGTCCTGAACTGACTAAAAGGCACTGTGCACCAAGCACCAGTCTGGAACCATAAATCTGAATAAACACTCCCCTCCTTAAGTTTCTTTTGTGGGGTATTTTCTCACAGCAACAAGTAACTGATAAGATGAGGTATCTAAAACCCTCAAGGAATCAGAGCAGAATAGTGGCTGTCAAGGGCTGGACGTAAGTGAAATAGGACGTTATTAATTAATAGGTATGAAGTCTCAATTATGCCAGGTAAATTCCAAAGAGTGGCTGTGTAATGTCTCAATAGCTAATGTTAAATAGTATATTAATTTTATATTTCATTATGTTTACATTATATATTATATTATCATGTTAAATAATTTTATCCCAATTTGATTTTACTGTTTTAATTTAATTTTATTTATTTTGGGGGGAGGGGTATAGGGTCTCATGTCACCCAAGCTAGCTTTGAACTCATTGGATAGCCCTGACATTGATGTTCTTGCTCCCACCTTCAAAATACTGGGATTACAGGCGGCACATCTCCACACCCAGATCACAGTAACATTTCTGTGTGTATGATTTATCTTGTCTGTGTGTAGGTGTGGCACACGCACACGTGCACAGGTTTGTGTGTGAGAGTTTGGCCGCCTGTGCTTCTGTGCACGTGTGGAGGAGGTCAGGCAGTGAACAGCCTCTGGTGTTGCTCTTCACCGTCCACACTGTTCTGAGACAGGCTCTCTCTTGTTATTCACTGCTGTGTGCACAGTGGCCACTGGGGGTTCTTCTGTCTCAGGCTCCCATCTCTCCATAGAACTACAGATGGGCACTACAGCCCCTGGCTTTATGTGGGTCCTGGGGATTTGAACTCGGGTGCCCCACAACAAAAATTTAAATATTTAAATTATATATTTTTTTCTTCAACTTACGAATTTCTAAAGTTTCTGTTCCTAGTTGGACTCTGTTGAGATTGGGAAGAGTCTGCCCTCCAAGAGACTATGGTGAGAGACGCATTTACAGGATGTTTAGAAAACACGAGGCAGACCGACTCTTTAGCAGCGGTGAAGCTGACAGCTGTCGTTGCTCTCATGGAGTTTCACGTCTCATAACCCTAATGCGGGCCTGTCACTCTCACTGTCTCCGTGTGCAGCTGACAGCCTTTGGATGAACATCCTGAGCTGATGCCTGAGGACATTTAAAAATAGTAGAGTGCTGAGCAGAAGCTAAATATATTGCCAGGATCCCTGTGTCGATCAATTATTTATCCATCACAAATGTTAAGACCAAACAAGGGGAGAAGTTCTCTATTTCCACTTGACAAGAGGTCGGGGAAGACTAGCAGGGATGCCAAACTTTCAAGTCCAAAGTGAGTCACATGGACAAAAACAAGCTTCCTGACTCCGTCATGAGGTGTCTAAACAAGGCGGAGTAGTCCACGAGTGGCTAAAAATATATCATTATAAGGATTTTATAATTTATATGGAATGCTTGAGTCATTTAACAGGAGCATCATCAGGATTCGTCAATACATACATAAACGTGCTGCGGTCTCTGTCACACGTGTGCCCAACTTCTGTCTAATACAGAGGGTGAAAATCACACTAAGTTACCACTATAAATAGCATCCTTTTATCCTTAAGCTTCTTATATTCATATGCATACTTTTGGAGGAGTTGTTTTTGTCTCATTGGGTGTGTGTGTGTTTTTTTTTTCCAGAGCTGAGGACCGAACCCAGGGTCTTGTGCTTACTAGGCAAGTGCTCTACCACTGAGCTAAATCCCTAACCCCACATTGGGTGTTTTTAAAGCTTTTTTTAAAAAAATAAATAAGTAAATAAATGAAGCTGGAGTTACAGGCGGTTGTGAGCTGCCCATGTGGGTGCTGGGAGCTGAACTTAGTACTGCAAAAGCTTATTCAGTGTTAAGCACTGAGTCAACTTTCATTTTTTTTCAGACAGTCTTTCACATTGTTCAGGCTGGCCACAAAATCACTATGTATCCAGGGATAACCTTGAACTACTGATCCTTTTGTCAGGACCCCTCAAGGACTGGGATTACAGGTGAGTGTCACCACATCCAGATTCTTAGCTTTTATTTTTGGCATTTCAAGACAGGGTATTGTGCAGCGCAGGCTGGCCTACAACTTGCTATGTAGCTGTGGATAACCTAATTCCTCCTTCGTCTGCATCCCTAGCCCTGGAATTACAGTACTGCTTATGTGATTACATTCTAATAGATTTTATGTTTCATATGAGTATGATGTATGTGTGTGCATAATGTTAGCATATGTGTGAGCACACACAGGGGAGTGAGTGCACATGTAGGCCAAAGGTTGATGTCGAGAACAATCCTCAAGTGTTCTTCTACGTTATTCCTTGAGTTAGGATCTCAATCAAACTCAGAACCTTCTGATAGACTTTAAAAAACAGCCGGATGGCAGTGGCACATGCCTTTAATCCCAGTACTCCAGAGGCAGAGCCAGGCAGATCTCTGTGAGTTCGAGGCCAGCCTGGTCTACAGAGCGAGATCCAGGATAGGCACCAAAACTACACCGAGAAACCCTGTCTCCAAAAAAAAAAAAAAAAAAAAAAAAAAAACCCAAAAAAATTACAAAGTAAAACTTAGAAAACACACAAAGCATCCCCATATATCAGGCACCTCGTTTCATATATTAACATCTTTGTATTTATGGCATTTAATGCACAAATATTAATACTTGTTCTTTGAGACAAAGTCTTACTATGCAGCCCAAGCAGACCAGGCTCCTGCCTCAGGCCCCCGTGTGCCCTGCCACACCTACCTCACCAGTGTTATCAAAGTCAGTTCTTTATTCTGATCCCCTTGCTTTTCTCCTAATGTCTATTGCAGGTTCCTGTCCAGGAAATCATGTCGAGTTGAGTTGCTGTCTCCTCAGTTTTCTCTTGCCTGTGATGCATGCAAGACTTTCCTCATATTTTTGTTTTTGTTTGCTTGTTTTGAGATGGATTTTGTTCAGGCTGGACTGGTACTTGCAATGCAGCTTCAAGTGAAATCCTTGGTGAGGTCCCTGTGTCAGCCTCCAGAATGTTGGGGTGATAGGAGTACAATCCAGATTTCCCTTTACAGAGAATTTTCATAACATTGTCAGGTGTTTTATAGGATGGCCCTTCCTTGTAATTTGTCTGAAGTTTTTTCTCATGATTACATTGGGGTCCTAGGTTTGGAGCAGGAGCCCACAGAAGTGGGCTATCGAGGATCCACACATCAGCATGGTTTACTGCCGTGACACCTGGTGATGAGCACATACTGCTTTTCAGGTGTGGTGGTTTAAGTGAAACGTGTCCCCCACGGGCTCATGTATTTAAACACTTCATCCCAAGTTGACGGCTCTGTCTGAGGACATTCCAGAGCCTTTGGGAGATGCAACATTTTGCTGGAGGAAGTATATCAATAAAACAGGCTTTGAGGGTTTATAGCCTTGTTCCACTTCCTGTGCCCTCTGCTTCCTGTGTGTGGATGAAAATGTGATCATCCAGCTTCCTGCTCCTGCTACCATACAATGTCTTCCCCAACATGATGGACTGTCTATTACCTTAAGCCAAAATAAACCCTATCTTCCATAAACTGCCTTTGGCCATTGTGTTTTTTCAGCAACAAAATGGTAACTAATACACCAGATTTCCTCTCTAATGTTTCTCTTTCTTCTTCATTCATTCTGTACTGAACTCTTTGGAAGGAAGTCATGATGTGTACCACACACAGAAGCAGAAGGGAGCTACTCTCCATGTTGACAGCAGAGAATCTCCATGAACTGTCTGAAATCCTTCTGCATGAAGATCTGTCTATCACCCTAATTGTTCATTTATTCAGTCATTTACATGTATCTGTATGATATCCTATATATTTATTTTACCCTTTGGGCCATAATCTAGCACACTCTGCTGATAAATCATCCCAGCTCTGGCCCTTGGGACCATCAATTGGCTCCTGTGTGCTGACCTCTATCAATGTGAAGCTTTGGTTGTTGTGGGTTTTGGTTTTTTTTTTTTTCTTAGCACTTAATTGCATTTTATCACCCTTCTGGTGATAAAATGATGCTCTGAGCTCCTTTTGCATACTTCCTGGTAAAGTCCATAAATCACACAAGACTGGCTTTTTTCTTTATTATATACATAAATCATAAAGTCAAAAAAAATCTCAAATCACAATTCTGAGGGCCTGCCAGTAAACTATTAAACAGGAAAGGAGACTAGCTCCAGGGGGAGCTGGGTCCTTCATCTATCTTCAGTTCCAGTTACAGCATGTGCAAGCAACCAGATAAGGACAGAGACAATGTGGCATGTATATGTGTGTATTGAGGTGGTGGTGTTTGGTTGGTTGGTTGGTTTGATGTTTTGTTTTATTTTGCAACAGGATCTCACTATGTAGCACTAGCTGACCTGGAACTCACAAAGATCCACTTGCCTCTGCTTCATGAGTACTGGGGTTAAAGGTGTATCCTACCCTGCCCAGCCTGAGATTTTTTTCACATTGTATACATTTATTGACACGTTACCTTGTACCCTATAATATGTATAATCATTATATATAAATTAAGAATAAAACATATATGTGTTTATATGTATTTGTTTGTTTGTTTTTTTAAGACAGGGTTTCTCTGTGTAGCTTTGCGCCTTTCCTGGAACTCACTCTGTAGACCAGGCTGGCCTCGAACTCACAGAGATCCTGCCTCCCGAGTGCTGGGATTAAAGGCGTGCGCCACAACCCGGCGTATTTTGTTTTAAAACTACCTTCATCTATTGGTTATGTATGTGTGTGTGTGTTGAGGGGGGGTATATGAGTATGTGTGGACATGGGTGTTGCAGTGGTATTTTGCTTGTGCTCTAACAAATGAAGCTTGCCTGGAGATCAGAGGGCGGAGCTAGCTACTACTTAACCATAGAGGGCAGGCAGTGGTGGCTGACACCTTTAATCCCAGCCCTTGGGAGGAGGAAACAGGAAGTGATATGACTGGGGGGAGAGAGGAAGTGATAGGAGCAGGCTAGTCCTGGAATGAGCCATAGGGTAGGATGCTCGCTATCAGCTCAACTCCCCCTCTGTGATCCTGGGCTAGGTGTCAAACTTCTGGGACCCCAAAGCCTGCATGGTGGTTTGCATGAAAATGTCCCCCATAGGCTCTAGCATTTGAACACCTGGTTCCCAGTTCGGTGGCACTGTTTGGGGAGGTCTAGTGGGTGTAGCCTTGCTGGAAGAAGTACAGCACTGGAGGTGGGCTTTTACATTTAAAGGCATCACATCTCAAGATCACTTGTGGTTCCGCCCCCCACATATGGCTCACAAACGTCTGTAACCCCAGTTCCAGGGGATCTAACAGGCACACAGGCAGAACATTTACACATGTAAAGTAATAAGTAAATCTATAAAAAAAAAAAAAAAAAGCCTCACCCTTCCCAGCTTGCTCTCTCGCTCATAGTCAATACGTGCGCCCTCAGCTCCCTGTTCCTGCTGCCGTGCCTTAGTTCCATCATCATGGACTGTAGGCCTCTGGAATCGGAAGTCCAAGTGAACTCTTTCTTCTACGTTTCCTTAGTCACAGTGTTTTATCCTAGCAATAGAAAAGTAACTAAGGTGGCCTTTATTTCTCCTCTGCGAAGTGAGGCATTTGGACTAGATGACAGCCACCGTTTTTGAAAGTGAACCACGTGCCGGATGCTGTCCTTTATGTCTCCAGATAACCCTTGCTGCAGGGTATTCATACTTTCTATTTTTTAATTTAAAAAGTATCCTGTGTGTGATGTGGACATTGCCATACCCTGTGGAGTTGGTTCTCTCCTTCTAGCTTTCTGTGGTTTCCAGGGATTGAACTCAGGTCCTCAGGCTTGCACTGCAGGTGGTTTTGTTCCCTAAGCCACCTCAATGGCTTGTTTTTATGATTTATAAAACCCTCATTTTTGAGCGAGTACATACTATGTCTGTCCTTCTGAGTCTGGGTTACCTCACTCAAGATGGTATTTTCTAGTTCCATCCATTTGCCTGCAAATTTCATTTATATCTGAGTAGTACTCCATTGTGTATATGTGCCACATTTTCTTTTGCTGGTAGTGGTCCAGAGGGTGCCTGGACTGGTCTACTCTGGTAACTGGTCTAGCAAATAACCTGGCTGTCATCATAGAGCCTTTGTCCAGTGACTGATGGAGGCAGATGCAGAGATCCATGGCCAGGCACCATGCTGAGCTCTGGGAATCCAATCGATGAGAGACAGGAGGGATTCTGCAGGCAAGGGACATCAAGATCATGATGGGAAGACGTGCAGAGATGACTGGTCACACTAGTGGAAGCCCATGAACTGTGGACTGGTGGCTGTGGAGCCCCCATAGGACTGGACCAGGCCCTCTGGATACAGAAGACGGTTGTTTGGCTCGAACTGTTTGGGGGGCACCCAGGCAGGGGGATTAGGATCTGTCTCTGGTGCATGGGCAGGCTTCTGGGAATCCGGTGCCTGTGGTGTGATGCCTTGCACAGCCTTGGTGCAGTGGGAAGGGGCTTGGACCTGCCTACGCTCAGTGTGCCGGGCTCTGCTGACTTCCCATGAGAGACCTTGATTTAGGGGATGTGGGGATGCGGGGTGGTTTGGGAGAGAGGGCTGGGGGGTGGGAAGAGGGAAGAGGGGAGATCTGTGGGTGGTATGTGGAGTGAGTAGAAAATTTAATAAAGAAAAATGAAAAAAATAAAAAAAATAAAACCCACATTTTGTGGCAATACTACAGCTCAGAAAGGTTCAGCCCTTGCAGTTTCATCACTGAAGAGAACTCAGATCTCTTCAGTGCTCATAAAAGCCTCCAGTTTCTGCTCTCAGGAGGTGGCAGCAGGATCCTAAGTCTGAGGCCATCCTGGCTACAATGTAAGACCCTGTCTCAAAACCAAACTTCCATCTACCTCACCATCACCGCTGAGCCCTTGGCCTCCTAACATATTGACTTGCTTCCAGATGATTCAAAGGGTCAAAGGCCTTTTGTAAGTCTATATTCTGTGATTATTTCCATCTTGCTTTGTTTTGTTTTCTGAGTCGGATCTTACTACACAGCCCTGTTTGTCTATCTGAGCCTCTCATTAACTAACTCTAAGTCCGCCTCTAACATGACTCAGCAAGTCCCATTGTTTCAGATTTTTAAGAATGTTTTATTTTTATGTGTGTAGGTGTTTTGCCTGCATGTATGTCTGTGCACCGTGTGCATAGTGCTCCCAGAGCCCAGAAGAGGCTGTTGAGTCCCCTAGAACTGGAGTTACAGTTGTGAGTCACCATGTGGGTACTGGGAAATGAAACTCAGTTTCTCTCAAAGAACAGCCAGTGTTCTTTTTGTTTGTTTGTTGTTTGTTTTTCGAGACAGGGTTTCTCTGTGTAGCTTTGTGCCTTTCCTGGCACTCACTCTGTAGACCAGGCTGGTCTCGAACTCACAGAGATCCGCCTGGCTCTGCCTCCTGAGTGCTGGGATTAAAGGCAGGCGCCACCATTGTTGAACCATCTCCCATCCCATTTATTGTTCAAAATAAGTAGAAGCAGCATCTTCTGTAACTTGCAACCAAGCCCACTGTGATTTGTCTATGGAGCAGCTTTAGCACGGCCTATGAAAACTGTAAGCCCATGCTATGCCATAGGCATGTAATAAAAGCTGAAGGACAGAGGGATGAAAAAATGGGAACTTGGGCTTTTCTAACCCAGAAGTTGGTCTGTCATCTTGATGTTGATGGCCAGAGCTACTACAGTCACACATCACTTAGCTCTGGGGACACGGTCTAGGGATGTGTGATATTATTTTGTTGTGTAAACACCAGTGTACTCACACAAGCTTGAGAGAGGAGAAAAGCTGTGCAATGGGGTAGTATGATGAGTATGAACTATTACTGATGGCAGTGTAGTAGGGAGTTTAGTGAAATAACTTCTGCCATGCACTACGTTAGCCTAATACTTCAGGTTGTTCTTAACTCCCTCCTCTATATTCTAGAATGGATCAAGAATGTTCTTTGGGGTCTGGAAAGCTGGCTTGGTGATTAAGACTGCATGTTGCCTTCCAGAGGATTGGGATTCAATTCCCACCATCCACATGGTGGCTATAGAACCATCTCTAGCTCTAGCTCCAGGGGATCCAATGTCCTTCTCTGACCTCAACCAGCATCAAGCACACATGTGGTACAGAGACATATTTGCAGGCAAACACTCATATAAATAAGATTTAAGATATTTTTAAAAAGAGAACAGTCCTTTTCTTTCCCCCTCCTTCCCTTTTTCCAAATTATTTTTACATTTCTTGTATGCATATATGTATGTATGTAGGCATGCATGTGCTATCACATGCACATGGAGGTCAGAGGACAACTTGTGAAACTGGTTCTCTCCTTTCACCATGTGAGTCCTGGGATTGAACTCAGGTTATCAGTCTCAGCAGCAAGCGCCCTTACTCACTGAACAACCTCATGGGCCACTTGTGTTTTTATTTTTTAGCAAGTATCTGGTAGGATGTTTTTTGTTTTTGTTTTGTCTCAAATGCTGGGATTACAGATATGTGCTAACATGTCCATACATGTACGTGTGCACGTGTATACACACACACACACACACACACACACACACACACACACACACACCTCCCCAGATCATTCATATATACGAATGAATCAAATATATATGTATATATACATACAATACATATGTATATATATTATTTATTTATTTATTATTTATTTATTTATTGACACAGGGCTTCTCTATGTAGCCCTGACTGTCCTGGAACTTGCTCTGTAGACCAGGCTTGCCTCAAACGCACAGAGATCCACCTGCCTCTACCTCCCAAGTGCTGAGATTAAAGATGTGCACCACCAGTGCCTGTCACATTGAGGCTTTTTTAAGGAGTTGTGACAGGATCAGCTCAGGACACCCCAAGACCAAGTTCTCAGCACAAAGAAGATTTATTTACCCCAGAGGGACAAAGGGCAGGGACTAAGAGACAAAGACAGGGGACAGAGGATGAGGGAGAAGGGGAAGGGAACAAAGGTGAGGAGCAGGGATATTTGTTGGGGGTGGGGGTTCTGCCTCTGGATAAGAGGGAGACAGATGTGGCCCATAGGTAAACGGCAGTTTATAAAGGTAACCAAGGAAACTCCATGTTAGGATATGTTTAGTTTTAATTGGGCATGTCAATTAGGTGAACCAAAGGGGGGCTTTTGATTGCTGGGCTTCAATACTTTGATAGTTGGACCTTGGTGGTCAGCCTCAGGAGGAGGAAGTGGCCAAATAAGGGAATAGACCTTGGTGGCTAGCTTTAAGAACAGTTTTTTAGCAAGGCAGAGGGAATAAGGGAGAAGGGCAAGGCCTGTCAGAGCCATGTTTGCCACAGTGGGGCTGACTAGAGTCCCTTCAGTTTGTACATGTGGTATTTCCTCCCCATTTGGCATTATTCTGTCAACCCAGTCCAGTGTCATGATAAAGTAACACGAGCTAAACCTGTGACCATTCTCATCATCTATTGCATGTGCATGGTAACAGCACCGACCCCCCAGGACTGAGGAGCAGGCTGACTAGTTAGTGTGTCTACAGCACTTACAACGGTGACTGGCATGTACAAAGCACTCTCATGTCTTAGTTAGGGTCTCTATTGCTGTAATGAAACACCGTGACCAAAAACAACCTGGGGAGGAAAGGGTTGATTTCACTCACAGTTCCATATACCAGTTCATCATCAGAAGCTGTGTGGGCAGGAACTCAAGCAGGGCAGGAACCTGGAGGTAGAAGCTGATACAGAGGCCATAGAGGAGTGCTGCTTACTGGCTTGTTTATCATAGCTTGCTCAGCCCGCTTTCTTATACAATCCAGAACCACCGGCCCAAGGATAGTACCACCCACAGTGGTCTGGGCCCTCCCCCTTCAATCACTAATTAAGAAATGCTCTACAGTCAGATCTTACGGAGGCATGTTTTCAGTTGAGGTTCCTTCCTTTCAGATAACTCTAGTTTGTGTCAAGGTGACATAATTAGCCAGCACAGAGCATTAGTTCATAATTATACAGCTTCAAGAGTATGACAAGAGACAGAACATTACACTGTTTTCACAAGGAGACAACCTACACACCTATTGGAAAGTGAATTTTCAGAAGAGTTCCACTAACTGACTTAATAGGTTGTAAACTCCATTCAGGCATGTCTCCAGTGATGTACAGATCTGATATGTGGTAAATAGTCTGCCTTTTACAGACATTACATTAGCATGTGCTGTGTATATAAGATGTGTACTTGTAGATATACAAAGTATAAACATTCTATATGTATTTAATCAGGGGTATTTGACAGTCAATAGGATAAAATTACTCTACTCTCCACTCTTTCCTTGGCCCAAGAACTTAACAAAATGGGCCAGGAAAAATAGTTCAATTGGAAGAATGCAATAAAAGTGTTAATACCCAGAACCACATACAGGAGTGGTGTTAGCCTGTATTTCTAGCACTTTAACAAAACAAAACAAAAACAAATAAAAAAAAAAGAAACTAACCAAACCAAGAGCTTGATAATTCTCAGGCTTGGTATATTTCCAGTCTTCAATTCAATATACATTTCTGTCCCTCTCCTCCCCGCCCCGAATTACCTATAAATAACACACGCAGTACGAGGCTTTGGCTCAAGAATGGACAAATGAGCTTGCTTGCTCAGTAAAGGTACTAATTTTCTTTCTAGTACGCGTCCGCTGTGCAGCTCAGGCAAGCGACTATCCTGCGTCGGCCTCACGAGCTGTTGGGACCACTGGCGCAAGAACAGCCCAGATCACTAAACTTTCGTCCTAGTTTTTTGTTTGTTTTTTTGAGACACGATCTCACGATATAGCCCAAACTAACCTCGAACTCTCGATGATCCTCCTGCCACAGCCTCCTCAGTGCTGACATCACAGGCGTGCACCACCACGGCTGGAAGATTTACTTTAATCGTTTAAAAAAAAACAGAACAACAATAACAACAAAACAAGTAGGTGCCGGGAATGGTGGTGCTCAACTTTAATCCCAGCACTCGGGAGGCAGAGGCAGGCGGAGTTTGGGGCCAACCTGTCTACAGAGCGAGTTCCTGGACAGCCGGGGCTTCATATGGAGACCGTATTGGAAAACACCCCAAATAAAACTTAAAAATCAAGTACATGTTGTTAATTTTGCCTAATAAAGATAAGTCGAGAATAATAACATAAAAGAAAACCTAAGGACTAACAGACTCCAGGTTTCCAAGGAGACCGAAGTGAAAAAGGAGACGCACAACACTGCCGTCACGGAGAGGGCGGGGCGGCTTTACTGCGCATGCTCTCCCCACCCCACCCACCCCCGCGCCCGCACAGCGCGCATGCGCGCACGGGGCCCGCTGGTCTGACGGGCTGTTGCCAAATGGCATTGCTGGCGGGAAAGTTGAGCCTGAGGCGCTGACGGGGCAATGTGCAGCGACTTTCGCAAGGCCGAATCCGGGACGGAGGTGAGTGCTGCGGGACGGTGGGAGAGCCGCGCAGCACTAGGGGAGGTCGCCTGGCGCCCGGCGCCCAGGGCCACGGTGGGGATGGCGCCACACCCTCCAGGGAGCCTGTCAGCGTTGGCGAGCTGAGCTGCAGGAGCTGGGGAAACGGAGGGCCGCCAGTTGAGGCGTCTACAGACGTTTTCCGGGATAGGTGGTTTTTAAGTAGCTTGCTTCACCCCTTTCATCTGCTTGTGGCATCCGGCCCTCGCTATTCCAGAATACATTTGTAGTCTGTCTCTCCTGAGCCACGCAGGCCGTTTCATTCAGGAATGGAACCATTAACCATGTGCATTAATGGCTCAAGGACTGTGTCAGCTAAGAGGAGTAAAAAACAACAAAAGGTGGACAGGTGTGGTGGTGGTGGTGCACACCTGTAACCCCAGCACTAAAGAAGCAGAGGTAAGCAGATTTCCATGAGTTCGAAGTTAGCCTGGTTTATATAGAAAATTCCAGGCCAGCCAGGGGGCTACATAGTGAGACCTCTTAAACAAACAAACAAACAAACAAACAATAATAATGGAAGCTGCCTTAAAATATACAGTAGATGGTAAAAGCATGCCATCCAAAAGAGGGTCTGTAAAGCAAATTACAGGAGGAGATACTTAAATGTTTTCATTCTGACCTTGAACTTGCTGTGCAACTAAAGACAACCTTAAACTTCTTTTCTTTATTTATATAAATTGTGTATATGCATGTATGTCTATGGGTTGGTATGTGCCCTTGAGTGCAGATGCATTTGGAGGCCAGAGGCCGCCAGAAGAAGGTGTCAGATCCTCAGGAGCTGGAGTTACTAGCAATTGAGTCTCCTGTTCTCTGTTAAGACCAGTATCCATTCTTAACTGCTGAGCCATCTCTCCAGCCCCTAACCTTCAACTTCTGATCCTCCTGCCTCCCAAATGCTGGGATTGCAAGTGTGTGCCATCATGCCTGGTTATGCACTGCCAAGGATGGAACCCAGGATTCCCTGAATAGCAGGCAAAGGCTCTACCACCAGAGCTACAATTTCCAGCCCCTGAACTGGCATTTTAAGGACCATCTGATGTGGTTTGTTGAGGATGAGGAGGATGGTGAGGTGACAGTCTAAGCAGAGGAAGCAGCTCAGGCATTGTCTGAATTTAACAAGGTAACATTTAAGGCAGGGTTTCTTAACCTGTGGGTCTTGACCCCCTTAACAAATCTCTGTCTCCAAAAGTATTTACATTATGATGCATAATAGTTGCAAATTTACAGTTATGAAGTAGCTAGGAAAATAACTTTATGGCTGGGGGTCACCACAACACGAGGAGCTGTATTAAAGAGTCGCAGCATTAGGAAGACTGAGAACCACTGATTTAGGGAACAGCCAGTGGTTCTATAGAGTTAGAACATAGAGAATGCTGGGAAGTGAGCTCTAAGAAATAGGTAGAGCATGTGTTTCCCAGTGTAAGTGGAGGTGGGGGAAACCCACAGACACTGGACAGGACACCGACACTGTTTCCCACTTCCCTCCCAGCTCCCTCTCCAGGCATTTCTGTAAATACAATGAAGATGGCACCTGCATAGGAAATATTGCTATAATTTATTGCTATAAATATTGATAGCAATTGTTGGTTTTCATAGGGAAAAAAAGCTACAGGGTGGCCCCTTTGCCAGAGACAAATATTAAGTACAAATAACATTTACTTAAAAATAATTAGCTTTGTGTAATCACAGACATAAACTTTTAACTTTTAAAATTGTATTTATTTCGCCGGGCGGTGGTGGCGCACGCCTTTAATCCCAGCACTCGGGAGGCAGAGCCAGGAGGATCTCTGTGAGTTCGAGGCCAGCCTGGTCTACCAAGTGAGTTCCAGGAAAGGCGCAAAGCTACACAGAGAAACCCTGTCTCGAAAAAACAAAAAAAAAAAACAAACAAAAAAAAAATTGTATTTATTTCAATGTTTTGCCTTGTGCATATGTGTGTACCTCATATGTGCCTGAGCCCACAGAACCCAGAAGGATCATCAGATTCCCTGGAAATGAGTTAGAGGCAGTTCTGTGTTGCCATTTGGATAGTAGGACTTGAACCTGGGCCCTCTACAAAAGCAACAAATACTCTTTTAAAAAAAAATTACATTTATTTATTTATTTATTTATTTATTTATTTATTTTACATCCCTCGTCTTCTCCCAGTCCTTACCCCTCCCTGCCCCCATGCATTCCTCCTCTATTTCTGTTCAGAAAGGGGAAGGCCTCCCATGGGTATCAACAAAACATGGCATATCAGAGCCGGGCGGTGGTGGCGCACGCCTTTAATCCCAGCACTCGGGAGGCAGAGCCAGGCGGATCTCTGTGAGTTCGAGGCCAGCCTGGACTACCAAGTGAGTTCCAGGAAAGGCGCAAAGCTACACAGAGAAACCCTGTCTCAAAAAACCAAAAAAAAAAAAAAAAAAAAAAAAAAAAAAAAAAAACATGGCATATCAAACTGTAGTAGGACTAATAAGCACTTCCTCATGTATAAAGGCTGGGCAAGGCAATCCAGTTGAGGAACAGGGTACCAAAAGCCAGCCAAAGCATTAGGGACAACCTCTGCTTCCACTGTTAGGAGTCCCACAAGTAGACCAAGCTACACAACTGTCACATATATGTAGAGGGTTTAGGTTGGTCCTATGCAGGCTTCTTGGTTATTGGTTGAGACACTGTAAGCTCCTATGAGCCCATGTTAGTTGTTTCTGTAGGTTTTCTTGTGATGTCCTTGACTTCTCTGGCTCGTACAATCCTTCCTCCCTCTCTTTAGCAGAATTTCCTGAGCTCAGCCTAATGTTTGGCAGTGGGTCTCTGCACCTGTTTCCATCAGTTACTGGATGAAGGCTCTCTGGTGACAATTAGGGTAGTCACCAATCTGGTCACAGGAGATGACCAGTTCTGGCTATGTAGCCACTGTTGCTAGGAGTCTTAGCTGGGGTCATAAAATGGCCAGTTCAGGCTATGTAGTCACTAAAAGTCTTAGCTGGGGTCATTCTTGTAGATTCCCAGGAGTTTCCCTTACACCAGGTTTCTATTTCCCTCTCTCCAACCACCCCCCAACCCAATCCCTCATGTTCCCATCCCCACCTGCCCCCAATCTACCATGAGATCTCCTATTTCCCCTTCCCAGGGAGATCCATTCATCTACCCTTGGGCCCTCCTTGTCACCTGGCCTCTCTGAATCTGTGGATTATAGCATGGTTATCCTTTGTTTTACAGCTAATATCTACTTATGAGTGAGTACATACCATATTTGTCTTTCTGGATCTGAGTCAGCTCATTCAGGATGATTTTTTTTTCTACTTCCATCCATTTGCCTTCAAATTTCCTGATGTCATCGTTTTTTTTTACAGCCGAGTAATAAATACTCTGTTGTGTAAGTGTATCACATTTTCTTTATCCATTCTTCAGTTGAGGGACATCAAGATTGTTTACAGGTTCTAGCTATTATGAATAAAGCTGCTATGAACATAGTTGAGCAAGTATCCTTATGGTATGATTGAGCATCCTTTGGGTATATGCTCAAGAGTGGTATAGCTGGGTCTTGAGGTAGATTGATTCCCAATTTTCTGAGAAACTGCGATATTGATTTTCAAAGTGGCTATACAGGTTTGCACTCCCACCAGCAATAGAAGAGTGTTCCCCTTACTCCACATCCTCTCCAACATAAGCTGTCATCAGTGTTTTTGATCTTAGCCATTCTGACAGATGTAAGATGGAATCTCAGAGTCATTTTGATTTGCTTTTCCCTGGCAGCTAAGGATGTTGAACATTTCTTTTAAGAGGTTCTCGGCCATTTGAGATTCTTCTGTTGAAAATTCTGTTTAGATCTGTACCCCATTTTTAAATTAGATTATTTGGTTTTTCGATGTCTAGATTCTTGAATTTTTTATGTATTTTAGAAATCAGCCCTCTGTTGGATGTGGGGTTGGTAAAGATCTTTTCCCAATCTGTATGCTGCCATTTTGTCCTATTGGCAGTGTCCTTTGCCTTACAGAAGCTTTCAAGTTTCATGAGGTCCCATTTATTAATTACTGATCTTAGTGTCGGTGCTAACTGTTGTATCAAGGAATTCTTCTCCTGTGCCAGCAATCAAAGCTGTTTCCTACTTTCTCTTCTATCAGGTTCAGTGTAGCTGGATTTATGTTGAGTTCTTTGATCCACTTGGACTTGAGTTTTGTGCAGGGTGATAGATATGGATCTGTTTGCATTCTTCTACATGCTGACATTCAGTTATGCCAGCACCATTTGTTGAAGATGCTTTCTTTTTTCCATTGTATAATTTTGGCTTCTTTGTCAAAAATCAGCTATCCATAGGTGTGTGGATTTATGTCAGGGTCTTTGATTCGATTCTATTGATCCACCTGTCTGTTTTTATGTCAATACCATGCTGTTTTTATTACTAAAGCTCTGTAGAAGAGCTTGAAATCAGGGATGGTGATACTTCCAGAAGTTCTTTTATTGTACAAGATTGTTTTAGCTATTCTGAGTTTTTTGTTTGCTTGTTTTTTCATATGAAATTGAGGATTGGTCTTTCAGGGTCTGTAAAGAATTGTGTTGGAATTTTGATGAGGATTGCACTGAATCTGTAGATTGCTTTTAGTAGGATGGACATTTTTACTATGTTAATCTTACTGATCCATGAGCATAAGAGAGAGGTCTTCCCATCTTCTGATACCTTCTTCAATTTCTTTCTGAAAAGACTTGAAGTTCTTGACATACAGGCCTTTCACTTGCTTGGTTAGAGTTACCCCCAAGATATTTTATATCATTTTTGGCTATTGTGAAGGGTGTTGTTTCCATGATTTCTTTCTCAGCCCATATATCATTTGTATATAGGAGGGCTTTTTTTTTTTTTTTGAGTTAATCTCATATCTTGCCACTTTACTGAAGGTGTTTATCAGCTGTAGGAGTTCCCTGGTATAATTTTTGGAGTTACTTATGTATACTATCATATCATCTGCAAATAGCAAAAGTTTGACTTCTTTCTTTCCAATTTATATTCCCTTGATCTCCTTTTGTTGTCTTATTGCTCTAGCTAGAACCTCAAGTGCTGTATTGAATAAACAGATATGGAGAGAGTGGACAGCCTTGTCTTATTCCTGATTTTAGTGGAATTGCTTTGAGTTTCTCTTCATTTAGTTTGATGTTGGCTGTCAGCTTGTTGTATATTGTTTTTATTGTATTTAGTTACATTTCTTGTATCCCTGATCTCTCTAAGACTTTTATCATGAAGGGGTCTTGGATTTTGTCAAGGGCTTTCTCAGAATCTAGTAAGATGATCATGTGGTTTTTCTCATTGAGTTTGCAACAACTACGCTTAACCACTGAGCCATCGCTCCAGCCCCTGAAATATACTTTTTTCTTCGTTTTGTTTTGTTTTGTTACAAGACAGGGTTTCTTTGTGTAGCCTTGGCTGTCTTAGAACTCACTCTGTAGACCAGGCTGGCCTCTTATTCAGAGATCTGCCTGCCTCTGCTTCCCGAGTGCTAGGATCAAAGGCGTGCACCACCACCACCACCACCTGCTAAAATACACTTTTTTAAAATAAAGAGAAAAGAATTCCATCATGCTACTTCTATGGCCATTTCCTTTTGCACTTCTTTTTTTTGTTGTTGTTGTTTTATTGAGGCAGGGTCTCTCATAGTCCAGGCAGGCCTTGAACTATATAGATAAGATGTCTTTGAACTCATGATGCCTATGCCTCCTGAGTACTGGGATTACAGGCATGTACCACCATGGTTGGTTTCTGAATTTTTTTCTACTGGTCTTTTCTGCCAGAATCCTAACTTAAAACAAGATAAAAGCAAAACCAAGATGTTATCCTGTGATGCCCCCACCTCTATTCTCATTTCTTTTTTTTTTTTTTTTTTTTTTTTTTTCAAGACAGGGTTTCTCTGTGTAGCTTTGTGCCTGTCCTGGAACTCACTCTGTAGACCAGGCTGGCCTCAAACTCACAGAGATCCGCCTGCCTCTGCCTCCTGAGTGTAGGGTTAAAGGTGTGTGCCACCACCGCCCAGCTCTAGTCCCATTTCTTTGCTTGTTACAGAGTGGTCTGTGCCCTCAGCCTCTGCTTCCTTAGCTCCCAGTCACTGGATTCTGCCTTCAGCATCATCCTCAACTTTATACTGCTGAATGCAGTAGAGTATTCCCTGCTTTTTTTTTTTTTTTTTGGTTTTTCAAGACAGGGTTTCTCTGTGTAGCTTTGCACCTTTCCTGGAACTCACTTGGTAGCCCAGGCTGGCCTCGAACTCACAGAGATCCGCCTGGCTCTGCCTCCCGAGTGCTGGGATTAAAGGCGTGCGCCACCACTGCCCGGCTCCCTGCTCTTAAAATGCCAGTTAGGAGACCTCTATCCAGTCCAGTGCTGCATGCCTGAAACCCCAGCATAGGAGGCCAGCCTATACTACATATGGAGCTCCAGGACACCTAGGGTGTATCGTGTAGAGTGGGGGGCATATGCAAATGAACTTTTCTTCCTTAGGAAAAGTTAGAAGATCAGGATAGTTTATCTCAGTTGTCAGCTTGATGGGCTTTAGGACCACCACGAAAGCAAATCCCTCGTCATGTCTACGAGGGATTTTCAAGATTGGGTTAATTGAGGTGGGAAGACCCATCCTAAATACGGGCTTTACCCATTGCATGGGCTGGGGTCCCATACTGAGTAAAAGGAGAAAGTGAGCTGAGCACAAGTATTCATCACTACTTCCTGACTGTAGATGCCATGTGATCAGCCACTCTGCCTCTCTGCCATGGTGGTCTGTGTCTTCTGGAACTGCAAGACAAAATAAACCCTCTCTCCCTCCCTCCCTTATGCTGCTTTTTGTCAGGTGTTCTTGTCTCAGCAATGAGACAAGTAACTAATACAGAGAAGATGAGAGAATGTGTCAAAACTTCATCTCCAATGAAAGTGGTCAGCATTCTGCCATCAAAAGTTCCGCAAAGCTGCTGCTGTAACTCACTCAATTGGTAGTTAGAGTGCTAGCCTAGCATGCTCAGGGCTCTGGGTTTGATCTCCAGCACCACATAAAACCAGGCAAGAGTTCTAGGCTATCCTGTTACAGAGTGAGTTTGAGTTCAGCGTGGGCTACATGAGACCCTGTCTCAAAAAAGGAAGGCAGAGGCTGGCAAGATCCTTATTAGGTAAAGGACTTGCCATGAAGCCTTACAACACAACTTAGAGCCCCAGGACCCACATGGTAAAAGAGTAGATCTAATTTCTGCAGACTGTTCTCTGACCTCAACACATGTGCCAAGACATAACCTGCACGTGCATCCATGCACTTAGTCAATGTAATTTTTAAAAAAAATGTTCACGTTCCTTTTGTTACTGGTTGCCCACTAGAGATGAACACTCAGACAGTATAACCAGTTGAAAGTCTTTATTCAAGCTGGCTGGGACCACACCCAAGAGTTTGTGGAGGTGACACCTAGGAGTGTTCAGAATTTTTTTTTTTTTTAAGGGCAGAGGCTTCATCAAGGTATCTCTTAGTATCTGCAGGGGGCTTCAAAGAGGAAGTAGTTTGAAGTGAGAAGTTTTAACAGAGGCTAGGACAGGCAGTTAACTAGCTGGTGGGAGGTGGGGGGCATCCTAACCTTTGGTTCCTAGAATAGAGTTGGGTTGTTTTCTATGGGATTCTCCGTCAAGAAGATCAGATTCTGGTTAACCCTGGAATGGCTCCAGGAAGAATACAGGGTGGAGGAACCTCTACACTGTCTATCCCTGTCCCACTGTAATGGGTCAGTGTGGGTCGGACAGCGCTGCCTAGTGTCTTGCTTTGCTGTGATAAACACCATGACAAAGTGACTGGGAAGGAAAGGGTAAGTTTGGCTTACACTTTGCAGTTACTTCCCATGATTGAGGGAAACCAAGTCAGGAACCAAAGCAGAGGCCATGGAGGAATAGGTTAGCACCCATAGTGGCCTGGGCCCTCCCGCATTAATCATTAATCAAGAAAATGCCCCCACAGACTTGCCTACAGGTCAATCTGCTAGAGATATTTTCTCTAGTGTTTTCACAAATGACCCTAGATTGTGTCAAGTTGATAAAAAACTAACCAGCATACCTAGCATGCCCAAGGCCTGGGCCCATATCAGCAGTGGGGTTTTTAAAAGCTGATACTATGCTTTCCCAGTTCTTTGCAGATCATGTAGACATTTCTTCCTAATTGAAATTTTGAAACATAGTCTGGTGTAACATACTAATAAATCTATGTGTTTGTGTGTACATGTACATATTCCACACTGCATGCAGAGGCCAATTAGTTAGGCTGACAGGCCTGCAAGCTACAGGGATCCTCTTGTCTCTACCCGCCCGCCACCCCCAAGTGTTAACATATGTTGACTACTGTACTGTAGTTTGGAGATCTAACTTGAAGTCCTCATGCATATACAGCAAGCACTTTACCCACTGAGCCATCTCTGAAGTACCCTTCCCAATTAAAATTTAATCATTTACCTAATGAAATACTAATTTATTAAGTTGAAATTTTAGTCTCTATAAATTGCTTTTGAAAGTAATGTTTAAAGGAATATCTTAGTATTACTTGACTTTTATGCATTTGTCTTTCCTTTTCCTCTTATAGAATGATTGCTTTAAAAAAAAAAAAGTAATTATAAAGCAGCAGTCCTTCTGGGAATAAATTTAGAACCCTGGGGTTTAACCATATCATATTGGAGTAACAGTTGTCTTTCTGTGTAATATAGAGAAATGCTTTGTTCAAGAGCCAAGCCTGGGTCCGTGCCCTGAAGGGCAATTGAATTTTGGAAGTGGCTGAGGAGTCTAATTTCACATGTGGAAAGAATTGGTCTTCTGATTTTATTACATTAAATTTTAAATTTTAGAGATGGAATTTTGCTGTATTGTCCAGGCAAGACTAGAAACTTGAGATTCCCCCAGCCTAAACCTCCCAAGTATCAGAAATTGTAGACATAGGCCATCATGCCTAGCTCTGGTCTTCTGTCTTATTTCTGTTCCTGTGATTAAACACCATGACCAAAAGCAACTTGGGCAGGAAAGGGTTATTTCATCTTATAGCTTGTAGCCCATCAGCTAGGGAAGTCAGCTGGAAAAGCACAGGCCCTGGAGGAGTGCTGTTTACTGGCTTGCTCAATCTGCTTTCTTAGAATACCCAGGACCACCTTCCGGGGGTTGGTACAGTGGCCTGGGCCCTCCCACATCAATCACTGATTAAGAAAATGCCCCCCTTGCTGGGCGGTGGTAGTGCACACCTTTAGTCCCAGCACTTGGGAGGCAGAGGCTGGCGGATCTCAGTGAGTTCGAGGCCTGCCGGGTCTACAAAGTGAGTTTCAGGACAGCCCGGATTGTTACTCAGAGAAACCCTGTCTTGAAAAACAGAACAAAACAAAACAAAACAAACAAACAAACAAAAACAGAAAAAGAAAATGCTCCCCACAGGCTTGTCTACAGGCTAGTCTAGTGGTAACATTTTCTTAATTGAGGTTTCTTTTCCCAGATGATTCTAGCCTGTGTCAAGATGACATAAAAACTAGCCAGCACATCCTCTGATTTTAGGGAATATCGGTGATAAAGCCAAACTTCCACACTGATCCTATACTCATCAGAGCAACTGCTTCCTACCCTTGCACACTGTCCATTCCAGCTTCCTTCCTTCCCTCCCTCCCTTTCTTTCCATGTTTATGTGGATGCAAGAGGTTGGCTTCAGGTCTTGTTCTTCAGGAGCTGTTCACTTTGTTTTTTGAGACAAGGTCTGTCACTAGGACCTGGAACTTCCCAATTAAGATATGCTGGCTATTCATCCAATAACCGATGGAAGCAGATGCAGAGATCCACAGCCAAGCACTAGGCCGAGAGTCTAGTCAAAGAGAGGGAAAAGGGATTATATGAGCAAAGGGGTGGAGGTGGGGCGTCAAGATCACGATGGGGAAATCTCCAGACACAACTGAACCAAGCTCATAGGAACTCACAAACTTTAGACTGACAGCTATGGAACCTTCATGAACTTTAGACTGACAGCTGTGGAACCTGCATGGGACCAGACTAGGCCCTCTGCATACAGGAGACAGTTGTGTAGCTTGGTCTGTTTGAGGGGCCCCTGGCAGTGGGATTAGGATCTATCCCTGGTACATGAGCTGGCTTTCTGGAGCCCATTACCAGCGGGGAGGGGGCTTGGTCCTGCCTCAACTAAATATACCAGGCTTTGCTGACTCCCATGGGAGGCCTTACCCTTTTGGAGGAAGGGATGGGGGTTTGTCGGGGTTGGGGGAGGCTGGGGGAGAGCGGGAGGAGGTATGAAAGGAGGGATCTGTGGTTGGTATGTAAAATGAATTTAAAAAAAACTTTGCTGGCTGGCCTCCCCAACATTGAAGTTAACAAGCACACCACCACTCCTGCCCAGCTTTTTACAGGAGCTTGCTGAGGGTGGAAGAAATACAGCATGGGTAGTAGAGGAAGGTAATTATAAATGCCAGCTAAGGGCATGTGACTATTTGCAGAAACATAGGTTGTAATTGGCATGAGTGTTCCTGTTGTAGTTTGTTAAGAACATGCTTATGCATATATACACCTGCATTAAATAATATTTGTCTATGGTGATATTTTATTTGTATTAAAATGTTATTTGTATGTTAATAAATAAAGTTGCCCGGGGGTCAGAGCTATTAGCAAGCCATAGGAAAGCAGGGCAGTGGTGGCATACGCTTGTAATCCCAGCACTTGGTAGGCAGAGCTAGGTAAGTCTCTGTGTGTTCAGGGATACAGCCAGTATTGGATACACATGCCTTTAATTTCAATACCAATCATAAAAAACCTGGAGGCCTATACAGACAGGCCATGACGAGGCGGTCATATGGTTGGGTTTACAACCAATGAGAAGGCAGAACAGGAACTCTATATAAAGACTTAAACACAGGGGTAGCTCTGGTTTGGAGAGGTAGGACCACCGCAGGAGGAAGGGTAAGGTTTTAGCTCTTAGCTCTGACCTCTTGGCTTTCTTCTTTGCATTGGTTCTGTGTTTCTTATTTAATAAGAAGGTTGGTTACATCTACATTTGTCTTTTCTTTCCTCTATTTCATTATCACGTAATGTAACGTCAATTGAGACAATGACAGTGATTATCATGTTTATGTTATCAGGCACTAAAAGAGTAAAACATTCATCAGGGGACATTGTCACCTATTCTAAACTATATAATATGTTTGCAGTTGTGCGTGGGATAGTTATGTCATGTTAGGCAGAATTATGACCTGGTTATTATTTTCATTTGGAAATTAAGCATGACATAGGAGATGTGATTTTGTGTCAAGCTGACAAAGTATGGACTATGATGGTTAATCTTGGTTGTCATCTAGACTATATCTGGAATCAACTAAAACTCAAGCAGGAGGGCACACCTGTGGGAAATTTTTCTTAATTGAATCTTTTGAGGTGGAAAGGCTCACCCTAAATCTGGGCCATACTTTCTACTGGCAGCCCACATGAAAGGACATGAGAGAAGGACACTTCTTGCATTTTGCCTGTTTGCCCTCATTCTCACTGGCAAGTTCATCTATCCTGCCGCTGAGGCATTCCTTCACTAGGATTAGAACCTACTTCTTTGGGATTCTGACATATACTGAAGACCAGTTGAGACATCCAACCTCACGGACTGAACAACCACCAGACTCGTGGCAGAAATGTCAGGGACAGCCATTGTTGACTAGCCAGACCACAGCCTCTAAGCCAAATGAGCATCTGCACAGTGAGTGCTGTCCCTGTTACAGAGTGTGTTTGCTGCAGGAATGGTGTCGTTGCTAGAAAAGTTCAGTGTTTGTTTCAGCTGTGAAGATGACGAAAAAAAAGGAGAAAGCAGTTGCCTTAGCAGGATTGATTTGACCTCTCATCTAATAGGTCCAAACACTCAGCCTAGTGTCTGTGCTTAGAGCTCATTAGACCTCAGTAGTGACTCCAAGGTTGTATGGCACTGGAGAAAATTCTAGGTTTTAGAAACCAAAGAGATTTTGATTAAATCTTAGTTCTGGAATTTATAAGTTTTCTCATATGAAAAAGGGAATATCAGTAAATGAGATTGCTGTGGCAATTAAAGGATACATACACATGCACTTTGATAGCACAGTAAACACAAATAGTAGCTATTATTATGATAATAAAGCCTGGCAGATACTGATCTTCAGCCTAGTGACAAGTATCTTTACCCATGGAACCATCCCACTAGTCCCAAAGGTTAGGTTTTTTTGTTTGTGTGTTTATGTGTGTGCCACATGTGTACCAGTGCCCATGGTGGCCAGGATTGTCAAATATTTGCTGATTCCTAATAAGTCGAAAACTGGCTTTGATTCCATTTCCCTCATTGACATTTAATCTGCTTCCTGTTAGCCTATTAGTTACTGCTATCATGGTGCAATACCATTCCAGAGGAGTATGACAGTCCAACCTTCTCTACCCTAGTAGCCACCAGGATGATCTGTTTGAAATGACCACAATAAGCTCACACTTGTATTGCAATTACTCTGTCCCTGACAAAGGAAGTACTTTTTGATTTGCTCATTAATGGAGGAGAAATCTGAAGTTTGGGGAAGTGGCCTAGCATTCTGGTTCTGCAGTCTCAAGTGTCTGTCTTTAACTGCAGAAGACTGTTTCTTTTTTTGTTGTTGTTGGAGCTGAGGACCAAACCCAGGGCCTTGCACTTGCTAGGCAAGCGCTCTACCACTGAGCTAAATCCCCAACCCCAGAAGACTGTTTCTTGCTGCATAGGTTCCAACCTTTTGTTTTTGTCTATCCAAACATGTGTATTAGTGACTTTTCTCGTTGTTGTAACCACTGATAAGCAACTTAAGAAAGAGTTTATTTCAGCTTACGGTTTGAGGGTACAGTCTATCATGGAGAGAAAGGCATGGCAGCAGGCAGTTCTACTGTGGCAGGAGTGTGCAGCTGGGAATCCTCACTTCATATCTTGGCTGAACAGGTAACAGGACAGGAAGATTTAAGGTCCAACCCCAAGGACCCACTTCTTCCAGCCAGGCCTCACTTCAATTGAGGCTCATCCCCAGCTGTGAATGAAGTGTCGAGACACATGAGCTCATGGGAGTGGGGAGCCTTTTACATTCAGGCTACAGCAATCACCTCCTGGTCCCTGTAGTTGGATGGGTTTTTGTTTGTTTATGTTTTGTTTTTAACGGAAAAAAAAAAATCAGCAACCAGCTCCCAAATAAATACACGGAGACTTATTCTTACTTATGAATGCCCTGCCTTAGCTTGGCTTATTTCTAAACAGCTTTTCTAACTTAAATTATCCCATTTCTCTTTAGCTACGTTTTGCCTCTGAGCTTTTTACCTTTCTTTATTTTATACATCTTTTTTTCCTTCTTACTCAGTGGCTGGCTGTGTGGCTGGCCCTCAGCATCCTCTCCTCCTTTTCTCGCCCCTTCCTCTCTTGTTCTTCTCTAGCCTAGATTGCTCCTATTTATTCTCTCTGCTTACTAGCCCTGCCTATATCTCTCTCCTGCCTAGCTATTGGCTATTCAGCTCTTTCAGGTGTTTTAGGCAAGCAAAGTAACACAGCTTCACAGAGTTAAACAAATACAACATAAAAGAATGTAACACATCTTTGCATCATTAAACAAATATTCCACAGCGTAAGTGAATGTAACACATCTTAAACTAATATTCCACAACAGGTCCCCAATGACTTAGGGCCATCTCACAGTACAAATAAGCATTTATTCCAATGTCAGAAGTCCCTATGGTCTTTAACAATTCCAACACTGTTCAAAGGCTAGGGTCTCTTCTGAGACTTAAGGCAGTCTCTTAACTGTGACCCCTTGTAAAATCAAATACCAAGCAACATATTCTAATATACAGTGGCACAGAATGAACATTCCCATTCCAAAAGGGAGGAATGGGAATACAGGGGAAGATCAAACCAAAGCAAGTCTGAAACCTAGCAGCACAAATGTAAATCCTGTAGCTCCTCTTGGTGGAATTGGGGCTCAGTGGATGTTTGAATTCACTG
Source organism: Peromyscus eremicus (assembly GCF_949786415.1). Lineage (NCBI taxonomy): Eukaryota > Metazoa > Chordata > Mammalia > Rodentia > Cricetidae > Peromyscus > Peromyscus eremicus. The sequence continues at coordinate 60,665,464 of NC_081418.1, read as the reverse complement.
TGAGAAACCAAAGACTTAGGAGCAGTTCAAATTTAGATTAAATAAATTTATTCATACTGCTAGCAGAAGGGTAGCTATTAAGAGATATCCACGGAGTCTGCTTAAAGGGTAAAGGAATTTATTAGGAAGGCTCACTATAGAACAGGAGATTTATCGTAGGGTCCTGGAAGGCCTAGGTACAGTACCACATTGTTCTTCAACCTGAGTCTGTTCCAGCATCCAAGCCCATGAGGGAGAGAAGAGAGCAATGTACCTGTGTTTCAGGTCTAAAGGGTAGCCCTGAGGCCACACCCCAGGGGCAGGTACTTCCAGGTCATAGGTAGGTAGGACAATTACTTGCTACATCTCTAGGGGTTGTACTTCAAGGTCATAGATAGAACAGATATCCACTACATCTCCCCCTTTTGTCTAAATAAGAAAATTCTAACCTAATACAAAACCATATACAATAGGAATGATTATTAAGTATTGTCCAGGAGAGGGGAAAGGTAATAACATAAAGAAAAATAGAAATATAACCTGCAAGAACAACATCAAACAAGAAACACATACTAAAGTCCAGATCATAGGTAAATAGCATGTTACAGAGATTACTCCAATAGCTGTCCTATCCTAAAGAATCTAACTTTATTATCTGAAATGTTCTTAGCTAAGATATGAGAGGATTATAACTGTAACTATATAGTCTTCAATCCCATCAAAGACCTGAGAAGGAAAATAATATTACCCGAGAAAGCAGGAAGTGCAAACAAGCAATTTCCAAAAAACTGCGAGAATAAACAGAGACAGCAGGCAGCCTGGACAGTCACCGAAAGATTCTCAGCACCGTTGGGGCATCCATTTTGGCTACAGGCCTAGAATATCTGACAGACCATTTTCAGAAGCAGGGATTTTGAAAGGCCATCTTACCCTGTCTTAACAAGGTTCAGTAGTCACTTTTCCTGTGTCCTCATCTGGAAAGGACAGTGTGCAGACTGTCAGCAGTAAAGGCAAGGGCAGTTCTTTACCCAGTAGGCCATTTTGTGCCAAGAAGACAACTTCCAGAGTGTCTTAGAAGCCCAGCATTCTCTCAGCTACAAACATTACAGGTAGTCCTATTGAGACTTAACCATTTAGCTTTCTTACAAGATCCCACAGAGATACCATCACCCCCTAAACATCAGGAAGCAATTTTAAGAAAATGACACCCTCTCTCCCAAAAGTTTTTGTTTTCTCAGTGTTAATAGATAAAATGTTATGGGGTTGGGGGTGGAAAAATAAAATTTAGACTCAGGATTCTTTTTTGGGGAAAAAAAAGGGGGGGGAATAGATAAGTATAGGATATTATTGTATCTACTAGTAAACTAATTTAGCAAACTATCAGCCTTAGATAAATTGCACTGATTTGGATTCTTTTTTTTTTTTTTTTTTTTTTTTTGGCTTTTTGAGACAGGATTTCTCTGTGTAGCTTTGGAGCCTGTCTGGCCTCGAACTCACAGAGATCCACCTGCCTCTCCCTCCCGAGTGCTGGGATTAAAGGCGTGCGCCACCAATGCCCGGCATGGATTCTTATATGTTGATACAAATGTAAACTATTTTTCTATTCCTATTTAAGATAATTTGTATAAACTCAAAACTATAATTGTCATATTGTACACATGTTCCTACTCCTATTTGAAGTATTTTGTATATTGATATAGGAGTCACCCATTAAAATCCTGAATAGATGTCAGTGGTATGGTGTAAATATTTTAATCTTCCAAATTCTGCAAAATAAAACATATTCATCTACCAAATTTCATTTCTTTGTATATCTTTAGGATTACTTCCTGCAGGTAATGGAGTTTGGTTACAGAAAGAACAAGTAGGACATTGTTTTATGATTTCCTTGGCTTCTTGCCAAGTGATGGAAAAGTCCTTTTTCAAGTCTTTGTTATTTACATGGTGTTCCTTATGAAATTCTGAGGCTTCTAGCATATTACCTATTAATAACTGATCAATCTCATCATTACCTTGTGCTAGAGGACCTGGCAGATCCGTGTGGGTTCTGATGATTTCTTGTAATTGTATAAATAGTGAAGTTAATTTTGTATTATCAGGAGTAAATTCAGCAGTTTCAATATGTAAAAAACTCTCTTTGCATATTAAGAGTCAGTAACTATATTGAGAGGTTCTATGAAGTCCATTAGTACCATAAGAATGGCATACAGTTCTGACTTTTGTACAGAGTTGTAGGGGCTTTGGACCATTTTATTTAACTGTTTATATCCTGCCTTTCCTGATTTGTTTGCATCAGTATAGAATGTGGGGACTCCAGAGATTTGCCATACAATGTGAGGATGGACCCATTCACTTCTTTTTATGAGTTCTGTTCTCTTGCTTTTGGAATAACAATTGTTAATTTCTCCCCAAAAAATTACTGCAGGCTCTTTGCCAGTATTCATTATCTTTCCATAAATTTCCTCATTAGTTAAAGGTACTACAGTTTCTGCTGGGTCCATTTCTGTCAATTGACGGTCTTAATTTTCCTTTAGAATCAAATCAGAGATCTTTTCCATACATGTCTTTAACTTCTTACTCGGTTTACGTGGTAGAAATATCCATTCCAATATAATATTCTTCCCTCTGCATCAAAATCCCTGTAGGGGAGTGTCTGGAGGGTAATATGACCAGAATTCAGTTAAGTTCTGGATGCACATAATCTACATATGTCTCTCATATTTTCTTTTCTACTAGAGCCAATTCCTTCTCAGCTTCAGCTGACAATTCTCTTGGACTGTTTAAGTCCCTGTCCCCTTTTAGGGTATTAGCCAAATTTACTAATCCATCTTTAGGTATTCCAATGATAGTCTGTAAGTTGGAAATGCTTCCTAGCAATTTTGAATATCATTAAGAGTCTGCAGTTGAGCTGTCCTGAGTTGGACCTTTTGGGGTCTAATTTTTTGTAGATATATCTTATATACTAAGTAATTAATAGAATCTCTTCTTTGTATCTTTTTGGGAGCAATTTGTAATCTCCAGGAGGCAAAACTTTCTTTATTCTTCAAACATGCTTTCTAAAGTATCTGACTCGGATCAGCTGATAAGATATCACTCATACAATGGCAAATTATAGATTGTGAAAATGGTGCACGAATGATTTCAATGGTTTTTGCACAAAATATTGGCACAGAGTGGGGTTATTTAACATTCCCTGTGGGAGTACCTTCCATTGATATCTCTTGACTGGCTGGGAATGATTATAAGTAGGTACTGTGAAGGCAAATTTTTCTCTATCCTTTTCTTGTAGAGGTATGGTTTAAAAAAAACCACAATCTTTTAAGTCAATAACTATAGTAGGTCATTCTTTGGGTAACATAGAAGGCAAGGGCATCCCATTCTGTAGAGAGCCTATAGACTGAATTACTTTATTAATGGCTCTCAGATCTATCAGCATTCTCCATTCACCAGATTTCTTTTTAATAACAAATACAGGAGAATTCCAAGGGCTGGTAGATTCTTCAATATGTTGAGCATTTAACTGCTCCTGAACCAGTTGTTCTAAGGCTTGTAGTTTCTCTTGTGTCATAGGCCATTGTCCAAACCAGACAGGTTTATCAATTAGCCATTTTAAAGTTAGGGCTATTGGCATCTCTGAGAGTTCAGTGGCGGTTGTGCTCTGTTTATGTACAGCGTGAATGGTTGGTGGCTGTTTTTTTTTTTTTTTATAGTGTCTTATGGTATTATTTCCAGAGACATGAATTGGTTTGTGTTCTGCTTCTGAGATTGGAGCAATTTTAATCTGAATATTACATTGTTGTAACAGATCTCAGCCCCAAACATTGACTGCTACATTAGCCACCTAGGGCTTCAGCCTTCCTCTCTGTCCTTCTGGCCCTATGCATTCAACCCATCTTATATTTTGTTTTACTTGAGATAGGATTCCAATTCCTAGAAATTGGACATCTACCTCTTGAAGAGGCCAATTTGGATGTTATAATTTTCGAGTATAGCCTTCTAGAATAATGTTATTTATTTGTACTCTAAGCTTTGGTCTTTGTTCATTTATAGAAGTCTGCCAGAATATTTATGGTATTTTTTGGAATTTTTGATCCATCTATCAAAGCTATTCTATCATCCAGTGCAGTATTGTTCTTTACAATAGGCACTGGATTATTTAATTGTCCTTGGGAGGAATTTCTTCCACAGGGACTGGAAGTTCGTTTTAGGAGCCTGCTAGAGGACCCCCCAATGCATTTCCCAATGGTAAAGAGTTGCCTTGTATGTCTCTTGTTGATCTGCATCCATTGGTCCAATGTTGGCCTTTTGCAACATCTTCTGCATAATCTAGAAGATGTTTGGGTTATTTCTAGAAGAAGCATTGCTTCTAGAAGCACCCTGTGTACAATTTCTTCTTATATGGCCTGGTGTACCACAGTTAAAACATTTGGTACTTTGATGCCTCCTTCCACCTTTGGAAATTGCCTCTCCTATCCAAGCCTCATCACAATAGTTGAGAGACTCAATATTGTTTGTGTGTTGGATTCATTCTTCTGTGCCGATCTGATCTCTAAAGGTGCAAGTATCCTTTTGCAGTCTATATTAGCATTTTCAAAAGCTAAATATTGAATTAATACTTGTCTTAATTCTTGGTCTGATATTGCCTTGCTTATAGCCTTGGTCAGTCTTTGTAAAAAAATCAGTAAACGGTTCTTTTGACCCCTGGAGGAGCTTCGTATATAGCTCAGTAGGTTCCCCTGGTTCTGGAATCTTTTACCAAGCATTTAGGGCAGCTTTATGGCATATAGATAATGTATGTTCATCAAAGGTAGATTGTGCATCTATATCTTCTTCTGCCTGAGTCTGTCCCAACATCCAACATGAGGGAAAGAAGAGAGCAGCATTTGTCTCAGGTCTTAAGGGTGCCCTGAGGCCACACCCCAGGGGCAGGTACTTCAAGGTCATAGTTAGGTAGGACAGTTACCTGCTATATTGCTAGGGGCAGTGCTTCAAGGCCATAGATAACAGATATCCACTACAGAGGGCAGCCTTAGAGCCAAATAGCATGCTGTGTGGAAGTGGGGTTAAGGTGGAATTTTTAAAGCAAGCAAAGGCAGCTGTTAATACCTCACAGGCCATTATCCTATTCTTATCTCACCTGAAGGCCACTAGGATCTCCCAGGCATTCCAGAGCTAAAGGTCAACGGCTCTTAAGGGATGCCTGGCTCCATATTAGGCTTCTTTAGTCACCACAGGGGATCTGTGTAAATTATTACTCAGGTCTGAGCACTCTATTGACGGGAATAGAGCAGTTTGTTTCTGGGCAGATAAAACAGTGTCATCAGGTTAGGGCCGACTGGGGCCGACTGTCACGTCCCCACAGCTCCAAAGGACTTGGGAAGTCCCTTCATTTCAATTCTGGCCTGCAGCACACATAGCTTTTCTCTGGAGCCTCTCCATGCTACAGATTTTCCCAGGGGATGTTTCATGGTCCTGCATTTTCTGAGGTCTCTACTGAAACAAGCTTCATCATCACAGCTTCACATAATGACCTTCAAACCTGCCACACGTTGCTGGTCTCATCAGCTTTCTGGAACTATGGCATTAAGACTCCATGAGCCCCTAATTTTGCAGTCTGTATCCCTATAACTAGGGCATGGCCTAAATGTTGTCCTATCTTGAGATTTCCGCCACCAAACAAATAAATTCATTACTTTTTAATTCAGCCTCACCCAGGTTCAAAATGCAGCCAGATTCTTTGCTAGAATATAGCTTGAATGACCTCTAGCCAATTTCCAATGGGAACCGGGCCTTCACTGTCTGTATTTCTCTCTGCATGCTGGCCCTCCAAACTCCCACCATTAAGCTCTGCTTACAGCTTTCTGGGGCTTACCTGCCCATAGCTTTAAACTCTTTCACATTCCTCCTGCAAACCAGTTCCAAAGGCCTGAGAACCATGTGGTCAGGCTTATCACAGCAAAGGCCGCACTCCTCTTTTTCTGTATCAGTTGCTTTTCTCATTGCTGCGATGCCATACCCGACAAAAACAACTTAAGGGAGAAAGAGTTTGTTTTGCTTTAAGTCCATCATGGTGAGTAACTCATGACAGCAGGAGTTTGGTCACAACTCATCCTTTACATATGATTGGTCTCACTGCATCCTTGATTAGGAAGTAAAGGAATAGGCAAGATGTTTGCTTTTGTGAGCTTTAACTGTCAGTGTAGCCGCCTAGAATCATCTGAGAGGAAAGCTTCAACTGAAAAAGCCTAGATCAGACCTATGGGCTGTCTGTGGAGGACTGCCTTGTTTATTAATGGATCCTGTAGGGCCCAGCCCACTATGATGGTACCATCCATAGGTGCTGGTCATGGGCTGTTTAAGAAAGCTATCTGAACATGAGGCAGAGAGCAACAAGCAGTGTTCCTCCATGGGTTCTGCTTTTCTAGCTCTGCTTTCTCTCAATAATGAACTGTGACCTGGAAGTGTAAGCTAGTTTAGTCCTTTCCTTCTCTAAGCTACGTTTGTCAGAGTGTTTTATCACGGCAGCAGAAGGGAAACTAGGACCCTATAGCTCAGCTTACTTTCCTTCTTATTCAGTCTAGTATGCCAGCCCCTGTGATGGCACCTCCCACATTCACGGAGGTTCCTTCCTTTTCCGTTAAACCTCTCTGGAACACCCTCCTAGACACGCTCAGAGGTGTTTGCCCTTAGTGGTTCTACCCAGTCAGGAGCCTACCTGTTTCACGCAATAAGTTCTTGCAGTTCAAATCAGCTTTTCCTTTGCCTGCACACCCTGCTCTTCATGCATTTCAGCCGCACCCTCTCCCATGCCTGGTGTACCTGCCTGTGGCCCATGCACTTGACTTCTACCCACTTTTAAATGCAGCTGAGCCTAGAGCTCCTTAGGAAGCTTTCCTCTGCCTTTCCCCTTTGGCCCTCCCATCTAGATAAAAGAGACAAATTAAATCAGACCACTGTATAACTGGTGTAAGTATAAAAATGTTATTGTAAAATACACCAACGGTAAATAGTTTGCCATTAGAAATTTGGCCTTAGCCGGGCGGTGGTGGCACACGCCTTTATTCCCAGCACTCGGGAGGCAGAGCCAGGCGGATCTCTGTGAGTTTGAGGCCAGCCTGGGCTACCAAGTGAGTTTCAGGAAAAGGCGCAAAGCTACACAGAGAAACCCTGTCTTGAAAAACCAAAAAAAAAAAAAAAATTTGGCCTTTATACCCAACAGTTGCTATCCATTTTTTTGAGGATTCAGACTTATTTTACATCAGTAGATTTGATATATAAATAAAAAATTAAATATTTTTGAAATAAATGAATAGGAATAGGCATAGTGGCATGTGCCTTTAACACCAGCACTTGGGAAGCAGAGGGCAAGTGGATCTCTGTGAGTTTTCTAGGCCAGCCTAATTTATATAGTAAGTCCCAAGCCAGCCAAGGCTATGTAGGAAGACCCTGTCCTTTAAAACAAAAAACCAGGGACTGCAGAGATGGCTCAGCAGGTAAAAGTGTGTGCTGCTCCTGCAGAGGACCCATTAGGTTTCCAGCACCCACATTGGTGCTTACCACCACCATTAACCCCAAATCCAGGATATCCAACACCCTCCCCTGGCCTGGGGCACCTGTACACACATGGCATGTAAACACACATACACATAAATAATAAAATCTTTTAAACAAAATATTTCTTCTAAATTATATTTCCCTTTTAATATTTTCCTCTAAATCTTCAAATTATGGTCTTAAAGATTTTTGAAATTTGCATAAATATGCACTTCTAGGATGTTGTATCCTTTTAAGTAATGAGTTTTCCTCTTTTTCTTTTGTAAGCTCCTTGCCCGACTTGAAGGCAGAAGCTCCTTGAAAGAACTAGAACCCAACCTGTTTGCTGATGAAGATTCACCAGTGCATGGTAAATAAAACACAGCCCTTAGTGGAAAAGCCTATGAGAGGAAGTTCTGTGAGACCAGTTTCCACACGTGTTCACATGTATACCTGCATATTCACGTCACACATAGTCCTAGAAGGAGGCAGTGTAGGCTGAAAATGAGGCACACCAGGCCTGGGAGTTCCAGGCCCCCTGTCTGTCAGGGTACCATCTCCAGCACGTACTGTGGTCTCCTTCCCAACACACAGCATTCAAGGGAATTCTGCTTGGTCTGGTTCTTGTTCTTTCTCTTTAGAAGTTTGCAGAGCTGCAAGGAGGTCTTAAGGTTCCCAGCTGTTCTGTTACTGTTTCTCCAGCAGGAACAATAGCTTGTTTGTTTGCTTGTTTGGTACTAGGAAAGCTTTCAGGGAAGGTTGAGTGCTTGAGCTTAGTTTCAGTGTAATACATAGGATTGGGGTGTGTAATTGAGTTGTCTTTAGCACAGCAACACAGTCGTGCAACTGTCACCCCAGAAAGAAACCCATCTGTACTAGCAGTCAGCCCTGGGCAACCACAGCCAGCTTTCTCTATGGACTCGCCCTTTCTGGAGGTCTTGTGTAATTAAGGTGGACCTGCACATCTGTCTTTGTGGCAGGTATCAGTAGCACACCCTATCCCTCTTTTAGAGTTATTTATTTTATGCATATGATTGTTTTGTCAATGTGTATGTCTGTGTACCACGTGGGTGCCTGGTGCCTGCCAACGTCAGAAGAGGGCATGGGATCCCCTAGAACTAGAGTGACAGGTGGCTGTGAGCCATGGTGTGGGTGCTGGGAACGCAAGCCAGATCCTTTGCAAGAGCAGCAAGTACTCTTAACCACTGAGCCGTCTGTCACTCCAGTCCAGTAGCCAATTCTCTAGTGCTGAGTAAATAGACTCACTGTGTGAGTGCACTGCCACTTGGTAGCCATTTGAATTGCTTCTGAATTTTGGAAGCTATGAATAGTGCTGCCATGATCTCATGTGCAGGTTTTTCTGTGGATAGATAGGCTTTGGGTTCCTTTGAGTAACACCTAGGAGGGAGATTGTTAGGTTATAAGGCAACTCTCTGTTGCTTCATCTTTGGAGAAACAGCCAAAGTGATTTCTAAAGTGGCTTCATGCTTTACCTGTGACCATCAGTGAAGTGTCTGTTCCAAATTCCCCGCATTCTAGGGCTGTCAGTGTGTCTTTGTGGCTACAGTTTAGAGTGACACCCTGTGGTGCTTCTGCTTTACCCTTCCCTGTGGCTGACGGTGGCACTTGCCTCTACCTGAGCTCACTCCCAGTTTGCCCGTCCTTTTAGGAGAAATGTCAGATGTTTGCTAATTTTTTTTTGTGTGTGTGTGTGTGTGTGAAAAGTATTATTTAATGTCAATGAGTTAAAAGCTTTTACCATGTAACAGGGAAAAAGCACAAATATAAAGGAGGACAAGAAAGATCCAGAGAGATGAGACTGAAGACAGTGGTCTGCTCCTCTGGCTTGCATAACTTTCCAGTATGGTCGCAGATGGCTGCCATAGCTCCAGCTATCAAAGCTTTACATGTCAGCATCTGTGTTAAGAATGACAGTAAGTAGCCGGGCGGTGGTGGCGCACGCCTTTAATCCCAGCACTCGGGAGGCAGAGCCAGGCGGATCTCTGTGAGTTCAAGGCCAGCCTGGGCTACCAAGTGAGTTCCAGGAAAGGCGCAAAGCTACACAGAGAAACCCTGTCTCCAAAAAAAAAAAAAAAAAAAAGAATGACAGTAAGTAAATCTCCTTAATATTTTGTTCTTATCTGAGCAAATTTATTTCTCAGTAGTCCACCAAATGTTCTAGAATCCCATGCCTTAGATTAAACCATGCTTCTGATATTACTGCTAAAGAGCAGGACTGCAAATACCTATACATTGTAATCATGGCAGTTGCAGATGAGCTCTGCCTCCAAAACTAAGTGGAAAGTAGTTGTTTCATATGACAAATAGCAGTATCTGATGTTTGCTAATTTTAAAACCAAGTTCCCCCTTATTATTGCATTATAGTGGCCTTTACATACTTTAGATAAGAGATGCTTATCCAGTAGGTGAGCTGCAGTGTGCCTGCCCACCCTCTCATCTAGAATCTGTTGATTCCTTCAGAGCATGGGATTGCTAACTTTGGTGAGGTTTTGTCTCTTCTGTTGCTCATATTTCAGTGTCATGTACAAGACCCTTAGTCCCTATTCTAAGGTCTGGAAGACGTACAGCCAGTCATACTGTACATTCTGGTGGTCCCAGCATTCAGGAGACTGAAGCAGGAAGTTCAAAGTTTGAGGCCAGCGTGTTGTGTGTAGCAAGATCCTGTCTCAAAAAATAAATAAAATGATCTCTAGTTCGTCATTGGTTTGTTTTCATTCTTTTCTAGTTGGAAATGCATGCTTCTTTGATTCTAGGCCCTTTAAATGTACTGAGACTTGTGCTGACCAGTGGCTTACTAATCTAGAGACTGCTCCATGTGCTGTAGACTGTGTAGTCTCCTGTGCCTGAGCCAGGCGCTCTCTAGATGACTCTTGGTTCTAGCCAGCTCTGGTGCTAACTTTGGCTTCCTTGCTGCACTTATCTGCGGCTGTTCTGTTGTCCCATTTTCTAGAGTTAGCTGCTGACATCTCTGGCTGTTATCTATCTCTCCCTTCAGTTCCATCTGTCTGCCTTCCTGTGTTTAGGACTTTGAGTATTATGTATACAAAAGTTTATTATTGTGATGTCTTATTGCTGACTGACCCATTCATCATTATAAAATGTCCTTTATTGACTGGCATCTGTAATCCCAGCATTGACAGGCTGAGGAGGGAGTCACCATAGGGTTGAGACTAGCCTGGCTACAAAGTGACACTTTCAGACACACATACACACATAACAAGGAAGTGGTATATGCATGCAGTGAAATACTTTCCTGCCTTACAAAGGAATCCTGTCACACACTGCAGTGTGGATGAAACTTAAGAACCAGGACTGGAGAGAGAGCTCAGCAGTCAAGAGTTTGGACTGCTCTTCCAGAGAGCCAGAATTTGATTCCCAGCACCCATATCACCATATCATAACCACCTCAGCTCTAGGGGACTTCTGGCTGACACTTCTGGCTCCTCTAGGCACTTGCCCTCACATATACATTCCTACACATATACATATAATAAAAAGGCTTGAGAATGGTATGCTAGGTGGAGTAAGACAAACCACATGATTCTACTTACCTGGGGTATTGAAAACACTTAAATAGATACAGACCTGCAGCTTTGCAAGACCTACAATTCACTATGTAGCCCAGGCTATCCTTGAACTTGTGGTGGTTCTCAAATGCCTCAGCATTCATCATTCTGAGATTATAAGTAGCCAACGCATCTAGTTTATTTCATATATTATTAGCCTACACATACTCGTGTGTATGCACACAAACACACACACACACACAATCTCAAATAATAATTTTTTTATTTTTTTTTTGTTTTTTGTTTTGTTTTGTTTTGTTTTTCGAGACAGGGTTTCTCTGTGTAGCTTTGCACCTTCCCTAGAACTCACTCTGTAGCCCAGGCTGGCCTCGAACTCACAGAGATCCGCCTGGTTCTGCCTCCCAAGTGCTGGGATTAAAGGCGTGCGCCACCACCGCCCGGCTATAACTTTAAAAGTTCATTGTGTGTGATATTACTATAGCAACTTCAACCTTGTGGTAGTGCACACCTCTAAGCCCAGCTCTTGGGAGGATCAGGAGTTCAAGGCTAGCCTTAGCTTTATAAAGAGTTCAAAACTACCCACCTATCTGATGCTGTCTCAAGAAACCACTAATGATAATAATGGAAAACTATCTGATGCTGTCTTAAGAAACCATTATTATTAATAATAATAATGGAAAAAAAACCACTTGACTATTCTTTATATAGTGTCTTTTTCTTTTATTTGTCACTTGGTTTATAGAGTGTGTCCATTGTAGGATGCTCTTAGTTGGATCCTCACTTTTTCTTCTGTCTTGACTATCTGCTTTTTATTTATTTATTTGTTTGTTTGTTTGTTTATTATGTACACAGAAGAGGTTGCCAGATCTCATTACAGATGGTTGGGAGCCACCATGTCAGTGCTGGGAATTGAACTCGGGACGTCTTGAAGAGCAGTCAGTACTCTTAACCTCTGAGCCATCTCTCCAGCCCACCTATCTGCTTTTTGACTAAACATTTAATCCACTGAAGTTAGTATAACTACTGATGGGATAAAGTTTTGACCATTCTACTCCCTGTTTTGTGTCTTAGACCTTTTCTGTTCTCTAGTTCTCCTTTCTAGTTTTTGTTGTTTTGTTTTAAATAGATCCACTCTGGCATACTCTTTTTTTCTAAGATTTGTTTATTTTATATAATATGTATATATGATTTGCCTGTCTATATGTCTGTACCCGTGGAGGCCAGAAGAGGGTGTTGAGTTCCCTAGAGTTGGAGTTATAGGTGGTTGTGAGCCACCATCTGGGTCCTGGGTCCTCTGGAAGAGCATCCAGCGCTTTTAACTGTTGAGCCATCTCTCTAGTCCCTCTGCTCTACTATTTTAAATCCCTTGCCATTCTCTTTCATATTTTAAACTATTTTCCTAGTCATGAATTAATATCTTAATTTATAGCAGTCTAGTTTGAATTGATATCACCTTCATTTAAATAGCTTGTTAAACCTTCACTACTGTGGAGGTCTAGTTATTCTTCACCCATCTTTATACTCTTTCCCATTACATCTATGCATTGTGTGTCCACCAAAACATTCATTTTACTGAAAGAAAGTAATTGGAAATAGTAATACAGAGTTTAGGGTTATGTGGTTTTGTCTGTTTGAATGTGGGCCTCCTATAACTAAGATGGCCTAAGATTCTCTGTGTAGCTGAGGCTGACCCTCAGGCATGTTGGGATTACAAACTTCTATCACCACCCCAGTTTTAGGGAGTTTGTTGCTTTCATTTTTTAATGTGGACATTTTAAAAGGGAGCTTTATGGTAGGTGCTTGGTGAATGGAAGTGGAAGTGAAGGGATACTGTTTCCTGGAAAGAAAAATAGTTTGATGACTAAGGCAAGGAAACAACTTGATTTGTTACTTGATTGTCCAGCTGACCCCAGATGTTATCACGTAAGTGTTCTGTCTTCCTAAGGCTCAGCAGCTTCAGTGGGCACAGCTGCTGATCAGTTACCGACAGAAGAGTGATAGGCATAAACATACTCCTTCTCTTTTCTGCTGTCTGCATACTCACATTTCCTGTGCTGCTTTGTATCTGCCTTTGTGCCACTGTCTACTGTCATTCCTTCAGCCCAAAGGACTCTGGGATAGCTGGTACAGCAGGTCTGCTGTCCCTGTACTCCATAGGAAAGCATGTCATTTCACATGCATTAGTATTCATGAGTTAGGCCTTAGGAAACAACCGTGTGTTGGATCAAGGGTTTGTAGTGCATCTCTGCATCACATATTATAGAAACTTGGAGAAACACTGTCATGTTTAGTCACTACCACAGGAACTCAGTTGGCAGCCTACACACCCAAGACTGGGGTCTAAGTCAGTTACGCTTCCAGCATCTGTTACAGGAAGTTTGTGGTGCAGCCAGATCCTTGGGCTCTGTGCTGTGGAAGCATTGTAATGCTTTGATAGGTGGAGGCTGTTTAGTGCAGTGTCCAGTTTCTGAGTCCTTGGAACTAAGCATTGTGATCTGCATATTCAGTGTGCTGGCTATGCAGCTAGGCTGGTGATTGTTGAGGTCATTTTCTTACATATTCTACAGACTCTGTAGCTCTGACTCTTGCCTCAGTCTGTTGACCCCAATTCCTCCTAGCATCTATACGAGAGGAGCTGTCAGGGCCAAACCATCCAGATTTCCCAGCTGTTCAAGTGCCAAGTTCCAGGGTCTTGTTTTCTTTTTCTTCTTTTTCTTTTCTTTTCTCCTCCTCTTGTTCCTCTTCCTCTTCCTCCTCCTCCTACTCCTCTTCTTCTTCCTTTTCCTCCTCCTCCTCTTCCTCCTCCTTCTTTTCTTCTTTTTACTTCAAGTTGCCATGTTCAGCACATCGACTGGACAAGAGTGCCAGTTTTTTTGGTTTTGTTTTTGGTAACAACTCACAGACATATAAGATCATAACTTCAAATAAAGATACAAGAACTGCCCCATTTATAAATCATACTGTTTGAACGTGTGTGTGTGTGTAAAGGAAAAAATGGTACATGTTTATAAGATGAGTAAAATTGATCTGAATTCATCATGAAACATATCTGCAGGACTTTAGTTGGAAGACCTAGTGATAGCATTGAGGTATGATGTTTGTTCTGGATCTACCTACTTCACCATTAATCTGTAACAGAGAAGTGACATTATCCATGAACTTGATCTCTCAAGACTGGAATTAGAGCTATGAATTGCCATGTGGGTACTGGTAATCAAACTTGGGTCCTCTGCAAGAGCAACCAGTGCTCTTAACCACCAAGCCATCTCTCCAGCCCCAACACTGGGTATTTCTTAATGTATGGTCTTAGGGAACCATGTGATCCCACTTCCAGAAGAACTTCCCAGTGCTGCATCTGTGAGTCATGCTGAAGACCCTGTCCTCTTCAAGGAAACCTGGAGAGGATCTTGGAAAAGCAATCTGCTGAAGTATGTTAGAAAGATGTGTTGTTCATCCTGGGGTTAGAGTAATCAAGTGCCAACCTTGCAGAAGGCAATAGGAAATGTAATCAAGTGACGTGTTTGTTACTTTCATATCACTAAGCCAAAAGTAAAGAAGGGAATAATCACTTTTGCTCATGGTTTCAGAGGTTCTGTCTGTGATCACTTGGTGTCAGTACCCCAATCATGCTAAGAACATGTGGAGAGACTGTCCTTCACTTTTGGAAGTCAGGACATGGCTAGAACAAGATATTCTCCAGAGACACTCCCCAGTGATTCGCTTCCTCCAGCTAGGTCCCACCTTCTGCTTTTCCCACTTCCCAGTAATACCATCATATGAGGTCATCAAGGGATTGACCCGTCATGATAGCAGATCTCCCCAGACACCCCTGAGATGTTATTCACTGGCCAGGCACTTCCGAATCAGTGATACTCAAGACTGGCCATCAGTTAGGTACATAGCTGCTCATGTGGCTTCTCCTCCCAGTGTTGGGATCTTGAAAGCCTTGAGAAGCCTGCTGAAGGCTTCTGCCTTGTGCTTTTGTGTGGTCAGCTGTGCCCTTCACCGTCTACCGTGAGGCAGGATCCCTCAGCACTCTGTACCGCAGGCCTGTGGACTGTAAGCTTCTGGGGCTTCTGTCTCCACCCGCATTTCGCCACAGGAGTGCTACTGCATCAGCGTTATGTGGGCTCTGGGACCCGAACTCAGGTTCACCCACTAACAACAGTGAGGTTGCAGTGACCCTGAGTCGTACAGGCCGGTCTCTAGGAGCTTCCCTGCACCGCTTCAACCCTGTCGCTATTTTTATGTTTTCTTGGTGCTGGTTAATCTTTCACTGCTGGGTTGAGGGTGTGGACCAGTGGTAGAGCTGTTTCGTACCACAGCTGAGGACCTGGATTTCATCCTCAGTGCCAAAAAAAAAAAAAAAAAAAAAAAAACACTTTTAAAAAATTGGGTCCTTTCTCAGAGATGCTGTCCGAATTTCCGTATTTATCTGCCTCTGCTTATGCAGATCCTCTTTAACAGTGGATGTAGATTTTTAGCTCATATTCCAGTACGTCTCTTTGGAACGCTCTCTGAGTCTTGTTCTGTGGCCCACTGTTGCACTGCTGCATCTTGACTGACATATTTTCATTTTACACAGGTGATATTCTTGAATTTCATGGTCCGGAAGGAACGGGAAAAACAGAAATGCTTTATCACCTAACAGCCCGATGTATACTTCCAAAGTCAGAGGGTGGACTGCAGATAGAAGTCTTATTTATTGATACAGACTACCACTTTGACATGCTTCGGCTGGTGACTGTTCTTGAGCATAGACTGTCGCGAAGCTCCGAGGAGACCATAAAGCTCTGCCTGGGCCGATTCTTCCTGGCCTACTGCAGTAGCAGCATGCAGCTGCTGCTCACGCTCCACTCCCTGGAGGCTCTGTTCTGTAGCCACCCCTCTCTCTGCCTTCTCATTGTGGACAGCCTGTCGGCTTTCTACTGGACAGACCGCGCCAGCGGAGGAGAGAGTGTGGCCCTGCAGGAATCTACTCTGAAGAAGTGTTCTCAGCTCCTAGAGAGGCTCGTTGCTGAGTACCGCTTGCTGCTGTTCGCGACAACGCAGAGTCTAATGCAGAAAGCCTCGGGCTCAGCAGAGGAGCCTTCCTCCTCCAAGCACGCGGGCGATGGAGACGTAGACTACAGAGCCTATCTCTGCAAGGCTTGGCAGAAGGTCGTGAAGCACAGGGTCATCTTCTCCAGAGAGGATGAGGCCAAGAGCAGCCGGTTCTCGTTAGTTTCACGTCACTTAAAAAGTAACAGTTTAAAAAAACACGTTTTTATGATCCGAGAAAGTGGGGTGGAGTTTTGTTGATCTCTATCATCAAAAAGGCTTTTGAGACCTCTAAGGCAAGTCTTATAAAGTCTTCTGTAGGCTAAAGTGGTTTGATTCTAAAGTTCTTGATTCCGCGGAAATTGATATAAACAGTACAGTAAAACTTGAAGCTGCTCTGGCCCTCTAGACTGTGGAAGGTCAGTCAGCACACTGCACTCCACTGAGCTTGTTTTGGAACTCAATAAATGATACGCGTTTCAGACTGAGTCATGTTTTGAGTACTGTAGGAAGGGTTCACTGCTGATCCCTTGCCTCATTGAGGCGCTGTGGCTGGAGAGGGTGTGCAGAGCTGTTGGCTATTGCTTTAGTCAGAGGAATGGGTACAAGGGCCGCCTGCTCAGCTGCCTCCCTCAAGAAGCTGGAATGAGCTGGGTGTGGTAGCGCTTGCCTTTAATTCCCAGCACTGGGAAGACGGAGGCAGGTGGATCTCTCTGAGTTCAAGGCCCACCAGGTCTACATAGTGAATTCCAGGACAGCCAGAGCTACATGTCTCAAAAAGCCAATCAATCAATCAATCAATAAATGTTTGATAAATAAATGAAGCTGGACTGCTTTGAGTCCTCCTGCTCTCTCTCCCCAACCTGTCTCCCCCCCCCCCCCAGGGTGTCACTATGTTTCCTGTGTAGTTCGGGCTGGCCTTCACCCACAGTTCTGCCTCAGCCTCTGAAGTAACTGGAACAGCTGGCACACAGTGCTGCACCTGATAGTCAGAATCTCTATCTGAGTTACACCTGAATTCAAGATGAGTTTCCATTGTGCTTGAGGTTCTGTGGAATTGTTCAAACACGGGGAAATGATGTGCTCACTCAAGAACTCTGAAATTTATTGTGGAATGTTCATCTCATTAACTGATTCTGAAACTGTTAGAATTATTTATCACTAGTGTTTTCGTCCCTGTTTGGAGCAGGCTGAGTCTTTTCCAGCTGTGAGCTGAAGGAAACTCTGGGTGCTGTGCTTCCATGAAGCCCAGCAAGCGCTTACACTCCGGGGGAATGCAGAATGCATAGTACAGGATGTCTTAGTTAAGATTACTATTGCTGTGATGAAACACCATGACCTAAAGAATGCTGGGGAGGGAAGGGTTCATTTGGTTTATACTTTCACATCACTGTTCATCCTTGAAGGAAGTCAGGCAGGAACTCAAGCCGAGCAGGAACCTTGAGGCAGGAGCCAATGCAGAAGCCATGGAGGGGTGCTGCTTACTTGCTTGCACTTCATGGCTTGCTCTATCTGCTTTCTTATAGAACCCAGGACCACCAGCCTAGGGCTGTCACCACCCACCATGGGCTAGGCCCTCCCACATGAGTCACTAATTAAGAAAATGTCCTACAGGCTTGCCTACAACCTGATCTCATGGAGGCATTTCCTCAACTGAGGCTCCCTCATCTCTGATGACTCTAGCTTGTGTCACGTTGACATAAAACTAGCCAGCACAGAGGTGTAGGAGGAAGGCTTTAGAAAAATCTGTTAGGTGTCTTCACTCAAGGAAAGGTCCACAGCTGATGCTCAGCCTGACTGTGTTTCTCAAATCTGTTAATTTCATATGTCACAAACATACCTTGAGTTTCCCTGTGGTGAAATGGTTCTGTTCTTGTGGATTTGTTCATTTATGTTACCAGAGGTTCATGAGTTAAAAGAACATCCTGCAGAGAAGCCGAGACTGAACTTCTTCATTACGAAGGCATAGTGATATAGCTTGCTGTCTGTGCCCTCCACCTGGGCCTGCGGCCTGTGGGCAGGGTGGACAGCTGCGGTGATCCTTCACTCCATGTGTGTCTTCCTCAGTTAACTCTTCTCATAGAGCCTGGTAGAATTGTTATCCTCATCAATGAGAAAACGTCTTTTATTTTTGACTCAGAGTCTCAATGTGTATCTCTAGCTGGCCTGGAACTATACATAGACCATAGACCAGGCTGGCCTTCTAAGTGCTGGTATAAAAGATGTGTACCACTGTGCCTTCCTGGCTCATTAATATAATTTTAAAAATACTTTGATATTAAAATACAATTGTATAATTCCCACCTTTCCTTTCCTTCCACCAACCCTTCCCATGTGCACTACCCTTCTTGCTCTCCTCATTTCATTCATGGTTAATTGTTTTACACACACACACACACACACACACACACACACACACACTCCTAAATATACAACCCATTCATTCCTTATAGTGTTGCTTGTGTGTATGCTTTTAGGACTGACCACTTGGTATTGGATAACCAATTGGAGTGCTCTTTCCTTGGAAAGACTATTTCTTCTGCTCTCAGCATTCTTTAGTGGCCTGTAGTTTTTTGGGTTTTTGTTGTTGTTGTTGCTTGTTTTTTTTTTGTTTGTTTGTTTGTTTTTTTTTTTTTTGTAGTTTCTTTGCCTAAGATCAAGGACCCATGAGGTTTCTCCCTTCCATATTAGCATGTTTATTGGTAGTGTCGTTCAGGTTTTGCCCAGGCAGACATGTTGTTGAGCCTTCATGGGCGTAGCCTCCCTGACACGTCTAGGAGACAAATCTCACAGCAGACTTCCAGGTCCTCTGACTCTTACAGTCTTTCTGCCCCCTCTTCTGAGATGTTGCCTTAGGTTATGGATGGATGAGGGGGGCAGGGCACCACGTGGTCACCTGTTCTCTCCATTTTGATCCTTGTGGTTTTCTGTAATGGTCCGTTACAAAAAGAAGTTTCTTTGTTGAGGGTTGAGAGCTATACTTTTAGTATTTACAATACAGGTAGGAATAATGCTGGTTTAATAAAGTGGTGGCTTATTAATACAGTTTTAAACATTTCTGTATTTCATTTTTCTGGTTTTATTTTTGTATTTTTTTTTTTATTAAAAAAAATTCTTGTGTGTGCAGGGCAAGGGTGTGGAGTTCAGAGGACAACCCTCAAGGGTTGGTTCTCTCCTGCTACCTTGTGGGATCCAGGGATCAAACTCAGGTCGTCAGACCTACACATAAGCACCTCTACCCAGAGCTACCTCACAGGCCATTTCTCAAATATTTTTATTACATGCAATACATGTTACATAGAAGTAATTTATTAATATTGATAATCTCCCTCTGTGTTCAGGTTGTATGATCTGTGGAGTCTGTCACTTTTAGAGTGCTACTCCCTTTAGCTCATAGAGGACAGGCAATCTCAGTCACTTTCCCTCTCAGCCCTGTAATCTGGTGAACGGTGTGACTAGCCTATAAGAAAAGTCTTGCAAGTCTTAGCAGAGTTCTCCCCTTGACAGTGATAGGATTTTCCTTCTCTGCTGTATAAATGAAGTGTTATTTAATGGACCGCTATATAGGGACATGATTTTAAAAAATGAACTCCTGTATTAACTTAAATTATCAATTGTATATTAATGTGCCAGACCAAAGACTTAGTTATCTTAAAAAGATTTGCTGTCTGACCTGATGGACAAAATCAAGAATACTGGCTGATTAAAAAAATTCTTTTAAGCTAAAAATTGTACTCATGGGACTTCATGAGTACCATAGCAATTCTAGTATCTGTGGAGGAAAATGGGCTTAAGAGAAGGAAGTGGTGTGTTATAAATTATGTGGGTAGCAGGTGCGGGGTGCTAGACAGAACCAAAAGAGCAGTGTGATCTTATTCATGGGGAGCAGGGGGGAATCCTGGCATACTTTTCTCACAAATTCTAAGGGTCACAGTGAGAACTTAGTTATAAAAATGCATGTTTGATCCAGACATTCCTTTGGAAGATGCTGTAGAACTAAGATAGCCCTTAGCTTATTTGCTGAGACAGGGTGTCATGTAGCCTAGGCTGGCCTGCTACCCACGGTAGCTACTTTATCCTTTTCACTTCCTTCCATATGTCCTGTTTTTTAGCCCTTACCTGTAAAACCCACATTCACACACACCCATTGGTGGGAGTGAACCTTGGACCTTGTGCGTGCCAGGCAAGCACTCTACCTCTGAGCTATGTTTTCAGCATTATTGCTAGTACTTGAGGGAGAAAAATTATCCCAGAAGGCAAGGCTGTAGGGGAGGGGGTGGCTCAGCTGATATAGTGCATGCTGTGGAGCCCTGAGGACTTGAGTGCCATCCCTAGAACCCACATAAAAAGCCGGGTATGGTGGTGCACACATGTAACCCCAGCGCTGGGGAGATGGAGACAGACAGAGCCCCAGACTCATGAGAGAGACCCTGTCTCAAAACACAAGGTGATGACACCTGAGGGATATCTTAGATTGACCTCTGACCTCTACACAAGTGCTCATGCACCTGTCTGCACAAATACACACATAAATACACAGGAAAACCTGAGGTGTTGAGTAATGAGTAAAGTAATGGAAAGCACATCATTTAAAAAGCTAAAAACGGTCACTAGAACTCTGAAACCATCAATAGTACCACTGAAAACTGTTAATGCCATCATTACAAGCTGGTTTGAACTCTCCCCACAGGTGTTTAGGGAGAATTGCATTTCCAATAATATCTGAATAGGCAGTTGTGGTTTTTGTTTGTTTGTTTGTTTGTCTTTTGAGACAATCTCACCATGTAGCCTTAGATGGCCTCAAACTCATAGAAATCCACCTGCCTCTGCCTCCAAATGTTGGGATTAAAGGTGTGCACTGTCACATTCAGAGAATATGTAGTATTTTTGTTTTGTTTTGTTTTAATGGAACACAAGGCCTTGTGTGCAAGTACTGAGTGGTAGGCATGTGCCACCATGTCCAGCTTTGAATATGTAGGGGTTTTTTTCTTTTTTATTAATTAACTTTATTATTTATTTTACATCCCGGCACCAGTTTCCCCTCCCTCCTCCTCCCATTCCCTCCCTCTCTCTCCCCTCTGCACCCTCTCCCATGCACTCCTCCTTGATTTCTGTTCAGAAAGGGGCAGGCCTCCCATGAATACCAACAAAACATGGCAGGTATATCAGGTTTTGGTAGGACTAAACATCCCACCCCCTTGTCTTAAGGCTGGGCAAGGCAATCCAGTATGATGAATAGGTTCCCAAAAGCCAGCCAAAGCATAAGGGATAGCCCCTGCTCCCACTGTTAGGACTCCCATGAGTAGGCCACCTACACAACTGTCACATGTATGTAGAGGGTCTAAGTCAGTCCCAGGCAGGCTCCCTAGTTGTTGGTTCAGACTCTGTTAGCTCCTATGAGCCCAGGTTAGTTGTTTTTGTGGGTTTTCTTGTGATGTCCTTGACCCCTCTTCAGCAGGATTTCCCAAGCTCGGTCTAATGTTTGGCTGTGGATCTCTGCATCTGTTTCCATCAGTTACTGGAAGAAAGCTCTCTGATGACAATTGGGGTAGGCAACAATCTATGAGTATAGTAGACTATCGTTAGGTATCATTACGTTGATGTTTGGGGATCCATCTACTTTAAGACCCAGCTATACCACTCTTGGGCATATACCCAAAGGATGCTCAATCATACCACTAGGACACTTGGTCAGATTTGTTCACAGCAGCGTTATTCATAATAGCTAGAACCTGCAAACAATCTAGATGTCCCTCAACTGAAGAATGAATAAAGAAAATGTACATTTACACAATGGCCTGTTACGCAGCTGTTAAAAACAATGAAATTTGAAAGCAAATGGAGAGAACTAGGGAAAAAATCATCCTGAGTGAGGTAACCTAGACCCAGAAAGATAAACATGATATGTACTCACTCATAAGTGATTATTAGCTGTAAATGAAAGGATAACCATGCTATAATCCACAGACCCAGAGAGGATAGGTAACAAGGAGGGCCCAAGGGAGGATGCATGGACCTCCCTGGAAAGGGGAAAAAGACGAGATCTCCTGGATAGACTGGGGGTGAGTGGGGATGGAAACAAGAGGGATTGGGTTGGGGGGGTGGATATGACTGGAAGGGGAGACATTTTGGGGTCAGGTAGAAACCTGGTACAAGGGAACCTCCCAGGAATCTACAAGGATGACCACAGCTAAGACTCCTAGCAATAGTGGATACGTAGCCTGAACTGGCCATCTCCTGTAATAGGCAAGTGAAGGGATTGGGACACCAAACCCGCCACACAACCTTTGACCTACAGTCTCTCCTGCCTATGGGATGTGCTGAGGTAAGGACAGAGATGGTGGGAGTGAACAACCAATGACTGGTCCAGCCTGAGACCCATGCCCGGGGAGTGAGCCACCCCTGACACTGTCTGGAGTGCGAGGATCCAGATGTTGGACGGCCCAGAGGCCTAGGATGGAACTAAATATGATTGGAGGGGGAAAATGTCTAAGGAAAGATGTGGTTTTTTTATAACCTCACTAAAATGGGGAGGGGGTAAAATTGGGACACGTTTATATTTAAAGCATCGGAGAGCTAAGAAGCTAGTGGATTACTAGGTCATCTTCTGGGAAAGGATGGATGTCTAATGTCACTTGAAGCAGCGTGTGGTCACTGTGGAGGGGAAGTGCTGTAACCTGCAGCCTTCCATCATGTGAACCCTGAGCTGTGGCGCCCTCGGGTCAAGGGCGAAGCCAGTACTTAACTAGACTGTCCCATCTGACATCTGCTGGCTGGGAGAGTCACAAACCTTAAGAAATGATTTTTTCTTTTAATTTAACGTTGGGGACAGATAAAAGAAACAGGAATGGCAAAATACTACTAACTTAAATCTGGTGATGTGAAGGTGAATTCATATGATTAGCTCACCCCTCATACAACAAAAATCTACTGGCTGTCCTTGTGCATACCTGTAATCCCCGCACTCAGAAGGTGGAAGCAGGAAAATCAAGAGTTAGATGCCAGTCTGCGATAATTTATGAGACCCTAGCTAAAAAAAAAAAAAAAAAAAAAAAAGTCCCCTAATGAGGTAATAACACCCCAGGCCTCCGGTGGCTGCAAAAAGCAAATTTGTAAACATAGTATGAAAATGATCTCTTCAGTTTCTGAAGAAACAATTCCCCAGCACACACTTACACACATCCATGTGAACACATGCATACACCACATGTGAGAAATAGAAAACTCCCTGTCAATAGCATGCTTCTTCATATAATAGGGACAGATTCTTCGACTGGGTACAGCTAAGAGAAGAGACAAATTGATCAACTTATCTGGAAAATGAATAAAAGCCATATGGGGGGAGCAGTAGAAAAGAAGGGATCAGAAGGCATGGGAAGGGTACAAGCGAGGGGAATGGAAATATGATCAAAACACATTATGTACATGAATAGAAACTTTCCACCCATGCAGCCTGAATCCTGGAGCCCTGACTGGGAGTGGCAAAGAAGGACAGACAGACACAGGGAAGCTGGGGTCCAGTGGGCATCTGCCTCTACTGCAAACTCAGCATTCTTACTAGGTACAGCACAAGAGTCTTGGTAGCCATCTTGGGAGGAGGTCTCTGTAGGTGAGCTAGTCCTTGCACACACTGGACAATTGTCCACAATCATTCCTGAGGAAGGCTTTGCTGTTTCTCCTGAGCCTGGTCCATATGTGTAATGGCTTTGCCAATTGTCCATGGGCCTAAGCCCTTGGACTCCTCAACACGGCCATGCCTGTGTCAACAGTGCACATTCACTAAGAACTTAATTAACTCGGCTTCCTCCACTCCCTACAGGGAATGTCATTAATTGTGTATAATTGGACTGGAGAGATGGCTCCATGGTTAAGAGAACTGGCTACTCTTCCAAAGGACCTAGGTTCAATTCCCAACACCCACATGTCAGCTCACAACTGTCTATAACTCCAGTCCAGGGTATCTGACACCCTCACACAAATATACATGAAGGCAAAACACCAATGCACATAAATTATAATGATTTTTTAAGAGATTTTATAAGCCAGGCATGGTGGCTCACACTTTTAATCCTAGCACTCAGGAGGCAGAGGCAGGTGGATCTCTGAATTCTGGAACTTACAGTTTGGAAATAATGCTTCCAATATCCTATTGAATATAGAACAGATCCCAGAACAGAGTGAGTTCCAGGACATCCAGAGCTTGTAGCATGAATCTTAAAGAGTCTTATTAATAAAACAAACCTGAGCCAGGTATTGGGGTGAATGCTGGAAGGTCAGAGAAGCAGAACAAGCCACAGCTAACCTCACCTGGCCAACTTCTCAGCTGATCTTGTTTTCTCAGACTAGAAGCTTCTGTGTCCTCATATCGGAATGGCTCTCAGCTAAACTGCTACTAGAAGCCTGAAAACTTAACCAGCCAAAATGCTTAACCAGTCAAATGCTTCTAGTTTCTGGTCTTCATGCTTTATATGTCTTTCTGTTTTTGCCACCACTCCCTGGGATTAAGGGCTCACTTCTTGGGATTAAAGGCGTGTGTCACCATCCTGGCTGTTTCCAGTGTGGCCTTGAACTCACAGAGATCCAGAGGGATTTCTACCTCTGGAATGCTAGGATCAAAGGTGTGAGTGCCACCATTTTCTAGCCTTTGTATCTAGTGGCTGTTCTGTCTCTGACCCCAGATAAGTTTATTAGGGTGCACAATATTTTGGGGAACACAATACCACCACAAGAGCTACACAGGGAAACCCCGTCTCGAAAAGCAAAACAAAAAAAAACTTTTTTAATTATGTGTGATTAAGATATGCTAACAAAAGCTTCTAGAGAGGCATGAGGAAGGGACAAAATGCTCATTTTTGGGCTGAGAGGCTCAGCTCAGAGGCAGAACAGTTGTCTAGTGTGTGTGAAGTGGTTCAACCTCGTCTCTGAAGAAAGAAGTTATTACTTAAAGATTGTATGGTTGTGTGCATGGAAACCCAAAATCATCTGCACAGAGATGACTAGAACTTCAAGTTTAACAAATTTACCAGCTAAGAGACTGGCATTAAATGTTTCTGAGTAGTGAGGCTGGAGAGATAGATCAGTGAGTAAGAGCACGAGCCGCTCTCGAAGAGGAACCCACATGGCGGCTTACAATACAACCGTCTGTAACTCCAGTTCCAGGGGATCTCCTGGCCTCTGGGCACCGGGCATGCATGTGCACATACATACATGCAGGCAAATACTCGTACATAAATAAAAATAAACCTTTTCAAAATATGAACATAAGATTCGATGTCATCAGCCATTAAAAATACAAATTAAGAGCTCCGAAGACAGCTCAGCCCTTACCACCAACCTGAGTTCTATCCCCAGGACTCACATGGTGGAAGGAAAGAACTGATCTCTGCAGGTTGTTCTCTGACCTCCGTACACTCACTGTGGCATGCTCACCCTCCTCCCAGCCCCGCCACACACACACAACAAATACATGACATTAAAATTCAACTATATATCAAGATATCAATAAGATGCCATCATGTGTGCACTGGTGACAGAAACAAGGGCCCCAGTTGATGGCTGGTGGGATGCAGAACCGTGAGAAACAAGCACATGGGAGATGGAAGTTAAACCCATGGACCTTTAACCATATATCCTTGAGAAATTCTGCTGCGCATAGAAAAGACATCAATACGCTGATTAGCACTGTTTACCACCTGAAGCAAAACCATTACAGTAGAATGATAGACATATTACATTCATAAAGTGGAGCCTGGTGGCAGGCTGTTCACACACTGGATAAATCTCAGAACGTTTTTATTGCATATTGTAGAAGAATGCGTTCAGTATGATGTAGCCCTGGCTCTTCCTCGGGGAAGAGCACACTAATTGTTTATCCAATACCAAATGCTCATCTCTGAAAACATACATACAATAACATTGTATATACTAAGCGGGTTTTAGTTATATATTAGGAATATATATATATATATATATATATATATATATATATATATATATATATATAAATAAATAAAAGCAATTAATGAAAAAACGCCATGAATTTGAAAGAGCAAGGAGGAATATATGGGAGGGTTTGGAGGCAGGAAAGGGAAGGGGGAAATGATGTAATTATAATCACAAAAAATAAAAAATAGGATTTTTTTGAAAAAATACTAAAGTACAACTTGAAGTTTGTTAACATAAATTGATATCTTAACAAAACTTGGCAAATTTTTCACTAAGTTTTACGTTCTAGAAAGGTATCATGAAAGTCATCTTTACTTGACACCCAAATCCAATGACAATAAACTATAAAAGAACAAAGGGGGGGGCAGTTGCTGCCATGCCTAGCAAAATAATACTTTTTTTGAGTGTAAAAATATTTATTCTATTGAATTCAGATGATCTAGAGTGTGCATGGCCTGTGGAATAAATGGATTTGCCACTCATCTGTAACTGGTTCAGTGGTTGAGAATGGTTTTAGCATTTTTTAAAAAAATTTATTCATTTTACAACCCAGCCACAGCCTCTCCCCATCCTCCCCTCCCAGCCCTTCCCCCATTCCACTCCTACCCTCCCAACCTCCTCCCAAAATAATACTTTTTGATGGCCTTATAAAGACATATTTTATCTACTATAAAGTTCGTGCATTTGAAGTACACTAATCATGGTTTGTCTCAGTGGTAAGGCACTGGCCCTGGGTTCAATCCCTGGCACCAACAAAGCAAGTGTACTCTTTGATGGCTTTAGTGTTCTAAGTTATACAGTCATATCATTTTAGAATAGTTTCTTTTAGAAATTTCTTAGTGGTTAATTTTATGTGTGCAGGTGTGTATGTGTGTGCGCGCGCGCATCACGTGAATGCAATGTCCATGGAAGCTGGAAGAAGGCGTCAGGTGCTCTACAACTGGAGCTACAGCTGGTCTTGAACTACCATGTGGCTGCAGAGAAACAAACATAGATCCTCTGCAAGAGCAGTGGGTGCTCTGCACCCGGAGCCAACCCTCCTGTAACAGCCCCATACCTGGTAGTAGTCACCCAGGCCTTTTCCCCCAGCCCTCGGTACCCAATCACTCACTACTCCTGTTTTCTGTCTGTACTCAACTAACTGAGCCATCTCCATAGCCCTGTTTTTCCTTTGTTTTGTTTTGTTTTGTTTTGTTTTGTTTTGTTTTGTTTTGTTTTGTTTTGTTTTGTTTTTGAGATAGGATCTCTAGCCCAAGTTATTCTTGAGCTCACTAGGAAGATCTGGAACTTCTGATCCCCCTGCCTCACTTCCTGTGTGCTGGGATCACAGTTGTGCACCACCACACCCCATTTTTTCAGTGTCAATCTAATCATTTGCAAAGCTCATTGTTTGCTCACCCCACTCCTACTAATGGACTCTTAATTTGTTTATATTTCCCCTAAGTCCCTATATGTGGCTTAGTGATAATCCAATTATGTCTTTTAGATTTTAAAAAGGGGACTCTTCCTTGGTTAAAAGGATGTTGGCAGCTTTGTGCTTTTAATACAGTAATCTCTACAGTAAATGTAAGAAAAACAGGTTCATCATAAAGGTAGAGTTTGGGCAGCATCCATGAATCTGAAGGATTCAATTTATGGGGATTTAATTTGTATGAACTGAAAAATGTATATTTTTTGCCTAGTGTAGCAAAATTCGTTGTTTGTGATTTGAAATTCTCCCTGAAGTGTGAGTCACTTGCACATACCTCTGTTTGTGTTTCAGGATAAGAGACTTGGATTTTAGCTGTGGTGGAAATTGCAGACTACTATGGTTGTCGTGCATACCAACAAATCACACAGAATTTGGGGAGTGTGCCTCTGTCCTGGATAGGCTTGTGTGAATTAAAAACACAGGCTAATGTTTTATGTATCTTCAGCCTGATGTTTTATATCATATTTCATCTGAAGTCTCAAATTGACACACATTAACCTATACATTTTTAAACCTTTTCAAAATTATACTTGATATGAGCTTGATACTAAACTACCTTATTACAGTTCCAAAGCTGGCAAATGTGGTGAGTGTTTCCATGGAAACCTTAATGTAATAGTCCCTTGCTTTCATTTAAATTTCATTTTTAATATTGCATTAGCGTTTTTGCATTTAATGGGTAGATATTTGAATTAATATTGAAGTGCCCACTCTAATATAAATAAAATATAAGAAATGAAAATGTGATTTTTCTTCTGAGGAACAAATGAACGTGTAATCCAAGATGATGTAGAAATAACAGTACTTGAGTTTTAAATTATTGGGTTCCATTCATTTCAGAACTTAAGGGATCCCTGGGAGAGATTAAAGAATGTTTGTGGATAGCTACACAGTCCATGTCTTTAACATCACCAATACAATTCCTAATTCCTGGAGCCTAGTTGGAAGGTAATTTACTGGGCCCTGACTAGTTTGTCTGACTAGATGACCACTAAAGGCTCCTTTCCTGTGTAAGTCCTCATTGGCGTCATTTGTAGGGTGATACACTTTATCTTACTTAAAACAGCAGTTATATTACCAAGTAAGGCTTATCTATTTGAATCCATTATATAAAATCTAACATACTACAGATAAATTCCAGAATACTGTGCATTCTCTTTTTGTATACTATGCATTCTTGACTGCACACAGTATGCTTGCATAAGATTGTAAATACAGTATTGAAAACCTAAATAAATAGGGTCAGGAGAGAAGGCTCAGTGGGTAAAGCACGTGCTGTGTCAGCAAAGGACCCGAGTTTGGTGCCCAGCACCCACTTAAGCTGAGTACAGTGGCATACCTCCATATCCGCAGCCGTGGGAGTAAAGGGAGACACACAAATCCTGGGCCTTGCTGGCCAGCCAGTCTAGCCAAAATGGTGAGCTTGGGTTTAGTGAGTGAGAGACTTTGTCTCAAAAAATAAAGTGGAGGGACTGGAGCGATGGCTTATCAGTTAAGAGTACTAGCTGCCCTTACAGAACAGGGTTCAACTTCTAACATGCACATGGCAGCTCACAGCCATCTATAATTCCAGTTCCAGGGATCCAATGTCCTCTTCTGCCCTCCATGGGCACTGAACACACATTAATTAACTAATTTTTTAATTAAAAATAAAGTGGAAAGTAATATAGGAAGATACCCAATGTTGACCTGTGGCTTACACAAACACACATACACACACACACACACACACACACACACACATACACACACATACACACACACACACATATTTGTATAAACCCATGTACATAGTAAATACATCTAAAAATAAGTAAAAAATAAAATGTTAAGTGAAATTCCTTTGAAAAAGAAAAGAAGAAAGTCTAAATATATGTTGTAGTGATTTGAATAAGAATTGCCCCCATAGGCTCATATATTTGAATGCTTAGTCATCGGAGAGTGGCACTACTTGAGAAGGATTAGGAGGTGTGGCCTTGTTAGAAGAAGTGTGTCTGTAGGCAGAGGTTTTTTTTGTTTTTTTTTTGGTCAGGACCACTGGCTCCCGGCTCCCAAATAACCACACACAGACTTATTATTAATTACAAATTCTCATCCAATAGCTTAGGTTTATGACTAACTAGTTCTTGCAACTTAAATTAACCCATATTTCTTTTTTCTTTTCTTTTTTCTTTTTTTTGGTGGGGGGGGGACATTCAAGACAGGGTTTCTCTGTGTAGTTTTGGTGCCTGTCCTGGATCTCGCTCTGTAGACCAGGCTGGCCTCAAACTCACAGAGATCCTTCTGGCTCTGCCTCCCAAGTGCTGGGATTAAAGGTGTGTGCCACCACCGCCCAGCACCATATTTCTTATCTATGCTCTACCACATGGCGGTAACCTTTTTCAGCACAGCATGTTCATCTTGCTTCTCTCCATGTCTCCTGATGACTCTGCCCTCCTTCTTTCCTGTGCTCTATTTTTGCCTGCAAGTCCCACCAAACTTTTCTGCCTAGCTATTGACCAGTCAGCTCTTTATTAACCAATGAGAGCAATACATATTTACAATGTATAAAAAGATTGTTCCACAGCATTTTCCTCTTTTTGTCTAATTAAAAAGGAAGGTTTTAAACTTTAACATAGTAAAATTATATATAACAAAAACAGTTATCAAGTAAGAATTACAGTTACACCCGGCAGTAGTGGCACATGCCTTTAATCCCAGCACTTAGGAGGCAGAACCAGGAGGATCTCTGTGAGTTCAAGGCCAGCCTGGTCTACAGAGTGAGTTCCAGAAAGGCACCAAAGCTACACAGAGAAACCTTGTCTTAAAAAACCAAAAGAAAAAAAAAAGAATGAAATCAAACTCCATATGAAGGT
Organism: Peromyscus eremicus; assembly: GCF_949786415.1. Taxonomy (NCBI): domain Eukaryota; kingdom Metazoa; phylum Chordata; class Mammalia; order Rodentia; family Cricetidae; genus Peromyscus; species Peromyscus eremicus. The sequence goes on along the minus strand of NC_081418.1, from coordinate 60,635,093 downwards.
TCTTTGATGCCCATCATCTTCTTTTGAAGTAAATTGGTGCTGTCAGGAGCAGATATGTCTCACTATCATGAAAAGCCTTAGTGTAGTTATCTGTTTTTTATTATCTACAGTGGCTGCCCCTTAAGCAATGGATTTTTTTCCCTCAGGCACCGACTCTTTCAAAGCTACTAAGGAAAACTTTATCTAAATCTAAAAAACTCACAATTCAACGATTTATGTGGAGTTCTGCTCAATGAGAGAGGCTGAATAGCAAGTAGCTAACCTTTTCCTTTTGCTGGTGTCTTCCAAAAAACCCAACATCCTTCTCTCAGCCCCCACTTAAAAGACCCTTGCTACACGTGGTTCCTCCTTACCACTTCCTGTCAGCTACTTGCTGACTCTGTCTCCTGCTTGCAGGTTAATTTTATTTAATCAAACACATCTTTGAATTGTTAACAAAAGCAGTAGGAATAAATGCAACACACTTTAAAATAATATTCTCAAACCCTCTATGTTATTAAACACCTTAAATGACATATTCTATAGGCCTTTGAAGTGTTTGAAGACTATCTGTCTATCTAAATATATCTGTTTAACCTTGAAAACATACCTACTATTACAAGTTTCATTATTAGAGATGACTAATTATTAACCTGTATTTCTTAATTATACATTACATTTTTAAATGAACTACATAAGCACAATACCCCAAACAAGAGTAGAAACATCCCTACAGTATAACAAGAATAACTTTAAATTTGTAGCAATAAACCAAAATTCATATCAATGTAAAATATTTTGAGGTTAATAGTTGCTTTGGGAATTAAAGTAGATTGAATAATCTACTCTTTTTTTTCTAGCATTCCTATGACATATCCCCCTTTTTTCCTTTAAAAAGAGATCTTTGAATTTAACTCTTTTATTTAGCTTTTTTCTTGATTATGACCAATAACAACTTGTAACTAATTCCTGCTAAATGATAACAAACATCCATAACCCATCTTTTGGGAATGTGGGCATTGTTTTCTCTAGATACTTCCTATTCTCTGGAGCACTGTCATCTTTGGGGGAACCTTGAGAACATTTAGAGTAATGGTTAAGTCTTGGCTGGAGTAGTCTGTGAGGCTGGACCATCTCAGCCAGCAGCCTTGAAACTGTTCTGGATACAGAACTCTGAGGAAACTGCAACAGAGGCATTTTGAGATGTTGGATCACCTGGGCCATTTGTTTTCATTAGTGTCTGTTCCCCGTGTTCTGAAAATACATAAACTTTCAAAGGTAACATATCTGTATTAATACAAATATAAACTGTGTATTGTACACAAGTTAGTCAAAGATGATTTTTTGTTTTATGTTTGAGCAAGTAAAATATACATTAGGTGTCTTGTAGTTGGGGTTTTTTTGTTGTTGGTGGTGGTGTGGGTTTTTTTTTGTTTGTTTGTTTATTTATGTTTGTAGTCAGAATTTTCAGGGGGTCTTCCCTAATCAAATGTAATCCATATCAACCTGGAATGAATCTTTAGCCTTTCATTTTCTGTGGAAATAAAAAAAGTATAACCTCTCCCCAATGTAATATATTTTTGACATATATTTTGAAGTTAAGACATTTTAAAAATATATGGGTTGGTTTAATTTAGTAGTTTTTATAATCCAGTGACTCTCAGCAGCTATTGTCTGTTCATCAACAATAAAAAAAATTTAAGGACAACACAATAATATACAGGATCCAGACTCCCTGTGTATTTTCCATCTTTACAGTGGCTTTTTTCTTTTATCTTACTTTATTCCTTTTTAAAAGTCCTTTATGTTATTATTTTTAAACTTTTTTATGGCTATCTATACCCTTTCTTCTTTCTCTCCCAAGCCTTTGTACATTTTTTTTTTTTTTTTTGGTTTTTTGAGACAGGGTTTCTCTGTGTAGCTTTGCGCCTTTCCTGGGACTCACTTGGTAGCCCAAGCTGGCCTCGAACTCACAGAGATCCGCCTGGCTCTGCCTCCCAAGTGCTGGGATTAAAGGCATGCGCCACCACCGCCCGGCGCCTTTGTACATTTTTAAACACATTGTAACCTGTTTAGAGGTTTTTATTTTTTGCTTGGATCTGTCCTTACTGTGTATCTATATTCTTTTTTGTCTGCATGAGCAAAATCTTAAACCTCCATGAAGCTTAGCTCATGGCATGCTGGTGGTGCTCACGCCAGTGGCTCAAGCCCACAGGCAGCGGCTGGGAGATGAATCTCTGTATGGCAGCTAGTATGAGACTATGAGACTAGGAAGCCACATTTGGCTCTGTTTTTGTGTGTTTGGAATCTTTTTTTAACCTTTCTCAGGTCCTTTGTGGATGCAGGTGTCAGATGCTAGGTGCCATTTATAGGTAGAGGTTTTTGTCAGGACTGCCAGCTCCTAAATAATTACACAGAGACTCATTGTTAATTATAAATGCTTGGCCAATAGCTTAGGCTTGTTACTAACTAGCCCTTGCCACTTAAATTAACCCATATTTCTTATCTATGCTCTACCACATGGCAGTACCTTTTTTCAGCATGGAATGTTCATCTTGCTTCTCTCCGTGTCTCCTAGCAACTCCACCCTCCTTCTTCCCCATGCTCTCTTTTTGTGCGCAAGTCCCACCTAACCTTTTGCTGCCTAGCTATTGGCCAGTCAGCTCTATTAGCCAATGAGAGTAATACATATTTATAGTGTACAAAAAGATTGTTCCACAGCATGTATCACTGGGGGTAGGCTTTGAGGTTTCAAAAACCCAAGCTGGACCTAGTATTGCTCTCATCCTGTTAGCTACAGATCCAGATGTAGAACTCTCAGCTACTTCTTCAGCTCCATGTCTATCTGCCTGCCTGACACCATGATCCCTGCCATGACAATAATGGACTAAATCTCTGAAACTGTAAGCAAGCCTCAATTAAATGCTTTCTAAGAGTTGCCTTGGTCATGGTATCGTTTCACAGCAATAGAACACTGACAAAGACACATATATAAAATTTTATCGCCAGGTGGTGGTGGTGCATGCCTTTAATCCCAGCACTCGGGAGGCAGAGGCAGGCGGATCTCTGTGAGTTCAAAGCCAGCCTGATCTACAAAGCGAGTTCCAGGAAAGGCACCAAAGCTACACAGAGAAACCCTGTCTCAAAAAAAAATTTTTTTATTGTAGTTGGTGGTTGTTTTTTACTGTTTTGCTCTTTGTGGGCCCACCACCCAGCTCCCATATAATCACGCAGAGTCTTATTCTTTCTTATGAATGCCTGGTCTTAGCTTGACTTATTTTTAGGCAGCTTTTCTTAAATTATCCCATCTACCTTTTACCTCTAGGCTTTTACCTTATTCTGTTTCTGTATATCTTTTCTTTCCTTCTTATTCTGTGTCTAATTGAGTGGCTGGCCCTGAAATCCTCCTCTTTTCTTGCTCCCCAATCTTCTCTTCACAGATTTCTCCTATTTATTCTCTGCCTGCCAACCCTACTTATCCTTTCTTCTGACTAGCTATTGACCATTCAGCTTTTATTAGACCAATCAGGTGTTTTAGATAGGCAAAGTAACACAGCTTTACAGAGTTAAATAAATGCAACATAAAAGAATGCAACACATCCTTGCATCATTAAACAAATATTCCACAGCATAAACAATTGTAACATATCTTCAACTAACATTCCACAACAGTCTGTGGTTGGAATGGACACTTGGGTGTCAATAGCCTGTAGTTCTTGAGCTGGACACTGTGACATGTGCCTGTGATCACAGCATGTAGAAGGCTAAGTTAGGAGGATTGCCTTGATTGAAGGCCAGCCCTGAACTACAGTGTACTAGGCCAACCAGGACTTATACCAAATACCTGTCTTTAAAGAAACCAGATTTTGATTCTTGTTGATGCACTACAATGAGTATCATTCAGTCCCACGTGTAAGAAGCTGAGTTAAGATCACAGGGTTTTATTTTACTCCCATTCTCCCTAAAAGAAATTTGGAAAATTATAAATCCATTCAAACCTTTTGACTTTTTCAAAATTTTCATTATTAGTTTAATTAATGACAAATTATTTAATTTCTGATATATTAATGTTTTAAGTATATTTATTTATTTGTGTAAATATGTCTGTGTGTGTCTCTGTACCTGGAGGCCAGAAGAAGGCATCAAGTGTCCTCCATCACTCTCCACCTATTCCTCTGAAGCAAGGTCTCTCCCTGAATCTGGCATCTGCATTTTCTCTGCTAGGCTGAAGCCAGTAAACCCCGGCAACCCTCCATCTTTGTCCCCCTTTACAGCTGCAGTTACAGGTGTGGAGGATGCCAGGTGTGGGATGTGTGCCAGAACCTGAATTCCAGGTCTAATGATTGTGAAGTGAGCACTCTTAACCACGGAAGCATCCCTCTAGCCCCCATGCTAACAGGTTAAGATAGAAATATCTATTAAATATACCTGGCGAGACCTACATTTCAGAACTGGAAAGGAAGGGTGATTGCCACAGTCTGGAGGAGAGGCAGATGAGGATGCTTGATGGCTGTATATTTCCAGCTTTACAAGATGGAAAGGTTGCTTTTATTTTTTCTTTTAGGTTTTTCAAGACAGGGTTTATCTGTGTAACAGCCCTGGCTGTCCTGGAACTCGCTCTGCAGATCAGGATGGCCTCAAACTCACAGAGATCCCCCCCTACCTCTGCCTCCCAAGTGCTGGGATTAAAGGCGTGCGCCACCATGTCTGCCTTAAAAAGGTTTCTTAAGTTGTCTGCACAGTGATGTGTGTGTACTTACCACAATTAAGATGGTTAACATGGTAAACACACACATTGGTATAATGCCACATTAAAAAAATTCAAAGTAAATTTAAAAAGTAAAGCTTGTATTTAACAGTTAGAATTTTATATTAGTTCTAGTTTTTATTTTTATTCTTCCCCCATGAAATTTTAATCTAATCTATTTACTTCTTTGATAATATATTATTGGCTTTTGCCAAATCACATGTCTCTACAACAAATATGTGCATAAAAGTTTAAATTTGAGACAGTTTTTCCCTCTGACTTCAAAACACCAAGTATTTAGTAACTGATTTAAAAAGCTCTGAGGGCCAGCAGGGGATGTAGCTCAGTTGGTAGAGTGTCTACCTAGCATACAGGAGACCCTGGGTTCTAGTCTTTAGTGCAGATGGTGTTACACTCCTCTAATCCCAACACACTGGAGGTAGAGGCAGGGCATCAGCAGTTCAAAGTCATCCTACTTAACAAGTTCAGGTTCAGCTTAGGATATGTGAGACCATGTCTCAAAAAAAGAAAAGTTGGCCGGGTGGTGGTGGCGCACGCCTTTAATCCCAGCACTTGGGAGGCAGAGGCAGGTGGATCTCTGTAAGTTTGAGACCAGCCTGGGCTACAGAGCGAGATCCAGGAAAGGCGCAAAGCTACACAGAGAAACCCTGTCTCGAAAAACAAAAAAAAAAAGAAAAGTTATGAGTACATCACTATTGTTGAAAGCAACCTAAGTATTTCAATTGTTGATAAAAATAGATGTGATGGTTGGTTTCGACTGTCAACTAGGTAGGATTTGGAATCACCTCAGAGCTACACCTTCGATGTATCTGTGAAGATGTTTCCAGAAAGTTTTAACTAGGATTGGGGGAACTCCCCTCAAATATGGGCAGCACCATCCCATGGACTGATGTCCCAGACCAAGATGACTAGCTGCAGGAGCATCCATTTCTTTCTGCCCCTGACTGTGGATGAAGGGTGGTTCTTCACCTGACACTCCCACAACCTCACCTTCTTCCATGAAGGACCTTCAGACCGAAAGTCCGAATAAACCTTTCTTCCCTGGGTTGATTTTTGTTGAGTATTTGGTTACAGAGGTGAGAAAGTAACTCATTCAGAATGGTGGACCAAAAAGTGAGGCTACACTGTAAGACCCTGTCTTAAATGAACAAAGACCATTTTTCCAACTTGTAAATAATCGTGTATTTTATATCCCGTTGATGTGTTAATTGCAGGCATTTTACAGAACAAAGAAAAATTTAAATGATAGTAATGCTATTGTTACATCTCCTTTCAGGTTTCTTAACCATTATAATGGTTTAAAACAATCTGGGGAGGGCTGGAAGGAGAGCACACTGGTCTTGCAGAAACCCAAGTTCAGTCCTCAGCACCCATGTCAGGCAGCTTACAGCTGCCTGTTACTCCAGCTCTAGAGGTTTTGATGCCGCTGGCCTCCACAGGCACCCCACACATGCGCACCAGCCCACATACAACCACATAATTAAAAATAACTGTTTTAGAAATCTTTAAAAATAGCCGGGCGGTGGTGGCGCATGCCTTTAATCCCAGCACTCAGGAGGCAGAGCCAGGCGGATCTCTGTGAGTTTGAGGCCAGCCTGGGCTACCAAGTGAGTTCCAGGAGAGGCACAAAGCTACACAGAGAAACCCTGTCTCAAAAAACAACAACAACAAAAAAAACCAAAAAAAAAAAATATTTCAGCGGCTGGTTCCAGAATTTCTCATAAGAGGACAAAACAATAAGCCAAGTCTAGTTTGGGGTATTAACTGTAGAAACTCTCATTTTTCTGTAATAATTCTCTTTTTTCTGTTACAAGGAGCTTTGTGCTAGCCTAGAATTATATCAGTGTTAAGTGTGGAGACAGACTAAAGGCACTCACACACACACATCACAGATGATAATAAGTAATTTTCAAAATATTTTATCAAGCTTGTGGTGGTCTGAATGTAAATGACCCCCATAGACTCATAGAGAGTGGCACCATTAGGAACTGTGGCCTTGTTAGATTGGGTGTAGCCTTCTTAGAGGAAATGTGTTACTAGGGGTGGGCTTTCAGGTTTCAAATGCTCAAGCTGGTCCTAGGGTCTGGTTCTCTCTTCCTGCTGCCTGCTGATTCAGATGTAGAACTCTCAGCTCCTTCTCCAGGACCATGTCTGCCTGCATGCCACCATCCTTCCTGCCATGATGATAATGGACTAAACCTCTGAAACTGTAAGCCAGCCCCAATTAAATGTTTTCTTTTATAAGAGTTGCGCTGGTCATGGTGTCTCTTCACAGCAATAAAACCCCAAATAAGACAGAAGTTGGTACCAGGGACCAGGGTACTGCTATGATAAGCTGGACCATGTTTTTGTTTTGAGGAATATGGAACACTTCAGGACTTTGGACAAGAAAAGCAGTTGAATGCTTTAAGTGGGGTGTAATGGACCATTCTAGTATAAGCATGGAAGACAGTGGTGCTGAGAGTGATTTGAACTGTGGGGTCCTGGCTCAGGAAGTTTCGGAGAAGAGGAATATTATTATGCCACCTAGAGATCATTCTTGTGATATTTTGGTGAAGAATATAGCTGCTTTCTGCCCTTGTCCAACAAAATCTACCTGAGGCTAAGGTGAAGAGTTTTGGATTAACAACCTTGGCAGAGGAGATTTCCAGACAGCCTTGTATTGACTGTGTGGTGTGGTTATTACTGGCCATACTTGTGCAGATCTATAATGAAAAGAAGCAAGCTGAGCAAGGAAAAATACAAAATGTACAGTTTGAGGAGAAAAGGGGAACCAGGGAGTATAAAGGAACTAAATCCTGTGTTCAAGAGATAAAAAGATTAAAGAAAAGCCTGATGCTAAATGGAATAAAGGGAGTGGTGACCTCAGGACAAGACCCCACCCAGCTAAGCTTCCAATTTGTGAAAAGAAATTAAAGAAAAGCTCACCTTTAAACCCAGCACTTGGAAGACAGAGGCAGGTGGATCTCTGAGTTGGAGGCCAGTCTGGTCCACAGAGCAACTTCCAGAGCAACCAAGGTTAGGAAGTGAAGGAAACCATCAAAACAGAAATCTGGTGAAAATGTGTTTGAATAAGCAGCAGAAATTGGTAGCTTCAGCTATGTAGTTCTGGCTTTAGAGTCAAAGACAGAAGAAGGGGTTGTGGAATCTCCCTCTGTGATAAGAAAAGCCACTGAGATCAGGCATATGTTGGGGTATTCCTGCATAGAGACCTAGAGAGGTCATTGTGTGAAGTTGTGAAAGTGAAGTCTGGATTGCCTTAGAGATGTTTGAGATGCCAGAGCTATGGGATACCTGCCAAGGAGAGCTGCTCATAGGGAGTGGAACCAGCCCCAAGAGAAAAAAGTGTGTCCCAGTCAACAAAGCTGAAAGGAGTGGAAGCTATAAAGAGCGTTTTGACATCAGACATGGAGATGCAGAATTTGCAGTTTTTAGTTGTGCTTTGGTCCAGTGTTTCCTCTCTACGATCCCTTTCCTCCATTTTAGAACAGTAATGTATATCCTATGCCATTGTATTTTGGAAGTACATGGGGTTTTTTCCTGAGACAGAGTTTCTCTGTGTAGCCCTGGCTGTCCCTCTCTGTAGACCAGGCTGGTCTCAAATTCACAGATGCCCCAGCCAGCGGGGTCTTCAACGGGGACCTGAAGGGAGGGCCAGTGAATGAGAGGGACAAGAGACACAAAGAATGAAAGCAAGACAGGATGTCTAATCAAGCTCCAAAATTTTATTTTCCTCTTAAGGCATATATAGGCAGGGGCAAAAGGGAGTGCAAGCAGGGAGGGGACTTTAATCATGGGTTGTTCGGCCAGCAGAGAACATTGCTATGAGGATTATCTATTCTTGCCTAACTGCCTAACTGCAGAACCTGAGAAGAGGTTCTGGTATTTATGAGAAGAGGTTCTGGTGCTATGGAGACTTAAGCAAGGCCTAGATCTAGGAAAAGAAGAGAGAAGCCCAAATATGGTGGCATGTGTGTCAAGGGTCACTTAGGCTTATGGCTCCCATCATACAAAGATCCACCTGCCTCTGCCTCACAAGTGCTGGGATTTAAGATGTGAGTTATCATACCCAGCTGAACTTTAGGCTTGTAAACATTGTTGAGACTGTGATAGACTATGGGAACTTTTGAACTTGGACAGAATGTATTTGTACATTATGATATGGCTACAAGCCTTTGGGGGCCAGGGAGTGGAATGTGGTGGTCTGAATGAAAATGGCCCTCATGAGCTCATAGGGAGTGGCACCATTAGGAGGTGTGGCCTTGCTGGAGTAGGTGTGGCCTTGTTGGAAAAAGTGTGTCACTGGGGTGGGCTTTGAGGTTTCAAATGCTCAAGCTGGTCCCAGTATCTCGTTCTGTCTCTTCCTGCTGCCTGCTGATCCAGATGTAGAACTCTCAACTCCTTCTCCAGCACCACGTCTGCCTGCATGCCACCATGCTTCTTGCTGTGATGAAACTGTAAGCCAGCTCCCAGTTAAATGTTTCCTTTATGAGAGCTGCCGTTGTCATGGTGTCTCTTCACAGCAATAGAAACCCTGACTAAGGCAAGGCTGGTGGGATGGCTGAGTTGGTAGAACTCATATCTAGCATGCCCGAGGCCTTCAGGTCCATCTCCAGCAAGTATAAAGCAGGTACAGTAGCACACACCTGCAAACCCAACACCTGGGATGTGGAAGCAAGAAGAACAGACGTTCAGGCCAACCTGGGATACCGAGTCCCTGTCTTAAGAAAGAAAAAAAAAAGTCAGGCAGTGTGGAGCACGCTTTTAATCCCAGCACTCAGGAGGCAGAGGCAGGTGGATCTCTGAATTCAAGGTCAGCCTGGTCTACAGAGTTCCAGGACAGCCAGAGCTACACAGAGAAACCCTGTCTCGGAAAAAAAAAAAAAATCTCCATCTGTCACAACTTATAGTTTAGCATACATTTTTCTACCTAAATGAAATCATTTTGAGAACATGACATCAGCCCTTTGTTTATCTGTAGTCATTCTCTTTGTGGAGTTTTCCAGTCAAACCAAAGTTCTGTAAGACCCAACTGGCATGCCCCTTTCTCCAAGGAGCCTTTCCTGGCTTCCCCTAACTCAAGCCTGACCAGCCATCTTTCCTCTGTCCCCGTGTGTTCACTTGGCTTTGCATGCAGGTTTTCTTCTTTTAAATATCCCATATTGGGCCGGCAAAATGGCTTAGCAGCCAAGCCTGATTACCTAAGTCTGATCCCCGTGGCCCACAGAGGAAGGAGAGACCCAACTCCTTCAAGTTGTCCTCTGACCACTATACATGCACCATGGGTCACACACCTACAACACACACACACACACACACACACACACACACACACACACACACACACTAAATGTAATATTAAGAAATCTTAAAATATGTTTACAGGTTGGGGAGTTGGCTCAGTGGTCAATAGCACTTGCTCTTACAGAACCTGGGTTCAATTCCTGGAAGCACAGATGGTCTCTAGCATCTGTAACTCCAGTTCTTGGGAATCCAATACTCTCTTCTGACCTCTAGGCACTGCGTTCATTTGATGACAGACATACATGCAGGCAAAACACCCATACAACATAAAATTGAAAATAAACAATTAGCTGGGCGTGGTAGCACATACCTTTAGTGCCAGCACTCAGGAGACTGAGGCAGACCTCTATGAGTTTGGGGCCAGCCTGGTCTATATAGTGAGTTCCAGGCAAACCAAGGCTTCATACTAAGGCCCTGTCTCAAAAAAACAAAAATAAATTAATAAGTAGAGGAGGAAAGAAACCCACAAAATTATTCTTTACCCTTCTTTTGACTTTTGCTTCCAAAGTCAGGTTGGTACTAATCAACAGCAAAACATGCTCCTGTGACAACTATAACTAAGCTAGCTGTTCCCAAACCTCCTCATTTTTCCTTCACTGTTGAGTACTTTTTCCATTGGCAACCTAGAAAAAGACGGGCCAGATAGTTCTTTTAGATAATCCGTCTGCCAGCAGCGTTTCTTAAGCCCGACGTGTGAAGAGCATGCTCCAGAGGGTACAGTGGACCCATAGTAACATGGGGAGTGGTCAGCAAAGCTCTGTGTCGTTTTCAACAAACATTCTTCTTGGCCAGAGCAGCAAGGGAAGAGCCCAAAGGTGAGAAGATGAAGTTAACACACCTACATCTTGCCAGGTGAGCAGACAAAACCCCCTCGGCCTTAGTCCGCTCACCACCCAAACGAGATGGCTCTCTTTCCATGGTGGCTAATGGTTGAAGAGTAAGACACTGCCAGATCTAGACCTCAGACTTAATCCTAGGCATGCTGAACTCACGAGAAAACATTTCTTTAAGGGAAAACACCAGGAGAACTACACCGAGAAAGACTGTCTTTCTCAGGACTGACGTTAACTTCTATTGAGCTGTTCAAGGCTGAACTCATCTGGGAGGGCTGTTGAATGCCCAGAATCCCAGCACTTGAGAGGCAGAGGCAGGAGGAGCTGATGCTCAAGGTGATCCTCAAGTACATAGCAGGTTCAAGGCCAGCCTGAGCTACATGAGACCCTATCTCAATAAACGAAAATAAATTCATGGCCTGGCTCAAATCCTTCCTGTCCTGTGATGCTTCCCCAGTCCTCTAAGGCAAAAGTTAACTTCTGCAGACTTACATGCTCTCTTGGTTAAACTCCCAGTTCCCAGAGAACTGGTTTGGTTTTTTGGTTTTTTGGGTTTTTTTGTTTGTTTTTGTTTTTGTTTTTTTTTTGGTTTTTTCGAGACAGGGTTTCTCTGTGTAGCTTTGCGCCTTTTTCCTGGAACTCACTTGGTAGCCCAGGCTGGCCTCGAACTCACAGAGATCCGCCTGGCTCTGCCTCCTGAGTGCTGGGATTAAAGGCGTGCGCCACCACTGCCCGGCAAGAACTGGTTTTGAATCCCATGCTCTTACAGCTTCCACAGAGTTTGTTGCTTCATTGCATAGGAGGCGCTCAGTAATCAGTGGCGTCTGTTGGTGCAGCGTTGTTAGAAAGCAGATTGCTCCTGGCCAGTGTAGGCGGGAAAGACTACAGTGTGACTCGGGGCAGTTGAGTTTACTGGCAAGTGATACTGTTCACGTCTTCTGAGGTCATCAGTGGGTCCTCAAAACAGCAGTTTTCAGCCGTCCACACCCATTATTGTTGTGTTCCTTATGCTCAGCATTGTGCTTAAAATTGTAGTTGCACGCATTTAACAGAGAGCTTCTGGAACTGTTCCTAAACGCTCGCTGTGGTATTTAAATTGGACTCATCTAACAAAGACCAGGGTGTGCGAAGAGAAAGAACAAACCTGGTTTCGTAGAGGAACATGCATTTTACATTTGGGTGAGTGAGAGCCTTATTAAAGCAGCATGTTCTATTCTTCATGCTAAAATCTAATAAGGTCTATTAAATTAAAGTATTAGGGGCCAGGGCTATGACTCAATGGTCGAGCTCTTGCCCAGTGTGTTTGAGGCCTTGGGTTCAGTGCTCCGTATGAAGGGGAAGCAGGCATGGTGATGTACCCCTGTAACTTCAGCACTGAAGGGTGAGAGTCCCACAGGGTTTCTGGAAACACTTCCTCTCTCCAGGCTAGCCCACCTCCCGGTCATAGAAATTAAGGTTAAAGTACATATCTTTATATATATGTTGTTAGAGTCAGCTGTGAACTAGCACAGAGCACAGAGATTGCTTTGTCCCATGTGACCATGAATCTTGCTCTAAGTTCTTCCTAGGACAAATTACTTGAGACCACCTGGGCACCTAGGCATAAAACTCTTGATGCTTTTCAGCAGTGCTACTGAGCTCAATGGCCATGCAGATCACCAGGGGGTCCTGCTGAAATACTGCTTAGGTTCCTGTCCTGGACCCGGGATCTGCCTTTCTAACAGACTCCTGGATGGTGTTCTGAGATTAGTCTGATGGCGGCTAAGGAAGTGAAGTCACAGGGAATCTGGCTGGCATCCTCAGACTCTGAGGCTGTCTAGTGGTGCCCCTTTATGTTCTAGCCCACAGAGGTGCTGTGCCTTCTCCTGCCCATTAACTCCTATTATTTTACCACACACAATAGGACTCGGTCCCCTTCCTTTAGAATACTATGGTATTTATGATAGACAGGCATTAGAAAAGGGATTCTTAGGTTCTCTGCAGAAAGAAGCTCACCCCATCTGAGACACTGCTGAGGCATCAAGAGCAATGCTGCTCTTGCAGAGGACCCCTTTGGTTCGCAGCACCCATGTTGGAAGGCTTTTGACCACCCATCCGTGACTCCAGCTCCTGGAGTTCCAACGCCCTCTTCTGGCCTGCACCAACACCTGCATTCATGCATACATACCTCCACACAGACACACATGCATATCCATAATTAAAAATAAAGAAGAGACGAGTCAAAGCAGGAAGCATTGGTTTCAACCATCCACTTCACAGGCAAGGACTGCCAACCTACAGGAGAGTTCCCTTGCATCTCGGGGGCAAGAAACACTCTCCTTTCTTAAATTTACCAAGTGAAAGTAATCCAGATCCTACGTGTAAGAACTAAACCTGACTGTAAGATTCTAAGGAGAAGGGCTGGAGAGATGGCTGGGCTGGAGAGATGGCTCAGTGGTGGTTAAGAGCACTGGCTGTTCTTCCTGAGGTCCTGAGTTCAATTCCCAGCAACCACATGGTGGCTCACAACCATCTGTAATGAGATCTGGCGCCCTCTTCTGGCCTGAAGGGATACATGCAGGCAGAGCAAAGTATACATAATAAATAAATAAATCTTAAAAAAAAAAAAAAAGATTCTAAGGAGAAGCCACGGCCACATATGGTAGGCAGTCTTCTCTCAGATGTGATGCTGAACACCCACATCATAAGGCTGGGTAAAATGGTATACACCTTTAATCCCAGCACTCCAGAGGTAGAGGCAGGGGGATCTCTATGAGTTTGAGGCAAGCCTGGTCCACAGAGCTAGTTCTAGGACAGCTCAGGCTACACAGAGAAATCCTATCTGAAAAAAAAAAAAAAAGTTTAACAAAAGTTTTGGACTGGAAAGATGGCTCAACAGTTGAGTTCTCAGAACCCACATGGCAGCTCACAACTGTCTGTAACTCCAGTTCCAGGGAATCCGACACCCTCACACAGACATACGGGCAGGCAAACCACCAATACATGTAAAATAAAATTGTCATTAAAAAAAAAAAGTATAGAGGCAAACCACAAAGACTAGATGCTGTGATCACACTTACATGAAGTGTCCCAAACCGACGAGTCAGGAGAGATGAAGCAGGTTAATGACTGACTGGGGATGAGCTTGGGAGGAAATGGGAAGTGACTGCCACTGCACATGGGTTTTCTTTTGGGGTGATGAAAATGGAAAATTAGTCATGGCTTCACAACCGAAAATGGCCAGCTCCTTGAGTTGTACGCTTTGTTTATTTATCTGCATTATTTGGGGCACTAAGGATAGAATCCAAGTAGAGTGTCACCCACCCCCTTGAGATGGATGAGTCCTATCTCCATGAAGCTGCTGAAACCTGAGCATTTCACAAGAACAAGAGAAGATATTGCCTGACTTTCAGAGAGCCTTGGTGTTCAGTGACTGTCATCTGAGCCAAGCAACTGCCCACTGGGAGCATTCAGCTGTACCCCTTTTACAACAGATCACCCCGGCGGGGCGTGTTGACTATTTACATCCTCTCCTAGAGAGGTAACAAGGATCACAAGACTCTTACCTGAGTATCCAGCCACTGTACCAGGTCTGAGGTCTGTTGTGACCTTGGGGAAGGGCTCGGTAGACTGGGAAGACTAACAGAGTGTCCTCTGCATGTGTGCCTCTGAGGAAGCCCTCATCCCTGCTTCCTAAAGACTCTGCAGGGTGACCTGTTCAAGGAAGAGCATACCCAGGCACCTGTAAGTAACCCTTCACCTGTGCTTTATTAGGCTCCCCAGAGTGATTGGGGGGAGGGGGGAACCTGGGAAATAATTTTTGTAACACTTGGTTTCAGTCAAATGTAGAGGAGTCCTGTGCCAGGATTTCACAGTTTGAGTTTTGAAGTTACCTTCCAGGAAGAATGAAGTCCTCTCTATGGTCCTCTGAGCACACCCAGGACTCACCAGCTTCTTTGCCTTGCTACATAAGCCAGTTTCTGTTATGTGTAGGGGTGTGTGTGTGTGTGTGTGTGTGTGTGTGTGTGTGTGTGTGTGTTCCTGTGCTGAGGTACACCTGTGTGTATGGAGGCAAGGGCTCAGGTCATCCCTCCTCAGGAGCCATTCACCTTGTTTGTTTAGTTTCTTTCTGAGACAGAGTCTCTCACCGAGGCTTACTGATTAGACAAGGCTGCTTGGCCAGAGAGCCATCCTCCTGTCTCTGCCTCCAGTGCTGGAATTAGGATGACATACTAAAATGGGTGCTGGGGATCTGAATGCAGGTCCTGTACCTCCCCGGCCCCAGCCCTCTTTTTATACAGGGTATTACACTGTAGTCCAGATGGCCTGAAACTCATCATGTGGCCCAGTCTTGCCGCAGATTTATAGTGATCCTCCTGCCTCAGCATCTCAAGAATTGTGTGTGTGTGTACATGACGTGTGAGCACATTCCTGTGTGCATGTGGCAACATGCACACCGTAACACTTGTGTGGAGGTCCAGGGACAACCTCCCACTTGTTTGACCCAGGTTGTTTTTAAAGCTGTCTATGCCGGGAAGGCTGGCCCTGGATTTTCTGAGAAGTCTCCTTTTCCGTCTCCCATATCCCCATAGGAACCCTGGGATTACAGGTTCTCTCACTTAGAGCATCCAGCTTTTATGTGAGCTCTGGAGATTTGAACTCAGGTCCTCATACTTGCAGGCAAGTGCTTTTATTTACTGACCTATCCCCCCGGTCCCTCTTTTAATATTCTTTCCTATCAAGTCTTCAGTCTGTTGTCACTTTTCCTGACAGGGTGTGTTGAACATTTTGAAACCTGGAATCCTATTCACTAGAAAAGAAACCATGGCTTTTTGTTGTTTTCATTTCCTTTGGTATGTGTGTGAATGTTTTACCTGTATGTGCGTATGTGCATATATGTACCACGCTTGTGCCCAGTGCCAGAAGCAGTCATCAGATCCCCTGGAACTGGAGTGAAGGGTGGTTGTGAGCCACCATCTGGGTGCTCCCAACTGAACTTTGATCTTCTGCCTGAGCAACAAACGCTCTTAACCACCAAGCCATCACTCCAGCCTGAAACCATGGCTTTTAGGAAGAGTCTGTGTTCATTAGATAAAGTGACAAGAGTTCAAATAAGGACACAGAAATCAATGCTGAGGAAAAAATAGGGAGCTCTGCTCCACCAATGAAAGTGAAGACAATGGGAGAGGTTAGGGGCTCACCTGTCACTTTAGAGTCCCCTGTGTTATCCTGGATCACTGCTAGAGCTCTGAACTGTAGGAGCTTCTTGTAAAGTGACAGTAGAAGGCTTTTGAAAGTCTAAGCCCTCTGAGGACCTGGGTGTTTAGGATGGTCCTGTATTAACTGCATAAGAGCAGACATTAACTCTAAGTGACGTCATGCCACTGGACAGGACTCCTTCCCCTGCGCCGCTTAGTTTCTGTCAACTTGACACAAACCTAGACACACCTGGGAAAGAGGATCCTGAACCCAGGAATTGCCTCCATCAGAAGGCCTGTGAGCGTGTCCGTGGGGCCTTGCCTGCAGATTCCTGCCTTGGCTTCTGTCCTGGGCAGTCAGTTCTCTGTCGACTTGACACACTGGAGGTCATCTGGGAAGAGGGAATCTCAACTGAGAAAATGTCTCTATCAGAATGGCCCGTAGGCAAGTGTGTGGGGCATTTTTCTGATTGGTGAGTGATGTGCAGGGCCCAGCCACTGTGTGTGTGGGGGGCCACCCTGGGCTGGTGGTCTTGCTTGTATATGGAAGCAGGCTGAGCAAACCATGAGGAGCAAGTCAGTGTTCCTCTGTGTCCTCTGGATCATTCCCGCCTCGACTTCCCTCCATGATGAACTATACTAATAGACCCTGTCCTCCCAAGTTGCTCTGAGTCACTGTATCTCACAGCAGCATAGAGGAAACAGTGAGCTGGCACCAATGTCACTGTTCCCTCACACCTAGAGTTCCAGCTGGGACAAATGAACTGAGTTATACCTGGTTTGCAGAAAATCTACCAAGTTGGAAACGGGCGAGAAGAGAAACAGAACGCTCAGAGAGAACACGTGAGGGAAAGTGGCAAAGTGTAAAGAAACGCTCGTTTTTAGACTTGGCTGGTGGCTTGGAGAAGCAACCGACAAGGGGAAGGTTTTTGCTTGTGGTTAACGGGGAACCAATCCGCAGCGGCGGGGAGGCACCGTGCGGGAGCAGCTCGGCCCACAGAAGCTTGCAGACCGCTCTGAGGACCAAGGCTGGCAGGGAAGCCTGTAAGCCTCGGGGTCAACACCCCAGTCACCCACTTCCTCCAGTGAGGCTCCACCTTCTGAAGGTTCTAAAACCGCCCCCCAAAACAGCACCACTAGCGGGAAGCACGCGTTCAAACACACTGGACTATGGGGGGGGGGGGGGGGCTTTTCACATTCAATCCGCAGCCAGCAGGAAGGAAGAGAACTGGATCTGAGACCCAGTCACTGGCAGGTTCTTCGCTTGAAGGCACAGTCACTAATTCCTGGAATGCCCTGAGACCTGCTTCCAGGAAGGGTTCAGGTCCCAAAGGGTGTGGATGGAGGGCGAATAGGATGGCTGCCAGCAGCGTTTAATTGAAAAAAATAAATAAATAAAAGACTACACCTTTTACACTCTACAGTTGCACATAGGATTAAAGGGAGACAAGGGGCATGTGAGCTGGGGTGTGGGGTGATCAGAGGGTTGAGGAATCCAGCCTTGACCTTGACAATAGGCACCAGTCATATGTTAATGAAGGGCCACAAGTTCCTCTTGCTGGAGGTAAGAAGAATGACTGCTTTATCAAGCAGGAACTTTCCTCAAGCCCCCCAGGGAATGGAGACCCTTTCCAAATGTTTGACCTTGGGAAAAGGACTTCTTCTGGGGAGCAGACACTATACTACAGTTTCTTAGTCTCACTATATGGGCCTGTTCCCCTCATAAGGATCCCAAAAGGGAAGGTCCTGATGTCTTACTCTTTTCCCATTACACTGTACCATTCTGATTTCTCTGTATTTATTACCTGAACTCTTGCCCTTAACAGCCTCAGCTCTGGATCTGAATTGTAGGCATTTCATCCTTGAGATCAGGTGTGTCTAGTAAATAACTTTCCTGTTGTTGATGTAATTAGGAGAGCATAATGGAATTCCCGGTTCCACAGTGGCAGGGATTTTTTTCCAAAGAATTATTTTGTTTAGAGAAGCTACCACTGTACACGTTTTCATCCTTTACCAAAGCCCATACAAAATGTCCCAAAGGGAAAGGCATTAATACTGAGAATCATGAAACATAAAAGTAAAACGGTGCTGGAGAAGTGTGGTCTGCCGTGTCAAAATGCTGGCGATCTGTCAGGCAGCAAGGGTCACCAGCAGTCCACACCACCCGCACTTGTCACTTCCACCTTTCTGGCACCCTCAGTCCAGTTCAGCCAGAAGGAAGCAAGATGAGAAGTTGATCCCAAGCGCCTTCCAGACACGGCAGTTCAGCAGCACAGGCCCCGAGTGCTTCTGCAGCCTGAGTGCTGGGAGAAAGCCCCCCAGGGAGTCTAAGGACCTCCCTGCAGTGCTTCCAAGTCCTCACAAGTCCGAATTGAAGTTGGGGAAAATGTAAATTAGAACATTTTAACTAAAGTTCAGTTTAATGATGACGGATGTGGTGGTTCACACCTGTACTCCTAGCGTTTAGGCTGAGACAAGATTGAGAGTTCAAGGTCAGCCTGGGCTACATAAGCTCCTGCCTGGGGTGGGGTGAGGGGAGTGGTGCCAGTTATGGTGCCAGCTTTCCAGCCATGGTGAATCTTGTTCCCTGCCACATTCTAGCACTCAGGAGGCCAAGGCAAGATTACTGTACTTTGAGGCCAAGCTGAGCTCTATAGCAAGACTGTTAAAGGAGTTGGAGAGATGGCTCAGCAGTTAAGAGCTCTTCCACAGGACCCGGGTTCAGTTCCCAGCACCCTCATGATGGCTCACAACCATCCTCCAGTCCCAGGGGATCCAATGCCCTCTTTTGGTCTCTGCACAGACATAAATGCAGAAAAAAGACCTATACATATAAAATGTTAAATAAAGGGGCTAAGGGAAGGAAGGTCATTGTGTCATTTGGGGGCAGAAGTAGGCTTTAGTCGAATCATAATCGGGGTCGAATACTTCGATGAAGGGGGAACCTTGAGGGTGTTTCACAGTTCAGTTTCCAGCAGAGCTGGCAAGGGTGGGTGCAGTTGGAACTGCGCCACGTGCAGGAGCCTAGTTAACTGGTACATGCATCCTCCACACTCTCAGGAGGCAGCTTCCCCGCTGTCTGCCCAGGCCTTCCCTGGTGGATTTCCATTTCTATCAACTGGGGACTTAGATGCTGGCTAGCAATTAGTCCTAATCAGGCAGCAGGATTTTCCTAGGGGGCTGCCAGCTAGCCTAATTGCTGGCAGCTGTGGGGAAGCTCAGCTACCAGGGACAAGATGTTAACCCCCAGGTTCCCAGGCTCCACCTAGCCTTGACCTAACAGAATTCCTCCGTGTGTGACACTTTATGATGAAGGGGGAAATGCATAACCCTGCCCTGAGGCAAGGAAACACTCACAGAAAACCAAAGCAGGGTTAGAGAAAGTTACATTACGGAGATTCTCAAAAGTTCACACAAATAGAGTAGTTACAATGAGCTATCATCTCATTCTCTATGTTCTACTGTTCCTCCCATCTCCTTTTTTCTCTTTGTGTGTGTGTGAGTGAAAGTGTGTGTGTGTGTGTGTGTGTGTGTGTGTGTGTGTGTGTGTGTGTGAAGCTGGCTGGCCAATGAGCCAGTCCCTTGATACACCTGTTTCTGCCCTGAGTGCTGGATTACAGGCCCTTACTTTGGGATTTTGGTTAGTTTGTTTGAGGCAGGGTCTCACTGTGGCCCTGGCTGGCCTGGAACTCTCTGTGTAGGACCAGGGTGGCCTTGACCTCAGAGCTTATCTGCTTCTGCCCCCAGAGCACTGGGATTAAAGTTGTGTGCTACCACGCCCAGGCCGTGCCTGGATTTTATATGTGGTGGGGATCTGAACTCAGGTCCTCCTTCTTACACACTAAGTCATTTCTCCAACCTCATCTTCATCGTCCTCTTCCTCCTCCTCCTCCTCCTCCTTCTTCCTCCTCCTCCCTCCTCCTTCTCTCTTTCTTTTCCAGTTCGGGGGAATGAACCCAGGGCCTTGTAAATGCTAGACGACCATTCTACCACTGACACCTCCAACCCATCTGTTGTGGGGTTTGTTTTGTTTTATTTTAACGGTTTTTTTCTGTGTCTGGGAGGGTTGTTTGTATGTATATGGGAATACTTGTGAGGTCTCAGGCTAGCATCTAAATTCTTCTTCAATTACTCTTTTGTCCACCTCATTGAGTCAGGGTCTCTCACTTGAACCCTGAGCTCAACGATGTACCTACTCCAGCCAGCCAGCTTGCTCCTGAGACCCCCTGTTTCTGTCTTCTGAGTGTTGGCGTCACAGGCAGGCCGCCATGCCTATCCGGCACTTAGGTGGGTTCTGGAGATCTGAACCCCAGTGGTCACACAGACATAGCAAGCACTCTGCCACTGAGCCATAGAGATCTCCAGCATTTATATTCTTCTTTAGTTTATTTATGTGGGGCTGCAGGTTTACATGCCTCAGCACATGTGTGTGTGTGTGTGTGTGTGTGTGTGTGTGTGTGTGTGTGTGTGTGTGTGTGATGGGGGTGTACACATGGGGAGGTCAGAGAACAACTTAAGAGACTCTGATTTCTTCCTATTGTGTGGATTCTGGGACTCAAACCCAAGTAGTCAGGCTTTTCAGTGGATGCCTTCACTTGCTAAACCTTTTCACCCAGCCCTGCCCCATCTCACCCAGCCCTGCCCCATCTCACCCAGCCCTGCCCTGAGAATTTTCAAATCCTAGACAATACTATTTCGCTTAGAAGTACTTTAGTGCGTATTTGTAATACAGTTCAAGATGTTTTAGAAAATACAATCACAACACCTTTACTACATTCATCCAAATGAGTAATAACTCCTTCATATTACCAGTGTGTAGAGCATTCAAAAGGCCCCCAGAATTTGTTTTTGTTGGTTTGAATCAGGATCTAATCAAGGTCCTTCTGGTTTTAGTCTGCATGACAAGGTGATAGACTCCAGCCTCGCAACCTTTGGTGTGTTCCTCCCTCCGAATAATGGCCTGTAATCCTAATGGAATACCTGAGGCGGGGTAACTATAAAGAACACACAGTTGTTCAGCTTCTGGTCCTGCAGACTAAAGGGGTCAAAATAGCATAGCACCAGCTTTGACAAGGACCCCGCTGTGTCAGCTCATGGGAGATGACATTATGGGGAAGCACCTACGAGAGAAAATGATCCTGTGACCAGACAGAAAGCCACAGTGAGGAAGAGGGGCAGGCTCTTCCTATGACAATTCTCATAAGAACTATTTAATCTACCTTCAAGGCAGAGATTGCAAGAGAACTACTTACTCATTTCCAGGGACAACATCCCAGCTACCAAAAGCCTCCTACTGGGTCCCACCTCTTAAGAGGTCCCACCTCATCTGAGTTCCCCACACTGAGGACCAAACTCCCCAAACATGAGCTCTTCAGTGACAAAATCAAATCATAGTACCATCCTCCCTCCAAGACTCATGCTCAACTCACCATGCAGGGAGCATTCAGTGGTCCCCAAGTATCTTTGCACCCGTCACTCAAAATCTAAGTCCAAAGTGTCCTCTGAGCATCAAGGCATCCTTTCCCAGCTGCGATTCCCTACAAAATCAAAGCCAAGTTCCCTTTTTCCATTGTGCAGTGGCGGGACCAAGCGAGGACAAGCATTCCTGCTGCAGAGAGAAGAATAAAGTAGACAGAAGTGATCAGTCCAAAGCAAGACAACCCCAGCAGGCTAGACTTAAAAGTCTCAAGCCCAGCATCCTTTGCAGCAGTAGACAGGCCGGATGTCCTGTGCAGCCTGGTGCCTGCAGCTCTGTGGGTCCTCATGGCTGCCATCCCAACAAGCGAGCATGAATACATGCACACACACACACACACACACACACACACACACACACACACACACATCCAATGGAGGCTCCTGACAGGCTCCAACACCGTAGCAGCTCTGCCTGGTTACCTAGATGTCCTCTTAAAATCATGGTGGGAGCCACCACAGGCTCAAACTGCTCCCTTGTGCACACCTGCAGGACCAGCCTCATGCAGACACCGTGGAGAGCTATTGCCAGCATGAGTGGGGCCCTGTGGTACTAGGGGCTGGAACACTGCATCAGAGAACAAGAAGTTCTGGTTCAAGATGGGTTTAGGTAATGAGCCCGTGGTAGGCACAGAGGGTCCTCCCCACAGACAGAGTGGGAAGACAGCCGCTTCATGTTTGCAGGTACAGTTACAGGGACAGCCCCAGGCCTTGGCACCAATTTTCTCTATTAATTTTCTATCACTAATAAAATAGTGCCACAGGCTGGGTACATTATAAAAGAGAGAGGTTTTCTTCAGCTTTTATATCTAATCTAAAGTCCAGAGGCCACAATTAGTGATAGCCTTGTGGCTGACAGACCAAAGTGACCTAGGGCATTACAAGGTTGTGTGTGTATGGCAAGTATATGTATATGTACGTGTGTATATAAGTGTATATTTTGTGTGTATATGTGTGTGTTTGTGTGTTTGTATGTGTGCCCTCTGGTCTGTTTCCTATAAAGCCACTGGGATTCATTCATAGGAGACCATCTCTGATGTCTTTAATTCAGTCACCTCCCATGGGCCCCATCTTCCCAGTAGCTTTGAGCGGGGACTGATTTTTACATGAGTGTTGCAGGCAGCCAGCAAAGCAGCCACGTCAAAGGATAAAGCCTGCTGCTTCTCAGGAACAAGGTCCGAGGCTCTGTTCTCAGAGTACTGTGCCCTGGTGCCGTGAGCTGCTGCGGGCTCTTTAGAAACACAAAATGTCTAAGTGCCCAACTTAGTGATATTAGCACTGAGTGTCAACTCAAATGCTGCCATCATGGCTCCCCTCTGGCATTTCACCCCATGGGTTGAGCAGACACACTGACAGTCGTAGCTAGAGCAATGGCTTTGCTTGAAGCTGTGGTATCTGATCCTAGCTCATTGGCTACGATTCTCCTGTAAATAATTATCCACACTTCATATTTGGAAAAGCAAAATGAATGTCTTCCCTCCCCTCCATCCCGTCAGATCTATGGGTTAATCTCCTAAGCACTCTGAGCATAGCTATGAAAACTGGACATGGGGGCACAAGCAACCTCTGCACTTAGACGGAAGGATCACAAGTTTGAAGTCATCAGGGTCTATATAAAGAGTTCTAGGGTTAGCCTCGGCTACACAGTAAGAACCTGTCTCCAAAAAAAAAAAAAAAAGAAAAGAAAAGAAAGAAAGAAAGAAAGAAAGAAAGAAAGAAAGAAAGAAAGAAAGAAAAAAGCCAGGTGTTGCAGGCTTTTAATTCCAGCTTTCAGGACAAGCAGGTGGATCTCTTTGAGGTCTCTCTGAGTTTGAGGTCAGCCTGGTCTACATAGTGAGTTTCAGGACCAGCTAGGGCTACGTACATAGTGAAGCTGTCAAAAAAAAAAAAACAACAACAATAATAACAACAACAACAAACCCACCTCAAAACAAAAGAGTGCCTGCAGCCCTGCTCTGAGCCCTGTGGGCTTGTGTCCCAAGTGTCCACAGCTGTCGTCTTCTGAAATGCTGAACCGGTTCGGAGCTGAGTAGGTAGTGCATCTCCATTGACTCCGCCCATAACTTTTGACCTGCTCGTAGGAGCCTTTGAAGGATCTCTGTCTGGAGCCTGGATGGCAGGTTTCTAAAGAGCCTCATTCACTTCGTCACGCTGGAGATGACAGCGGGTTCTCTAAAGCTGTAACATGATTCTATTCCACACTAGTTTAAAGAGACCGTGAATTTGTGTTAAGTTCAAGTTGGGATCAGCATCCCACAGAAGGGTTCATTGTCCCTCAGTTACTTCAGGTTATTGGTTCTAGGACCCCTGAGGTTACCAAAATCTGGGATCTCAAGGCCCTCATACAGATACTGGGGTGTCTATATATCATGAACATCTTGTATACTTAAATTTATTATATTCGTTTATCTATGGTGGGAGGAGGACATAAAAAGCCACAGTACATGTGGACAACTTTCAGGAGTTACTTCTCTCCTTCCACCATGTGGGACCTGGGGATCAAACTCACGATGCCAGGCTTGGTGGCAAGAGCCTTTTCTCACTGAGCCTGTATACTTTAAACCATCTCTAGAGTACATAAAGGGATTCACATGATATGCATATTACATAATTGTTACACTGCATTGTTTGGGGAATAGTGACAGCAGGAAGGTCTATATATAAAAGCACAGTTTTCTTTTTCTGGCTGGTTTTTTGTTTAGTGTATGTTTGTTTGTTTGCTATAAGCTGGCTGGCCTGGAACTCAGCTATGTAGACCTCAGTCCTTGCCGAGATCCTCCTGCCTCTGCCTCCCTCATGGCTAGAATCTCAGGCCTGAGCTACTACACTTGGCTCATTTTCTGAGTATTTCTGATCTGAGGTTGGTGGGGTTTGTGGGTATAGAACCCACAGACACAGACACTGAGTATACCTTGAACTTCTTCTTTCTTGATGATTTATTTATTTTTATTTTATGTGTGTTGGTGTTTTGCCTGTCTGTGTGAGGGTGTTGGATCCCCGGAACAGGAGATACACTTGTGAGCTGCCATGTGGGTGGTCAGAATTGAACCTGGGTCCTCTGGAAGTCAGTGCTCTTAACCACTGAGCCATCTCTCCAGCCCCCCAGACCTTGAACTTCTGATCCTCCTACCTCCACTTCCCAAGTGCTGGGATTACAAGCATGTGTCATCACACCTAGCTTTTATTTATTTTTAAATTTATTTGTCTTATGAATATGGTGTATGAATATTTTACCAGCATGCATGTGCACCATATGCATGTGGTGCCTGCAGAGATTAAAAAAGGGTATTAGATCCCCCGAACTAGAGTTACAGGTGGTAGTGAATCACCATGCGGTGTTAGAGATTGAGCCCAGGTCTCCTCTGCAAGAACAACAAGTGCTCTTAACCACCGAGCCATCTCTTAGTCTCACGTTTGTTTATTTTTGTGACAAGTTCTCATGTAACTGAGGCTGGCCCTCAGTATGTAGTGGCAGAAGAGTGAGCTGAGCACGAGTAGTCCCGCTCCTGCCTACAGATGCAAGGTTGACCAGCTGTCTCAGTGTCCCATTGTCCTGCCCACTACAAGGGGCTGCATCCTCTGACCCTGAGCCAAAGTAAACCCTTCCTCACCTGAGTTGCCTCTTCATGGGTTTCTGGTCACCAGGAACGAGATAAGGAAGGAAGACAACATCTAGCCAAGGGAGATTCGAACCATCCACATGGCCACCCCGTTTGGACCCCGGCTGTCTCAGCAGTGGGACTGCAAAGGAGTGACAGAGCACTGCCAGTCCACAGCGAGTTCCCGGCCCAGGCTTCTTCTGTGATACTGCATTGACTCCGCTTCCCTTGCTCATCGGTAAGTGGATCTGCTTGTTGAGAATGTTCGCTGACCGTCGGCAGGACAGTGAAGGGTCAGGGAGCCAATCCAAATTAGTGTAAGAAGAAAGGGAATCCATTCACTGACACAGGGCATCCCCAGGTAGCTCTAAGTACAGCTGCAGCTAGATCCCCTCCTGCTTATCTCTGAGACTATCGTTATTTATTAAGCGGCGCGATGTTATTCATCAAGTGGCACTGTTTACTGTGCGAGAAAAGCCACAAAGTACAACAAAACCACTAAAGGAGTTTATTAAGGGAAGGAAACAGAAGGGATGTGCTTAGATCTGTGGAAAGATCCTGCAGGAAGAGGAGGAGGGATATGTGGAACCTGATTTTATAGATTCCCCCCCCCCCCAACCCCGCATGTGCGCATATGGGTTTACGTAGCTACGCCACGCATGCACATAGATTACGTGTCACGCAGAACACGGATTATGTAGGACGTAAGGCCCTGGGATGACTAAGCATCTGGCCAGGAAATGTGCAGTCATGGGAGAGTGGCTAGGTATTCTAATAACTATAACACAGGTTTTTCACACTTAGGTTCTCTGCCCATGCTTAGAAGCATGAGTGGCACACAGGAAACTTGATATTCAATCTTTAGACATTCTTAGTCCTAAAGGAAGGCCTATGCTCCACAGCTCCAGATCCCACACAGACTCCTGTTAGCTTGGTTGGCTCATGGGACAGGCTGGAACCAGGGACCCCAGTATTAAGCAGTCCAATTACTGTTCAGGACTAATAGCAGCCCTCTTGGGCTAGTGGAGTCTTTCCAAGCTCCCTATTTGACAATCAGCAGTTGTGAGATAACCTATGTAAAATGCTTATCTGCCTGTATCCCCAGAACTCAGGAGGTAGAACAGGAAGATCAGGATCCTAGGCAATTTTGGGCTAAGTAGCAAGTTTGAGGCCATCCTGGGCTGTGTGAGATACTATCTCAAACAAACAAACAAATAAAAACTGTTTAGCATAAACATTTGGCACATCCTTGTGAGATCACGAGCCTGTCCCTTACCACATTTGAATAGTTTGATGTAATTAGCCCCCATAATCTTATAAGGAGTGGCATTATTGGGAGGTGTGGCTTTGTTGGAGTAGGTGTGGCCTTGTTGGAGGAAGTGTGTCAATGTAGGGGCAGGCTTTGAGGTTTCCTATGCTCAGGATGCTGCCCCGTTCTAAGTCCATTTCCTCTTGTCTTCTGATTAAGATGTAGCCAGCACCATGTCTGCCTGCACACCACCATGCTCCCGACCATGATGATAATGGGCTAAATCTCTGAAATCGTAAGCCAGAGTTGTCGTGGTCATGGTGTCTCTTCACAGCAATAGAAACCCTAACTAAGACAACACTGGTCAGAGTCCAGTTCTCACAGCCATGCCCCACCACAGCCTGTGTGCGCTCCAGCTTTTGGGGTGGAGGGCATGGTATTTTGACACAGATGTGCCATGTGTGGCTGAGCTCTCCACAGTCACTTACTCTCTGCATTTTGACCAGCTCTGAGTGTGTTAACCACCGTCCAGTGCACAGAGCTTCTCTGAGGTCTGAGAGCTGCACTGATCCTGGTCCAGGACTGGGCTGTGTCTGCATCGGCTGCACCCGCAGGAGCTGGTCTGGCTTTTGATATCTCCATGTTTGGTACAGATCTTGATTTTTGCCCTTTTGTAATCTGTCCTTCGCTGACATGCTTTTATTTTCTTTATTCCCATACCTTTCAGTTTGACAATTTCTTTCATTCTG
The DNA here is from genome assembly GCF_949786415.1 of Peromyscus eremicus. Taxonomy (NCBI): domain Eukaryota; kingdom Metazoa; phylum Chordata; class Mammalia; order Rodentia; family Cricetidae; genus Peromyscus; species Peromyscus eremicus. Next base: position 60,607,960 of record NC_081418.1, on the reverse strand, counting down.
TTTCTCTACCAACTACAGTGATTGGGTTTTGATTTTTGGAGTTACACAGAAAAACACTGTATTAGTTAAATACTTAACAAATCCTCTAACTGAATGGGACCATGATGAGAATCATTGCTCCAGAGTCAAAATGCAATTCTCCGGCATCATCTTAATGAGAATTTAAAGGCTCAGTTCATGATTTTAATGTTCTCCATTGTTGTGGGATATTTGTACACTGTGTGAAGGTGTATTACTGTGATTGGTAAAATAAAAAGCTGAATGGCTGCAGGACAGTGGTGGCACACGCCTTTAATCCCAGCACTTGGGAAGCAGAGCCAGGCGGATCTCTCTGAGTTTGAGGCCAGCCTGGTCTACAGAGCGAGATCCAAAGCTACACAGAGAAACCCTGTCTCAAAAAAACAACAAAAAGCTGAACAGCCAATAGCTAGGCAAGAGGTAAGTATAGGCAGGACTTCCGGGCAGAGAGAGGAAGGAGGAGGAAGAATCGAGGTGTGTGGAGACACGGAAGAAGCTGGATGGGTGGTATGTGACAGATGTAGATTAATAGAAATGGGTTGATTTAAGTTATAAGTGATAATTAAAAAACAAGCCTAAGTTATAGGCTGAGCTTTCATAATTAATAAGTCTCCGTGTCATTATTTGGGAGCTGGTGGTGGGACAGAGAAAGACTCGTTACACTGGGTCTTGACCTCATTCCCTCTCTGTGTCCATCACTGGAGCTCTGCTGCCTCATCCTTCCTCCTGTGAGCTACACAACAGCCCGCATTCAGAGCCCATACGAGAGCCTCTTCTCTATCTTATCACAGAACAGGTGTGTTCACTCAGATTTTAAAAGTTGAAAGCATCAAAGTAGCTTCAAACATTCCAGCTACTCCACCAATACTGGCCCTGGGGCAAGTTAGTAAGGCCCAGTCGGTGGAAAGGGCACTCCATGAGTCAAGCAGGAAGCGGTGTACACACAGTGAAATATGTGAACAAATAGTTACATAATGCCAGAGGTAGCAAAAGTCAGAGGAAAAATAAAATGGAAGGAGGTGAGAGGTGAGGGTGGAGCTGCTGTTGGAAACAAGGCAGTGGGGGCAGGCATCTCTGGGAGGGTAGTGTGGAACACAATGCCAGGAAGAAGGAATCATGGAAGATCCTAAGGAAAGCACAGCCAGGCATGGAGGCTCACACCTATAATCAGAGCTCAGGAGGCTGAGGCAGGAGAATTGCCAGAACAAGTCTCAAAACACAGAGAACTTAAAGAGATAACCCACAGTTAAGAACAGTTCCCAGCACACACGTCGGGCATTCACAACCACCTATAACTCTAGTTCCAGGGAATCTGATGCCTCTTCTGGCTTCCAAGGGCACCTGCACACATGTGCACATACATGAAAAATGCCAGATGCGGTGGATCTCAGCACTCAGGAGGCAGAAGCAGGTAGATCTCTGAGTTGAAGGCCAGGCTGTTCACAGTGAGTTTCCAGAAGAACCAGGGCAAGAAAGGAGGGAAGAAGGAAGGAAGGAAGGAAGGAAGGAAGGAAGGAAGAGGGGGAGGGAGGCAGGGAGGGAGGAAGGAGTCAAAAGGAAAAAAACAAGAACCAAGAACACTGAAATGGCAGGTAAAAGTGCATGCCATGAAAGGTTTGTAACCTGAGTTTTTGAGTAGAAAGAGAAAACCTACTCCCCAAAGTTGTCTTCTGACCTACACGCAGACTAGCTCATGCATGCCTACTCTCGTGTTCACATCATACACACGTAGTAAGTCATGAGAGATCAAATTTTAAGAGGGAAATTACCAGCAAGTACACAAATAGCTTAAGAAGTCATTTTAAATGGTCAAGCAGAGCTAAGGAGGTTGCTCAGTGGTTAAGGCTACTTGCTGTAAAACCATAAAGACCAGAGTTCAGAGCCCAGCATCCAAGAAACAAGCCGAGTATCCTGAACACACCTGCTACCCCAGCTCTGAGAAGCACAGAGGCAGGAAGATTACTAGGGCTTTCTGGCATCCAGACCATCCAAGAAAAGGCAAGCCCTGGGTTCAAGGAGAGACCCTACCTCAAAGGAATTAGCGAGAGTGATAGAGGACACTCAACACCCTCTACTTGCCTCTGCAAGAATGCAGACACATGCACCTGCAGACACATGCACCTGAATACACACCTGCAGACACATGCACCTGAATACACACCTGCAGACACATGCACCTGCAGACACACCTGCAGACACATGCACCTGCAGACACACCTGCAGACACATGCACCTGCAGACACATGCACCTGCAGACACACCTGCATTCTCCATACACACAAATTTAAGCAATAGGAAGTACCATTTTTTGAAAGGCATACTATTCACACCTATAATCCCAGCACTTGGGAAGCTGAGGCAAGAGAATTGCTACAAATTTAAAGCTAGTCTGGGTTACATAGTGAGTTCTAAGTTAACCTGGGCTTCAGAGTAAGGCCCTGTCTCAACAGCAAAGTTATTGTATCATTATTTATGGGCTGGGGACATGGCTTGGTGGGTCAGGTTCTCGCGGTGTACGCATAAGGACCTGAGTTCAAATCCCAAGCACCATGTAACACCAAGGCCTGTAAGCTCAGCACTTAGTGGGCAGAGACAGGAAAACAGTGAGATGGCCAGCCTAGCCAAAATGGTGAGCTTCAAATTCAGTGAAAGACCCTGTCTCAAACAAGGTGGAGAGTGACTGAGGAAGGCTCTCAGTGCCGGGCTCTGGCTTCCACATACACTGTCACAGGTGAGTGTATATACACACAGAGGCATACAGCACACATGTGCACATACCATACATAGACGTACACCACACAGACACATGTACACAGACACATACACACCAAACACACAAATAAATATAAACAAGTAATTGAGCCATGGAGGTATCTCAGTGGGTAGAAGCCCTTGCTGCCAAGCTTTATGACCTGAATTCAATTCTCAGAACCCACGGGGTGGAAAAAGAGAACAGACTCCCACAGTTTTCCTCTGATCTCCATACTTGGGCCATCACACACACACACACACACACACACACACACACACACACACACACACACTTCTTGTTTTAGTAAATGAAAACAGTGCTCTGGGGACATCACTCAGAAGGAAGAATGTTTGCCCAGCATGCTCAAGGGCCTGAGCATTCCTAGTACTGCATAAACTGCCCAGGTTGGTGGCACATACCTATAATCCCTGCATTTGTGAGTGGGGGGCAGAAGAATCAGAAGTTCATCCTTGACTATAGCAAGTTTGAGGTCAACCTGGACGATAGGAGGGATCCTGTCATAAAATGGAACAAGACAAAACAATGAAAATTAAAAAATAAAAAGTAGCCGGGTGGTAGTGGCACACGCCTTTAATCCCAGCACTCGGGAGGCAGAGCCAGGCAGGTCTTTGTGAGTTCAAAGCCAGCCTGGTCTACAGAATGAGAACCAGGAAAGGCGCAAAGCTACACATAGAAACCCTGTCTCGAAAAACCAAAAAAAAAAGTATAAAATTAAAATTTATTTGTTTTGTTTTGTTTTGTTTTTTTGAGACAAGGTCTCCCTACATGGTCCTGGCTGTCTTGGTACTCACTATATAGACCAGATTGGTCATGAACTCACAGAGATCCACCTACCTCTGCCTCCCACGTGCTGGGAATAAAGGCGTGTGACATCAAGCTTAGCCAAAATGTATTATTTGTGGTACCTACCGAATATAATTGAAAACAACCTCACTGTTCAAAACTACGGAATTCTGCCTGGGAAGACGGCTCGGTGTACGAAGCACCTACTGTGCAAATACAGGGACCACAATTCCGACTCCCAGAACCCACACGCAAAACCAGGCAGATGTGGGGGCTGCCCATGAGCCCAGCACTCACCAGGCAGAGACAGGGATCCCCAGGATAAGCTAATTCTCTAGACCAGCTGGAATTGGGGAGCTCTGGGCTCAACCAGAGACCTCGCCTCAATAAATAAGTGGAGAGTGATTGAAGATATGCTACCTTCTGGCATCTAGACATGTGCATGCACACCCATGTAAACCCAGATTCATACCTAGATGCATACCACACACACATATACTGAATTAGATGTTACAATACGTCGTATAATCAAAATGCAGCTCATGGAAATGATGGTTTTGATCCATTTTGCTTTTGATGGGTCACAAGTGTCTGACATCTGCCTACCACCTCAATCGTCCTTCTCTAGATGTGTTCATACCGTGGTGCAACTTCCCTGCTGGGGACAGCTAGGGAGTCCCCAGGTTGTTTGCCTTTTAAACATCCCAGGAATTTGCCGGGTGGTGGTGGCGCACACCTTTAATCCCAGCACCTGGGAGACAGAGCCAGGTGGATCTCTATGAGTTCGAGGCCAGCCTGGGCTACAGAGTGAGTTCCAGGACAGGCTCCAAAGCTACACAGAGAAACCCTGTCTCCAAAAACAAAAACAAACAAACAAAAATCTCAGGAATTTAAGAGGACGTGACTTTGTACACCTTAGTCCAAGGAACACCTTGGGGGACAGCGTCAGGAACAAGAGTTAACCTAACCATAGGACCTCATGAAGAGCTGTGGGGCTCGGAGCCCATCCCTCAGTGTGGTGAGACCCATAGCCTCCACAGTTTCTCATAATCACATTCATTATCACAACTCCTGGGACTTCAGATGTGCAATGAAATTTTTGTGTTTACTTCCTTACTACCCCCACGAACAAATCCAGAAAGTGCTCAGGGATACAAGAGATCCCTCTGGGTCATTTTCTTGCCCCGGGAGGCAGGAGTCCAATAAATCCTTCCTGGAAAACAAAGAGTTCTTCTCCTGTGTGGCTGGGGACAAAGAGGCCAATAGACTGAGGTGATATTTGGGCACAAACAGTACGAAGAGCCTCGCAGCCATTCCTGTGCTTTTTGATTGATTGACTTCTTGTTATAATGGATTCTTCTACACCACTAATCCAAAACCGGAACCCTAAGGGAAAGGAGAGGGAAGCCATGAGGTCCAAGGCAAAAGCATTTCCCTCTGTGTGCCAGGGCTGCATTGGCAGAGAGGCCAAAAGAAGCCTGGTCCTTAAACCTAAGGAGAATTAGCTTCCTTCTGCATGTGGCCAGCTCTCATGAGTCTGTTGCAGGGTTTTCAAGTATGTCCGGCAGAGAAGCTGGGGCTCTCACTAATTGGGGTACTCGGTAGTTGAAAGGACTCGGCAACTGTCAAGCTCTCCAGATCTCCCCATGTGGCCTCGTTCCAGGTCCCAAGATTCTGATCTCCTTGTCAGAGTCCTAAGAGCTCATGTAATGGCATTGCTTCGCCAGGAGTCAGGGCTGCAGAGCTGGACTCTTAGTCACACTTAGAGTAGCCGGTAATGGCTATGGTGACTCACGCTTGCAATCCCAGCACTTGGAAGGTGGAGGCAAGAGGATCAGGAGTTCAAAACTAGCCTTGGCTACACAGCACATTTACAGGAGACCCTTGTCTCAAAAAAAAAAAATAAAAAGAAAAGGAAAAAGGAGTCCAGCATGGGAGGCAGAGGCTGACACAGGCTGGTCTCTGCCAGGACACCTAGGACTATACAGAGAAACCCTTTCTCAAAAGACAAAACAAGCCGGGCGGTGGTGGCGCACGCCTTTAATCCCAGCACTCGGGAGGCAGAGCCAGGCGGATCTCTATGAGTTCGAGGCCAGCCTGGACTACCAAGTGAGTTCCAGGAAAGGCGCAAAGCTACACAGAGAAACCCTGTCTCGAAAAACCAAAAAAAAAAAAAAAAAAAGACAAAACAAAAGTCAGAAACTCCCTGATGCCTTAAAAATGCTGTGAGCCAGGAAATAGAAGGCTTGGAGCTTTTAATCTCTCCCCTTCTTCCCCCTAGTGTGTTTAAAATTGGTCAAAAACCCCTACATTTTGAGATTCTCTTTTGTTTGTTTGGTTTTGCTTGTTTGTTTTTCGAGGCAGGGTTTCTCTGTGTAACAGCTCTGGCTGTCCTAGAACCCACTTTGTAGACCAGACTGGCCTTGAACTCACAGAGATCTGCCTGCCTCTTCCTGAGTGCTGGGGTTAAAGGCATGCGCCACCACTGCCCGGCTGGAGTTTGATGTTCTTTACTCTGTCATATCCCATGACTGTAGCTCTTCACTGTGTCCTTCACTGGGTCTGGCTTTACAGGTCATCACAAAGTCTTCCTCTAAGGGGGGTGGTTTAGTTTTGAAGGGTGTGTGTGTGTGTGTGTGTGTGTGTGTGTGTGTGTGTGTGTGTGTACATGCATGGCATGGTGTGTGTATGGAGATCAGTGGACCACTGATGTGAGTTAGTTCTCTCCAATGTGTGGAATCCAGAGATTGAGTTCAAATAACCAGACTCAACAGTAAGATCTTATCCCCTGCTCCATCTCACCAGCCCCCTTTCTGAAAAACATTTTAATTTGTGTGTGAGCATGTTCAGAGGCTAGAAGAGGACATGAGGTGTCTTCTGTCACTCTCTACCTATTTCTTTGAGGCAAGGCCTTCTCTGAATCCAGGACTTACATTTTCTCAATTAAGCTAAATGGCCACAAGCCCCAGCAATCTTCCTCTCTCTGCCCCACTTAGAGCTAGAGTGAATCATTTGCTAGATGGCTTACTTGCAACATTGCTTCTGGGATCCGAACTCTGGTCCTCATGGTTATAAAACAAGTACTCTTAACCATGAGCTGCCCCATGAACCCATGGATCCCTCTAGGAGTTCATGTTCAAAGAACAACAGTAGTTAGTAGACAGGAATGCCTGGGAAGCACACGTGCAGAATCACAAGGCAATGAGCCAGCCCAGGGAGCATTTAGCTTGCGGCTTCAGTGAATGGAGTGCACACCGGAAGTCAAGTGAAGGTGGGAAGGTGAAACAACCCGGAGCATCTCGCTGGAGGCCTCCAGAGAGTCACCGCACAGCTGTGCCTCCACGTGCATCACGTCGCATCTTCTAGGAGGCAGGAGATGAGTGTACAAGCACACACAGGCAAGGCCAACTGAAAGGTAAGGGCAACCGGTGAGTTCCCAGAGCCACAGGGAAGAACTTTCCCTTGAAAGGGTGGAAAACCGAACCTCTCGGTACCAGTCAAAGCAATTATACCCTAAAGTGGCCCCAAGCTATTTCAGGACACTTAGACATTACCAGTGACATGAATGTTAATATTTTATGGCTCGAACTTGTACTTCTCAAAGTTCTAATTAATCTCACCAGATAAAAGCTGGCATGCACGCTGGTACAAATGAGAACCACAGCCTTCTCCCAGTGTCTGGGTGCCAGCTCATCTGGGATCCTGCCACAGTCTGCCCTACCCGTCTCGGCTCCGTGAAGGGGCCAATAATTAGCATTTGGAAGCTAAGTCACACTTCTCCACTGGGTGCCATTTGCTGATTGCTAATTAATTAATTAATTGATTAGCAGTTCCTCCAGCAATGACTAAGAAAGACTCTTCTAAGGGCTTTCCTCACCCCCGACCCATCCACCCTGGCAGGACAAGTGGCTCCATAACACCCTTAGGAACAGGCCTGCATCTTAGACGTCATTCCAGTAGCCGGCATAGTCTATCCCACACAGAAAATTTGTATACACAGGTGGCTGCATTGATTGATTGATTCATACACAATGTGAAGATGCATTTTTATATACCAATAACTTTTTTCCATGACACAGTATTTGGTTTTGGTTTGTTTGTTTGTTTTTGGTTTTTTTGTTTTTTGTTTTTGGTTTTTCAAGACAGGGTTTCTCTGTGTAGCTTTGAGCCTTTCCTGGAACTCGCTTTGGAGACCAGGCTGGCCTCGAACTCACAGAGATCCACCTGCCTCTGCCTCCTGAGTGCTGGGATTAAAGGTGTGTGCCACCACCGCCCGGCATGACATAGTATTTGTAAAACATTAGATTAAAAGAGAATATAGTTTGGCCTTAAGTCTAAAGAACTAGCTCATTAAGGTTATGAGAATGTATATGTAACCTCAGCCATTAAGAGCACAGACTGTACCAGGCAGTGGTGGCGCATGCCTTTAATTCCAGCACTCAGGAGACAGAAGCAGGTGGATCTCTGTGAATTTGAGACCAGCCTGGTCTACACAGCTAGTTTGAGGACAACCAAGGCTCCACAAAGAAACCCTGTCTCTAAAATAAATAAACAAACAAACAAATAAATAAAAGGAGCACAGACTGTGGGCTGGCAAGATGGCTTAGCAAGAAAGGGCACTTGCCACCAAGCCTGGCCATCTGAGTTCACTCCCTGAAGCCCACATGGAGGAAGGGACTGATTCCTGCAGGTTGTCCTCTGACCCCTACATGCATGGTGGCACGTGCTCCCTCCCCACAGAAACCAATAGCATTTTAAAAAGAAGAGAGGAAACCTCAAGTTCAGTCTTTGTTTTCAGTAGGAAAAAAGCACGTCTACAGCCATCCGCCCACACCCATTTGCCCACTAAACAATGGTCAAAATCTACCCTGCAAGAGGGGCCTAAGAACTGGCCCTACCAAGGAACTCAGTCTCATGACAGTTGTTCAACAAGTCTAGAGCCAGCCTCACTCCCAGAAGCTCAGGGCTACCCAGGAGCCTGGGCCTGCGTGAGATGCTGAGAGTCTAGACAGAGCAAGAGTGTAGATTGAGGAGTGTGAGGCCTGGGGCGGCATGACTGTGAGGAAGTGTGAACCTTGTGCCGTTGTGGGGACAGGGTCTATAGCTCAGGCTGACCTCAGACTTCCTGTGTAGCCAAGGATGACCTCCAGCTTCCCATCCTGTCCTCTCCCTCCTGAGAGATGGACTTCAGGTATGCTTCTGTCCTCTGCCAACGGCACTGCGTTCCCGGCCCAACTTTCAGAAGCACCCTAAAAGCTTCCCAAGTAGCACAGAGCAGCATGGGAATGGCCCTCACTCAGGGCTGTCCATGCAACTGCCTCTGTCTTTGAGGGCAGTCCAGAGGCAAGGCATCTTTTCCCCTGTCCCCAGGGTAGAACATAGCATCTGTCATTCTCACTGAAAGCCACAGTCTTCACCTAAGGTGATGATTCTGTGTTAGTCACGTCAACTCATTCAATTTTCCTAGAAAGTGACACAGAGGTTCACATTGGACTATTAGCCAAAGTGAGAGAAGAGAGGAGGGACATCGTGTTACTTCTGCTTTCTGTGAGCCACGGGTGATAAGCCTGTAGGAGTGAGGGATAGGGGCACACGCCTGTAAGACACAGATGCAGAAGGATCAGAATTCAGGGCCAGCCTTGGTGACATAATCCCTGTCTCAACATGTATTATGCACAAGTTAACATCAGACATAACTGAGAAATTCCTGCCCCTGAGACCAGGATCAAAGCAAGGATTCCTGCTCTTAATGTTGCTACTTAGCAGTGTACGGTATGTTCCAGCCAGGGCAATAAAGCCTGAGGGATAAATGAAGAAGCAGTACCGGTCCAGGGAAAGTAAAAGCCCCATGCAGATAAAACGTGGTGTCTATGTGGAAAACAGGGTGGGATCTGAGAAAAGACAGTAAGAGCGACTGGACATTAGCAGGATGGGAGCGGATAAGATATTCATTAGGAAATTGATTTAGAATTAAGGACTTGAAAAGTCATGTTCAAGTAATATTAAGACACGAGAAATCCTAGGTGTGATAGCTACAGTAAAGGATGTAGGCTGTGAACTAGTCACATGCTGTAGCGACAAAGGAGGTCCTCTGAGCTCATACATGAAGTGGCACATAAACACATATACACTACACACACACACACACACACACACACACACACACACACACACACACAATATGTAATTTAATTTTAAAAATAAAAAAAAAAACAGGAAAAAGTCATGAAAGGAACAGGGAGTAATGAATAAGTTAAATTTTTAAAATATTTTTTATTTAAGTGTGTGAGAGAGAGAGTATGTGCTGGTGTATGTGGGTACCTCTGGAGACTGGAAGAGGACAAGAGGCTTTGGGCTAAGAGTTTGCACAACTTTGTTTGAGTGCGTTCTTGGAGGCCACAAGGAGATTGCTGGAGACCTGTGCTGGAGTGGACATGCAGGATGATGCCCAGATGCCAAGCTCGGGGGACCTTTTGGACTGGCAAGCCTTCGATAGCTGGGAAGTGGTTGACGGTGTGCAGGGCAAGGCAGAAGTGGATCAACTCAATCTTGTTGATTTTGTTTTCATTTTGAAACAGGACCTTGTGTATCCCAGGCTGGCCCCAAGCTAAGTGGACCTTCTCTTCCAGCCTCTGCCTCCCAACTGCTGAGATTACAAGTGGGTGGTGTCTGCAGTGCTGGGCATCAGACCCAGGGCTTCACGCATACTAGGCAAATGCTCTACCAACTGAAGTCCCAATCTTGCTTTTTTGACTGGAGTCTCCACCACATAAAATCAACCCATAATTCTTGTGTTTTCCCAATATGTGTTTGACACATGCCTTTCCGACCAATGAATCGTTTTAGAACTCCCTTTCTGCCCTGTACATTGTAACCATTTTCCCCCTAATGCAAGGGCAGGATCATGTGAAGGCTACACAAATCTGGTCCTGCAGTATAATTACTGCCCTTCCTGACCTCAGTCAGGCAAAGAACAGTCATTTGTAACATCCATGAACAGAACAGAAGCAACAGAAATCCAGAGGCTCAGTTGGAGTCTAAATTTGTATTGTTTTGGTTTATTTACTTTACTTTGTTTATTGGGGTAGGGGGAGAATGTGTGAAGTCTGTTCTCTCCTCCACCATGTGGCTTCCCGGGATTGAACTCACGTCCTTAGGCTTGGTGTCAAGCACCGTTACCCACCGATCTATCTCACCAGTTTCCGGATGGGTTTTACAGAAGTTGGAGGATATCAGAGTATGAAGTGGCGCCTGTGACACCAGCACTCAGGAGGCAGTAGGATCGCCCATGAGTTCAAGGCCAGCTTGGGCTACATACTGCGGGTCAGATCTTAATATCCAACATGGAGTATAGGTGGGAAGAGATGACATTGTACTTGGGATGGGTACATGAGGACCAGAGAACAATGGGATTCAGCTGTGGAGGAGACACCCCCCTCTTCATTTTACAAAGGTGAGCTGTGGGTGTCACAGGCCACCAGACCCCAGCACAACTGACACATGATGGAAGTACCATTCAGGCCTTGAAACCCAGCACGTGGGCAGCACTACCTGCCAGAAGAACAAATACCTAATCCGCCCAAGCCCACAGTCCTGGGAATGTCCCTGAATGGACTAACCTTGCTGCTTTGGCTTTGAAGTTCTGCTCTGGCTAACTGTTCTTGCTAACTGAAGAATGTCAACCCAGAACATGTTTATTGTGCTTTTAAAGCTCACCCTGAGAAAAGCTGTGAGCTATACTTGGGTCATGAACACTCAGTGTTGTCACAAGCCAGCTGATACTTTCTATCGGCTTGACCCTGTGTCCAAGTGGTCTTCTCTAGTGGATACCTCACAACAATGGGAGTTCCAGAAACTTCTTCCCAGGAGAGGGGGCTGCTGACGAATGCAGATAACCTGCCATTTTTCAACAGCTCCACCCAGGAACAGCTTGGGAGAATGAGGCCGGTAGTTCCCATGGCAAATATACTTCATATTCCAGGGTAGACCAGGGTCCCTCCCTGTAGTGCTGGGAACTGAGATGTCCACAGTAACATCCTGGAGAAAACACAGCAGAACTACTAGTGCAACCCATTAGCAACAGAAACAAAGGGAGCAACATTTCTGCTGAGACAGTCTTCCACTTAACCTTCCTGATCCACAGAGGGCAGAGACGGGAGCGCCATGGGCTCCATTCCTAACCCAAAGCAAGAAGCACAAGAAAAAGGCTGAGAGGGTGGCACCTTCCTTCCAGGAAGGAGGCAGGAGTGGGAGGCTCAGGGGTTCATCATCACTATGTAACAAACCCAAGGCCAGCCTGGCATACATAATCTATCTAAAAAAATATTTTTCAATGGCCATTGCATTGGGTGGGTAGAAAATGCTTGTAAATAAGACAGGCTGGGAGGAAAATGTGGTGAAGGCTAAGGACAGCCAGCCTAGGGATGACTTCAATCTGGGACATGTGAGTGTGAAAGGTGGAATGCCCCGCTGGGTCCTCTGTCCCACGGCTGGCACCTGGTCCCTCGGGAGCCAGGCTCTGTCAGCTCCCTGGATCCCATTTCCTAACAAGGCTCCCACCCTGGCTGCTCCGCCATCCAACAATACGAGGAGGCATATGGTAAACACTCAGAGATGCTCTTGACTGGCACAGTGACGGAATAATTAATCGATTAATCCCTCTGCTGAGTAAATGGCAGCTGAACGTAAGTACATGTCTTTTTTTCTCTACTTCTTTTCCTCCTTTTGTCAGAGTGGGCGTGGTAGAGGGAGATGCTAGAAAGTCTGTTTCAGATCATAGCTGGTGAAATTAAACATTGATGCGTTTCTCTGAGCTTGCCAAGGTCTCATCCTGGACTTCGAGTTGGAGGAGGAGGAGGAGGGATTGGTTTGCCCGATTGTCTCAAGACACCCTGGCACTCAGTGTGTGAGGCCCCAAAGCCAAAAGAGCCAGGCCTGAAATCCATCACTGCTGATGTGTGTGGTGAGGAGAGGGGAGGGGAGAGGAGGGGGGAGGAGTCTGGGTGTCACTTGGCCTCAGATGATAGTGATATTATATTTTTAATCATTCAATGGCCTCACTCACAGCCCCTACTTGTTCATTTCTTCTTATTGAGACAGGCCTCACTCTAGCCCAGGCTCTCCTCAAAGCCATGATGGCCCTCCTGTGGTCAGATCTGATCATGTAGCCCAGGCTGGCTTGGAGCTCACTATATAGCCCAGCAGGCCTCAGATTCATGTCCATTCTCCTGCTTCAGCCTCTTGAGAGCTAGGATTACAGACAGGCATGAGCTGATCCTCAACTCCCTTTTTAAACACGTGAGGGAAATATAGGCCAGAGATTGACAGGCCCAGGGATACATGGCTAGTGTCCTAGTTAGGGTTACTATTGCTATGAGAAGACATCATGACCATAGCTTACATTTCCACATTGTAGACCTTCATTAAAAGGAAGTCAGGGCAGAAATTCAAACAGGGCAGGAAACTGAAAGCAGAAGCTGATACAGAGGCCATGGAGAGGTGCTGCTTACTACCTTACTCAGCCTGCTTTCTTATAGAACCCAGGACCACCAGCCCAGGGGTCACACCACCACAGTGAGCAGGGCCCTCCCCCATCCATCACTAATTAAGAAAATGTCCTACAGGCTTGCCTACAGCCTGGTCTTTGGAGGCATTTTCTCAGTTGAGACTCCTCCTTCTTGATGACTCTAGCTTGTGTCAAACTGACTTAAAACTAGCCAGCACAGCAGGTTAGGAAAGTCCCAACCCGAGTTTGGGTGGGGTGACGTTCATTGCCTGTAGGTAAGCATGCCAGTGTTTGAACAGTGCTCTGAGCACTGAGAACGCTCGGGACTCTGCAAACACTCTGTCCTGTGAACCATGTGGAATACACACACACACACACACACACACACACACACACACACACACACACCAGTCAAGAGGTGACAAAGCGGCCGGGCGGTGGTGGCGCACGCCTTTAATCCCAGCACTCGGGAGGCAGAGCCAGGCGGATCTCTGTGAGTTCGAGGCCAGCCTGGACTACCAAGTGAGTTCCAGGAAAGGCGCAAAGCTACACAGAGAAACCCTGTCTCAAAAAACCGAAAAAAAAAAAAGAGGTGACAAAGCAAGGTTGAGTGACTCTGAGCACAGCCATGTCTGTTCTAGAGCTTGATGACCTTCCCTGTCGTTCATGTGAGCCTTGTCATCATAACCCTGTTTTCCACTGTGTAAATCATGCCTATACGGGGCTGTGGAGATGACTCAGTGGCCAAGAGCCCTGGCTGCTCTTCCAGAAGAACTGGGGTTCAATTCCCAGCACCCACGTGGCAGCTCACACCTGTCTGTAGCTCTGGTCCTAGAGGATCTGATGCCTTCTTCTGGCCTCTGAGGGCACTGCACTCAGGTGCTACACCCTTGAGGGACCTGCAGACAGATACCAGAGGAAGAGGCACCTTTTCCCATCCTGAGGGGAGAATCCAGTTGGCATGGTGCTCTGCTCTCCATCATGTCATGGGGACATACATGTGTGCATCTGTGACATACCTGTGTACTTACCTGGCAGATACACTCACTCTGCAGAAAGGAAGTAACTGCCTAGCCCGGGAGCATCCTGCCAGCTCTGCCTCCCACCTCACTGCTGGGATTTCACATATGTGACATCTTTTGACGTGGTTTCCAGGATGGAGCTCGGGTCATCAGGCTTACATGGCCACACTTCCCCCACTAAGCCACCTTCCTGTGCTCCTCATTTGCCTTTTGAAGCAGAGACTTAGTCTGTGTCTCAGACTCGTCGCCATTCTCTTCAAGTGCTGAGATTAAAGGCATTGGCCAATATGCCCTTGGTAAAACCGATCTCCCTCCCACCCTCTCTGATGTGGGTTGAATTACAGAGGTTCCATCCCCTCCCTTCTGCCTTCCAAGTGCTAGGATTACAGGCATGCACCACTATGAAGACTATTATTTAACTTGTTGGTTTGTCGGTGAAAGCTATTGACTCTAACTTTTTTAAAATTTTTATTTGTTATTTGTTTTTGTTTTTCAAGACAGGGTTTCTCTGTGTAACATTCCTGGCTGTCCTAGAACTCAATCTGTAGACCAGATTGGCCTCAAACTTACAGAGATCCGCCTGCCTCTACCTCCCGAGTGCTGGGATTAAAAGTGTGCCACCACAGCCTGGCTGAAAATAAATCTTATAGAAGAGAGAAGAGGAAAAAGTTTCTTAGCAAAGCTTTGAAGATTTACCTTGCGAGCCAGCAAAGTGGCATACCCGGCTGACGCTGAGACACACACTCACTCACACTCAGCTGTGTCTTGCTCTTTCCTTGAGCTTCTTTCCTTCTCTCAGAGCCCCATGCTCAAAACCTGTGTTTAAAATGTCTGACACTGGGCATGGTGGCCCACACCTTTAACCCAGCCCTCAAGAGGCAAAGGCAGGTGATCTCCAAGTTCCAGGCCAGCGCTGCATAGTGAGAACCCATCTAGAAACATTTTAAAGTCTTTGTGAAGCTCACACCATGCTTTTGGTTGTGTTTTATTCTTTCTCTGGGCATCTTTCTGTTTGAAACAAACTCCAGCCCTGTTTCCTTCTGGCTTGTGCTGAAATTATTTTCTGAGTTGGTCTGAGCAAAGATCTCTGTAAAGAACTACTTTGGTGTGCTGTGGGAGACAGCGGAACTGTCCCTTTGTCCCCGCCGTGGCTGACAAGCCATCTATTACACACAGATAAAAGTACTTAGAAAAAAAAAATTTCAAAGACTTGTGTGACCTGGGTCCTCACTACGCTTTTGTTTACCTCAACATGTGCCAAGCCACAGCCACAGTGATCTTTTCTGTCCCTCAGATATGATAAGTCCTGTCCTACCTCAGGATTTGGGAGATCGCTGTTTCTCTTGTCCAAAATGTTCACAGCTTGGATCTCTGAGGTGGCTGTTCTCATCACTCCCATCTTCTCCCCAGTGTTTGTCCCCGCCTGGAATTAGTCTATGCCTGCACGTTTACATGCTTATTGCATGTCTTCCCTCAATATCGCATGAGTGCCTCAGGTGCTGTGATTTCCTCTACTTTGTTCACTAACACCGTTTGGCACACAGTGGGCACTGGAGAAATTTCTGCTGATCAGCTGGTGGCCTAGGAATTAAGAGGGTCAGTGGCTTGAACGCGACAGCGTGAAAGCCAAGTGATGTGTACAATGAGCGTGAGTAATGAGTGGGAGCGGCTATGGGAACCAGGAAGTTACCGCAGCCAGAGGACTGTCCGTCACGCAGCTTTATGACTGGGCAACCCGCGGCTGAGCTGCAGTTGGGTTTACCACCTAGCATGTGCTTGCAGAGCAGCATCTCAAAGCCATGGGTTTAATTCCCAGCATCACATAAACCAGGCCTGGTAGCACACCCCTATAATCCCAGCCCTTGGGAGGTAGAGGAAGGAGGAAATTCAATGTCAGCCTGAGCTACAGGAGACCCTTCTCCAAAAACAAACAGAACTGGATGCACCTTAAAGATGGAATCCCAATGACACTAATAGATGAGACTCCTTTCCACGAGGGAAAGTGGCCTGGCCTTCTACACCCAGTGTGAGCGTGTGGCCCAGCCAGGGCAGATCCTCTGTGTGTCTCAGCTTGGTTTTGAGGTTTTCTGGAAATCCAAGTTGTTTTAGAAATCAGTTGGCAGATTTGAGATTCTACACACACACACACACACACACACACACACACACACACACACACACGCACACACACACACACACCCCTTTCTTCAAGGAAGTAAGAGGTGGAGTTTGCCCTCCAGTTGGCCTTGTCCCACCTCCAACAGTAGAAAGAGAGGCTTGACTTCCTGGTTTAATGGCTTCCTAGTTTGCCCTGTGCTTTGGAATACAAGGTGTGGCCACGTAGCTGCCAGCTCCTTATTGCTCAGTGAAGGCTTAGGCTTCTGGTGTCATCCAGATGAGGCAAGGACATTCTGTCCCAGAGCCTTGTGATCTGCGACACTCCCCCCCCCCTTTTTTTTTTTCCTTTTTTGAGGCTTAACAAGGGGGTGGGCTGCTTGCTTCCTTAAGGCTCTGGACTGATCTGGAATAAGCGGAAAGAAAGTCACACCTGGCAAGGAGCAGACAGGAAGTCTGCTTC
Organism: Peromyscus eremicus; assembly: GCF_949786415.1. NCBI lineage: Eukaryota > Metazoa > Chordata > Mammalia > Rodentia > Cricetidae > Peromyscus > Peromyscus eremicus. Next base: position 60,591,281 of record NC_081418.1, on the reverse strand, counting down.
CCAGACAAGAGGCTCTCCTCCCGGATTGCTCTGTGTGAGCAGCAGACAGTTTGTTCAGAGGGTTCTTGGCCTCAGCCGAAGGGCAGAGTTGCCAGACAGAGAGGCACATTTCCCAGAAGCCTTGGGAAGGAGCACAAGCCAAACTTGCCTCTAGAATTGTCAGGGAACACGCCCCACCCCCAAACCCAGCCAGGGCCACCATGGCCTCAGTGGCCTCACAGAGGGGGCATGTAGGCTCTGTGAAAAAGCTGGCATTCTGGAAGGTTGTGGACTGGCAGATTTGCTCACTCTGCAGCAAGCAGTCAGGGAGAACTTGTTTTGAGGGTGTGGGCTGCACCTGGGGCCCAGGTCTGGAGAGCAAGGGACGAAACGCTTGGTCTGAGAAAGGATATGCGTGCTGACAGGTCACCTTTCTTGTGCCTGCCCGTTGTAGTTTAGATTCTGTTTGAGGTGTGCTGTTCTCTGGTGGCGGTTAGGGCCTTTTAAATGTTTTTGCATTTGTTTATTTTGTGTGCATGTGTTTGTGACAGGTCAGAGGACAGCTTGTGGTAGCTCATTTTCTCTGACATGTGGGTCCTAGGGATTCAACTCAGGTCTTGAGGCTTGACAGCGAGCAACCTTCACCCTCTGAACCATCTCCCTGACCCCAGTTTTGTGTTGTTTTCTAGATGGGATCTTGCTGGATAACCCAGGCTGTCAACTCAGTTTCCCTCTGCCTCAGTCTCCAAGTGAAAGGGTTATAGGCACGAATCACCAGGCTCAACCAGGGTACAGTTCAAAGCCTCAAAACCATTCACAAGTATTTATCTGGGGGGGGGGGGAACCTCTTGATAATTTCTTAGCACACATTCATCTTCTGGAACAATTAATCTTCAAAAATTGGCTTCTTTCTCTCCTTGGACAATGTCCCGAATTCATTCTTGCAGAGGAGAGCTGTAAGTGGCAAAGCCTCTTAGCCTTGGGAGGGCCAAGAATGTCTGTGTTTTACTCCCAGCAATGAATGGAAGATTGAGAACAAAATCACTCCACATCAAGAATATTTTCAAGCCAGGCATGGTGGCACACGCCTTTAATCCCAGCAAATGGGAGGCAGAGGCAGGCAGATCTCTGTGTATTGAAGTCCAGCCTGGTCTACATAGTGAGTTCTAAGCCAACCAAGGCTACATAGTGAGACCCTGCCTGCAAAATACACACACACACACACACACACACACACACACACACACACACACACAAGAATATTTTCTCCAGCACTAGGCTGATACCAACTCCGTTGTCTTCTTACAGGCAAAAGATCCTCTCATCTTCATTCCTTTGGATGTAATCTGGGTGCTTGTTTCTGCAGCTTGTAAGATTTTCCCCTTGTTTCTACCTGTGGAGTTGTGGGGTTTTGTTTATTTTTGGTGTCTTTATTCTTCTCTAGCTACTATAAGCTCTTGATAATGTGTATAGCTTGTCTGTGTGTGTGTGTGTGTGTGTGTGTGTGTGTGTGTGTGAGAGAGAGAGAGAGAGAGAGAGAGAGAGAGAGCGAGCAGATATGTAACTTGGTTTTGGTTTTGTTGGAGTGCACAGTTAAGAGACTTTGGACTTTGAAAATTTTGGAACTATTGATGACTGTGGGAACTTGTGAAGTTGGACAGGGCATATGGAGCCAACAGGTCATGGCTTAAAGTGATGGATGGGTTTGAGTGTGAGGTTGACACGGGATAGGGTTCTTTGTTTGTTGGTTTGTTTGTTTTGTTATGTAGACCAGGCTGACTCCTGCAACTTTCCTGGGAGAGCTGGGCTTAATTAAAAGTGGGGTGGAAAGTCTCATGCACTAACCACCTTTATTCAGAGCATCAGACAACGTATATTCTGAGGGTTCAGAAGAGTCACCTGAGTAAAGTGACAACCACAAGGACAAGCACACAGGGCGAAAGCATGTTTTTCCACAGAGGCATATGAACAAATAATAATAGCCAGTTGTAATGAATAATCTAAAGTGAACTTACTCCTATCCCATACCCCTGGGAGGGGCACAAAAGCACATTCTAAGAACAATTCTTTGTTTTTGAAAAAATTGTGGCCACAAGACTCTTGTTTTCTCACAAGCACTCAGAATTTCCCTCACACAACTTCATTCTTGGACTGTCTTTCGACACACAAGTATATTGGTGATTCATTTTTTGAATAAAAATTACAACTTTATTAAACGAATTTACTTATTTTGTGTGTGGTATAGTACAGGAATGTGTACATGCCAAGATGTCTTCGTGGGGGACAAGTTGCAGGAGTCAGTTCTTTCCTCCCACCCTGTGAGTCCCAGGGTTCCTACTCAGAGCAGGCCTGGCAGCAGGAGCCTTTACCTGTCCAGCCAGCTCACCAACCATCCACCTTATTTCCAAGACAGGTCTTTCACTCAACCTTGAGTCCTTTTATTTGGGCAGACTAACTTGTCATCAAGTTCCAGGGAGCCCCCAGCCTCTACCTCCCCAGCACTGGAATTACAGGTGTACACCCCCATGCCTAGCCCTTTTTTTAAAAAGCATGGCCACTGGGGACTGGATGCAGGCCTCCTCCCTGCACAGCAAGGGCTGTTCTGACTAAGCCATTGCCACCTCCCTGCTGTCCCTTTCCCATGCTTTCTTTTTTTAAAGTTTTCTTTTTTCATTTTATTATTATTTCATTCCTATGAATAAGTTTTCCTGCATGTATATAAATGCAGCCCATGCATGCCCGGTGCCTGAGGAGACAGAAGAGGGCATCAGATACCCTGGAACTGCAGTGACAGTTTGTAAGCCACCACACGTGGTGCTAGGAACCAAACCTAGGTTCTCTGGAAAAGCAGCCGGTACTGTTTGGGGATTTTGTAGTTGTTTGTTTGTTTGTTTGTTTTGGAGGCAAGGTCTCTCTGTGTAGCCCTGGCTGTCTTGGCACTCCCGGTGTAGACCAGGCTGGCCTTGAACTCAGAGATCTGCCTGCCTCTGCCTCCCGAGTGCTGGGATTAAAGGCTTGAGCACCACGCCTGGAGCAGTGCTTTTAACCACTGAACCATCTCTCCAGCACCCCTCCCCTGACTCTTGTTTTCTTTTGAAGTAGAATATCCTGTAGCCCAGGCTGGCCTCAACCCCACTGTCTTAGTCAGGGTTTCTATTGCTGTGGTAAACGCCATGGCCAAATCAAGCATTTATACTTCATCTTATATGTCACGGGTCATTCAGTCACTGAGGGAAGTTAGGGTAAGAATTCACAGCAGGAACCTGGAGGCAGGAAGAGAAGCAGAGGCCATGGCGGAGTGCTCCTTACCGGCTTGCTCAGCCTGCTTTCTAATACCATCCAGGACCACCTGCCCAGGGTGGCCCCACCCACAGTGGGCTGGGCCCTCCCACATCAATCACTAATTAAGAAAATTCCCTACAGTCTTGCCTACAGGCCAATCTGGTGGAGGACGTTTTTTCTCTGGGGCTGTTTCCTCTTCTCCAATGACTCTAGCTTGTGTCACGGTGACAGAATTACTGACCAAGATACTCGCTGGGATGCTGAGAGTGGCCTTGAACCTGCTCCTTCCGCCTCCACCTCCCCAGTGCTGGGGTTACAGGTGTGCACGAACACACCCAGCTCTTTCCACCCTTTTAGATGGGAAAGCCACCGTAGCGTTGCTCCTACAGAAGTCCACTCCCCCAGGAAGTCACATCTCTCGGTTCACCTCCACCACCCAGGAGTTCCTGCATCCACCCGTCCATCCCGTGGGAGTGCTGAGGCCACCTCTCTGTCTGGTCCTCCCGGCTGCTCCCGATTTGTCACTGCTTCTTGATCTCCCTACCAGATGCCGGGCAGAATCCTTGATTGTCCACCTCCCAGACGACTTGACCTTGCCAGAGTTACCCATGATCCTCCACTCCTCCCCATGTTAGACCCTCTTCTGGTCCTTCCAGCACAGTCCTTAAGACTTGTTTATTCCAAGTCCGTGTGCTTTTTTCTCCATCGCCCTCCAGCCGCCCAGCCCTTGTGAAGGCATCACGATGGCGCCTAAGTGCTCGTTCCTCACAGGTTTCTGTTCCATGCTGTCCACGCAGCAGCTAGGATGCTTTCTAAGTGCTGTTGACCAATCCCAGCTCAGCAACTGCAAGCCTATAAGGACTGTATTTGGGTCTTGGGAGTTGCAGTTTGGAGAGAGGGTTGCATGGCTCTGAACCGGTGTCTGTGGCAGGCAGGGTGGCGGGCGGCTGCGGGCTGCTGCGGGCTGAGAAGGCGCGGGGCCGACGAGATGTGACACCAGATGTACAAACAGAGCAAAACGTCCTCAAAGCAGGAGTCCGGCAGTCTTGTGATGTTTGCCTTGAGCCTCTGGACACAATATCTTGGTCAATCTCTCCGGAGGCGTTAGGTCAAAGGGTAGAAGTCACCAGGGTTCGCGTCCCAGGCGCCAGCAGGATTTGTGTTTCCGTCTGGCCCCCTTCCTGGCCTTTGCCCTCCATTTTCTCAGTGTTGCTTTCTTCAGAAATTCCCTTTTCACCGCGTGTCAGACTTTTCATTCACGTGACAAAATACTCGAGAAAAACAACTTTAAGGAAGGATAGACTTGGGCTCATGGGTCAAGGGTTTCAGTCCGCAGTCGCTTGGCTCCATCGCTCCTGGGTGGTGGTGAGGAAGGACACCATGGTGGGGACCGTATGACATATGGCAAGGACGGGCCAGGACCATCAATAGTGCACACCCCCGACCTGCTTCCGTTATGAGTGTGTGTGTGTGTGGGGACAGGGGGTTGGCAAAACAGCTTGACCACACAACGGTCATGGCAGGCTTAGGGCCCCAGACACAGCTTCTGTGACAGACTTACTAGCAGGCAACACCCAGATCCAGGAGAAGCCACGAGCTGACCCCACCCAGGGTGGGCCTGCATCTAAGGGGAACTACCTGACATTCCAAACATTCCCCACACCCCTAGACAAATGTCAGCCAATCAGGGTCATGAACACTGGAAATCCCCTCACCCCAACTGTGTTGGCCTTTTGGAGGTCCTCGTGATCTGGGCATAACAATGAGTTCATCAGTGGTTGGCCTGTTCAGGACATCACAGCGCACACATTCCAATCACTTCTGCACAGCCCAGCAGGTGGTGTCCAGTCCTTCAATACAGGAGCCTGTGGGGGACATTTTATATTCAAACTCATACACAGTGTAAGCTGAAACTTGTGGCAGACTCACTGAATCTAGTCCAATGTCTTCCAGACCAACAAGGAATAAAATCCAAAGAATGGGCTGGCAAGATGGTTCAACCAGAAAAGGTGCTTGCTGGGAAAACCTGGGGACCACAGTTGGAGAAGAACCTGACCTCTAAAAGTCGTCATCCCACCTCCACACAAGTGCCGTGGCATGTGTGTGTGATATGTGCACACACACGCACATGAATAATAATAATTTAATTTCCTTTTAAACATCAAAAGCCAAACGTGATGGCTCATGTCTTTAATCCGTACTCTGAGGAGGCTGAGTTAGGAACATCATGAGACACTGTCCAAAAGACATAAGAATAAAGATGAGTAAGCCTCAGCCTCTGAAGAGAGACTCAGTTGGTAAACTGCTTGCTGTGCAAGTCTGACGACCTGAACTTAACCCCAGAACCATGTGGACAAGCCAGGCGGGTGGCATATAGTATAGATCCCCGGGGTTTGCTGGTCAGCCAGCCTAACCTGATCGAGTCCCAGGCCAATGAGAAGCCCTGTCTCAAAAATACAAGGTGGGCAGTGCCTAGGGAATGATACCAGAGGCTGACCGCTGGCCTCCACACATGTGTACACACATAATACAGTTTTCAGACAGGAGTTGTGGCAAGATCAGGAGTTCAAGGCCAGCCTCAGCTACATAGGGAATTTGTGACTACATGAGACCCCATCTCAAAAAATAAATAAACTAGCTAGCAAATTTCATGGCCTGGATTGAAGACCACAGTGACCCCCTCGTGACCCTGCCATCAGTGCTTTACTCCTGGTTCTGATGAGCTGGACATGACATCCACTAAAATTCACAATAAGCAGCATCTTCACCCAGAGATCTAAGCTTTCTTTTGATGTTTTATTAGGTGAATGCCTCTGTGCCTGTGGTGGTTTGAATAAAAATGGCTCCATAGACTCATATATTTGAATGGTTAGTCAACAGGGAGTGGAATTGCTTGAAAAGATTATAAGGATCAGGAGCTGTGGCCTTGTTGAAGGAGGTGAGGCCTTGCTGGAGGAGATGTGTCACTGAAGGTGGGCTTTGAGGTTTCAAAAGCTGGTGCCAGGCCCAATCTTTCTGTCTCCCTGCCTACAGATCAAGATGTAGAACTCTCAGCTCCTTCTCCAGCACCATGACTGCCTGCATGTCATGCTCCCAGCCATGATGATAATGGACTAAACCTCTGAAACTGTAAGCCAACCCCAATTAAATGCTTTCTTTTATAAGAACTGCCTTAGTCATGCCTTTCACAGCAATAGAACAATGACTAAGACGGTGCCCGTGCACTTGAATGTGGGTGCCCTCAGAGGAGAGGCCAAAACTAATATTGGATCCCTTGGAGCTGGAGTTGGAGTTACAGGCAGCTGTGAGCCACCCTGTGAGGCATGCTGGGAGCTGAACTCTGGTTTATCCTGCTGGACTGTAAGAACACTTTTACTTCCTTCCTTCCTTCCTTCCTTCCTTCCTTCCTTCCTCCCTTCCTCCTTCCTTCCTTCCTTCCTGTCTTTCTTTCTTTCTTTCTTTCTTTCTTTCTTTCTTTCTTTCTTTTTTCTTTTTGATACATGGTTTCATTCTGTAGCTTAGGCTGTCTTAGAACTTAATGTGTACCTTCAACTCATAGTACTCCTGTCTCAACTTCCACTCAACATACAGTCAGCATCTCCTGTGTGACAGATATATCATGCTGAGGTTCTCAGTCCTAAGACTTTCATGTTGTTGTTGTTTGAAGATAGAGACTGAATTCTAGTCATGGCTGGAAGTCATGGAAATCCTGCCTCAGCTCCTCTAGCGCTGGGATCTCAAGTGTACATCACTACACCTGCTTTAGAAATTCCCATTATCACTGTAATCCCAGCACCAGGAGGCAGAAGCAGGAGGATCAGGAGTTCAAGATCATCTTCAACTACATAGTTGAAGCTTGACCCTGTCTCAAATAAATAAATGCCTGAAGTAATGTGGGGGGTAGGGACTGGAGCTGGAGAGATGGCTCAGTGGTTAAGAGCACTTGCTGGTCTTGCAGAGGACCAGAGTTTGGTTCCCGGTGCCCACATTCCAGAGGCTGGTAACTACCAGCAATTCTGATTCCAGGGGATCAAATACTTGCATGCACACACATACAAAATAAATCTTTAAAATAATCAATCACTAACTCTCTCTCTCTGCTCTTTGTACGTCCAAACCTCCCACTTCTGATGGGCTATACTTTTCACTTTGTGGGGGTGGGTGCTTGCTTTTTAAATATTGTCTCACACATTTCAAGAGTAGGCTGTTATCCTATCTATATTTTCATTTGACTTAGCCTAAAATCGTCTTGTTTCTCCTTAAACAGTGTTCTGCTCCTCTAGGGCGAATCTTTGCCAAAGGTCCCCACTATCACAGAGCAGCTGCACTCTGACAACTGATACTTAGGAAGAAGACATCAATTGTGTCAGACCCCATTAGTGAAAGTGGCAAGGGGCGGGAGCGGGTCTGCCTCACCGAAGGCTCTCCAGCTAGGAGCCTTGGCACCCACAAAGCTTAAGGCTGCAGATTCAGAGGGTGGCTAATGGGACTGTTGGACAGCAGCCTGCATGCAGCGAGCTCCTGGTGGAGAGGGCGAAGGAACCAACAAATGACGCAGGCAGGTGTGGATCACACGGGCATTTTTATATCCCTCAGGTCTATAACATAACCTCTATTATTAATTTTTTCTACACATTTGTTGGTTTGGGGTTCTGTTTGTTTGTTTGTTTGTCTGTTTGTTTGTTTGTTTTGAGGCAGGTTTTCTTTATGTATCCCTGGCTACCCTGGAAATCATTATGTAGACCCAACTGGCCTTGAACTCAGAGTTCTACCTGCCTCTGCCTTGTAAGTGCTGGGAATAAAGGTATGATTCATCTCCATGATTAAGAGCACTGATTGCTTTTGAGAAGAATCTGGGTTTGGTTCCCAACACCCACTTGGTGGCTGACCATCATCTGTAACTCCAGTTCCAGGCACGCACACAATTCACGTAAATAAGTGCAGACACAGCACTCACACACACATCACCTGGCAGGGAAGACACAATGACCAGGAAGGTTTTCCCGGGGTCAGGCTCATCCAGTGCACTCTGGTTGTGCTGATCCTGCAGTCTCTCCAAATGCAGCAAACTCAACTGCGGAATTTGTGGTAGTGGGGGGCCATGTTCCTGCTCTTCCCAAATTAAAACAAACTTCCACACATAAATAAATTTAGAAAAAGAATTTTTTATGTTTGGGTGCATGTTTATGATGCACATGTGCACAGGTTTTGTGTGAGGGCACAAGCTCACTGTGACACACAGGCGGAAGTCAGGGGACAACGTGAAGTATCATTCCTCTCCTTCCACTTTATTTCAGGTGGGGTTTCTCTTCTCTGTGCTGTGTACACCAGGCTTGCTGACCTTGGAGCATCCCTGTGATTCCCCTGTCTCTACCTCCCATTTTGGAGTGAGTTCTGGGAGTACTGTTGCACACTGCCATATCTGGAATTTTTAGGGCTCTGGGGATCCAAACTTGGTTGTCAGGCTTGTGTGGTAAACGTTTTCACCTGCTCAGTCTTCTTCCCTGCCCCAGCTTGGTCATTTTAAACGACACCATTGGGCTCAGTGGCAAAGAACATGTTTCTCATGCATAACCTGGCTTCAATCACCATTAATAAAACCTACAGAGAATGCTGTCAGACGTCATCTCTTGCTGCTGGTCCCCAGGTGTGTCTTCACTTCCTCAGCTACACATCCTATGGTGGGCTGTTCAAATCCCCAGTGATGGAGCTGTGGAAACCTCTGCCTCAGGACCGTATCAGTCTGATTCCAGGCTAGCTCCCTAGCTGCTAAGATGGACTAGACACAGTCTTCTATCCAGCCTCTAGTCTGGCATTTGCACAGGTAGATAAAATGCAAACCAGAGACAATGCCAGTGTGAACAGAGATAGTATAGGCTTGGAGCCAGAGCTGGCTGGATTGGCTTTTGGGGTGATGGGTAGAACTCTGATGGAGGTCAGATTTCAGGCTGAGGAGCTGTATAGATAAGGCCCAGGTGGAAATGGGGGGGGGGGGTAGTAAGTAATACAGAACAAGAGGAGTGAGAGAGAAGATGCCAGAGCAGAGAAGAGAGCACTGGGGATGGACAGGCCCGAGCCAGGGATGCTGAGCCCCTGGCCAACGGGTCGTCCGAGCAAGGAAGCAGCTAGTCAACAGAACCACCTGCTCAGAAGACTAATCTTCAGATCCGACTCTTCTGCCCCGGCAATGAGCGTTGCTGGTGTGAGAGCCGCAGTCAAGGCTCGTTAAACAAAGAGTCCTTCTGACCAAGAGAGCAGTGTCTCTGCCTGGGTAGAGATCTAGCATTCCAGCTGGGCTAGTCAATCACCTAGCTCAGGGACAAGTGTCAGGAAAGTGGGACCACCCACAGGAAGATAAGCTCACCTTAAAGCTTGCTAAATAGGATTATTTAGTCCTTTTAAATATTGATTGGTTGGTTGATTGGTTTAACATTTGTGTGTGTGTGTGTGTGTGTGTGTGTGTGTATGTGTGTGAGAGAGAGAGAGAAAGAGAGAGAGAGAGAGACAGAGACAGAGAGATGAGAGAGATAGAGACAGAGAGACAGAGGGACAAAGTTAATAGAGTATATGCAGTAGCTCTCAGAGGCCAGAGGTGTCAGGTCCTCTGGAGCTAGAGTTATATGAATTGTGAGCTTCCTGATATGGGGGTGCTAGGAACCAAACTCAGGTCCTCTGGAAGAGCAACAAGCCTTCTTAACCACGGAGCCATCTCTCCAGCACCTAATTAGCTCTTTGATGAGATAATATACTTTTCTTTCCAGAATTTCCAGCCTCTAGTGCATTAGCTCACAAAGCAGTCACCAGCGGAGTCGGCCCGATTTTCTGAGCTATGCAGAAAAGCAAGATTCCCTTTTCTGCTCTCGATCTCTGTTCTCCACATGCTTTCCTTGACAATTTGGGCTTTGCCCTTTCTCTCACGTTCCCGCCCTGCTCTGCATCTGCTTGTTCACCATGTGGCCGACCTCCCCACTGGTGTAACTTAGACTGCATGGCTCTTCCTCTCCTCTTCCTCCTCCAGACAGCCGCTCAGGTTTACAGCTTACCTGCGCTGGGGATTTTTCTTTAAACTCGAATAAAATTGTGTTTGAGCTTCTGTTTTAGTCCATTCTTAAATTCTTTTATGAATCTAAGAACCCCAACAGGGGGCCCTGATTTCTCATATATTAATGGTGACTCTGCCAGGACTCCCCCAGTAGTTAGGATCCTGAAAAGTGTGTGTGTGTGTGTGTGTGTGTGTGTGTGTGTGTGTGTGTGTGTGTTTGAGATGGAATCTCACTGTGTAACTCATACTGACCTGGAATTCACTATGTAAACCAGGGTATATCCTCCAACTCACAGAGATTTACTTCCCTCTGCCTCCTGAGTGTAGGATCAAAAGTACACACCACCACACTTGGCTTTTATTTATTTATTTTTTAAATGACATTAAATTACTATATTTAAGTGGTTGAATCCTTTGCTACATAACAAGTTCTAGGCCAGCCTGTGCTAATAGGAGACCCTGTCTCTAGAAGAAATTATTATATTTGGACTTCACGTGCACACACGCACGCACGCACGCACGCAGGCACACTCTTAGTAGGTAAAAGAGGAGTCTTGGACAAAGAGAGGAGCTGAGCAAGTCTTTCCCACTCAGGCCGACCAATGCACTGGGTATGGGTCCTGGGAGATCTTTGCAAAGAGCACAGACAAATCGCCTTCTGCTGCCTCAGGCTGTCCCAGAGAACTGCCACCAGCCATTTCTGGCTGTCTATGCTGAGCCACCAATGCAGAAGACCCCCTCATCCCCTAGCCCAGACCAGCCACATCTCCTTACAAAGTAGAATTTGCCTGAGGACCCTTCATCCCCATAGAGGGTTGTTGATCCACAAACTTCAAAATAAGGGTCTTGACCCATTTCGATAGGCTGGTCAAAGCCAAAACCACAGGTGTATCCCAATTCCTCTCCAGAGAGTCCACACTCAGGTCTGAGACTCTCATGAAGAAACTTAAGAAAAAAACAAAAAGCTATTGCTCTTTATGAATCCCCCAGCAACAGCCCTCTCCCTCACGGAAAAGCCATTGCTGTGCGCTGGGAACTCCGCTATTATAAGCATAAGCTGTGATCATGGCTTTCCCAAGCCCTGCCCCACCCCTGTGGACTCCGGAAAGGTACCGAGAGACCAGAACTGTTTTTCCATCTTAGTCCCAGTAGGTTCTTCATTCTGAAGTTTTCTGCACACACGTTTTTTTGTTTACAGATGACATTTTTCTATGACTGAGTTTTTTATGTTGAATTTAGAGAGCAACTTAAGTAGACTGAAAGAAGAAAGGTAAAACCACCATAACCCCACCACTAGGAGATAGTCATTAGTTACAAGGCAGCCTATATTGTTAAAGTGATTTTTGAGAACATAAAATTGTTTCATTGTTTCACTTTCAAAGCACCAGAATATTGGGCTGGGGGGGGGGGTGTAGTTCAATAGTTATCTGCTTGCCCATTATGCTCAAGATTTGGGGTTCAATTCCCAACATGACCTGCAGTTCCAGCACTAGGGAAATAGAGGTAGAAGGACCAGAAAACCAAAGGTTCATCCACAGCTATGCTTGGGGTTCAAGGCCAGCCTAGGAAACACTGAGTGAGACCTGTCTTTTTTTTTTTTTTTTTTAACATGTTATTTTGGTAGGAGGCACACATGTCATGGGGCATGCGCAAAGGTCAAGACAAGGCACAGGAGTCAGTTTTCTCCTTCCACTGTGTGGGTTCCCAGGGCCCCTCAGGTCATCAGGCTTGGTGGCAAATGCCTTTACCGACCGAGCCGTCTCAACAGCCTTAAGACCTTGTCTTAAACAAATAAGTAAAACAACAAAATGCTAGTTTATCCCCCTCCCCCCCACCCCCCCACCCCCCCACCCCCCGCCCTCAATTCTTCAAATAAACCAGAGCCCTGAACATTTAGGCAAGTTATCAGCCACTAAGCTATGTTATCATTTTAATTTTTTTTTTTTTTTTTTTTTTTTTTTGGTTTTTCGAGACAAGGTTTCTCTGTGTAGCTTTGGTGCCTGTCCTGGATCTCTCTCAGTAGACCAGGCTGGCCTCGAATTCACATAGATCTGCCTGCTTCTGCCTCCCAAGTGCCGGGATTAAAGGCATACACCACCACCACCCAGCTACTTAATTATTTTTAATTTTGAATATATTACTTCTTTGTGTGTGTGGTCAGAAGACAGATTCTTTGGGGTCTGTTCTGTCCTTCCCTGTGGGATTTGCCCAGAAAGTGCTCTGACGATGCTCCAAAGCCATTTCAACACCCCACCCCAGGCTTTTGTTTCATTTTGTAGTTTTTTCCAGGCCCCCTTTTAAATGTTTTATTTTGAGACAGAGGATCATTAAGTTGCACAGGTTGGTCTTGGAATAAGTTGGGCATGGTGGTACATGACTGTGATCCTAGCACTTGGGAGTCGGAGTGCTGCTTGCTGAGTCCCAGGCCAGCCTTAGCTGCTTGCTGAGTCCCAGGCCAGCCTTAGCTGCATAGCAAGTCCCAGGCCAGCCTAGGCTACAAGAGACCCTATTCAAAAATTAAGACAGAAGACTAAGGAAGAACTTAGGAAGGGTGTTATCACTGTCGCTTTGAGGTCGGTGCCTCTCAAAGGCCTTGGTCAGGGGCAGTGCCTCAACATAGACACTAGAATGGATTGCCTGGGGTGGGGGAAGGGCCAGCAGTTAGTTGCTTTCTTCCTCAGGACTGACCCTCGCCCAGAGACTATGCATAGAGTAGGAGATCAGAGAGTTAGGGATGACTCCATCCTGGGAGGCAGTTTCTTGACCTCCCTCGGGAGCTGAGGGAGGTGGCTGCTGCAGACCAGGAGTCACTGCCCAGCTGGGCTGGAGGACGCAGTGGAAGGCTTCCTTCCTTCCAGATTCAGTATATGGGAATATTCCCAGCTCCATAGCTGCCTGGCCAGCTAGCTGCCAGCCCGTCGCTCTTCTGCAAGTCTGACAGGCTCCCTGGGAACTGTTGGGGTGTCCAAAAAGAGGGGAACATTGATGTTACTTGGAGCCAATCTGACCCTGGACTCTCCTATGGGTTACAGCAAGTTCCCCTGTGATCCCAAAGATTTCCCTCGCTGCCACTGTTGAAATAGAATGATTTTCAGTCGGTCTGAAAATTTTTTTAAAAGGTCATAGATTAGCAAGGCAAGTGATTTATTTGCAGATATTGTAAGAAGTTAATTAGTTGGGAGTCGTTTCATTTTCCATGAGCATAAGTGGTTAACAGTCCATGGAGCTGAGGATGGTTAAGGCACAGGTGGAGATAACTAAAGGTAGGTATGGAATCCCAGCTAAACCTCTCCATTGTGATTCTAGGTGGGGTCACGTTACACAGTGACTCTCTGTATTCGGGGCTGGCTTGTGATGTTGGTGACGCGGTTAGACTCACACAGTGGGCCCACGTCAAGGAGGTAGCTGTCCCAAGTCAGACCTGGAGAATTCGTAAGCTGCACTGGGGCTCACCCACGAAGCACCCGACGGCTAACCTACATCCCCAGCCCCAGGAGCACTTTGCACAGAGCTGTACCTGTGGCACTGCAGAGTTCAACCCAGCACCCTTCCTCACACACTGACACCAAGAGGGCCCCACCCCAAGCCCGCCTGGTTCTTTCTTTGTTGTTTTGACGCAGAGTTATACTGTGTAGCACCGGCTGGCTTCAAACTTGAAATCCTCCTGCCTCCGCCTCCCAAATACTGGGATTACAGGCTGTGCCTCTACCCTCGGTCTTCTCCTTCACTTTAATCCGAGCATCTAACGCGAAAATGTCATTAGAGAAGAGAGCAAACAGCCCTCCTCCCTAGATCTGTCCTCTAGGGAGTGGCATAAGATGAAAATTGTTCTAACCACAGTCATCACTGTGGCCCAGAGCCCCAGGCCCTCTGGGGCCACCCCACCGCTGGTAAACAACAGCGTACAAACCCAAAAGCATTTCTGAACTAATCAGATCCACTCTTGGAAAGCAAGCGGTTAGCAAAGGCCACACTCCCTGCCATGGCCTGCAGCTGTGGCCCGGCCCTTCTCTGTCACTCAGCCTACATCTGTCTCGTGCCAGCTGAGAAATCTCAGCCTTTGGTTCACTCTGTGTGGTGTTTTCAGTATCCCCCTGTCCAAATTCCTGTAATTTCCGCTTCACCCAATTAGTATGTTTTGGCCCATTCTCTTCCAGCAGACTGGGGACAGAGATGTCACCCACTTGGAAATAATGGATGTAACTACTGCCTCAGCCCCATTTTCCCCGGGCTTTCAGAGTTAACTTTATCTACCGAATAGTCTAATTCTAGCCTAAAAAGCATGCCATCTCAAGAAGGAGTCCTTAAACCAAGTGCCTGTGCGGTGGATTTGTGTCTGTTCGTTGAGACAAACTCTCATGTAGCATTAATCCTGACATTCATGAGAGAAAAAAACAGCCCCACAATTTAGAGACAAACTCGAAGCAAGCTTTAATTAAATACTGGCCAAGTAGATGGACTCTGGCCAGGTCCACCCCTGAGTTCCCAGGGAGTGGCCACGAGTCACTTTTTGCAGGGACTTAAAAAGGCAAAATCTGTAATTCATTGCATTTCCCATCAGGTCCAATCAGGGGCAAGCATACCACCTGGCATAGGATTTCCTGCCTATGTACCTCAAGCAAATCCAGTGTAGTTGGCTCAAACCAACTTGTTTAGGGAAATGGAAACCCAGGGCTTGTTACTTCCCAAGAACTACAGCTCCCAGGATTCCAGGAAGTTATCCTCTTCTTGGGCAAGTGGGGCGTATGGTTAACTTTGACTCTCACAGGAGCCCAGGCTGGCTGAGAATTTAGCGGAGGACGACTATGAATCCTGATCCTGCTGCTTCTACCTCCCAAGTGCTGTCAGCACGGCAGCAGAGTATGTGTGGACAGAGCGAAAATGTGCTAGTTGTGGCACTGAGGTTGAGTGTGGTAGCTCGTTCCTACAATCCCAGCATTAGTGAGGCAGTGACAGGAGGGTCAACTTAGGCTCCGGGTCAGCCTGGGCTATACAGTGAGACCCTGCCTGGAGCAAATACCAAAAGAAACATATGCATCTGAGTCCAGCTCTTGGAAAGGGAAACACGACAGCTGTCCTTGCTGCTGTACCGCTGACAAAGCAGCCTCCTCGTACCAGAAAAGCCGCACGCCCAGAACCAGCATTAACCTCTAAGGCAGTACTGTTAAAATGGGCGCGACTGTGATTCCAACACTCTGCAGGCTGAGGCAGGATTGCCGCAAATTTAGGGCCAGTCTGGGATCCGTAATGATTTTCAGTCCTACCTGGAATGAAAGCAAATGAGGGCTAGTGAGATGGCTCAGCTATTAAAGGCCCATGCTGTCAAGACTGGTGACCTGAGTCCAGGCCCCTGGGCCCACAAAGTGGAAGGGGAGACCTAAGTCCCACAAGTGGTCCTCTGACCTCCACACACAGGCCCTGACATGAGCAGGCCCCCACACAAAACGAACGAAATAAAAAATTTAAATTACACAAATAGCAACAATTCCATCACAAATAGAAGTTGCATGTTGTTATCTCAGCAAACAGAAAAGGTCAAATGTCTGAGGAATTTTTAACTTGTGTGTAACCACTTTAACAATTCGATTATCCAGGGATTCTCCTCTGTTTCCTGGAAGCCTTCAGGGAGGGGTACCCCTGAGAAAGCTCTCTAGGCTTCTCTTCTCCCTTCTGCAACTGACTGACCCCTGGGGAGGTGGCAGTTTGTCTTGCTGTCGAGACCAAAGGTCCTTGACAAAATTCCAGCTTTTTCCTGGTAATCCCGGAAAGTGATCGCTGGTGTGATTGCTGGAATGTGCTGTGGTCTGCAAAAGGCCTGGGTTGCCCCACCTTAACTACCTTATCACCACCTCGGAATAAATGAGAGGTCACATGACACGATTTAGGAGCAGCAGACCAGCACCCCTGCACCCCCACCTCCCCTGGTGTCCAGAAAGACTGTCTCCACGTATTGTTGTCAACCATCAAGTTCTGTAAGGATATTTTGTTTGTTTGTTTAGCGGCACAGTCTCTTGGTATGGAGACCAACCAGGCCTCAAACTTGCAATCCTCCTGCCTCTGCCACCTGAGTACAGGCGTTACAGACAGTTTCCTGCCACAGTCAGCCCTAAGAGATAAAATTCAGATTATAATTTGACCAAGTCTTCCAGTCTAGACAATAGCACAGTCTAAAAGTAGGAATTTTGGGGGTGGGGGAATTCATTTATTTATTTGGAGGCAAGTCTCCTGTAACCCAGGCTGATGTTCGACTCACTATGCGGCTGAGTCTTGCCTTGCTCTTGATGCCCTGGCCTCTGAGAGCGCACTGCTAGGATTATGGGCATACACTGTCCGCTAAAATCTGGGCTCAGTGAGTAAATCACTTGCTGTGCAAATGGAAAGACTAAAGTTTGGATCCCCAGAACCCACATAAAAGCTGGGCAGGCATGGCAGCTACCTTTAATCCCAGCAGCCCTCAGGAGGCCAAGATGGGATCCCCAGGCAAGGTGGCTAGTTAGACTAAGCAGGATTTGTGAGCTCTGGGATTAGGGAGAGAGAGACCCTGCCTCAACAAATAGAGTGGAGAGTGATGGAAAAGACACCTGATGCCAATTTCCGGTCACATGCACACACCACACACAGACCAGAAAAGAAGTGGAGGGAAAAAGAGGAGAACAAGCTTAAAGCCGGAGAGGATAAAAATGTGAATTTCCCAACTGCCATTTTCTAGCTGCAAAGTCATTGGGAATGGCTTGATGCAGTACCCACTGTGTTAATGAGGCACCTGTCTGCCTGCCTTTGTTTCTGAACCCCAAAAATGGGAGCAATAAGCTATCCCAAAGAAACGTCAGGCAGATCACAGATACAAGAAGGAATGCAAAAGGCTTGATGCAGCATCTGACCGAGAAATTACGGAGTGTTTGACCCGAGTGCCTATCTTTCTTTCCACCCTGTTTCAAAATGGAGGACAGAAGGGATGAAGGCTCCCACCTCTACACAGGAAGACCCCATCAGCACCAGAAGTCCTGTGCTTACGCTGGATCCCATTGTGTTTCCCAGCTCTGAAGGCAAGCGTCATGCAGACCCTCTGAAATGAGTAAAGGGTCCAAGTTTGCCTCGCCTGCTGAGGGGCAGAAAGCTCCAGTAAAAAGACCTCCAAGTGCACCCCAAGAACCACACGCCACCCTGACTTTGAAGTTTTGCAGAGGTGCAGGTTGGACCTCCCTCTGTCAATATTTTCCAATAATTTGGGCCAATTGATGAGCTATTATTAAAGTCTATGAGTTTGCATAGCTTCCAGATTTACCCTAATGCTATTTATCAGCGACTTGAGTGAACCCTTCCACAAAGTGGAACAAGTAGGTCTGGATTTGACAGGTTATTCTGAGATACACTTCACTTAGAGTACCGCCCAGCCAAGGGAACGCTAACCATGTCATTAGAAGATAAATATAGAATAAGATCCGAACCTAACAACGTTTAGTTTGAAGAAATGACTTGGGAGTTTTGAATTTTACTCCACATGTATGATTGTTTTGCCTGCATGTCTGTGCACCAGGTAAGTGCCTCGTGTCCTGGGAGGTAAGAAGGAAGGAGTCAGATCCCCTGGAACTGGAGTTAACACAAGATTGTGAGCCACGATGTGAGTCCTGGGAACTGAACCCAGGTGTGGTGGCATGTACTCTGGGGAAGCGGAAGCAGGAGAATGTTGAATTGGAAGCTATCCTGGTCTACATACTGATTTCTGGCTTAACCAGGGCTACATAGTGAGCCTGGGCTACATACCTGTCTTAAAAATATATAAATTAAATACGATTTTAAAAAGCAGGAAGAGAATGAGGAGGATAAAGAAGGTCATGTTACACTGTGTTTTGATTTCTAGGGCTCTCTACAGATGACTATGTTCAGCACTGAAATGGCACTGAGTTTCGGTGATTGGAAGTGGGTCACTTGATATCTTTCCGACCATCACTAGTACAGCTGGGGATCACAAACACAGTCAAGGACGCACAAGGAACAACAAAGAATGAGTGAGAACAGCCAAACCCAGGCAATACACAGTCTGTGAACAAAGAACAGCCAGGGTTGCGGTTAGCAATGGTCTCAGGTAGAGTTTCTGTTGCTACGGGAAACACCATGACCAAACGCAACTCAGGGAGAAAAGGGTTTATTTCATCTCACAAGTTGTAGTCCATCATCCAGGGAAGTCAGGGCAGGAACTCAAGGCAGGAACCTACAAGCAGGAACTGATACAGAGGTCAAAGAGACGTGCCGTTTACTGGCTTGCTCAACTTGCTTTCTTATACAGCGCAGGACCTCTACCTCCCCATGGATGGTGCCAACCACAGTGGAATGGGCTCTCTCACATCAATCAGTAATTAGGAAAATGCACTATAGACCTGCCTACAGGCAAATCTTATAGAGGCATTTTCTTGGTTGAGAGTCGCTCTTCCCAAACAGCTGTAACTTGTGTCAAGCTGACAATAAACCAGCCAGGACAGTAATGGTAAACAGATAGGCCACTGCCAGGCATCAGCAATGCAGGCTGTCAACCAAAGAAAGACATTAACTCCAAAGAAAGGAATGTAGACTGGATGTGTAGCTCAGTGGGTAGAGTACTTGCACAGCATGTATGATGTCCTGGGTTCTATCCCCAGTGCCACAGTAAACCAGGTGTGGTGGTGCACGCTGGCAATCCCAGCCCCGGAAATGTGTAGGCAGGAAGACTTGAAGTTCAAGATCATCCTTGAATATAGCCTGAGCCACATGAGATCCTGTCTCAAAGAGAGGAGAGGGGAGAAGAAGGGGAGGGGGGGTCGAGGGGGCAGAGAAAGGAGGGAGGAAAGAAAAAAGGAAAGCTAAACTAGACGTGGCTTTTCTCTTGGTGCTGTGCTTACTGCTCTCGCCGTGGTATACTAAGGACACGTTTTCCACTTCCTCTCTCTCTTTTGCTAAAACTTAGCACATTTCCTTTGTTTACTCAAGAAGCAAAGAGTTACTATGCTCCATCCATGTTCAATTACAATTAACGAGAGACCACATGAGTGTGTGTGTGTGTGTGTGTGTGTGTGTGTGTGTAGCTGTGTTCTCACAGGACCCCCAAAATGGAATGAGAAGGCTCTCTTTAATCACATATAAAGCTAATGAAAGGCAACTAAAGGATTTGAGGGGGAAAATATCCAACTTTAAGTACTATCTTAAAGAAGAGAGACTAAAAGTTAATGACTGAAGCATCTATTTCAAAAGTTACAACAAGAGTGTCAGAAAATGCAGAATGGAATAGAAGAAAATAGTATGAGTTAATAAAATAGAAAACAAAATAGAGAATGTGAAATAAAGCTAAAAGTTCAATTCTTTGAAAAAGATTAAGCAAGGCATGGTGACAAGCTTGTGATCCCAGCACTCAGGTTAAGGCAGGACTGTAAATTTGAGGACAGCCTACCCAACATAGAAGGATGCTGTCTCAAAGAAACAACAGAGAGAGAGAGAGAGAGAAGAAAATTTCTTTAAAAAATTTTTAGAATTATTTTATGTACCAATAAAGAAAGAGAGAGTAGGGAGAAAGGAAAGGAAAAGAAAAGAAAGAAAAAGGGCCAGGTTTGGTGGTGCATGACTTTAATCCCAGCATTCAAGAGGCAGAGACAGGTGGATCTCTGAGTTCGAGGCTGGCCTGATATACAGAGTGAGTTTCAGGACAGACAGGACTACAAAGAGAAAACCTGTCTCTAAAAACAAAACAAAAGATTTATTATATGTGTATGAATTTGCACCAAGTGAGTCTTGGGAATTACAGGTGGTTGTGAGCCACCATGTGGGAGCTGGTGATTGAACCCAGGTTCTCCAAAAGAACAAGTGCTCTTGGCGGGTGGGCCATCTCTCCAGCTCCTCTGTCGTGTTTGGAAGTGGAGTCTTTCTTGTTTCTGCTGTATGACACACTCCAGGCTACCTGGCCCACAAGCTCCCAGATGAGTCCTGTCTCCAGCTCCCACCTTACAGGAAGACTTCTGGGAGTGTAGGTGTGAGCTAGTGCATCTGTCTACTTTACATTGGGTTCAGAGGACCAAGCTCAGGCTGGCCAGCTTTCGTGGGAAGCATTTTTGCCCAGTGAGCCATGCCCTCAGGCCCAGATGTTGCTAGGTTCATTTGTTTCGGAGGCCAGCCTGGGCTACTGTGTGCTATCTCAGATAACAGTGATGATGATGATGATGATGATGATGATGATGATGATGATGATGATGAATGGATTAAAATAACTGTGCACATTCTTCCTTCTGTGCACTGTCTTCAAGGTGGTAAAGGCCTTCAGAAATGGCCCACTTTGCACAGCCCTGTAGATGTAACCAACCGTCTTATTAAATAAGAAACACAGAACCAATGCAAAGAAAGCCAAGAGATCAGAGCTAAGAGCCTTACCCTGCAGCTAGCCTCTTCAGCCAAGAGACCTCTCCGAAAGAGAGCTACTTCCTGTGTGTTTGTCTTTATATAGTCTTTCTGTTCTGCCTTCTCATTGGTTGTAAACCCAAACACATGACTGCCTCGTCACTGCCTGTCTGTAGAGACTTCCAGGTCTTCTATGGTTGGTATTGAGATTAAAGGCATGTGTCTCCAATGCTGGCTGTATCCTTTTACACACAGAGATCCACCTGGCTCTGCCTACCAAGTCCTGGGATTAAAGGCGTGTGCCACCACTGCCACGCTCTTGCTATGGCTCTAATAGCTCTGACCCCCAGGCAACTTTATTTATTAACATACAATTAAAATCACATTTCAGTACAAATAAAATACCACCATACAGCCCCTGTGTGCTGCAGACTCAACAAGGGTTCACTCCACTTTCACACTCAACAGTGCAAGGCCAACTCGGGTGTCTGGTCTGTGCACCCCACTCCATCTGCCGATAAGGCTTTCCTGAAGGAGATCTGCTTCTGGATTTTTGCAAAAAGGAGAGTGTCAGTGCAGCCCAGGAAGTATAAAGGGAAAGTATTTTAATTTTTCAATCCATGCCATTATTAGCTCTCCCTGCCCTGACTTCTTCTAATTACACAGAATCGTGTGCGTCTAACAGCCTGGCCCCGACTCATGACTTACTAATGAGGTCATATTTTTTTCAGTACAATTCCAAAATCTCATCAATCTTTTCTGAATTATTTTTAAGTGAATTTTCTGCTTTTTGAAGGGAAGGGTGTGGGTGGCACTGTGGGAACGGGGAAAGTTTCGTGTGACTTCGATGTTAGAAACTTTCCTGGCAGGATGGCCTGTGACGACAGTTAATGAGTTGGATTATGAAGTCAGTCCAGGAGCAGGTTCAGCAGCCATGCACCACTGCTCCCTCTCAGCCTTTGAATCAGACCTTCAAGGGCTGCGGAACAGTGCTCCACCCGAACATGTCCGCCATGCAGTGTGGTCACTGTGGTCATGCTTTAATGTGACAACAGACACAGGGAGCACAGAGATGGGGCCTGCCTCTGGCTGCAAGGCAGTACCAAGTTTAAGGTGACTCCAAGGAGGAAGCAGAGCACACACATGTTCGGGGGGTTAAGGTTATGTTGAGAAGCCTCCATTCAGCTAAGAAGATAGGTGTATTTAAATATATACAGGGCCTTCAAGATGGAACTTGCCGTCAGGTCTGAGAACCTAAGTTAATCCTCCGGGATCCACATGTTGAAAAGAGAAAATAGACTCCTACAAGTTATCCTCTGACCTCCTCATGGGTTCTGTGGCATGTACACACACACACACACACACACACACACACACACACACACACACACACACACGCAATATGTGCAACCACATAAATAAGTAAAAATTTAAATGTGTCTCAATTATTTATTTATTTATTTATTTATTTATTTATTTATTTATTTTAGGCCTCGGTCTATAGCTCATGCTGTCCTGGAATTCACTGTAGTCAGGCTGGCCTCCAGCTCAGTGATGCTCCTGCCTCAGGCTCCTGAGATTACCATGATAAGCTTTTTCTTTTCTTTCTTGGTTTTTATTTTTCTTTTTTTTCTTTACAAGGTCTCTCTGTGTAGCCCCAGCTGGCCTAGAACTCTCTGTGTAGAACACGTTGGCATCAAACTTACAGAGATCTATCTGCCTCTACCTCCTAAAAGCTGGGACCAAAGGTATATACCAGCATACATGGCTTTTTTTTTTTTAAGACCAGACTTGTCTCAAATTCACCATGTAAATGACAATGACTTTGAACTTCTGATTCCCCCTGCCTGTTTGTTTGTTTGTCTGTTTGTTTGTGACAGGCCCTCGGTATGTAGCCCAGGCTGACCTTGAACCTGAGGAGAGCCTTACATTCTAAGGCTTCCCAGTGCTGATATTACAGATATAGACCTTGATGACCTGCTTTAAATACTCTACTACACACCAGCACACAGGTGCTTGTCAACACTAGCCCCACCTACGGCAGTCCCAGGACCCAGCAATGCTAGCTCCCAGGCCTGGCTTAGAATCCATGGGTAGAGGGAGTGGTGGTTTTTAGTTACATCCATGTTCTAGATGAATGTTCATCATCAGAATCCCTTAGACTTGAACATGAACTCTCCGCTGCCCACCTCTACAAGTTATCAACTGCAGTGGATACAAGCCACATGCACCTGTCCCCACACAGCCACCACCCTGCACCCATCTTCTGTCATATACCCTACAAACAGCCCTCCCCACCCCTACCCCCGCCACTGAGGGCAAAACAAAGTGGTAGCAAATCTGTCTCCCTTGGTCTGGTGGCCCTCGTTTTTCCTGCTGACTTCTATATCTTCTCCAGGAGATATGAGAACTCAAAAGTGAAGTCCAGGTACACAAATGTAAAGGTTTGTGTCCTAGGCTGATTGGGTATCAAGATACAGGCCCTATCTCCGTGCCTGACCAGGAAAGCAAGTGAGTCTCAGAAAGCAAGGTCTCTGGCCTTTGTGACCCATGACCCCTGATGATGTCACACCAGGGCCAGGCGAGCAGCCCTTTGCTCCGACCTCCAGAGTCCTCCCTCCTTGTCTCCCTGTACTGTAATAACTAAGTCAACTGGAAAAAAAAAATCCTGAAGAAAAGACAAAGGAAAACCAGAGCATGGGGCAGCTGGGGCCAGGAGGGAGTGCCAGAGAGAGGCATAAAGGCCCATTGTGCTGCTGCCTGGCCTGCCACGGAGGCCTTGGCAGCTGAGTCAGAGGAGCCCACCGTGATCTGTGTTCTCTAAGGGAGATCCTTGGCTCTCAGCTGAATAAAGAACAACTTGGAAGCAGGCAGAGGAAAACGGGGGCTTGGGGGACAGGAAGCACCGGCCGAGCCAAGAGGAGCGTGGGTGGAAGTGGTCGGGTAGGATTGGAGGGACCGGGGACCGGGGCTCCCCATCTCCCAGTGTGCCTCCAGGACCAGAAGGAGCCAGTTTGACTGAAAGCTCATTTTGACAACTGCCAAACAAGAAAGCAGTTTGTTTTTTCAGATAACTAATCAATGATTTTAAAAGTCTGTTCTGGCACCGTGCCAATGGCTCAGTGGGCAAAGCTATGAAAACTCATCAGCCTAAGTTCAGTTCCTGGAGCCCACCTTAGGTTGGAAGCAAGAACTTAAGTCCACAAAGCTGTCCTCTGACCTCCACGTGCATGCTGGGGCCCCCATTCCCCCCGCCCCAACCATGCATGCACACACACATGCATACACCATGATAATAAGTAAATAGGTAGCTGGAGAGGTGGCTTAGTCATTAAGAGCACTTGCTGCTCTTGTGAAAGACCTCGGCTCGATTCCTAGCACCTACATATCAGCCCACAACTGTCTTCAATGCCATTCTAGAGGATCTGGCCTCCTCCTCTGGCTTCAGTGGGCACCAGGTACAAACACAAATGCACCTGTACACCTGAAGGCAAAACACTCATGCACATAAAAATAAATCTTTGAAAGATAATTAACAGATAAAAATTTAAAGCCTTGCTCTTAGCAGATGAGAACAAATAGAAAAGAAACTTAACGTCCATAATTAGTGACACAGTTCTAATTAGAATTGACTCAAGGATTTGCTGTCATTGGAAAAGATCACGTAAGGGAAAGGGCTTAAGAGAGAAGAATTGGCTGCCCAGGTGATGGTGGTGCACACCTTTAATCCCAGCACTCGGGAGACAGAGGCAGATCTCTGTGAGTTCAAGGACAGCCTGGTCTACAGAGTGAGTTCCAGGACAGCTTGGGCTACACAGAGAAACCCTGTCTTGGAAAACAAAAACAAAAACAAAAGAGAAAGAAAGAAGAATGGACCTCTTCAGGGGACGATAGCCAGAGGGACTTTGGTGTTTGTGTTTTAACAACAGAAATCCTGTGGCAACCTCTGGTTGGTTGCTGAACTGACTACCTTCCTTCTCCTTCTGGTGACGGTTGAACAGGAGCAAGATTGTCTCCTGAAAGGGAAAATTTATTAGGATGAAATTTACTGAGGAAGACGAGAGATCCTCCAGTCAAGGACCCAGGGGGCTTCTGTTGGCTTATTCATTTGTTATTGTTTTTATTTTTGTTTGTTTGTTTGTTTGTTTGTTGAAACAGGGTTTCATGTAGCCCAAGCTATCCTCAAACTCAGTATGCAGCTGAGGATGACTTTGAACTTCTGATAGCTGTGTAACACAATGTTTGGCTTATGGAGCGTTGGGGATTGAACTCAGGACCCTGTACATGCTAGGCAAGCACTGTAGCAACTGAGCCACCTCCCCTGTTCCCCAGCTCCCCAGCTCCCCAGCTCCCCAGCTCCCTAGCTCCCCAGTGAGGCTTCTGAAATTGAGTTGCTCTCATAATCACAGCCCTTGTCTCTCCTCATTTCTGATCTTGAAGCAATCAGCCTCTTCTGACCTTCCAGGGGAAACCCAGTATACCCTGGACTCACAATTGCCCCAAGAGCAAGCAGGGGGGATGGAGGGTGGGGGTGGAACTGGAGGGGGTACTAAGAGAAGGAGAGAGCTGGCACTCTTAAATGGAGAGAGGCTCCAGCAGCTTCATCCATCTTGAACAGAATTACTAATCAGGTGCAGAACTCCTAAAAGGAGCAAAGCTAGACCCAGCTCCTTCCAAGGCCGCCGGCCGCCTGCCAGCTTCCCCACTCACATCTTCCTCTCCAAGTCCTCAGGGCCTTTGTGTCAGGGCTGGTCCAGGCCAGCCTCTGCAGGAGACACCTGTTCATGTTCCTCCCATCTCCTCGACCTCCTCTGAAGCGAGAGGAGAAATGAGGGGAGCCCCAGACAGCTGCCGTAAATACAGCCCCTCCCCCAAATAAAGAAAGCAGCCCGATTCTAGGACTTGGGCCAGAGCCTGGCAGATGAGTTATCCTATGAGAAGTGCCCCTGTGAGCAAGTTAACCCTTTCTCTCACCCAGCCATAACCCGTCAAGTTCAGACAGAGATTACGCCCAGTCTGACCCATGCTTCCCAACCCTGGGAGCTTCCCGCCCAAGGTCACCTCACAGATTACCACCAGAGGCGCTGGCAGCCAGCCTTCCAGATGGGCCCCAGTGACACCTTCCTTGGACACCATACCCACAGTGTCCCCTCCCTGCTGAAGTGACTATGGGAGGCCCACAGCAGTGGCCCTGGAAAGTGTGGCTCCCCCGTCTTTTTGTCTCCAGTCTGACCCTGTGATGAGGGCCCTGCGGCAAAAGCAGACTCTTCCTGCCCACAGCCAGGCAAGTGGGTCATGTGGGCGGAAGCAGATCCTCCAACCCCTATCAGGTACCCCTTCAGGTACCGCAGCCCACTCTTCATGCTGAGAGCCATTGAACTGCAAGTCCCAGCCAAGTGTACCCTGGGCTTCCCACTCACTGAAACTATCAGGGTTTTGTTGTCATTTTTTTTTTTTTTTTTTTTTTTGCTTTAATTTGGTTTTGGTGGTATTTGGGATTCAATCCAGGACTTCGTAAATGACAGGCACAAAATCCTTTTTTTTTTTTTTTTTTTTGGTTTTTTGAGACAAGGTTTCGCTGTGTAATAATAATCTCGGCTGTCCTGGAACTCACTTGGTAGCCCAGGCTGGCCTCACTGAGATGCACCTGCCTCTGCCTCCCAAGTGCTGGGGTCAAAGGCGTGCGCCACCACCGCCTGGCCAGACACAAAATTCTATCTCTAGCCTTGCCTTCGGTTTCTTGAGACAGGATCTCATACAGCCCCAAACTGGCGATGTAGCCAAGGATGCCCTTGAAGTTCCAATCCTCCTACTTCTGCCTTCCGAGTGCCGGGTTTCTGAGTGTGTGCCGCCGAGCCTGCCTGGCCGGACTGAATTAAGAAGTGTGCCTCCTGCTCGCCCCTGCAGGAGGCAAGACAGATTTTACAGGCTCTGACACCAGGGAGACAGATTTAAGTATAAGCTGTGCTCCATACGGAGCTGTGGAGAGAGACTTGGCATTTCCAAAGTGAGGGTGCTGCAGGAGGAGCAAGCAGAGTTTGGGGGACTTGGGGATGAGAAATTACCGATGGCTTTGCAAACGTGCATGGGGTGGTTTCCTGAGAACTGCTGGAAAGTCAAGGCAGATCTCAGTCAGCAGATCCCCCTGGCACCTGGACCTTTCCCGGGGGAACTGGAGAGGCTGAGTCCTGCTGCAGACATGGCCTTGAGCTTTAGAAACGAAGAAAGTGCTTTTTCAAGTCTCTCCATGTGAAGAGTAGGTGAAATTGTTTGTGCCCAGATTTGGAAGGTCTCACAAGCCGAGGTCAAAGCTGAATGAGGACTGAGGTGCAGGACTAAAGCTGGGCCAAAGGAAACTGTTTGCCGGTAATTCCAAGGAAGTCTGTCTTACAGCATCATTAACTACCGAACACACAGAGTGAAGATGTAAAGTTAGATCCCAGGAGCTGGGTCTCATGCTCCCTCCTCCTCCTTTTCTTTTCTTTCTTCTTTTCCTTCCTTCCTTTCTTTCTTCTCTCTCTCTCTCTCTCTCTCTCTCTCTCTCTCTCTCTCTCTCTCTCTCTTTCTTGTGTGTGTATATTTGTTTGTTTTGTTTGTTTGAGACAGGGTCTCACTATGTAGCTCTAGCTGTCCTGGAACTCATTATGTAGACCAGGCTGGCTTTGAACTTACAGAGATCTGTCTGCCTCTGTCTTCCAAGTACTGGGATAAAAGGCGTGCAACACCACTCCCAGCAACCTTTTCTTTTTGCATGTTTTGGTGTTTATTTTTGTTTTGTAGCCCAGTCTGGCCCTTACATTGTTAAATAGCTGAAAATAGCCTCCTGCCTCCACTCCTAAGTGATGGGATTACAGGGATGCCCACACTCCTGGTTGGTGCTGGGGACCCAGGGCTCATGCATGCTAGGCAAGGGCTCTCCTAGCTCAGCTTCTTCCTCAGCCTCTCCCATGTGTCTTCCACATCCCCGTGCTGGAAAAAAAAAAAAAAGGCTGGAGTGGACAACCGTTGTGCTATCACACATCCCTTGTATGTTACAGTAGCTGACAAAGCTTTGTCCAAACATGATGGACGGTTGGAGAGCTTCCCTTTTTTATATATTCATTTCCACAGTCACCTGCAGCTGAGTATCCCAGAAATACGATAGACTTAATAGCAAGTTTGATTCTTCCTCCCCGGAAATGTAACAGACTCCACCCCTGCAGCCGCGCACATATTTCCGGGATGAAAGTGGTAACCTGAAAGTGTCCTCTTCAAAACGACTCTAGCCATCTTTCTAGCACTTACCAGGTGTGGCTGGGAAGATCTTCAGGAAGGAAGCTGCTTAGGCTGAGCATGGAGGTCAGTGGGCCAGCACTTGCCCTAGCATGTGCAAGGGCCTGGGTTGGACGCCTAGTGCCACAGAAAGAAAAGGGAAGGAAGTGAACCTACTCATCTCTGCTTGCCAGGAAGCCCAGAGGGGCCAAAGAGAAAATAAGCCTTTAGATGAGGGTTGGGATGGAAGCTGGCGTCTACACAACACGAGACTTCTTCAACCATTTGGTTCGAGCTGAATGGGGGCCCTTGGGTGGATGAGAGCCAGAACACCGGTCTATCTAATGCCACTCACAGTGAGGCAACACATAGGCATGGCACACCACTATGATCCAGCACTCAGGAAGTAGGCACTGGAGGTTCGGGAGTTTGAAGCCAGCCAAGGTTTCCTGAGACCCTGTCTCAAACAGCAGCAACAAGATAAACAGGCAAAGCTGAGGCTTTTTACTACAGTGTTACTCCAATCACACACCATCAGGGCAAGGCTGTAGCAGACGCTCAGTGCTCACACCACTTTGCCAATGGATTTTTT
Organism: Peromyscus eremicus; assembly: GCF_949786415.1. NCBI lineage: Eukaryota > Metazoa > Chordata > Mammalia > Rodentia > Cricetidae > Peromyscus > Peromyscus eremicus. The sequence goes on along the minus strand of NC_081418.1, from coordinate 60,562,776 downwards.
TTTTGGTGGGGGGGTTTCGAGACAGGGTTTCTCTGTGTAGCTTTGCCCCTTTTCCTGGAACTCACTTGGTAGTCCAGGCTGGCCTCAACTCACAAAGATCCGCCTGGCTCTGCCTCCCGAGTGCTGGGATTAAAGGCGTGCGCCACCACCGCCCGGCTTGCCAATGGATTTTTATCTTCTTCCTTTTTAAGCTTTATTTTTATGTTTAAGGTGTATGTGTAGGTGGAGGGGGATATATACAAGGCCAGAAGAAGGTGTAAGATCCCCCAGAGCTGGAATTAGCAGCAATGTAAGCTGTGTGTAGGTGCCGGGCACCAAACCCAAGTCTCCTGCAAAAGCAATGCACGCTCTTAACCACTGAGCATCTCTCCAGCCCTTGGCTCTTTCTTAAGATGTGACAGGTATGTGCCTGTGCTTTTAGACCAATTGGACCCCTGAGCAATGGTACCAAACCACAGCGACACTAAGGTGGCTTTGGCTCTCCAACTGAGTCCTAAGCCTTTCTACAGATCGTTGTTGGAGCGATCTCTACAGGCATGGCAAGTGCTAGAGCTATGGCAGCCACCAGGTGTCTGGTGAAAGGAGAGCCTTCGGTGCAGTTGGCACAAGCAGTCCCGTGATGCCCAAAAGGGAACCTGGGATGAGAGAGGGAGTGAACTCTTTCGAGGACTCTGTGGACTGAGACAGGAAAGTCAGGAGTTTAGGCCAGCCTGGGTGACACCCGAATCAAAAAACAGATGGCGTGGAAAGAGGGAGAAAGAAGAAAGGGAGGAGGGAGGGAAAATGGGAGGTTCTGGGAATTTGGGTCCAGAGCCTGAGTAAGAGAAGCCAAGGGAATAAATACTCTTCTGGTGGCTTCCACCGAGTTCCAGGGTCCCCACGCCGCCACTCAAGGTGCAGATTACTCAAACATTGGTAGTTTCCTCAGCAGCCATGGAAAACACGCCAGAAGTGGAAGAATTAGAGTTCAAAGACAAAGGACTTAACTAATTCTTAAGAACTCCACATGAGCTTCTTGTAAATGAATTGGTCCAAAATATACTCAAGACAGTTAGATGTCAAATGTGGCTGAATTAGAGGCAAGAAAGGGCGGTTTTGTCCCGTACGCCGGTGATTTGGGGGTGGGTGCAGCCGTCACCAAAACATGTGCATTTGTTAACTGGCCTTTGCTAGAAGGCTGAAAGTAAGAGCCTTTTATTACTATCTCAGAATAACAATGCTCCGTTTCATTGTGAGAAAAGTATACACGGACATGAATAAATATGCTCTCATCTTTGCATAGGGAAGCAGAGGCAGGAGGATTGTTCTGAGTATAAAGCCAGCCAGGGTTACATCTCAAAATAATAAATCAGGGCTGGGCAAGTGTAGATCAGTTGTGAGAGTTTTTGCCTCCCATCCAGGGTTTGTCTCCCCTCTATAATCTTAGCATTCTGGAGGTAAAGACAGAAGGATCATGAGTTCAAGGCCAGCCTTGGCTACATAGTAAATTCAAAATCAGTTTGGGCTACATGAAACCCTATCTCAAAAAAAAAATGCTTATGACCCTTCATCTGTGTCATTTGCTAGTATATTATCCATGTTTGGCAATTTAGGAATTGTTTTCCTTTGGTTTGGACTTTATGTATTTATTTATGAGGCAATGTAGCCCTGGATGTCCTGGAACTCACTACACCTGGCTTGTGCTTTCATGTTTAAAAGAGAGTAAAATGATTTTTATTCACTGATAGCGAGAAGTCCATGTTTAGATGTTTCTTTCTCAGGTGTACTTTGTATTCTTAGAAAGCAAAACCCTATCAGGGAAGCTGACTGTCTTCAGACTCTGGCTTGTCTTCATCCTGACTAACCTGGAAGTGAATGTCTTTGTCGGAAGCAGCAGCGTGAAGCCAGTCAGGAAGGTTCTCATGGGGAAGATTGTCCCCAATGCTTTTCAGAGAACAGCGTTTCGTTCTTGAAGGGTTTGATGTGAACAGCATTCCCAGGGGTTCCCATCGACTGTAACCTTCTCCTAGAAACTGTCCCCGCTCTCAAATAGGAAAGAAAAACTCAAAACTAGGAAGAAACTAGGCCCTCGGTAACCACCAGAGAAGGCCCTTTACACTCTCAGAATCAAAACCCCTGCCTGGCAAGATGGTTCAGTGGACAGTAAAGGCACCTGCTGCCAAGCCTCACATGACTGATCCCACGTGGAGGAAGGAGAGAACCAACTTCTGAAAGTTATCCTCTGATCTAATGATCACACACAAATAAATATATATTATATATATATTATTATAATTAAACTTTTTAAATTGTTCTTTAAGCTGGTGGTGGTGGTGCACACCTTTAATCCCAGCACTCCGGAGGCAGAGGTAGGCGGATCTCTGTGAGTTCTAGGCCAACCTGGTCTACAGAGTGAGTTCCAAGACAGCCAGAACTGTTTCATAGAGAAACCCTGTCTCAAAAAAAGAAAAAAAAATTGTTCTTTAAAAGAATTCCACCTTCTACTGTATAAGTAAGATCCAAACTCAACTTCCAGATTTACCTCAAAGGATTTATCTTGTCAGGGTGTCTATTGCTGTGATAAAACCCTGACTAAAGCTGCTTGAGGGGAAGGGTTTGTTTCAGCTTGAAGCTCTCAGGTCATAACATCACTGAGGGAAGTCAGGGCAGGGACTGGAGGTGGGAGCTGATGCAGAGGCCATGGAAGAGTGCTGCTCACTGCCTTTCTCCTCAGCCTGCTTTCTTACACGACCCACCAGCCCAGCGTCGGCACCTCCCACAACAATCATTGTTTGGTTTTTTGTTTCATTGATTAGTTTTTTGAGACAAAGTTTATCTGTATAGCCCTGGCTGTCCTAGACTCTGTAGACCAGGCTAACCTCAAACTCAAAGATCTGCCTGCAGCCGCCTCCCAAGTGCTGGAATTAAAGGTGTGCGCCACCACCGCCCGGCCATCCCATACCAATCACAATCAAGAAAATGCACTACAGACTTGTCTATAAGCAAATCTTTTTCTTTGTGTGTGTGTGTGTGTTTGTGTGTGTGCGTGCGCGAGTACCTGAGGGTATTTATGTGCGCTACGTGTATGAATTAGAGAGGCCAGAAGAGGAATTACAGGCAGTTGCAATCTGCCCAGTATGGGCCAAACCCAGGTCCTCAGCAAAAGCAGTCAGTGCTCTTAACCTCTCAGCCATCTCTCCAGCCCGTATAGGCAAATTTTATGATGGAGGCAGTTTTTCAACTTGAGAGGTCCTTGTCCCCAGTGACTCTAGACTGTGTCAATGTGACAAAAAGCTAACCAGGACAGGTTTTATGTCTTTCTGTGGTGCCATCTCATCATTTTTGTTTGTTTGTTTTTGTTTTTTGTTTTGTTTTGTTTTTGGTGGTTTTTGTTTTGTTTTGTTTTGTTTTGTTTTTGAGACAGGGTTTCTCTGTGTAGCTTTGGAGCCCTTCCTGGAACTCACTCTGTAGCCCAGGCTAGCCTCAAACTCACAGAGGTCTGCCTGTCTCTGCCTCCCGGGTGCCCAGCTCTGTGGTGCCATCTTGACCATTGACTGTAGGAAGAGTGGATTTTTAATAACAAAATAATATACAGCTCTACATAATCTTGTAGACTCAGACCATAGAGCTAGAGAAAATTCTGTGACTTTTCACCCACTGTCCTCTGCCCCCATGTCTAGGTGATCACAGTTGTCCTTGAACAGAGAGACATTAAAAACAAAATTTTAAAATGCTTGCTATCGCTGGTTGGTGGTGCAAGCCTTTAATCCCAGCGCTCTGGAGGCAGAAGCAGGTGGATCTCTGTGAGTTCGAGGACAGCCTGGTCTACAGAGTGAGTTCCAAGAAAGGTGCAAAGCTACACAGAGAAACCCTGTCTCAAACAACAAAGAAGAAGAAGAAGAAGGAGAAGGAGAAGGAGAAGAAGGAAAAAAGGAAAGAAAGCAAACCTGCTTGCCTCCTTTTCTGTAGATCAGATTGTTTACTGCTTTTCCCATTTGCTTTTTTTCTGGTGTGTGTTTATTTTTTAACTTTTTTTTTTTTCGAGACAGAGTTTCCCTGTGTAGCTTTGCATCTTTCCTGGAACTCGCTTTGGAGACCAGGCTGGCCTCGAACTCACAGAGATCTGCCTGCCTCTGCCTCCCAAGTGCTGGGATTAAAGGTATGCGCCACCACTGCCCGGCTGTTTTTAAATTTTTTATTACACTTATTTATTGATTTGGGAGTTCAGGTAGGGGGCTTGGGATGAACACAAGCCACAGCACATGTTTGGAGATCAAAGGAGAACTTGGGGACTCAGTTATCTCTTTCTACCATGTGGGTCCCAGGAATTAAACTCAAGTCGTCAAACTTGGCAGCAAGTGCCTTTACCCAGTGAGCCATCTTGCTAGCCTGGTTGTCAGTCGTTTATTATTTTTGTTTGGGGTTAGGTTTGGGTTTGAGACAGGATCTCACTATCTAGTCTTGGCTAGCCCAGAACTGTGTAGAGCAGACCGGCCCGGAGCTCATAGAGATCCGCCTGCTTCTGACTCCTGTGGTTTTATTTTTCTGCAGCTAGGGCTGACCGCACTCACTGTGAGTCCAGGCTAGCCCCCAATTTAAAGCAATTCTCTTATCTCAGCTTCCCCAGGGCTGGGTCTATAGATGTGAGGCATCAGGCGTGGTAGCTTGCTTTCCTCCATATGCAACCTTGCATGTCAGATCTCTGTCTCTCTGTCTCTCTGTCTCTCTCTCTCTCTCTCTCACACACACACACACACACACATATCTGTATTTCACTTCTCTTCGTGATTATTAATGACTTATTAGCATTCTGGCCTGAGCCATCTTCAATTAATAAACATTTGTTTCCAATTTCTGCAATTACAGTAAACATTCTTGTGCATATATATTTGCATTAGTACATTTTAAATTTTGTTTATTTCTTCTCTGCTCGCTAGTAAGAAGGATAGAAGATAGCTCAAAATTATTTGGTAGGTTGAATCCAAATCTAAACAATTCCGGTTGTGATCTGCAGATGATAAAAGTGGGGGGGGGGAGGGGAGAGTGGGGGAAACGAAGCTAATGTCAGATCATTTATGAGAGAACCAAGGCCCAATGCTAATTCAGAGAGGGTGAAACAGATGGGGCTTTGTTGCATATGATCCGAAGGTTTCCGCAGACACTTACTGTTTGAATTCCAGGATTCACACGAGCTCTCTTGGCAGCAGAAAGTGAAAGCAAATCCATGGTAAATCGACTTTTTTCCTAAACAGTCCCTCCCACCAAATCATCCGTCTTTCTGGTTTGAAACAAGATTTACAGTGAATGCTGCTTCCTGGGGCTTTAGTTATGTGGTCTCTCCTTCTTAGCTTATGGCTCCACCTCTGTCTTCTCCATCTTTTTAAAGGACTTTGAAAGTAGATTTGTGAGTGCCTGCATGTATGTGTACTACATGAGAGTCTGGTGCCCTCAGGCCGAAAGAGGGTGTCAGATCCCCTGGAGCTGGAGGTACAGATGGTTGGGAGCTGCCATGTGGGTGCTGGAAACTAAATCCAGGCCCTCTGGAAGAACAGCCAGTGCTCTTAACCACTGAGCCATGTCTTCTGCCCAATATTTTTTAACATTTAAAATTTTTTTATTTATTCATCATGGCTGGTGGTGAGAAGGGGTTGCATATGCTGTGACAGGCATGTGGAGGTCACAGAACAACCCTGCAGGGTCAGTTCTCTCCTCCCACTTGTGTGTGAGGTCTGGAATTAAACTCGGGTCAGCAGACATGCAGGGCAAGGCCTTTGCCTGCTGAGTCATCTCACTGGCCCTTGTCCCTTCATTTTTGACTCCTGAAATCTTTTCTTCAGGGCTGGAGAGATCACTTCCTGCTCTTCCAGAGGGCCCTTCCGTTCCCAGCGTGTATGTCAGACGATTCACAGCCATCTGTAGTAACTCTAGCTCCAGGGACTCCAACCCCCTCTTCTGGCCTCTGAGGATGACCACACATACACGTCATACATTCACACGCACACATCATACAAATGTATATTAAAATTTTTTTAAAAAAATATATATTGTGTTCTTGCAGTGCTAGGATAAAATATACAGCCTCAGCTGGGCAGTAATAATGCATGCCTTTAATCTCAGCACTTGGGAGGCAGAGCCAGGCAGATCTCTGTGAGTTCGAGGCCAGCCTGGTCTACAGAGTGAGTTCCAGGACAGGCACCAAAACTACACAGAGAAACTCTGTCTCGGAAAAAAACAAAACAAAGCAAAACAAAACAAAAATCCTACAGCCTCGTGGGTGGCAAGCATCTACTCTCTCACTGAGCCACACTTGGATGGCTCTAGGTTCTGGAGCTTGCTAAGTGAGTAATCTGCCATTGATTCACACCAAGCTGTGGTCTTAACAAAACAAGTTTTAGTAGAATTTTGCTTGGCCTGACCTCCACACTACCTATAAAGGAGCAAGTCAGCTGTCTTCGTTAGGGTTTCTGTTGCTGTGAAGAGACACCAGAATCACAGTAACTCTTATAAAGGAATACATTTAACTGGGGTGGCACGCTTACAGTTCAGAGGTTCAGTCCATTGTCATGATAATGGGACATGGCAGCATGCAGGCAGACGTGGTGCTGGCTACACACGTGGTGCTGGCTACAGCTTGATCAGAAGGCAGCAGGAAAGTGGACTGTGACATTGGCCACACCCACTCCAGCAAAGCCACACCCACTCCAACAAGGCGCCACTCCCTGTGAGCTTACGGGGCCAATTACACTCAAACCACCACGTCGTTTATACCTACAGAGTCTTCCAGAGGAAGATCCAAGCCTGTGAAAAACCCAAGCAAAGGCCTAGAAGGGAAGGCCAAGTACTTCCAGACCAGAGAGAGAGAGACTTGGAGAGGGTTCTCACATCCAAACTCCTCCCAAGACCTGCAAGCCTGGCTTGCCTAAGCACCTGGAGGGTGGAGGCAGGGGGATCAGGAGTTCACTGCCCTCTAAATAAACAAAAGTCAAATGCCTGTGAGGACAATTGGTGATGACAGCAAAATGGAGAGGGCAGACAGGAATTTTGAGAGAAATGCAGTTCACCGCTAAATGGGAAGAGTTGGTCTGCTGTTGGTTTTGCTTTTATTTCTTGAGACAGGCACTCACTATTTAGTCTTGACTGGCCTGGAACCAGCTTTGTAGGCTGGCCTTGATTACGGAGCCTGCCACTGCTTTCCCAAATACTGGGATTAAGTGTATATGTGTCCCTTGCCGAGCTCCATCAACTGGGGTTTTAATGCACAGGAGAGTCAATGACTCTTCAATATGAGCTGATGCTTCCCTATAACTAAATTAAGTCACTTTAGGCCTGTCCTCTGTCCTCCCCAAAGACAATCCAGGCTGTCCTCAAATGGACCTGGAAGAGGTCAGGAACTGGGTCCTCATCCTGGGAATTTCTCAGCATCTTTCACATCACAACATTTCAGTATCCAATCACAACTGTCTCTGGTTCTCAAGAAAAAAAAAAATGGCAGCCTTGGGTCTGGAGAGATGGCTCAGTGGTTAAAAGCGCTTGCTGTTCTTGAAGAGAACCCAAATTCAGTTCCTGGCACTCAAATCAGGCAGCTAAGAACCACCTACAGTCCATGGGATCTAAGGCCCTCTTCTGGATTCCAGAGGCAACTGCATTCATATAAGCATACACACACACACACACACACACACACACACACACACACACACACACACTCACACACAAGCAAACACATAATTAAAAATATAAAATAGAGAGCCTGGAGAGATGGCTCAGCATATAAGAGCACTGGCTGCTCTTCCAAAGGACCTGGATTCAATTCCCAGTACTCATATGGTAACTCACAACTACCTATAACTCTAGTTCCAGGGGATCTGATGCCTTCTTCTGGCCTCCATGGGCACTGTATGCACATGGTACATGGCTATGCATGCAGGCAAAGCACTAATACACATAAAATTTAAAAGAAGTTTAAGCCAGGCATGGTGGCACACACCTTTAATCTCAGCACTTGGGAGGTAGAGGTAGGCGGATCTTTGTGAGTTTGAGGCCAGCCTAGACTACAGAGGTAGTTCCAGGGCCACACAAAGAAACTCTGTCTCAAAAACAAAGTCTCAAAACAAAACAAAACAAAACAAAACAAAACAAAAAAAGATGATAGCCTTGAAAGAAACAAATCTCAGTCCTGTCAGCCAGACTCCCTTAAAAAGATCTGGGCAGCAGCATCCTCGTCTAAAACTTAAGTCTAAATAGAGTGTGGCAGAGCATAGCTGTAATCCCAGCACCCAGAAAGTGGAGACAGGAGGATCAGGAATTCAGGGTAACCTTGGCTACATAGTGAGTTTCAGATCAGCCTGAGTCTCCCCTAAGGACCTAGGAAGTAAGGATTGGAATCATAGCTAGATGGGCAAATGGCTCCGTAGGGAAAGGCACTCTCCCAGAGTCTTAGGTGGCTCAGCTATACGTACTTGTTTTTGTTTGCAGTCCTCTGCCTCATCCTGAACTGCTGCTTAGGACAGTCACACAAAGCACTCCCCACACTGGGTAGAAGGGCTAAGTCAGAGGCGGGCAGAGCTCAAAACTGGTGGCTCTTCCCAGCCTGCAAGAGCAGATTGGCAAAACGTCAAATGTTCCCCAAGCAGAAATGTTATCAAATTTTGGCCAAACCAGGTCTTTTTTCACTCTCAAAATGACACAAACAATGTCGTATACCACGATCCAAGCGATTAGTGAAGGCTCACTATGCCAAGAGCAGGAGAGGCAGGGAGGCAGGCGCACAGCTCAGCTGTTCAGCCTGCTGGGGACACGGGAGTGGAGTCAGAGATGCACAAAGGAGGAAATGGGTGGGGACACTGTTTCTTAAAGAGAGAACAGGCATGTCTTTTCCTGGAATAAGTGAAGATTTCCCTAGATCCAAGCACTATATCTGTTTGCTTTTATGGTTCTTCTGGTTCTCAACATGTCAACTATCGCCGGGCAGTGGTGGCGCATGCCTTTAATCCCAGTACTCAGGAGGCAGAGCCAGGCAGATCTTTGTGAGTTCGAGGCCAGCCTAGTCTACAGAGCGAGATCCAGGAAAGGCGCAAAGCTACACAGAGAAACCCTGTCTCAAAAAACCAAAACAAACAAATAAAAAATGTCAATTATCTTGGTGTTGGAGGCTGTGTCGTTAAGTGAATTAGGATGAAGTGACAGGTTGTCTGGTAGTTACCCTGGCAGCCATCTTAGATCTAACCTGTTTTGGCTGGCACACAAGAGGGACTGTAGCCTACAGGCTTCCTGTCAGAAAAGATAAATAAGTTAGGGTAGAAGTTCCACAAAGTCACAAGGTTAGTAATGGGGATGTCAGAGGGACACCATAGTATCCATGGAAGACTGCCATTCATACACACACCCACACACAGGCACATATACATACATACATACACACAGAGACACACACATATACACCCACACCTACACTCACATCTACACACACACAGGCACATATATACACATACACACACAGAGGCACACACCCCCACAATACACACAGAGACACACACATATATACCCACACCTACACACACACAAGCACACACACACACACACACACACAGAGAGAGAGAGAGAGAGAGAGAGAGAGAGAGAGAGAGAGAGAGAGAGAGAGAGAGAGGCACACCACATACTCCCCTGCGTCTACATGTTGGTGCTACTTTGTGTTTTGTTTTTGTCTTGAGGCAGGGTCTCATGTAGCTGAGGCTGGCCTCCAACTTGATAAGCAGCCAAAGATGGCCTTGAACTTGTTAAGTAGGCAGGATGACTTTGAACTCCTGATCCCCCTGTCTCTACTCCTCTTGAGTGCTGTGATTAGAAGCCTGAGCTACCTACCACATCCACACCTGGCTTGTGCAGTGCTGGTGATCGAACCCAGGAGGGCCTGCCACCACCTGAGCTCCGTCCCCAGCCCCTGACATTACTTTCTAATTACTTTCATAGGGACAACTGCTCCAACAGGGATGGGCTGACTGAGGGGGTCAGTTATTGTTTGAGCCTGTATTTGCAAAGAGCCTGTCTACTTTTAGTGAGGTAAACTAAACGGAAAAGCTAACAAATATGGACACTGAAAACAATTCAAGTTCTAGAAGGTTACCCCAGGTCTGGCTGACACTCAGAGCTGCTCACTAAGTCCTGCCTTAACATGACTGACCAGGGACTGAAATCCCAGGAGGGACTTTGTGTTCCCTGAGCTAATTAGGAAACACCTGGGGAGAGGAACAGCCCCAGACCAGCTCCACCCCGTGCCAGCGGACACCAGTTCCTCGCACAGTTCCTAAACTAGCAGACACTTTGCCTTGGGAAAGCACCAGCCAAGTCGGGGGTGAGGCGGCACACAGTGAGGCGTCTTCAGGCTAGTTTCTTCTCGGGAACTGTAAATACTTGGCTGTCCACTCCAGTTGCTGCCTGTCCTGAAAATATCCTACTAAGAACCCTCATCTGAAGGCAGGATAGGAATTCCAGCTCTGGCCAGACTCCTGGTTAAATCCCTAACCTGCCCACTCAGGGCTAGCCATCTTGGGCAGGCCTCATAGTTCTCAGAGTCTTCCTTGTCTGCAGAATGGGCCTGGAAGGTTAAATAAGTAGCTCCCACACATTTTTAGGAGTGTGCAGCCCACTTGGTGACCCAGGGACGCATGCTTGTGGTGGATGCCCTGTAGTCAGGAGCTTCACATTTTTGCTGATGGTCTGATACTGTTGATGCTGCTGGTGGCGCTGGTGGAGATGGTGGTGCTGGTGGAGATGGTGGTGCTGGTGGTGCTAATGGTGCTGGTGGTGGTTTGTTTGCTTATTTATTTATTTGGTTGGTTGAGCAGAGTCTTACATTGCCAAAGCTGACCCTGATCTCCTGATCCTCCTGCTTTCTCCTCCCAAGAGATGACAGGTATATTCCATGGTACTCAGTTTATGCAGTACTATGGTTGAACCCAGGGTTTCCTGAATGTTAATCAAGAAGCCATCTATCAACTGAGCTAGAACCCCAGCTCTTGTTTGTTTTTTGAAAAAAAGGTCTTTTGATGTAGCCCAGGCTGGTCTTGAACTTGCAGTAATCATCCTGCCTCTGTTTCCAGAGTTCTGGGCTGACCATCATGTACTGTCATGCCTGGCTGAATCTTCAAATTCTTAATAGTTTTATCTTTAAATTTCTACTTCATCAGTGAAGTTCCATGTTGTCTTAGGGTTTCTATTGCTATGAAGAGACACCAGGACCATGGCAACTCTTATAAAGGAAAATATTTAATTGGGGCTGGCTTATAGTTCAGAGGTTTAGTCTGTTATTGTCATGGCCAGAAGCATGGTGCTGGAAAAGGAGCTGAGAGTTCTACATCTTGATCTGTAGGCAGCAGGAAGTGAATGCCTCACTATACCTGGCTTGAGTGCTTGAGACCTCAAAGCCTATCCCCTAGTGGCACAGTTCCTCCAACAAAGCCACACCCACTCCAACAAGGCCACACCTCCTAATAGTGCTCCTCCCTATGAGCCCATGGGGGCCATTTTCTTTCAAATGTGTTACCACACATGTGGTAACAGAGCACCTGCCAAGTTCCTGGCTGCTGGCCCTGTGCCTAGGGATTCCCACCCCCACCAACCAATGAGGCCACCCTTCCTCCAGGCTGGGCCTCGGTGTTGGTATCAGAGGGTCTGCAGGTTGCAATGCCTTTGGGTGTTAGGCATGCTAGGCTCAGTGGCCCAGCTGCTGTCGGGAGCAGCCCTGGGGGATATTAGAGTGCTGAGGTGGGGGACAGACCCACACTCTTCCAGAGGCAGTGACATCAAGGAGAGACAACACAATAGACCTTCCTACCCATTGGCTTGTCCGTGAGGGAACTCTGCCAATCCCGGGTTGAAGATATTGGGTCAGGCCAGGAAGGTGCCTCTGCAGATAAAGCGCTCACTGCACAAGCCTGACAGACCTGAGTTCCATCAAAGGCGGAGCAATCGCTGGCTAGAGCAGTGTTCTCCGTAGTCCCGGTGTTCTTACTGTGAGATGGGAGGAGTGAGAGCAGAATCTAGGAATGCTCATGAGCCAGCTAAGGGGGAGCACACCGCAGAAACAAGAGAGAGCCTGCCTCCCCACCGTGGGAGGAAACTACTGTCCTCTGACCTCCAATGTTTTAAAACATTGAAACAGTGTGTCTGTACTGAACCTGAACCATCAGAACACTCAGAGGCAAAGGCAGGAGGGTTTCAAGTTCTCAGCCTGCTTGGTCTCTATAGTGACACCCTGTCTCCAAAAAGAAAAGGGAATGGGGATTAGAGTTATAGAGGACCAGAGTTCAATTCCCAGTACCCACAGCTTAGCAGGAGATGACCATCTAACTTCAGGCGCCAGGCACGCATCAGATACACATACACATATGTAGGCATGCACACATATACATAAAGAAAACTAATTAATATTTTTCTGAGGCTCACTGTGTAGACCAGACCGGCCTCAAACTCAGCAGTCTACCTGTCTCTGTTTCTGAAATGCTGGGATTAAAGCCGTGGGCCACCATGCCTGGCTCAAAATCTTTAAATATATATAAATATATTAAAAGTTATTCTTTGTATTCTAATTTAGCAGTTGGTCCTGAAAGTCTAGATCACTTTCTCCCCTTCTAAGATGAGGAAGGGTTGAGACAGCGTCTCATTATGTAGCCCACACTTGCCTAAAATACACAATTCTCCTGTCTCAACCCTCCACAGTCACTTTCTTTCAAATAGCTGAGAGGCTGTTTGAATTTCTACCTGGAGGCAGACTGGGGACTGGAGAACACCAGCCCTGAGCCGCTCAAGTTCCCAAGAGTTTCACAGCTCTTTGTTCCTAAAGACATAGCTGCTGAAGTACCACTGAGAGCAAATCAGGAGGGCTTCCTGGAGTGGGAGGTTGAAACTGGAGTTTGCTGCTGGTGGTGTGATAAAGGAGGGAATGGGATGAAAAAGCACAGCAAGCCAGGCATAGTGACACATGCCTTTATTCCCAGCACTTGGGAGGCAGAGGCAGGAGGATCTCTGTGTGTTCAAGGCCAGCCTGGGCTACAGAGTGAGTTCCAGGACAGCCAGGGCTACACAGTGAGATCCTATCTCAAAAACAAAAACAAACAAACAAACAAAACAAAAAACAAAAAAAAGAGGAAGGAAGGAAGGAAGGAAGGAAGGAAGGAAGGAAGGAAGGAAGGAAGGAAGGAAGGAAGGAAGGAGAAAGAAAAAAAAGCCCAGCAACCAAAATGAGAGTGGGCAATGCATGGTGTGTGTCCAGAATGTGGTGTGTGTGCAGTGTGGTGTGTGTGCAGAATGTGGTATGTGTGTAGAATATAGTGTGTGTGTAAAGTGTGGTATATGTGCAGAGTGCAGAATGTGTTCAGTGTGGTGTATGTAGAGTGTGGTGTATTTGTGTAGAGTGTGGTATAAGTATAGAATGTGGTGTGTGTGCAGTGTGGTGTATGTACAGAGTGTAGTGTGTGTGTAGAGTGTGGTGTGTGTGTAGAGTGTGGTGTGTGTGCAGTGCGGTATATGTGCAATGTGTGGAGTTTGTACCAAGAGAAGGCCTGGGACAGAGAAAGGTGCCTGCCTCCTGCTTAGGGGCTCTGTGATGTACAATAAACATTACGACCTTGAACTCCTGATCCTCCTGACTCTACTGAGAGCTGGGATCAGAGGTGTGGGCCACCGTGTCTGGGTTGTAGGGTGCTGGGGACTGAACTCAGGGACTCATGTGTGCTAGGCAAGCCCTCTACCAACTGAGCCCCATTTCCTGCCCCTGATTGGCTGTTTGCCTGCGGCTCAGCTGTCAGCACCCTGGACAGCAGAGTAGCCGTCTCAGAGACCCACCTTCTGGGATAGCCTTATCATGCCTGCATATCAGGACAACCGCCATGACTAAATATCAACATAGATCCATGGTGCTTTAACATCCAGAGGTGAAAAATGTAAAACAAGAAATGTCAGCGAGGACATGAGGCCATGGTTGAAGAAATAAAATAGAAGGTTTGCTTTCCTGAGTTTGGTCCCAGAAACCCACATAAAGGTGAGGAGAGAACAAAATCCACAAAGTTGGTCTCTGGCCTCTGGGTGCTGCATGGATATGTATGCACACAATAAGCAAACAAATAAATAAGCAAGGTGGGTGTGGTGGTGCACACCTGTAATCTTAACCAGAAGACCCTGTCTCAAAAATAAAGAAACAAAGGCCGGGCGGTGGTGGCGCACGCCTTTAATCCCAGCACTCAGGAGGCAGAGCCAGGCGGATCTCTGTGAGTTCTAGGCCAGCCTGGGCTACCAAGTGAGTTCCAGGAAAGGCACAAAGCTACACAGAGAAACCCTGTCTCGAAAAACCAAAATAAAGAAAGAAAGAAAGAAAGAAAGAAAGAAAGAAAGAAAGAAAGAAAGAAAGAAAGAAAGAGAGTTTTGATCACATCCCCAAGTGGTAGAGCACAGCTGTGATCCCAACACTTGAGAGTTGAGGCAGGAGTGGTCTGGACTTGGAAGTCCATCTCCAGTTATGTAGTGAGTTAGAGACCAGTCTGTGCTACACGAGTCTCTGTCTCAAAAACAAAACAGGACAACAATAAAACCAGGATGGGGACACAGCTCCATTGGTAAAAATACTTCCTTACTATTATAGTAGCAGTAAAAGCCCATTAAGAAGCTGTTTTCTTCTGGTCAAAAGAGTGAACTCTGTGTCCTGAGTAGAGACCTACATTTCAGTTAGGCAGGTCAATGTCCTAGCTAAGGGACCGCCCTGAGAAGGTAGGTTCACCTCAATGGTGTTGAAGAGATAGGAGGAATAATTATCCCTTTAATGAGATGGTGTGCTTTTCCTTCCCAGAATTCCTGCCCCTGGTACAGGCCCTGTGGGCTGCCTAAGGTTCTGTTGGCTCCTCCCACCTTTCTGAGTTCTTGCCCTTTGGATTTTTTTCTGTCCTGTCCTTCAGACGCTGGCTGGAGCCAGAGTCTGTTTCTCTGCCCTTCTGGGTTTCCTTGCTCTTTCTCAGAAACTCCCTCCTTGCCATGTGGCCTTTGACCTCTGTGTTTAACTCACATCACATGGCTCTCTCTCTCTCTCTCTCTCTCTCTCTCTCTCTCTCTCTCTCTGTCTGTCTCTGTCTCTGTCTCTGTCTCATATTTCCTTTATGCAGATGAATGTTATACCTGCATATATGAAGTGCACCATATTCGTGTCTGGTGTCTGCAAAAGCCAGAAGGGGCATTGGATCCCCTAGGACTGGAGGTATGGGTGGTTGTGAGCCTCCATGTGGGTACTGAGAAACAAACGTGGGTCCTCTTTATGAAGCAGCCAATGCTCTTGACCTCTGAGCCATCTCGCTAGCCCCCTTTCCTTCTTAAACTCCTACCTAAGAATCTGTAATAAATCTCCCCCTCCATAGTCTGTGGAGGAGGACCCTAAAGCCCAGGCCTGGCTCAGGGACACTTTGGTGGCCATTAGGTTTCCGGGACCTTAGCTCCCCAAGGAAGCCTTCACTCTCAAAGACATCCCAATATTCCCATATCACTAGCATGCAGGAGGCTTTGAGTTCGGTCCCCAGCACTGTATAAACTGGGTGTGGTGGCACATGTCTATAATCCCAGAATCCAGGAAATTGAGGCAGAAGTTCAGGGTCATCCTTAGCTATGAGGTGAATTAGAAGCCAGCCTGGGCTACATAAGATTGTTTCATCTAAACAAACCATTAAAAAACTTTTTTGGGGGGTCTAGCTGAGGCCACACACGGCAGGGTTGAGGAAGAGCATGGTGGGCTCCTTCTGCTGCCCACACCCCACACACTGCACCCTGCAGGCAGCCCCTGACATCCACATTGTGGATGGATGAAGCCGTTTGCAGGGGGCTCCACGGCCATGGCAAACAGCTTTGCCTTTCTTACCAGAGTGCCAAAGACACAGTTCTCAGAATGCAGATTTTTTTTTTAACTTCCAATGTGAAACTGGAGTTGAAATGCTATTTTTTTCATAATCCTAGATACCAAAATGGTGTGTGTGTGTGTGTGTGTGTGTGTGTGTGTGTGTATCTATGAGTGTGCTTTTGTGTGGATGTGTAAAATACCAAGTCAGAAAATGTAAGACTACTCCTGAAATTAAATAGTGATCCCTTAAGGTGATTTTGTCTACATTTTCTGTTTGTTTGCTTGTTTTTTAAATTCAGTCTATAGTACTATCCCAATATTAATCTCCTTTTTAACGGTCCTGAGTCTAGATATGCTCAGTGCTTGCTTTCCTGAGCACTGCCGTGAAGCTCTCAGTAGCTATGGATATTTGGATTTAGTGTCTGTCACTAAGCTGATATAGTGTGGAGCTGTTTTCCTCTAAATGATCATGGGAAGAGTAATTTATTGAAAATAATGAGGATTTTAGAGGGAAAAAATGATCTAGTTCAAATCCAAGCTTCAGCATCGAGTGTCTCTGTGGATCAGCAGAGACCGGAATCAGCTGCAAGTGGTCAGAGGCCCCTAATAGGCTTCAGACAGCCCTTCCTAGGAAAAGGCGGGCAGAGTGGTGGAGGGCCCAGCACTCAGGATGCAGAGACAGGTGGATCGCTGTGAGGTCCAGGCTAGCCTGGTCTACATAGGGAGTTCCAGACTAGCCAAGGCTACACTGTGAGACTGAACAGAAACAGAGGAGGAGTGGATTTGGAGGGGAGGTGGGGCCCGGGAATGGGAGGAGAGGATGGAGGAAAACTGGGGCCGTGATGTAAAATAAATGAAAAAATTTAGTTAATACAAAAGTATCATTAAAAAAAAAAAAAGGTGGTGGGTTAGTCCATTCTTCCTTCAAGTGGTTTAGACCCAGGCAGATGGCTCAGGGGCAGAACATGCTCCATTGTGTTTGGGACTCCGGATTCTCTTTGAAGGTTGTCTGCTGAGTGTTACCAATTTTTCCTCAATAATCCAAGCTGGCTGCATCAGCTCCTGCCTTCTCTACACATTAGCTAGGGGTGAGGAGGAAAGAGGTGTGCCTTGACCTGTAAGAACAATGCTCAGAAGGTGCACACAATGGTGGTGAGAGGCGCTGGACACGGTGGCTTTTACAGAAAGACTATAAAGAAACTTAGAAGAGGAGAACAGAGCCCAGGGAGAAGCCGGCAGAGGATCCTTCAGAAATCCCTGCTGCCGAGCAACACACAGTTCCCAGCACCACTCAGCAGGACATGCTGGGTTCCTATGGCCCTTAAAGTGATTGTCGCTGACCGTTTCCATGAGAATTCTTGTTAACTGATTAACGAAGTATATCACCGTGTTCCTCCTTTGCAGAAACAACTGAGATAAAATGAATAAAGTGTGGGACTCTACGCACTCACCAGAGATGTACAAAACAGGGTTCCACCAGGGAGGCTGCGGCTGCTCAGTTGGACACGGAGCACACGTCCTGTGAGTTCAGTCTGTCTCACAGAATGGCAGTGTGTGCCTGAGTGTGTGGGTGCACATGTGTGAAGGCCAGAGGTAGATGCCAGCTGTCTTCCCATAGTCTCTCACTGAATCAGCATGTAGGCAGACAAGGCCCAGGGATCACCCCTCCTCCTCCTCACCAGCACTGGGGTTACCTGCACGCACCACCTCACCCAACTCTTCAGGTGGGTGCTTGCCATCTGAACTCAGGTCCTTGCGCTCACATGGTTTGCTAGCTCCTTTGTGTTGCTACAACCAAGTGGGTTGACGAAAAGCAACATAAGGGAGAAAGGGTTTATTTGGCTCCCAACTCCATAATCCCAGGGAAGGCAAGGCTGGCACTCTAGCAGCTGTTCACATCACATCCACAGTCAAGAGCAGAGAGAGAGTAAGCACAGTCTTCCTGCTGGCCTGCCTGGTGCAGCGCTTAGCATCCTCGTCACCATTTTACAGTCTAGGGCTGAGCGCATGAAATGGTGCTGCCCACATTCAGGGTGGGTTGTCACACCTCCATTAACAGTTAAGGCCATCTCCACAGACATGCTCCCAAGCCAGCCTGATCTAATAATTCCTCATCAGACTCTTCTGTCCAGGTGATCGTGTTGTGTCCAGTTGGCAGGCACTTTTCCCGACTAGGCCAGCTCCCCGGTCACTCCCCGCTGTTTGTTGTCTTATGGTGGGGTTTTGAGAAGGGATCAAGCTAGGTTTGCCAGCTGTCTGTGAGCTCCTGTCCTCAAATGGCCCTCCTACCTCTACTTTCCTGGGTACCCCAGCAGATGCCCTATGTATTATCTAAATGTTATGGTATTTTTCTCACTAGCTGGTGGCACAGACAAATCCCACCACAGAGACAGACTGCCTCTGGTATGCAGGAAGAGCAGCTACATCCTGCCTGGTGAACCTCCAAAGGACCAAACTGTTCCCTGGAAACTCAGCTGTGCCACAGAACAGAAACCAAGGGATGTGGGGAGCGGGAGAGGATGCCGATATTTAATATAAACTCGAGGCCCCACGGTTAAGAGAATGAGAAGTGCTCAGAGGGAACCGCCTGTTTGGTTTTGTGCGGCTCTTGTCTGGAGGTTTTTATTTATTCTTTTATTTTATGTGTGGAGGTGCTTTGCCAGTCTGTGTGCCACGTGAGTGCAGTGCCAGTCGAGGCCAGATGAGGGTGGCAGATCCTCTGGAATCAGAGTTACATACAGTTGTGATCTGCCACGCGGATGCTGAGGACTGAACCCTGGGTCCTCTGCAAGAGCAGCCAGGACTCTGAGCAGAGCTGTCCCGCTAGCTCTGAGCCACCTGTTCTTAATAGTTACGTGTGTGTGTGTGTGTGTGTGTGTGTGTGTGTGTGTGTGTGTGTGTGTGTGTGTAGGGGGTGCATGTACACCACAGCACATGGATGGAGGTCAGAGAACTTTCTGGAGTTCTCTGTTTCCAGGTGAATGTCCCGGGGATTGAACTCCGGCCCTTGGGCTTGGTGGCAAGCAACTTTATCCACTAATCCATCTCAACAGCTCCTGTTTGGTTTGCTGTGGTTGTTTTTACAGCAGCACTAAGGATCAAACCGAGGGTGTCGTGAATGCCAGGCAAGCACTCTACCACTGAGCTACAGCCTCAGCCCTGCGTTTTTTATTTTTAATGTAGGAATATCCAGCACAAAACCAGAAATGTTTAGCATTTAACAAAAAAATTACCAATGATGTGTCTGAGGATGCACCTGTAGTCCCAGCTTGCCAAGACAAGAAGGCAGGAGGATCACTTGAGCCCGGAAGTTAAGGACCAGCCTGGCAACACAGCAAAACTCTGATGGACAAATACAGGGGGTGAGGAAGAGCCTGAAACGTCAGCAGTGAGATGGCCCTGCACCCTTGGGGCATGCACCTTAGCACTCAGGCTTCTAGCCTGCAGCGGTACGCTAAGCATTTGTCCATGCTCTCCAATTAACACCAGCTCATCTGAGCCTAGAGGGCTTCTTCTGCCAGCCTGGAGAATGTGAACTGCAGGTCTGGAAACCCAGCAAGTTCCCCAGCATCAATGGGAGCTCCTCGAAGCCATCCCCCCCCCCCCCCGTCACCCTTTCCACTCTGCTGTCTGGCCTTTGAGTCTCCAGAATCTGCCTGTCTGTGTCTCCCAGTGCGGGGTTATAGTGTGCACAGCCACACCTAGATTTTAAGAGCACTTGCTGATCTCTCGCAGTATCTGGGTTCAGTTCCCAGCACCCACATGACAGCTCAAAACCACCTGTAACTGCAGTTCCAGGGGGTCTGATGCCCTCTTCTGACCTCTGAGGGCACTAGACACACACATATGGCACACTTAGACAACATTCAGACAAAACAGTCATATATACATATATATATATATATATACATAATGTATCTATTTCTTTAGAAGCTTCTAAAAGAAATAAGTAAATAAGCTATATTTCAAGTATCATAATGACCCTAAATCTCAGACCTAAATTATTCTTTTGCAAAGGTTTTACTTTATGAATGTGAGTGTTTTGCCCGAGGGAATACATGTGTACCACATGCATACAGTGCTCATGGAGGCCAGAGGAGTTGTTGGATCTCCTGAAACTGGAGTTACAGCTGGTGGTGGGCTGCCATGTGGGTGCTGGGAACTGAACCCAGGTCCTCTGTAAGAGCCATCTCTCCAGCCTGCTGCCCAGCCCCCACTCTTATGTAATCACCAAGAGCACTCCCCAAGCCCACAGTAAATCACTGCAGGGAGAAGCCTGCATTTGTCGGGGGATTACCTGGCTTGAACCAGCCCTGTTGCAAACCCTCATGCGGTAAACAGCAGCGCAAGCCACAGACGGTCATGCCGGGGCCTTTGCCCCCGGAGCTGGTCACCGACGCTGAAATGAGAACAGCTTGCAGCCGGTGCACAAAGGTCAGAAACCATGGTTCGAGGTCGCATGATGCTCCATGGCCCTGATCCCTTCACATGGTATCTAAAAAGAGAACAGGAATGTATCCTGGCCAGAGTAGTTTTCAGACTTATAAACTGTAGTGGAAGAGCCCACAGGGTTAGGGTGACTCCTGACTCTTTACTGACCAGATGGCCTTGCACACTTGGGCAGTTAGGACAGAATTCGGTTTGAGTTTGAGTTTGAAATGTCCAGTGCAGGTTCAGCTGTTTGAGCACTTAGTCCAAAGCTAATAGCGCTATTCTGAGAGATTGTCCAACCTTTAGGAAATGGGGCTCACTGGCAGAGGGGAGTTGCTGGCTAGCAGGCTTTATGGGTGGTAGCCCAACCCAAATGCTCACGCAAGCTGCCTGCTTCATGATCTGTGAGACATGAGCAAGCCAGGCCTCAAGCTCCTGCCCCGTGAACTCCATCCCGCCTTCCCAGACTGCGCCCTCTCCAACACTGAGCCGAGACACACATGCCTCCCTTCAGCCTGCTTCTTAGCATGTATTTTTGGTCACAGTGACAAGAAAAGAAAGGCATGTACTCAGTTTAACTTCAGAACGGAGGTAAAGACTGGGATTATAGCCCAGTGGTAGAGTTTGCCTTGCCTGTACGTAAACCTAGGTTCAGTCTCCAGTGTAAAACAAAAGGTCCCCACTAGATCAAGAAGAGATAGCTTAGATATGAAAATGATCTGTAATAAACCAAGCGTTATTTACTAGAAGGAAAGGACTCCCAAAATTCCTTTTCTTGGCTAGACAATAGGCAGGCTGACGTGCGTAGAGACACGTCAAAAAAAAAAAAATGTTATAAGTAAAACTGGATTGGTGGCATACCCCATTGTTAATATTCTGACCTGCCCCTTGGAAACCCACCCCTTAGGGATGCCCTGTGTCCTGATGTACAAGCCTTATTTTAAGGAAAAACCCCTCCCCTTTCTCTCTCTCTTCCTCTCTCTCTCTCTCTTTCCTACGAAGTGTGCACACCTCCACTTTCTCTCCCTTCTCTTTCTTCCTGTCTCCCTCTTTCCTATCTTTTTTTTTTTTTTTTTTTTTTTTTTGGTTTTTCCGAGACAGGGTTTCTCTGAGTAGTTTTGGTGCCTGTCCTGGATCTCCACTATGTAGACCAGGCTGGCCTCCAACTTGGTCTTCATCTCTCTATTATTATTTTATCTTTTTTTTCCCCCAGAGCTGACGACAGAACCCAGGGCCTTGCGCTTGCTAGGCAAGTGCTCTACCACTGAGCTAAATCCCCAACCCCCATCTCTCTATTATAATAAACTCTCTCCACATGGATACAGCGCCTGGGTGTGAGTGACTGTTCCATGCACCGCTGCCCACTGCTGCATCTGCCCGCCATGTTTCCCTACACGCGTGGGATACCCTGGCCCAGCCAGCTGGGGTCCTATGTGCGGTATATCATAACACCTATAATCCCAGCACTTGGGAAATGGAGGCGAAAATGGTCACGATTTCAAAGCCGTCCCCAGCTTTATACACACACTTGCGAATGGCTTCCAAAGCCCTGTCTCCCGCTGATGAGATGCCTCAGCATGTAAAGGCGCTGCCTGCGAAGCCTGACGACCTAAACTCAACCCCAGGGATCCACACTCTGGAAAGAGGGTCCCAACTCCCGTAAGCTATCCTGTGAACTCCATAGCAAGCAGGACCCCAGCCCCACCACACCTATCAACACAAAAAAACAAACACAGCTTTCACCTTACAGGGGATAAAAGATAGTTTATTCTAGAGACAAATTTGGTTGACTAAGTCCTGAGAACACAGGTTTGGGTTACCCCAGATTCCATATTCCAACGTGGATACAGTTTCATAGTTCTACAGAACAAAGAAAGTCATAAATCAAGACAAGTTTAAAATACGCTGGTGAGATGAGGTTGGAGAGTTGGCCCAGCAGTTGAGAGCACTTGTTCTTGCAGAGGACCCGGGTTCAATTACCAGCACCACATGGTGACTCAGCACTGTCTAGGATCTGATACCATCTTCTGACCTCCAGGGGCACCAGGCATGCACATGGCGCACATGGATGTATGCGGGCAGAACACTCATACACAAAATAAATAAATAAATAAATCCAAAAGGAAATAAAAAAATAAAATACATTAGTGATTACATCAGAGAGGAGGCTGCAGCAAGATGGGGGAAGCTTTTCTATACGTCTCAGATGCTACCTAAGGATGGTCTTAGCTTTGGGGTTGGTGGAAGCTAGGGGTCTACAGTCTACAAGCTAATAGATTCCAAAAGGCCTTTATCCATTAATCACAGGATGTTAGTTCTGACACAGAGGTTGGTGAGGAATAGTTATTTAGGAACTAAAGCTAGCCTAGGATGGGTAACTTTCCTCTAGACCTGTAACATTCCAACCTCTCCACATCCCTGCAGTTCTCATCAGTCAGTCTCTGTAGATAGCTTCTTCTCAGGAATTCTCATTGACAGTTCCCCTGGCTGACCAAGTGGTCCTCATATTACTCATTAACCATTATAAGGTGCCCCATGGCTAGGGGGCTCACTCCTGGGCTCTGATGAAGATGAGACTGAGTAGTGGGCAGGAGAGTAGTCTTTGGGAGAGAGGAATCACTGGTAATCATTAAGAATGAAACTCCTAAACCAGGAGGTGGTGACCCAGGCCTTTAATCCCAGCACTCAGGAGGCAGAGGCAGGCAGATCTCTGTGAGTTTAAAGCCAGCCTGGTCTACGTATGAGTGTCAGGGCTGCATAGAGACTCTATCTCAAAAATCAAAAAACAAAAACAAAAAAAAAAAAAAAACGAAAGAAAGAAGAAGAAGAGAAAGAAAGAAACTCCTGGATCATGTCAAGACTATTGGCATGGTGCTCCAGATCTGACTGTTTTCTTACCCACTCCTTATCAGTCACATTTACATTGACATATAATAGGATTACTGCACCTAAAATCAGCATAATTAAGAACACAGTTTGGCCCAGTGGAGTGAAGATAACAAATGAAGGAAACGTTCATTTTAAATAACCAAAAATTTACATTTTTTAAAAGCTGGCTTCTGTTTTACCCTGTGTTTAGTTATTTGCACTCTGTGAGCTATTACACTCTTATTTAGATGGAAGTGTGACTCCAGGAGAGTCACTGTAGTGCTGTCTAATTTTGTTTAAATCCATCTAGTTACGCTATAGGACATCTTAGAAACTACTTTTTGTTTGTTTGTTTTGTTTTTCGAAATAGGGTTTCTCTGTCTTGCTTTGGAGTCCGTCCTGGAACTTGCTTTGTAGACCAGGCTGGCCTCAAACTCACAGAGATACACCTGCCTCTACCTTCTGTGTGCTGGGATTAAAAGTGCCAGGCCTAATTTTTTTTTATAATTTATTGATTTATATTTTATGCGCATTGGTGTTTTGTCTCCATGTATGTCTATGTGAGGGTGTCAGATCCCCTGGAACTGGCAGTTGTGAGCTGCCATGTGGATGCTGGGGACTGAAGAGCAGCCAGTGCTCTTAATTGCTGAGCTAGCTCTCCAGTCCCCTTAGAAATTAATTTAATCAGGATACATCATAACTTAAGGTAGAAAACATCATGAATATCTTTTATAATTTATATAAAAAGAGTCAACCTAAACTTTTTTTGAGTATCTCTACTTAGGGCAAAGGGAGTTAAAGTTTAATTTAAAAAGTACATTTTTGTTTTATTTTAACCAAATTACATTGAATAATGAGGATATATATAAAGAAGATATGTATTAAAAAGACAGTGAAAACACAAATCTTTTAAACATGAAAACTAGTTTTGAATGAGATAGGGGCTTATGGTAAACAAATAGCCATAACAAAAATGATTAATAAAAGAACATAATATCTTCATTTATAGCTTCACTAAACCAAGATTAGTATCGTTTTACCACTTAGAAATGAACCCGTTTGTAGCTAGAGTTTTCCTGCCTGGCCCACAGTCAGGACAAATCTCTCTCACCTGCCAGTCCCTCAGCCGCTCAGACCCAACCAAGTAAACACAGAGACTTACATTGCTTACAAACTGTATGGCCATGGCAGGCTTCTTGCTAACTGTTCTTATATCTTAAACTAATCCATTTCTATAAATCTATACCTTGCCACGTGGCTCGTGGCTTACCGGCATCTTCACATGCTGCTTGTCATGGTGGTGGCTGGCAGTGTCTCTGACTCAGCCTTCCTCTTCCCAGAATTCTTCTCTTCTTTGTCCTGCCTATACTTCCTCCTGCCTGACTACTGGCCAATCAGTGTTTTATTTACTAACCAATCAGAGCAACACATTTGCCATACAGAACATCCCACAGCACCCGTTAGCCAGGCAGTGGTGGTGCACTCCTTTAATCCCAGCACCCAGGAGGCAGATCTCTGTGAGTTTGAGCCAGTCTGGTCTGCAGAGTGAGTTCCAGGACAGCCAGGCTACACAGAGAAATCTTGTCTTGAAAAACAAAGAAAAAGAAAAAGAAAAAGAAAAAAAACGAAATATACCCATTGGAATACTAAATATCATTTAAAAATTCTAAATCTAATTATAAAAGTATTTGAGAAACATGAAAAGTGAGAGAAAGATTTAGTTACTCAGGGTACTCAGTTGTCAATGATGTTGAAGCATTTTCAAAGTCTACACAAATGTTTTCTCAGATGATGTGAGAAAGCTCACCACCTCGACTTCATATCCCGGGAGTGATTTAGGACCTGTATACGTTCACTATGAATCAGAGTGGAGTCTTTGATAGAATCTCTTCTACTTTTAGTTGCCGAGATAATCTGTTTTCTTTATCCTTTGAGGAAGACTCTGTAACTAATTAGAATTTTAATTATCGTATTAAGTTTTTTACAATACCATGTGTTATTTATCTAATAGACCAAATTTTATACACAGATTTAAATATTTGTCTGACAAAATGACTTTTTTGTTTGTTTTTTGTTTTTTTGAGACAGGATTTCTCTGTGTAGCTTTGGAACAAACAGGTCCTGGAACTCACTCTGTAGCCCAGACTATCCTCAGACTCACAGAGATCCACCTGCCTCTGCCTCCAGAGTGCTGGAATTAAAGGTGTGCACCACCACTGCCCAGCTGATAAAATTAATTTTACAATCACTATGCAATTGAGCAGAAATGTTCTAAATAGGACTGACTCTTGAAAAAGAATTTTTCTATGATTAAAGCCATGATGGACTATTTAAAAAGTAGTCTTTGTCTACTTAGGAAAATAGAACCGAAATCTAAATACAAATTTTAAAGTTCATTTGGTAAAAAGATAAATAAAAAGTTTTTGTTGTTTTAAGTGGTTTTTGTTATTTTATGTTATTGGGTAAATATTTATAGTAAACATTCCTACAAATAGACCTATACTTAAGAAAATATTTTTGTAGAGAATAGAATATCAATTTTATCTCAGGGTACTGAATTTTGACCTTAAAATTTTTTTATAACATTTATGTTATCAACTTAGTTACAACATATTTAAAAAATCTTTTTAGAACATACTTTAATCTTAACATTATTATTGTTAATACAAAATTTAAAAAACAATTTTAATGAGGTCATTTTAAACAAAAGCTCAGGAGGCTGTATCAAAAACACAGAAGACATATATGGTATCTTAGATATCTAACAGTTATTAACACAGGTAAAATACGTTAGTCATTTTGTTTTCTTAACACAATTTTGATCAATTATTTGTTAAATATTTAAGTCATTATAACAGGCACTGTGTTTTGTGATTTGAAAGAAAATGGCCCCTATGGTACTACTAGGAGATATGGCTTTGTTGGAGTAGGTGTGGCCTTTTGGAGGAAGTGTGTCACTGTGGGAGTGGGCTTTGAGGTCTTCTATGCTCAAGTTACTGCCCAGTGTGGCACATAGTTGCTTCTGCTGTCTGCAAATCAAGAAGAAGAACTCTCAGCTCCTTCTCCAGCACCATGTCTGCCTGCATGCTGCCATGCTTCCTGCCATGATGATAATGGACTAAACCTCTGAACCTGTAAGCCAGCCCCAATCAAATGCTTTGCGTTATAAGAGTTGTCATGGTCACAGCAATAGAAACCCTAAGACAGGTACCTTAAAGTTATTTTTTTGTTAGGAGAGAAATTTACATTTTTAGGGCTTATAAAGCATCCAGATGAATAAGTCTGGCATTTTGACTTTAATACTTTTAACTAGAAACAGAGATAAATAATTCTTCCAATAGCTATTATGATGTGACACATTAAGGTTATCTGTAAATTCTAAGACACCTTCATAGATACCTTCATAGGCCTTCAAGTAGATTTTTAAAATGACAGTTTCTAAAAAATGCTTAAGGTTGTTTCTTTTCTTTTCTCTTTTTTTTTTTTTTTTTTTTTTTTTTTTTTTTGGTTTTTCGAGACAGGGTTTCTCTGTGTAGCTTTGTGCCACCACCGCCCGGCTTAGGGTTGTTTCTTACATAGGCCTGGATAACACATGGATCTTGGAAAACTTATTTGTCACTTTTAAATTTTTTTGAGATTTTTATTTATTTATTTATTTAATGTGTGGGAGTGTTTTGCCTGCACGTATGTTTGTATATCACATATGTATAGTGCCCATGAGTATAATCTGAAGTTTTCCTGTGTCTTGCCCAGTCCCACAGCCTCTTGGTCGCAAGTAAACACACAGAGGCTTCTATTAATTACAAACTGTATGGCCTATGGCTTCTTGATAGCTAGTACTATTATCTTAAATTAACCCGTTTCTATTAAACTATATGTTGCCACATGGCCATGGTGTTAACGTTCTGCTAGCATCTTGTTGCTCCTTGAGCAGCGGGCTGGCATCTTTCCTGACCCAGCCTTTCTTCTCTCTTTATCCCTCTTGGATTTCCCATTTGGCTCTTTTCTGTCCTGTCATAGGCCAATGCAGCTTCATTTGTTAACCAATGGAAGCAACATACATTCACAGCATACAGAAAGATATCCCGGGGTTGAGGATTTAGCTCAGTGGTAGAGCACTTGCCTAGCAAGCGCAAGGCCCTGGGTTCGGTCCTCAGCTCTGAAAAATAAAATACAAAAAAAAAAAAAAAAAAAAGAAAGAAAGATATCCCACAGCACATGAGGCTAGAAGAAGAAATCAGATCCTCTGAAAATGGGCTTACAGAGGGTTATTAGCCACCATGTGGTTTCTGGGAACCACACCTGGGTCCTTAGAAAGAGCTGCCACTGTTCTTAACTGCTGCTCCATATCTCCAGGTCCCTCATTAGTTTGCTTTCAAAGAGGCAGTAATAGCCAAAAATATCCTTAAAATTCTAAAAATGATCTTATTTTTATACACATTCATATAATATACATACAGAATATATGTAAAAGCATAGATATATTATCCTGTTAATCTTTGAAATAAAAAGTTTAATATCTTAAAGGATGATAATTATTGGGAAAATGTATCCTGGTGTAGGAGTAATTATGTGTGTGTGTGTGTGTGTGTGTGTGTGTGTGTGTGTGTGTGTGTGTGTGTGTGTGTTGAGACTGGGTCTCACTATGTAGCCTTGACTCCTCTGAAACTCACTACGTAAACCAGGCTGGCCTCAAACTCACAGAGATCCATCTGAGTCTGCTGTTGGGATTAAAGGCATGTTCCACTATGCCTGGCTTTTGGAGCAATCATCTCTTAAAGTTAGTTTACATCCTCAAGCAATAAGGCCCATGTTATAGAACTGGAATTGAGCTAAGGATCCAGGAGACAGACTTCTAGAATAGAGATGTATGATTATATATGTATCCTGACCTTAAAAATATATTAAAATTTTTTAAATTTAAAAACTCACATTAATACTTACCTGGCAGGGAAGATACCATGATCACAAAGGTGGTTTTCCCAGGGCGAGGCTTATCCATTGCACTCCAGATGTGCTGACCCCTGCGATTTCCCCAAATGCGGGAAACTCGACTGCATAATTTGTGGTAGTGGGAGACTGCATTCACGCTCTCCCCTGAAGAAAAAAAAACAAAAACAAAAACAAAAACCTCACATTAGCCAAAGTGGTGAATGGTGCACCCCTTTAATCCCAGCAGGAAGCAGAGGCATTTGGATCTCTGTGAGTTCTAGGCCAGCGTGGTCTACATAGTGAGTTCCAGGACAGCTGGGGCTATGTAGAGAGACCTGTCTCAAAAAAAAATGTCAGCTTATACAGATCAAACAAAAATGCAATATGATTTTTGTCTATACCTGGAAATACCATGATTGATTAGCCAGTACCAAAGATCCAAGTCATGCCACCATAGAAATCCTTTTGCCTGTGCTGCCCATTGTAGGTCAGGCCATTATGGACACTGCTTTATCTATGGTGTCCAACAGACCAAATTTTATACACAGATTTAAATATTTGTCTGATAAAATATGTTTTACAATCACTATGTAATTGAGCAGAAATGTTCTAAATAGGACTAACTCTTGAAACAGAATTTTTCTATGGTTAAAGCTGCGAGGGACTATTTAAGAAGTAGTCTTTGTCTACTTAGGAAACTAGAACCAAAACCTAAATATGGATTTTAAAGTCCATTTGGTAAAAAATAAAGTTTTTGTTGTTTTAAGTGGTTTTTGTTATTTTACGATATTGAGGCTTTTTTTAGTAAAAGTTCCTACAAATAGATCAATCCTTAAGAACTACAATCACCTGGCCTTTGGCAATTCAGTAGTGCCACCTTGCCCCAGGCTTCTTTGGATCCCAATTAACCCCATTGCATTTAATTCATCCAGCTGAGCAGCAGCATCTCTGATCCTAAGGTCTGGCACAAAGAAAATTTAGGCACTAACAAAGCCTTCAAATGTGCTGGTGCCCCCTCACCATTTTTTATCTTACAGGGTTAGTAAAGGGCGTGTCTTCCGGGCCTTCCCCTTGTGGAGGATTAGGTTTTCCACAGTGTACACACTTTAGCATTGCAATTTCCCTGAGCCTTAAAATCCCTTCCTCAACGCTAAGCCAAGGGCTATCAGGCATCTCCGACACTTTTTCAGTAGGCCATCTTCTGACAAATGCTTCAGCTAACCATTCAAACAAACTTTTGATAACTTTTTTAACTGCGCAAGCTTCCATATTAAACTTAGAATCTCCACTCAGTGGCCCATATCGATAAACTCAGCCTGATACAGTCGTATGTTCTTTGTACCATGATACTGCACCCTTAGACTCCATTCCCACACGTATATTCCCCAGACTTCTGCTTGAATGCATTAGCAAACTCACCAAGCTCTTTAGTAGTTCGTGTAGTGTACCTCCTCATAGACTACACCTTCTACCTCCCCTCTAGCCTTCTTAGCCTTAAGTCTGGCTGTAGGTCTAGAGGTAACTATTGGTGCACCCTGAGGGACATCAGTGTTGTCTTGCCTGGCATCACCTTTAGAAAAAGTCACTGATGGTTTAGTAGACAATGAAGGATTAATTTCCTCAGTCAAAGTCTGAAAAGGCGGTATTTCAGGGGTTGGTGGCAAGAGTACATTTTCAGCTAAGGGAGGAGAGACTACTTCCTCAGGTAAGATAAACCCTTGAGAATCTGAGGGTTCAGAGTTCTCAGCCTCCATAGGGTCCTCCCACAAATCTACATCCCAAGTTACAGTATACCATTATTTACCAATAGTGCCCTCCCTTTAACTGTGGACACCCTCACAGGCTGTGCCTTGAATTTTTGCTGTAATTCAGCAAACCTTGTAATGAGGGCTTTGGTTTAATTTCCCACAACTTGAGCTCTGTGGCTGCTCTTCCATGGCACACTCAGAAAACTTTAGACTGTTTATGTGCTTCTGGAGCTGGTCAATTTTATTACTGAGTCCATTGTTGTCCTTCAATATATTTGGAGATGCTAGAAGTTGATTAATTTTATCATGGAGCTCATCCTTTTCCTCTGTTAATTTATCCAGAGATGCTAAGAGCAAGCAACCAGAAACAGCAGCAGCAGCAGCAGCAGCAGCAGCAGCAGCATTTTCCTTATTTTTCTACAAGTTTTCAAAGGTTTTATAGTGAGTCACCAAATCCATTGCCTCTCACAATTGGTAAATCAGGATAATCAAATGTATTTGTCTGCTTAAGTCTGTAAATAGTTTATACCATGGGTTTTCAGTACCCCCTGAGCTTCTAGGAGAGGTTTTAGTAACTAGAGAGGCTTCAGTAACTGTAGGTGTTAACAAATTGGAAAGCCTATTTCAGATAATTAAAAGATTTATCCTTAGGGATTGGGGATTTAGCTCAGTGGTAGAGCACTTGCCTAGCAAGCGCAAGGCCCTGGGTTCGATCCTCAGCTCCAAAAAAAAAAAAAGAAAAAAAATTTTATCCTTAAGCTGGGCAGTGTTGGCACACACCTTTAACCACAGCACTTGGGAGGCAGAGGCAGGCAAGTCTCTGTAAGTTTGAGGCTAGCCTGGTCTTCAGAGCTATTTCCAGGATGGCCAAGACTACATTGAGAAATCCTGTCTCAAAAAAATAAAAATTATCCTTATACTTCTAATGCACTAGACTCAGCTCCACATTAGTCTGGATTTTCTAGAGGAAAAGACCTGATAGAATGAATGTACATATAAAGGGGATTTACTAGAATGGCTTACAGGCTATGATCCAGCTAGTCCATGGCTATCTACCAACAGAAGGTCCAAGAA
The DNA here is from genome assembly GCF_949786415.1 of Peromyscus eremicus. Classification (NCBI taxonomy): domain Eukaryota; kingdom Metazoa; phylum Chordata; class Mammalia; order Rodentia; family Cricetidae; genus Peromyscus; species Peromyscus eremicus. The sequence goes on along the minus strand of NC_081418.1, from coordinate 60,531,873 downwards.
TTCAGTAATTCTTCAGTCCGTGACACTGGATGTCACAGCTGGTGTTCTGTATACATCAGAATCCCAGAATCTGCTGGCATCTTGCTCTTTGGCCAGCTGGATGGCGTCTCTCTCGATGCCACCCTTCTTTCTCTTTGTATTCAGTTTGGCTTTACCACCCAGCTATTCTGCCCGGCCATAGGCCAAAGCAGCTTTATCACCAACCAATAAAAGCAACACATATTCACAGCATACTGAAGAACATCCCAAATCATTTCCCCTTTTCTGTCTAATTAAAAAGGAAGGCTTTAGTTTTAACATTGTAAAATTACATATAACAAAACAGTTATCAAGCAAGAATTACAGTTATAATATTTAGTCTATTTGTATTTGGCAAAATTAAAGAAAATACTCTATCATCTATCCTGTCTTCATGAGTCTAAAGTTTCATATCTAATTTATCTTTTATCATAACTAAAGAAAACTATAATTATAAATATCTAGTCGTCAACTCCATCAAAGACCCCAGAAGGATATAGTATTACCTGAGTAAACAGGAAGAGCATTGTAAGCAACTTCCATAATTCTAGAAATGACAGAGACATCTGGCTGCCTGGACAGTCACCCAAAATTCTTCTGTAATGTTGGGGCATCCATCTTCAGCCTACAGGCCTAAAGTATCTGGAAGATTTCTCAGTAAAGCAGGAAATTTGAAGGACTGTCCCGCCTATTTTGGCAAAATTCGTCAATCGCTTTTTTATGTATCCTGCAGAATGTCTGGCAGACTCTTTCATAAAGCAGGAACCCTGAAGGATTGTCCCACCTTGTTTTGGTCAGTTTAGTAGTCATTTTTCTGTGGGTCTTGCATGTTCAGTTTATACAGTATTTTGTCGAGCAGTCCAGGCAAGAGCAGTTTCTTGCCCAAATGGCTAGCCTTGCCACGTGGTATTTTGTTTGTGCTCTAGCAAATAAAGCTTACCAGATCAGAGGGTAAAGCTAGTCATTAGTTAATCATAGAGATCTAGAGGTCTGTATAGACAGGAAACGGGAAGTGCTATGGCTGAGCAGAGAGAGGAATATAAGACGAGTAAAGACAGGAGTTTCCCCTTCTGGATCTGAGAAGTCCTGGAGGTAGAGGTGAGTTTGGGTAGCTCTTTTACTTCTCTGATCTTACAGCATTTACCCCAATATCTGACTCTGGGTTTTTAATTGTTAAGACCGATTAGAATTCATGCTACATCAATGATTCCTATTGATACTCTGCTATACTCATAGACCAAAGCCTAGCATGATTGTCATCGGAGAGGCTCCATCCAGCAACTGATGGGAGCAGATGCAGAAAACCCAGCCAAACATTAGGTGGAGCTCAGGGAATCCCAAGGAAGATGGGAAGGAAGGATTGGAGGAACAAGAGGGATCAAGGACACCACAAGAACAGGGCCCACAGAATCAACTAATCAGGGCTTATCTGGACTCACAGAGACTAAAGTGACAACCAGGGAGTTTGTGAGTCTGACTTAGGTCGTCTGCATATATGTTATGGTTGTATAGCTTAGTGTTCTTTTGTGGAATTCCTAACAGTGGGAGAGGGGCCGTCTCTGACTCTTTCACCTGTTTTTGGGACCCTTATCCTCCTACTGGGTTTCCTCATCCAGCCTTGATATGAGGGTATGTGCCTAGTCTTAACTTAATAAATGTAACTTATTATTCAATGTTTGGTTGATATCCCTGGAAGGCCTGCTCTTTTCTGAAGGGAAATGGAGGGAATAATGGATCTGGGAGAGGGGGGAGGTAAAAGGGAGGGAGAGACTGGGAAGAGAGGAGGGAGGGGAAACTTCAGGTGGAATGTCATATATGAGAGATAAATAAATAAATAAATAAATAAATAAATAAATAAATAAATAAATAAATAAATAAGCAAACAGAGCATAGAGGCGCATTCTCAGCTCTTGGAAGGCAGAGGCAGGTGGGTCTTTGTGAATTCAATACCAGCCTGGTTTACAAAGCAAGTTCCAGGACAGCCAGGACTATTACACAGAGAAACTCTGTCTTAAAAATCCCAAAAGAAAAAAAGAAAGAAAGGATAGAAAGTGGGTCTTCTTCCCACTTCAAATGATTAAAGAAAAAAAAAGTCCTTATAGGAACATGCAGCCACTTGGGTTTTAGTAAATTCCAGATGTAGTCAAGTTGACAACCAAGAATAGCCATTACAAATATTTGGTTTTTCCCTATGACCTTGGCCTATCTTGACTCCAGTGCTTGCCCACCCAATGAGTGTCAGGTATAGGTTCCATCTCATGAAACAGGCCTTAAGTCAAAACAGATGTTGGTTGGTTACTCCAACAAGTTTTGTGCCATTATTGTGGTAGTGTCTCTTGCAGGTAGGTCACCATTGTCCATCAAAGGTTTGTAGCTGGGCTGGTGTTTGCCTTTCTCACTTGGGAGTGTGCAGAGTACCTCCTAGTACCGTGGACACTAGTCTGTACCGGTAAAGGCTCTATAGGCATTAGCTCAACTTCTATGTTTTCAGTGAGCTGTGTAGGTGTTGTCTTCAGCAACAGAGCCTTACTGTCAGTTTGACGAGAGCAACCAATAGCCTTGGAACTTGCCTGGGTTCTTTGGAGGTTCCCATGGGACCCCTTTGATTAACAGCTCAATTAAATGTAGCCAATTCCTGGTACTGGAAGCTATATGATGATAAGAGATGTCCAACTGGGGCTTTGTCTTCCCCACTATTTGGTGATTTCATTTAAATTGACTTAATATGTATATATTTTAGGAGGCTTCCACTGTACTAGGTTTTCATTTGTTGTTTGTTTGTTTGTTTGTTTGTTTGAGACAAGGTTTCTCTGTGTGGTTTTGGTACCTGTCCTGGATCTCACTCTGTAAACCAGGCTGGCCTCGAATTCACAGAGATCCACCTGGCTCTGCCTCCCAAGTGCTGGGATTAAAGGCATGTGCCACCACCACCCGGCATGTGTGAGTTTTGTATCCTGCTGCTTTGCTAAAAAGTGTTTATCAGCTGTAGGAGTTCCTTGGTGGAACTTTTAGGTTCACTTATTTACTATTACATCATCTGAAAATAAAGATACTTTGACTTCTTCCTTTCCTATTTGTATCCCCTTGGCCTCCTTCAGTTGTCTAATTGCTCTAGGGAAGACTTCGAGCACTGTATTCAATAGGTATGGAGAGAGTGGACAGTCTTGTCTTGTTCCTGATTTTGGTTTCTGATTTTGGTTTCTTTGCTTTGAGCTTCTCTCCATGTAGGTTAATATTGACTGTGGACTTGCTGCAAAGAGGGAAAATGGTCTGTAATTCTCTTTCTTTGTTGAGCTAATTCCAGAACAGCCAAGGCTACCAAAGAAACACTGTCCTGGGGGGGGGGGGGGGGGGAGAGTAAGCATTGGTCTTACAGAGGACTTGAGTTTGGAGTTTGATTCCCAGTACCCACATTGGGAGGCTCACAAATGCCTGTAAATCCTACTCCTAAGGGATCTGAGCCTTTGGATTCCTTGGGCACCTGCACATACACACAAATTTTTTTAATTATTTTTATTTTATGGTCATGAGTGTTTTGCCAGCATGTATGTCTGTGCACCACCTGTTTGCCTGGTTCTCATGGAGGCCAGAAGAGAGTGTCAGATCCCATGGAACTAGAGTTACAGTTGTGAGCCACCATGTGGATTCCTGTAACCAAACCCCCCGCCCTTGGCAAGAGCAGCAAATGCTCTTAACTGCTGAGCCATCATTCCGCCCTATACATACATTGTTTTCTTTAGATCGAGCTTCCAACCCAAGAGAAGGAGAAGTGTGTTGCAGGCAACAAAGCCGAAAGGAGCTGGAGATCTGAGGAGCACTTTGACATCAGACATGGAGATGCAGAGTTTGCAGATTACCCAGCGGGTTTTCAGTCTTGCTTTGGTCCAGTGTTCCCTCACTGTGCTCCCTTTCCTCCATTTTGGACTGGTAATGTGTATCCTGCGCCGTTGTATATTGGAAGTATGTGATCTGCTTTTTGACTTTGATTTTACAGGGCTTACAATTAAGAGATTGCTGAGAGTCTCAGAAGAGATTTGAACTCCAGATGTTTGTACAGTGTTGAGACTATGGGGACTTTTGAAGTTGAACTGAATGCATTTTTGAATTATGATATGGCTACAAGCTCATGAGGACCAAGGAGTGGAACATGGTAGTTTGAATAAAAATGGCCCCCATAGGCTCATATATTTGAATGCTTAGTCATCAGGGAGTGGCACTATTTTAAAACAATTAGGAGGTGTGGCCTAGTTGGAAGAAGTGTGTCACTGAGGGTCAGCTTTGAGGTTTCAAAAGCTCATGCCAGGCCCAGTCAATCTCCCTCTCTCTCTCCCCTTCTCCCTCTCCCTCTGCCCCCCACCTCCATCACTGGATCAGGATATAGCTCTCAGTTACTTCTCCAGTGCCATGAGTGCCACCATGTGTTAATCCCACTCAATGAGAGTTAAGACAATTACCCAAATTCTTTGGTCAAATTATGCAAGCTTCGGGGCTGGAGAGATGGCTCAGAGGTTAAGAGCACCGACTGCTCTTCCAAAGGTCCTGAGTTCAATTCCCAGCAACCACATGGTGGCTCACAACCATCTGTAATGAGATCTGGTGCCCTCTTCTGGCCTGCAGATAGACATACATGCAGGCAGAACATTGTATATTAAATAAATAAATCTTTAAAAAAAATTATGCAAGCTTTATTTTCAGTCAGACAAGGCTGTCTCCCTAAGGCAGGCTTTGAGAAAATAGCATCAAACACAGGAGACGGTGGGGTTTACATTAGTCCCCAAACTGCAAGGCTAGGACATTTTCAAGGTTTTTTTGTTTTGTTTTGTTATGGTTTTTTTTTGTTTTTTTTGTCTTGTTTTTTTGTTTTTGTTTTTGTTTTTGTTTTTTTGGTTACATAGAAACTTAGCAGAACATTTCAAAGTTACTTGACAGAACATCTCAGGGTGGAGGTTAGGGTAGAGGGAGTGGACCATGTTCCAGAAAATGGGTCAAGACATGGTCAAACCCAATTTTACAGAAAACAGGAATGAACTTATCCTACTTTGTAACAAGATGGCTTCTAATCTTAAGATGGAGTCAGGCTGGTCCATCACAGGCTCCCTGCCATGTTGACAATAGACTAAACCTCCAAAACTGTTAGCAAGCCCCCAATTAAATGCTTCTTTTATAAGAGTTGCCTTTATCATGGTGTCTCTTCATAGCAATAGAACAATGACTAAGACAAGCAAAAGAAAAAACCAAGATTCATTCACCCATTTATTCAATAAGAATTTTTTTTTTTCCGGTTTTTCGAGGCAGGGTTTCTCTGTGTAGTTTTGCGCCTTTCCTGGAACTCACTTGGTAGCCCAGGCTGGCCTCGAACTCACAGAGATCCGCCTGGCTCTGCCTCCCGAGTGCTGGGATTAAAGGCGTGCGCCACCACCGCCCGGCTTCAATAAGAATTTGTGTGGGGTGTGTATGCTTGTACACCCAAATGTACATGCTCATGTAAGTGTGCCTGCATGTGAGCAGAGGCCACAAGTTCACACTGCATGCTTTCCTCTATCATTCTCTACCTTAGTTTTTGGGAGAGGCTCTCTTACTAAACCCACAATAGCTAATTCAGCTAGACTAGCTGGTTAGTGAGATCCAGGGATCCTCCTGTTTCTGTCCTTCAAGTTTAGAATTATAGATGTACAGCATTATACCCTGTTAAAAACCTGGTTCTGAGGCTCAAAACTCAGATCCTTATGTCTGCATGGCAGAGGCTACTCACTTAGCCATTTCCTCAATCCCTCAAGCATTTCTTTTTTAAAAAAAAAAAATATGTATTTATTTTTATTTCATGAGCATTGATTTTGCCTGCATGTGTGTGTCTGTATGAGGGTGTTAGATCCTTTGGATTTGCAGTTACAGACAGTTCCTTTGTAATTGGAGTTAAAACACTTGTAAGCTGCCATGTGGATGCAGGGAATTGAAACCTGGTCCTCTGGAATAGCAGCCAGTACTCTTAACCACTAGCCATCTCTCCAGCCCCATCCTCAGCATTTCTTTAGCAAGCAGATTCTGTGACTAAATTGCTGAGCAAAACCAAACATGGTCTCTAGCCCCATGTCTATCATCATCTAACAGGAAGACAACAAAACATCGCTCAACAGCTGAGGGGATTATTTAGTGGATAGAGTACTTGCCTCGTGTGCACAAAACCCCAGGTTTAATCCTTCACACCATATACAACTAGTGTAGTAATCCCAATACTAAGAAGGTTGGAAGCGAGAGGACCAGAAGGTCAAGGTAATCCTATGTCCCAGGCTGGCCTGGGCTATATAAAAGCCTGTCTCCAAAGCAAGAATCAACAATGAACAAATCACATAAACATATGAAGCTGAGAATGAGCTACAGAGTGCTTTGAAAGATTGTGATGGCACCACTAATTTGACCAAGGACATTGTTTTCTCCAAGAATGTGGTGGTGTAGTTAAGAGCTGAAACATACGTTTGATTTAACAAAACAGGAAGGCTTATTCAAGTGACAGGAGTAGCAGGTGCAGGGGCCCTGGTGCCAATGGGAACACAGGGTTTGGGCTGAAGATCCAGTGAAGACTAATGCAGCAGAAAGAAAATGCATGATACCCCAGGAAGTGGTGGGGATAAGCACCTGCCTACTGCCTAAGGCCTTCAGGACTCTGCCTGAGAGTCCGCTTACCCTAGACCATGCTTGCCACCTGTCCTGTGATTGACAGATACAATCAGCATCACCTGCTTTCCTGCTCTTTGCCTTCCATTTGGGTTCAGCCAGTGGGAAGTTGTGTTAGGAGCCTGAAGGACAGGAAACTTGCCAGGTCACTGAGGGTTGGCTGCCTGGCCTGCCAGAGGCCAACACTGCTGGCAAACAGTCCTCTCCACGTAGCTGCTGCTGGGGTTCTAATCTGGAGTCCCATCAAGTGCTCCCGTACTGATGGCTCAGTCTCCAACCTGTAACTGTTGGGAGGTTTGGAGCTTTTTCAAGGTGAGGCCGGGTGGAAGGCAGTTAAGGGATGTGCCTTTAAGGGGGACAATGGGACTCCAGTCCCTTCTTGTCCTTTTCTCTGTTTCCCAGTGGCTAGGAGGTAAACAGAATGCTTGTGTCATAACATCCTAAGGCACCACATGGCCTAAGCAACAGGTCCAAGAAGCCATCAACAAAAAATCTCTAAAACTGCAAACCAAAGAGTCTTTCCTTCTTACAAAGCCCTTCTCTCAGGCAGCTGACACCTAGGTTTGGTTCCTAGCACTGACATGAAGCTCACAATCGTCTGTCATTCTAGCTCCAAGGGATCCAACACTGTCTTCTGACCTCCACAGACACCAGACACGCACATGAACTATTAAAGGGTAGTTCTGAGCCGGGCCATGATGGCTCAGGTCTTTAGTCCCAGCACTCAGAGGCAGAGGAAGGTGGATTTTTGAGTTGGAGGTCAGCCTGGTCTACAGAGTGAGTGCCAGGACTACACAGAAAAACCCTGTATCAAACAAACAGAAAGGAAGTTCTGTGTGTCTGACATGGAAAGGTCTCCAAGAACATGATTGTTTGTTTATTTTGGTTTTGTATGGTTCATTTTAGGAATTTGTGTTTGGGTGAGATTTGCTTGGTTTTTGTTTAGTGAGACTAAATTTTACTCTGTAGCAGGCTAGCCTGGAACTCACTATGTATCCCAGGTTGGCCTCAAACCCATAGAGATCCTCCTGCCTGGGCCTCCCAAGTGCTGGGATGACAGGTGGAAGCCACTATACTTGGAAGTATATACTTTAAAAAAAAATGTGTGTGTGTGTGTGTGTGTGTGTGTGTGTGTGTGTGTGTGTGTGTGTTTTCTGAGTGTGTCTTGACAATATCTAGGAACTACATCCTAAGCAAATGGTCTACCACTGAGCCCCTGCACTGCTTTGATTTTTTTAAAAATAGTTTTTCTTTGTGTGCATGTGCATGATGTGTGTGTGTGTGTGTGTGTGTGTGTGTGTGTGTGTGTGTGCATGTTCGTGTGTAAAAAGGTAGTCCCACGTGTGCCAGGCACACAGGACAACCTCAGATGTTGGTCCTTACATTCCACCTTGTTTGAGACACTGGCTTTGGTGTTCACCAATGCTTACACCAGACTAGCCAGCCCAGAGCTTCCAGGGAGAGTCTGAGAGTCTCCTAGCTCCACTTGCCATCAGATTATATGCACATGTGATGCCATGCTTGGCTTTCCACAGGTTCTAGACATTTTAACTCACATTTGTTAACACGAATTGCTAAACAGTCTTATTAATAATAATAAAAAAAAACTTGGAGCCAGAAATTGGGATGAAAGCTGAAAGATCAGAGAAGCAGAAGAAGCCACAGCCAACCTCACCTCGCCAACTCCTCAGCCGATCCTGTTTCCCCAGACTGAAAGCCTCTGAGTCCTCACCCCTGAGGGTCTCAGTTGAATTGCTGCTTAGTTCCTGTCTCCTCATGTCTTATAGACCGTTCTCCACCCAGCTCTTAGTCGGTAGAGCATGAGACTCTTAGTCTCAGGGTCATGGGTTCGTGCCCCACATTGGGCACCAAATGTAGATTTAACCATCTTATTAAATAAGAAACACAGAGCCAAATGCAGAGTTAATAGCACAAGAGGTCAGAGAAATAGCTAAGAGCTAAAAACCTTACCCTTCACTGCTGCTGCTGTCCTCCTCACCAAGAGACCTACTTCCTGTGTGTTTGTCCTTTTTATTGACTTTCTGTTCTGCCTTCCCATTGGTTGTAAATCCAACCACATGACCTCCTCATCACTGCCTGTCTGTACAGACCTCTAGGTCTTCTATGGTTGGTATTGAGATTAAAGGCATGTGTCTCCATGCTGGCTGTATTCTTGAACACACAGAGATCCGCCTAGCTCTGCCTCCCAAGTGCTGGGATTAAAGGCGTGCACCACCACTGCCCAGCTTCTGCTATGGCTTGCTATTAGCTCTGACCCCCAGGCAACTTTATTTATTAACATACAAATAAAATCATATTTCAGTACAAATAAAATATCACCTTACTAAGACAAATGCCGACCTCCCCAAAAGGAAACTGTTAGTGGATGTGAGACTGGATCAGTGGTTCTATTACCTGTGGCCCCACTTACTGGTGACATGGATCGCCTTGGCTCATTTAAGTGGACACAGTACCCTCATTTCCTGTCATTACATGAATGACTTCTATTGTAAAGGATCAATGGATGCACTAGTTTCTTATAGAAACACCTGCTACTTTTTTCCCCAGTGTTTTGAAATAAGGTCTTTTGTAGCCCAAGCTCACTTTAAGTAAGCTCTGTATGTAGTTTAGGATGGCCTTGAACGACTGACCCTCCTGCTTCTACCTCCCAAATGCTGGAATTACAGGCACAAACCATCACCACCACACCTAGCTCTGCCACTTTTTTATGTCCAACTGTGTTTTAGGAAAAAAAGTAATAATAAAATTACTTAGTGGAGTTGGCAAAGTAGACTGGAGAAAATCCTAGAAGCTGTGCTTTCTTGATCAGTTCCCAGCATGGGAACTCTGAACCAGGTCCCTCAGAGTCACCAGGGAACTAGCTTGAAAGGCAGACCACACTCCAGTGAGTGTCATCCTGAGACATGGGAGTCAGAAAACTGGAGAGCATCCTCAGGAGCTGCTGTGCCATATCAGAAGAGAATTCTTCAGTTTGCTATACACAGTTTCTTCCCTGCCAATAGAAAAGGTGTCCCCAGCGGGGTGAGTGTCTTCAACAGCCAAGAGTGTCTACATGGAGGCTTCTAAAATTTTGGTTTCAGAACACTTTTATACTCTTAAAAATGGCAGTGTTCCAAAAGAAATTTGCTCATATTAGTTATATTTATTGTTATTTACTATATTAGAAACAGAAACTGGGGCCATGGTGCGCGCCTTTAATCCCAGCACTCAGAAGGAAGAGTCAGGTGGATCTCTATGAGTTGCAGGGCAGCGTGGTCTACAGAGTGAGTTCCAGGACAGTCAGGACTACACAGAGAAACCTTGTCTCAAAAAACCAAAAAGAAAGAATGAAACAAACAAACAAACTAAAAACACAAAGAAACACAAAGAAAGAAACAAATAGAAACTGAAGCCAGGCCAGGTGTGATGGTGGGATGGTGGTGGTGGTGTACACCTTTAATCCCACACCCAGGAGGCAGGTGGATCTCTGTGAATTCCTGGCCAGTTGTTACACAAAGAAACCTTGTCTCAAAAAACAAAACAAAAAGCAAAAGAACAGAAACTGGGAAGTTTAAATAATTTATTCTTTTTTTCCCTGTGTTTTTGAGACAGAGTCTCACTCTGTAGCCCATGTTGGCCTCTAGAACTCTCTATGTTGACCAATCTTGCCTCAAACTCACAGTGATTCTCTGCGTTCTAAGTGTTCAAATTATAGGTTTATGCCATTCTACTTAGCTTGACTTTTTTGTTTGTTTGCTTGTTTTGTTTTGTTTTTTTAGAAAGCATCTCATAATGTTGCCTCAGCTGGCCTCCTCCATTCAGATTTTAAAATTTTTATTCTCTAAGATTTACTTTTATTGGAGCTGGGTGGTGGTGGCAAACACCTTTAACCTCAGTGCTTGGGAGGTAGAGGCAGGTGGATCAGTGTGAGTTCGAGGCAACCTGGTCTACAGAGTGAGTTCCAGGACAGCCAAGACTACACAAAGTAACCCTGTCTCAAAATTTAAAAAAAAAAAATTTTATCAGAGGGAGGAGCTAGAAAAATGATTCAGAGTTTAAGAGCACTTGTGGCTTTCACAGACAACCTGGGTTCAGTTCCTAGAACCCACATCATAGCTCACAAACATCCATAACTTCATTTCCAGGGGATCTACTGCCCTTTTCTGATCTCTATAGGTACCAGGAATGCTCATGTTGCACAGACAAAGCACTCATACAATAAAATATAAACACTAAAAAACTTTTATTTTGAATTACATATATGTATGTGTGTCTGTGTATGGGTATATGCACATAAATATGAGTACAGGTGTCCTTGGAGGCCAAAAGATGGTGCCAGGTCACCTAGAGCTGAATTTTTTTTTTCTTTTTTGGTTTTTTTCGAGACAAGATTTCTTTGTGTAGCTTTGCGCCTGTCCTGGAACTCACTTGGTAGCCCAGGCTGGCCTCGAACTCACAGAGATCTGCCTGGCTCTGCCTCCCGAGTGCTGGGATTAAAGGCATGCACCACCACCGCCCAGCCTAGAGCTGAATTTACAAGCAGTTGTAAGCCCCTATTTGGATGCTGAGATCCAAATGGGTCCTCTAGAAGAGCAGAGCAGCAAGCACTCTCAAGCACAGAACCATCTCCCCAGCCTTTTGTTAATTACTTTTAAAGGAACTGTAGTGTAGGCAGAAGTTTTCCCATCCCAGCAGCCACTTCCCAAATAACCGACATGAAGACATAATATTGCATATAAATGCTCAGCTAATAGCTCAAGCTTTTTATTAGCTAACTCTTTTTTATTTAAAGTTTTCTTTTTTTTTTTCTATTATCAGCTTGATACAGTACAAAATCTTATCCTAATAGTGAAATGTTTCACTGAGGCTTGCCCAGTGATTGAGTAAAACCAAAACTTATTATAAGCCACAGTCATCCTAGGGTCCTCCCTGCTATGTAGCCTCCCTGGTTCTGTGGGTTGCAGTCTGATTGTTCTTTGTTTTATATCTTTACTAGCTAACTCTTACATCTTAAATTAACCCATTTCTGTTAATCTACATTCTGCCATGTGGCTTGGTACTTTTTCTCAGTATAGCATGTCTACCTTGCTCCCTCTGCATCTGCTGGCAACTTCTCTGACTTTGCCCTTCTTCTTCCCATCATTCTCAGTTCGGCTTTTCTGTCTAACTTTATCCTGTTCAGCTATTGGCCAGTCAGTTTCTTTATTAAACCAATCACAGTGAAAAATCTTCACAGTATAAAAAAGGATTATTCTACTGCATTTCCCCCGGTTTGTCTAATAAAAAAAAAAAAAGAATGTTTTAACTTTAACACAGTAAGGTTATATACAACAAAAACAGTTATCAAGTGCCAGGGGGTGGTGGCGCATGCCTTTAATCCAAGCACTCAGGAGGCAGAGGCAGGTGGATCTCTGTGAGTTCGAGGCCAGCCGGGGCTACAGAGTGAGATCCAGGACAGGCTCTGAAGATACACAGAGAAACCTGTCTCAAAAAACAAAAAACAAACAAACAAACAAAAAACCCAAAAACCAGTTATCAAGTAAGAATTACAGTTACAATATCTAGTCCATTTGTATATGGCAAATTTAGAGAAAATACTCTATAATTTATCTTATCTTTGTGACTCTAAAGTTTTATACCTAATTTACCTTTAATCATAACTAAGGAAAACTTTGACTATGACTATCTAGTCTCCAACTCCATCAAAGACCCCAGAAGAGTGAAATGTTACCTAATGATGGGGACATCTGGTTGCCTGGACAATCACCCTAAGTTCTTCTGTAACATTGGGGCATCCAACTATGGCCTACAGATCTGGTATATCTGACAGACTTTTCTGTGAAGCAGGAATTTTGCAGGACTGTCCTACCTTGTCTTGGCAAAGTTTGGCAGCTGCTTTCTTTGCATCCAATTTGGACAGCATACTGTCAGCAGTAGAAGGAAAGGGCAGTGTCTTGCCCAAATGGCTAGTTTTTTTCCAAAAAGAAAACAAACTCCACATGGAATTTCTTTGATGCTCATAATCTTCTTTGAAGTAATTGGTGCTGCCAGGAGCAGACGTGTCTCATGTTAAGAAAAGCCTAAATTATTTAAACATTTTAAATGCCATAGTCTGTAGATCTTTAAAGTGTTTGAAGACTGTCTATCTATATAAATATATCTGTTTACCCTTGAAAATACACCTAATATGACTATAAGTTTGACTATTATAGATGACTATTAATTTTTATTTCTTAATTATATATTACATTTTTAAATGAGTTGCATAAACACAATATCCCAAACAAGAGTAGAAACATACATACAGTATAATAGAAATAACTTTAAATTTGACTCAATAAACCAAAATCCATACCAATTTAAAATATCCTGAGATTAATAGCTGTTTTTGGATTAAAGTAGATTCAACAATCTACTCTTTTATCTTATTGTTTCTGTATCCTATCCCCCTTTTTCCTTTAGAAAGAGAACTTTGAACTTAATTCCTTTGTTCAGCTTTTTTCCTGACTATAACCAATAACAATTTGTAACCAACCCTCCTTAAATGATGATAAACATCCATAACCAATCTTTTGAGAATGCAGACATCACTCTCTATACTACTTCCTGTTGTTTGTGGGTATTGTTATCTTTGTGACAACCTTGAGAAAATTGGAATAATAATGAAGTTCCAGCTGGAGTAGTTGGTGAGGCTGGACCATCTCAGCCAGCAGCCTTGAAACTGTTTTGGATGCAGGATCACCTGCGCCATCAATTTTCATTGGTGTCTGGTCCCCTTGCTCTGAAAATACATAAACTTTTAAAGGTAACATACTTATCTGCATTAATATAAGTATAGACTGTGCAATGTACACATGTCAGCCAAAGATGATTTTTTTGTTTTATGTTTGGGCAGGTAAAATATACATTACATCACATATCTTTCTTCTGGGTTTATTTCTCTGTGTTTGTAGCCAGAATTTCAGGGGATCTTCCTCAATCAAGCCTGATTTTCTTTAACCCAGAATGAATCCACAGCCTCTCATTTCCTGTGGAAATAAAAGCAAAACCTCTCCCCCAAAGTAACACAACTTTTGACTTAAATTTTGAAGTCAAGATATTTTAAAAATATGTAAGTCAGTTTGATCTATCAGCTTTCATAATCTAGTGTTCCCTAGCAGCCAAAATGTTCAAAGACAACACAGTAACATACAGAATCCAGACTCTCTGTGTATTTTTCATCTTTATGAGGTTTCTTCTTTTATATTATTTTATTCCCTCTTTTCCTCCCCCCACCCCACCCCTGGGTTTCTCTGTAGCTTTTGAGCCTGTCCTGGAACTTGATCTGTAGACCAGGCTGGTCTCAAGCTCACACAGATCTGCCTGTCTCTGCCTCCCGAGTACTGGGATTAAAGGCATGTGCCATCACCACCTGGCTTAAAACTATATTTTTAAGTCTATGACTGTATATGATCTTTCTTTTCTCTCTCCCAAGCCTATGTGTATTTTTAAACACATTGTAAACCAAAGAGTTTTTTTTTTATCTGAATCTGTCTTTACTGCATATCTCTATCTTTTTCTGACCACAAGAGCCTTTAAACTGCTAAGTGGTGTGGGTAGGACCAAAGCAGTGGTTTTGGCAGCTGGCTCTGCCCCACTCCTTGGTTCCCTGAGAGCCTAGCTTTGTGGCAGAGGTACCAGCAGGAGCCATGTTTACCACCCCAGCTCTGGAGAGTTTTTGTTTCCACACTGACACCAAGTAGTATGCCACCCACTGCTCATAAACCCCATTTAGGTGGCACAGCCTCTTAAAAAAGCAGGCACAGTTTTTGCTGCTAATGCTGGGTCAGGAAGCCATTTCTTAAAGGAGCCATGTCTCTGCTTGCTGTTGGAAAACAAAGCCTACCCAAGAGTTTTTTGTTTTGTTTTGTTTTGGTTTTGGTTTTTTTTGCTTTTTTTTTTTTTTTTTTTCTGTTTTCTGCTTTATTTGGTGAACCTGGAAGAGTGGGGCCTGAAAAAAAATGAGATGGACTAAAACACTGGTTCTCAATCTGTGGGTCTCAACCCCTTTGGGGATTTGAATTACCCTTTCACAGAGGTCACCTAAGACCATCCTGCATATTAGATAATTTTCATTGCAATTCATAATAGTGGCAAAATTACAGTTTTGAAGAAGCAACGAAATAATCTTACGTTGGGGGTTGCAGCATTGGAAGATTGAGAAGCACTGGATTAAAGTCTCGTGTAATAGCCAACTTTATTAAGAGCATTAGACAATTTATACTTGAGGGTTAGGAGGAGTCACCTGAGTAAATTTTACAATCACAAGGACAAGCCACATGCAGCAAAACCACGTTTTTCCATAGAGGCCTGTGAATAACAACAGCTGAAGTCCACTCACTCCTGACTGCTACACCCAGGAGGAGCACGAAAACACATTCCAAGACAGTTCTGTGTTTTGAAAAAACAGATCACAAGACTCTTGTATGTTTTCTCACAAGCAATCAGACTTCTCACACTACTCCATTCTTGGACTGTGTTCCAACAGGTCTCTGAGTTCAAGGCCAGAACAGTTTATTTAGCGAATTCTAGGGCAGACAGGGCTGTGTAGTAAGATTCTGTCTCAGACAATCACAGCAACAATAAGCAAGCAACTGTATTTATAAAAATATTAGAGCATGTTTCTCCCTAAATGTTTTCAATGTATTCCACAATAAACATACTAATGTTTTGTTGTTGTTGTTGTTGTTGTTGTTGTATGTGTGTGTGGCTGGAGAGACAGCCGTGGGTGCTGGGAACCAAACTCTTTTATTTTTGGTTGTGAGCCTAGCCTTTAACGGCCTTTAACGGCTGAGCCATCTCTCCAGCCCCAAGAAGCTGAGTTTAACTCCATTTTTGTGTGTTTAAAATCTTTTTTAAGGCTTTTTCAGGCTTTATGTATATGTACATGGCCCTGGAGGTTGGATGCCATTTGTAGGGTTTTCCTGTCCTGATTGCCTGCTCCCAAATAATCATTCAGAGGCTTAATATTAATTACAAATGCTCAGCCAATAGCTCAGGCTTGTTACTTACTAGCTTTTTAATCCATATTTCTCATCTATGCTTTGCCACATGGCTCATGGTGGCTACCTCATTTTCTACATGTCCTGCTTTCTCAGTAGCTGGCTGGTGTCTCCTCTGACTCCGCCCTTCTTCTTCCCATCTTTCTCCTAGTTTGGTTGTTCTGCCTATAATTCCTGCCTGGCTACTGGCCAATCAGTGTTTATTAAACCAATCCCAGCTACAAATCTTCACAGTATCCACAGGATTATTCCACTAAACTATAGTAAACTAGGCATGATGGCACACAGCACTCTTGAGGCAGAGACAAAAGGTCATTTTGAAGCTTGGCGGTGGTGGTTCACATCTCAGCACTCAAGAGGCAGAGGCAGGGGGCATCTCTATGAATTTGAGGCCATCCTGGTCTACAGAGCTGTAGCTGTTCCAGAACAGCCAAAGCTGTTACACAGAGAAACCCTGTCTCAAAAAAAAAAAAAAAATCATTGTGAGTTTGAGGCCAGTTTTGTCAACATAGCAAATTCTAGGCCAGTCATGGCTCCATAATGAAAGCCTGTCACACACACACACACACACACACACACACACACACACACACACTAAAAAAAAATACTCATATCATGCTGATTTCATTTATTATTTGTTTATTTCTATTATTGAATGTGTGCATGGCACGTGTGGGTAGGTATCAGAGGACAATTTTGTAAGGGTTGCTCTCTCTGTCTACCTTTACATGGCTTCTGGAAGTTGCCATGCTTGCTTGGCAGGCACATTTACTTTATGATCTGGCACTCATGTAGATTTAAATAACACTATTTTGTTTGCTTGTTTTGGGTGTTTACGGTTTGGGGAAATTCTTTTTGAAATAGAGTCTCATGTAGCCCAGCTGGTCTCAAACTCATTATGTAGCTGAGGCTGGCCTCCAATTCCCAATCCTCCTCTCATGTGCCACCAGCAGGTATTAACGTGTCCAGCTTGAGAAGACTGGGAGACTGGAATCGTTCTGCGGTTCTGTAATCTCAGGGCTGGGCTTAATCGAAGACAGCTGGATGCTCATCTCTGCACTCTGGCTCTAACTGCACATGACATTCTGATTGAATTATATGAACACAATCTGTCCTCACATGGATATGAAGCAGGGAAAGAGAGGGCCTCACAGACCCCCCTGAAGAAGTCTCCAGGATCCCAGCGGCCCTCAGACCACAGGCTGAGAACTCTGTGCGAGCAAACAAATCATCTTAATACAGATAGAATTGTGTGGAAGTGAAGACTGAGAACTCTGAGAGGGGAGGGGCTGAAGAGATGGCTCTGGGTGGAGATATTTGCTGCCAACCCTGATGACCTGAGTTCAATCCCCAGGACCAGTGTGGTAAAGGGAGAGAACTGATTCCTACAGGCTGTCCTCCACATGCATCAGGACACTGGAACATGGACATGCACAGACAACATACACACACACACACACACACACACACACACACACACACACACACACACGCGCATGCGATGGGTAAATAAATGCTTCAAAACAAAACTGAGCCCTGCTAGTAGTGGGGAGATCTCTCTTAGTTGACTTTCATACCGCACTTTAGAAGGGAAAGTTGGCGATGGAACAATGGCTCTTAGTTTAAGAGCACCTGCTGCTCTTGCAGAGGACCCAGGTTTGATTGTTTGATTCCTAGTGCCAGCAATCATCTGTAACTCTACTTTCAGGGGAGCCGATGCCATCTTCTGATCTCTCTGGACACCAGGAACACACGTGGTACAAAAACATACATGAAGGCAAGGCACTCATGCACATAAAATTTAAAAGTCGGAAAAAAGGGAGAGAGGAAAAACTATGTCAGTCTCTTCCAGCCCAGGAGAAAACTTTACCCTGCCCATTTGTTACATGTGTACACACACACACACACACACACACACACACACACACACAGACACACACAGCCTACTGAATCCATTTATTTTGCTTGTACGTGCATGTTCCCAGGGCTGACCACTTGGGATTGAACAATTTATGTGAGAGCTCGTCCCTGGAGGAGACTGACCCTCCCCCCTCAGCAGCCACTGACCACCTGTAGCTCTTCATCCACAGATGGGACCATGTGGGATTTCCACATATCATGTTGGCATGTTGACTCATGTCCTTTTGCTGGTTTATCCTGGCCACTGTATTGTTGGAAGTTCAAGGGTGCAGTTCCTTGTTGTTACATCCCAGCTGCTGCCCGCACTGCTGGCTCTTACAATCTTTCCAACCCCTCCGTGATTTTCCCTGAGCCTCAGGGGTAGGGGTCGTGTTGTAGATATATCAGACGGGGTTGGGTAACCCACTGTCACTTACTCTCCGCATCTTGGCCGGTTGTGGAGCTCTGTAATAGTCCCTTTCTGTTGGAAAAAGAAACTTCTTTGATGAGAGGTGAGAGCAGCATTTAAGGCCAGGCCAGAGCTCGGGATGTTCTGCCTGTGCTGGGCCTGGGGTTAGATAGCATTTCTTTTTCTTTCTTCCCTTCCCTTTTTGGGGTGAGGGGATAGAATCTATAGTTCATTACAGACTCAAATTTGAGACTTGAGATCTGTCTGCCTCAGTCTTCAGAGGGTTAAGGTAACAACAGGCCGGGGCCGAGAACATAGACTAAAGATGGCTCCTGCCTCTAATCCTGGCTCTTGGGAGGCTGAGGAAGGATTACTGAGAGTTTAAGGCCACCAGGGACTACAGATGAGTTCCAGGCCTACAATGTGTGATCCTGTTTCAAAAGCAGGAAGGGACGGGGGAGGTGCATTTGGGAGGCAGAGGCAGTATTGCTGTGAGTTCAAGACCAGTGTGGGCGACATAGTGAGCTCCAGGCTGACTGAAACAGAGAGACCTTGTTTCAAAGTTCAAAACACTGCTCTTGTTTTAGCAACCACTCAAGCCCTGAGAAATGTCCAGGGAGGAATGCTGAGGACTAATCTTTAACTTTATCTTTGACGCTGGGGATGCAGCCAAGGCACTATCTCCTCTTCTTCACTCCCAGTCCTCCCTGTGTCCTCCTCCTCCCCAGTCTTCACTGTGTCCTCACCCAAGTCCTCACTGTGTCCTCACCATAGTCCTCACTGTGTCCTCCTCCTCTCCAGTCCTCCCTATGTCCTCCTCCTCCCCAGTCTTCACTGTGTCCTCACCCCAGTCCTCACTGTCTCCTCTTTCTCCTCAGTCCTCCCTGTGTCCTCCTCCTCCCCAATCCTCCCTGTGTCCTCCTCCTCCTCAGTCCTCCCTGTGTCCTCCTCCTCCCCAATCCTCCCTGTGTCCTCCTCCTCCTCAGTCCTCCCTGTGTCCTCCTCCCCAGTCCTCCTTGTGTCCTCACCACAGTCTTCACTGTGTCCTCCTTCTCCCCAGTCCTCCCTGTGTCCTCCTCCTCCCCAGTCCTCACTGTGTCCTCTTCTTCCTCCCCAGTCCTCCCTGTGTCATCCTCCCCAGTCTTCCCTGTGTCCTCACCACAGTCCTCATTGTGTCCTCCTTCTCCCCAGTCCTCCCTGTGTCCTCCTCCTCCCCAGTCCTCACTGTGTCCTCTTCTTCCTCCCCAGTCCTCCCTGTGTCATCCTCCCCAGTCTTCCCTGTGTCCTCACCACAGTCCTCACTGTGTCCTCCTTCTCCCCAGTCCTCCCTGTGTCCTCCTCCTCCCCAGTCCTCACTGTGTCCTCTTCTTCCTCCCCAGTCCTCCCTGTGTCCTCCTCCTTCCCAGTCCTCCCTGTGTCCTCCTCCTCCCCAGTCCTCACTATGTCCTCCTCCTCCTCAGTCCTCCTCCCCAGTCCTCCCTGTGTCCTCCTCCTCCCCAGTCTTCACTGTATCCTCACCCCAGTTCTCACTGTCTCCTCTTCTCCCCAGTCCTCCCTGTGTTCTCCTCCTCCCCAGTCCTCCCTGTGTCCTCCTCCTCCCCAGTCTTCACTGTGTCCTCACCCCAGTTCTCACTGTCTCCTCTTCTCCACAGTCCTCCCTGTCTCCTCCTACTGCTGAGAAAGTCATCCAAGTATGGAAAGTGGAAAGAACACTTCCCACATCCAAGTTTCCAGCCATCTCAGAGTGACTCGGACTCAGCTGCTCGCCACCCTGCTGTTCACCCTTGTCACCCATTAACAAGTGGACCTGTGGCCACACCGAACAGATTTTCTTCTCTGTCCTGTCTGAACCTGTTTTGCATAAATAGACAACCAACTCTATAGCATCAGCTCACTGACATGGAAGGTTAACTATCTGGCCTGGCTTAAGAATGATTTGCACAGGTCTAACTTAGTAAATGGCCCCCAGACCCTTTCACTCGCAGGAATGGGCACAGCTACTGCAAAGTGGAGCTTTTCTGTCTCTCTGGCAGTGGGTCAGGCCTTGCTCTGCAAAAGCAAGGCAAGTGGGATGAGCAAGGAGACAAGGAGGCCAGGACCAGGCTGGGAAACAGAGCCCTGACAGAATGGCAGTGGGGCCAGGACCAGGCTGGGAAACAGAGCTCTGACAGAATGGCAGTGGGGCCCACGTTAGCCAGGGACAACAGGACTTCACTGACTAGACCAAGCTAGCCTTAAACTCACAAAGGTTTGCCTGTCTCTGCCTCCCAAATGAACCACCACGACCAGATGGAGGGATATGTAAGATAATACCATAAGCAAAAAGAGATGGCTCCATGGGTGCCTGCTGCCAAGCCTAAGGACCTGAATTTGACCCCCAAGACCCATGAAATAGAAGAAGAGAACCGACTCCCAAAAATTGTTTCTAGACCCCTGAACACATACTGTAGAACAAGTATGTCCCACACTAAATAAATTAAATAAATTAATAAAATTTTTAAAGAGAGAGAGACAGACCGACAGACAGAGACAGAAAGAGAGAGAGAGAGAGGCGAGTGTACCAGCTCTGGCTGCTTTGCACAGACTGGGTTGGAAGAGGAAACAGACTGGAGAGCTCCTTGTGGCACAGAGTGATAAATAAGGTTTTGGTTTTGTTAATATTTCACTTTATTTGAGACAAGGTCTCACTGTGTGACCCAGACTGGTCTGAAACTCATGAGGATCCACCTGCCTTTGCCTGAGTATGCGGTAGGAGAGCGAGAAGGGTGGTCACAGCAGCTGGGCAGCTCAGTGTGAGAGCACTAGCCTAGCTGTGCCAGCCCCTTGGTTCCATCCTGAGTGTTGTAGAAAATGAAATAAAAATGTCAGCTCCCTTTCATCCTATGCTTTTTTGTTTTGTTTTGGTTTTTGTTTTTTTCTGGTTTTTCGAGACAGGGTTTCTCTGTGTAGCTTTGTGCCTTTCCTGGAACTCACTTGGTAGCCCAGGCTGGCCTCAAACTCACAGAGATCCACCTGGCTCTGCCTCCCGAGTGCTGGGATTAAAGGCGTGCCCCACCACCGCCAGGCTCATCTGATGGTTTTTGTTTGTTGATTTGTTTGTTTGATATAGTGTCTGATGTAGCCCCAGGCTGGCCTCCAACGGCAACCAAGGATGACCTTGAATTTCTGATCCTCCTGATTCCAATTGACTCCAGAAGAGTTAAAGGCACAGACATTTTGCCCGTAATTTTTTATGTTTATCTCTTTGAAACAGGGTCTTACTCTAGACAAGGCTGGCCTCACACTTGAGGTTATCCTTCTGCTTAGGCGTTCCTGAGGCTGGGATGACAGGTGGGAGCCACCACACCTGGCTTGATCCATCAATACCAGTAGACCAGAAACAGCTCACCTCTGGACTTCACTACAGAAAAGATCCAGAGCTACCCTTCGCTTCCGTGGGAAGCAGGGCGTGAGTCTACTAAGGGGAGAGTTTAATACAAGTTTAGCCCTGGAGAGGTTAGAAAGCAGGCATCCAGGAAAGGTGAAGAGGCGCCCAGGCGTGGCTGGAGGCTTCTCAGGAGGTAGAGCCCTGGAACTGGGTGGTTTCTGAATAGCTCAAAGGGTTGCTAAGGACGTGAATGGTCACAGGGTGTGGTTCACTACTGATAAGGTCACACCCCAGGTCACCAGCCTTGCTCACTGAACTTCAGGTGTTTTTACAGTAAACAAAAGCTGATAGTCCTGTTTGTGAAATTCCTGGAAAATATGAGAAGAATCAGGCTCTAAATGTCTGACCTCAAGCACAGTTCACTGCTGTCTTAATCTTTTTTTTCTCCCAGATTTATTTGTGTGTGCGTGTGCGTGCATGTGTGTGTGTGTGTGTGTGTGTGTGTGTGTGTGTGTGTGTGTGTGTAGAGGGGTTGCCCTTGGAGGCTACAAGAGGATTCCCCTGGAAATGCAGTTACAGGCAGTTGTGAGGCAACTGCTGTGGATGTGGGGAACCAAATTCTGGAAGGAAGAGCAGCCAGTCTCTTAACTACTGAGCCATCTCTCCAGCCCCTATTTTAACATTCTTATTTAAAACATTCCTATATAAACCAGGTGTGGTAGCAGATGCCTTTTTAATTCCAGTACTTGGGAGGCAAAGGAAGGCAGACCTCTGTGAGTGAAAGGCCAGCCTGGTCTACATTTGAAACAGTAGCCTCAAAACAAACAACCAAAACCAAACAAATCTGTATAAAAGGAATCTTGTCTATCTGTCATAACTTTTGCAGCAAATGTTAATTGTGCTCCAATCTGTGATTCTCAAGCTGCTGGTAGACTCCAACCTGAGGCCAGAGAAGCCTCTTCCCTTCCTATGTTTCCTTAATATCTATCCCCTGTCTTTCTGTCCTGCCTCTGACCTGCAGTATTTGAATAGAGCCAATTGGCCAAAAGTTCCAGAGAACTAAGCTCTCTAGAACTTTCCTTCCCTCTCTCAGGGCACTTTCCTCTCTGGCAGCCTAAAGTCCAACTTTGTTATTAAGGGCAACCACTTAATGTCTTTAACAAGCCACCTTCCCACTAGCCCCTCACTTCCAGTTATGGAGAAAGATTTGGGCCCTTTCCCTGAATCCACATATTCAAAAGCTAATCTCAGGATTTCAGAGGGTGAATGTATTTGGACACAGGATCTTTGAAGAGGTAAGAGGTTAAAATGAGGTCATTAGCTGGGTGTGGTGATGCATACCTTTAGTCCTAGCAATAGGAAGGCAGAGACCAACAGATTGTGGTGGTGGAGGCCAGTCACGGCTACATAATGAGACTCTGTCTCAAAAAAAAAAAGCCGGGCGATGGTGGTGCATGCCTTTAATTCCAGCACTTGGGAGGCAGAGCCAGGTGGATCACTGTGAGTTCAAGGCCAGCCTGGGCTACAGAGTGAGTTCCAGGAAAGGCGCAAAGCTACACAGAGAAACCCTGTCTCGAAAAACAAAACAAAACAAAACAAAACAAACAAACAAACAAAAGTCATTATTGATGTATCCCAATACCCCAATCCAGTATCACTGGATGACAAAAATAGACAAAGACAGTGAGAAGACCATTCGAGGACACAGAAGATGCAAAGAAAAAACCATCATGGACTAGGACTAGAGCATAGTAATGGAGTAATTGCCTAGCATGTATAAGGTTCCAAGTTCAATTCCTGGCACTGAGGGTATGGGCGGTGGAAACAGGTTTGTTGGGCATGGTCACACACACACACTCACACACACCATGGCTATGATCCAGCAATTGGGAATTGAGGCAGAAGCATTGCTGTGAGTTTAAGACCAGCTCATAAACATATAGTTCAACACTAGCCTGGGAGCCAGGTGTGGTACACTCAGGAGGCAGAAGCAGGCGGATCTCTGTTGAGTTAAAGACCAGCCTGGTGTACAAAGCAAGTTCCAGGACAGCCAGGGCTGTTACACAGAGAAACTCTGCCTTGAAAAACCAAAAAAAAAAAAAAAGGCCTGGGATATTGCAAAAATCCTGTCTCAACCCCCTCAGAGGCTCTAGATCTAGTACACAGCCTTCCTCTGAGGAAGCAGGGCACTGGTGGCCTTCAAGGGCTGCAGCAGGGGAAGGTGGGATACAGCAGCCATCTCAGCTGTGCTGACATTACAGCTGGGTCTGTGTGGCACATGCTTTGATTCCCTTCCTGGTGCTGGAGTAGGTTAGGCCCAGCCATCTGTTCCCTCTTGCCCATCCCCTGGAGGTCACGGGAAAGCATCTCAGAAATCTGGAGACAGTGGCACCTGTAGCCGTGGTGCTGGCTTCTAGTCTCCTCCACAGAACCCACTCATGAAGTGGACGATGATGGCATGTTATTCTTTTCCCTTAGCCACGCTGTAGAGCAGATCCCAGGCCTCTTGCACCCCGAGCTAAGCATTCTGCCACTGAGCTGCACCCCTACATCTTGGTCTCTCCTCTGGCTGTACAAAAGGATACACTCACAGAACACTGTTGGGCACCTGGAGCCAATCGGATTTTCCCATCTTTCCTTTTAGTTTTTAGCATACGTTCACTGGTGAGAAGCCAACGGTCTTTGAGCTCCTAAATGTGTTTTGGTTTTGTGAAACAGGTCCAGGGTTTTACACTTTAGCCCAAGCTGGCTCAGAACCACATATGTAACCAAGACTGATTCAACTTCCTGAGTTATAGGATTACAGATATGGGTCACCACACCCAACTGTGTACAGTAAAAAAGAAAAATTATTTCTACGTATATTTTGGTTGTGTGTGCAGGCAAGCATACACCAAGGCCAGCATCCACAGTGGGGCTCTCAAGTCATCAGACCTATTTTTACCCACTGAACTGTCTTGCTGGCCCCTACTTCTAACTTTGTGTATTTGAGAGAATAAAAGAAGATTGTTTTCTTATGTGATTGGCAATTTTTAAAGTGACACACCACATCAAAGTGTTTAAGAAAAGTTATAAGCTGTGTCTGGTGACAATAGGCCATTATCCCAGCTATCCAGAAGTCTGGGGCCAGAGGAGCCCCAAAAACTTGAGGTTAACCTGGGCTACACACTGAGTTCAAAGCCACTGTTGGATATTTCAGATCTTGTATCAGGAAAAAAAAAATGCTTGGGGTGTAGCTCAGTAGTGCTTACCTAACATTCACAAGACCCTGGGTTCAACTCCCAGTAACACGAGGGAAAAAAAAAGATTTATTTTTGCTGGGTGTTGTACTGTATACATCTGTACTTCTACCAGTGGAAGTAGGACCTACAAGTACTAGGTCCATCTGGGCTATATTACAAAACCCTACACTTGTTTATTTGTAAGGGGATCTCACTATGTAGCCTTGGCTGGCCTGAAACTGGCTATGTAGACCAGGCTGGCCCACAAGCACTGGGATTAAACGCATTTGCCACTATACTGTCTTAAAAGCAAATAAATAAGTAAATAAGTAAGTAAATAAATAAATAAATAAATAAATAAATAAATAAATAAAAGGTTTTTTTCTGCTCTCTGGTAAAGGTGTGTCAATATAGCCTAATGTAGTAAAATGACTGTACTGGGTTTTAAGTTTTAACTTTCCTTAATGTCATTCCTGATTGTAACACTTGTAACACATATGGGCTAAATCTCCAGTCCATGCAAGATAAAAATGACAGCTCATGCTCATGTTTTCCCAGTGTTGACTTTGCTTATTGGAAATATCAAGGTTTATTTGTTGAAGGAAAACCCCATGATTTTATAGTCTGCTTGGCATTAATTGACATTAAAAGAATGACCAGAGCACTGCTGAGCATGGGCAAGGTTCTAGGTTCCATTCCCAAGAAGGAGATGGAAGAATAAAACAGCCTTCAGTAGGAAAAAAAACTTCAAAACCTAGGCAATTAGAACAAGAGGGAGGTGTGGCTAGAAAGATAGTTCCTGGGGTAAAAGTGCTTGTTGCTCTTCCAAAGGACCCAAGTTTACTGACTTCCCAGCACCCATGCTGACTGTTTTACAACACTCTGTAATTAATTCCAACTCCAGGGGACCCAATCCCCTCTTCTGGCTCCAGTGGGCACCTGCATACTGGTGAATAAAAACAAAGACGAATAAGTAAAGGTCGTTTTTTAAGTCGGAGGTGGTGTTGCACACTTTTTTAATCCCAGCAGTACAGAAGCAGAGGAATCTGAGTTTTCAGCCAACATGGTCTACATAGTGAGTTCCAGGCTAGCAAGGCTACATAGTGAGACCCTGTCACAGGATGGGGATTCGTTCCATCCCCAGCATCCACATGGTAAAAGAAGAGGACTCCTACAAATTGTCCTCTAATCTTCCTACTCCCACAGTGAAACAGGCCTTCCACCCCAAAATAATAAAGTTATAAAAAAAATTAAAATTTTGGTGCATGCCTTTAATCCCAGCGTTTGGGAGGCAGAGGCAAGCTGATCTCTGTGAGTTCAAGGCCAGCCTGGTCTACAAATCGAGTTCCAGGACAGCCAGAACTGTTACACAGAGAAACTCTGTCTGGAGGGGGGGATTAAAATTTATATACTCAAAGGCAGAGGATTGTTAATACCATTGATTAAAGACAGGAGCAATGTTTCCCTCTGGAAAATTATCTGGCTGTAAAGAACTAGTAATAATGAAAAGATAATAACCACACAATAAAGGCCTGTCTCGTTAGATTTTAATTTTTAACAAGGTAGGACTTCCATTTATACCTTGTATTGGTAGTACCGTTACAAAGTAATAAATATGAAAGACCATTCTTCAAATGTAAAGATGCTAATTGAATAAGCTCATTTTCTATCTTTAATTTAAAAACTATTTTTATCCAAATTTAAGATGTATAGAAGTTATAGAATCTCAAGAGAGGGCTCCAAGAGAGAACTATATAAAGGCTATTTTAAATGTAAAATTGCAAATGTACAAAATTTACATCTATACATATTGCAAATAATGTGGCCTCATACCCCTGTCAGGAGGCAAAAAAAACATTTCAATAAAGGCTGGAATTTAAAGACAACAAAACTACTTTACTGATGAACTATTTGGTAATTTTAAAAACTTTAAAATAATTTTTTTTAAATCTAGGGATATTGGATAGAAATGTTCACAAAATATTCATTGGCTAAAGTGCTGTGCTCGAACGAAAATTAAATGTTTTTAATCTGTCGTTCCGCTGTTGTATTGTAAGGGAGTATTTCAAATAGTTAAGTGCAGTAACCCGGCGTAGCACCGCAACCCAGCAACTGTGGCCATGTCACCTCTAAGTGTGTGCAGTTTGGAAGAACAGAGTTGGGCATTGTTAAAACAGCGTCATGGTGTCGTGTGGGGACGTTCGCATCATCTGAATAGGCGAGTAGGGAGAAGGGTCCCGCCGCGGTCCCCTCGGCAGAAAAGCTCTGGGCGCAGAAGCGTAAGGGGCGCTGCGTGACAGTGCCAGTATGTCCGCGCCATTGTGAGGTCGGCGGCGCGGGTCTGAATCACTAGGACTTCTCCGTGGGGCGGACGATCGTCGTCGCGGGCCCTCCGGCCGAGGTCGGATTCGAGTGGAGGACAGGTGACCGCGGGGGGCCGGATCCTTCCGCGTCAAGTAGTGCGCTGTGCGCTTCCGCGAGCCCACGGCCAGCGTCGGAGACCGCGGGGCCGGCTCCCAGCGGATCGGGGCGCGCGCGGGCCCGCGAGCGAGGCGGCCTCGGGCAGCCCAGGGGTTGGAGCCGGCCTGCGGACGGCAGGTGTCCGCCCCGCCCCCACCGCCGCGGGCAGGAAGAGGAAGCGGAGCGGCCGGGCCCCAGGGCCACCCGCAGGGCCTCGCGGGGCGGGGGCGCCGGAGCTACAAGAGGCGCGTGACCTAGTTCGTCCCCAAGTGGACTTGACAGGTTGTCAGCTTGGCTCCCCGCCCCCACCGCCTTCCGGGTCTGGCTCCTCCCCCACCCCCGCGCTCCGGGGCTCTCCCAGCTATTGGCCTTGCCCAAGCCGCACTCCCAGCCATTGGCTTCGCCCCAGAGGCCACGCCCCCATCCAGCTCGCCATGCCATTGGCCACGCGTGCCCAGGCCGCTCTCCCTACCATTGGCTTCGTCCCAGAGGCCCCGCCCCCAGGCTAGCTCGCCCTCCCGTTGGCCTTGTGCCCAAGGCCGTACTTCCATTGGCCGCACCCCGCCCCTCTTCTGGCCTGCTCCCCTATTGGCTCTCGCTCCAGGCACCCTGTCTCCTACGGCCAGCGGCGGATTCCAGCTGGTCGCTGTAGAATCTATTCCCGCGGGCATTCCCTGTCTGGGTCGACTTCTCTCCTTCTTTGATGTATCTCTTCCTGCTTTCTGTGGGTTCTGGGAGAGCCCGGGCCTCGATCCCAGGTCCCCGGCCCCAAACTCGGGGTGCAGCTGCGATCGCCACTTGCCTCTGGACCCCGCCCCGCCCCTTTCTACTCATTCTCCTTCGTCACCCCACGCTTTAATTCCGTCATGCATCTCCCTAACCTCCGCTGAGTGGAACAGACCTCAGCGAATGTCAATACCAATATTTTAATTGGTTTTGGTTCTTAAAAGGAAAAATTTGAGCAACTAGATAGATGGCCCAGATCATTCAAACATACTGAGGGCATTTTGTTGGTGGTGTTGTTATTGGTGGTGATTTTCTTTGGGTGTGTGTTGGGTTTGGAGGGTATTTTTGAGACAAGATCTCACCTCTCAACTTGCAACTGACTGGTTTGGAACTCGCTATTTACGTGGTAAGGGGTATGTGCGCATAAGTGCAGAAGCCAGAAGAGGGCGTGGGTTTCTCGTGAGCTGCTGATTGTGGGCGCTGGGAACTAAACTCGGACCTCTGCTGGAGGAGCAAATATGCTTAACTGCTAAACCATCTCTCCACTCTGGGATTTAGTTTTAATTTTTATTTCATGTGTATGGTGTTTTGGTGTATGTGTTTCATGTTTATGGTGTATTGGTGTTTTGCCTGCATGTCTGTGTGAGACCCCCTGGAATTGGAGTTACATAGTCGAAAGCTGCCATGTGGATGCTGGGAATTGAATTCAGGTCCTCTGGAAGAGCAGCCAGTGCTCTTTACCTCTGAGCCATCTCTTCAGGCCCAGGATTTAGTTCCTAAAGTGCCAAATGAGACTGCAATGACCAAGTTTGTTACTCCAGAAATATAGGCTGCCTTTCCTGGTAAACAGCCACATTTATATTCTTTATACAATATTGAACTTAAAGTTTGCATGTGTACTTTTTACAATTGAGATAGCTTTTTAAATCGTTTTTGAGGGTAAAGATAAACTGATAAAACTGCATACATGTAATTTGGCCTCCAAGAGAAACCTTATTTCAAAAAACTCCTAGCTCTTGAGACGCTGCTGAGTCAGAGGGGGTTACAGATTCCAGGCCAGTCAGGGCTGTGCATTGAGACCCTGTCTACTGGGGGTTGTTTTAATCTCCATGGTAGTGCCTGTAATCCCTGCACTTGGGATTTGGGGACAGGAGTTCAAGGTCAGTATGAGCTATTTGGAACCATCTCAGAAACCAAACTGCTGCTGGGTGTGGTGGTGCCCACCTGTGATCCCAGTGCTAGGGAGGGTGAAATAAGATCTGGAGTTTAAGGCCAGCATGGGCTACAAGAGACCCTGACCTACACATCCCATCACTCCCCCCCCCCCCCCAAAGAGAGGTGGGTAGGCAGGAAGATACTAGTAACTTGCTCAAAATGTTGAAGTTGAAGATCTTGTGTGCATCTGGGTCAGGCTCCGGATATGGCTCCATCAGGCTCATTAATTCATTCCTAATGACGGAAGTGGGCTTTCCAACAGCCTTTCAAGCTGACCCACAGGATCCTCATAGTGCCCCATCCTGGCCCAGGAGACCCTGCTTTGTAGGAACCTGTCTGGCTGCTGACTGCTGTCTAGGCACGCTGAAGAGCCTTCAACTCGGCAGTTCCCATCTCTGGAGGCTTGCACTCATTGATTCCTGGCCTGTCTGGAGCAGCATTTCTTCAGACTTCTCAGGTAGCTCAGCTCGAGTGTCAGCTGTAGCTGAAGCAGGTCCTCTCCCTGCCCCCAACCAGGTACTTTCTGTCCTCTCCCAGTAACTTCCTTCAAAGCATGTTGCACAGTCTGAAGTCTTCTTTGTTTACTTACTTAAAATGGCTGGTTCCCTTTCTCCCTTCAAGCTGGGCCCTTTCTGTTTCCTAGGGCAGGTGCTTAACAAATGCTTAATGAATAAGCAAATGGCTCCATTAGATGTGATCCAATGAACAAGCAAACTGGTCTTCCTGTTGGATGGGTCCCATGGTGTAGACACACCTGTAAATAAGAATTGGGAAAGTAGCTATTCTTGTAAACAGTTTATGATTCTTTGATTTTCTTACTTTATTTCCTGCTATTTCTTGATGAGCAGAGTAAGAAGCAAGGCCTGTTAACTCAAGGACACCCTTTTGCCCACTTTTTTTTTCAAGCTGTGCACAGACTGCAGAGTCTGACCTGGCCCTGGCCCTGGCCCCAGGTGGGCAGATACTTGGCAGGCAGCCCCTTCCCCCAGGGCAGCTCCAAGCTCTGCTGGATGTCGGTTCCAGTGGGGGAAGGGAAGAAGTCTAGTTCCCAGGGACGGTGCTTGGATCCCAGCTGCAGCCCTGGAGGTGGTTAAGTGTCACCCCACAGGGCTGGAACGCAGAAAAAGAGGCTCCCCCCCTCTCTCCCCCAGCACCCTTTCAGTGGCTGGACCTGTCTGCTCTTTCTGTGCACACAGGCTATTGCACAGGCTTTGGCTAGGAGAGCTTTATAGAGCAGCTGTCCCAGAGTTTAAATGTAGTGCTAGTACTTACTACCTGCCCCAAACATGCAGTGGGAGTTCGGTGACTGCACATTGACTTTGGGTCTTGCCTGTGTTGTCAGTTTTAGGGGTACAGACATGCACTTTTATTTGCTCACAACTATCCAGTCCCAAAGCTGGGTGTGTGGTGGCACATATCACCATCTAGTGATGTACCCCCGGTAGAGACAGGCCGATCATGAGGTCAAAGCTAGCCTCAGCAGCCACGTGAATTTGAGGCCAGCCTGGCTTATGTGAGACCCATATATATATATACCAAAAACAAGCAAATGAAAAGTAGAGGGAAAACCAAACCATCTCAAACAAGAATCAAGTGGTTGTGGGAGGTGGGGAGGATCTGGGAAGACTTGGAGGAGGGGAAACCATGAAAAATCTATTTTCAGCAGGCAGTGGTGGCGCACGCCTTTGATCCCAGCACTTGGGAGGCAGAGGCAGGTGCATCTTAGTGAGTTTGAGGCCAGCCTGGTCTACAAAGTGAGTTCCAAGACAGCCAGGGTTACACAGAGAAACTCTGCGTGGAAAAACCAAATAAATAAATAATAAAATAAAAATAAAATCCCTGTGGGCATCCCTTTAGGGCCACAGAGAAGCTACCAGGAGCCATGGAAGCTAAAAGTTTCCTTCCAAGTCTGTCATCATCATGTTGCCCCTGTCTAGGGATGGACCCAGGGCTCCCTGTAAGCTCCGCAAGCACTCTGGAGTACACCTCCAGCTCAAAGGTGCCTCTTGCACTCCAGGCCAGAGTTCCCCATGCTTGGAGAATGGGAAGTGTTGAGTAGATCACGCCCTGGGGTGGGGTAGGGACAGGGAGGGACCTGTGTGCAGGATAATCACGTGGTCCTCTTCCTCTAGAACTGGGAGCCTACTGTGGGATTTGAATAGATATTCAGCGCTGGGTGGTCTGTATCCTTGAATGCCGCTAGAATAGTGGAATGGAAGAACTAACAGGTTCTAGAATTAGCCCGTCGCTAACTGGCTCAGGTTCGTAAACCACTACTCAGCACTAGCTTTGTAATTTCAAATGAATCAAACTGGAGAATTCATACAGTTTAGAACTGGAAGGGTTTTGGAAGTCACATTGCATAGTTATTCCTAGAGCAGGCTTGGGAACTGACAGCCACCCCCAACACCCAGATTAGTCTCAGTTTCTTCCTCTATGAAGTGGGGCTGATGATAGTGGTCTTGCCTAGTCAGGGTTGGTATGAGAACTGGATGCGGTCCTGTTTCTGTTCAGACTTGGGAACATGGTCGTGCTGTGGTTACTGTTGGAGTGCTGGGTGAGGAGGAGGAAGGAGCAAGCACCTGCAGTGCTGAGCTTGCCTGGCTGCAGTCCAGTGCCCGCACTGCCTGGCTGCAGGAGTCCCCCACCCAGACCTGAGGTGAAGGTGGTGGTACCTGCAGCTGAAGCGTAGCTCTGATTGTCCCCAGGAAGGTAGGTACGGGAAGGAAGGCTCTCAGGATGAGAGTTGGTTTAAGAGTTAGCCACACACCAAGGCTCTCTCTCAGAACACCTGGTTTGGGAGGACATGTCATTCTCAGGAAAGGGCAGCCTGCTTCAGGGTATTTTGTGTTTTGCCTTCCTGGGCTAGTTTAGTCTTTTAGAAAGAGTTACCAAAAAGATTGTCCCTTGAGAGATCTGCGAGGGGACTGCCTAGGTATGGTGGAGAAAGCCGAAGAGGACTAGAGGAGGCCGTGGACTCTGGTGTGTCCCCCTTGGATGCCAAGGGGCAGAACAAGGCGGAGTGTGGTGTGGCTCTGAGGTGGTTTTGGCCTTGAGGACATGAACTTGAGTCCACCCTCAGTTCAGTGCAGCTATCCTAGGCTACATCTCTAGCTGGATGGACCTTCATGGAGGGTTCAGAGTGCGGGAGGAGAGAATCCTTTCTGCGACCCTCATCACCTCCAGAGCCACTGAACTTACCTTACTTATCAAAAAAAGAGAGAACAGAGGGGAAAGGTTTTGTAAGAACATTTGAGAGCTAACTGGAGAGCCGCCAAAATGGTGTCTCTGTCTAACACTAAGTTAATTTCAAGGTTCCCTCGAGGAACCCATACTCACACCAGGCATGTCTCCGTCATGCCATTCCTTTCCTTAACCCCCAAATTTAAATATATATATCACACCTTTAATCCCACCACTCGAGAGGCAGAAGCAGGCAGATCTCTGGTCTCTATAATGAATTCCAGGCCAACCAGAGCAACATAATGAGGTCCTGTCTCAAAACAAAACAACGTCTGTAGAGATAGCTCAGTGTTGAAGAGCATTGGCTGCCCTTCCAGAGGACCGGGGTTCTATGTCCAGCACCTACATAGTGACTCACAACCATCTATAACTCCAGTTCCAGAAGATCTGATGCTCTCTTGTGGCCTCCCTGGGCACAGACATACATGGCAAGTAAAAACATATAAAATAAAAATAAAATATAAAATATATAATACATACATATAAATACAAATAAAATACATATAAAAGAAAAATAAACCTTAAAAATAAAAGGGCTACCAGGCCATGGGTGTTAGTGCACACTTTTAAACCCTTCACTCCGGAGGCAGAGGCAGGTGGATATCTCTGAGTTCGATGCTAGCCTGGTCTACAGAGCAAGTTCCAGAACAGCCAGGGCTACACAGAGAAACCCTGTCTTGAAAACAAACAGTGCTGGAGAGATGGTTTAGTGCTTAAGAGCTTTGCTGCAAGCCCAGCAGTGGTGGCATACACGTTTAATCCCAGCACTCTGGAGGCAGAGGCAGGTAGATATCAGAGTTCAAGGCCAGCCTAAAGTTCCAGGACAGCCAGGGCTGTTACACACACACACACACACACACACACACAAACCGTCAAAAACAGCACTTGCTGCTCTTGTAGAGAACCTAGGTTCAAATCCCAGCACACACAACCATCTATAACTCCACATCCAGAACATCTGATGCTTTCTTCTGAACTGTACAGACTCTTCACAAGTGTGATATACATACATACATACATACATACATACATACACATAAAATAATTCATTTTTTAAAAAGATTTGGGACTGGAGAGGTGGCTTAGTGGTTAGGAGCATTTGCTATTCTTGCAGAGGATCCAAGTTCCCATCCCCAGCACCCACATGGTCTATTACCACCAGTTCCAGGGGATCCAACATAGCAAGTTCCAGAACAGCCAGGGCTATATAGAGAGACCTTATCTCAAAAAAAATACATTTTTTTAAATTTTTATGTTTATATTTGTGTTTGTGAGGCCATTTTTTCCCCTGGAGCAGGAGTCACAGGCAGTTGTGAGCTACCCAAAGTGGGTATTGAGGACAGAGCTTGAATCTTCTGGAAGAACAGCAAGCAATCTTTACTGAGCAATCTCTATTAAAAATATCTTTAATAGGCCGGGCAGTGGTGGCGCACGCCTTTAATCCCAGCACTCGGGAGGCAGAGCCAGGCGGATCTCTGTGACTTCGAGACCAGCTTGTTCTACAAGTGAGTTCCAGAACAGGTTCCAAAGCTACAGAGAAGCCCTGTCTTGAAATAAAATAAAATCTCCAGCTTGGTCTACAGAGTGAGATCCAGGAAAGGCACAAAGCTACACAGAGAAACCCTGTCTCGAAAAACCAAAAAAATAAATAAATAAAAATAAAATAAAATAAAATAATCTTTAATAAAGTCTCCAACTCTGCTTCAAAACAACTAGGCCTGGATTTTTTTTTTTGTAAAAGTTACAAATCCCATTTTGGCCTGAAAGATGGTCCCTGAAAGATGAAGGGACCTCCTCGGGCTGTGTGAGTGTGACAGTTTGAGAGTGACAGTGTGGAGCTGTGTTTCTGTCCTCTCACTTCTAACAATTCTAACAAAAGCACAGGGACTGAGCCTGTAGGCCAGTTCTACTTCCTGCTGTAGACAGGACCATTTGCAGAGTCCATATAACTTTATAACGATCCTGAAGGACCCAGGATGCTCTGCTCATTCAATAGGCTGACACCATATGTCAGTCACTAAGTCACCACGGCCAACAGAAGCATGGAACCCTACTTTTCCAACCATCCTCCATCTAAGTTTCTATTTTCTTCCTACCCTCCTTCCTTATCTTCTTTCCTTTTTTACTTTCTTGTTATTTTTTTTTTAAGATTTATTTACTATGCTGAGCAGTGGGCAATGGTGGTGGTGCATGCCTTTGATCCCAGCACTTGGTAGGCAAAGCCGGGCAGATCTCCGAGTTGGAGGCCATCCTGGTCTACAGAGTGAGTTCCAGGACACCCAGGGCTACTCAAAGAAACCCTGTGTCAAAAAAAAAAAAAAAAAAAAAAAAAAAAAAAAAAAAAAAAAAAAAGAAAAGAAAAGAAAAGAAAAAGATTTATTTTAATTTATTATGTGTTTTGCCTTCATGGATGCCCATGAACTATATGCAAGCATGCTTGGTGCCTGAGGAGGCCAGAGAGGGTATCAAATCTCCTGCACCTGGAGTTACAGACAATCGTGAGCCACCTATGGATGCTGGCAACCAAACTCTGGTCCTCTGCAGAGCATGCAGTGCTCTCAACTGCGGAGGCAGTCCCATTTTCTTGCTTGTTTTGAGACAGTTTCTCATTCTGGCCTTCAGCTCTCTCTGTAGCTGAAGATGATCTTGAACTCCTGTTTCTGTTAATATTCTGACCCACCCCATTGAAACCCCGCCCCTTGGAGTGTAGAAGTCTCTTCTTTTTTTTTTTTTTTGTTTTTTGTTTTTTGTTTGTTTTTTCGAGACAGGGTTTCTCCATGTAGTTTGGTGCCTGTCCTGGATCTCGCTCTGTAGACCAGGCTGGCCTCGAACTCAGAGAGATCCACCTGGCTCTGCCTCCCGAGTGCTGGGATTAGAGTGCTGGGATTAAAGGCATGTGCCACCACCACCTGAGAGAAGCCTCTTCTTAAGGAAAGACTCTCCACTCCCACAAAGTGTGCACCCCTCGACTCCCCCACCCCTCCACCCCCACCCTCCCCCGTCTCTCTCTCTCTCCACTCCCACAAGGTGTGCACCCTTTGAGATACCACCCCCACCCCCACCCCACCTCTGTCTCTCTGTCTCTGTCTCTGTCTCTCCTCTTGTCTCCACTTCCACAAGGTGTGCACTCCTTGACCCCCACCCCATCTCTCTCTCTCTTTTCTCCCTCTTTCCTGTCTTCTCTACGTCTCTCTATTATAATAAACCATTTTTGCTCGGATGTATCGTCTGGGTTGTGAATATCCACCCACGGCCCTGCCACCATGCCCGCATGGAGTGGGTCGCCCGCCAGCCCACCGCTGCATCTGCCCAGCATGCCAGCATGTTTCCCTGCACGGACGAGATATCCTTGGATTCCCCGTGTAATATATCAAACAGTTTCACCTTTCCCAAGACTGCTGGGAGTGGTTACTAGCCTGTGACACCACACCTGGCAGTACATATTTATTGTGGTACTGTTTCGATATTTTTTGTTATCAATGACATTTTCACTCTCCTATAGTGCTGGTCATGGCACTGGAACAAAATGGAAACCCACACATAGGAAAGTTCACCTTCTGCTGTGGGTTCATTCTTTTGAAACTAATTTCAGTAACATCTGTGTATATTTTGAACCGTTCTATTAAGTTCCGACAATTAAGGCAAGTACGGATTTTTTGTTTTGAGATTAAAATCTAATGGAGAAAGCATCAAAAGTAGTTTTGCAAGCTTTTTTTTTTAAAAAAAAAACAAAAACAAAACACCATGAGAACACTGCTGCAGTCTGGCTACCTTTTGTAAACAGTTAACTGATAACATTGCGTTACCATCGACATGAAGGCAGGAGTGAAGTATGAATAGAGACATTTTGCGTCTCATGAGGCCCTGGGAGCGTGTCTGACCGAGCTCCTTCTCTTCTGGAGAGATGCTAGTGCAGAACCTGGGGTGCCTGCTAAGAGGAGGAACTCAGGGAAGCAGCTGCAGCAGGGGCCCTTGCCCCTCATTCTGGAGTCTGTGGACACAGGAAGCCAAGAGTGCTGAGGGGTGTGTGTGTGTGTGTGTGTGTGTGTGTGTGTGTGTGTGTGTGTGTTAGAGAGTGTCACCTATGAACATATGTGTCTCTTCCCTGTTGTCTGAAAAATGCAATTTCCTGAAAATCTTTTTTTTTAAGCATAGAGTCTGAGAGAGAGTCAAAGACAGGACCTCATGCTGACCAGGGCAGCCCTTTGCTGACTAAGCTCTCTCAGCCCTGAGACTTTTTTTTTTCAGTTCTTTGAGAGTTTCATTCAACATGTTTTTTGTTTGTTTGTTTGTTTTGGGGTTTCTCCGTGTAATATCTCTGTCTGTCCTGGAACTCAATTTGTAGACCAGGCTGGCCTAGGATTCAAAGATTCTCCTGCCTCTACCTCCCAAGTGCTGGGATTAAAGATGCGCACCACCACACCTGGCTTCATACGTTTTGATCATTACCTCCAGGTTCTTTCCAGACCCACCTCCTCCCTTGTCCTACCCACAAAGCTTTGTGTCCCCCGCCCCCCTTTTTTAAAAATTATTTCCTTTTTTTTTGTTTTGTTGTTTTGTTTTTGTTTTTTGAGATAGGGTCTCTCTACATAGTCCTGACTGTCCTGGAATCACTGTATAGACCAGGCTGGTCTAGAACCCACATAGTCTGCCTGCCTCTGCTTCCCTAATGCTGGGATTATAGGCAGGCACCACCATCCCTGATCATCCCTGATCACTATTCTTTTTTTTAAATCTTTCAAGACCAATTTATGGTGCCCAAATAATCTTGGCTGTGTGGTCTTCCACTTCAGAGTGGTCAGCTTCTCAGGGGCTATGCTCTTAGAGAAAACTGTCGCTCTCTATCCTGGTAGCTAACAGTGACCAGTAGCTTTTCAGCTAGGGGTGGGGTTTGTGCCCATCTCATCTGTGCATGCTGGGATTTGGTCTGGTTTGGGATTCCACAGATCTTGTGCAAGCTGTTAGCACTGCTGTGGTGAGTCCATTTGTGCAGCTGTCCTGATGTGTGTGCAGAAGACACTGTTTCCTTGGGGTCAGCTGCCTCTAGTGCTCACACTCTTTCTACCTCCTTCTGCAGTGATCGCTGAACCTTGGCAGGGCTAGTGTGATATGTATGTTCCTTTCAGGGCTGAGCACTTTTCAGTCTCTTATTTACTGCACCTTGGCCAGTTGTAGTTTTGATCACTGTGTTTATCACCATCTACTGCAAATAGCAGCTTCTCAGAGGAGGGTTGAGAGACACATTGGTCTATGAATGTAATGAAGATTCACCAGGAGTTGGTTTAATACTATGTCAGTATAGCAGTATAACAGCAGTAACTTCTACCATAGGACCTAGGACTTGACCAGCCACGGGTTCTTAGCCACGTAATGGTGGCAGGTGTGAGTTTCATCTTGTGGAGCTGAACTTAAATCCATTCAGAAAGTGGTTGATTACTTCCATGATTTGTTTATTTAATATCTATCTATCTATCTATGAGGTCTGGAACTTGCTATGTCTTTCAAAATGGTCTGGAATTCACAAATTCACAAAGATCATGTCCAGCGTTAGGCAGGTAATCTTTTTTTTTTTTTTTTTTTTGGTTTTTTGAGACAGGGTTTCTCTCTGTAGCTTTGTACCTTTCCTGGAACTTGCTTTGGAGACCAGGCTGGCCTCGAACTCACAGAGATCTGCCTGCCTTTGCCTCCCGAGTGCTGGGATTAACACTCTTATTATTCTTAACAACTGAGTTATTTGCTATCCGCAGCCCTTGTTCTTTTGAATTCTGTCTTTCTTGATCCCTTGGCCTATACACCGAGTGTTTAGCCTGTGAGGACAGGCAAAGGATGCTGGAAAGGAGCCTTTCTGTGGTAAGGAAGGGCTCTTGAGAAGGATCTGCTTAGATACCAGGGAAGGGACAGGTTAGCCTCTGCCTCTAACTTGTTAGACTGTGCTATTCTCATTCTCTCCCCCCCGACACACACACACCATTTAGGATGCATAACTTTTTTCTTCATGACTGCAAGGATTTTGTGGATGGACATTTGGAGACGATACATTCTACTACTAAACTGGGCTGCCATCTCCACCAGGTCAGCCTCCCGTCTCCCTCTTTTTCTCCTAACACAAGTTCTCATTCTTGTTCTGTTTTTCTGCATCTTGTCATCTCCTTTCAGCTCATCACACAGAGAACTCACAGAGAGTGCAGCCATGAGAGTGACACCGGGAAGGACCTGGGAACAGAGGCAGGTCCACTAGAATGGGACGAGCCCCAGGCATTGTCCCGTCTAGGATGGAAGAGAAGTACATGTCAGAAGAGGACATGGAGCCAACCAGAAGGCAAGGCCTGAGAACTGAGGTCTGGCAAGGAGACCTCCATTCTATAGCTCCAGAACCAGATGTGGATCTGCCAAACTGAGGTGAAGTTCTGGCCCACTTCTCCATTGCCAGTAGAAGACATCTGAGTCCTATGATGGGACACTGGTGCAGACATCACTAAGGATCTTTGCCACTCTGGTTTCTAGAATGATACAGACACAGTGGTGTGGAATTGCTGCCCAGATCAATGCTTG
The DNA here is from genome assembly GCF_949786415.1 of Peromyscus eremicus. Classification (NCBI taxonomy): domain Eukaryota; kingdom Metazoa; phylum Chordata; class Mammalia; order Rodentia; family Cricetidae; genus Peromyscus; species Peromyscus eremicus. The sequence goes on along the minus strand of NC_081418.1, from coordinate 60,493,050 downwards.
CTTCTCAAACTCTAAGCTGTCCATCAGCCCCACAGGTTGACAGTGGGGGCAGATCAGTCCTCGACAGTAACCGACGCTCACACTGCTGCTTCTCGGTCAAGCATGAAGTATAGAGCACTCAGGGGGCAGGCTGCCAAATGGAGATGGCCATCAGCCCAGGCTAAAAGAACCTGAGATCCACAGGGGCATTGGCAGGGTGTAGAAAGCTGCAGCGTTTCCCAGCATGCACAAGGACCTGGGGTCCATTCCAAGAGCCTCAAGAGAGAGCGGGGAGTGAAAAGAGGCAGAACTGAGATAGCAGCATTTCTTGCGAGCGGCACTCCACTCAGGCCCTCTTCCCTGAGCCCTGTCTGCAGCTGCCTGACTTGCCACCACCTTGACTCTTGTTTGATATCACCTGCCCTTGGGGGAAATTTGTGTTCTTTTGGTTATGCCGACTCTGGATGCCTGAAGATTATGGCCTTGTGTGGTGCTATATGCCTGTAATCCCACTCTTTGGAATCTTAGAATTATAACTAAAATGAGGAGCCATCTTTATATTGTTACAAAATAATCATGGCTCTTTTTCCCACATTTCTTTATTGCATGTGTGCCACAGCAAGTACATGGTGCTCAAGGACAATCTGTGGGAGTCAGTTCTCCCCTTCCGTCCCGTGCGTGGGTTCTGAGGGCAGACAGAAGTCGTGTCATTAGGCAGAAAGCATCTTTACCCTATCTTGAAAAAAATGGAGGACAGGGGAAGGGAAACCGTAATTAGAATATATGGTATGGCCGGGTCGTGGTGGCTTACACCTTTAGTCCCAGCACTCAGGAGGCAGAGGCAGGCAGTTCTCTGAGAGTTCAAGGCCAGCCTGGTCTACAAAGCTAGTTCCAAGACAGCCAGGGCTGTTACACAGAGAAACCCTGTCTTGAAAACAAACAAACAAACAAACAAACAAGCATGGGAAAAAACTATTTTCAATTAAAAAAAAAAAAAGGAAGGAGGACAAGGAAATAAATACCTAGCTAGGGCATGATAGCTCAGGTCTGTAATTCCTACCACTAGGGAGAATGAGGCAGGAGGATCAGTTAGGCTAGCCTGGGCTACATAGCGAGTTCAAACCTAGTTGGGCCACAAAATAAAAACTTGTATTGGAACAAAAAACTAAAAACTGATAGCAATAGCCAGGCGGTGGTGGCACACACCTTTAATCCCAGCACTTGGGAGGCAGAGCCAGGAGGATCTCTGTGAGTTCGAGGCCAGCTTGGGCTACCAAGTGAGTTCCAGGAAAGGCACAAAGCTACACAGAGAAACCCTGTCTCGAAAAACCAAAAAAAGAAAACTAATAGCAATAATTTAAATTTTTATTTACCTTTATTTTTATTGTTTTCAGACAGGGTCTCACCCTGTAGCCCTGGATGGCCTAGAACTTACTATGTAGACCAGGTTGGTTTTAAAACTCACAGAGATCAAGCTGGGCGGTGGTGGCACACGCCTTTAATCCCAGCACTGAGAGGCAGAGGCAGAGGCAGGTGGATCTCTGTGAGTTCAAGGCCAGCCTGGTCTACAGAGTGAGTTCTAGGACAGGCTCCAAAGCTACACAGAGAAACCCTCTCAAAAAACCAAAAAATCTCACAGAGATCTGCCTGCTTCTACCTCTCTAGTGCTGGAATTAAATTTGTATGCCACCAGGCATGGCTGAAATGTTTAAATTAAAAAAAATGTTTGAGATAGGGTCTCATGTAGCACAAGCTAGCCTCAAACTTGCCATGTAGTCAAGGATGACCTCAGACACCTTTATCGTCTTCTCATTTCACATGTCCTAAGTTTTTCTTTTTGACATTTGTGTGTGCGTTTGTGTTGGGGAGGGGTCACGTGTACAGGAATGTGTGTGTGTGTGTGTGTGTGTGTGTGTGTGTGTGTACATGTGTGCTCCCACGTGTGCCAGGGCATGCATGTGGAATTCAGAGGACCACTTTGGATAGTCAGTTCTCTCCTTCCCCTGTGTTGATCCCAGGGATGAAATTCATGTTGCCGGGCTTGGCACAAATGCCTTTACCTGATGGGCTGTCTTGCCTGCCCTGGGGCCAACACACACACAAAAACGGTTTCAAAGAACCATTTTGAAATAGATTTTTCTCCCTGATCACAGGACTATGCCTCTGATAATGTCCGTGATAGAGATGCATATGATTTGGGCAATACAGTGATGGGTAAGGGAATGGGTTGCTTAAAAAAAAAAAGTCCTCACATTAGTTAGAAAAGGGTGTTGGAGCCCCTGGAGTTTACAGATGATTATGGGTTCCGAGTGTTTGGAATTAAACCCAGGTCCTCTGCAAGAGCAGCCAGTGCTCTCAACCACTGAGTAATCTCTCTATCGTGATTTCTAATTTTAAATTACATACATTTAATGTAGACTTTGAATATAAGTGTAAGGGCTAAGAAATAGGTGCTCAGATAAAACAAAAGAAAGTCACACCCCAGAGCATGGGCACGGACTTCTCAACCGTCAGTAACTTCAGTTATAGGAGACCCAGTACCCTCTTCTGACCTCTGTGGGCACCAGGCACACATGCAGTGTACATACATGTAGGCAAAACACTCATACACATGAAATAGATTAAAAAAAAACATGAAAAACAAAACAAGTAGCTGGAGAGATGGCTCAGTAAGTGGGTGCTGCTCTTCCAGAGGATCCAGCACCCACTAAGAAATCTGACACCCTCTTCTTTTCTGGCCTCTGTGGGCACCTGCACACATATAGCACACACACGTACACACACAGAGATACATATTCACATAAATAATTTTTGTTTTTTTTTTTTGTTTTTCGAGACAGGGTTTCTCTGTGTAGCTTTGCACCTTTCCTGGAACTCACTTGGTAGTCCAGGCTGGCCTCGAACTCACAGAGATCCGCCTGGCTCTGCCTCCCGAGTGCTGGGATTAAAGGCGTGCGCCACCACTGCCCGGCTTGTTGTTTTGTTTTGAGACAATCTCTCTATAGCCTTGGCTACAGAAAAGTAGCCAGGCCAGGCATGGTGGTGCACGCCTTTAATCCCAGCGTTTAGGAGGCAGAGGCAGGCAGATCTCTGTTGAGTTCAAGGACAGCCTGGTCTACAAAGTGAGTTCCAGGACAGCCAGGGATACACAGAGAAACCCTGTCTTGAAAAGCCAAAAGCCAAACAAACAAATACAACTTAAATTTGCTTGCTTATGGGGCTCATTTTCCTGCATTAGTTTTTTAAAACTTTTTTTGTAGTCTCAAAATGATACTGTCATTTTTTTCCCCCAGATAATTGGAGAATTACTGGCCACTCTTCTAAGTTGGAACTGGTTCTTTTAGAGAGTTTCAGTGATGTCTAGACAGAAATCCACACATGTTAATACCATAGAAGGAATGTTCAGAGTTTCAAAAAGATGACTGTACTTTTTTCTTTCCACCCCCAAAGTTCAGCTACTCTATTTGAAATTATTAGAACTGTATCTTTGCGTCTGCTGTTATTGTAGAAACAGGTGTGATGGAGAGAAACAGGCAACAGAAAAGTTAAGACTTGGAATGGACCTGTTACTGAAAAGAATCTCTCTCTCGCCATTCTTCCCTCTCCTCTGAGACAAGGTCTTATTTAGCTGAATCTGTCCTCAAACTTACTGAGTAGCGAAAGGTGATCTTGAACTTGTGCTCTTCCGGTCTCTGACTCCCAAGTGCTAGAATTCTAGGTGTTAGTATGTGGTGCTGGGGATTAGGATTTTGTGCATGTTAAGCAAGCATGCTGCCAACTGAGCTAAGTCCCCATCCCTAGTGTTTTGAGACAGGGTCTTACTTCTGTGGCCCAAACTGACCTCAAATTCACTGTGCATCACCTTGAGCTGCTCATCCTTCTGCATCCACCTCCCCAATGCTGGGAGTACAGACCTGCACCACCACACCCATCTTTAAGTTGTTTACACCCTGACTTTAAGTGCTGGAAAAATGGCTCAGTGGTTAAGAGCACTTGCTGCTCTTCCAGAGGACCGGAGTTCCTTTCTCAGCAACCACATAGACCCTCACAAGTGCCTGTAACTTCAGCTCCAGGGGATCTGACACACTCCTGCACACACATGAAAATACTCATACCCACACATCAACACTGGCCCTCCCCACACAAAAATAAATCTTTTAAAAGGTTAGAAACTGGCCGGGTAGCAGTAGTGCACACCTTTAATCCCAGCACTCGGGAGGCAGAGGCAGGCGGATCTGTGTGAGCTCGAGGCCAGCCTGGTCTACAGAGCAAGATCCAGGACAGGCACCAAAACTACACAGAGAAACCCTGTCTCGAAAAACCAAAAAAAAAAAAAAAAAAAAAAAAAGGTTAGAAACTGTCTCTAATGGGTCTAATGGGTATGGTGGCACACGCCTTAGTATTTAGGGGCCAACCTGGTGTACAAATCAAATTACAAGGCAGCCAGGGCTGTTACAGAGAGAAACCCTGTCTGGAAAAAGCAAAAACAACAACAGACCAACAAACAATTGGCCCTAGAAGCCCCAGACACATGGGAAAGAAATAAGGAAAAACACCAGTATTTGGGGGTTACTATTCAATCCGGACAATCTTTACTTTTATTTAGCATGTTGCTATACGTACTTTCCAAAAAACTTTTCTTTCAGGGGTGAGGATCCCTTTGCCTTCGAGGTGGGTTTTGTAATCTGCTGATAGACAGGAGTCTTCTTGGCCACTATGATCTCATCGACAGTCACCAGCTGCTGCACCAGCTCAGCTACTGCTCGTAGGCCTTGGGCTTTGGCCCTGAGTATGTCCCATACCCCTTCGTGGGCTATGTTTATTATCCCGTCTGCTCCCACTCCAACGAGGAAGTTCCCGACTTGGTGAATTCCACTCATTTCTGCCATCACACACTGGGCAGCTAAACCTGCGTTCTCTGCCAAGGTTTTAGGCAGAGAACTCAGGGCTTGGGCAAATGCTAGGAAGGCCAGACCGTCGGGGCCCGCCAGTCGCCTTCCTTTGTCCACCAGGATTTTTGCTAGAGCCATTTCTGTAGCACCAGCTCCTGGTAGCACTCTGGGATCTTGACACAACTGGGAAAATGCATCAATGCCATAGTAGACAGCCTGCTCTGCACCCCGAAGTCCCTGGATGGTAGGTCCCCTAAGGAGCACCGTGAAAAAAGGTGACCTCTCATCTTCCCACTCAAACATCATTGCCACACTGTCTCCAAACTTCTGCCTGTAAACCTTCCGGCACTTTCCCTGCTCCGGGGGAGGAAGCAGCCGCGTGAGCAGAGGAGTACCCATCCTCTCACTCAGGTGGACCATCTCCTTTCGGGACTTGGCTTGAATCACCATGATGCCACAACTGTCAGCCTGGAGCACCAAATTCTCATTAACTTCCCCCCATACCACTGCCACATTAATGTCCATTGCAGCCAGCTCAGTTATTTGGTTTTCCACTTGTTCATTTTCTTTCCGAAATCTTAGTAGTTCTTCAGAGCTGGAGAGACAGGGTGTGGCCAGGGCAAATGGATTCGTAGGACCAAAGGGGCAAATAAACAGGGCCACTCTGGCATTAGCTAGCACCTCGGTCTTTTGTCCACAGGGCTTCCCAGATATTGCTAACCCCGTGAGAATTCGGGAATCATTCAGAGTCCCCCCCTGCAGCATGCATACACCAATACGCTCAGGCTTGAAGCTGCCATTTGGCTCCCTGTTAACCCAGCACACGTGAGCCACGAGCTTGGTTAAATACTCGGTGTGGGAGAGGGCGTGGGTGTTTATCACAGAATAGAGGGCCCAGGATGGGTCTTCCAAAGGCCCTAGAGAGCGGATGGCCAGGGAAGGCAGAGCTGTCAGGACTTCTGCTGTGGCCGTGGCTAAGGCCTCCCGGAGCTGGGTTCGAGCTAAGCCAGCCCACAAAAGATGCTGGGCCTGCTCCAGCAAGGCTTCTGTCAGGAGAACTACAAAGGCTGTGCCATCCCCAGTGTTCTCTGCCTGTGTTTGGGCTACTTCTCGGACAAACTGGGCAGCTGGGTGCTCCAGTTTCAGAGCCCTGAGGATGATAGAGGCATGACCTGTACAAACTGTTTGCCCCTTAGCAGTCACCAGGAACTTCTGCCGGCCATAGGGGCCATAGCAAGGCCGGATGATACTGGCTAGGGTCTGAGCTGCAGCTGTGGCCCTCAGTATGCACGAATGTTCCTCTCCTAGAGACTCCGGTTTTTGCTCTAGGCTTGGTGCCAGCCTCTGGGGCAGTTCTAAGGCTGATGGGACTTTGTTTTGCTTGGCCTGGGATGGTGGGGAGACCGCCATGGGTTAGACTCTAACCATTAAAGGAACTCTAGAAATGGCAGTAGATACACCCTTGGCCTCTTTGAAGCTGCTGCAGAAGCCAAATGCACATCACCTGCTCCAGGTAGAAGCCAACCGGAAGTGGATCTCCACTTGGCTTCCAAGGATGAGGTACAGAGAGCTCAGTTCCAGACCCATCTCCAAAGCTGAGTCTGAACAAACCAGGCTCGTGAGCCCTCTGACTCACATGAGCTAAACTGCACCTCTGATGAAGTCACAAAGTAGCGAATGGAACCAGAGACAAAGAATGAAGTCATAGAGGGACAGTGAGCATGAGTGAGGAGACCCCGAGAGAGGGACAAAACCAAACAATCCAAATCCCTCTAGTGTTGAAATCCCTGAGGAAGCCTGGTCGGCTCTCTTTGCTCGTTTTGAGAGGGAACTGAGGTTAGGGGTGTCCTACATAGCACCCAAAACCAGAACCAGAAGTAATAATACAACATGACACAGTTGCCCATGCGGTGGGTGTCCCTGGAACCCCAGCATCAGGAGGCTGAGGCAGGATTGCCACAAATTCCATGCCAGCCTAGGCTATAAAGTAAGAAGGTCTCCAAAAGCAAATGGACTAAAAACAAAGACCAACAACAAAGGACCCGAATACAAACCTAACCTGAAAGAGCCGCATTGCAGTACCCAGGAGGCAGGGCCGAAAGGACTGTCACTGCTTTGAGGACAGCCTGGTAACTACATAGGGAGGGCTAGCCTAGTCAAGGGTAGGTTGTGAGAGCCTGTCTCAACAAGACAAAAACCTGCCAGAATGGAGTGTGGTGGTACACACCTATACACCCTGTACTTGGGAGGGGAATGCAGGAGGATTACTTTGATTGGAGGCCAACTGGGGCCACACAGCAAGACCCTGTTTTACAAAACAAAATTCAGACTACAGCATACACCACTTTTACAGAAGACCCTGAATTAACCCCAGCACTCACATTGAGCACCTCACAACTACCTATATCTCAAGCTCCAGGGAACCTAACTCCTCTGGCATCTACCAGCACCTCTGTTTGTTTGCATATACCCACACTCAGATACTCAGATATTAAAAAAAAATTTTTTTTAAAGCTGGGGATGGTGGCTCACACCTTTAAATTCTAGCACTTGAGAGGCAAAGACAAGCAGATCTCTACATTTTTGAAGCCAGCCTGGTCTACATAGTGAGTTCCAGGGAAGCTAAGACTATATAGTGAGACTCTGACTCAAAAAACAAAGCAAAGCAAAACAAAATTTAGAAAACCAGCCATGGTACTGTACTGTATGAGTTCAAAGCTAGCCTGGTCTACATAGTAAATTCCAGGCTAGACAGACACCCTGTCGCAAAACAGCAAAACAACAACAACAAAAAGCTCCTGGCCTCAAAGAATTGAAGCCTCCCTCTGTCCCCTGTTCTTTATCCCTGTTGGATTTGTCGGAGTATTGATGTTTATAATATAGTCTAACAAGTACCTCTTGAGTGCCCACTGTGACCAGTGCCAGCTGAAACACACAGGCAGGACTTGGAAACTCGAGGAGGAAACAAATTTGTAGGGAATGAACCCAGCCTTTGACAGGTGTGAGGGGGAGTGCCTGGTGTGAAGACAAAGGCGTCAGTTGAGGTTGGAGGAAAGTCACAACGATGCCATCCATTTTTCACGTTTACTGGCAGTTGTCCCTGAGAGACACAGAACCTGGAACCTGCAGCAGCACGGATCGTGATCGAATGGTGGCATGGAGCCCTGGGGGGATGGTGGACATAGTCGTAATGCTGTCACCCAAGGGCCGCTGCAAGGGAGGGGGAGGCTAGCAGAGTGGACGGAAATTCAGTGAGCAGGTCATCGTATGGGAAGAAAACCAAGCAGGATTGTTCTGTAAAACTAAAACCATTCTAAAAGAGCCCAGGGGCCTGGAGAGGGGCTTCTCAGAACCCACATCTGGTGTCTGGTGGCTAACAACTGCCTGACCCTCCAGTTCCAAAGGATCCAGTAATCCTTTGGTCTTTGGGCACCTGCAGACGACATGTGCACATATCTCCACACGGACTCACACAAATACACAGAATTAAAAAATAAAAGTCAAATGAAGTAAAATGGAAAGAAACCAGGTTTGGTGCCTCGTGCTTGTAATCCCAGCAACTCAGAAGGGTGAGGCAAGAGGATTGCAAGTTCAGTGCCAGCGTGGGCTATCTTTTTATTTTTATTTTTTGAACTATTTATTTATTTAGAGACAGGGTCTCATTAGCTATCATGGCTAGACTGGAACAGTTTGGCCATAGAGTTGTGCCTGCCTTTCTAGAGTGCTGGGCTATATTTCAGTACCTGTCTTAACCAAAACAACCAAAGAATTGACACACAGAAAGAAAACAGAAGTGCCCAGTGCATAGGAAGTCAAGGTCATTTACAATCCCCACTCAGATGTTACCATCATTTTTCCCCTTTGTGACAGGTTTTTTATGTTGTTGGGCTTTTATTGTTGTTTTTTGAGACAGGATCTTTTTACACAGTTCTGGCTGTCCTGGAACTCACTCTGTAGACGAGGCTGGCCGCGAACTCACAGAGATCCACCTGGTTCTTCCTCCCAAGTGCTGGGATTAAAGGCATTCGCTACCACCGCCAGACTGTTTTGTTTTTTGTTTTTGAGACAGGGTTTCTCTGTGTACCCTTAGCTGCCTTCGAACTCGATCTGTAGACCAGGCTGGCCTTGAACTCACAGAGATCCTCCTGCTTCTGCCTCCTGAGTGCTGGAACTCACAGAGATCCAGATGGATCTCTGCCTCTCTAGTGATAGGGTTAAGGGTGTGTGCCACCACGGCCTGACCTCTATGTCTAATCTAGTGGCTGGCTCTGTCCTCTGATCCTCAGGCAAGTTTATTAGGGTACATAATATATCACTACACCATTCTGGTCTGTATATCGAGTTCCAGGCCAGCCAGAGACACACATTTTCTTGGGCAAAAATGGGCTGAGAGAGGACAAAGACTGAGCAGCCTTGCTCTACACCCATCCAAAAGGGAATGGGACCATCCTCATGGAGACAAGAGAGGTGAAGGATGAACATTGTTTTAAGTAGCAGTGGAAGTAAAACGAATTGATGGGGGGGGACCACAAGATGACAAGGAGAAGCCTCCCCCCCCCCCCCCCCCGACCTCCAAACAGTTTAGCAGACTGGAGCTAAAAGCCATAGACCAAGGGGAGAGGAGCACGAAGCTGGCTTGAACAGCTGGAAGGCAGAGGGGCTGCTTAGGACATCATGTACCAGGCTAAAGAATCCAGACACTAATCTAGTGGGCTGTGAGATTTGCTTTTTTTTTTCTGGAGGTGAGGACCGAACCCAGGGCCTTGTGCTTACTAGGCAAGCACTCTACCACTGAGCTAAATCCCCAGCCCCGAGATTTGCTTTTGTCTGCAGAGAATTTAGTTGTTGTTTTCTTAAGATTTATTTTTGTTATTTCAAATTGTGTGTTAGCTGGGCAGCGGTGGTGTCCACCTTTAATTCCAGCACTGGGGAGGCAGAGGCAGATGGATCTTTGAGTTCAAGGCCAGCCTGGTCTACAGAGCAAGTTCCAGGATGGCCAAGACTACACAGAGAAACCCTGTCTCAAAACCAAAACCAAACAAAAAAACAAGAAAAGAAAAAAAAAAAAGAAAAAGAAAACACAAGCAAATCATGTTAAGGTGTGAGCGTTTGCATGAAGATATGTGCATGTGAGTACAAGTGCCCAGGGAGACCAGAGGTGTCAGTGCCCTGGAGCTGGAGGTACTGTGGATTTGCCTGACATAGGTCCTGAGACTCAGGTCCTTTGCTGGAACAGCAAGTGCCTTTCAACATTTAGCCATCTCTCCAGCCCCTATTTTGTATCATCTGGATCTCTGTGAGTTCAAAGCCACCCTGGACAAGAGATTGATTCAGTCTAGGAGAAAAACAGAGCCAGGCAGTGGTGGCACACAACTTGAATTCCAATACTTGAGATCTCATGCCTTTGCCACCATTACTAGGGAAGCAGACATGCCTTTAATCCCAGTACTAAGAAGGAAGTGATATGGCTGGGCGGAGAAAGGTATATAAAGCATGAGGAGACAGGAACCAGAGCCATTCAGCCGAGACCTTTTCGGCTGGAAGGCTTTTCAGGCTGGAGCCCTTTTTGGGCTGAAGCCCTTTTGGCTGGACCCCTTTTTGGCTGGACCCCTTTCCGCTGAGGACTCAGAGACGTTTAATCAGAGGATTCATGGAGTTGGCGAGGTGAGACATGGCAGTGGCTTGTTCTTTTGTCTCTCTGATCTTTCAGCATGCACCCCAATATCTGGCTCTGTTTTTTAATTAAAAGACCTATTTGATTTCGTGTTACCATGTGGCCCAGGGTGGTGATGACGCAGGCCTGTGGGCTAAGAATTTAGGAGGTAGAGGTAGGAAGATCAAGAGTTTAAGGCCAGTTGGCTGCATGGTAAGTTCAGGGAAACCTGGGATATGTGAGGCCCTATTTCAGAAACATAACAACAGAGACGCCCCTGACTGAAGTTTGTGTATTATTAGTCTGTTGGCTCGATACATTTTCTAACTATATACATTGTATACAAAGATATGTAAAGGGTCAGTGCAGGGTCTGAACCCAGCACTTTGATGTCCTCAGCCCTTCTAACAGTATGTTTTTTGATTTGGTAAGAAGGGTGCTGCTTGGTGGTTACACTGGGCTGAATGGTGTGTCCTATGGATATGACCCCTCTTTTTTTTTTGGACGTAAAATGCTTTACATATGCTATTCACTAAGATTAAGACATACGAGATTGCTGAGGGTCTTTAGTCCAACAAGCTTGGTTTCCTGTGAGAAAAGAAGACACAGATTCAGGGAAAGGAGATGAAGACCAGGGAAGGCCGTGTGATGATGGAGGCAGAGATGGGAGAAAGGGTGGAGGTTTTTCTTCAGCATCTACTAGAAGGAACCAGCTTTGTCAACATTTACTGATGGCCTCTGGCCTCCAGAATGATGAGGAAGACATTAGTATTAGTAGTGTCTTAAGCCGCCGGATTGTGGTACTTTGTTGTGGCACCTGATGTATCTAACACAGCAGTCTTCTGAGTTTGAAAAGAAGACAAACCTAGGAACAAATATGTGAGAGGGAGAAGGGAGAGGAAAGAAAGAGACCTTTTCTAGAACAGTCACAGCCATTCTTTGTTCTTGGAGAACTTCTACTGTAGGGCACTTGCTGGCATGTTTCCAGGTTACCTTCTGGTCATAGTTGTCTGCTGGGATGTCTTCTACCCCCCCAGCAAATCTCATAGACACCTTGAATGTATGGTTTTATATACAGTGGATGTAAATTTTTGTTTTTTCAAGACAGGATTTGTCTGTGTAGCTCTGGTTGTCCTAGAACTCACTCTATAGACCTATCTGACCTTGAACTCACAGAGGTCCATCTGCCTCTGCCTCCTGGGTGTTGGGATTAAAGGTGTGTGCTGCTTTTTTATTCCAATACAGGCCGCATCCACCTAAGGTGGAGTTCAAGAGGTCAGCAAAGAGAAAGGCAGGTTGTTTTGTTTTGTGTCCCCCCCCCCCCCCCCACGCAGGGTTTCTCTGTGTAGCTTTTGGAGCCTATCCTGGAACTTGCTCTGTAGAACAGGCTGGCCTGGAACTCACAGATATCAGCCTGCCTCTCACTCCGGAGTGCTGGGATTAAAGGCATGTGCCACCACCACCTGGCTGGAAGACAGGGTTTTTATAGCTCAAGGCTAGATAGAGACTTTCTAAATGAGAGATTTGGCTGGCAAAATAGGCTGGGCAGAACATAAGCATAACGAGTTAGGAATAATAACCTCCTAAAACAAAGACATGACTGCAAGGTGGTCCTAACAAGGCAGTCATAACAATAGGCAGTCATAATAACCTTTTGAAACAAAGGTAAGAGCTGCAAGATGGTTCTAACAACTTTTTGAAACAAAGACATGGTTGCTGTTTCCTAGAACAGTCAGTACAGAACCATTTGTAGTTAAGGTTACAGGTTGGGGCATGGTCCAATCCTTGAGAAACAGAGATTTAATCATAAATGGAATGAGCATAGTTTGTCTTTACTATAAGATGGCTTTTAAGCCTAAAATGGAGGCAGGCTGGTTCATCATGTGGTGATATACAACTTTAATTCCAGCTATGGGAGGCAAAAGCAGGAAGATTTCCGAGTTCTAGGCCAGCCTAGTCTACATAGCAAGTTCTAGGACAAACACAGCTACATGATGAGATAGATGTCTCTCTCACACACACAAAAAGATAAATTTTTGACTGCTTGTATGTCTGTGCACCACGTGTGCTTAGTGCCCTCAGAGGCCAAAAGAGGCGTCAGATCTAGTAGATCTAGAGTTAAAAACAATTGAGAGCTGCCATATTGATGCTGGATCAAACCTCATTGTTCTGCAAGAACAGCCAGGGAGTGCTCTTAACCACTGAGCCGTAGCTCCAGCCCATCCCATTTTGAAGATGATTGTTCTATTTATTTTCTTGCTTCTTCCTTTAAGTTTCCCAACATACAGACATGGTATACATTACTGACACATCTTATACAAAGTAATACATATAATGTATTTTTTTCCCCAGTGATAAGAATGAACCTACAGCCTTGGTACATGTTACATAAGGATTCCACCATTGAGCTACACCCCCAGCAAAGTGCATCTTTAACAATAAAAATAGGCCGGGAGGTGGTGGTGGACACCTTTAATCCCAGCACTGGAAGCAGAGGCAGGCGGATCCCTGAGTTTGAGGCCAGCCTGGTCTACAGAGTGAATTCCAGGACAGTCAGGGATGTTACACAGAGAAACCCTGTCTTGAAAAACAAACAAACAAACAAACAAACAAACACCCAAAACTTAAAACCAAGCAAACAAAAAAACCCAGTAAAAATACCAACCCCCAAAGAAATACTGTTTAAAATTTCAAACTGAGCTGGAGATGCAGCTCAGTGGTGGGCAGTTTCCTAACAGGCACAAAGTCCTTCATTTGGTCCTCAGCACTGACTGAAAAGAAAACAAGCCCTGGATAAACAAACCCAAAGAACTTAAGACTCAGCTTTCATGGAAAAACAGGAGGACAACAGTCATAGTGGACCTGGGGATGTTTTCATAGCTGCTAGTAGCAAAGCAAAGATTGCACTCTTAAGAAAGACACTCAGTGGCATCTATAGGTCATCAATTGGAAAGAACAGATCTGGACTATAAATTTGTATGGAGTCACTGTCCTAGACTCTTGGAGAATCACTCTTGCTTATTGTTTCCCGAGATGTTTTTTCTGTGTTGCCAGTAATGTACTCTCCCCAGTACTCCAACACATAAAATATATATGTACATATTTACTTATGTATGATTAAGAGAGTACTAGCTGTGCCCTGAAAGAGCGCAGTAGTTTAGAAAAACGTGGTATAGAAATGAAAAGACCTTTGTAATGCAGTTCTTTAGAGGCAGTTGCTATAGTTATTTCATACCTGTTATATTTTTAAAATGGTGCATATTTTACATTCTTTTTTTTTTTTTGAGTCTTATTATGTAACCCCAACTGGCCTTAAATTCACAGAGATCTTCCCGTCTCTGCCTTGTGAGTGTGCTAGGATTAGAGGCACGCATCATGTATCTGGCCTAATTATTCAGAAAAGTTATATGGGTGCCACTACACCCAGCTTCCTTCTTATCTTTATGATGGTTCATGTTGAGAAAACAGCTGCTTTCTACATTTTTGCCATTCTGGTCACAGAAAGGTATAATTTGCATGACTGATACAGAAAACCTTTATTGTACTGAGTAAATTCCTCAAATACTTCAGAGTCAGTCACTTTTTGTCACAATAAAAAGATATTTGGAAACAATTTCAGGGAGGTGGCTTTATTTAGGCTCTCAGTTTTGGAAGTGTTGGTTCATGGCTGGCTGGCTTCCTTGTTGTAGGCCTGTGATGAGGATGAACATTATAGGGCAGGTGGAACAAAGAGAGGAGGAGAGGATCAAAACAGACTTTCAAGTGCACCCCCAGTGACTTACTTAATCCAGCCAACACCCCCATACTAAGTTTCATCACCTCCAAAAAATGCCATCCAAGTATGAGTCCACCAAAGCACTGGTCCGGACACTTTGCCAAAGCCCTTACCTCCAAACATTGTGTGGGGAGCAAGTCTTCAATACATGAGTTTTGGGGAGACATCTCATTCAAACCATAGCACCTTTATCAGAATCCTGGGTTATATTTGATTTGTTTGCTCATGTCAACTTTATGCTAATGAATCTGCTATTAGTCCTCTTAAGACAGACCCTGATAATGTGCATGGTGGGAGGATCTCTGTGAGTTTGAGCTAGTCCTAGTCTATGTAGGAAATACAGGTCATTGGGGGCTACATACTGAGACACTGTCTTAAAAACATACAACCCCCCAAAACAAACAAACAAAAATGAAAAAAACAAAAACCCAGACCCTGACTAACCGTATGCTTACACTAGCTACGGGAATAAAGATTAAGTCAGCACCTCATCTTCATCATCTTTTACCCTTCATCCTTCTGGAAGCATTGCTGCTCAGATCTCAAGTTGTGTGCTACATACTCTACGATAGTCTGCTCCAGGTCTGTTCTGCTTCCTTGTAACTCTCCAGTAGTAGTAACTTGTAATACACATATATTCTGCCAATGAATCAGGAACTCAAGACCAGCTCAGAAACATGGAGTTCTAGAACTCTACCTGGGCTATATGGCAAGGATGTGTCTCAAAACAAAACAGAAAACTATGATGTTCTATAGCTTTGTACATGTGATACAGAAGAGAAGAAATGAGTATTCTAGCTAGTCTCAGTACAGGGGACTAATATTTGGAAAAAAACCAAGTTTTGTCTTTTCCCCCAAAATAATATTTGCTGCAACACATGTAAACATAGAAACTACATACCAGAAACAACATAGGAAATTTCATGTTTTTCAACAATAGAAACTATGTTCGATTGTGCAAAGCATCCATGTTTTGGGGGGGGGGGTGATGCTTTTGCTATTTTTAATGACACAATTGAGAAATGTGTATTCAAGGACGGTAATTATAAACAAGGTTATAATTCTGAATTTTGTATTTTTAAATTGATTTAATAAAAATGTGTATGTATGGTGTTTTGCTGCATCTATGTCTGTGTATCATGTGTGTACCTGCTGTCCATGGAGGCCAGAAGAGCCTGACAGATCCCCTGGAACTTAAGTTACAGACAGTTGTGGACTTCATGTGGGTGCTGGATTGAACATGGGTCCTTTGGAAGAGCAGCAAGTGCTTTAACCCTTGAGTCAACTGTCCACCCCACCTCTTATCTTTTTAAGATTTGTATGTGTATGTGAGTGAGTGCCAGAGGCCAAAGGTATTGGATTCCTTCAGAACTGGAGTTATAGGCAGTTGTGAGCTGTCTTATCTGAGTGCTGGGGATGGAACTGAAATCTTCTACAAAAGCAGCAGGGGATCTTTTCAGCCTCTGTGTTATTCTTTTGAGATAAGGTTGTATGTAGCCTAGGCTGGCTTGCTATCCACTACATAACTAGAGATGTCCTTGAACTACCGATTCTCCTGCTTCCTCCTAAGTACTGGGTTCTAGGTTTATACCATCAAGCCTATTTATTTTTGAGCTTGATTTTACAATATGTTTTTAATTTTAAGTCCTATTATCAACTTGCTCTTTTGCTTTAATTTGTGAATTATCTTACTCCCAGTTCAAATTTCTATCATCATGATTGTTATTTCTTTGGCTGCTTCCTCCTAAGTACTGGGTTCTAGGTTTATACCATCAAGCCTATTTATTTTTGAGCTTGATTTTACAATTTGTTTTTAATTTTAAGTCCTATTATCAACTTGCTCTTTTGCTTTAATTTGTGAATTATCTTACTCCCAGTTCAAATTTCTATCATCATGATTGTTATTTCTTTGGGGGGGAAAAGTTTCTCGGTGTAACTTTATATACCTCAAACTCACAGAGATCCACCTGCCTCTGCCTCCTAGTGCTGAAACTAAAAGCATGTGCCACCACTGCCAGGCTTTTCCTCTCTCTCTCTCTCTCTCTCTCTCTCTCTCTCTCTCTCTCTCTCTCTCTCCCTCTCTCTCTCCAGGGTTTCTCTGTGTAGCTTTGGTGCCTGTCCTGGATCTCACTCTGTAGACCAGGTTGGCCTCAAACTCACAGAGATCGTCTGGCTCTGCCTCCTGAGTGCTGGGATTAAAGGCGTGCGCCACCACGCCCGGCTCTTCTTCTTCTTCTTCTTTTTTTTTTTTTTTTAAAGACAGGGTCTCACTATGTAGCCTTGGCTGTCTTATGTAGAACATGCTAGCCTTGAACTCATAGATCCACCTGCCTCTGCCTTTCTAGTGCTGAGATTACAGGTGTGGGTTGGGCTCCATGCCTGTTCTTCTATTTTAACAATAACAACAACAATGTAACATTTTAATTTTTTTAGATGAATACTATTTTTTTTTTCCAAGATGGGGTTTCTCTGTGTTAACAGTCCTGGCTGTCCTGGAAATCACTCTGTAGCCCAGGCTGGCCTTACAGAGATCTGCCTCCCTCTGCCTCTGGAGCGCTGGGATTAAAGGCGTATGCCAACACCGCCCGCAGACCGCCCGACAAGAGCACGTATTCTTGCAGAGGACTGGAGTTGATTTCTGCTGCTCACAGGGCAGCTCACAAGTGCCTGTAACTCCAGTTCTAGGGGATTGGATACCCTCTGGTCTCTGCAGGTATCTGGACACACATAGTACACATAAACTTATACATACATACATATAAATAAATAAATCTTTAAAAAAGATTCAGGTCTAGGGCTATAACTTAGTGGTGGAGTGCTTGATTAGTATGTGGAAAGCCCTGGGTTCCACAATATATTACCACAACAATAAATAAATTAAAAAAGCCAATTGTCTAGAAACCTCAATTTCCAAAAAGCATTTATTTAAAGCGAAATGTGTAGAAGGAAATGAAAAGAGGCGCCTTTTATATTTTTATTTAATAATTAAAAGTCACAGTGCATTATATTTCTCTTTTAATTTGTGGCTTACCTTTATCACGACAGCCTTCTTCCCGTCTCCAAGCTTCCTTCGACTGTACATATAAAAAAGCTGAAAAGGCCCGCAGAGATTAAACCCTGAAGGGATTCCAATGACTTAACGACTCAATTTCTTATTTCAGCCATTACAAACAACAACAACAACAAAAACAACAAAAAGCTGTGCTTTGAGCTGAAATATATTCTGGACCACCAAAGTTTGATTCAGAAGGGAAGCCCTGTTCAGTGTTAATAACCTGGCTGCTAAGGCAGCAGGAAACCATTGAAACTGTTGTTGAGGATGGAAAGAAGTGATCGCCGAGCGCGCTGGGATTCGGGGCTCCGTGCAGCGCTCAGCCAGGGACGGTCTACCCTAAGCCTTCCACAATGCTCCACAGATCTGTTTTCCCTTCTCTACTATTCCCACTCCCACACGCCAACCAACAGTAGGAAGGGAGCGCCGAGTAGCCCGGCGTCCTAGAGATTTCCACACCCGGCACGGTTTAGGCGAATTCTGGCCCCATTTTTTAAGGTATCATTTGTGTTTTTGACGGGAGGCAGCTTAGCCGTAGTCCCATTTTTCTTTTTTAAATCTCTTTAGCACGGACATCGTACACGCCGATGAATTTCTGTCCGTGTAGACACCTTTTATTCCTCTCAACCTGCTCGCTTGGCTTTTTTTGTCAAGCAGCCTCCCGGGCTCACAGTGTTTAAAACATGACGTCGAACTACAGCTGGAGTTGAGATCGAACGTCGTCCTGCCATGGCCGCGCCGCAGCGGGGAAGCCTACGTGGGACTCCGCGAGGCCCGGGGCGGCCCACGCCCGCAGGGGGCCGCGGAGGCACGTGCGCGCCCCGCACGCGGGTGCACGCTCCGGAGTGTTTACACCGCTCCCCACCCGGGGCAGGCCCGACCCTGATCCCGGATCCCCGGTCCGCAGCTTAGCGCCCGCCAGAGCCGGAGTTGCAGCCACCGCCGCGTCAGAGCGGGCGGGGGAGGGGCGGTGAGGTCAGCGGCCGCGGCCAGGCTGCGCGCGGCGCATGCGCGGGACCAGCC
Source organism: Peromyscus eremicus (assembly GCF_949786415.1). Lineage (NCBI taxonomy): Eukaryota > Metazoa > Chordata > Mammalia > Rodentia > Cricetidae > Peromyscus > Peromyscus eremicus. The sequence continues at coordinate 60,474,676 of NC_081418.1, read as the reverse complement.
CCGTGAGTGGCAGCCGCGCGGGGGGGAGGAGGCGGGGGGGGGGGCGGGGGCGGGAGGCGCCTGTGTGTGGGCGAGCCGGCGGCGAGTTTGAGAGGTCTGTGGTGCGGGTCGCCCCGAGGGACCCGGGTGCGGGCCTCGCGCGACGGCCACGGCCGTGTGCGTGTGTCGTTCGTGTGCTGAACGCACAGCCGCAAAACTTCCTCCTCTAGTGCCCCGGGAGGGAAAAGCGAGCGCGAGCGAGCGCGAGGGAGCGTTCGCGAGTGAGAGGAGGGAACCCAGCGTGAGGGAGGCAGGCTTGATGGAGCCGAAAGCTAGCGTGAGGGAGAGATCCCGAGCGGGCGAGCCCCGAGCGTGAGGGAGCAATTCGCCAGCGAACGAGCGAGCGAGCGAGCGAGCGAGCACAGGGAACGGCGAGAGCTCGCCGTGCGGAGGCAGCGATCGCCCCGCGCGCGAGCCCCGAGCGTGAGGGACTTAGCCATCGCGGGGAGCGCCGTGAGCGAGCAGTGTGTGAGGGAGCGACCGCCGGCGCGCGGCTGAAGGGGCCCGCGCCCGCGCCACCCCGGAACCCACCACAACAACTGGAGCAGCTGTCAAAACTTCGCCGCGGCGTGGGCCTGACGGCCTGACGGGCTGACGGCGCGGGGGAGGGGTGGCTGTCGCCGCCCCGCCGCCCCCTCCGCGGTCCTTTCTCCTCCCGCCGCGGGCGGCCGGGGGGAGGGGCCGGGCGGAGACCCCCGCGGCCGCCCCGGGCCCGCGCCCCTGCGCGTCGCGCCCCGCCCCGCCCCGCTCGGCCCCGCCCTCCGGCCCGGCCCCGCTGTCCCCATCCCCGGCCGCGGCGCCCCGCCCCGCGCGGCCGGCCCCGCCCGCCCCGCCCCGCCCGCCGGCCCGCCGCCCCCCGCCGGCCCCTGCGCGCCGAGTGCGCGCGCCCGCGCCGATGTGTGTGAGTGCGTGTCCTGCTAGCTCCATGTTGCCGCCTCTCCCGGTACCTGCTGCTGCTGCTGCTGCTGCTGCTGCTGCTGCTGCTGCTGCTCCCGGGGCTGCGGGAAATGCGAGAGGCTGAGCCGGGGAGGAGCAACTCGAGCAGCAGCAGCGGCGGCGGCTGCGGCCGCTGCGGCGGGAGGAGCCCCCCAGGAGGAGGACCGGGATCCATGTGTCTTTCCTGGTGACTAGGATGTCGTCGGAGGAGGACCGGAGCGCGGAGCAGCAGCAGCCGCCGCCAGCACCCCCCGAGGAGCCCGGAGCCCCGGCCCCGAGCCCCGCAGCCGCAGACAAAAGACCTCGGGGCCGGCCTCGCAAAGATGGCGCTTCCCCTTTCCAGAGAGCCAGAAAGAAGTAAGTTGAGCGCGAGGGAGCCAGGCGGGCGGCCAGCGGCGGCGCGGCCCGGAGCTGTCAGGCCCCCGGCCCGGTGGGGGCGGGGCGGCCCAGGCGCGGCCCGGTTCGGCGGCGCCCGCGCAGGTCCCGCCGGCCGCGCCGCGCACTTTACTTTGGAGTTCGGCCTCGCTTCTGGGAGAACCGCCCGGCGGCTTCCCCAGGGCCTAGCCCGGCGTCCACACACGCCCCGCCGAGCACGCCCAGCTCGCTGCCCGGCCCGGCCGCTTGGAGCCACAAAGCTGTGGGCGCCAGGGACCGAGCTGTCAAACGCCGCCGCGGCCGGGTGGTCCCGGTGCGGCGGCCGGCGCTCTTTGTCAGCTCGCGGCTCCTTTAACTTTTCTTGCTCCCAGACCGGTGCTTTTGCCCCTTAATGATACATTAGGAAGCCATTCGAGCCTGTCCTCCCCATCCCCCACCGCCCCGAACCGCACCGCCCGGCTCCGCAGCCGGCGCTTGGGATCGCACGGGCCCAGGTGTGAGCCAGCCGGAGTTTCGGGGACGCGGCCGGCTTCCGCGGCGCTGACGGCCCAGAGCACTTTGTTTCGGGGGAGAAGACAGCTTTAATCGTCGCTCGCCTAGTAACTTTGGGCAGGGAATGGCTTTCGATTGTTTTTGAGCGTACGTGAGGACTGTGCTCGGTGGGTGAACTGGCCAAGAAGTGTTGTCTTTACCAAGTGGTTATTTGGCAACTTTTGCCTGAGAAATTAGGGAACCCGTTTTGGTGCCAGTGAGTTAGTTGCCCAGCTATTGTGGCTCTTCTGGGTGCTGCGGAAGATTGGCGACCGTCTTTCAAAGTTGCAGAATGGCGTGTGTTGCTTACTCATTTCATTGTATGATATTCTCATTGAACTGTTGGTAGTGGAAGGGTGCGCTGGGACTTGAAGGAAGAAGCCAGCACATTTATGGATAGGCTTATTTCTTTGCTTTACGTGCATCCATTTGTTGTGCAGGAAAAAATAGTATTAACTGAGGCATAGCCGCCTGGGCTTCGGGAACCCATTAAGGTCTTGACCCAATGTACCTTTTTTGGGGTTTGCTATCCTTCCACTACGAAATGTTCCAGGGCCTTCAGTCGCCTCCATATTTTATTGCCTGCTAGTTCCTACCTAGCTGTGAGAAATCTTGAGAGCAACACTGTTTAGAGGATGTATACATTATTACATTAGGTTCTTTGTGATACAAAGTTAACAGTTTGTCTGTTACATTGTATGGTGAGGTCCTGCATAAAATACCATTATGTCTCCCTTGACTGAAATTTGGAGAAGGTATGTGGAGTCTTAAGTAACTTTGGACGTGGTCGCTTTAAAACACACACTGTTTTAAAAAGCAGCACGGGTTTAAACCATGTTAGAGTTTTAATTTGATTCCTTCCCATTTGCTGTTTGAAAAACATTTATTTCGCATAAGAAGGTCCGTGGTGGTGCACACCTTTAATCCCAGCACTCAAGAGGCAGAGGCAGGTGGATCTCTGAGTTCAAGGCCAGTCGTCTGCAGAGCAGTTCGAGGATAGCCAGGGCTAGACAGACAAACCCTGTCTGGAGAAAAGAAAAAGAAAAACATTTACATCTTATTACATTAATTTGAGATTACTATGTTTTATATTTGTATTTAAATTCTTCCTTTTAGAAAGAGTAGACATACAAGTGCTCATTTTTGCAGCGTTTGGGCCATGCACACATGCACACACATTGTGCCTCCCTGTTAACATGAGCTTAGTTGTATTAGTGCAACTCAGTTGTGTTAGTGAAACTCCTCTGAACTGGAAGGTAGGTTATTGCCACTTTATTATTTTAATTCCTAGTAGTATTACTAATGAAGAGAAATGTGGCCTTTTGAGAAGTTAAACATTTTGCTAAAGAATGACAGCATAGCCTAACAAAACTTTGGGAAATGTTTAGGTCAGTTCTGTTTTGGATTTTTTTTTTCTTTTGCGAAAAGCAAAGATAATTCTTTACAAGGTGGTAAAATGTAGTGGTAACTGGCTTCCAACTTTTAATTTTTTTAAAATTAGGTATCTTTTCAAGGGAGTGGAATTTCTAATTGTTTTTGAATTATGTAAATGGAAACTAATGTGTGAAATGGAAAGTAAAGAAATTTTTGATTGTGTATCTCTGCATCCATTTGGAAAAGACCCTGTAGTTAGTGAAGACCCTGAAAGTGAAACCGATGCGTAACAAATGTGATTAAGGTTTTCAGTAAGTAAATAATATGGAACTGCAAACAGTGCACTGAAGAAATGGAAGTTAATAGCCTTGCTTGGTTGGTTGGTTGGTTGGTTGGTTGGTTGAGACAGGGTCAATATGTAGCTCTGGCTAACCTGGCACTATCTAGATTAGACTGGCCTTGAACTCACAGAGATCTGCCTGCCTCTGCCTCCCTAGTCCTGGAATAAAATACATGCCTCACCATATCCCTTGAAAGTTAAATATTCTTTATGAAATATAAAGGAAATAAAGGTTTTAATATTATCAGTGTTGATCACCAACTTACAGCCAAGGTAGAAATAAGGCCTTATGACAATAGTTTGATTAAAAAAGAGAATGCATTTTGAATTTGTTTTTGAATTGAAAAAAGATAACCATGCCCTGCCAATTATTGTTTGAATTTTTTGTGTGTTTGAATTTTTAATAATTAAGTAAATAAATCAAGTGTATTATAGTTTTAGCTAGCTCAATTTTTGTTTTATTTAAAAGGCATAGGCTATGTAGTTAATGGGTTTTACATTAACTAAAATTATATTAAAATTATGTTAACTACCTAAAAGCAAATATTTTTAACTGAAGGACTCTTTTTGAGGCAGAATTTTAGAAGTAGATATATACACAGGAATTTCCTGTTGTACAAATGTCAAGTGTAACACATAATGAAATTTACATTTGTCTGAAATTTCTCCTTAACTATAAAGACTCTATTTTAGTTATTTTGAGTGCTCATATTCTTTACCTGAGGCACCACTGTTGCATCCTGGTATAAAACAGCCCCTGCTGGAGGATTGTATATGCCAGAGGTCTATAATTCTGTCACTGTTAAATGAAAGTTTTCCTGAAGTCAGGGTTTCTCTGTGTAGCTTTGCACCTTTCCTGGAACTCACTTGGTAGCCCAGGCTGGCCTCAAACTCACAGAGATCCTCCTGGCTCTGCCTCCAAGTGTTGGGATTAAAAGCGTGCATCACCAACGCCTGGCTGAAGTTTTTTTTTTTTTTTTTTTTTTTTTTTTAAATAAGGGTTTCACTGTGGGCCTGCAAACCACCATGTAGACTAGGTTGGCTGGGATTAAATGGAGTAAGATAAGGCTTGTGGAGTTCTGGGATTAAATGTTAACTACTAACATCTAGCTTTAGTGGGAAGCCAGGAAGTGTTCTACCATATTTGTTATGTCATCAACGTTGATGTCAGGGATGGCAAGTGGTGAACAGGCAATGTTGAAGCAGCATGTGGCAGGGACAGGATTTCTGAGATACTGTGTCAGCTCTATGCCCTAAATCACTTTTCAGAGGGCAATTACTGTTATTGGAGAGACAACTTGAGTGTTATTGTTACAGAAAAATCAGGAAGAATGGATGGTGTCTTAACAAGGGATCAGCAAAAATTGCAGTGCAGCTGATTACTGTTGTTACTTTGTTGTAAGACTCTGTAACAAAATTTCTCATACCTGCCAGCTTGAAATAAGTGATAGGAAACTGTTCTTCACTACTGTATGTACAATTTAATAGAAAGTCCCCCCATCACTATTTATGCCTTTTGAGATAATACAGGTATATAATATTTATGATAGTAATTCTTTGTTTTTCTTTTTCTTGCTTTCCTCCCCTCCCTTCCCTCTCTCCCTCTCTTTTCTTTCTTATTTTTTTGAGATAAGGTCTATTATGTATCCCAGGCTGACCTTGAACTCATTATGTAGCCTGGGCTGGCCTAGAATTTGAATTTCTATGCACAGCCACGCTGAGTAAACAATTCTTAATACTTTTAAAGATAGCAGATAAATGGTGATATATATATTATATATATAATATATTTATATCTCACATACAGTATCTATCTAATCTATCTTTCTAATCTATCTAATCTATCTATCTATCTATATCTACTGATCTCTGGTCCATAGCAGGCACTAAAATGTCTTAATTTAGTTGGAAACTGGTTCTGGAACTATCAGTCACTCTTCCCTGTAAGGGGAGGTTGTTTTAACTTGCCTGTGCTGTAGTTTACTATTGTCCTGTTGGTTTATTCCTAGGAATTTCTAATATTTGAGATTATGCTGTTTTTAGTTTCACAATTTCACCTTGCTAAAGTTGATAAACATGAATTTCTATGCAAATTTAGAAGTATTATATAGTTTAATTTCTCATTCTTAAAATGATTTATTATATTTTTCTTGCTACCCACTTAATTCTTTGATGCAAGATTTGTAGTCAGTTTGCAGAGTTACAAACTGATTACAGGACTGTGTATAAGACTCTGTTGCCTTACCTGCTTTCTGTTTTGAAAACTACAGGTTATTCTCTGGGCCACAGGTTTTTCTGATCAGATAGTGGCTGTCCAGCCCTTATATCCTTTAAGTCAATATAAGCTTATAACTAAGGAACTTTCATGGAACTTCATTATCTCAAATAAATATGGTCAGTTTTTAGCTATAAAGAACACTAGATTGGGTTGGAGAGAATGCTTTCTGCTCTTCCAGAGCACCCAGATTTGGTTCCCACACCTATGTTGGGGACACATACATATATATAGCAAATACTCATACACATAATATCTTTAGCTGGTTGTGGTGGTATACACCTTTGATCCTAGCACTTGGGAGGCAGAGGTTGGTATATCTCTGAGTTGTAGACCAGTGTGGTCTACATAATAACAAAGTTCCAGGCCAACCAGAGCTACACAGTGAAAACTTGTCTTAAAACAAACAAACATCCTTTTAAAAAATAGAGCACTCGAAGTTCTTTCATTTCTGGTGGAGAGATGTGAGGTACCCTTGATAGATAGAATTTTTGACTTTTTGTTTTTTCAAGACAGGGTTTCTCTGTGTAGCTTTGGAGCCTGTCCAAGAACTCACTCTGTAGCCCAGGCTGGCCTTGAACTCACAGAAATCCACCTGCCTCTGCCTCCTGAGTGCTGGGATTAAAGGCATGTGCCACCACCGCCCGGCTCATCCTACTGCTGTGTTGTTTTTATCTGTTGGTTTTAGCATAAAATTTTCTTTATCATATTTATACCCAGTAACTATTTTCAGAACTTATTGGTAAGACAAGTTGTAAAAAATTATCCCGTAAAATGGGCATTATTTTTATTTTTATTTTTTTAAAAGATCTATTTATTCATGTATTTTACATATACACATAAGAAGGGATCAGATCCCTTTGCAGATGGTTGTGAGCCACCATGTGGTTGCCAGGAATTGAACTCAGGACCTCTGGAAGAACAGTCAAGTGCTCTTAACCACTAAGCTATCTCTCCAGGCCCCATGATTTCTTTTTTATAATGGCCTTGCATACCGATGTGTGCCTGTGGTTATGAAATATTTAGTAGAAAAAACAGTCTTGAATTTAGAACCTGAAGTTATTTTTCAGAGATTTATTTTTACTTTAAATTAATTAATCCTTTGAGCCAGGATTTCACTGTGTAGTCCTGGCTGGCCTGAAACTCACTGTATAGACCAAGCTGGGCTTGAACTCACTGAGATCTGACTGCCTCTGCCTTCTGAGGTCCTGGATTAAAGGCATGAACCACTATTCCTGGCTTATTTTTATTTTGTATTTGTATGAGTGCTTACATGTATGTATATGTACTATGTGAGTACCTGGTACATGCAGAGGCCAGAAGGCTGCACCGGATTCCTTGGATCTAGAGTTATAGGCAGTTGTGATCCACCATTATGGGTGTGGGTATCGTACTCGGGTTCTCTGTAAGAGAAGCATGTTCTGTCAATATGAACCATCTCTATAGCCTAGAATTGGAAGTTTTGACCTCTTGCAGAATATGAGAGACTTTAGAGCACAACTTTAGAGAAACAGGAAAGACACAGCTCTTTTCTGCTTTAATATGTTAGAAAAGGCCTCATGTGGAAGATGTTTCACTTTGCTTCTGCTGCTGCTGCTGCTGGATGATAGCAGGAGCTATATAACACACAGTTTGAGATGACTTAGGCTTTCTGTTTACTTCTATAGTAAAACGTTTTTTTAGTTTTATTTTATGTGGAAGAGTGTTTGTATGTATGTAAGATTGCATGTATGTCTGTACCATGTGCATGCCTGTGCCTAAAGAGGTCAGAAGAAGGCGTCAGATCCCCTTGAACTGGAGTTAATAGATTGTTGTGAGCCACTATGTGGATGCTGGCAACCAAACTGTTCCTCTGCAGAGCAACAAGTGTTCTTAAGTGCTGAGCCAGTTCTTCAGCTGCTCTGTTTACTTTTTAAAATAATTAAGACGTTTCTTTGGGGTTAACATTAATTAATTTGTATGTATATATTCCTGTGTAGACACACACCACACACACACACACACACACACACACACACACACACACACCAGAGCACAACAATTACAGGAATTGGTTCTCTCCTTCCACCATGTGGGACTTGGGATCAAATTCTGGTGGCCAGGCAGGCACCTTTACTGGTTGAGACATCTTGTTGACCCTCTGCTCACTTTTTTTGTTGTTTTTAGACAGGATCTCACTATGTATAGGTTATTGGCTTGGAATTTGATACATAGACCAGGCTGGCCGACATATTGAAATTGTCATGTGCCTCCTGCCTATTCCTCCCCAACTTCTAGGCATGTCCTACCACATTACAGGCATGTTCTACCACATCTGGCTTTGTTGACATTTTAGTTTTTTCCCTTTGGCACATCTCACTCACATACAGAACATGCTGAGTATCATGAAGAGTCAACTCTGCATGAGAAGAGTCACCAGCCAAATGGAGTTCTGGAAGGTTTACCAGAAGTAGTATTCGAATTAAACCCTGAAGGGTTGGTGAGGTTTAGCCAAGTAGAGTGATAAGAAAGAGTGTGCTTGGGAGAGCAGAGGGAATACAATTATTTCAGAGGGAAGTTAGAGTGTTTTCCTGGTGGAGAGTGGAGGCAGAGGAAGTGGGATCAAGCTATAGTGGTTCTTGGACTAATGAATTTGGTCTCTATCCTGTAGTGAGGGTTATCAACTTTTAGGCATTTTAAATGGGTTACAGACTCATAGTCAAATCCTGAATGATAGCTGACTCTTAAGGCTTTGGGAGAAAAAAGTGTTGTGAAAACAACCAAATCATTTGTTTGGTTGTTGCTGTGTTTTTGGTCATGTTGTTTTGAGATGATCTCCTAGAGTCTATGCCTGGTCCCGAATTCCCAATCCTTTTTCTACCTCCTAAGTGTTGTTTTACAGTCCAGGCTGGTCTGGAACTCTGTGTAGACCAGGCAGACCTGGAACTCACAGAGATCCACCTGTAATTTAATGAGGTTATTTTAGAAAAACCACCATGATAAGAAGCATGAAGAGACAAGCTACCTACAGGCAGAGATAATGTGCTGCTGCTGTAATGTCATAGGCAAGGCAAAGGGAAGATTACTGGAGATGTGGCAGGGAAGGAAGAAGCCTAATCATTGCAGAGGAGTGAAAAGTTTCTGGCATGTATAGCTAGAGGATAGAAATGCTCAATAAGTGTCTGGGGATGTAGGAATGGAATTTTGGGATGCCTCAGGATAGGTAATTAAAGACTTACCTGGACCTGCTTACAAGCAGTGGTCTACTTTGCAGTTTCCCCTCTCCTGCTGGGGATGTACCCAGGGCCTCCTCACACATTCGAGGTAAGTTCTTAACCACCTGAACTGCACCTCTGACCACTACTGTGCAGGTTTTTTTTTTTTTTTTTTGTTTTTAATCAAGACAGAGATAGATCTGTGGGAACATTGTTGGCTTAAGGAAAATATTTTCAGGAGTTGCAAAGTTATAAGTTTAATCTTGACTTTATCCTATAAAAAGTACACATGCTAAAACTTGTGTTGATTTTGTGTATAGAAAAATATTTGGAAGGCTGTATATACTTTGTAATGTACTTCCTGAATTAAAAAAAAAGTTAACAATTTGTTTTGCTTTTGAGATAGGGTCTCACTATATAGCCCTGAATGGCCTTGAATTTACTGCCTCTGCCTACCCCGTGCTGGGATTAAAGGTATGAGCCACCATGCCTGGCAAAGGTTAATACTTTAAAATACTATTTTACATGTAAGAAATAGAAATTGGGGAAACGTCAGTAACTATTATTAATTTTTTAAAGGTTTATTTCTTTATTCTGTATACAGAAGAGGGTGTCAGATCTCATTACAGATGGTTGTGAGTCACCATGTGGGTGCTGGGAATTGAACTCAGGACCGCTGGAAGAGCAATCGGTGCTCTTAACCTCTGAATCATCTCTGCAGCACAGTAACTATTATTTTTAAACTTCATTTATTTATTTATCTAGTGTGTGATATGAAAAATCAGTGACTAATACTTTTAAATTTCATTTATTTATTTAGTGTGTGATATGTTTGTATGAGTGTTGAGGCGGGGTCTGTTTCCATCCCCCAGAAACTTACTATCTCTGGCTGGGGTGGAACTTGCTATGTAGACAGGGTGGTCTAGAACTCATAGAAATCCATCCACTTGCATCTGCCTTCCAAGTGGTGGAATTAAAAGCACGTGCCCATCAGGCTCAAAGCAGGATTTTTACTGAAATTTTTTCATTATAAAGGACAGTAACTCCCTAGGAAAGCTCTGTGTATAGTAATGTTATGACAAAATGATTTTAAAATTTTTCATTACCCAAACCTATAAATGTCAGTATTGTGGAATTTTTAAATGTAACTCTGATCAGGATTTTAATAAGCTTTTCTAAATGAGACTTACAAGGTAGTATTAAATGATTTCTTGTACTAAGGATGTAGGCCAGTAAAAGAAAGTTTATCTAGTGTGTTTAAAGTCCTGCAAGAGATAATTATTTTAAATTTATTTTTTCAAGTTTGATAATGATGTATTTTGATCATGTCCACTCCCCATTATTTTCTACCATTTTCTTTTCTTTTTCTTTCTGTTTTTTTTTTTTTTTTTTTTTTTTTTTAGACAGGGTCTCACTGTGTAGCCCTGAAACTCACTATGTAGACTAGGCTGGCCTTGAGCCTCTGCCTCCAGAGTGCTGGGACTGAAGGCTTGCACCACCATGTCCAGAACATCTTTTTCTTTTGGTTTTTCGAGACAGGGTTTCTCTGTGTAGCTTTGCGCCTTTCCTGGAACTCACTTGGTAGTCCAGGCTGGCCTCGAACTCACAGAGATCCGCCTGGCTCTGCCTCCCGAGTGCTGGGATTAAAGGAGTGCTCCACCACCGCCCGGCATCTTTTTGTTTTTAAACTTTAGTTATTATTATTATTATTATTATTATTATTATTATTATTATTATTTGTGTGTGTGTGTGTGTGTGTGTGTGTGTGTACACATGAATTTCTGATGTCTGTGCAGACATGCTTATACATCTAGCCATCCTTATGCGTGGTATGCATGTGGAAAGCAGAAGACAACTTTGTGAAGTTGTTTTTTCTCTGCCTTTACATGTGTTCTGGGAACTGAACTCAAGCCTGAGCTGCAAGCACCTTTATGTGCTGAACCATCTTGCTGGCCCCATTTCTTTGATATTTCATATTTGGTAATGTTTGTTTTCTAAGTTTAACTGTAACCTATTACATTAGAAGTAAAGTAGTTGATTGTCATTGTAGTCCATATGGTTTTGTTCTTAATTACATTCTTTAGTGGAGCCAGCAAAAAATAAGGCAAAAAAGAATTTCTTCTGTTTCCTGATATTTGGGATTTTTTTTCCTGTGCTAGAGATTGAACCCAGAGCATTATTTCATGCTAGACAAGCACTGTGGCATTGAGCTACATCTCAGCAGATAGCTTTGAGATTCTAATATATTTCATATTTGATATAAGCATCAAATTATGTACAAAAATTACCACATAAAATCTTAAGGCTTCATAATTAGACAGTGCTACCAGAGTTGAGGTTTTTGGTTAGGGTGGCCATGTTTTTCTCCTATCAGACTCATGTACTTATCATCATTGCATATTGAAATTAGGTGAGGCATTATTATTATTATTATTATTATTATTATTACTATTATTAAAGACAAGGTCTGTGTAAACCTGGCTGTCCTGGAACTCAGTATGTAGAGTAGGCTGGTCTCAAACTCACAGAGATTTCCTCGCTTTTGCTTCCTTTAGCCCTGAGATTAAAGGTGTGCAGTACCACCATGGCTAGGTGAAACTTTCAAGACTATTTAATTTGAGCTGAGTGTGGTAGCTCATTCCTTTAGTCCTAGCACTTGGACAGAGGCAGGTGATCTCTGTAAGCGTAGGCCAGCCTGGTTCCAGGACAACCAGGGCTGTCACATAGAGAAATCCTGTCTTGAGAAACAAACATAGGAAAAAGAATATTTAATTTGTCTAGAGACAGAGGCCTTCAAGTATGTGGGGGTTATGTACACATCAAGGTGTTACCTGTATAGTACTGAAGGAAGAGGTGGTGTCTGCCTCACTGGCCGTACTTATACTTAAGTCAGTCTGTTGTGTAGTGTATGTCTTGTCCAGTCCGGTTTGGCAGCAGTAATGACACTCCACTAGGTTTGGGTGTAGCTTTCTCTTTTGTATTTTAAGAGGTTTTTTTTTTTGTTTGTTTGTTTTGTTTTGTTTTTTTCTTTTTTCCAAGACAGGATTTTCTCTGTAGCCGTGGCTGTACTGGAACAAGGTCTGTGGACCAAGTTAGCCTCTGCCTCCTGAGTGCTGGGATTAAAGGTGTGGGCAACCACCACCTGGCTGCGCTTTGGGAGTCTTAAGTGATTGCAGTGCTAGGAGCTGGAAGAGTCTGTGGAGAGGCATAGGTTCCCAGACTGACTATTCCCGAGTCTCAGCAGGTTCAAGTCCTAGTGGACTTTTTGGTTGAGTGGAGCACAAAAGTAACCACTGGTAAGAGTAGCAGAGGCACCACCCAGCTGAACCCAGCCAAGATTGTGAATCATGAATAAATTTGGTGGTTTGTTTGAAGCAACAAGTAATAGTAATAATGAACACTAGGCTGGCAAGATGGCTCAGTTGGTAAAAGTGCTTAGCCCCAAGTCTGGGTCTGGTAAAGGAGAGAAACCTCTACACATGTACCTTGGGATATACATATACATACATACAAATAAAAAAAGTATACACACAAATGTCATTAAAAATAATGGGGAGGCAGAGCCAGGCGGATCTCTGGGAGTTCGAGGCCAGCGTGGTCTACAAAGCTAGTCCAGGACAGACTCCAAAGCTACAGAGAAACCCTGTCTCGAAAAACCAAAAAAAAAAAAAAAAAAAAAAAAAAAAAGAGATGAGTTTATAAATTAAGGAGCTCTTAAGAACATGGTATGTATCGTATAAATGATAACTACTGTTTTCAAGATTTTTACTGGGATAGTTAAATGAGGCTTCCTGCTACCTTTGGCCCTTCATTCTCTAAGGTATTTTGATGTAGAGATGGATTATTATTGAGGAGTTTAATATTTAAATAATGCTGTTATCAAGACTGTGATGTAGGTTAGTTAATAGAGTGCTTGCCTAACATACATGAACTCCTGTGTTTGATCCACAGTGCCTGTTATCTCAACCCTGGGGGAGATGGAGGCAGGTGAATCACAAGTTCAAGGTCATCCTGGACTATAGATTGAGTATGTGGGAGGCTAGCCTTGGATACTGGAGAGTGTCTCAAACTCCCTCCCTTCAAATGTAGTTATATGACTATAGATTGGTCTGTAACTAGATAATACCTAATGGATAAAAGAATTATGAATGCCCGAAAAAGTTAGGGTTTTATGTTTTATGCACATCTTATATGTAGTGAAACATTTGTACTTTGTTGGGAGACCTAGGTTGTATTGCAAACAACAGGATGTGTAAGGACTGGGTCCACCTTTCAATCCCTGCCTCTGTAAACAAGGGTGGCCTTGAACTCACAGAGATCCACCTACCTGTTCCTGGCACCTGAGTGCTGGGATTAAAGATGTATGCCATCATTCCCATCTGTCTTTCTACCCGCCTCCCCTTTTAAAATAAAAACTCTAGAATAATACAGACTTGAACTGGGTGTGTATTTCTCTTTCACATCAAATTCTTCAGGATAGGAGATAAGTTGGTATGGTGCCTTTGCACTGCAGAGTCACTCAGTGATTTTCCTCCTTTGTGTTTCTAGGGTATGGCATCTGCTTTAAGATTCCATGATGGCTCCTAGAGCTCCAGTCATTACATCTGTGTCCCATGAAGCAGAATGGAGGAGACCATAGACCAATATTACCCTAAAAAACATTTGGGCTGGGTGTTTGTGGTCTGGCACTCAGGAGGTATAGGCAGGAGAATCGAGGCCAGCCTGATCTACAGTGAAATCTACTGTCTCAAAAAATCTGTGTGCACCTGTGTGTGTGTGTGTATGTGTGTATATGTATGTAGATTACTATCCATGTTTGATTACTATCCAAGACAGGGTAGCTTACAACCATCCATAACTCCAGCTCCATGGTATCTAGTGTCCTTCTCTGACCTTTATGAGTACTAGGCATGCATGTGGCACACATACATACATGAAGGTAAAATACTGACACATAAAAAATACATTAGAAAAAATATTTTAAAAGCGCTCCATGTTTCAACTTATACATACATGTAAATTTGAACATAATTATAGTAGTGACATGGCCAGGATAGCTTAAGAGAGGCCAGGACTGCAATAAAAAAATATTTTTTAATGTGTGTATAATTATTTATTTATTTGTTTATTTGTTTATTTATTTTGACTTTTTGAGACAGGGTTTCTCAATATAGTCCTGATTGTTCTGGAACTCACTCTGTATATCAGCCTGGCCTTGAACTCACAGAGATCCACTTGCCTCTGTCTCCTGAGTGCTGGGATTAAAGGTGGTCAGCATCACTGCCTGGCAATTTTATTTATTGTGCATGTCTTGATGTATGTGTTCTACAGCATGTGTGTGGTAGGACAGGGACCAACCTGTGGGCATTGGTTCTTTCCTTCCATCATGTCATCAGGCTTGGCAGCAAGTGCTTTTTTCTGCTGAGCCATCTTGTAAACCTTGGTTTTGACTCTTTATTATTGAGATTCATGTCCTCCCTCCCCCCAGTATGGAAGGAAAGGGTTAAATATTATAATTGCTGTGTATTATAATGAAATTATAGGTGACTTAAATCTCTCCCCCCGCCCCCCCCAGTGTGGTGCCACTGGTCTGTAATCCAGCACTCCAGAGGCAAAAGTGGGAGGAGGATTGCTGCAAGTTTGAGGGTAGTCTGGTCTGCATAGTGACCCCAGGCCAGGCCGGGCTTCGTGAGGAGACCCTGCTTAAAATAAAGTAAGGCTGTGCTGCTTTTCTTATTTTTCCTAAGTATGTTCCTGAAGCATATGTGTTACTCTGGCTGAGTTTACTTGCTTCGTTTTTGTTAATCACTCTGGGAAGATAATGGGCAAAGTCAGCTAAGAAGCACTGTATACTAGGAGAGGTCGGTATATGATAAAATTCCTGTCCTTCCTCATACTGTGGAAGTTAGTTCAGTGCCAGTTAATGCAAAATGATTCACAGGACTCTTGGAGAAAGCAGCTTTGCTCTTAACTGCTGAGCCATTATGACTCCTGCCCTTTTAATTCCTTCCTTCCTTCCTTCCTTCCTTCCTTCCTTCCTTCCTTCCTTCCTTCCTTCCTTCCTTCCTCCCTCCCTCCCTCCCTCCCTCCCTCCCTCCCTCCCTCCCTTCTTTCTTTCTTTCTTTCTTTCTTTCTTTCTTTCTTTCTTTCTTTCTTTCTTTCTTTTTCCTTTTTTTTTTTTCCTTGAGAGAGGGTCTTTCTAGGTAGCCTTGGCTGTCTTGGAACTAATTATGTAGACTAGGCTGGACTCCAGCTCACAGAGATCCATCTGCCTCAGCCTCCTGAGTGCTGTTGTGTGCCACTTATTTCTGGGAGTTTCCCTTCACCCCTCCTTTTTTTTTTTTTTTTGTGTGTATGTGTGTGTGTGTGTGTGTGTGTGTGTGTGTGTGTGTGTGTGTGTTGTTGTTGTTGTTGTTGTTTTAAAGAAAAGGTCTCACACTGTAGCCCAGCCTAGCCTTGAACTTGAGGCAATTCTCCTGACTCATCTTCTAGAATGCTGGGACTACAGGCATGACCTGCTACTATACCTGGCTTTAGGAAGTCTTGAATGAAAATACATTGCTGAAAGAGAACCAGGTAAGGTACGTGTGTGCAAATGAGAAGCTGGAGGAAGAGAGCAAATTGGGGCCTTCATATTTTTTTTTTTTTTTTGCCATGGACAATAGGGAGCCATTGGGAATGTTAAACAGGAGAAACCTGTCTGTTAGGAAAATAACCATGGTAGGGGCAGTAAAACCATAACTAGTGATTCTGATGCTCAGTGAGGGGGTCTTTGCTTAGCAGGTATGGGGGGCTTGGCTTGATTCTAGTAGAGAGAAGAAAAAAAACCTCTCAATTAAATTAACTTTTGTTCTTTTTTCCCCCCTGTTAACAGCATCATACATGTATATAAATGACTTCTAGTTTCACCCCTCATTCCCTCTTCCTGTTCACCTTCTTAACAAATCCTCTTTCTATTCCATGTCCTGCTGTC
Source organism: Peromyscus eremicus (assembly GCF_949786415.1). Classification (NCBI taxonomy): domain Eukaryota; kingdom Metazoa; phylum Chordata; class Mammalia; order Rodentia; family Cricetidae; genus Peromyscus; species Peromyscus eremicus. Next base: position 60,458,639 of record NC_081418.1, on the reverse strand, counting down.
ACAAAAAGTAATCAGAACTGCTGGTACGACTGTGGGTAGGGGCTTATTTTTGGCCATGGGCAGTGTATCAGCTGCTATACCATTCATTGGAAGAAAGTGATAACCACTTCTCCCCCAGTTGTCATCTCTGTTAGAAATAGTTTTCATGTGGGGCAGTGGTGGCACATGCCTAAAGGCAGGTGGATCTCTGAGTTCGAGGCCAGCCTGGTTTACACAGCGTGAATTCCAGGATATGGAGAACTACACAGAGAAACCCTGTTTTGAAAAACAGAATAAACAAACAAAAAGAGTTTTCATTTGTTTGTTTTTGGGTTTTTTTGGTTTTTTTTTTTTTTTTTTTTTGTCACTCTGTAACCCTGGCTGGTCTCAAAAGAAAGCACAGAGTTCTGCATGCTTTGCTCTGACGGGATTAAAGGGGTGCATCACTGGGTTGGCCCTCATTGTATGTGGCTCTTCTCTTCTTTTTTTTTTTTTTTTAAAGAGATGGTGCTGGGGATTATAACCAGGGCCTCAGGATTGATTGCTACATAAATGCTTTATGTCCCCAACACAGTGTAAATAATTTTAAATTTCTTATAATTTTTCAGGTGCAAGTCTTGTACTATTTTTTAAAAAATTATTTTATTTCATGTGCATGAGTATTTTTCCTGCCTGTATGTTTCTGCACCATGTACCTGCCTGATAGTTGTGAAGGCCAGAAGAAGGTGTCTCTTGGAACTGGAGTTATAGACAATTGGGAGTTGCCTGTAGGTGCTGGGAATCACAGACGCTGGTCCTCTGGAAGAGAGAGCAGCCACTCTTAACCACTGAGCCATTTCTCCAGCCCTCTGAAGGCTTCCCTCCCTCCCTCCCTCCCTCCCTCCCTCCCTCCCCCCCTCCCCCTCCCCCTCTCTTTCTTTCTTTCTTTCTTTCTTTCTTTCTTTCTTTCTTTCTTTCTTTCTTTCTTTCTTTCTTTCTTTCAGACAGGGTGTCTACATAACAATGGCTGTCTTGAAACTTACTATGGTAGTAAGTAACCTGGTCTCAGGCTGGCCTCCAACTCAAAGAGATCTACTATCCTCTACCTCTGGAACACTGGGACTAAAATTGTTTGCCACCATGCGCAGCTTCTTATTCTTTTTAAAATTCATAAATTCTTTTTAAACTTCATAAAGTGAGCTGGGCAGCTGGCAATGGCACACGCCTTTAATCCCTGTACTCGGGAAGCAGAGCCAGGTGGATCTCTGTGAGTTCAAGGCCAGCCTGGTCTACAGAGTGAGAACCAGGACAGGCACCAAAACAACACGGAGAAACCATGTCTTGAAAAACCAAAAAAAAAAAAAAAAAAAAAAAAAAAATTCATAAAGTGTTGCTAGTATATAGAAATTATAGTTGTTGTCTTATGGATCTTGTTTATTTATTAAACCCATTTACAATCTACCTTAATCTGCCTTCCGAGTGCTGGGATTAAAGGCGTGTGCTTCCATCACCCATCTAGATGCTTAATTTTAGAAAACCCAAGCCATTCTTGACTATTCTTTTTTGGTTGTTTTGAGATAGGGTTTCTCTTTGTAGCTCCCTGGCTGTCCTGGAACTCCTCTGTAATCAGGCTGGCCTCAAACTCAAACCTCCCCTACCTCCCGAGTGTTGTGATTAAGGCATGTGCCATCATTGCGAGGCTCAATTTGTCCTACTTCAAAGACTGATAATAGGCCTCAACTCCCAGAGACTTGAGAGATGGAAGCAGGAGGACCATATATTCATGACTAGCCTATATTACAGTGAGTTCAAGGCCAGTTTGGGAAACCTGCCTCAAAATAGAATTTTTTTTTTTAAAAGGGGCAGAAGAGATAGCTCAATGATACAGTATTTGCCTTGCATTCATGGTGGTTTTAGTCTTAGTAATGGGCAGTAGGGCTGGGGACTGGAGAAATCTCAAGCTGAATATTTATTCATTTATCTATCTATCTATCTATCTATCTATCTATCTATCTATCTATCTATCTATCTATCTATCTAATGGGCTGGGAATTTAGCTCAGTGCTAGAGTGTTTGCCTGGCATGTGAAAGGCCTTGTTTAATCACCAGCACTTTAAAAATGACACCACCACCAACAAAATTATTTTAGTTTTATGTATAAGTAGTTGTCGGACTAGCAAAGATGAACTTTTTAAAAAAGTAATAAACTTTTAGGTAGGATCTTACTATGCTCAGATTGGTATGGAACTTAGTGTATGCTAGGCTTACAAATTTGAGTCACTGTGTGTGTGAAGATGAGTTTTTGATTATAGTCACTTGATTATTCTCTCTGATTAAGGTGAGCATTAAGTAGAAAGAACATTAGTTAGTAAAAGTAGGAAGTGTGTATACAAGCAGATGGCCACATTTTGCTTTGAGAAGCTTTACATTTTTCAGACAGATACTCTGTGTTGATCTTGGCCAAATGACTTCTTTGTGCTTCAATTGTTTTATCTGCTAAGTAGAATAGTAGTAGCACCTGTCATAGGATTGGAATTGTGGTAAGTAATTAGGACAGTGACTGATATACAGTAAGCAATCCATCTGTTTATTAGCGTTGAGTAGGTCAGAGTAGAGCAGCAGGCCTAGAGAAAAAAATTGCTTGATTTGAATCTTGTCACCACAGTTTGTATTCAGTTAATGTGGCTCCTATTGTTTTTTCGGTTACAGGTCTCCTTGGTATATCATCTCTTTCCAAGGAAGAATGTATAAATAATCTAGGTATATACCTTTTCTACAGTTTAAGGGAGAGAGATCAGTGATCTTTCTCCAAGCATTTCCAAAGACTTTGAAAGACCTCATAGCCCTTAGAGTAAGTAAATTTCTTCTAAAAATCAGTGTTCTGAATGAGATACATCTTGGATGTACGGGTGATGGAGGTTGCTTTTCCTCAAAGCTCAGTCCTAGAGAACACTTTGGGAAGACTGTGGGTGATGGATATCCATAGTATTTTTATTTACTGTTGTATCCAGAAAAGCATATTGAAAGTGAATAGAGATGAGGTAGATAAATCTTCCTTAAATTTATTAAGTAAAATTTCACAAACATCAGTACCTTAAATGTAATTAAGTATATACTTAGCCAGGCATAGTGGTGCATGACTTTAATCCCAGCATTCAGGAGGCAAAGGCAAAGATCTTTTGAGTTTGAGGTCAGCCTGGTCTACGTAGTGAGTTCCAGGCAGCCAGGGCTACATAGTGAGACCCTGTCTTGGGATATATATATATATGTAACTGGTGAGAAGATGGTTCATTGGGTAAAAGTGCTTGTTCCTGACAGTTGGCGTTTGATCCTTGGAACCTGTTCTTGGTTTTTTTACTCTTCCTCTTTTGGTTCTTTTACTCTTAGAGGGGCCCGCCATCCAGCTCCCAAATAAATCACAGATGGAGGCTTATTCTTATTTATAAATGCCTTAGCTTGATTTGTTCTTGCCAGCTTTTCTTTTCTTTTCTTTCTTTTTCTTTTTTTTTCTTTTTTTTTTGAGACAGGGTTTCTCTGTGTAGTTTTGGAGCCTGTCCTGGATCTTGCTCTGTAGACCAGGCTGGCCTCGAACTCACAGAGATTCACCAGGCTCTGCCTCCTGAGCCCTGGGATTAAAGGCGTGTGCCACTTCCACCTGGCTTGCCAGCTTTTCTTAACTTTAAATTATTCTATCTTTGGCTTCAGGGCTTTTATCTTTCTCTATTCTGTATACCTTTTCTTTCTTTTCTTTTTGTTTTTTTGTTTTTTTGTTTTTCGAGACAGGGTTTCTCTGTGTAGCTTTGCGCCTTTCCTGGAACTCACTTGGTAGCCCAGGCTGGCCTCGAACTCACAGAGATCCGCCTGGCTCTGCCTCCCGAGTGCTGGGATAAAAGGCGTGCGCCACCACTGCCCGGCTTCCTTTTCTTTCTTTACTCCATCTCTGGCTGTGTAGCTGGGTGGCTGGCCCCTGAAGTCCTCCTCCCTCTCTCCTTCTTCCTCTATTTATTCTCTCTGCCTGCTAGCCCTGCCTATCCTTTCTCCTGCCTTGCTCTTGGGCATTCAGTTCTTTATTAGACCATCAGATGTTTTAGACAGGCAAAGTAACACAGCTTCCTAGAGTTAAACAAATGCAACATAAACAAAAGTAACACTTTAAAATAATATTCCCCAATAGGAACCCATAGTGTTTAAGGAACAAACTGATTCTTGGATGTTTTCTCTGACCACACATGCTTGTGGCATGTAAACTCACACATCATACACACACCACCCACCCTTTCCCCCACAAATAATAATAATAATAATAATAATAATAATAATAATAATAATAATAAATATCAAAGGGGTTATTAAGATATTAAGATGGCTCTGTGGAAAGGTACTTGGGCTAGTGATGTAACCCTGGCAACCTTAAGTTTGATCTCTGGAATCCACATAAAGGTGGATGGAAAGAACCAACTCCACAGAGTTGTCCTCTGACCTTTACACACGAGTTGTGGCACACAGACACACATCACACACATACACAATGATAATAAATAAAATTCTAAAAATGTGACTTAAAGGAATGCACTTTCAAAAGCTGTGTGCTCCAGTGTATTGAGACCTGGAACAGACACTCAGAAGTAGACCAGGACCCAGCTGAAGAAGATGATCAGATGGTGAGCTTCTACATGGTGACTGCATTTTCAACACTATGCTAGTAATTAGAAAGATTTTGGGTATGTTTTGTGGTTGCCTTTTAAAAAGGTTGGTGAAGTGTAGATTCTCCCACAAGTTGGCTTATTTATCTTTTGTCCCCTTTTTATCTTTTGACTGCATTGCTCTTATTTTACTTTTTCACTCCTATAGTTAGTCCCCCCGCCTTTTTTTTTTGAGACAGTCTCTCTATGTAGCCCTGGCTGTCCTTGAACTCACAGAGATCTGCCAACTTTAGCCTCCATGTGCTTGTGCTGGGATTAAAGGCCTGCACCACCATGCTTGGCTCTTTTTTTCTTTAATTTTTTTTTTCCTGGACATGGTAGCACATGCCTTTAATCTCAGCACACAGGAGGCAGATGCAGGCAGATCTCTGTGAGTTCGAGGCCAGCCTGGTCTCCAGAGCGAGTTTGATGACAGCCAGGGCTGTTATACAGAGAAATCTTGTCTGGAAACAACAACAAAATAATATATTGTTTTGCATTTATTTTCTTGTGTGTGTGCATGCCTATTTGCCCCTGTATGCACAAGACCTGTGTGGTCAGAGGACATCTGGGGGAGTTGGTTCTTTTCCATCATGTGGCTCCTGGGAATTGAAAGGATTGAACGTAGGTCATAAGGCTTGATGGCAAGCCTTTCTTTACCTGCTGAGCCATCTTACCTGCCCATCCTTTCTGTTGAGCTCCTTATCTCATTTTTTTTCTTCCTGGATGGGCAGGAGCTGTTGAGACTGCTGACATTGTTAGTGGCCTGTGTGCTACCAAGTGTCTTGTGACCTTACTGCTGACTCTTTACTGCTGTTGGGAAATAATCAAAGCAAAGAATTTATTGATAGTTTTAAGAGAATTGTTTAGGCTTTTCTTATTACCAGAGTTTCTTATCAACTGTCTATGTGATCTCATTGTATTTCCCAATCCTAATATTTGCTGATCCTAATCAGGATCAGGGTAGGTTTTTTTCCTACCCTGTTATTTAGAGGATGGTGTCAAATATTGGCTACCTCCTTCAAGGTCTCTGGGGATAACTGGTGAGAGTATGGAATGATCTGAACTTCAGTTAAAATAGTGTTTTCCTTTTTAAAGGGTGAGCTCAATTTAGGATTATATTGTGATTTAATTTCCTCATTTATTTACTTGTTTGTGGGTTTTTTCTGTTTTTCTTTTCATTCTTTCTTTCTTTCTTTCTTTTTTTTTTATGATAGGGTCTCACTGTGTAGCCCTGGCAGGCCTGGAATTAACTTTATAGACCCTGCTGGCCTCGAACTCACAGAGATCTGCCTGCCTCTGCCTCCAGAGTGCTGGGATTAAAGTGTGCACTGCCACACCTCTTGATTCTAACATTTTTATTTTATTTTTATGTGTATAGGTGATTTGTTTGAATGTCTTTTTTGCCTGAATATATGTCTGTGTACCACATGCTTCCCTGGTGTCCCTGGAGGCAAGAAGAGGCTGTTGGATTCCCTGGGATCGGAGTTACAATTATGAGCTGTTGAGGGTGCTGGAAATTGAACCCAGGTCCTCTGGAATAGCAGAGGTAGAAGCAGGAGGACCATAAATGTGTTACTAGCCTGCACTACATAATGAGTTAGTTCAAGTCCAGTTTGGGAAACGAGAACCTGACTCAAAATATTTTTGGGTGGAGTGGGGTTGGGGGGCAGCAGAGATAGCTCAGTGATAAGAGTATGCCTGGCATTCATGGTGGGTTTGGTTTAGTATCGGATAGCAGGGCTTCTCTGTGTAGTCCTGGCTGACCTGGAACTCTATATAGACCAGACTGGACTGAAAGTCACAGAGATCCACCTACCTCTGCCTCTCTAGTGCTGGGTTAAAGGTGTGGGCCACCATGCCCAATTTCATTCACATTTTCATCTATATAACATTTTGAGCATATATACCCACTATCCCCTTTTTTCTCATCCTACCTTTCCCAACCCTCTTCCTAAGTAGTCCCTCTTCACGTTCATGTCTTTTTTTTAAATAGCTCTTTGAGTTTCATTAGAGTTGTTTACAAGAGTGTGAATGTAGAGCTACACCACTAAAAAAAGTCTTTCTAACCCCCCCACCCCTTGCCCCCAAGCAACTATTAACTGTCTATTGACCATTGGACAAGGGTGTACATCATGCACTTCTCTTACCTCCGTGGGAGGGTGATGACTGGGCCCCAGTCTTCTGCATGTCTTGCTCAGTTAACACAGCTGATGTGAGTTCGAGTACAACTGCTGTGCCATGCTTGAAAGATAATGTTCCACAATACTCTTTCCCCTCTACTGGCTATTTCTGCTCTCTCTTTGGTGACATTCCTTGAGCTTGTGTGGGGGTGGGATGTTATAGATGTCACATTTATGTTATATTCAGTCATTTATCCTCTGCACCTTGAACACTTATGAGTCTCTGCAGTTACCACTGTTGCTGCAAAAAGCTTTCTCTGACAAAAGCTGATAGCATCATTAATTTATGGGTATAAACATAAATGTTTAGCCAGGCGGTGGTGGCACATGCCTTCAATCCCAGCACTCCGGAGGCAGAGGCAGAGGCAGGAAAATCTCTGAGTTTGAGGCCAGCCTGGTCTACAGAGCTAATTCCAGGATAGAGCCAAAGCTACACAGAGAAACCCTGTCTGAACCGAACTGAAAAACAAACAAAAAAGCCCACATAAATGTTTAGGGGGCTTTTTGATGGACATAACATGTCCATTTAGCAAAACAATTAGTGACTTCTCCAATTAGGGCCTATAATCTCCTCCACCATGGGCTTTAGGTTACACTGTTAGATGTGGAGCAGGCCTCAAATCCAATGAGAAATCGTTTGGTTACCTCCGTGCTAATGGGTACTTCTTAACTGTCTGGATAGTAGTGTAGCATGCAGGTGCCACTGCTGAGTTAAGGCTTAGCGATAGTGCTTCCTTAGTAGTTTATATTCAGCAGAAAAGAAATTTTCATCTTAGTTCTAGCTTATTATTATTCTTTTTTATAAAAATATCCTTCAACTAGAGCATGTGCTATCTTTAGCAATAGGGTCTTACTGTCTAGTTCTGGTGGACAAACAACAATAGTGGCAATTTGCCTATATTGTTTTATGAATACAAATTCCTAGTTCATTGAGAAATGCCTTTTCTTATTATTTTAAGCTTTTTAAAGACAGGACCTCACAATATAACACAGGCCTGAAACTCAAAGATCTGCCTGCCTTTACTTTTCTAATGATGAGATTATAGTCATAAACTGCCTTACTTGGCAACTATAATATATATATATACACACACACACACACACACACACACATATATACATATATATGTGTATATATATATTTAACTTTAATTTTTTAAGATTTATTTATTGGGGACGTGCAGAGGTCAGGACAACTTGATGTAATTGGTTCTTTCCTTCATCCATTTGGGTTTCAGGGATCAAATTGAAGTCTTCAGTCTTGGCAACAGGTACCTTTACTTGCTGAACTGCCTCACTAGCCAAGTTTTAATTTTATGCTTTTAATGAAAATAACTAAATGATTGGAAAGTCACAAATAAGCAAGTTGTTTATTGCTTCTGTTACTCATGTCCTGCTTTTCTGTAACTCATCTTTTCTTTCATTTCTGTTTCCAGCTGCTAACCAGATACAGCCCCAAGCTTCCACAAACTAATTTTATTTATCTTCATAAAGATGTCTGTAATTTTTTCTGTAGGTGACATTTAGAATTTTAGGGACGTTTGTTAGGGGAGAAAGAGAAGGGAACCATGGAATGAGTGAGAAATGAGAAGTCAGTGAAATTCAGTACTTAATGCTTGATGCTGACAAGATTCTGGTTTATTAAATATGCCCTCATGCAGCATCCTAATTTGTGCCATAGAGAAGGGCATGAAACCAAAGTGATTGTGTGAGGAAGTCCATTAATGTGTTTTTTGCCAATACATTATTTTAAAATTTTATTTATTTCTTTATTAATTGTATATGGGTATTTGTATGGAGGTCAATACAGCTTAAAGGAGTTGGTTCTCTCTCTTTCTTTTCTTTTTTTTTTTTTTTTGTTTTGTTTTTTTGAGACAGGGTTTCTCTGTATAGCTTTGTGCCTCTCCTGGAACTCACTTGGTAGCCCAGGCTGGCCTCGAACTCACAGAGATCTGCCTGGCTCTGCCTCCCAAGTGCTGGGATTAAAGGCGTGTGCCACCACCGCCCGGCCGGTTCTCTCTCTTTCTACCAAGTGAGATCCAGGCACACAACTTAGTTTATCAGTCTTTGACAGGAGGCCCCTTTATCGGATGTGCCATTTCTTTGGCTCCCATGTGTGTGTTATTCTTATTAAAAACTGAGGGGGACGGGAAACAGAGACCAGGGAGGGGGAATATGAATATGCTACACATGTTAGAGTGCCTATGGAGGCCACAAGAGGGTATTGGATGCCCTGGAACTGGAGTTACAGGTGGTTGAGCCTCTCAGTGTGGGTTCTGGGAACCCAACTCTGGTCTTCTGGAAGAGCAGGAATCACTCTTAATCACTATGCCATCTCTCCAGACTAAGTGTATGTGTGTTTATGTTTATTGTATTTTATTTTCTGAGGGGAATAGGATCTTACTATATGTCCACAGCATAACTAACTCCCTTTGTAGAACCTGGCTGATCTTGAACCCAGAGATTGACTGGCCTATCCTTCGAAGCTCTAGGATTAAAGGTGTATGCAACCACACTTGGCCACCAGTCCCTGTTTTTATTAAAGCCTTTTTGGTAAACCTTTGTACTAAATATACTTTTTCTAAATGACTAGTGTAAATTTAATTTAACTAGGACAAAAATCTGATTCAAACTTGTAGAATTTTATTTATATTTGAGAATGATTATGTTACATGGAAACAAGGAGTATCAAGTTTTGCATTGTGTCTTCTGAACACATTTAAGATAACTTCATTGTAGATGTTTCTTTGGAGTGACATTAATTATTTTTCATAATAAAAAATTGATCTGTTTTTGCAGTGGTTTTCTTTCATATGATTCAAAGAAAGCCTGGGTTTATCCTATTGTATAAGCAACTTTCAGGCAGTTAGTAGCTGTATAGCAGTCTGTTGTCTTGGTTTTGTCTTAAATCATAACTCCTTGGATTTTATTATTCTGAAGTTTTGTGAGATAATTGTAACATTTTAGAAGAGACTTTTTTTGTGGAAAGTAATAGTCTATAGGAGTCCGGGCTCTGAGTGGTAGGGTGTTTTAGTGTCCTGGAATAAACAAACAAAAAACCAATTATTTACCTAGTTTGTGTGGAAAGTCAGAACCTGATCTCTAGTTAGTTCATCTGCTCTTCACCTCCTCCCATGTTGAAGATCTTTAAAAATAAGAATTCTCTGGTACCATGGTTAAGCCATCACTTAAGCTTGTTCATTAGTTATTAGAGCAACAAAAGCAGATGACATCAGGTTTCTTTTTCCTTCCCCCTTTTCCTTGGTGGCAGGAGCCACCTTTCCTTGTTCAGTGCAGGAGCAAAAAAACATTGGGCCAGCTTCATTAAGGATAAGAAAGTTGGAAAAACTGCTTGTTTATTAACAGAAGGATAATTGTTGTAATTGTAGATGCTTGTTTTGAAGCTTGGAACAAGTGTTTTTTTTTCCCCTAAACTCTTTATTTAACATGATAAGTATCTATAAAATATGAGGAAGAAGAAAAGCAGGTTGCAGCATCTTAGACTTTTTTTTTTTTTTGAATTGAACAGCTTCCATTGTTAAATGGGAGAGTCTGCTTTAGCAGAATAAAGCCCTAGTAGGGCATTTATGGTACAAATCAGAGATCATTTTGACTTTCTCACTTCATAGATAGTATATTGGAAAGGATTTACTGAAAGGATTAACTTAAGTAAGGTTTTAACTTGGTGAAGTGAAATGATGGAAAAATGTGTTTTGTTTCCCTTTGTTTTATGTCCTGGGTTTCCAACAGACTTCTTTAGTGTAAGTATTACAAAATAATAAGTTGCACTTGTTGGGTTGTTTAGAATTAAACAGAGGGAAAGGTACCTGTACATGGTTACGAAAGAGTTAACCAAGCAGGCGGTCTCTGCTGGCTGTGTAGTAGTAGGATTCCAGGTCTGGGCTTCAGAGAATCCAGTCCACTTTTTTTAGGTGCTTGCGTATGTCGGATCTACTTTCTTTAATGGAGCTTCTATCGACCTATCTCCTCCTCTTTCTTCTCATTTTCTCCCCCCCACCCCACCCGCTTGTACTTACACACACACACACACACACACACACACACACACACACACATTCTCGTGTGTACACAGATTCTCATAGCCATAGGAGAACTTGTAAGAAAGAGCTTTGCAGGGAGTCCTTTTATTTTAAATTTTATTTTATTTTATTTTTTGTTTTGTTTTGTTTTGTTTGAGACAGGGTCTCTCTATGTAGAGAGACCTAGAACTCACTATTTAGATCAGGCTGTCCTTGAACTAAGATCTGCCTACTTCTGTCTCCTGAATGCTGGGATTAAAAGGGTCTTAGTGCCTATTTGTTTATTAAACATTTTAGTATTTACTTAAAAAGTTATTTTTGTGTGCATTGGTGTTTTGCCTGCATGTATGTCTGCATGTGTGAGGGTATCAGATCACTTGGAACTGGAGTTACAGACAGTTGTGAGCTGGGAGTTGAACCCTGAGTCCTCTGGAAGAGCAGCCTGTGCTCTTAACCTCTGAGCCATCTCCCCAGCTGCACCTATTTATTTATTTATTTTTCTTATGCTACTGCTGCTGTGGGATAAAGTTGGTAGGATTTAACAACGACCCTGCCTGGAATGTGATGTTGAAAGTATTCTTCTCAAGTGGTATTAGATTGATAGGGTTGATAGATTGATCTGTCTTAGTTTTATTTATTTATTTATTTATTTATTTATTTATTTATTTATTTATTTATTTATTTATTTATTTATTTATTTTGAGATATGGTCTCATGTATCCTATGCTGGCCTTGAACTCACTGTTTAGCCAAGACTGGCCCCAGAATTTTTATCTTAATGCAGCAACTCCTTGAGTGCTGTTGGGATTATAGGCATTCATCACCAAGCTCAGCCCTCAATTCCAATTATGAGTAAGATATGTTGGTGTATATACTTCTGGGGCTGGAGAGATGCCTCAGCAGGCAAGAGCACTTGCTGTAATTGAGTATTATTATATGAAATAGTAAATGCCAGGGCTGAAGAGCTGGCTCATTGGTTGCTCTTATAGAGAACTCAGGTTTTATTCCCAGCACCCATATGGTCCTTCACAACCATTTGAGTTTCAGGAAATCTGATGTCATTGTCTGATCTCCAATGGCCCCAGGCACACATATGGTGCACATACATATATGCATGTAAAACACTCATAAATATATAAAATAAATCTAAAAAGAAACAATAGTAAATGTCATAGCACATGATGTTATAGCCATCCTCTTCAGCTGTTATCGACAGAAAACTACTTCCAACATCAGAAAAAAATAAAAGAATAAAGCCTAAACATAACCAAAAAGCCTTTTTATCTCATAGAAAATATTTAACATTTCCTCATTAATTTTTTTGTTTTTATTTTTTTGAGACAGTGTCTTTATGTAGTCCTCTTAGACCAGGTTGGCCTTGAACTCACAGAGATCCTTTTAACCTCTACCACCCAATTTAATCCCTCTGCTGGAAATAAAGGTGTGCTTCACTATCTATATTTTGACACTGCCCAGGGTAAGGACATAGTCTCAACTTTATTTTGTTTATGAGTTAACATTAACTGTTAAAGTTGCAGGATCTTTTTTTTTTTTTTTTCTTCTTCTTCTCCAAGACAGGGTTTCTTTGTGTAGTTCTGGCTGTCCTGGAACTTAGTTTGTAGACCAGGCTGGCCTCCAACTCACAGAGATCTCCTGCCTCTGCCTCCCGAGTGCTGGGGTTAAAGGCATGTGCCACCATGCTCAGCTCAAAGAGATCATTTTTATGTTATATACTGTTCATAGCAGAGGCAAATAGTATGTGATAACATTTTCTTACGTTGCTTTTGGTTTTCAGTGTGTGATTGCCCTCTCCTCTCCTCCTATCCCCTCTCCTTCTGGTTTTCAGGACAAAGTTTCTCTGCCCCTGCCTCTCAAGTGCTGGGACAAAAGGCGCGTGCACCACAATGCCTGGCAACAGTTGTTATTTTTTTTTTTTTTTTTGGGGGGGGCGGGGGGAGCCGGCGTTTTCTAGACAAGATTTCTTTGTGTAGCTTTGCACCTTTCCTGGAACTCACTCTGTAGCCCAGGCTGGCCTTGTTATTTTATTCAAGCTCAACTAAGTTGAAATTCCTCTCTCTCCAAGATTTGAAGGCTCCAGAGTCACCATTATCCATTGTACTTACTAGATTTGATGCAGTGATTCTTACTCCTTTTTGGGTGGTATGTGTCACCCTTAAAAGCTTTGCTCAGGTTCCATTGAGAGCCTTTATTTATTTATCTATCTATCTATCTATCTATCTATCTATCTATCTATCTATCTATCTATCTATCTATCTACTTACTTATTTGAGATAGTCTCATGTTGCTGAAGCTGGCCTAAAAATGTCCCATGGAGTCAACTTTGAGCTCCTGATCCTTTACCTCCCAAGTGCTGTGCATTATAGGTGTACTTTATAACTTTTGTTCAATCAAAGTTTCTCAACATTGTCTAGATGTTCTTTTTGTTTGTAAGATATTATCTTACAATGCAGTGCTAGTATTCACTGTGCAGTTCAGGGTGGCATCTCCTCTCAGCCTTCTCAGTGTTAGGATTATTTTATATGCTATGATACCTAGATTTCTCCCTTGCTCTGTTTTTGAAACAATCTTACAACTTTAAAAATAATAGTTTTTTCTTGACCCCCATTTTTTTTTTTTCATCGAAATGGTCTATTACTAAAGAAAGGTAAATGTGTGTTTGGTCTACTAGGTTTTTTGGTTTTTTTGAGACAGTTCTTATTATGTAGCTTTGGCTGTCCTGGAACTCACTCTATAGACCAGGCTGTCCTTGAACTCACAGAGATCTGCCTGACTCTGCCTCCTGAGTGCTGGATTAAAGTTGTGGGCCACCGATGCTAAACAACATCTTGTCTTGTTGTATCCACAATCAGGAAACAGAGGTGGATGAATGTATGCCTGCTGCTCAGTTTGCTTTCTGTACTTAAGAGAGTTTAGGATCTCATGTCCAGAGAATGGTACCACAATGGGCAAGTCTTCTCACATTAGTTAACATAATCAATATAATCATTCACTGGCATTCCCAGAAGTCCATCTCTTAGGTGATTCTAGATCCTGTTAAATCGATGACAGTTAACATTAACCACACAACATCTCTCAGTGAGGGCTGGGGAGAAATGGCTCATTGGTTTATTCACTGCCTTCCCAGAGGACCTAGATTTGATTCCCAGCACCCACATGGCAGCTCAAAACTCTAACTTCTGTTCCAGGGGATCCTGGTCTCTGCAGGCAGTGCACATACATGGGGTACATGCAGGCAAGACACCCATACACATAAAATTTAAAAAAAAAATTGAGTACCACTTATGCCAAGGATTTTTGAATTTTATTTAATAAATCAAATGTGTGTGTGTGTGTGTGTGTGTGTGTGTGTGTGTGTGTAGTAGAGTGGTGTATGTGCATGTGACAGAGATAGCTTGGGTGCCTGAGTGCCATGTCATGCAAGTAGAAGTCAGAGGATAACTTCTAAAGATTGAACTCAGGTCACACTGTTTATGTTGTAAGCTCTTTTACCCACTAGATTATTCTAGACACTAGATTCTAGCACCATCTTTATGGAAAAAATATTTCACCGATGAGAGATGCAAATTTAATTTCAGATACTGATAAGTGCTATAAGCAAAAATACATATGGTAATGTATTGACAGCATTTATGATATGAGAGATGGGTCAGGCCATCAAAAAAATCTGTTGTGTGATGACAACAGTCTTTTCTCATGAGGTAGCTAGCTGTGATAATTTTCATTTTATTTATTTTAGATTATTTTATGCGTATGAATGTTTTTTCCTTCCTTCCTTCCTTTCTTCCTTTCTTTTTCCTGGTGTTTTTGAGACAGGATTTCTCTGTGTAGCTTTGAAGCCTATCCTGGAATTTGCTCTGTAGACCAGGCCTGCCTCTGCCTCTCAAGAGCCAGGATTAAAGGTGTGCACCACCACTGCCTGGCTTTTCCTTCTTTTTTAAATTTTATTAATTAAATTTGTTCATTTATTTTACAGTTCAACTGCAATTTCCTCTCCTTCCTTTCCTCCCATTTCCTCCCCCAACTTCCCCTCTGCCTCCCACCCCATCCACTCCTCTGTTTCTGTTCAGAAAGGGGCAGGATTCCCATTGGTATCAACAAAGCATGGCTCATCAAATTGCTGTAGGATTAAGCTCCTCCCAATGTATTAAGGCTGGGCAAGGCAACCCAGTATGAGGAATGGGTTCCCAAAAGCCAGCCAAAGTGTTAGGGACAGCCCCTGCGCCCACTGTTAGGAGTTCCAAGTTACACAACTGTCATATATATATGATGCATGATCCCATGCAGGCTTCCTGGATATCGGTCCAGACTCCTATGAGCCCAGAGCAGATGTTTCTGTGGGTTCTCTTGTGATGTCCTTACTCCCCTGGCTTGTACAATCCTTCCTTTCTCCAGCAGGATTCCCAGTGTTTGGCTGGGTTCTCTGCATCTGTTTCCATCAGTTACTGGATGGAGGCTCTGATGACAGTTAGGGTAGTTACTAATCTATGAGTATAGAATATTATCATTACATTGAGGTTTTTTTTCTTCTCTCTTTTCCCCTCCAGTCATGTTTGGTTCTATCCTAGGTTCTCTGGGCCATCTAGCCTCTGGGTCCTGGCACTCCAGGCAGTGTCAGGGGTGGGCTCACTCTTGTATGGGTCTGAGGCTAGACCAAGTGTGTGAATGTTTCGATTGCATGTGTGGAAGTGCACCACCTGCATGCCTGGTGTCCTCTGAGGTCAGAAGAGGTCATTGGATCCTCTTGGAATGGAGTTATAGATAGTTGTAAGCTTCCATGTGGGTGCCGGGAATTGAACTTGGGTCTTCTTCTAGAGCAGTAAGTGCTTTCAATCTCTGAGCCATCTCTCCAGCACAGTTGGGAGAAATTTTAGTAAGAACATAGTTCATTGTGAGGGCTACAAAACAGAATGGGCATGTCATATTCAGGGAACACTCACTTCTTAAAATAAAAACAAAAGATTATAGCACTTTAGGAGGTCATGTTTGGGAGGTACACAGGTTCCTGATCATACAGTGACTGCGTGCATAATGAGAAGCTGTTCATGGAGTGATTGTATGCATGGTGAGGAGCTGATCATACAGTGACTGCGTGCATGAAGAGCTGATTGATCATGTGACTGCATGAATAATGAGAAGTTGGGATTTTTCTTTTTTCTAAAAGCTTTATAATTTGTATGTCTCTATGAGTGTCCAGTGCATTTGTGCTGGCACCTACAGAGGTCAGAAGAGGGTGTCAGATCTCTTGGAGTTGAAGTTACAGACATTGTTAGCTGCTTGATGTGTGTGCTGAGAACAGAACTTGCATCCTCTGGAAGAGCAGCAAATGCTCTTAGCTTCTGAACCATATCTCTAGCCCCAGGAGTTGGGATTTTTGTCTGTCATCAATTCATAAAAAACTATTGGAGAATTTAAACCTTGCAGATCAATAGGGCTGTTGAAATAATTTTAGTAGATTAAGTGTGGAGTTAGGGTGGTGAAGGAGAGAAGTGATCCTACATGTTTGGAAGCTACAATGATAAGATCTGCTAATAGATTTAATGGACTGGATGAGGAAAGGAAAGTTGCCTTCTTGGTGTGTAGTTTACACATCTGGGCAGTAGTGCTTATGAGATCCCAGCAGAGATTTAAACTTTAAAATCAGTTTTAAACTTGATTAGAGGTATCTTAACTAATCATCTAAATATAATCATTTAATTGATTATTAAGTTTATTATTGCTTTGTAGTGAACAGCCTTGAATATTTTTGTTACCATGGGTATATTCTAGAAGATAAACTTCTATTTAAAATTCTCTTAACCAAAAATGGTTACTTTGCAAGGCTTTTTGTTTATTTATTTGTGCGTGTTAACATGCACATGAGCATGCTGGGTATGCATGCTTGTCTTCCACTATCACACTCTGCCTTATTCCCTTTAGATAGACTCTCTCACTGAAGCTTGCCACTTCAGCTAGGCTGGATAGTCAGGGAGCTCCCAGGGTCCACCTGTGTTTCCTTCCCCCTTGCTAGAGTTATAGTCATGTGGGGCCATGTCCATTTTTTTTTTTTTTTTTTTTTTTTTAGGTTTCACATTTTATTACTGAAAAAAAAAAAAACAATTATCTCATGTGGAACAGATAACAGCAAATCAGACCCCCAACTTACAGAGGTTTAAAATGTTTAGCTCCACCTGGTAGGATAGATGGTCATGATTCAGTCTAAACCCATAGTCGTGTTATTATGTGTGAATTCTTTTTTTTTTTTTTTTTGGTTTTTCGAAACAGGGTCTCTCTGTGTAGCTTTGCGCCTTTCCTGGAACTCACTTGGTAGCCCAGGCTGGCCTCGAACTCACAGAGATCCACCTGCCTCTGCCTCCCGAGTGCTGGGATTAAAGGCGTGCGCCACCACCGCCCGGCTATGTGTGAATTCTTAATAGACCCAGCTTCATTCTCCTCCAGTAGCTTTTCTTGGAGTTATACCTGATATTACCAGTTTTCATTCAAATCCATTGGGGAATAGGGTGAGTTTGCTTTTGTTTCTTGGCCAGGAATCACTTGATTCTGAAAATCTTGTGAGAAGACGTGACAAAAAGCTGAGTCAGGCTTATGGTGCAGGATGGCTGAAGAAAGGAGAAGAGATAGATGGCCACCTTTTTGCATGGGGTTTGGGGCTTTGAATTCATATCCCCATATTTGCACAGTAAGTGCACATACCTACTGAGCCATCTAACCAGGCCCCAACATTTATGCCTTTTTGGGTTAGGGCTTTGAGCTATGACACAGAACAAAAGATACTCAAGCAGAAGATTTGAAAGAAACCTTAACAGAAAAAAAGAAAAATGAAACAACAGTTAAAACTTGTTTAGATATAGCTCAGTGGTAGAGTTCTTGCTTAATGTGTACAAGGACCTGCTTCAATCTTTAGTAGTTACTCCTCCACCCAATACCGGTAGATGAGCCAGGTGTAGGAATGCACACCTGCAGTCCCAAGACTCAGGAGTCCTAGCAACCTGATTTAATCTCTGATACCCACCTGGTAGGAGAGAACTGACTTCCACATGTGTGCTGTGACATGTACATGTACATGTGCAGTTACTCCCAATAAATAAATGTATTTTTAAGAAAAAGGTCATAATGGAATAAGCAGCATGTTGGAGAACACTTCAATTTTGGCAGAATGATATGTTTGTGGACTGCAGTATTTTCCTGTGGTATGTTGTATTAGTAGTCAGATTCACACCCTAGTCTTGCTATTTAGTAGCCATTTGATAAGGAGCTGATCATATAACTTAGTTTTTCTCAGCCTTAAATGTGATCATGGGTTGTTGTGGACAAATAAATGCATGTAAAGATGACTTCCAGAGGTTAGGTGGAGTGATCTCAAAGTATTGTTTCTTTGCTGTTGACAGTGAATATGGGTAATAAATAGAATTACACTCTCAGTGAGTTTTGTATTTCATGTGTAAAATTAAAAACTTAACCATGTATGGTGGTTAGTGCACACTTGTTATCCCAGCACTGAAGTCACTGAGAGAGGAGGTTTATGGGTTCCAGGCCAGTGGTGCTACAGAGGAGGACCCTATAACAAACAAAAACAATAGTAGTAACATAAGTCACCAACATAAGCTCATTTGGTAAGTGCCCGAGGATTTGAGTTCAGATCCCTGGCCCTCATATAAAAACCATGCATGCACATGCCTGAACCCCTATCCTTGGGTAGGGTAGAGATGGGGTCTTTTACCCCATCCCTCTCCAGTGCTGGTATTAACAAGTAAGCACCAAAGTGTGTGTTTGTGTTTGCATGTGTGTGTATTCTTGTGCTCATGGAGGCCAGAAGAACTTCAGATCTCCTGGAACTGGAGTTACAGGTAGTTGTGAGTCGCCACCTAATGTGGGTGTCGAGAGCTGAACTCAGGTCCTTAGCCATTTAGTCATCTCTCCAGCCCCATGTCCTCTTTTTAAAATGTAAGTTCTAGGGATTCAGCTCAGGTCCTCATGATTGCAAGGCAAGCACAATTACTACCTACTGAGCTATCTCCTCAGTCAACACGTCTTTGTCTCCCCTTTCCAAGTGCTGTGATTATAAGCATGTACCACCATATCCAGTTTTTCAGAGGGTGGAAATAGAACCCAGGGCTTCTTGCATGCCAGACAGCATGCTGCCAATTGGGCTATGGCCCTCAACATAGTTTTTTTGAGTGGTGGGGTGAGCATTGAACTCAAGACTTTGTGTATGCTAGACAAGCACTACACACTGAGTTATTTAGCCCATTAGTTTACTTTTTTACTTGTGTTTATTTTCATGTACATTCCTACCTAGGTCCTGTGTCAGGTACTTTCTTGCTTCAAATGTCAGAAACCGTAGTTAAAAAATGGCTTCAACAAGTAGAAATTTACCTCACAAGTATAATCAAGTTTTTATTTTTGTTAGCTAATATTATTTCCTTCTTGGGTCTCTGAGGGAGTTGAAGATTAGTTAGTTATAGTTGAAGATTAATTAGGATAGAAAGTGAATTAGATACATTTTGGACTTACCAAAATAGGATAGATAGTGGAATTATTTTCTCTGAATTTGTCAAATACAAATGGACTAGACATTGTTTAGGTATTTATTACTTGTATATATTGTATATAGTTATTGTACTTTTGTATATAGTTTTTCTTATGTTAGTTATAAGCTTTTTTCTTTTTTCTTTTTATTAAAATAGAAAAGGAGAAATATGGTGATATTTTATTTTGTACTAAAATGTTATTTGTATGTTAATAAACAAAGTTAATAAACAAACAAACAAATAAATTGTCAGGACTTAGATATGTTGCTCCTTCCTCATTCCTTTCATTTTCACCTTATTGATGGTTGCTAGATTAATTTATTTGGCACTATAGTATATGAAAAAATGTAATGTAAGCATGGGAAATAGAGGAGAAAAACAAAAAAGCTCATGGAACTTATATTTTAATGAGGATGAGGGAAAAGACAGATTAACATAGGTAAACATTTTATTATGTCTGAAATATTAAGTATTATGGGGAAAATAAAGTAGTGGACAGGATAAGAAGGGCTGTATTGCTTTAGTAGCATAAGCTGATTGGGGAGGTCTCTCAGTAAGATGACTTTTGAGTCTTAAAGGCAGTGTGAGAATGCAGAGTGAAAAAGCTGTATGTAGGGATTAGCATTTTGGGAGCAGGGAACAGTGAATGAGAAAAGGCTCTTGTGCTTGAGTTCATAGAACTGAATTGAAAAGAGGCTGATCAGTAATAAAGGACAAGTAAGCAAAGTAATGGAGTCAGGTCATGTAGGGTCTTGCATTGTGAGACCTGTTGTTTTATACTTAGGTGAGAAGAGATATGCCTGTGGGAACTTTTGAGCAGAGAAGTGACCTAAAACGCTTATTTCAGGACTGGGCCACCTACAATGATGCAGAGTGCTTACCTAGTATAGGTGAGACCTTGGGTTCAATGCCCAGCACCAAAAGAGGGGGCGGGGGAAGGCTCATACTAGCTGCTTTATTGAGAAAAGAGTGAGAAGATAAAGGGAGAAGCAGACCTACTATTAAGAGAAACAGCCGCCAGGAGAGAGGGTTTAGAGCAAGAGAGGAGTAGGAGTGAGTGTTGAAGTGATTCTTCATGTTTTCAGGTACAGCTGAAAGGGTTTATGGAGAGATTGATAGAGGGTGTGAGAAAAAGAGGATTTGTATTAACAACCATAGTCAGTAAAGATGATAATTACCCACACACTTCTTTCATTTGGAATATAAACCTTTCCTGAATGAAGCCTTCATAAATTTTTCTCTCAGCTCTTTTTGGCCATGACTAGGCATGTTTCCATGTGGTAGGTATAGCTGGAGCTGGGAAAGCAATACTGTGTACAGTCAGCTTCCTAATGGGAGGTGGACTCTATAACAAGGAACAAAGTAAGAGGAAGGAGGCAGTGTGATTGGGTAACCAATAGTGACATGGTTTTTGTTGGGTTGGCTATCCTATAGTGACTTGTAAATAGTCTTTGATAAGTACTTAGATTTTATATAGATTTTTAAATGTATGTGCATATATATATTTGTGTATATATATTTATTTATATATAATATTAAAAATATTTTTTTGAGACAGGGCTTCCCTGTTCAGCCTAGACTGGCCTAGGACTGTTGATTCTTCTGCTTCAACCATTTGAGTGCTGATGTTACAGATATACACTATTTTTGGTTCATGAGTTGGTTTATAAACTGAGATGAGTTTTGAAGATTTGAAGTAAACAAAACAAGATTTGAAATAAAAGAAGCTCCTTTGAAAGTTACAAGTATGGACAGGCAACTGCAGAGTCCAATGCATAATTTGAATGTTGACTAATCTTTTTTTTTTTTTTTTTTTTTGAGACAGGGTCTCTCGTCTCTCTTTGTATCCCTGGCTGTTCTGGAATGTACTCTGTATATGATGCTGGCCTCAAACTCAGAGATTCACTTGCCCCTTCCTTCTGAGTGCTGGGATAAAGGCTTGTGTAACCACACTCTGCTTCTAGTCACTTTTTATGAAACTATCACTATGCATCTTATAGGGGCTGTACCCTTTCTACGTGCCTATTGTTATTGTCTTCCAGCACTAAAGATGACCACTTTTCTTTTTAATTTCTTCTGGTTCATTGACCTTTCTTGCCTCCCCACTTTTTCTTCCTGTATCCACAAGGCTCATAACTAGGTTATTTAGTGTCAAAGGAGTTTTGTTTATTGCTTCTATGTTATACTTACTGCTCTTCCTTCAATATAGAGTGGTGGTGGTGGTGGTGGTGGTGGTGGTGGTGGTGGTGGTGGTGGTGGTGGTGGTGGTGGTGGTGTCGTCGTTCCCCCCCACCCCAGGGTTTCTCTTTGTAATTTTGTAATTGCCCTAGCTGTCCTAGAACTCTATTTGTAGAACAGGCTGGCCTGAAACTCACAGAGATCCATCTGTCTCTGCCTCCCCAGTGCTGGGATTAAAGGACTTTGCCACTGCTGCTGGCTGGGTGGTGCAGTTTTAAGGTTTGGGTGTGGGCTTTTCATCAGACTTTACAGTTTTTTGAACCTCAGTTCCACTGCTACTCAGCTGCCTTGACCCAGTCCACTTTATGCATAACTCTAATGATTTGTTCAGGGGAGGATATTCACATAAAGGTCAGCAGAACGGAGCATTTTGGGCAAGTTCATGAAGCCTAGAGCATTTAATGATGATGTATGTGGAACACTAAGTACACTGCCTTTAAAACATTTAAGGGGGAATGTAATGAAATGGTCATCATTTTAACCTTTGACCAGGTGTTGATCACTAACAATCACTAGCTAGGTGAATTGTAAATGTAGAAGTAGGACCAAGAGGAAATAACTGAAATTTTGTAAAAGGAATGTTTAAAAAGCCATCTTTTGTTTCTTAGTCAAATGATGTAGGTCATTAGTAATAATTTGTGTGCTAGGTCATCCTTCAGTTGAGGGAATACTCTAAAGCTTTTCTATTCTGGGCTTTCTTCTACATAGATAGTATTCACTTTGTTATACTTGGTAGACTACTTCCAACTTCTTAGTTGTGAACTTAAAAACATTTTCTTTCTTTTGGGTTTTTGAGACAAGGTTTCTCTGTGTAGCCCTTGCTGTCCTGGAACACTGTAGAGCAGGCTGGCCTTCAACTAGAGATCCTCTTGCCTATGTCTCCTGAGTGCTGGAATTAAAGGTATGCGCCACTACCGCCCAGCTAAAGCCACATTTTTTTTTTCTAAGAAGGAAATTAACTTAGGTTTATATCATAAAATTTCTAGAGCTACAACATCCCAAGACCTAAAATATATTCACTTATTTTTGCCATTTTTGTATGGAACTACCTCCACCCCCAGACCTATTTATTGCGTGTATGTATGTTCTTATGTCGCCTTCATGCTAGTACCAGTGGAAGCCAGAAGGTGTTGTATTATTGTTGTTTGTTTTTACTCTTTTCTGGATGGCCTGCCACCCAGCTCCCAAATAAATCACACACTGAGGCTTATTTTTACTTATGGATGCCTGGCCTTAGCTTGGCTTAGTTTCTAGCCCGCTTTCCTTATTTTAAATTGTTCAGTCTATCCTTTGCCTCCGGGCTTTTCCCACTCTCTAACTTCTGTAAATCTTACTCTTACTCTGTGGCTTGCTGTGTAGCTGGGTGGCTGGACCTTGGAGTCCTCCTCCTTCTCTGGCTCCTATCTTAGGTCTCCCCCCAGTTTTCTCCTTCTATATATTCTCTCTGCCTCCTAACCCTGACTAGCCTTTCTCCTGCCTTGCTATTGGCCAGTTCTTTAAGACCATCAGGTGTTTTACACATGCACAGTAACACAGCTTCACAGAGTTAAACAGATGCAACATGAACTAAAGTAACACACCATAAAATATTCTACTACAGTGTTGTAACCCCTTGAGCTGGAGTTATATACAGTTGGTTAAGCTGCCCACTCGGGTGCTGGGAACTGAACTTGGGTCCTCTAAAAGGGCAGCAGCTGCTCTTAACCATTGAGCCACCTCTCCAGTCCTGTGGAATGTTTTTTATTGGAAAGACTGATTGTAGATTTGGAGGGAAAATCAGTTTAATGTGCATTATATATAATGTATTCTTTTCTTATCAATTTTTCCCAGAAGAATATTTTTCAAGGTGAGAAGAGGATATGATAATTGAGATTTATCCCCCTTTGAATGTTGGTGCTTGAACTCAGGAAGATTGTTTTTATTTTTAATGAAGTTTTGCCATTGACTAGATGAAAGGCACTTTAAAATTTCATTAGCCTTATATTGTAATTTGTCTTATAAACTTACAATTTGGGACTTTAGAGATGCCTCAGTGACTACAATGCTTGATGGGCAAGTGTGAAAACCAGAGTTCAGGTCTCCAGAACTCATATGAAAGCTAGACAGTTCTGGAGGATTCACTGTTAGTACTATGTATGTAGTGTTCTCTGTGTGCTATAGGTCCTCTTTCAAGCATATCGTTTAAGTCCTCTTCTCTTTCCACCCTTTAGTGTTAGTGTGAGACAAGGTTTCACTAGCCTAGCCTAGAACTCACTATGTAGCTCAGGCTGGCTTTTGAACTCACAGTAATCTTTCTACCTCATCTTTCTAATACTGATAATACAAGAGTGAGCTATAATGCTTCACTCAAAATCCCCTTACTGTTGAGGAATTCAGTAAGTGATGTATATGTAAATGATAATAAATCCAGAACTTTTCCATATCTAAGAATCGAAGTTCTTTGTTTTTCCTTTTGTGCTTCCCTTCTTTTTGATAAGTCTTAAAATTCTACTCTAGTTGGGTGGGTTGGAGGTGGGAAGGATCTGAGAGGAGTTGGGGGAGGGGAACTTTGATCAATGGCTCCCCTTCCAAACTGTTGACCTCAGCCACCAAATTTTCTCTAAGCCTGAATTTCTTTAATTGAAAATGAGGAGGAATTTATGTGTCTGTTGCACTGACTTATCAAGAAAGTCCAGTGCTTTCTGTCTCTCTGACACACACACACACACACACACACACACACACACAATTAGACATGCGCGGGCGGTCTAATTGGTTTGTAGTTGCTATAGTGACCATTTTCCCCTCAGTATGAGAGTTACTCTTCATATTGGTGTGTGTGCTTCTCAACTTAGTTCTCACCAGGGAAATAGCTAACAAAGAACTTTTTAGTTTCTTCTTCCTTAGTGGTAGTAACAAAATACCACAGAGTAACTACTTAAAATAATAGCCCCCCCCCCCCTTTATTTTTCTTCATGGATTTTGAGGCTGGAAGTCCAAGCCAGCAAGGTTGATTCTTTTTGGGCCTTCCTTTCAGTTTGGTTTACAGATAGCTGTATTTCTTCCTGTGTGCTGACATGGTCTTGCTTTTATGTTGAGTTGTGAAGTCTTTTTGTTGAAAAATTGTGTGTGTGTGTATGTACACCTACGTGGAATTCAGAGGACAACTTAGGAGAGTTGGTTTTCTCCTTTCATGATGTGGGCCATGAGTATCACATTCTAGTTGTCAGGCTTGGCAACAAGTGCCTTTACCTGCTGAGCCATCTCACCAGCCCCCAGACTGTATCTTTTTTTGTTGTTAATTTACAAAGATTAGATTTATTCATTTTATCTGTGTTAAATATTTGCCTGAGTGTATGCATGTGCACCATCTTTGTGCTCGTTACCCCTGAAGGTCAGAAGAGGTTGGATCCTCTTGAATTGGGTTAATGGATGGTTGTAAATCACCATAAAGGTTTTCGAGCATGTCTCTACTGTCATAATCACTATTTTTTTTTTCAGAAAAGTTTCCTGTCTATATTTCTGATACCAATTTTCTGTGCTAAATTGCTTTGACAAAATGCTTCAGGAAAGCATCTTAAGAGAGACAGGTTTGGGCTGGGTGGTCGTGGTGCACACCTTTAATCCCAGCCCTTGGAAGCAGGAGAATCTCAGTGAGTTAGCTAGCCTGGTCTACATAGAAAGTGAGTTCCAGGACAAGTAGGACTGCTAAACAGAGAAACCCTGTCTTGGAAGAGAGAGGGGGGGGGGGGAGAGGGAGGGAGGTTTTATTTTAAGTCACAGCTTTAGATAATTCAGTTGCTTGTCCCCACGTGCTTGAACAAAGCATGGTGGTGGGAGCATGTGGTAGATTAGGTTCTTCACACCAGGGTGGACAGTAAACAGAAGGAGGATGCTTGGGGCTCTGACTTTCTTTCCCTTTCTTTCTTTCTTTCTTTCTTTCTTTCTTTCTTTCTTTCTTTCTTTCTTTCCCTCCCTCCCTCCCTTCCTTCCTTCCTTCCTTCCTTCCTTCCTTCCTTCCTTCATTGCCTTC
Organism: Peromyscus eremicus; assembly: GCF_949786415.1. NCBI lineage: Eukaryota > Metazoa > Chordata > Mammalia > Rodentia > Cricetidae > Peromyscus > Peromyscus eremicus. The sequence goes on along the minus strand of NC_081418.1, from coordinate 60,432,977 downwards.
CCCTTCCCCTCCCCTTCCTCCCCCTTCCTCCCCCTTCCTCCCCCTTCCTCCCCCTTCCTCCCCTTACTCCCCTTCCGCCCTTCCTCCCCTTCCTTCCTTCCTCCCCTTCCTTCCTCTCCTTCCTCTCCTTCCTTCCTCTCCTTCCTTCCTCTCCTTCCTCTCCTTCCTTCCTCTCCTTCCTTCCTTCCTTCCTTCCTTCCTTCCTTCCTTCCTTCCTTCCTTCCTTCATTGCCTTCCCCTTCCCCTCCCCTTCCTCCCCCTTCCTCCCCTTCCGCCCTTCCTCCCCTTCCGCCCTTCCTCCCCTTCCGCCCTTCCTCCCCTTCCGCCCTTCCTCCCCTTCCGCCCTTCCTCCCCTTCCGCCCTTCCTCCCCTTCCGCCCTTCCTCCCCTTCCGCCCTTCCTCCCCTTCCGCCCTTCCTCCCCTTCCTTCCTCCCCTTCCTTCCTCTCCTTCCTTCCTCTCCTTCCTCTCCTTCCTTCCTCTCCTTCCTTCCTTTGAGACAGGGTTTCTCTGTAGCTTTGGAGCCTGTCCTGGAACTCACTAGATAGATCAGGCTGGTCTTGAACTCACAGAGATGTGGCCATCTTACCTGCCTCTGCCTCGCGAGTCCTGGGATTAAAGTCTTGCGCCACCACAGCCTGGCTGAGCTTTCTTTCTTTCTTTTTCTCCTTTTATTCCATAGGATCCCCAGTATATGGAACGTGCTGCCCACATTTTGGGCAGATCTTCTGTCAGTTGATTCTGTCTGAAAAAGCCTTTCAAAACAAAACCATGCCAAACGTGGTGGTGCATGTCTTTAATCCAAGCACTTAGGAGGCAGAAGCAGGTGAATCTCTGAGTTCGGGGTCAGCTTGGTTTACAGAGTGAGTTCCAGGATAGCCAGGACTGCACAGAGAAACCCTGTCTTGAAAAAACAAAACAAAACAAACCCACAATTACCCTCATATATATGTATTTGTCCACAACCTGAAAAATGTGACCTTGTTGGGGGAAATATTGTAAGGAGATTCTTTAATACAATTGGATTTAGTGAGGTAACCCTAGAATAGGACAATCTCTAAGTCCAGTGATGGTTGTCCTTGTAAGAAGGAGACCTAGATACTGACACACAGAATGTTGACCATTGGATAAAGAAAACAAAGACTGAAATTAGAAAGCCATAAGATAGGCCTCACCAAGGATTGCTGGCACTACCAGAAACCAGGAGACAAGACACAGAACAGATTTTCTCTTAGAATCTACAGATGGCCACATCTCTGTCAGTGACTTGAGTTATTCCAACTTCCAGAAGTGTGACAGTGTTCACACTTTTAAGATATGCTGATTGTGACATCTTGTTATGGTAGCTCCAAGAAGTTTATACAGCTACCTACTACTTTAGTTTAACAGGCAAATTCACCCTGAAAATAATTTAGGGTTAAGTAGCAGATTCACCCATTTAGCCTTTCCTATTAAGTATAATTGAAAATGAGACAAAAATTTTGTAGTCTTTATTCCAGAATGTATTTTCCCCATTGGAAGTGTTTTCCAGCTCTCACTGAAAAGATTGTGCAAAAAAATTAATGACAAGAAAAACCCTACTAAAATGCAGCTTTATCATTTTTGTATCAATAGCATATGAATGAATGTAGTGTATCCTGTCTTTACTAGAGTTTTCTTATTTGACAACAGTATGATCATAGCCATCTTCCACCTGGCTCTGGATACCATCTCAACCTCTTATTTGAAAACACTTCATAATTCTTGAACTCTTCTTCATCTCTGGACATCACATGTATTTTATCTCCAGAACCAAACTTCTCAGACAGTTCCAATCCATCATTTATGGCTATACTTTCTCTTCTCTTTCTTCTTCCCTCCCTCCCTCCCTTCCTCCCTTCCTCCCAGTTTTTCAAGACAGGGTTTCTCTGTGTGACAGTCCTGGCAGTTCTGGGGCCTGTTTGTAGACCAGGCTGGTCTCAAGCTCATAGAGATCCACCTGGGATTAAAGGAGTTCACCACACCCAGCTCTACTTTTCTCATTTCTAATTCACCACTGCACATTCTGTAATCTGTTTGATATTAGTTTGTCACATTCAGACACTGCAAATTGTGGGGACCTTCGCAGGTATCTTCTATGACAAGTATAACTGTGGACGTTACACAAGCCTTCTTTTGGCTTCTATGGCTGAAAATACCTACACCACTACCTACACTACAAATAGCCAGTGACTGTCTTCATGTCAGTAAACTTAGCACTTTCATACACAGAGACCCAAAAGTGTATCTTTGATCATCTGGTTTCCCCTTCATATTGCTCTAACTACACAGAAACTGAACGCATTTTTGTTGTCTTACTCTTAACTCATTAATCCTATTTCTGAGAACATTAAAAAAAATGATCCATGGCCTCTTGATCATCCTTAAACCTGTTTTACTTAAACATTTATTCCTCTCTTACCTGTCAAATCCAACTCTTTGCAATATCCTCCTGTTTATATCTTTTTTTTTTTTTTTTTTTTTTTTGGTTTTTCGAGGCAGGGTTTCTCTGTGTAGCTTTGTGCCTGTCCTGGAACTCACTTGGTAGCCCAGGCTGGCCTCGAACTCACAGAGATCCACCTGGCTCTGCCTCCCGAGTGCTGGGATTAAAGGTGTGCGCCACCACCACCCGGCTGTTTATATCTTTTATACTAATGCCAGGTAGATATTTTTGAAAATACAAATCTGCTTCTACATTTGTCTTATCATTCCTTTCATTTAGTAGTTATGTAGTCCAAAGCCTTAAAATTGTTATACCTAATTTCCAATTTTGCTTTACTTTCATCTTCAATTTTTCAAACCATCAGAAAAAATTTCAAGGAGTACAAACAGTGGACATTTAAAAAACATTTTGTTTAAAATGAGCATGGTAGCACATGTCTATGATCCTAATACTTCCATTAGGATAGCGTTGTTAGGGGTGGTAGCTTAGCTCAGTTGGTAGAAATCTTGTTCTGGGTTTGAGCCCTGCATGAAACTGGGCATGTGTGGCTGGCAAGATGGTTCATTGTGTAAAGGTGCCTGATGCCAAGCTTGAAGATGTACACGGTGAAAGAAGACTAACTCAGAGCTTGTTCTTAGATCTCCGCATGCCAACACACAATAAATGACTAAGAATGCAAAATCAGGGACTCAAGAAGTGGTTCATCAGTTCAGAGCACTTGCTGTTCTTACAGAAGACTTGGTTTAGTTCCTGGCACCCACATATTGGCTCACCACCATCCATAGGCACAAGCAGATGCACATGTATGTGCTTCTAATGTATATGCCTCTAATACCAGCAATTAAGAAACAGACGAGGATTTAAGGACAACCTGACACACATACCAATTTCTAGACTAGCTTTGGTTATGTGATTGTATCACAGTGAAACAGTAACATTTTATTTATTTATTTATTTATTTATTTATTTATTTATTTATATTTTTATTTTTATTTTTTTGGTTTTTCGAGACAGGATTTCCCTGTGTAGCTTTGGATCCTGTCCTGGAACTCATTCTGTACACTAGGCTGGCCTCTAACTCACAGAGACCCTCCTGCCTCTGCCTCCTGAGTGCTGAGATTAAAGGCATGCGCCACCACTATCCCACTGAAACAGCAATTTTTTTAAAAAAATGCCATGCTAATAGATCTTAAGGAAGTTATGGTAAACATAATACAAAATTGCTAGCATTTAAAATAAATTAGGTACCTTGTATTCATACATTCTGTGTCCAGGGATACACAGCCACAGATTGGAAACAGGCAATTAAAAATTACATTGCTAACAAACATGAGATTTCCCTGTCATTTCCTCCTAAACAATATACTATAATATCTCTTTGCATAGCATTTGTATCCTATTAAGTGTTGATTCTAATGATGATTTTATGGGCAGGTGCAGGTAGCAGTGGCATATGCTTGTAGTCCCAACTACTTGGAAGGCCAAGATGCTGGAAATCACTTTTAGCTAGAGTTAAAGATTGGTTTGAGCAATATATCCAGATTCCAGGCCAAGAACATGACATATGAATTACAAGAGCAAAAATTATATGCAAATATCAGTTCCCATGTCAAGAAAATGACATGAACTATAAGGCAAAGCTTATATGCAAATATCAGACCATATTTATGAGGGACTATCTGAGGCTTTTGGCATAGGAAAATCTTTTGGAACTATCCAAGAATAACTTAATGTTTCAATTTAGAATTTTGGGAAGGGCTTCTGGGTAGTAGTTGTGGGGATCAAATCAAAGGTCCTAAATATGTTATGGAAGATGACCTTGAAATGTATCTTATTGCCTCTACAAGTGCTGGGATTATAGGTATGTGGTAACATGCCTGGTTTTATGTGTAGATCAAATCCAGGACTTCATGAATGCTAGGTGAGCATTCTTCTAACTAAGCCACATCCCCAGCCCTAGAAGTACATTTTTTTTTGGCCTTGAACTCACGGAGATCCAACTGGCTCTCCTTTCTGAGTGCTGGGATTAAAGGCATGTGCCACTATCGCCTAGCTAGAAGGAAGTGCTATTTTGGGGAAAGTGCTACATTAATCATTCTTTAATATAATAGTGCTTAGGGCACAGTGAGTCCTTTGACCAGTGTCGTTTGATTTTTGCATTGACTCTTTTATCTTGAAAGGGCTGAAAACATTTAAAGACAGCCTACAGATTAGTTTACCAAACATTATAAATTTGAACTCATGAGAAATGTTTTAAAATTCAAATACAATTTTTTTTTTATGATATAATCCCAGGTATTTTTCGGGTTCTAATGCAGTTTTACCAAAAAAAAGGGGAGGGGGGAGGGATATGATTACCTTGATTAGGGTATGTCTTAATGTTTCTATTGATGTCAAGAGACACCATGACCACAGCAACTTTTATAAAGGAAAACATTTAGTTAGGGTGGCTTATAATTTCAGAAGTTTAGTCCATTATCATCATGGCAAGACATAGAGGTGTGCAGGCAGACTGGTGCTGGAGAAGGAACTGAGAATTCTACACCTTGATCCATAGGCAACAGGAAGTGAACTATGTTACTGGGTGTAGCTTGAGGATAAGAGACCTCAAAGCACAACCTACAGTGACACACTTCTTTCTACAAGGCCACACCTACTCCAACAAAGCCACACCTCCTAATAGTGCCACTCCTTTGGGGGTCATTTTCCTTCAAACCACCACAGGGCATATTCATGTTTTTTAAAGCGTGTATATGATTATTTAAATGTATTTATTGTTGTAGTAGGCCGGAAGAATGGCAAGTGGTTAAGAGTGCATACTGCTCTTGCTGATGACCCAAATTCAGTTTCTGTCATTCATATGGTAGCTCACAACTAGTTCCAGGGACTCTGATGCCTTTTGGTTTCCCTGAGTACCAGGTATGAACATGGTGTGCATATACACATGCAGGCAAAACACCCATACACATTAAGATATCCTAAAAGAAAATTTGAGCCATATGTTTACTTAAATATATCTACTTCAGTGAGACTGAAACAGTGCTGTATGTGTTTATCATAAAGTAACAAATGGTACAAATCACAAGTACAATGATAATCATTGGAAGCTCTCTTGTATTTCTTTCCACATATTTTTGGCTTGTAGATAAGACATGTACAATGAAACATAAAGACATAGGAATATTTGCTTCTTTATTTTTTGAGATAGGATAGCATGTATCCCAAGTTTGTCTTTACCATCTGTGCAGTTAAAGATGGCCTTAACTTTTGATTCTCCTGACTCCTGCCAACTGCTGTTGTTACATGTATGCACCACTATGCTTTGTTTGATGTGCTTCTTGGGATAGAACCCAGGGCTTCATGCATGCCAGATTCTCTACAACTGAATGTTTTTAATTTTTTGTTGTTTAGTCAATTTTTTTTTTTGAGAGTCAGTATTGCTGTAGCTTTTAATGTCCTCAAATTTGTTTTGCTATTAACTCAAGCTCAAGATTATAGACGTATGCCACCATATCTGGCTGGTGTAAATTTTGTTTTTTTGATAAATGTGAAAGGAGGCTGGAGAGATGGTTTAGAAGATGCATTGTTGGGGCTGGAGAGGTGGCTCAGCGGTTAAGAGCACTGGCTACTCTTCCAGAGGTCCTGAGTTCAATTCCCAGCAACCACATGGTGGCTCACAACCATCTATAATGAGATCTGGTGCCCTCTTCTGGCCTGCAGGCATATATGTATACATAATAAATAAATAAAATCTTTTAAAAAAATGTATTGTCTGCTCTTCCAGGTTCAATTCCTAACACCCATATGACAGCTCACAACTCTCTGTAATTCTAGTTCCAAGGGCCCCACATACAGACATTCACACGGGCAAAACACCATTGCACACAAAATAAAAGTAATAAGTTATTTAGAAACATGTGATTGTACTGAACATTTTCTTATAATATTGTCTCTACCCACCCACCATGTACACCTTGAATTCCTCTTTAGCCCAAACTGGTCTTGAACTTGTGACTATCTTCTTTCCTTAGCCTCTGAGATGCTTGGATTTACAGGTATGTGCTTGGCTTTATTTTATTTACCTTATTTCTTGCCTTTTCCTCTTTTACTTATTTTAAAATTTTTTTGTCTAACCTGCGCTACATAGTGAATTCCATGCCTAGCCATTGCTGTATAATGAGACCCTGTCTAAAAAACATACAATATTTGTATGTGGGGTTCACACATGCAGTTCAGAGAATAACTTTGGGAGTTGGTTCTGGCCTTCCACCTTGTTTTTGAGCAGGGTCTCTCTTGTTTCTGCTGCTGAGGTACATATACCAGCCTCTGTTTCTACCTCCTATTTCCCACTGTAGCAGTCCTGGGTTTACAGATGCTTGCTAGTCCATCAGGACTTTTATATGAGCTCTGAGAATTGTCAGACTGGTCAGGTCTATGAAGTAAGTGCTTGTACTTACAGAGTTATCTTCTTGACCCTCTTATTTTTAGGATAGAGTTTGTTTGTTTAGCCCTGCCTGGCTTGGAATTTGTTAGGTAGACCACACTGGTCCCTTGCTATAACTCCTCTGCTGGGATTACAAGCCTGTGCTAGTATGCCTTGCTAATTCCCGAAGTTGTCTTTTTCCTTTCTATAAAATGTTGATTGTTGTGATAACACCACAGAGTACTGTTAGTTAGAACTATGGTGGCTAAATCTCAGGCTTATCACAGTAGCGTAGTCTTGGCTTGATCTCTGATGTCAGCACCTGATGTCCAAGCATTGATGTTTGCCACAAAGAGAAGAGGTGATGGATTGAATGTTGCAGGGAGATTTGAGGACAAGTACTGGGTGTGGAAAAGAAGCTTCTGTCGGTATTGCTTGCATTTCAATCATATGTAAGGGAAGTTGCAAAATGTCAACCAGCTGCATGCCTAGGTGAAAAAGAAGCCAGTCAGACTGCCAGTGTACTTTGTGCAGTGCCTGGTAGAGTTCACAAGTCCCTTGACCTTTCAGGGACTGTTTCAGCCTGTTGTCTGGATGATGGCAATGAGAAATTAGAAGTATTCTTTTAGTAAAAATGTGTAAATGTCTTACTAGTTATGAAAATATTTTAAATAGAGACTGTCTCCCCCCCCCCCCCCCCCCCGCCCCGCCCTGTTTCAACATCTGAGGCCCAGCGAGTTCTAGCGCCAGACTTTGACTTCGGCGGTCTTTACATAGGACCTGTGCTTTAAAGTAGTGAAGGTTCTGAACGCACCAGCACACTTCTACTGAGCTCGGTCTGAAAGAAAGCTTTCTTCCGCTGATAACTTTCAGCACAGGTCTTCGTGCTAAAATAATTCTCTCATATATATGGCTTTCCACTTGCTATCCCTCCTCTTTTAAAAATTAGCCACATTCCTTCCTAAGGAAATCCTTTCCCCTTTACTCTCTTTTTTACTAAATTCTCTGTTTTGAAAAATTGTTATATGTAAGTATGTAGAGAATAATATAGTGAACCCCTATACTATCATCACTTACCTAAAACAGCAACACATACCAGCCTAATTTCTTTATTATTTTTTGATAAAATATATTTTATGGAAAAAATAGATTTTTTTGGTTAAACTGAATTATTTTTTTTATAGGTAATAGAAAGTACAATGGATTGTCACTCAGTTGAACAACTGTCATATTTTAGGGATTTTTTTTTTCATCTTGCACCATATTTTTAGTAACTGGTGGTGAGCTGGAAGCATAGAAACTGCTCCATAGTTACAGGTGTATATTTAATATATTTGAAAATTCAAATAATATATTCTGATTATGGTTTCTCCTCTCAGATCCTTCCCACTTCCCCATCCATCTAACTCCACGCTTTTCTTTTCCTTAGAAAACAAACGCAGCCTTATTTCATTTATACTCTTGTCTTGTGTTACTTTGAACCAAGTTTCAGCCATAGTATTATTTCATTTATAAGTATTTTAGAATGTAATCTTTAAAAAGTAAAGATTTTTAAAAATCCTAGTTCCAACTTCATACCTAAAAAAATTAAGCTCAAATTTAAAAAGAATATGTGGGGACTGAAGAGATCTCAGTGGTTAAGAGCCCTTGCTGCTTTTGCAGAGGACCCAGGTTCAGTTCCTAGCACTTACATGGTGGCTTACCCTATAACTCTAGTTTCAGGGGATCCAACAACTTTTTCTGGCCTTGATAGGCACAACACACATGTGGTTCACATATATATACTCAAGCAAATGCTCATACACATAAAATAAAAATAAATCTTTAAAAGCAAAACAAATCAAAATATATGTGTATGTATGTGTGCCTGCTCGTCTCAATGTGTACCACATGTGCAGTTTCTACAGAGACCAGAAGAAGAACTAGAGTTACAAGTGGTTCTGAGTCATCAGATGTGATTCTGGGAATCAAACCCAGAACAAGAAAAGTACTCTTAACTATGAGCCATTTCTCTAGCTCTGAAATAAAATTTGGGTTTCTCTGTGTAATAGCCCTGGTCCTGGAACTTGCTCTGTAGACCAGGCTGTCTTCGCCCTCACAGAGATCCACCTACCTCTGCCTCCCTAGTGCTGGGATTAAAGGCATGCGTCACCACTGCCCTGCTGATAGAATACTTTTTATAAGTAGCCCTCCTGTCTCCCTTTCAATTGGCTTGCTTGCTATGTTGCTCAGGCTTACTCTGTAACCTGTGTTCAAGTGATCCTACCTCAGTTTTCTGAGTGTATCAAGCCTGGCTGCGTATGTTGATGTCCACTCTATTATTATAGAAAAGGCAGTATAAAGGTTTAATTCTTTTGATTTTTCGAGACAGGGTTTCTCTGTGTAGCTTTGCACCTTTCCTGGAACTCACTTGGTAGCCCAGGCTGGCCTTGAACTCACAGAGATCCGCCTGGCTCTGCCTCCCGAGTGCTGGGATTAAAGGCGTGTGCCACCACCGCCCGGCAAGGTTTAATTCTTTCTCCTACTTTGCTTTCACTTAGTTTTAATATAATCAGCAAGCCTGGTACCAGTTAAGAGATGAGACTGCAGAGGTCTTTTAAAGACAACCTAAGGGGTGGTTTTGATTTAGCTGTGAAGGTTGGGGAGACACATTGCAAGTTTTAATCTAAGTGATAGACATATAAGAAGTAATGTACTGGGCTGGAGAGATGGCTCATGGTTAAGAGTATATACTGCTCTTGCAAGAGGACCTGGGTTCAAATCCCAGCAGTCACATTGGGTGGCTCACAGCTGCCAGTCACTCCAGCACCAGGAACATCAGATGCCTCTGGCCTCCACAGGAAACTGCATGTACATTTCACATACTCCTTGTTAGGCATGTATCACGTATGTAAACGTTTTTTAAAAAGTAAGAGGGCTGGAGAGATGGCTCAAAGGATAAGAGCACTGACTGCTCTTCCAGAGTTCCTGAGTTCAATTCACATGGTCGCTGGGAATTGACATGGTCGCTCACAACCATCTGTAATGAGATCTGGTGCCCTCTTCTGGCCTGCAATCATACATGCTGTATACATAATAAATAAGTAAACCTTAAAAAAAAAAAAAAAAGAAAAGAAAAGGAAAAAGAGATGGCTCTGGCAGGACTGAATTTGGTATTGTGTGTGTGTGTGTGTGTGTGTGTGTGTGTGTGTGTGTGTGTGTGTGTGTAAACTTTGTATACAGTCTTCATTTTCTTTTGATGTTCCCATTCCTTTCTCACGCCTTCCTCATGCCTTCCTCTCCCTTACTATTCTGCCACCTTCTAGAACCTTAGTTTTTCAAAGATGACTAGACTGCTACTCACAACTCCAGGGAGGCTACCTAGAAAACAGGACCCCAAGAAAGACACAGGGATCGCCCAATGACAGAGAAATGGATGAGATCTACATGAACAACCTGGACGTGAGTGGGGTAATGAAGGGCGAGGGTCGAGGGAAAGAGAGCTTAGGGGAGCGGCAGATCCCAGCTGGATCAAGAATAGAGAGGAAGAACAAGGAATAAGAGACCATGATAAACTAAGACCACATGAGAACAGGAAGAAGCAAAGTGCTAGAGAGGTCCACAGAAATCCACCAAGATACCTCCACAATAGACTACTGGCAATGGTCGAGAGAAAGCCCGAACTGACCTACTCTGGTGATAGGATGGCCAAACACCCTAATTGTCGGTGCTAGAAACCTCATCCAATGACTGAGGGAACCGGATGCAGAGATCCATGGCCAGGCCCCAGGTGGAGCTCCAGGAGTCCAATTTGCGAGAAAGAGGAGGGTTTGTATGAGTGAGAATTGTTGAGATCAAGATTGGAAAAAACAAAGGGACAAATAGCCAAACAATGGAAACACATGAACTATGAACCAATAGCTGAGGAGCCCCCAACTGGATCAGGCCCTCTGGATAAGTGAGACAGTTGATTAGCTTACTCTGTTTGGGAGGCATCCAGGCACTGGGACTGGGACCTGTCCTCAGTGCATGAGCTGGCTGTTTGGAACCTGGGGTTTATACAGGGACACTTGGCTCAGCCTGGGATGAGGGGACTGGACCTGCCTGGACTGAATCTACCAGGTTGAACTCAATCCCCAGGGGAGTCTTTGCCCTAGAGGAAATGGCAATGTGGGGTGGGCTGGGGGGAAGCTGGGGGTGGGGTGGTGAGGGGAGAGAACAAGGGAATCCGTGGCTGATATGTAAAATTAAATTGAATTATAAAATTAAAAAAAGAGAAGAAACAAACAAACAAACAAAAAGAATCTTAGTGTTTTGTTTTGTTTTCTAATGTTGGGCAACCGGCAAGGCTAGAACTGAGGTTGTTTAAAAAGTGATTGATGGGGCTAGAGAGATGGCTTAGCAGTTAAGAGCCCCTGTTACTCTTGAAGAGGATCTGGGTTCGATTTCTAATGCTCACATGGTAGTTCACAACCACCTGTAACCTGTGACCACCAGTTCTATTGGATCCTATGTCCTCTTGACTTTTTGGGCACCAGGCATACGTGAGATGCACAAGCATACACACAGGCAAACATTCACATTACATTTTAAACAAAAGCCATTGATTGTTAAAGAGTCTCTGCTGCTGTCTTAGGATCAATTTTTCTTGTTGATCATAGTAACAGGAATAAAGATGGTACATATGTGTAGGTAACTACTGTACATGTAACTGTAGTAGTAGTAGATATGATATTATTATATGTAGTAATAGACATGCTATTACATGTAGTAATCGACTTCCCTACATTTCAGTTTTAAGCTTTCACTTTCTGTAATTCTCTCTCTCTCTCTCTCTCTCTCTCTCTCTCTCTCTCTCTCTCTCTCTCTCTCTCTCTCACACACACACACACACACACACACACACACACACAAGCTTATAACATCTTTCCATCTAAGTCTGTGCTTTTATACAGTAATGACACACTAACCCCCATAGCATGTATTATAGACTTCCAGGTCTCTTATCTTTCCTATCAGTTGTTTCTAGGGATTCTGGTCTAGTAACCAACTAATGGCAGAGTGAGATTCCCTAGTATAACTGATGACAGTATTTGATTCTTAGGAGGTAGTTTGATATTTTAGTATGCCTGTAGTGTTAGGTCGATTCCTCTCTAGATGAATATAGCCAGTAATAATAATATATATGTATATATATTCATAATATATATTAACAGAGACTATATTAGATTGGTCTAATACAACATTGGCAGTCTACACATTATAGAGGCAATAACATCTTTCCAATCTAGACAGTTGAAGTCTAGAAGTCCTTAACCATAGTTGAAAGTTTGGAAGCTCTCTTTTAGAGTGTCTGGTATTTATTTAGTCCTTGTTGAAAGGCCTGAGAAGCTGGAGCCTGATGCCAGCAGGTAGCAGAAGTGATAGATGCAACAACTCAGAAAAGGAAGGGGCATTTAGCCCCATGGACTGTTCTCAGTAAGCCCATTGGAAGGTGCTACGAACATTCAGTCCTGTTTGCTCCTCACTGCCCCCACATATCAGTCCTCTCTAGAAGCACCTCCATAGACACATAAATTTTACTTCTTGATACTCCCTGCTGTGTGTTTCTGTGTGTATGTCTGTCTGTGTGTATGTGTGTGCCCCTGCATGTGTGATTGACTGCATGCCTGTCATGGCACACATGCGGAGGTCAGAGGACAATTTGTGAGAGTTAGTTTTCTTCACCATATGGATCCTGGGGATCAAGCTCAGGTTGTTGGTCTTTGTGCAAAACACCTTTACCCACTGAGCCATCTTGCAGGCCCAAGGAAAATATTTAGTACCATTATGTTATTGTTTCACTTGGTATTTTTAATTTACACACACACACACACACACACACACACACACACACACACACACACTGTAGAAAATATGCAGAAAAGTTGCTTATCTTTTCACATAGGGAGTGTAGTCATAAAAAGATTTATATGTTAGTAACTATAGTTGTGTATGATTTTAGTAGCTCCTGAGTATCATCACTTAAATGATTCACCTGAATAATCTTTTTTGGTAGACAGGGAAATCTCTGCTGGTACCCTGTCATTTTAAAAATTACATTTCAGTTAATTTGTGTGTATGTAGGAAGGGCACATGTGCTGTGGTACTCGGATGGGAGTCCAAAGGATAATTTGCTGGAGTTGATTCCCCTTTTCCACCATGTATATCATACAAATCAAACTCAAGATGTCGTGCTTGGTGGCAAGTACCTTTACCAGCTGAACCATCTTGCAAGTCCTTCATCTCTATTTTGAGAGTTAAACATTGCTCTGATAAAATACCATGACTAAGAAAATTTACAGAAGAAAGAATTTATTTGAGATTATGGTTATAGAGCAGTTATTCTCAACTGTGGGTCATGACCCCTTTGGGTGTCACATGTCAGATATCCTTCATATCAGATGTTTATGTTACGATTAATAACAGCAGCAAAATTACAGTTATGAAGTAGCAACAGAAAAATTTTATACTTAGGTGTAGCCACAACATGACCTGTATTAAAGGGTCGCAGCATTAGGAAGGTTGAGAACCACTGTCTTAGAGGCTTAGAATTTGTCGTGATGGAGAGACCTGGTAGCTGGAGCAGGAAGCAGAGAGCTCATTATGGACCACAAATATAAAGTACAGAGCTAACTTAAAATTGTACCAGGCTTTTAACTCACAAAGCCCACCTCCAGTGACACACCTCCTCTAACAAGGCCTCACCTGCTAAGCCCCAAAACAGCACTACCAGCTGGAGACTAAGTATTCAGATGCCTAAGCCTATGGAGGTCATTTGTCATTCAAACCAATACACGGTGTCTAGATGAATATCCTGCATTTAATGACTTTGTGTGCTTTTATTTTTTCTAATACAATATTTTTATTAATTATTTGGAGATTTCACATCATATACACCAATCACACTCACTCCCCAGTCCTCCCAAGTCTAGCTCCCACCCTTGTGACCCCTGCTCCCCAAAGAAAAAAAGTAAAACAAAACCACAAGTCCAGTTTTTGTCAAACTGCTAGTGGTCAACCCCTTAATGAAAACTGAGTCTTTCCCACCTGCACCCCTGCCAGAAACCCTCAGTTGTGGACAGCTATACTGCAGTATCCTTGTCACAGTTTTAAAGAGTTCTCTTCAATAGTTTCCTGTCCAGGCTGTTATTTTTTGGGGGGTGAGGGAGAGGTTGTCACTGAAGCCTTCTATGTCCCTCTTTCTCAACTGTGACTATGCAGTCATTGATGCCACTGCAAAAGTAGCTTCCTTGCCCTTCTTAGTCAGTGGGATCAGGGATTATGAACTTCCACATGGTTTCCATGGACATCAACACCGCTCTCTTCTTCATCACAGCCACAGACACCACCATCATAGCCCTCATTGTTAGTTCAGGCCAAGGACATCAACATGGTCTCCAGGGCAACACAAGCTAAGGACACTAATATGGTCCCCTGCAGCAGCCTGGCCCATGGACATCAACATGGCCTCAGGTGGCAGCACAGGCCACAGACATCAACATCAACATAGCCCCTGGCTACAACAGGACCATGGACCCAAACATGGCCCTCAGTGGCACCACAGACCCACAGATAGCAACATGGTCTCAGGTGGCTGCACAGACCACTCATATCAACATATTACCCCCTGCTGGGGGATGTCTTTCTGTACGGTGTGAATATATATTGTTCCCCTTGGTTAATAAATAAGCTGCTTTGCCATACTTAGAAGCAGGCAGGAAATACAAGGAGAGAGACAGGAAAGAGAAAGGCGGAGTCTGAAGAGATGCCAGCCTGCCGCCCAAGGAACAACATGCCAACAGACTGGTAAAGCCACAGAATATGTGGCTAGCTAGCAAGAGACCTGTTATAGGCCATACAGTCTGTAATATTAAGCCTCTGAATGATTATTTTATAAGCTGCTGCCAGACTGCAGGGCAGGGTGGGACTGGAGAGAACTTTAAACCATACCCCCCCCCCCCCACTCACACACACAGCATGGTCCACAGACATCAGCATGGCTTCATGTGGCCCCACAGATCACAGACATCTGCGTGGCCTTCAGTGGTGATATGCAGCCTTCTCTCACATCTGTCTTCGTCAAGTCTCTAGCTCTGACTCTCTCCAACACACACACACACACACACACACACACACACACACACACCCCTACACACCTACATCTCTCCATTCCTCTATCTTTCCTGCCTCTTCACCCCATATTCCTCTGTTATTTGATATTTCCTGGGAGACAACCACTTACCCTATTGAGAAACACCAATAAGGGCCACTAAATATGCCTAGAAGAGTGCTCTGCACACAATCATTTATACACACACACACACACACACACACACACACACACACACACACGTATATATGTATATATAACATAAATGAACCAACAGCTTTTGGTTGTAAATTAAAAACAATAAAACTGTGTTGTCTTTTGCAGTTAATAAACAAGATGTTGCCCATTGAGCAGCTCTTTCAGATTTCACTTTAATTAATTTTTCTGTTGGTGACGAACCCAGAGCCTTGTACATGTTAGATAAGTTCTCTACTACTAAGCTGTATAGCCTGTCCTCATCTTCTATTCTAGATTATTATACTGATAATTGAGATTGGATCACATTCGCAACCCTGGCTAGCTTGGAGCTTGTTATGTAGACCAGGCTGACCTCAAACTCTTAGAGATGCAACTGAGGGCTGGGTTAAAGGTTTGAACTACCAGGCCTGGCCACTTACATAAGGTGTTTGTTGTTGTTGTTGTTTGTTTTGTTTTTCCTTTTAAATATACTGAATCATTTATTAGTTTTTTTTCCCCCCAAGACAGGGTTTCTCTGTGTAGCTTTGCACCATGGGCTGGAGAGATGGCTCAGCCATTAAAGGCTAGGCTCACAACCAAAAATAGTTTTTTTTTTTTGTTTTTTTTTTTTAAATTTCTGTGTTTCTAAGTGTGCATGTATGAATGAGTCATCGAGCACTTATGGAGGTCAGACAGCAGCTTGTAGGGGTTTGTTTACTCCTTTCACCATGTGGGTCCCAACTCGGTATCAGGGTTGGAGGTAAGCAAGAACCTTTCCTCACTGAATCATCTTCTGGCCTAATTACTTGAGCTTTTCAGTAAATTTAAATTTCACTAAATGTAGAATAAAACCCTTTTTAAGTATGAACTTTGTAAAGGAATTTAAAAGCCACCAGTGGATACAGAAAAAGTCTTGGAAAAATCAGTTCAAAGAGAGAGAAATCCTGAATCAGTACTTCCAAACATAAGATTTGTCACTTTGTTCTGTCCTCACATTCAGGCTTTATGGAAGAAAATATTTTATACTTGATGCACTGTTATGCTGGGGAAAGCTTAAATTTTATGTTATACTTTCCAAATGTGCTTTATATGTAAGTGTTCAAATCGAAGCCTTAAAATTCAACATTTATCTGGGTGTGGTGGTGCATGCTACACATCTCAGTAGTTGGGAGGATGAGGCAGGAAGACGAGGAGTCCAAGGCCAGCTTGGGTTACATCTGAGAATGTCTCAAAAGACAACCAAGAAAAAATTTTAGTGTTTAACTTTATGTGGTTTTTTTTTTTTAAATTATCATTATTTTTTGCTGTAGGCCTCGAAGTAGAGGAAAATCTACAGTGGAAGATGAGGACAGCATGGATGGCCTGGAGACGACGGAAACAGAAAACATTGTGGAAACAGGTATTGGATTTTTTTTTTCCAGGTATTGGATCTTAATGAGAGTTTTGACAGAAATACATAATGATTTGTACTTATTTATATACTGTCCATACCGTTTGTATAGAAATGTCCTGTGTTAGAATTTGTCTGTACACAAAACTCTTCCGTCTGTTTTGATGTCTACTGATAGAGTGAAAAACAGGTCTCTTTCTCAGTTTTTCCTTATTTAGTTTGAATCATTTTGTATATATGAATTTCTCTTATGAAAGCAAAATTGCAAGTTTCTGAAAGAAACTCACTTTATGCTTTTAGTATGATAGGTCATAGTATATTTCTGACTTGTGAACCATCAAGTATTTGTTCAAAGCTTATTTTGTTGGTATGAATATGGAGGAAAAATGTTTGTATGGTTGTATAAAGTCCATTAATTTCTGTTGAGCTCAGCCTTTACATATCTTAAACATACTGATAAGTACCTTAAATATACCTGCAAGAGCGGACAAGTAAGATATCAAAAATAATTTCCAAAACACTTAAGTTAGTCATTTAATAAGTTGTGGGATTCATTGTGTGAGTAGAAAATGTCTACACGGGATAGTCTCTTCTGTCAGTGTTTTCTACACTTGGATGGCATCTTAATGGTTACTCTTCAAGCTGAGTATTATCTTGATGTTTATAGAATCTCATGAAGTTCCTTAGAAAAAAATTAAAAGTTTGCTTCATTTTTTCTAAAAATAGTATTTCTTTATGTGTTTGAACTTTGCCTGCATGTATATATGTGCACCATGTGCATGTGGGGCACCCAAAGAGGTCAGAAGAGGATGTTGGAGTCCTTGGAACTGGAATTACAGGCAGTTGTGAGCCACAATATGTTTGCTTGGAATCAAACCTAGATCCTCTGGTGGAGCAGCCAGTACTCATAACCACCAAGCTGTCTTTCCAGCTCCACTTAATTTACTTATTTTTTTTAATTATCATGTGTGTGTATTTGTGGGTGTGGGTGGTCAGAGGACAACCTGTGAAAGTTCTCTTCTTCCACTATATGAATTGTGGGAATCAGATTTGGGGCATGAGGCTTGGCAGCAAGCTCCTTTACTCAGTTAGCCATCTCTCATAAGCGCTTGCTTTACTTTTAAGATATTTTCTAGAAAATACTTTATGATTATTTTCATTTCATTTATTTTTGAGACAGGATTTCTCTTGGCTGTCCTGGAACTTGTTCTGTAGTTTCAGGCCGGCCTCAAACTCAGAGATCCACCTGCCTTTGCCTCCTGAGTGCTAGTATCAAAGGCGTGTGCTAATACTACCTAGCTCTTTATGATTATTTCTTATTATGTGAGAATAGAGTTCTTGGAAAGCCTTTATATACTTTTCCTTTCTGTTGCATTTCTTTTTTTTTTTTCGAGACAGGGTTTCTCTGTGTAGCTTTGCGCCTTTTCCTGGAACTCACTTGGTAGCCCAGGCTGGCCTCGAACTCACAGAGATCCGCCTGGCTCTGCCTCCCGAGTGCTGGGATTAAAGGCGTGCGCCACCACCGCCCGGCTCTGTTGCATTTCTTTAGTTACTAGAGTGGCAAAGTGAAGCTTGGAGATTTGAATCTCAGTGCCCCTCCTCCCCTTTTTTCTAAGATTTATTTATTTATTATGTATACAGTGTTCTGTTTGTATGAATGTCTGCACACCAGAAGAGGGCACCAGATCTCATTATAGATGGTTGTGAGCTACCATGTGGTTGCTGGGAATTAAACTAGGGAACTCTGGAAGAGCAATCAGTGCTCTTAACCTCTGAGCCATCTCTCCAGCCCTTTTTTTGTTTTGTTGTTGTTGTTTTTTTTTTTTTTTTTTTTTTTTTTTTTTTTTTTTTTTTTTTTTTTTTTTTTTTTTTGGTTTTTCGAGACAGGGTTTCTCTGTGTAGCTTTACGCCTTTCCTGGAACTCACTTGGTAGCCCAGGCTGGCCTTGAACTCACAGAGATCCGCCTGCCTTTGCCTCCCCAGTGCTGGGATTAAAGGCGTGGGCCACCACCACTCAGCAATTTTTATTTCTTATTTTTTTTTTAAAGACACGATTTCTCCGTGTACTCTGGCTCTCCTGTATCTCATTCTGTAGATCAGGGTGGCCTTGAACTCAGAGACCCACCTGCCTCTGCCTCCTGGAATTAAAGGCACATACCACTACACCCAGCGCTTTTAAAAAATTTTAAGTGACATTTTTAACATGATTATCTTATAAATTACATTAAAATGGTGCCATCCAGCAATCTTCTTAATGTACCCATCAGTATTCTTGTTTGGGTATTCTGTTATTGAGTGAAGATTTCTATGTTATTCTTTTTTTGTTTGGTTGATTTTTTTTTTTGTTTTTGTTTTTTGTTTTTTTTTTTTTTTTTGTTTTGTTTTGTTTTTTTTTTTTAGTTTTTTGAGCCAGGGTTTTATTGGTGGAAGTATTAAGGCAATTCCACATAATTAAAAGGGAGATTTGTTTTGTGAGGTAACTTACAAGTAAAGGGATAGGTTACAGGGTCTGGGAGAGGTGAAGTGCAGTCCAGCAGTGTTCTCTGGAGAACTCTGCTTGGTCTACCTCCAGTGTGCAGGATCCAGGAACCAAGAGAGCTGGCCCATCCGGATCTCAGGTCTTAAGGGCTCCTGTCTCAGCCCCGCCTTGTAGGCGTGACAGTTACTGGAAGCTTCAATGGGGGTAGTACTTCCAGGTCAAAAGGCTGGAACAGCTACCCACTACATCTCCCCCTTTTGTCTAAATAAGAAAGTTCTAACCTAATATAGAACTATATACAATAGGAATGATTATCAAATATTGTCCAGGAGGAATAATGGATAATGACCTAGATAAGATGGAACTACAACCAACACGAACAATATCAAACAAGAGACACATACTAAAATCCAGAGCCGTCTGGAGCGTGGGTAGGTGGCGCGTTACAGAGATCATTCCAAAAGGTTCCCTATCCTGAAGAACCTGAATCTAATACTTAATATGTTCTAGCTAAGATAGAAGATTGTAACTGTTAAGTCTTCAGTCCCATCAAAGACCCGAGAAACAGGAGAAGGATGCAAGCAACTTTTAGAGACAGCTGGCAGCCTGGACAGTCACCTAATGTTTTTCAGCATTGTTGGTGCATTCAAATTGACTACAGGCCTAGAGTATCTGACAGACCATTTTCAGAAGCAGGAATTCTGAAAGACCATCTTACCCTGTCTTGGCAGAGTTCAGTAGTTTCTTTTCCTTGTGTCCCGCTTGTCCAGAAAGGACAGCATTCATATTGTCAGCAGTCGAGGCAAGGACAGCTCTTTGCCCAGCAGGCCATTTTGTGCCAAGAAGAACAAACTTCCAAATGGAAATGTCTTAGAAGCCCAGCATTCTCTCGGGATCAAATTGGTGCTGCCAGGAGCAATTGTGTCTCACATCAATAGAATTCTAAGTTATTTAAATGCCATATTCTCTAGGTGTATGAAGTGTTTGAAGATTACCTGTCCATCTGACCTATGTATCTGTAAATCTGGATAACCAAATAACGTAACTATGGAGATGACAAGCATAGGTGACAATAAATCTGTAAGTCTTATCTACCTGAATAACCTAAGGACTAAGGCTTCACGTAAACAAGGTAAACAGTTTGTAAGAAAATGTATGGTAAAAGGACAGTGACTTCAAAATTGTGACAATACACAAAATATCTTTAACAGAGGTAGGAATATATAGTGCAATATGACAGTAGTTCTAAATATATATTAATATACAAAATATCCTAAACAGAGTTAGAACATACATACAGTATGCAGATATAAATTTACATTTGCATCAATGTACAAAATATTTTAAATAAGAGTAGAAATATATATACATTACAACAAATAGTTTTGTATTTGTATCAATATACAAATTATCTTAAACAGGAATATAAAAATAGTTTACATTTGTATCAATATACAAGAATCCATAACAGTGCAAATTATCTATTTTACTAAATTTGTTTACTAGTATGTACAATAATCTACCATAATATCTTATACCTATCCATTTCACTTTCTTCTTTTTTCTTTCTTTCTTTCTTTCTTTTTTTTTTTTTTTTTAAAGAGAATACTGAGTCTAGTATTTTTTTCCACCCCAACCCCATAACTATCATCCATAACCCTGAGAAGCGTGGAAACCTTTGGGAGAAAGGGTATCGTTTTCTTAGAATTGCTTTCTGCTGTTTAGGAGGTGATGGTATCTCTGTTGGGTTCTGTAAGAAAGCTCAGATAGGTAAGTCTCAGTTGGACTAACTGTAGATTCTGCAACTAGTCTCAGAGTAATGAGTAAGATTGTCTGAGATTCTGGCTAGAAGTGTAGTATGATGATGAGTACCATGGCATCATTCTAGACTGGGTAGAGTTGTTGTAGGGCCCCATCTTCCTTCTGGAGATTTTAGAGATTGCTAATGGAAAAACTTTTTACTGTGAAAAACTTAAACATTATTAATATCAAAATGGAAAGTTTGGATTTAAAGGTGGCATGATATGTAAGAAAGGATTCCAAGAAATCAAGAGTAAGCATGGAGAGAATTAGAATCTTGAAGAAGACAATGATCTTATTTTTTTTTTTTTTTTTTGGTTTTCTTCTGTCCTACACCAGAGGGCTCTTCTGATATGGGACTAAAGAATTTCTCAACCTTTTCTTCTTTTAGCAATATGCTTGGGTTTAGAGAAGGAGTGAACCAATTCCATCTCCAAAGCCAGCTTGGTTTATAATTGAATTGCAGCCACAGCTTTTCTAGAATAAAAGAGATATAGATGTTAGGCAGTGAGATTTTACTCTGTGTAGATTGGTACCAATAGATTTTTTCTTTTTGTTGTAGACGTCTTGATATCCAAGGCCTTATGATTTCTGGAAGATGGGTATTTCCATTATCCTGGAAAGACAAAAACAGAATCCTATCCCATCCCTTGTTTGTTAAATTTTTCTTACAACTTGTAGAGATGTCACATTGGTAGATGAGGTTTTACTTCTCTTCATCAAGGGGTCTCTTCTGTTCGAATAGAATTTTTATTAATTTTGTTGATATCTATAGCTTTTTTTTCTCCTGTAGAAACAAAAGCAAAACCCCTTTCCCAACATAGGACATATCCAGGTTTCCATTCTGAGGTCAACATATCTTTGAAATAAACTGGTTGGTTTAGCTTAGGAGTTTTGTCTGTCATTCAGTGTCTCTCCGCAGCTGTTCCTTTTTCATCAGCATTGAGAAAATTTAAGGTTAATAAAGCACTATGCAGTCTATTTCTAGGAGTCATTGTTACCTGTTGCTGTTTATTTAGCATATCCCTTAAAGTTTTATTGGTTCTTTCTAGGACTGTTTGGCCTGTGGGATTGTGTGGTATACCTGTAACATGCTTTATATTGTAATATGCAAAAAAACTGTCTCATTTTATTGGAGACATATGCTTCGGCATTGTCTGTCTTAATTTGTACAGGTATTCCCATGATGGCCATAACTTCTAATAGGTGTATAATCACAGAATCAGCCTTTTTAGAACTTATAGGGGTTGCCCACTGAAATCCTGAATAGGTGTCAATGGTATGGTGTACATACTTTAATCTTTCAAATTCTGTAAAATGAAACACATCCATCTGCCAAATTTCATTTCTTTGTATACCTTTTGGATTGCTCCCTGAAGGTAATGGAGTTTGGTTATAGAAGGAACAAGTAGGACATTTTTTTTCCCCAATATCTTTGGCCTGTTGCCAAGTGATGGAGAAATCTTTCTCCAAACCTTTGCTATTTTTTCTTTTTATTAAGAAATTTTCTATTCGTTTTACAAAACCTTTGCTATTTACATGCTTCTAGCATGTTACCTATTAGTAACTTATCACTCTCATCATTACCTTTTGTTAGAAGTCCTGGCAGACCTGTATGAGATCTGATATATGCGTGTGTGTGTGTGTTTATATATATATAAATAAATAAAATGTTCCTATTTCTGATGATTTCCTGCAATTGTAAGAATAATGAAGTTAGTTCTGTATAATCAGGAAAAATTTAGCAGTTTTAATATGTAAAACAACTCTGTGTATATTGAGAGTCAGTGACTATTTTGAGTGGTTCTGCGAAGTCCATCAGCACCATAAAAATGGCATACAGTTCTGCCTTTTGTACAGAGTTGTATGGACTTCGAACCACTTTACTTAAGTCTCCTGATTTGTATCCTGTTTTCCCTGATTTATTTGTATCAGTATAGACTCTGAGGACTCCAGAAATTGGCTTTTGTCGTACAATGTGAGGAAGGACCTATTGAGTTATCTTTACGAATTCTATTTTCTTGATTTTGGGATAATCTCTCCCAAAAAGTTACTGCAGTCTCTTTGTCGGTATTCATTATCTTTCCATAGTGATGAAATTTTCTCATTAGTTAAAGGTACTATAATTTATGCTGGGTCCATTTCTGTCAACTGGTGAAGTCTTAATTTACCTTTTTGAATTAAATCAGAGAACTTTTTTATATAAGTCTTTAACTTTTTATTTGGCTTATGTGGTAGAAATATCCATTCCAATATAATATCTTCTCTCTGCATCAAAATACCTCTGGGGGAATGTCTGGAGGGGAGTATGACAAGAATGCATTCAAGTTCTGGATTCACATGATCCACATGTGCTTCTTGAATTGTCTTTTTTACTAGAGCCAATTCCTTCTCAGCTTTGGCTGATAATTCTCTTGGAGTATTTAATTTTTTGTCCCCTTTTAGAGTATTAGTCAAATTTTGTAGTCCATTTTTGGGTATTCCGTGATACCCAGTAAGTAGGAAATGTTTCCTAAGAACTTTTGAAAATCATTAAGAGTCTTCAATCCATCTCTCCTTAGTTGTTGTACCTTTTGGGGTCTAATTTTTTTGTAGGTCTATTTTATATCTTAATTATAGAATCTCCTCTTTATACTTTTTTTAGGAGCAATTTACAGTCCCTAGCAAGGCAAAACTCTTTTTACTTCTTTAAACATGCTTTCTAATGTGCCTAACTTTTAATCAGCTAATAGGATATCATCCATAAAATGATAAATTATGGATTGTGGAAACTTCACTTGAATTATCTCTAATAGTTTTTGCATAAAGTATTGGCACAAGGTAGGGCTGCTTAACATTCCCTGTGGGAGGATCTTCCATTGATATCTCTTGACTAGCTGGAAATTGTTATAATTAGGTACTGTGAAGGCAAATTTTTTTCTATCATTTTCTTGTACGGGTATGGTAAAGAAACAGTCTTTTAAGTCAATAAGTGAGAGCACCAAACTGCCTGAAGGCAGAGCCAAATGGTAGTGGGCTGCTAACTTTGGTGTTCGGAGCCCAGGTGCCTGTGGAGACTGTTGTAGAAAGGCTGCAACAGGAAAATCTCAGACTCCTTCAGAGGACTTTAGGCAAGAGATTTTAGCAGCTGCCAATGGGCTGCAAAGCCAGGGGCAAGTGGCTATCTCATGCTTTCATGCCACAAAAGTTGGATGTCAGATGAAGTGTTAGTTTAATTATTCTTTATCAATAAAAATTCAGGAGTCATATATCGGGGTAAGAACTTGAATGATCAGAGAAACAGAAGCTACCAGTCCTCTCCTACCTCCTCCATTCCTTCCTCCAAAAGGGGCCAAGAGCCCCCTCCATCTCACCTTACTACTTCCTTTCCTGTCTGTCTACAGTCCTCCAGAGCCTCTGTGGTTGGTGAGTGGCTAACTCTGCCCTCTGACTCCAAGCAAGCTTTATTTGTCATAACAAGATCGAAATATCACACAACAGCTGTTTCTTTGTTTGAAATCTTGTTTGTCAATTTTTTACTTTAGTTGCCTGTGGGTTTTTTCCACCCCAGGAGTCGGGGGGAGGTCATGCCTATAAACATCTTTATGCTAATGGATAGTTATTGAAATGCTTCTACATTTCTAGTAGTTTAAAGCTTTGGATATTATATGGAAGACTTTAACCCAACTGTACATATTTAGAATTACGGGCCTATTTTATTTTATTTCTTCTGCATTGTATACCCACTTTGTTTAGCATTACCACTTCTTTTTCTTTTTTTGGTGTGTATGTGTGGGAAGAGCTTGTGTTTGTAGCTCATTCTGGCCTAGAACTTAAGGTGTTAGTTGTGTCCCTCTCAAGTTTTGAATTACTGTCATGTGTCATAGCACTATATTTATGTGTTATATATTTTAAAGTCAGGTATTATAATGCTTCTAGGTCACCCCCATTTTCATGATTGTTTTTGGTTCTGAAGGCATTCATTCATTCATTCATTTCCTCCTTCCATCATTTATTTACTTATTTACTCACTCACCCATTCATTCATTCATTTAGATGGGGCCTCACTATATAGCCTTATCTGGCCGGGAGCTCACTATGTAGACCAGGCTTGGATCAAACTCATAGAGGTACATCTGACTGTGGCTTCAGATTAATGGTGTGCACCACCATGCCTTTCCTTATATATTTTATGATCAACTTTTCTAGCTCCCTGAAGAAATCATTGGTATTTTGATAGAAAATTGCATTGAATGTGTAAATCATTTGAGCTGTAGAGACATTTTTTATTAGAAATGTATTTCTTTCATACAATATTCTGATTATGGTCCCCCCCCCACCACCACTCCTTCCAGGTCTTCCCAACTTCCTCTTCCTGTTTGTGTCTCCTTAGGAAACAAAGAGGCTTCTAATGAATAATAACAAAATAAAATGAGATAAAACAAAACCAACAATTAGAATAGGACAGAACAACCAAAGAAGAAAAGGCCAAAGAAAAAGCACAAGAAATGGATATAGACACAGAAGACACACACATTTGTGCACAAAGAAATCCCATAAAAACAAAACTGGAATCCATAATATATACAAAAAGGACCTGTAATGTTTTGGGTTTTTTGAGAGAGGGTCTAACTATTTGGCTCTGGCTGTCCTGTAATTCACTATATAGATCAGAGTGGCCCCAGACTCACAGACATCTGCCTACCTCTGCCTCCCAAGTGCTGAGGTTAAAGGTGTGCTCCACTTCACCCATCTAAGGACCTATGATGTTTAAAAACAACAACAACAACAAATCCTGATATATGTATATATTTTAGGAAGCTTCTACTAGGCTTCCATAAAACCCCTCGAATGGCCCTTAGTTTTAGCACCCCCTCCTTGTATATCTTTCCTCCCCTCCTTTTCCCTACATCTCCTCATTTGATCCTCTCATTTTGAATAGTGCAGCAGTGCACATGGTTGAGCAAGTGTCTCTGTAGTAGGATGAAGTGTGCTTTGGATACATGATGGAGAGTGGTATAGCTGCATCTTGAGGTAAATCAATTCCCATCTTCCTGAGGAACCGCCATAATGACTTCAACAGTGGTTGTGCAAGTTTGCATTTCCAGCAGCATTGAAGGAGTGCTTCTCTTACTTTACATTCTCACCAGAATGAACTATCCTTTTTTTTTTTTTAAATAAATCTTAGCCATTATAACTGGTATAAGATGAAATCTCAAAGTCATTTTGATTTGCATTTACCTGATGGCTAAGGATGTTGAATATTTAAGTTTTTCTCAGCCATTTGAGTTTTCTCTTTTGAGAATTCTGTTTAGATCTGTACTTCATTTTTTCAATTTTAAATTGGGTTGTTTTCATTAGCTCTGATTTTTTTGGTTCTTTATATTATTTTTGATATTAGCCCTCTGTCAGGTGTGTAGTTGGTAAAAATCTTTTCCCATTCTGTAGCCTATCACTTTTTCCGAATGATAGTGTCCTTTGCTATTGAGAAGCTTTTTAGTTGCATGAGGTCCTATTTGTTATTGTAATTCTTAGTGCCTGTGCCATCAATGTTCTATTAAGAAAGGCTTTTCCTGTGCCAATGAGTTCAAGACTATTCTCCACTTTCTTTTTTGTCAGATTCAGTGTATCCGTTTTTATGTTGATATCTTTGATCCATCTTGAGCTTAATTTTTGAAGGGTGACAAGTATGGATTTATTTATTTGCATTCTTCTACATGTAGTCATCAAGTTTGACCTGTACCATTTGTTGAAAATGCTGTCTTTTTTTCCAGTGTGTATTTCTGGCTTCTTTATCAAAAATCAGGTGTCCATTCGTATGCACTTATTTCTAGGTCTTCAATTCAGTTGATCATCACATCTGTTTTTGTGCCAATACCATGTTGTTTTTATTACTATTACTATTTTATTACTGTTATTAGGTTCGAACTCTCTAGTACAGTTTCAGATCAGGCATGATGATACCTCTTGTAGTTCGTTTATTATTCAGGAGTATTTTAGCTATCCTGGAAATTTTTTTTTTTTTTTTTGGTTGTTGTTTGTTTCATTATGAAGCTGAAAATTGTTCTTTCAAGTTCTGGGATGAATTGTGTTGGATTTTGATGAGGATTGTAATGAATTTACAGATTGCTTTTGGTAGGATGGCTATTTTTCTTAGATTAATCCTATGTATCCATGAGTCTTGCTTGGCAGATCTTTTTGTCTTCTGATATCTTCTTCAATTTCTTTCTTCAGTGTCTTACAGTTTTTATCATAGATGTCTTTTACTTGCTTGGTTAGAGTAACTCCAAGATATTTATATAGCTGAAGTTTTCTCTGGTCCTGTCCAGCCCCATGGACCCCACAGCCACTTATAAAATAATCACTCAGAAGCTTATATTAATTAAAACTGCTCGGCCATGAGCTCAGGCATACCACTGACTAGCTCTTACATTTAAACTCAGCCCATTTCTGTTAATCTGTATGTTGCCACGAGTTCTGTGGGTTTACCTGTGTGCCATTACATGCTGTTCCCTGGACGGCAATCTGGCGTCTCCTGACTCAGCCTTCCTGTTGCTAGAATTCTCCTTGTGTGCTTATCCCACCTATACATCCTGCCTGGCTACTGGCCAATCAGCATTTTATTTGTCAACCAATCAGAGCAACACATTCACAGCATGCAGAACGACATTCCACAGCACATTATTTGTGGCTATTGTGAAGGGTGTTGTTTCCCTGGTTTCTTTCTCAGTCTGATTGTCATTTGTATATAGGAAGGCTACTGATTTTTTTTGTGTTAGTTTTGTATCCTGCTACTTTGCCGAAAGTGGAAAGTGTTTATCAGCTGTAGGAGTTTCCTGGTTGAACTTTTAGGGACACACACACACACACACACACACACACACACACACACACACCGTGCAAATGAAGATATTTTGACTTCCCTTCATATTTGTATCCCCTTGATCTCCTTCAGTTGCCTTTCTGCTCTATCTAAGACTTCAAGTACTGTATTCAGTAGGTATGGAGAGAGTGGACAACCTTGTCTTGTGAAAATGATTTGAGTTTTTCTCCATTTAGGTTCATGTTAGCTGTGGACTTGCTGTAAATTGCTTTTATTGTGTTGAGGTATCTTCCTTGTATCCCTAATCTCTCCAGGACTTTTATCATGAAGGGGTGTTGGATTTTGTCCATGGCCCTTTCTATATCTAATGAGGTGATCATGTGGTTTTTGTCTTTTACTCTGTTTATATGGTGGATTACATATATTGATTTGCATGTGTTGAATCATCCCTGCATCTTTGGGATGAAGCCTACTTAATCATGGTAGATGATTATGTGTTCTTGGATTCAATTTGCAAGTAATTGATTGAGACTTTTTGCGTCTATGTTCATAAGGAAAATTGGTCTGTAATTCTCTTTGTTAAATCTTTATGTGGTTTAGGTTATCAGTAAATGTGTCCTTTTAAATGGAATTGGGCAGTGTTCTTTCTGTTTCTTTTTTTGTGTGGAATAATTGGAGGAGTTTTGGGTTTAACTCTTTGAAATACTGATAGAAGTCTGTGCCAAAAGCCATCTGGCCCTGGGATTTTTTTGGTTGAGAATTGCTTTGTGTCCAAGTGTATGTGGTTAGTTTTGGAGAAGGTTCCATGAGGTGCTGAGAAGAAGGTATATTCTTTTGTGTTTGGGTGAAAAGTTCTGTAAATATGTTAGGCCAATTTGGTTTATAACATCTGTTAGCTCCAGCATTTCTATCTTTAGTTTTTGTCTGGATAATCTGTCCATTGGTGAGAGTTGGATATTGAAGTCACCCACTATCCCTGTGTAATGCTCAATATGTCATTTAAGTTGTAGTGCCCTAGTATGCTCTAGGTAGGTTAAAGGTGTGTGCCACCATACCCATTAATAAGTTTTACATCTATGTTTTTTGGGGATATTAACCTGTCCTGTTGGCCTAATAAGCATTTTATCTACTGAGCCATCTCCCTAGCCCCTTCCAAGTTCAGCTTTAAAATCACTATTGTGCTAAAACTCCTTCCTCCTTTTGCACCGCTGCTGACATTCTTTTCATTTGTGTAATACACATACACAAATACATAAACATACACATCTAATGCAGTGTTGCAAGCATTAATTTGGGCAAACCAGTAACTGAAGATCAATCTAAAGTTTTAAAACATTTACTTATTGTCACATTTTGCATTTGAGATACTATTCCTTTCTTTATGTAGACCCAAGTTTCTTTCTAAAGAACTTTTTACAATTCTTGGCAAGGAATGTTAAGCAACAATCATCTCAGTTCTTATTCTTCTTTTTCCCAGCTCATATTCTTAATACTTTTCTTAATTCTAACTTTTGAAGGTTATTAAAAATAAAGATAAGTTCTTTTCCACACAGAATCTTGGACCACTGATTAACTAAATCTTTAAAATCTGTTGGAAAATGGGATGCTTTAAAGTAATGTACTATGTAGTGTTCTAAGGTAGGGAATGCTTGAACTCTGGTAATCTTTACAGTCTAATATGCTCTAATTTGTGTGAATTTGAGAGTACATTTGTAGAGTGTTATTGTTTGTTTTTTTACTCTTTTTAGGTGATGTACCACCCAGCTCCCAAATAAATCACACAGAGGCTTTTGCCTCTCGGCTTTTCCTGTTCTATTCCTGTATACCTTTGTTTCTTATTCTGTGGCTTGCTATGTAGCAAGGTGACTGGCTCCTGAAGTCTTCTTCCTTCCTCTCCCCTAGATTTATCCTTCTATTTATACACGTTCTTGCCAGCCCCACCTATCCTTCCTCCTGGCTTGCTATTGGCTGTTCAATTCTTTTTTTTTTTTTTTTTTTTTTTCGAGACAGGGTTTCTCTGTGTAGCTTTGCGCCTTTCCTGGAACTCACTTGGTAGCCCAGGCTGGCCTCGAACTCACAGAGATCCGCCTGGCTCTGCCTCCACCGCCCGGCGGCTGTTCAATTCTTTATTAGAACATTAGGTGTTTTAGACAGGCAAAGTAAAACAGCTTCACAGAGTTAACCGAATGCAACATGAACTAAAGTAACACACCTTAAAATAATATTCTACAACAGTAGAGTTTATCCAGGTTTTACTATTTAATCCAGGAAGGTCGGGACTTGATATGTAGCCCAAGCTGGCCTTGACTTCCAGAGTTTACAGGTGTGTGCCACCACACCTGCCTCAAGAATTTTTTAGCTTTTCAAGGAAATGATTTTGTTATTGGCTGAAGTGAAAGTGTCTTATTTTCATTAATTAAGATGTTTCTTTACTCCTTATTTCATAGTATTTAGAGAATGAAAGCAAAACTAAATTTTTCAGTTTTATTTTAGTCTTCATATTTACAAAAATGATTCCTCAGTAAGATGTCCCAATAATGTTAACAAAATTTATGTACTGCAGTTAGAGTATGCCTGTAGTGAAAAAGTGTATAGACAAACCCAGCATGAGAAGCTTAATTTTGAGATTTAATTTTTTGTGTATGTATTTGGGGAGGCATGTGTTTATAAGGGTGTTTGTGTGTGTGCATGTGTGAGCACATGAGAGTGCTTGTGGAGACCTAAGGTCAATACCAAATGTCTTTCTTCTTCATTTTTTGCAACCTTACTTTTCAAGGAATTTCTCAAAAACTTATTATTTTCAGCGAAGCTGAAGGCAGTCAGTTGGCTGTGTTGACTGGATAGTATTTCTAGGGATCCACTTAATTAACATTAATTAAATGTTTTTGTGCCATCTGTGTTTGAGTATGTGGTCATGAGTGCATTTGTCAGCAGATGTCAAAGACATTGGATCCCCAGACTTTACAGGTGATTAATTCTTAGTCACCTGACATGGTTGCTGAGAACAGAATTCAGGTCCTCCTGCAAGAGTGGTATGCACTTTTAACCTCTGAGCAATCTCTCCAGTTGTGTGTCCCCCTCCCTCTTCTCGCTTCTTTTAAAGACAGAGCCTCATGTAGTTCAGGGTAGGCTCAAACTATGCTCCATCCTAAGTTCTGGGATTATAGGCTTGGTTGGTTTAGTTTGGTACTAAGGATTAAATATAAGGTTTTATGTATGCTAGGCAAATATTGTACTAACCAAGCTACATTCCCAGCTCAAATGTGCATACTTCTATCATGTCAGTTACTGTTCTTGCTACCATTTTCTGTTTCTGAGAGAAATCTATGAAGACTAGGAATCCTGATTATATATATATTTTTTTGTTTTTGTTTTTGTTTTTTCGAGACAGGATTTCTCTGTAGCTTTGGAGCCTGTCCTGGCGCTCACTCTGTAGACCAGGCTGGATTTAAACTTACAAAGATTCACCTGGCTCTGCCTCCCAAGTGCTGGGATTAAAGGTGTGCGCCACCACCGATTGGCTGGAGGATCATTTTATACTGAGAGGAATTACCTACTTAATTTGGAATTTGGGGATCAAACCAAAATTCAGTAACTTGGCATGGTCATATTGGGAGCCTATGGCTGAATTAAAGATACCAATTGTGGATGATTAGATTTAAAGCTACTATTGATTTAAACCTTCTCTTGTCTTAAAACTAACTCTTTAGGGTTAAATGAGTTGTGGAGGTGTTAAAGGATTAAAAGAAGGGATGTGTAATTACATAAAGTTAGAGATCAGATATAATTTTTCTTTATATCCCCCAAATGCAGGTCATATAACCAGTGATGTTTAATGAAGTGCAGGTATTTAAGTTTTTTTTTTTTTTTAAGCTTCCTTACTAGGGATTAGGTTTTTCCATAGTTTAGTTACATGGCACATGTGCCACCTAGTGGCTAGAGAATTAACTACTTGGTGGTGGGTAAAGCTAGTTCCCTGCTCCCCTTTTCCTCCTCCCCACCATTCTGGCTATAGATCATTTTTGTGATCAAGTGAAACTGATTGTTTATTTAGGTCAGGTTTAAAGTTAGGAGTCCAATTTCATTTCTGTCGATGTGATAAAACACCCTAACAAAAAGAAACTGAGGGAAAAAGGTCTTATTTGACTTGCAATTCCAAGTTACAGTCTGTCATTTCACTAGAATTCAAGCAGCTTGTCACATCAGATCCACAGCCAAGAGCAAAAAGAGACTATATCCTTGGTTATTTGTTTTCAGCTTTCTTCTTTTGGAAAAATATTTTTTATTAATGATTTGGATTATTTGTATATATAAAAATGATTCATTTATTCATTTGTTTTTATTTTGTGTATGGGTGTTTTGTCTGCATGTATGTCTGTGTACCACATACATGCCTGGTACCCACAGAAGTCAGAAGAGGATGTTGGACCCCTGGAATTCCATGTGGTTGTGAGTTGCCATGTGTTGGTACAGTAAGCACTCTTAACCACTGGACCATCTCTCCAGCACCCCAGCTAATTTTTTTCTCTCTGAGGAATGGTACTACCTACAATGGACAGGACTTCCTATGTCAATTAACAATTAAGACAGTTCCCCACCTACATGGCCACAGGTCAATTTGTTCTAGATAATTCTTCATTAAGACTGTTCCCAGATGATTTTAGGTTATATCAAATTGATAATTAAAACTAACCATCACAGGAGGTGACTATATCCATGGGCAACAATTGTATGTAGGAGGTGATGGTATGCACAGGAGGTTGATGGCCACTGTCATCTCTATTGGTCCCTACCTTAGTATGTTTGTTTGCTTTCACTGTGTAGCTCTGGCTGTCTTGGATCTTCTGATGCAGGTCAAGCTGGCCTTGAACTCGTCTACCTTTGCCCCCTGAGTGCTTTGATTAGAGTTGTGAACCACCACTTGGCCCCTACTTTTTATTTTTTATTTTTTTTGAGACAGGGTTGTATCACTACATATGGTGCCTCCACATGCAGACTTCTGAGGCAGGGTCAGTTTGAGCCAGGAGACTACCAGTTGCTATGTGCTCCAGAGATCTGACTTCCCAAATGATAGTATTATAGACACCCAGCCCTTTGCATAGATGCTGGAGATCTGACTTTAAGTCTTAATTCTTGCATAGCAGGATTTTACTGATTGAGCCATCTTCCATGCTTTCCCCTCCTATTCTCCCACTTTCAGATGTGAAAACTATCAGTTCTGTCATCTGCAAATTGGGCTGCATGTAACTTAAACAAATAAAACTCTATGAAAAGCAAAAACTGTACAGTTAAATAAAATAGCCTGTACTACTTTATTAGGTGAGTGGTTACTTTTTCATTTATAAACCACACCAACTGGTGTTTAAGCACACATATGTTTAGGTATTCTATAGATAAACAAATGCTGGCTGGAATATGTCATCAGTTATCACTGGGCTTCACAGTCTTTCATCCAGAGATATTCTGCATGAGATCACAGGTTGGATCTTTAGTTGATGTCATCTAAACTACAGTAGTATGTTTCATTTTTCACTGCAAAACTCTGTCAAGTTTTGAAGATTAGGTCTAGGAAAAGAGGGAGCTTTATAGAGGGCATAATTTTCCTGCCTTGCATGGGACAGATAGTAAAATCTAACTTACTCTACCATATGAAGAGTGTAAGATAAATTAATAATTTAGGGATACTCATTATTACATTTTGTGGTTGGATCTTTAGCTTTCTATTAAGCAGTTACAACATTCCTTTTTACTGATTAAAGACTATAAAGTTAAACCAAAAAAGTCTAGACGAGAAATAAAACCCACTTTTCCAGTCCTTCTGTTCCTTTAGCAAGTCCAGGTTAGGATCCTAGATACAGTTACTGGACTGAGAAAAAGAGCACTTAAGAGTGATATTGCTTTCGTTGTTGATTAGAATTGATCCTGATTCCATTTCTTAAAGATAAGTAAATCCATCAGCAGGGGAACAGCACATCTTGTTTACAGCTTCTGAAGCATAGTTCCTGAGTCTCCTTCAGCCTTACCCTTCCTCTCAGCCTTACCCCTTGTCACTTAGATGAAGAACAGTACACTAAGTGCATCCCACAGATTTTTGGTGCTGCACTGAGTAGAAATGAAGTGCTCCCATTAAGCCATTTTATTAAAAGATGTCATTGTCTAGTACTTTGCATATAATACACAGGCAGAGAGTTGCCAGCAGAATGGAATTTCTTTCTTTGATTAGGAAAGCTGAAGATAGCAGGCATCATAAACTGACATCTGACTTCTAGGTATCTCCCTAAAGCTGTAGGCTCTGTGGTTACTGTTTGGTTCCAGTCATATCAGAGATTGATACAGCATAAAAAAGATCAGCTACTTTCATTTTAAAATCCCATTGTTAGTGTCTCATGGTCTCATAAACAAAGCCATTTAATTTTATTTAATTTTTGTTATGCCAGTTCCCTATTCCTGATACTACTGTCTGTGTTAACTTGAGTGTGAATCAAACTGCTGTGATAGAAACTTCAAAAACACAGCAGTTGGTTATATTAAACTAAATTTTCTCTCATGTAGTATGAAAAACTTGATTCCCCCTCCCTCTCTCACCTTTTATTTCCCTCCCACTCTCCCTCTCCAGTATTCAGAGGACAACTTTGTGGAGTCTGGTTTATGTTTCCCCCCCCCAACTTTATGTGGGTTCTGGGATTGAACTCAGGTTAGTAGGCTTGTGTATCAAGGCCTTTATCCCCCAAGATATATCACCTGACTCCTATTTAGTATTTTGTAGGTTGAATCCTAATTGTTCTTCTTAATAAAAACCCAGAGCTAGATATCAGGGTAAATGTTGAAAGATCAGAGGAAACAAGCCACAGCCACTTCTTACTTCGCCAACTCCTCAGCTGAAAGGGGAAAATTCTGTTTCTAAGAATCCTAAGACTTCTGCCCAGCCATATCACTTCCCGTCTCAACCTTCCTAGTGCTAGGATTAAAGGCGTGTGACTCCTAAGTATTGGGAACCAAGCACTGGGATTAAAGATATGAGCCATTGCCGCTTGGCTCTGTTTCTCTTTTAGACTGGATTAATCTCATATAGTCCAGGGTGGCCTTGAATTCACAGAGATCTGTCTGTTTCTGCTTGCTGAGTGCTAGGATTAAAGGTTTGTGCTACCATTGCCTGGCCTCTGTGGCTAACTAGTGGCTTAGTTCCACACTCTGATCTTCAGGCAAGCTTTATTTGTTAAATCATACACAAAATATCACCACAGTATTTTGATCATGAAAGGTTGTGTGTGATGGGACTTCATTACTCTCTGTGTGGTTGCTTGTGAACCCAGATTTCTTCTATTCTTTTTTCTGTATCATGCTTTGAAGTATTGCTCTCATTGGCAGCTTTTTGGCTTGGGTTATCTGTTAGGTCTGTCTTAGTCCATAGGACAGAGAAATAAAATTTTGTCAAGAGCAAATCATTAGTTTTATGTGATGGAGACATGTTTCCAGTCTTGTGACTTGCTAAGCATCTGCCATGCTTGGTTGTAGAGAGCGTCTCTGGTTGATCCAGTACCCACTTTGCACATTGTGGTTTTTTCTTTTAAATAAGACTTTGTACTTTATTTTGTGCATCTTTCAAGTTCTTAATGTACTTTGAGGCTATATACTAATTTGGGGGGGGGTGTATTTATTTTCTCATTTGTGGTATACTCTTAGTCATGGGTTCATTTATTACATAGAAATTTATAATTGCATTATATTCATTGCATTTTAGTCTCAATATTTGATGTAAATATGTACTTTGTTGATTTGATACTGGGTATTTTATATGAAAATTGTCTGTAGGTTACACAGGATACCTTGATTGATAAGCCTCATAAAAACAATGGCCAATTTTTTCCCTATTTCCATTATTAAGAAGGCACAATGATGTTTTAACTATGAAAGCCCAAACCTGTCTGTTGTTGCTTCATGTCACCAATTTTATTAGATAGAGCTTATAATTTATGTACCTTTTATAACTTAATAATTTTTAGAATTACTAATTTTTATCTCCCAAATGCTTTCTTAAAGTTCACGTTGACTTTAGGTGATACTCATACAAATAGGGAAATAAAATTGAAATACTGGTATGAGAGGTGAGAGTTGAAGTTTCAAGTGAAATTTACAAGCTGTTAAGACAGTCATGTCTAGTGTGCTGTAAGGTATGATCTGGGAAATAGGTAAGGAGCTAGTGCTTTATAGGTAGATTTAAAGGCTATTAAGCCCAGAGGGAATTGTTAAAACTTGGATAATCATTAAGTTCTTCAGGCTGTACTTGAATTTGGGAGTGGAAACAAATCAACTGAAGAGAAAGTAGACTATTAGTTATTTTATTCATTTATGACTTTGTTTCTTTCTGTTGCTTATTTTCTATCTCTTAGATTTTTATTCATTTATGGCTTTCTTTCTCTTTCCCTCCCTCCCTCCCTTTCTCTCTTTCTCCCTTCTTTTTGTCTTAAGTTTATAGTCCAGTCTGTCTTGGAACTCAATATATATCATAGAGTAACTGAGAACCCACCATTCCTTTGTCTTAGCCTCTCAAGAGCTGTGTTTTACCAGCATGTGACACTTAGTCTGGCTCGATCATTTGATCTTCATGAACAATTTTATGAAGCATAAGGTGAAGCATAGTTTGACAGGTGAATAAAAGAGAAATGCCCTTTATATAATATTTAAATAGCCAGCAGATGGTCAAATTGGTACTTGAGACATACTCTACATGTTTGTTTGTTTGTTTGATTGTTTGTTTGTTTGTTTGTTTAGGGACTGTGTATGTTTGTTCAGGGACTGTGTAGAAAGGTCTAAATAAATTTCCAATTAGAAAACAAGGATTTATTTAAGACTCTAGACTTGTGTCAGGAACATTGGAAAAAAAGTGTCTCTATTCTAGTAATGCAGTATGAAAGACAGTGGATATCTTTTTATTTAAAGATAAGAGTAATGTTTGGGTAGAGGTGTTTTTAAAAAGCCTCACAGGGGCTGGAGAGATAGCTCAGGAGTTAAGAACACTTATTGCTCTTGCAGAAAACCTGGGTTTCATTCCTAGCCCTGGTATAATGGGCCATAACCATCTATAACTGCAGTCTGTGAGATCCAACTCCCTTTTCTGGCTTCCAAGGGTACTGTATGCATGTGGTACACATACATACATGCAGGCAAAACACCATACACATTTTAAAAAGTCAGACAAAAGCCTCACAGTAATTAGGCTGCTTCCTGAAAAGTATGTATAAGGCTTCTTCAGTTACAGTCCTGAGGAGAATTTTAAAGGGCAACAGAATCAAGGATCAGTCTCTTCAAGTATTTAGCTTTTAGAATGGGAAGTGGCTAGAATGCATAGTGATTGTTTCAAATTAGTAGTCTCAATTTATAAAACTCAAAGAAACTTAAAAAACGAACACACTGAAATACATTTATTTATAGATCAATTGTTATAATCCTGAAAATATTCCAAACAGTTATTTCTAGTGTGAAACTTCCCTAAGTCAGTTGTACTGTGGGCTTAAGGCACAGTGAACCACAGTTTAAATTATGCTGATTATTTTTCAGTATCAAACCAACACTATGTATATGAACTTTTCCTATTTATAAAGTGTTGTCATTATTTTACTCTTTTTCCATTACTGTATATGCTTTGTAATTAAATTCTTCAGTGACTAAACACAAAATGACTCTTTATGTTTTCTTGTTTACTGTGAAGCAGAAATCAAAGAACAATCTGTGGAAGAGGATGCTGAAGCAGAAGTGGATAGCAGCAAACAGCCAGTCTCAGCTATTCAGCGGTCTGTGTCTGAGGAATCTACAAACTCCCTGGTCTCTGTTGGTGTAGAAGCCAAAATCAGGTTAGACAATGAAGAGAACCGGGTTAGAGACAGTTGACAGGGTAAAGGGGTGGTTAAATGGGACTGTAGAGAAAATGGAGGAAGATGGGGCTTAGCGTCTGGATGGGGTTTTATTATTTTAGTAGCTTTAAGTTTGACACTCCTGTGGTGTAGTTGGCATAGATGTTGGCTATGCTCTGGATTTTGGTGATTGGAGAGCAGGGAATATACTAGATGGTAATCTAGCCATTCCAAATAAGTCTTTAAACTTTCAAGACGGGGTTTCTGTGTAGACTTTGCTGTCCCAGAACTCACTAGTAGACCAGCCTGGCCTGAAACTCATAGAGATCCGCCTTCCTCTGCCTCCCAGGTGCTGAGATTAAAGGTGAGCAACACCACTGCTGGCTGAGATATTAATTGTATGCTATTCCTAACTGAAGAAATAGCTAAGAGCACCTAACATAAGCTTTAAGTTCTGGGAGGCTGAGAGACAGCTCTTTCTGACAGCTTTAGCACCAATATGGTGGCTTAAACTGTCTGTAACTCCGGTTCCAAGGGATTCATTCATTGCCCTCTTCTGACCTCTGTGGATACCCAGGCATACACATGATACATACACAAAACATGTAGGCAAAATACTGACATTAAAAAAGTTTCTAAGAACCTTTAAAAAAGGATTATTTGTACACACACACTTAACACATTTGTTCTTATCATTTCTTCAGTCTTTAAGAAAGGACCCCTCTCCACACACACTAAATGAATAAAATGTAACAATAAATTAAAAGAAATTATGGGACTGAAGAAGATACAGGTTCAGAAGATAAAGGCACTTGCCTCTATGCCTGATGACTTGAGTTTTATCCTCAGGATCCACATGGATGAAAAAGAAGGAGTTGACTTCAGTAGAATGTCTTCTGATTGTGATGTGTGAACACATGTCCTTGTGCACACAAAATAAATAAATAATACAGTAATAAATTTTTTTGTTTTTGTTTTTAAAGGCAGGGTCTTACTATGTAGTCTTGGTGGCCCGGAACTCAATATGTCGAAAAGGCTAGCCTCAAATTTTACAGAAATTTACTGTCTCTGTTCCTTGAAGCTGTGAGATACCACACCTGGCCCAATAAAAGTTTTTTTATTTATGAACAGAAAAATGCTCTTAAAGAATTAAATATGGGATATTAAAACTTATTAGTATATACTTCAGCTTTCATGACTTATATTTTTAGGTTCTATTTTGAAGTCCTGAGTAAGACTATGAAAGTAATGGTTAATTGAATATTCTCAGCCTCTGAAAATGTTTTTATTATTTTGCTTTTAGCACCCCTCCCTCCTCATTCTATCCTCTCTTGCATCTTGTGAATACACTTCACTTTTGTATTTTGAGATTTGTTGAGTCTCCTGTCTTCTTTTTGCCTGTCTTCATTCTCAGGAAAGTACATCCAATTTGACAGCCACGAATCTTGCTTGTGTCTTTATGAGCCACAAATTTACATTTCCAGTAAGGCTTTATTTCTCTGTCTAGTTTACATTTCCACATAGAAATGTATTAGATACGTCACCCATAGTGTGTCCCAAACTGCTTTCTCTTATGGTGCTTCCTTTGTTAGTGATCTGCTTTTCCTTCTGGCTTCCACATTTCAACAAATGTTGCCAGTATTTACCCTGTTGCTTAGGAGTTGCTCCCTAATTTGTCTCTTCTTCATAGTTCATGTTTGGTTAGCCCACTCAGCTTCCTGTCATCTTGATATGGTCTGCTGTCTGGGTTGAATCTACTGTCTTTAAGAGACTGTAATTATCCCCCCCCCCCCAGATTTATTTATTATGTATCAGTGTTCTGCCTGCTTGTATGCCTGACAGAAGAGGGCACCAGGTTTCATTACAGGTGGTTGTGAGCACCATGTGGTTGCTGGGAATTGAAGAGCAGCCAGTGCTCCTAACCTCTGAGCCATTTCTATAGTCCCTGTAATTATCTTTTTATTTGCTTTCTTCTTCTCCTCATATCATAGTGTAATTTAGTTTTAAAAATTATTGTCAAATGTAAGTCAGATCTGTTCTTCACTAAGTTTAATGCCTATTGTATTTAAATGTGACATTTTAGTTGTATTTAGCATTTAAGGTCCTTTCTGTTTTTGTAAGGTCCTGGTGGTCTGCCTTCAGGTTCATCTCCCACTGTTTTTGAATGTACCTTATCCAGTTTTTGTCTTGGTTCTTTTGAATTTTTGTCTTGTCTGTCATATGAGTTATCCTTTGAAAGAGTCCTCCCTAACTACCTGCTTATTGTACTAATTTCTGAATTCTTTAACTCTAATATGAATCTAGGTGAAGTAGGTAGTGTGTGTGTGTGTGTGTGTGTGTGTGTGTGTGTGTGTGTGTATACTATATATATATGTATATGTGATTTGCTATACTTTATTTACTTTCCCCCAATATTTTGAGAGCTTTAAATATTTTTAAAATAGAAGAGTAGTACTTTTACAAATTTCAGGTCTCATAATGAGGTCTTTAATCAATTTTGAATTGAATTTTGAATATGGTATGAGATAGGTTTTATTTCTCTGTATATGGCTCTCCAGTTTTCCCAACTCTTATTATGGAAGACTGACCATTTCCTCATTGTGTACTCTTACCATTTCTAGCAAAGATAGATTGATAATAAATGTGTGAGTTTATTTCTCAGATTCCTGTCTTGTTCTTTGGTGATACATAGTTTTATAATCTCTTTGTAATGTGCTTTGAAGTTAGAGGATGTGATGCCTTTAGCTTTATTCTCCTCTCCCTCCCTTTGTCATCTGGCTTTGGGGTCTCAGTATGTAGCCCATGTCAGCATGGAGCTTGTAATCCTCCAGCTGCACCTTTCTGAGTGGTAGGATTACAGGCATGTGTACTGCATTTGCTTTTTAGGTTCTCTATTATTAGGATTTTTTTCTTACATGTTTGTAGTTCCAAGTGTGTAAATCTTCAATTACTTGCTTAAATTTACATACAACTATTTATTTATTTGCTATTGTGACTGGGATTATTTTCTAGTTTTTCAAATAGCCCATTATTAGTATACAGAAACACTACTGTTTTTATATGTTAATTTTATGTTCTGTAACTTGACTGAATATTTTTCAGTTCTTACAGTTTTTTGGGTGGAGCCTTCAGAGTTTTGAATACAGATATTAAACTTGTCATCAGCAAATAAAAGTAATTTTACCTCTCTTTTTAAGATGCTTTTTATTTATTTCTGTTGTCAAGTTTGGTTAGCTTAGAATTTCTGCCATTATGTTAAAGAGAAGTAGTGACAGTAAGCATTCATTATTTTATTATTTGTTGTCTATATTATTTCTCTTCTTCAGTCTAGGAAACTTGTTTGCATTTTGCCAGCTTTGTTCTTTCTGAGATTTATTTATTTATTTCCCCCCTTGAGACAGGGTGTCTGTGTAGCTCTGGCTGGCCTGGAACTCTCTCTGTAAACCAGGCTGGCCTTGAAGTCACAGAGATCCACCTGCCTCTGCCTCCAGAGTGCTGGGATTAAAGGTATGGATCTGGCGACCAGAGATATTTTAAGGAATTTAGGTTCTGATTTTTTGATGTCTTTATTTCATTAATTTCTATTTATATTTATTTCATTGATTTCTATTGTATTATTTCTAATCTATTTTCTTTTAAACATTTTTTAAAATTTGTATTATGTATGTGAGTGTTTTGCCTGCATCTATGTATGTATGTATGTATGTATGTATGTATGTATGCCACGTGTATTCCATGGATGATTGTGAGCTACTATGTGGGTGCTGGCAACTAAAGTCAAGTTACCTGCAAGCACAAGTTCTCTTAACCACTGAACTGTTCGTTTCTCCAGCTCCTAGTCTTTGAATGTTCTGTCAGTGTCCTCCTTTAAATTCAATCAACCTCTTTTGTAGAAAACTTAAAAATTACTAACACCTAAACTTTGATTTCTGCAAATTTATAACTGGTTTTAGTTAGCATTTTAGCTTCATCTTACAAAATTTTCATTGTTTTATTATCATTGTATTTTATAAACTTTGATTTGCATTTTGACTGAAGGATTACTATCTGTATGGTATTGATCATTTGTAATACATTAGAATTTGCAGACTAATATATTACCTATTTTAGGAATATTTTCTTTAATTATTAAAAAGTAAATGTGTGGCCAGACATGATGGAACACACTTTAATCCCAGGACCAGGAGACAGAGTCTGCATAGTGAGCCGTGGCTACATAGTGAGACCCTCTCCCTCACACACAATTGTGTATGTGTGTGATGGTTGCATGCATCCATGCATGCATATTTATTATAGGAAAAATATTATGGAGGAGCAGTCCTTTTTATCCCCTGCAAGTTCTCTTATTAAGTGTTAATGGTTTCTCTTTCAATTTAATAGACTAACTTTCAGAATAGTGCTTTTACTGAAAATTTGAGCAGATAGTGCAGAATGTTCCTATGTCTGTGTTCTTGCTTGTCCCTAGTAGTTTAATATTGTGCACTAGTGTGGTATATTTGTTGGCAGTTAATATAGCAATAATTTTACATTTTTTAAACTGAAGCTCTTAGTTCACATTATGGCTCATTCTTGATGAGATAGGATTTATTGATCTTCACAGATGGATAATGTCATGTATCTGCTATAACATCCTCATAGAAACTAACATCTCAGTCTTAAAGTCTTTGTTTTCTTCCTGTTTATCCAACTACTCTCCCAAATTTCTCAATACATTAACAACTCAAAACTTACTTTTTTTTCCTCTTATTTTTCTTCTTATATATTATGGTGTGGTACATAAAACATGCATACAGTGTGTTTATAACAACTAAATAAACATTGTTAGCATAAGCTTTATACAGCCCAAATATGTGGTTGTCAGATTTAATACTTAGATTTTCTTTTGAGTTGGATATTTAGATTTAATACTTATATTTTGTTTTGAGATGGCTGAGTGAATAAAGTGCTTACCATGTAAGTATGAGACCTGAGTTTGAATCACCAGAACCCACATAAGGCTGGATGTTGTAGCACACAATTTTGTAATCCTAGTGCTCCTATGGGAGAGAGAGACAAGAACATCTTTGGAAGCTGGCTGACAGTTAACCTGGTGTGTATACTTTAGGACAAATGCAAGAGACCCTATCTCAAACAAGGTTGAAGGCAAAGACAATACCTTAGATTGTCCTCTGGCTTCTATGTGCATTATATGGCATGTTCATGCTACTGTTCACTCATGAGAATGCACACGATTGCTTGTACACCTGAAACCACAAAGATTTTTGTATAAAGTCATGCTGGGTTTGGG
The DNA here is from genome assembly GCF_949786415.1 of Peromyscus eremicus. NCBI lineage: Eukaryota > Metazoa > Chordata > Mammalia > Rodentia > Cricetidae > Peromyscus > Peromyscus eremicus. The sequence goes on along the minus strand of NC_081418.1, from coordinate 60,390,178 downwards.
AGTACTTCAGTGCTAGAACACTTGTATATCATGTGTATACAGCTCTGGGTTTGATCCTCAGTACTGCAATAATAAATAGATTGTTAAAACCATCCCAAGGGGCCAGAAAAGGTGGCTCAGTTGTTAAGATTCCTTGCTGCTCTTCCAGAGGACCCTATTTCAGTTCCTAATACTAGTGTTGGATGGCTTTACAACTGCTTGTAACTCCAGTTATGGGAGATCCAATGCCCCTTTCTGACATCCATGGGAACCTGACATACACATTACAGATATATACATATGAATAAAAAATTAATCTTGAAAGAAATTATACAGTAGAAAAGTAGAATTGCAAATATATAATTGTCATTTTTTTCAGTTGTTCTCATGGTATAATCACAACATAGATTATGGAAAATGTAGTTAAAAACTTAGTTTAAATATAACTAAGGTCATTATATAAAGATACTTTTCATTTTTACCAGTGAACAACTCTGCGCTTTTTGTTATTGTGGGGAGAAAAGTTCCTTAGGACAAGGAGACTTGAAACAATTCAGAGTAACACCTGGACTTATCTTACCTTGGAAAGATCAACCTTGTAACAAGGACAGCGATGACAACAGCGGCGGGACCTGTGAGAAAATACAGAACTCAGCTCCACAAAAGCAAAGAGGAAAAAGAAAGTAAGCGATTTTGAATTTAAATTGTTGATAGAGAAAAATGATCTCTCACTTATTTACTTTGGATCTTATGAATTTATAATTGAGGTTGTTACTGTTGAATAGTTTTTGTGTTTTACACATTTATGCAGTGCTTTCTGATTTACCACTAACCCAGCAAACAGTCATTTTCTCAATTTCTTTAATATATACATTATCAAAATTGGTGTGGTGTAGCTGAAAGTTTCTCTGGTCCCACTAGGCCCCGCAGTCCCACAGTCATTTATAAAATAATCATTCAGAGGCTTAATATTAATTGCAAATTATATGGCATATGGGTCAGGCTTCTTGCTAGCTAGCTCTTATAACTTAACCCATTTTTATTAATCTGTATTTTGCCATGTGGCTGTGGCATTATTGGCCTGCTGGCGTCTTGTTGCTCCTTCTGCAGCAGGCTGGCGTCTCCCGGACTCCACCCTTCTTCCTCTCCTTTTCAGTTTGAATGTACTGCCTATCCTTATCCTGCTCTGCCATAGGCCAGTGCAGCTTTATTTATCAACTAGTCAGAGCAACACATATTCACAGCGCACAGAAAGACATCCCACAGCAGTGTGGTGACAAAAGTTAACCTCTGGAAGAAAAATGTAATAAAAGCCATATAAAAGAGTACTCATGGAATTTATACGTGGAAGGGAGATAAAACATACCAAAGTAGTTCTTCTCTTCTTTCCTACTAGCTTATGTGTTTAAGCATGCAGTGTTGTTTCCAAACCAGAATTTTTGGCAATATTCATATCACTGTTGTCATTCATTCATTCTTTCATTTATTTATTTTTTCATTCTCAATTTATGATTGCATATGTTTTGGAGTCTGTTTAGCTGACTTATAACCTCTCATTATATTTATGTCACCTCCTTCTTTGCCCTTCTTTCTTTTCCATACCTGTCATAGAAGATACTATATTATTATTATTATTATTATTATTATTATTATTATTATTATTTTGTTTTTTTCGAGACAGCGTTTCTCTGTCTAGTCTTGGTGCCTGTCTTGGATCTCACTCTGTAGACCAGGTTGGCCTTGAACTCAGAGATATGCCTGTCTCTGCCTCCCAAGTGCTGAGATTAAAGGTGTGTGCCACCACCACCTGGAAAAGATACTATTTTAAACAATAAAATGTTTGCATAGCCATATGTGTGTCTTTATTCATAGCCACATGAACACATTATAGTTACCTAAAAGTCTGGTGGGATGTGCTTTTAAACTTTTTTCAGTTATGTATTAATGCCATTTTAATATGTGGACTTGATAGTTAAGAGAATAGAAGTTTCTGTAATTGATGGAAAAAATGTTAACATTAATTTAGCTTGAGAGGCTGGAGAGATATCTCAGCAGTTAAGAGCACTTGCTGCTCTTGCAGGCAACCCGAGTTTTGTTCTCTGTATTTAGGTTAAATGGCTCACTGCCACCAGTAAGAAACTCCAGGGTATATACTTCTCCTTGTAGCTTCTGGGGGCACCCTCAGACATGTGCAGGTACACACACATCACACACACATATACACAGACACACACAGACACTCCTTTAAAAATTAATTTAGGGGCTGGAGAAATGGCTCAGTGGTTAAGAGCACTTACCACTGACTTACAGATCATCCAGATTCTATTCCCAGCACCCATATTGTGGCTCACACTTCAGTTCAAAGAGATCCAGTGCTCTCTTTTGACTTGCACAGGTTCTCATACATTTGTGTGCATACATACACTCAAGTATACACACAATAAACAAATACTGAAAAAATTAATTTAGCTTGGAATGCTAACCAACACTGTACTTTAAGGGAGAGGATATAATTTTCTAAGAGTCTCTCTGGCCTTTATGGAAATTGAACCTGTTAAGGCATTGTTGTGTTGTACTCATTCAAAATTGGTGCCAGTACTTGAAGACTCAAAGTGGAGAGAGAAATAGTAACAAAGATTTACTTCTGTAAAGAATTTGAAGGTGGAGCAATTTAAAGCAAATTAGAAACATTGTATTTGTAGTTACAATTTTTCTACTTTCAGGCTAGATCATGTATAAGAGCTTTATTTTTGCTATCAACTGAATTCTCACGTGTTAATAAGATATACCAAAAGTCTAACAAGCTTATAATGTCTATCAGTAGTTAGGAAATACAGTGGAGTAGGTCAGGCTATATCTGTGTTTTTCTTGTGTTCTTTCTTGAATAATGGCAATTATAATATATTCTTTTGTGGGAAAAGGAATTGGGAGTCATTTACTTATTTTATAAGTGATTTTTCATGAATCTTTAATGGAAAAATTTATGAGCTTGGATAATTTTATAAAAATAGATATAACCCAATGAAAATTATATGTAATTACCACTTACTAAGTTTATTAAATAATGATAAAAAGTTCATTATTGTATACTGAGAATTTTGGCAATCTTGTAAGGGTAAGATGGTTTAATTTAGCTTAGTAATGATTTTAAATACTTATAAAATGTATGTTATTAATGAAGTATAAATAGCTAATTAATTTTGATTTCTTTAACTTAATTTTTTTGTGTATGACCAGGTCTCACTATGTAGCACAGGCTTGTCTGGAACTCTGTGTAGAACAGGCTGGCCTCAAACTCATCTGCCTTTGTTTTCAAATGCAGGCATTAATATATGGGCCGATTGTCTCTTAACAAGACTCATGGTAATATACAGCATACAGAAGTTCAGTGAGTTAAGATCTATATCCAGTACATCATAACTCACAAAATGCCATGAGCTTAAGCAATAGATTATTAGGGGAAAGTTTTAGTGGTAATTATCTTATTTTCCCTATTTAATGTTGAACACAAGACTTGTCTCTCTTTACCCAATGGTCTTAAGTAATAGCTGAAGTGACAAGGCTTGCCAGGCCCCAAGTCTTCCACGTGATTTGACATACATACACTGTTAAAAATGAAATGAATTTTCCAGTTTTCCTTTCACAGCTTATATCTTAATTTTCTTTTCAGAGAACGATCTCCCCAGCAGAATGTAGTTTCTTGTGTAAGTGTAAGCACCCAGACATCTTCTGAGGATCAGGCTGGCAAGTTATGGGATGAACTCAGTCTGGTTGGCCTTCCTGATGCCATTGATGTCCAAGCCTTATTTGATTCCACAGGTAGGGGGCCTCTCTGCTGTAGCAGCTTCCACTTGTTTCTGGAAGCATTTATATTTTGGTGCTTATTCAATTGTAAATTCTATAAATAATTAAGATCATATTACACAAAAGTGTCATAGGCATTTGATTGTCATAAGTCATTGATAGTTGAAAGAGAAAACTTTAAAGAACCTTGAGAAAACTTAGGGAACATTTTAGACTAGACCTTTTGCCAGTAGAAATGAAGTGCAAATTTTTGCCTCAAGTGGTTTACTTACTGTAATAGTTTGGTGATTCACAGGATATGGTCCTGTTGGGTCTTTAAGTCAATCACTTGTTGCATTTCGGCTGATGGTTGATAGTAGGCCAAATGCCGTACAGTGGGGAATTAAAGCAGAAAATGGTGTTCTTGGATGGAATTGAGAGGAATGTAAGTGTAGATGCTGTTAATTTTCCATGCCCCCTTGTCATCAGCTTTATATTAAATAGTTCTTTTCATTTTATGTAAAGATACTAAATAGATCAGTGTTTAAATAAAACGACTAAGTGAATTTTTCTTGTGAAAGAAATAATTACCAATTCAAAATTTCTGTGTACAGCAGAATCACCTGGAAGGCTTGTTAAACTGTAGCACAAGACATATTGATTTAGTGGGGCAATTATGCCCTGTAATTCTGCATTCCTGAAAGGTCCTCAAATAGGTACTCTCACTTCCAAGTCACAATCTGGGACAGTTTGAGAAAGGCTACTTTAATGGAATCACATAAAGATACACTGTGTATTTACACATTTTGATTTGTTTGTTTGGTTTTTGAGATAATTCTTACCCTATAGTCCTCATTAGCCTGGAACTCATATAACTATAAAGCCCTGGCTGACCTTGAATGGATCCTCCTACCTCAGCCTCCCTAATGCTGATATTACAGCCATGTGCTACCACACCCAAGTTGCAGCAGTACCTTCAGTGCTTATTAATTTGTTCCTTTTTCTATTTTAGGCACTTGCTGGGCTCATCATCGATGTGTGGAGTGGTCACTGGGAATATGCCAAATGGAAGAACCATTATTAGTGAACGTGGACAAAGCTGTTGTCTCAGGGAGCACAGAAGTGAGTAGAACAAACAAATCTCTAAATCACAAACAATTTTCTTGTTTCTTCTGGTTTGGTTTTTCTTTTGAGAACTTAATATGCAATGGAAGATGATCTTGAATATCTGATTTTGTGCCTTTTCCTCTTCAGTATCTGTGTGGTGCTATGGATAGAATCCAGGACTTCATACATCCCTAGCCCAGTCGTACAATCTTCTAACATTTATACAAAGATAAAGTTTCATTTGGAAGAATTATTTATTAAATTGTACTATAATGGAAAAACCTCAAAACATGAAATTGATAATTACACCAAGGGTAGTTTGTATAAGATTATTTTTCAGTTAACTTAAAACTTAAATACTTTACACTTAAATAAAAACGATCCATTTTAGAAATGGGTATTACTGATTACATTTATGTGTCCGTGTAGCTACTTATTTATTTATTTGCTTACTTAATTCAAGACTGTCTCTCTCTAGCCCTGGCTAGAACTCACTATGTAGACCAAAATGGTCTTGAACTCAAGAATTCCCCCACCTCTGCCTCCAATTGTTGGGATTAAAGATGTGTGCCTCTGTGCTTAGCTTCATGCTAGACATCTATCCATCCATCCCCCCACCCATCCATCCTTTCTTTCCCCCATCCCATCCCATCCCATCCCATCCCATCCCAGTCATTGGTTTTTTTGAGATAGGGTTTCTCTATGTAGCTCTGGCTGTCTTGGATCTTACTTTGTAGACCAGGCTGGTCTTGAACTAAGAGATCTGCTTACCTATGTATCCTGAGTTCTGAACTTCCTGTCCTCTACAAGAGCAGTAGTTGCTCTTAACCTCTTCAGCCTCCCCTTATTTATTTTGGAACAAGGTGTCTCTGTAGTCTTGGCTCTCTAGGAGCTCGCTATGTAGACTGGGCAGCCTCAAACTGATAATGATCCTCTGCTTCTACATATGTGCTACCATATCTGGCTTTCAGCCCCTATTGACTATATTATGCCTCTCAATAACATTTTAAAGATTCTGTTTTCCACTTTGATTCTTGTTTAAATTTCTTGTGTTTCTGTCTTCAGATTTAGTAACCGTGCCTGTAATTTCTAATCTTTTGTCATCTCTAATATACTTTTTGTCGTATGTTTTTTATTTCTGGAAATTTGTTTCTCATCTTTTTATTATATCCTCCATGGCTCTAGTTAACCCTTTGAACACATGGAATACATTTATAATTACAATTTCAACATCTTTCCTAATTTAAACATCTGTCAACTCTGGATTAATTTTTTATTGGCTTTTCTCAATAGTTAATTATTTTCTGCTCTTTTTAGACATAATCTTTTATCTATTGTGTATCTATTGTAAATTTTGTTGGGTGCTGCTCTTTTTTTTGTAATTGTTTTTGAACTTTTCTTAGGTCTATGTAAATTACTTTTAGATAATTGTTGTTCAAATCTTAGATGGTCTTTTAATAAAAAAAAATAAAGTCCAGAGCCAGATGTAAGGGTGAAAGCTGAAAGATCAGAAAAGCAGAACCGCCAGCCACTAGTTCTTACCTTTGCGAAATCCTCAGCCTAAGGAAAATGAGTTCCCGTTTCCTCATGCCTAATATACCTTTCTCTGCTCTGCCTTATTCTTGGGATTAAGGGTGTATGTGCTTCCCAAGCAAAGGCATGAGATCTCAAGTGCTGGGATTAAAGGTGTGTGCCACCACTGCCTAGCTCTATGTCTAATCTAGTGGCTGGCTCTGTTCTCTGATGCTCAGGCAAGTTTATTAGTATACTCAGTATATCACCAGAGATAATTTACATACTGTCCATACTCCCAACACTTTTGTAGCCTGGGCTTTACAGGGGTAGGACTGATATTAACTATTGCTTTACCTGGAGGCATTTTTCAGTACATTAAAAAACAAAAACTAAGAGATTGACATTCTGAAAGTTGAAAAGGGATTCAGGGCATCTAAGTAGTTGGAAAGACAAAAAGAATTTCAGGCCTATTATTTACTATGAGACTTAAACATTTTAAAATTACATTAACCTACCTGTCTGTTTGTTCATGTATGCATGTGTGTATTAGTTTACTTTTGTGTGTGTTCACTAACAAGTGTGTCCTAGAGCCCAGAGGATTAAACTCAAGACTTGGTGCAAATGCTTTGACTGCTTAGCCATCAGCCTGCTCCTCCCACCCCCAAGGCTTTTATTTGGGAACTGTGAGGACAGCAAATTATAGCTTTTTAAAAAACTCTGTCCTTTGGTTAATTAGTTACTGGTACTTTCATTTTTTAATATTTAAAGAAAATGAATAAATGGGTAACATTTTTTATTAAGAAATTTTCTATTTATTTTACATACCAACCATAGATCCCCCTCTCCTCCCTCCTCCTGCCCCCCATTCCCACCCCCATTCCCACCTCCTCCAAGGCAAGGCCTCCTGTGAGAGTCAGCAGAGCCTGGTTCATTCAGCTGAGGCAGGACTAAGCCCCTCCCCCTTTACCAAGGCTGTGTAAGGTGTCCCACCATAGGCACTGGACTCCAAAAAGCCAGCTCACGTACCAGGGATGGATCCTGATCCCACTGCTAGGAGGCCCCTTAAGAGCAAGATAAACAATTGTCTCACCTATGCAGAGGGCCTAGTCCAGTCCCATGGGTGCTCCACAGCTATTGGTCCACAGTTCATGAGTTCCCACTAGTTTGGTTTGGTTGTCTCTATATGGGATAAAATTTTGTAATAGGATAATTCTATGAATTTCAAATATTAGAGTCTAAAAATAAAATTTTACCAACTTATTTTCATGTAGTGTGAAGTTTATGCTGCACTGCAGTGGAGTTGTTGCTACAGAGCTCATAGGCATTTTGAATTCTTGTTCAGCATATTGTTAATTACAGTTGCAATTTGCCAGTTTTTGATTGTCTTGACCTTAAAAACAAAGGTATGGCAGTGAGGTTAAAAAGAGGAAAAGAGGAAAATGAATATACTGTATTTTTTAAACATTTTTTATACATTTTTTAAATCACAAATCACATTGTACTCATTATCTATGCTGTGACATTGAACTATGTGCATTTATTATTATTTTTAACAGATATTATTATGCATGCTACACTGGCTTTGAACTTAATATGTATAAACAGGAGTGATCTTGAACTTTGATCCTCCTGCCGCCACCTAGAGTGCTGGTAAAGGTGTAGCTTAACACATGCCTGGCTTATGCAGTGCTAGACATCTAACCCAGGACCTTGTGCATGCTGGGAAGCACTGTAACACTTGAGCTACTATACTGCCCGCACTGTATGCTTCTTTTGTATACTAACACTACTGAATGTAGTTACCAGCTTCAACAAATTTTGATGATGAATTTAGCTATTCCTACTTAAAATCATGTCATCAATAAGCATAGATAATTTCAGCTCTTCCTCTTCAGTTTCTCTCTGTTTGGATTGCTCTTGCTAAGATTTTGCCCATACTAAATAGGCATTCTTGTTTGTTTGTTTGTTTGTTTGTTTGTTTGTTTGTTTTGTTTTGTTTTTGTTTTCTTTTGAGACAGAGTTTCTCAGTGAAACAGCTCTGGCTGTCCTGGAACTCACTTTGTAGACCATGCTGGCCTCAAACTCAGAGATACACCTGTCTCTGTCTCCTGAGTGCTGGGAATAAAGGTATATACCACCATCACCACCAATGAGAGGCATGTTCTCTCTTTCTTAACATTAATTGGCTGTAATGTTTCTCAGCTTTATTTGCCTTTAAAAATTACCTACTGTTTCATTGGTTTTATGTATATTTTTATTTACGTATCCTCTGGTCTTTGTAACAGTTTCTTTCTCCTTTTCATCTTTTTTGTTTTGTTCTTGTTTATCTGTCTCCTTGATGTACATTATCAGCTTGTTTATTTGGGATAGCTCTCTCTCTCTCCACCCAATTTGGTCTCTGTCTCTCTGTGTTTGTTTGTCTGTGTTCTTGTGGAGGGGGCATGCGTGTATGCCATAGATGTGTAGGTGCCTATAGAGGACAAAAGAGAACATCAGATCCCCTGGGGCTGGAGTTAAAGAGCTGGTTGTAAGCCACCTTAAGTTGTTACTGGGAACTGGGTCCTCTGCGTGAGCAAGTCATATTTCTCCAGCTCCAAGAAATAGTTGTTTTGTTTTTTTTTTTGTATTATTACTGCAAACCTCCCTCTTAGTACTGTATTTTCTGTCTCCCTCAAGTTTTTTAATTTTTATTTGTTTCAGTAATTTAATTTTCCTTTTAATGTCTTCCATTATTCATTGGTCATTTATAACCATTATTTATTTCCATGTACTTGTATGTTTTCCGTGATCCTTCCTGTTGATTTTTTAGTTACATTCTATTGTTGCTTAAGAAAGATACAAAATGTGATTGTAGTTTTTAAAAAAAAAATTATTGAGATTTTACTTGTGACCTGGCACGTGATTGATCCTAGAATATACTGTGTTCATTTCACCAGTATATACTGGCCTTCTTTTTTACATGTATATGTGGTATGAGTGTGTTTATGTATATTAGTGGATGTGTGTGTGTGTGCATATATATAGTCTATGTGTATAGACCAGAGGTTGACAGAAGGTATTTACCTCTCATTGGACCCAGCGAGCACAGATTCTGCTAATCTAGCTAGTCAGGTTGCTCTTAAAGCATCCTTTTTTTTTTTTTTTTTTTTCATCTCTTGGGCACTGGAATTACAGGCTGGTCCTTAAGCCTGCTCAGCTTTCATTTGCATCCTGAGGATCCAATCTGTGGTCCTCATGCTTACACAGCCAACACTTTATCCACAAGAGACTTGCCTGTGCTGACCACCTGCTCCCAAATAACCAAACTGGAGAGTAAAGATTATTTATAAATGCTTTGTGAATAGCTCAAGTTTGTTACTAACTAGCTCTTACAACTTAACCCATATCTATTAATCTATGTATTGCCTGAGGCTCATGGCTTTTACCTCTATCCCGTTTTGTGTGGCGACTTGTTCTGTGTCTGGTCGGCGACTCAACTCAGCCCTTCTTCCTCCCACCATTCTCCTAGTCTGGCTCTCCTGCCTAACCTTGTTCAGCTATTGGCCAGTCAGCTTCTTTATTGAACCAATCAGAGCAGCATATATTTATACAGTGTAAAGGAATATTCTGTAGCACTTTCCTAACCCTCTTTTTTCTTTATGGTTTTTGATGTAAAATCTTTATTATATGAGGTGAGTATTTTTTTTTAATCATTGATGAGGTTTATCTTTGTCTAACACTTTTCATTTTATGTGATTCTTTTTCCAGTAAAATAATTTTCTTATATAGAACATATCCACTGGGACTCCATTCATTCATTCATTCATTCATTCATTCATTCAGGCCAGTTTAAGGCTTTTGTCTGATGAACTTAATATATTTCCATCCAAGATTATTATTGGTTAGTGTGGAATTCCTCCTGTGCTTTGTTTTTTTGTGCTTTGTGTTGTTTATTTTTTTCCACCTTTCAGTAGTTTCATAGAAGTAGTTAATTTCTCTCTCTCTCTCTCTCTCTCTCTCTCTCTCTCTCTCTCTCTCTCTCTCTCTCTCTCCCCCATTTATTTATTTATTTATTTATTTATTTATTTATTTTTTTGGTTTTTCGAGACAGGGTTTCTCTGTGTAGCTTTGCGCCTTTCCTGGAACTCACTTGGTAGCCCAGGCTGGCCTCGAACTCACAGAGATCCGCCTGCCTCTGCCTCCCAAGTGCTGGGACTAAAGGCGTGTGCCACCACCGCCCGGCTCCCTATTTATTTTTTGGTTCATTTATTGATTTTTTTTTGAGGCGGGGGAGACAGGGTTTCTCTGTGTAGCCTTTTGCCTTTCCTGGAACCCTCTCTGTAGACCAGGCTGGCCTGAGAAACACAGAGGTCCACTTGCCTCTGCCTCCCAAGTGCTGGGATTAAATAAAGGCCAGTGCCACCACTGCCTGGCAGTTTTCTTTCATATGTGTCATTTCTAGTCAGTTTTATTTATATATTGTGTGTTTTATTTATATATTTTGTGTTTTCGTGATGGCACCTACTGTCTTTTTGTTTATTTTTCCTTTTCCTTTTTTTTTTTTTTTATTTTTCGTTTTTCGAGACAGGGTTTATCTGTGTAGCCCCAGCTGTCCTAGAACTAGCTCTGTAGACCAGGCTGTCCTTGAACTCACAGAGATCCTCCTCCCTGTGCCTCTGGAGTGTGGCTTGTCCTTTTGTTTCTAATTTGGACACATTTAGACATGTCTTACAGGTCTGGTCAGTCATATGGTGGTGACTTTCATTAGTTTCTATTTCATTATGAGACATGATTAGTCCCTTGAATTACAGCATTGTTATTCCAGTTCTGTGAAGAATGTTAATGGAATTTTGATGGAGATTGCATCTATAGGCCGCTTTTGGTAATATTGCCATTTTCACAGAATCTGCCATTGAATGAGCATGGATGCTTTTTCTGTTTTATGGCACCATTTCAGTTTTCTTTTCTCAGTGTTTTAAGTTGTCATTGAAGAAGTTGTTCATCATCCTTTGTTTATTCCATTTTCTAAAAAGCCATCGTATATGAATTTTAGTTAAATCAACCACCTCCCAACCCCATGGTCTCACTATGTAGCCCATCTTAGCTTAGAACTTGATACGTAGACCAACTTTGGTTTTTGTCCTGTCTCCATTCATTCCCCATCATCAACATATGTATTGCTACTTTGCTGAAATGCTGAATGTGTTTATCAGATCTACAAAAGCTTCTGGTTGTCCAGTGTTTTTTAAGTGTAACACATATCATCTGGAAATAGGGATCATTTTACTTCTTTCCTATTTGTATTTCTTTTTCCTTTCTCTTTTCTTATGGCATAGCCAAGACTTCAAGCTCTATATGGAATAAGAGTGGAAGAAGTCTTGTCTCATTCCCAATTTTGAAGAATATTTCAATTTTCTCCTGTTCAGTAATGGTGTCTTGTTTGTATGTTGGTCTCTTCCCAGATTCTTCAGTGATTTTTGTCATGAATGTATGTGTCAAAGGCCTTTATGTAATCAGGTTTTTCTTTCTCTTTCTTTTTTCGTCACTAAATTTTATTGATATATGTTGAAGCATCCTTGTATCCTTGGAATGAAATCAACTTGATTGTGGTAAATGATCTTTTTAACATGGTGTTATTAAAGTAGCTGGGCTCTCTCCCCTTTACACAGCTGCCCCTATAGCTCTCTCACCCTGAGACTTTGGTGGGTTGACTTCAGGTTCTGTGATGTGTTTTTTGTTCTCTGGCCCCCAGATTAGCTCAGCCTTACATAATAGCATACTAATACTTAGAGAATAAGACAACTGACCTTCTTTTGATTGTGTTCCACAATGTTGGAGGAGTCACAGTCTCACCAACTTCTCCAGTTGTCATTTTACTCTAGAAGAAGTTCTGATGTGTGTATCTTTCTGAAGACTTCAGGTTTTTAGCTTTTATTTCACTAAACAGGTTTAAGAGCCTTTTTCATTTTCTCCTGTTGGAATTTCTTTACTATGAATATTGGTTCAATGGGTATGAGTCCCACAACTCGTAATTTTTGTTCATTCCCCGCCTGCCTCCTTTCCATTTTTTTCCTTCCTCAACACACTTGTTCAGCATTTCAGGCATTCTTTGTTTTCAGTGGTTTATTCAATTGTGGTTGCTCTTGGTTGTATTATTTTTGTTTCAGTGGTGAAAGTTTTCAATTTCAGGTTTTTGTTCCTTCTTACTTAGTTTTGAGTCTTTCTTCAGACATTTCATGGATTTCCTCTCCATGGGGATCTAATGTTGGGAGAATTAATGTGTTCCTTTGGAAGTATCATACTGTATTTCTTGCATGTCTTTTTCTTTAACAGTTACTTTGCTAGAGTATTCTTTTTTTTTTTCTCTCTTGTGATCCTTCCTTGATGTAATAGTTGTTGTTCCCATTTTGAGGCCTAGCTTTTACAGGAAAATACTTTTTTGTTTAGGTAAGATCTAGAGTGCTAGTTGAGTAGGTTCTTTGGTTATAGATGAGTTCAAAAGTGGAACCCTGTTTGATTCTTGTGTATGTAGTCAATGTTAGTGTCTCAGTAGTCTAGATTACACTGTTCATGAAGGTAATTGTAAGAATTTTCAATAGATACAAGCTTGCACAAGAGTGTGTTCTCAGGTCTTGTTGAATCTAGTTCCCATGGCACTGGCCTGTTTATGCATTTATTGCTGTCCCTGTGTAGCAGAATATGGAACAGTGTCTCTGGGGTCCTTCAGCCCAAGCTTAAGAGATACTTGGATCCATGGTTCCAGAATTATCATGGTTCTGAATTAATAAAATGTAGAGGATTTTGTCTACAATAATTGTAGTTCCAACATTGTGGGGTGCTGCAATGTCCTTCCCTGGATACAAGTCACACTTGGATATATGGTGCTTGTAGCTGTGGTCCTGGAGCTAGAATATGTTGGCGGGACTGTCTTCAGGTGCATTCAGTATGGGATGGATCATAGGCTCAGCTGTTGTTTGTGATTGCGGGTTGTAGAGGGAAGTTCTCTGTGTCCCACCTGGCCCTGCTTCGGGACAAATCTCTCCCACCCACCATCCTGCAGCCACTTATAAAATAATCACTCAGAGGCTTATATGAATTACAAACTGTATGGCCTATGGCTTCATCTTATATTAGCTAGCTCTTTCAACTTAATTTAACCCATTCATATTTATCTATATGTTGACATGTAGCCATGGCGTTACTGATCTGCTGGTATCTTGTTGCTCCTTTGGTGACAGGCCTGTGTCTCCTGGACTCTGCCCTTCTTCTTTTACTATCTCTTTTGCATTTTCATTCCTGGCTCCATCCTGACCTGTTGTAGGCCAGTGCAGCTTCATTTATTATCCAATGGGAGCCACACATATTCACAACATATAGAAAGACATCCCACAGCAGCTGCTAGTTCTGGTTCTGGACCTGGAGGCCAATTAATGGAGTAGTTCCTCATTCCTATAGTGTGAGTGTGTGTGATGCCAGTGTAGTATCGTCCTGTGCTGTTGTTTCCCTTGGGGAAGGGGGCCAAGTAGGTGCAGAGTCAATGACACAGACTCTGGGAGAATGTCGAAACAACAAGCTCAGTTTATTCAGGAAAAAGGCCAGCCATATATACCCTCCACCCCACCCTGGATGGTGGTCTGATGAATATGCATCTGCTGGTGTGACATGACTGCCTTTCATTAGTCCAGGTCATCTCTAGATCATGTTTCAGCTGCTGTTACTAAGGCCCTTAGGCAGACCAAGGTTGGCTCTCAGAAAGTATCTTTTTACTTGTTTGGGCCAGCTGGCCCTCAAGCCTATTAGTGATGAGTCATCCCACATGCTGCCAAAACCAAATGGGTTCTTGTCTAGGTCCTATGGGCAGTGGTTGGAAATTGGAATATTTTTTAGCTGAAGTCTCAAGATAATGGCTTGGAGAGGAGATCTCTGTCTACTCTCTCACCGAAAGTGCAGGTGGCACTGTGGTTTAAAGTTCTGGTACTGACTGGTCCTGAAGGTGAAAGGTTCTCATAGATAGGCTCTCTATTGCGTGGGAGGCACATAAAGCCTCAGCAAATACTTGGTGCTATAGGGACTAGCTGCTAGTTGTTGCTAGTTGCTGGTAGATAGAAGTAGCTTTCAATGCAGATTGAGTTCTGAGAGTCACAAGAAGGTCCAATGTTAGTTCTCTCTTTTAAACTGGTGAGGTACCTCAGCAAGTAAAAGAACTTACTTGTTCCTCAAGCCTGTCAACCCAAATTTGACCCTCAGAACCCAAGTAATGTGAAAGTAGAGAACTGATTCTTCAAAGTTGTCCTCTGAGTTCTGTATGTGCTTCATGGCTTGTACATTCTCACACTAACACACACACACACACACACACAAACATAATAAACTCTGTATGCAATGTTTTGCCCAATTGCTTGCAATAATAATAAGATTGATTAAACCATCCATTGTTGGCCAAATATTTGACTTTCTTAATTTATGAACTTTGATAAAGTGTCATTATTTTAGTTTAAATTATGTTTATTTTTATAACCTATAAATTTTGTTGTTGTGCATTCTTTGACATTTGTAATTCAAATATTGTTATTGGCTGACATTTGATTTTCTCTGAGATGGGTGATTTTATCATACAGAAGGATGATAAAATTTTCTACATAATCAGATTTATTAATGTTTTTATTTACAAATGTATTAGTTACTGTTCTATTGCTGTACAGAGACACTATGGCTAAAGCAAATTATAAAAGAAAAGCATTTATTTGGGGGCTTGCTTATAATTTCAGAGGATGAATACATGACCATCATGGTGGGGAGCAAGGCAGCTGGTATGTAAGCATGGTGCTACAACAATAGCTGAGAGCTTACATCCTGATACAAAGGTACAGTGCAGAGAGAGTGAAACTAGGCCTGATGTGGTCTTTTGAAACCTAACTGGGAACCACATTCAAAAGTATGAGCCTATGGGAACCATTCTCATTCAAACCACCACAGTAGTGTTCAATGGTATAACTATTAGGGGGCTAGTTATTTGAAAAGACACACACACTTTTGCCCATTTGGAGAACTTAGTATTTCTATGACTCAATAGGTAGAGGGCACATTTGTAGTCTTAGAATATATATTTCTCCTATATTATCTATGAAAACCTACCAAATCATTTTTCTTATTTTTGTTTTATTTTGTGGCAGGTTCTCTTGTAGTTTGGGCTGGCCTTATAGCTATGGGCTTGAAGATAATGTTGAATTTCTGATCCTCCTGCCTCCAGATTTGGAGTGCTGATTTTGCATATGTGTGCCACTGTTCCTGTTTAATGTGGTGGTGCTAAGGATGGATCTCAGGGTTTTGTGTTAGATATGCAAATCTACTAATTGAGCTACATCCCAGCTCTTAGCCAATTTATTTCCAATCAGTTACTCATGGTGTGAGTAAAAACATTGTAATATAAGTAAAAATTTAAAAATCCTTAAAAATATAACCCCGATTTGATAGAAATTAAAACAAGGAGGGCTTTGAAGTGTTTTGTTACCCAGTGTTGTATAACAAATTAGCATAAACCTAAGGTCTTTATATAGTATCTGATTATTTAGGCCAGAAGTCTCTACAAGATCAACTGTTTAAGGTCTTGGAAGGCCAAATCAAGAAGTGGATAGGCCTGGCCAGGTATGGTGGTGCCCACCTTTGATCAGCACTTGGGAAACAGAGGTGTGTAGATCTCTGTGTAGCTCTGGCGATCCTGAAATTCACTCTATAGACCAGGCTGTCATCAAACTCACAGATATGCCTGCTTCTTGGCTCCCAAGTGCAAGTTGGTATCACAGATGTGTGCCATAATGCCTGGCATTGACTCCTGCTTTTTATTTGGAGAAGAAAACTCTAGAGGGTGATTGGGTTTGGGGAGCCTATCTTAGTTAATTAGCTCAGAACGAGTCATTTAGTGGCCTTCATCATGTCTGTAAAAAGTTTCTTTGTTATGCAATCTCACATCATATTTTATCATATTCAAAGTATCTGGATTAGGGAAATCTTGAGTTTGCCAGTAATGCAGGGAGCTTGACAATACTACCTACTTCCATGTTGAGGAATTTGGATCCCATTAGTATATCAAGGATCCTTCAAGAAAGTTTATTGTGACAGTTTGGATTAGGTTGGATCAGAAAGGGAAAATGGCTGGCAGGAGAAGAATCTTGCTCTTACTATTTTCCATTTTGACTTTGTGATGTTACTTTAATGCTCTTTTATTTACTTATTTTATTTATTTATTTATTTATTTATTTATTTATTTATTTATTTATTTATTTAGTTTTTCGAGACAAGGTTTCTCTGTGTAGCTTTGCGCCTTTTCCTGGAACTCACTCGGTAGCCCAGGCTGGCCTCGAACTCACAGAGATCCGCCTGGCTCTGCCTCCCAAGTGCTGGCATTAAAGGCGTGAAGCACCACCGCCCGGCTTGCTCTTTTATTTTATAACTCTCTTTTTTTTTTTTTAAATATGTATGGTGTTTTACCAGCAGGTATATCTGTGCACCATATGATGTAGTGCCTAGGGAGATCAGAAGAGGGCATTAGATCCTCTGGAAACTGAGTTAAAGTCAGTTGTGAGCTGCCATGTGGATGTTGGGTATTGAACTTGGAACCTCTGTAAGAGCGGCCAAGCAGGTTGTCTCTAGTCCCTCTAACTCCCTGCCCCACCCCAAAGTAGATAGTTCAATCAAAAATGTGTATTTAGCAGTTTACAGATTAGAGTGATCACCGTCATTGACAAAATCCTTACTTCAGGCTGGCTCCTAAAATGATTGGATAGGTTGGCTTTCATTTGAAGCATGTAAGTTTCAGTTTATAAGCATTTTCTTAAACAAAGTATTAATGAATGTTTTCTTTCTTAGAGAACAAATCTCAGGCATAAATTTTTATCTGCCTTATTTGTTTGCCCGCCTAAATATTGAGGAAACCCTGTGTAGCCCTGGCAGTCCTGGAACTCACTCTGTAGACCTCTAGAGATTGGCCTGCCTCTGCCTTAGTGCTGGGATTAGAGGGGTGTGTCATCACTGCCTGATTTATCACCTTGAATTTTAAGATTTAGTTTCAATTTGTTTCTTCAGAATTAGGGGTTTGTATTTTCAAACTTTTTTTAACTACCATGCTTGCTATCATTTCAAAGATGTTGACTTCCCTCCATCATTGCAAGAATTTTCCTATTTTGGTCTTTAAGTTTACATTGAGAGAGGAAAAGAGAGAAAGAAAGAAACACATGTGTGAGGTGAGGGCACCGGGCAACTTGTGGGAGTTGGTTTGTTTACTCCTTCCACCATGTAGGTTCCAGGAGATTGAACTCAGGAGGACATCAGACTTGGCAAACAGTTTTGCCTGAACTTACCAGACCTTTGATTTGAAGAAAACAAAAACTCCACTGTTATATAAAAGGGGATTTTAAGGTTTCCAGTAGGTGGATATGGAATTTATCTTTACATTCCAAGTTTCTAGTTTTTGTTGTAGGTCACAGGACATACTTATTTTATTAAATATGGCCTAGAAAATGTGTTCTTTTGTATATTGGGCATTTATTTACGTTCATATATGTAATGAATACTTTGAGAATTTTATGTACATCTGTGTGTGTATCTGTATGTTTTTGTGAGTATTGACTCACAATTGATATTAAGTTCTTTATTTCATGTCTACTTAAGCTCTTGGTTTGACAGTTATATTAAAGTCTCATTTTATGCACACATTTCCAATCCTTTTTATATGTTGAAGATATTTGTTACATTCATAAGCCTTAATAATGTTATTTTACATTTATACTGTATAAAGAGTTATGCTAATATCCTCTATTAACTTTTACCTATTCTCTGATGTTTAGTTTGATTTCTGTTTTTTCTATTATCGATATAGTTATAGCTGCAGTTTTAGATAATATTTATCAGTGATCACACCCCAGCTATTTTCTCTCTTGAATTGAAGCTGCCAGTGTGCCTAACATGCGTGCCTGTGTTCCTGCACACACACACACAGACACACACAGACACAGACACAGACACACACACACACACAACTTACATTATGGACATATAAAATGTTAAGTGTGTTTGTACATAAAGTATATATGAATGTATGAAATATGTTACACAGTTTTGGAAAAGTTAAAGTGTCATATTGGGGATTAGGCTAGGGCTTTAACATGCTAGGTGTACCATTAAGCTGTATTCCAAGCCTGCAGGTAACGTTGTACAGATACTTGTTTTCCTCCTTTTTTTCATCCAGTATTGCTATTCCTTGATATTGTTAATTGGAAATGATCTTTTCTTCTGTCTTGTTTGTGTGTGTTCTCTAAAGTTTCCACTTGTCCTTGTTACCTTAAAACTTTGCTGTTCTTCAACATGAGCTGTTTTAGTTTGAAGCTGATCTTTAGGAAGTTCAGAGAACAACTGTGACAGAGATTAAGCCTAGGAACTTTTGTAGGAATGAAAGACTTATGAAAATGACTAAGACTGTATTTTAGGTTTCTTGTGTGTTTATTTGGAATTATGCTTCAATGTTAATTCTTATTTAGGTATCATGAAATTTCAACTAGAATAATGTCTTTGATTATGACCTACTTTTTTCTTGTGTTCTTGTTGAACATTTATTGATTGACCTTCTGAATCAAATTTCCATGTAATTGTCTTTAGTTTTACTCTCCTCTCACCCTCTCTTACTTACTTTCTCTCAGCCTGTACTTGAACCTCAACACTGTGTTCTTCCTACTTCAGCTTCAGGTGTAGCTGGGATTATGATCATATCCCAACTTCCTCATCCCCCAAACCTACCCTTGGGTACTGAACAGATGTCCTTGTGTCTGCTAGGCAAATGCTATATTCCTGAATGCTCATCTATATTCTTTATTACTACATTGTGAGAATACTAGTGACAAGTAGAGATGATTGATGAAGGTTAAAAATAATTTAGGAGGCTGGAGAGGTGGCTCAGTGGATAAATCACTTGTGATGCAAGCATTGGGACCAAAATTCAGATCTCTAGAATTAAAGTAGAAGCTGGGAGGCATAATATCCTCCTATAATGTCAGCACTCCAGGGGCAAAAGCAGGCTAGCTAGACTAACTGGAATTAGTAAGCTCTTTGTTCAGATAGAGTAGTGTTCAAGGAAAATGTCCAGAGTCAACTGTAGCCCTCACTTTCTCTTTGAACATATATGCACACATATACATGCACCCACATATGTGAACTACATACACCACACACACATTCATGGGAATATGGAACCATTAGTGATAATTGTTATTATTTTTTAGAGCACTTAGCCTCAAATGTGTTTTTATAGTTGATATATAATAGTTAAACACATTTTAGAATGTTTTTGAACTTCTTGTTCATGACACAGCTTTAAATTTTTTAAATTTATTTTAAACTTACTTTATTAGTATGTGGGTTTTTTCTGTATATATGTCTGTGTTTCTATTGTATGCCAGAAGAAAGTGTTGAATCTCTTGGAACTGGACTGATTATGAGCTGTTGATGTGGGTGCTGGGAATTGAATTCAGGCTCTCTGGAAGAACAGCCAGAGTTCTTAACTAGTGAGCCATCTCTCCAGCCTTTTATGACACAGTTTTAGTCTTCGAAATCTTGTTGTTGGTCCTGTGTCAGTTTGTGCTGTAGATTTATTTTGGATGTCGTCATTTTAGTTGAGTTTAAGTTTTGGAAGTACTTTTTATAATTGAAGACTCATTTACACAATTACTAATAGAGGCTTTCACTGACTTTTAAAAAGTGTTTTTATATTAATACCAAATTATTACACATTATTTTTGCTTATTTATCTCTCCTTATTTTCTTTAATGATAATGCAAAATAGAAAATGAGAACTAAGCAATTTTTTTTTTCATTTACATTTTTCAAGACGCCGTCTCTAGCCCAAGCTGGCCTTGGAAATCACTGTGTATTGTAATGCAAGTTAGTCTTTTTGGTTTTTCGAGACAGGATTTCTCTGTAGCTTTGGAGCCTGTCCTGGACTAGCTATGTAGACCAGGCTGGCCTTGAACTCACAGAGTTCCTCCTGCCTCTGCCTCCCAAGTGCTTGGATTACAAGCGTGCGCCACTACCACCTGGCTAGTAAGTTAGTCTGAAATTCATGGTTTATCCTCCTGAGTGCTGGGGTTTTGGATATGTGCTGTCATGCATGGGTATGGTTCATGAGTGCTGACAATAGAGAATTTGCATGTGAAAATTCATTCTTTGTTATTTTCTGTAGTTTTACAGCTAATTTTTATAGTTTAGAAAGACATATTCTACCATTTGTATGTCACATTTTCATTAAACGTCAGATATTCTTTATTAGCTATGTAATTCTAGCAGATGGGCTTGAAAGGCTCACTTTAGTACAGTTCTGTGTTTCTTTTTTCTTGATACCTTTATAATGTAAATTAGTGTACTAGATAAATTCTAATAAACTTTTCATATTAGCATATCTAATGTCAGGTAAGTTTTTTTCATTGAAGATACAATTAAAAGAACATATTGAGTGCTTCTAGAATGACTTAGAGTTTGGGAAAAGGATCAGTTTAAAATACATTTTTTCTTATGATGCACTTACACTAAACTCATTTATTTGCCAAAATTATTTTTATGCAGAGGTTTCTACACAGCTTGCCATATGGTATCAAAATAAGGGATAAAATTGCCACAAAATATTTTGGTTATGTCAGTGAGTTATTATAATTTTTTCTGCAAATTGATTGTACTTTGTTTGATTAACATTTTCTTGGTCTTTCTGTGGGACATGTAGACTGAGTGGCTTCTCAATCGATAATCCTGAGTCTATTAATATACCAAAGAAAGCTAGGTTCCTTGGAAAGTCATATTATAAAAATATAACTCATTTAGAAACAATTGGTTACTATACTTTATATCAATAAAGAGAAATGAAACTTCATTTTTTTTCTGTCTTTCACAAAGTAATACTTCTAAGTATAAAAACAGAATTACAATTTGTGTAGTTAGTTTGTTTTTGGAAATTGCATAAAATTAAAATGTGATAAGTATAATTAGCAATATTCAGCGGTTCTGGAGTTGAATTCAAATTGAATAGGAGACATTGCAATAGTCCTGTTTTCTTACAGTATTTACTGTAGTGAACTGATGATAGTGAGGAAATGTTCAATAGTATATGATAATATTAGTTATATAGAAAAATGCTGAAAATAATTATAATTAAAAAACTGTTATTCTCTTATTAGCAGAATATAGATTGAGTGCAACTATGTGGGGGCATATAATAAATTTTAAGAGTCCACTTTCCTCTGTTAAAATGAAGGTTTAGTTGTTTTAGCTAGGCTTTTCATGAGCCACATTTAGGAACACTGTTACCAAAATGAAGTCTGTTTGGTGTATAAGAATGAGCATGTGTTTACTAGGCCTTTCTGTGTCAAAGCATTGTGTGTGTGTGTGTGTGTGTGTGTGTGTGTGTGTGTCTGTCTGTGTGTCTGTCTGTCTGTGTGTGTCTTTCTTTCTCTTTTCTTTTTCCTTTTTTCTTTTCCCCCACAAACAAGGTCTGTCTGTGTAGCAGCCTTGACTGTTCTGGAACTCTTTAGACTAGGCTTGCCCTGTAGAGAACCACTTGCCTTGTGCTTTCAAGTTCTGGGATTAAATACATGTGCCGCTAGTCAGAATTCCTGCTTTATATATATATATATATATATATATATATATATATATATATATATATATATATATATATATATATATATATATATATATATATATATATATATAGAATGTTGTTTGGTGCCTTCACTCCAAGATCTTAGACTAGCATGAAAAAAAAAATTGTGTAAAGACATAAATGCTGAGGTACTTGCATGCTGCCAGGCAGACAGCTCTCTGCTTTAGTAGTCTATGGAGTAGGAGCTAAAAAAATTCTCACAGTGGAAACAGAACAAGTAAAATATGAGATAATTTGGGGTGACCTCTTACATATTCACCTTTTGCTTTTTTTTTTTTAACTATGTGTAAGAGATTGAAAGGGAAAGGAAGTAATTCCCAGCTTTTGTATAGAACTAGAAACTAAATGCTCTAGTTAAGTTTGTAGGTTTTTTCCCCTATTATTGTCATCATTATCACTACTACCTCCCCAATTCCACCAAGGTTTCTGAGAAAATCTCATTATATAGTCCAAGCTGTCTTTTAGTTCTCCATATTCTTGCCTCAGCTCACTGAGTGTTAGCTTAGAGATGGGTATCCACCATGATGCTCAGCTATGAAATTTTTATTTGTGCTTTAATCGTATAGCAGTCTTTCATTACTTTATGACTTACTAGTTTATTAAACACAGAGACACACAGGCTGTCCTGGAACTTGCTATGTAGCCTAGGCTGGTCTGGTATTCACTGAAATTCACTTGCCTTTGCCCTCCTGAGTTTTGGGATTAAAAGCTTGCCACCACGCTTAGCTTTTGATTTTTTTTTTAAAGATTTCTAAATCTGATATTATAGAATTCTAGTAACCCTCTACTGTAAACCTGGTTTTTCTCTTTTTAAAAAGACTTATTTATTTTACTTTTATGAGTATGAATGTTTTGACTGGATACATTTGTGTGCACCACATAAGTGTCTATTAGATCCTTTGTAACTGGGGCTACAGTGTGGGTGCTGAGAATTGCACTTTGGTTCCTTTTAAGAGCAACAAGTACTCTTAACCACTGAGCCATCTCCCCCAACTTCTACCCCATACATACATGTGTACAAGGTCTCTTGTAGCCTTGCTGGTTTCAACCTCAGAGCTTTGTGCATCCTGGCAAACATTGTGCCAACTGAGGTATATCCATCCTTTTCTAAACCTGCTTTAAAAATTGTTCTACCATTGTAACAATAAGAATAACAAAAACCACTTTAGCTTAATGGTTTTGACAAGGGAAAATGAAATACTAACTTTCTTATCAATTGGTAGAATATGAATAAACTAGGTTTCTGAGATGATTAGCATTTTTAACAGGTCCTTTTTTTTTCTTTAATAGATTCCAGTTGTCTTAATAGTAAGGTATAGATATTTCTTTATTCCTTCTTACCCTTCTTCAAAGTTTAATCAAATGATTTCTCTCTTTTTTCTCTTTCCAGCGATGTGCATTTTGCAAACACCTTGGAGCCACTATCAAATGCTGTGAAGAGAAATGTACCCAGATGTACCATTACCCATGTGCTGCAGGGGCGGGCACCTTTCAGGACTTCAGTCACTTCTTTCTTCTCTGTCCAGAGCATATTGACCAAGCTCCTGAAAGATGTAAGTGTACTACCCATGCAGTTTTAAATTCACTTAGGTGTTTACTTAAAATATCACATGTGAATTTGGAGAGTTACTTTACTCATGTTAAAAGATAATAATATAAAATTCTCAACAATGAAGAAATTAATATTAAAAAGATGATATATAATCCTAATGGTCTGAGAAATCTTTGCTGTTGGGTATTGTGTCCTATGCTGCTCCCCCCCTCTCCCCCCCCATCCCACCCATGGTCTCACTGTGTAGCTCTGGCTATCCTGGAACTCCTAGGAGATCTCCCTCCTCTGCCTCCTGAATGCAGAAGGATTATAGGCATGTGCCACTATCCCCGATTTACTGTAGTTTTTTGAGGGAAAATATATAACCAGTATTTTTATTAGTATTTATCCTAAAAAAAGTTATTTTCTCTGAAATTCCAGGTTTTCATACTCTAAATTCTTATGCTTAAAAAGTTTTAAACCATTATAGAAGACATACTGAGTGTATAGTATTTTTGACATGTTCTAAAGAGCAATTCATGGAATGGTTAAATAATATTCAGTGTCCTTTACAGAAGAAGGTCAAGCTGATTCTCTCCAATGTTGGTCAGGATATCATCTCTAGGAGCATTACACACTTCCTGAAATCTTTTTTTTTCTGCAGACATACAGTGGGGACAGACATCTCTGTAGTGCGGTTTCACAATTCATCCCTCTTATCTCTAATCTGCAGTGCTATTGTTTGCATTCTTTCTGTACAAGTGTTTTTATAATTCTAATAAAAATTTTGAGTTTTAATGCATACATAACATTATAATTCCTTTCTGTTTTTTGCTATATGGATGCAACTGATACATATATATATATACATATATATGTATCAATTATAGTTTTAATTTATATATCGTGTGTATATGTGTGTGCATGCATAGGACACATGTGAGTCAGAGGACTACTTTGTGGAGTTGGATTTTTTTGTCTTTCATCTTTAGATGGGTTCCAGGGATTAAGCTTCTGTCACTAGGTCTACACAGCAAATGTCTTTACCTGTTGAGTCATTTGTCAGCTGAAGAGCATGTTCATTTTAGGAACATTTTTTCCTCCTAGCAGATTTAATTTTCAGTCTCTGAATTTTTGATGATGATTTAGTCATTCTTTTTTTTTTTTTTTTTTTTTTTTTTTTTTATGTCACCTCTTACTTACCTGGTAGCTTTTATCTACTTCTTAGCACTGTATTAATCTTTTAATCTATGCTTGTCTCTGTGTGTGTTTAGCAATTTTTAAGAGATTTTTTTTCCTATCTTTTTTCAGGTTTATGAAATACAAATACAGCTACTTCAGGCTTAACTTGAATTAATTTCAAATATCAAGACTAACATTAGCATTATTCTTTATCTTTGTTTTGTACCTAATTTTATATATATATATATATATATATATATATATATATATATATATATATATAGTCAGAGTTACTTTGTGTCTGCAAATGTAATCATGTTTTTTCCACTATACAGTTATAGCTAAAGCAAAGTGTAATTTGAAAATATATTTAGACAAATAACTGATTTAAAGTTTTAACAGTGTTTTAGGTTATGCCTATTAAATCTGGAAGAGAAAGAACTTTCATACACAACAGTTGCTTTGAGGATTATTTATGTAGTTAATTCTTTTTAGAAATTTAAGTAATTATGTCACTGTTTCTTCTGGATATCATGTTCTCCATGTGCACTGTTAGTGGTTACTGGTCTTCAGTCAACTTGAAAAATTATGAACTATAAGAATTGATGAGATTACTTGTCATTTGTCATCCTGATGATGAGAGATTATGCTGGTAGCTTAAAGGTAAAAGGATTATTGAAATTGATCATTGGTACTGTGACTTCTTCCAAAGTAGGCTTAAAGAGACTCATAAAAATACATGAATAATGGGATGAAACCAAAGTTCAGTAAGGAAATTTGACAAGGGAATATAGATTGGAGCAGTATGTTGAATCAGGATGATACTTCCCCCTAAAATACGCATTTTTTATATTTGAGCCACAATTTTGACCATTTTAGAAACTGATACAAGGAAGAAGATGTGAGTACTTAATCTGATAATAGTATCTCCATATGAAGAGTGGACACTACATGCTATAGTGGAAAGTGAAAAATTGCTTCAAAGTAGCAGGCCAGCAGTATAAGTGTACCTTGCGAAGCTATTTTTCTCTTTTCTTTCCTTGTCTTTAAGCCAGTGGTATAAAACCAAGTGCCCAATAAAGTAAATTTTATTTCCTGAAGATTTTTAACAGTGCACTGTAAATGTTCATCTTTCTGATCACCTGTCACATGTGCTTACATGTATGTGGTGGTGAGGGTGCATTTGCGCAGTAGAATCCAGAGGTTAATATGGATGTCTTCTACTATTGTTCTTCATCTTATCTTTTGAGATGGCGTTTCTCACTGAATCAAGAATTCACAGGTTGTCTAGACAGGCTGAGCAGTGGGGATCTTCCTTGTATTTCTCTCATGTCCATTGCTCCACCTCCACCTCCACCGCAAGCTGCAGATGTGCACAGCCATCTAAATTCTGAGTTCTCTGACCGTTCTTTTCAGTATATTGGATGGCATCCATAATTTACTTTTTCTTCACAGGTTCATTTGATAAGCAGATCACACAGCACTGTCCTGCCAGTCAAGAAAGTGGCAAATGGTATTTGTCACTTTGTTGGCAGAATTAGTAAACTTTGCTGATTTTATCCTTAAGCCCGCCTCCCCCCTGTTGACTTGTTGCTCTTTACCATTGCTTTTTTATGTGCTGGTCAGACTGTCTGTATTGTCCGGTCTGGCAATAAGTGTCTTTACCCACTGAGCCGTCTCTTAAGCAGCTCTTGTTGGCCTTTCTTATGGTCCCTTTACCTTCCAGTTGGAACAATTTACATCAGAGCAAAGCTCAGCATGTTCGTCCTCTCTCTTGCTCTCCTTGTTTCATAAGTATAGGTAAGGTATTACACTTAATCTTAGGCAAAAGCAGAAGTGATCACAACTGTAGTTCAGGACCTGGCCGCCAGAGATGGCTTTCCTGTCTGTCATTGTTCTGCTGTGAGAACTTTGTTACCTACTTCATTCAGCTTCTATGTCCAATGCTTCTGCTTCTCTTTTCCTTCCTACTTTTGCATATATCTTCAGGTATTCTTTACTTTCATAGATGATCACTAAAGTTTGCTTAGGTATAAGTATTGATTATCAAATAGTAAAGAGTGTGATCTTCAGAGCCAAATTGACCTGGATTTGATTCTTTGCCCTCTTAAGAATTATCTTTTGTTTTTGCCTTTCAGTCTGTCCCTTTTGGTTTTCCAGCTGTTCAAAGAAAAGTTTCATTTAGTTGTTTGATTATTGCTTTAATTTTTAATGTCTCTGTAGCTTGCTGAAATGCCTGAATGTATATATACATGTACTTCTTTCTATAAAAATATAAAAAGCATATTTTTATTTTTATTTTATGTGTGGATATTTTGCCCGCATGTATGTCTCTGTAACATGAGGTTAATGCAGTGGCTGTGGACACCAGAAGATGGTGGTGGATCCTCTGGAACTGGAGTTACAGATGGTTGTGAGCCCCTATGGGTGCTTAGAACTGAACCTGGGTCTTCTGAAAGCACAGCCAGGGCTCTTAACCACTTAATCGTCTCTCTAACCCGGCACACTTACTTCTGATGCATCACCAGGAACATGACCTCAGGACTGTTTGGTGTTTCTACATGTGCCTGCTTTTTGACTGCTCTCATTTCTTTTCATAGTGCTTTTTACTGCTCTTATCTTCTCCTTCACATTGATGTGTTTCTTTGACAAGATTGTCATGAAGGGGTTGCTGAGAAAATAGCACAAAATGAATGGCAATCTCTTCAAGAATAGTATCTAGAGTAGTTACAGAGTGAATTTGAGAATAGAGAGTTGTGTTAGTGGTTGAAATGAATGTGAGCAATATAAATAATTTTAGTATATTTGGGAGCATATTTGAAGAAGTGAAAAAATATTTGCAATTAATTTTAGTATTAATTTAATTATCTTATTTAAAAATACTAATATTTCATCATGTAATTAATACACAAAGTTCTAAATACCTTTTTTTTTCCTACAGTGAGTTTGGCATTCCATATGTATTTTATACTTAGTGTACATCTCAATTTGGACTATACCAGCCACTCAGTAGCTTCTGTGGCAAGTTAAAGTGGTAGAGTAGCAAATGCTTGGCAGTTTTACAGAAACATTGTTGTGTTTCTGGAAAACTAATATCAAGGGAAAATGAATTGAAACTGATGGTCAGTTGCTTCCCAATTTCTAAAAAATAGAGTGGCAAAAATAGAAGATTCATTTTTAAAAGTGCTTAGTT
This sequence comes from Peromyscus eremicus, assembly GCF_949786415.1. Classification (NCBI taxonomy): domain Eukaryota; kingdom Metazoa; phylum Chordata; class Mammalia; order Rodentia; family Cricetidae; genus Peromyscus; species Peromyscus eremicus. The sequence continues at coordinate 60,362,212 of NC_081418.1, read as the reverse complement.
TTTATGGGTACATACTAGCACTCTTCCTTAATATTAAGAAAAATAATATATCCTCTATTAAATGAGTTATTGCTACATTTTATTTTTAAATTAATCATTTATTTTATTGCTACAATTCTATTTTAAATTAATCACTTATTTTATTGCTATACTTTATTTTTAAATTAATCATTTTATTTTTGTTTTTTTGAGACAGGGTTTCTCTCTGTAACAGTCCTGGCTGTCCTGGATCTCACTTTGTAGACCAGTTTGGACTCAAACTCACAGAGACCTGCCTGTCTCTGCCTCCCTGAGTGCTGGGATTAAAGGCATGCATCACCATGCCCGGCTTAATCATGTATTTTAAATATCCAGAAATTAAAGAGCTTTTTGAAAATGATTTAAAAAACTTAAAATACATTTAAATAAGTTGATTTATCCTGGTTTATTGGGGGTACAAAATAGAAAAGAACATGTTTTCTGTCCTTCAAGGCTTTGTGCTGTTGTGTGGTAGTTAATATTTTAACAGAAATTTCTTTCAAGCATATAGGGAAAAGGAATATTCAGTTAAATTCCAGCTTTTCTTTTAGGTGAAAAAGGATGTATTGAGATTTATGTGTGTTTATGTGTAAGTTGTGGCACTCCTGTTATTTATAAGAATGTGTCTTAGGTAGTTCAAGCCAACTCTGCCCTCTGCAGCTGAGGCCAACCTTGAAATCCTGATCCTTCTGCTTCTGCCTCTCAAGTGCTGAGAGTACAAGAGTATGCCATCATTTCCGGCTGCATTCGCACGCCTTTAATCCCAGCACTCGGGAGGCAGAGCCAGGCGGATCTCTGTGAGTTCGAGGCCAGCCTGGGCTACCAAGTGAGTTCCAGGAAAGGCGCAAAGCTACACAGAGAAACCCTGTCTCAAAAAACAAAACAAAACAAAACAAAACAAAATATATATATAAAACATCGTTTATAGTGTATGTGTGTATGTGTGGCAGGTATGTACCCAAGGTGTTTGTGTGTGAAGGCCAGCAAACAACTTGTGCTGTGGTTGGCTCTCTCCTTCCACCATGTGGCTTTCAGGAATTGAGTTCAGGTCAGCCAATCTGAGCAGCAAGCACCTTTGCCAGTTAATCCATCCTGCTGGCCAAGCCGTCCTGCTGGCTGTTGATTGATTCTTAATTTAAGCAGAATACAATGATTACAATTAGGATTTTAAAATTGTGCTTTGCATATACAGATGATGGTTTAGAGAGAATAGAATCATAAGTAGGGATGATTTTATTTGCAGGATATTGCAGTATTAAGAAAATATATGGGTTAAACTGAAGGAAAACTGTGTAGAAAATTTAATGGAGCTGGGCAGTGGTGGCACACGCATTTAATCCTAGCACTCAGGAGCCAGAGGCAGAGGCAGGTGGGTCTCTGAGTTCAAGGCCAGCCTGGACAATGGTAGGAGTTCAAGGCCAGCTTGGGGGGTACATAGAGAAACACTGTCTTGAAACCCTTCCCGTACTCCTTTTTTTTTTTTTTTTTTTTTTTTTTTGTTTGTTTGTTTGTTTAATAGAATTGAGATCTGGTGAAGTGTACTGGGACAGGAAGATGTTAATGGCAAAATGATGTTAAGCTCCTGGTTTTATCCATTCTTTGAAGAAAAAGGAGATGTTTTAGTATTTTTAGAACATCTGGCTGTTGAGCTGTGTAAGGCTTGATAATAAAGGGTTGAGGTTTTTGAAAGAAGTCTAGAGTGGATAATGCAAATTTTTGAATATCACTTATTTTGGTTTTTCCAGAAAGGGTTTCTCTGTGTAGTTCTGGCTGTCCTGGAACTCGCTCTGTGGACCAGGCTGGCCTCAAACTCACAGAGATATGCCTGCATCTGCCTCTCACCTCCCCAAGTGCTGGGATCAAAGACATTCACCACTCACTGCCCAGCTTGAGTATCAGCATTTTATGAACATCAAAGGAGTTTATACAACCACAGGGGGAAATGTTGAGTTCATAAGGAAAAATCAAGATGGATTCTAGAGTACTCCGGTATTCAAAGTGGTTATGGAGATAAAATCCCCCACCAAATGCTATAGGGAACCGAAGGAGAAATTGAGGAGTTGCCACAGAAAGGGAACTATAAACAAGCAAGTGATTAATTGTAAATTTTGCTAAATGTCAATAAGGCACAGTCTAAAAAGTAACTGTTGTATTTCATGTGGTTATTGGTAGCCTTATTAAAGAAGTTTCAGGTATGAGGTGTTTGTGTAGCTTGACTTCATGTCAGGTGTGCAGCCTGCTGTCCAATTCGTAGGACTTGTTTTTATATTTCTTTTAAGCTAGGAATAGTGCTCACAAACTAAAAAAAACTACAGTGTACTACAGACACTGCTATGGCTTATGGATCCTATTTACTGTATAGCTTTTGGCAGGACAATGTCTTTGACTTCCCACGAGAGTAAAGGGGGATAGATTGCTACTCAGTTTTAAGATGCTTGACCACAAAGAAGGTAGAAAGTGCTTTTAATCAGAGTGGATTAGGTTGGATTGAACAAAGAGAAAATATTGTTCTGTTAAATTTGTTATAGAGGCATATTCAAATTTTCAGCATTGGTGTGCTTTTTAGAATACCTTGTTTCTCTTTCTACATTTTAACGGGCGTAGGTTTTATTGTATATTGGGAAAAGCATAATTTATTCTCACTTTTTTTTTAAATAGTAAATGTACTGTTAGTACCCTTAATCTATTTTAGGAGTGGATAGTGTCTATAAGTATATTAATTTTTGTAACTAGAAATCAATATAGTTGAGTATATAATTGGTGTATGAATTGTATTTATACCTTCCATCAGTAATGATAAGATATTTTCTAATATTAATAAAACCTCTAGGTTGATTGGAGTAGTCTGTTTTTAATTAAGAAACACATTAATCTAATTAATATTAGCATCCTAATTTTGTATTATTTGAAGTTTCTAAGTATTTAATATGAATAAAATATTTATTTTAATACTATAAGTGTTTCTGTTGATTGCCCAACTCCTTAATCCCCTTGGTTTTTTCTAATACATGTACTGAACGTCAACTAAATGACCAGCATTGCCATTGGTATTAAAAGTGTAAAATTAATTAAGAACTGCTTATGGTCTCAAGTAGATATAGGCATAAATACTTGCAAAATTACATGATTTAATTTCATATGGTTAAACTTACTATTCTAACATGGTATATATGGATAACTTCAAATGTCTGAGAGATTGCCACGTAAATTCCCTTCAAGTGATTTTAAACTGTTAAGTTAGAAAAATACTTAATTATAACACAACAATTTTATTGTTTTGCTGTTAATTATAGCAAAGGAAGATGCAAACTGTGCAGTGTGTGACAGCCCGGGTGATCTCTTAGATCAGTTCTTTTGTACTACTTGTGGTCAGCACTACCATGGGATGTGCCTGGATATAGCTGTTACTCCATTAAAACGTGCGGGTTGGCAGTGTCCTGATTGCAAAGTGTGCCAGAACTGCAAGTAAGTTTCTAATTTCAGCTCAAGGGTTTGTATTGCGTTGTAGTGCGACCTTGTTAAATATTAAATGTTTATGAAATATGATGAAAGTTATTTATATTATAAGCTATAGTCACAGTAATTTCACCATGTCCTACACTACTAGACATACCTGTGTTATTTTGAAATATATCTAAAAGAAACTCAACATGCTTACCATTTTTTAATAAATGATACTATTTTAAAAATAAAGATTAGAAAAACAAAACTTACTGAGAGGAATTGGGAAGAGATTTAATAGGACAATGAAGCTGTAACTGCAGAAATAAGTTATAAGCTTTGAACCTTCAAATCAGTGTTATGTTTGAATTTCTGTTTTAGGATGGACAATTGCTGCTGCCAACTGTTTTGATAAAATCTTGATGTTCATTTGAAAGACAATTACTTCTATTTAGAATATTTAAAAAAAGCATGGTGTGGAAATTAAGCATTTGGAGTTATTATTTATTTAATCTATTGTATTCCAGCCTTTGGTCATTTCTCCAATCTCTTCTGTAATTCTCCCTCCCAACCCATGTGTATAGCTAGTATGGCATTTTGAGAATGTTAACTGCATCTTCAGTGATGCAAAATCTGTTGCAAACAGACCATTTTGTAACCAGGAGAAAGTAAGCCCCAGGGTAGCCAGGGTAAGTGTGATTTACTGGTTATTTCACGAGAACAGTCAGAATCAGTATCTTGGAATCGAGAAATTAATCAAACCATTTGCTTTTATATTTTTGCTAAAATTTAGGAAGAATATTAGTTAACATTTATTTGATAATTTGGATGTGTACTTAGTTTCTTAGAAGGGATATGAGATAGATACATGACCTCAAGTCTGTCCATGTAGTTGAAGATATCAACGACAGAACTTCGTAGAGTTTGTTAAACTAACAACCAGAGGCTTTGATGGCACATCTTCTTGCTTTACTTATCCTTAGGTTTGATTCATAATTCTTCTTTCAACTCTTTTTAAAGTCTCATTTTTCCCATGTGTCTTAAATTATTAGTATCTGAGAATCAGTAATGAGTTGGTAAGCATCAAGACAGATTACTCTGCAGAGCAGGGACCCACTTTTGGTGTAAAGAGTGTTTGGAGAAAGGCTTTAATTATGATTATTTTTCCTTTTTTATTAATTGAGTTTCTGAATTTTATTTACTATTAGTGGGCAGCATGTGCCCCCCCCTCCCTCCCTCTCTCTCTCTCTCTCTCTCTCTCTCTCTCTCTCTCTCTCTCTCTCTCTCTCTCTGTGTGTGTGTGTGTGTGTGTGTGTGTATTAGAGGACATCTCTGTGGTGTTGCTTCTGTCTTTTTACATGTATATGGGCTCCAGAGATTGGACTCAGATGGTCAGTCTTTGTAAGCAAGTGCATTTACCTACTGAGCCATCTTGCCAGCCCTGTTTTTGTTTTTATTATTATTATTATTATTATTATTATTATTATTGTTATTGGCGGCAGGGCTGGTGTGTGGTTGTACATATCAAACCATTTTATTTAGAGACTTGGAATTGGAAGGGACTGACAAAGTCCATGTCATCGGAGGTTCTTGGCAGGACAGATCTTTATGACCTCCCTGATGCTTTTTTTTTTTTTTTTAAATTTAAATTTTTAAAGCTCTGTTTTTCTTTAAATATTTAGCATTTACTGTTTAATGGACATTCTAAGCTTTTTGAACCAGTACTCTATTTAGACCTTACAGTAATCTTTGATGATTTTCACTCCCATTTTATACCTGAAACTTGGTTTGATGGTCCCATAGTTTGAAAACCACATTGTACATACACATGACAGATCTGACATCAGACTCAGTCTTCCTCTTTAGTTATGTGCCAGTGTCTTTCCAGATCATCCTGTCATGATTTGCTCCTTTCAACACAGCATAGTTAGCAGTTATAGCTCACCCTAAAGGATGAGTATTAGATTAAAAAAAAATGATGAAAGCTTGTTGTTTTTTTGTTTGTTTGTTTGTTTGTTTTTTGGTTTTTTGTTTTTTTTGTTTGTTTGTTTGTTTTGGTTTCTCTCTATTGTTTTAGTGCTTGTCGTGGATCTCACTCTGTAGCCCAGGCTGGCCTGGAACTCACAGAGAGTTTTTTGCCTCCCGAGTGCTGGGGTTAAGGGCGTGCACCACCACTGCCCTGCAGGTTGTTGCTTTAACATCTCCTCCTCTGTAGGAATCTAAAATGACTAAGGCAAATTAACCATAGTAGAAAGCTTTAGTAGGATGACTTTTTGTGGATTCATGAAGGGGGTTGTCATTCTATACAAAAACAGAAGAGATGTTGAAGTTTTTATGATCTGTGCAGTTTTTAGGGCTGATTGTTTTCATGTATACTTATGTGTCAGCATACGTTTAAAGATAATGCTATCTTATTTTTTAGGCAATCGGGAGAAGATAGCAAGATGCTGGTGTGTGATACCTGTGACAAAGGATATCATACTTTTTGTCTTCAACCTGTTATGAAGTCAGTACCAACCAATGGCTGGAAATGCAAAGTAAGTATTTTCTTAATTTGTTTTTAAATATCCTCTATATGTATCGCATAGAGAGCAGACAAATCATATACCTGTTCAAATGCATTTATTATCATCACCTTTATAAAACAGCATATTGATTTTTATTTTATTTATAATTTATATATAGAAACTTTTTTTTTTGTGAGACAGGGTTTCTCTGTGTAGCCTTGGCTGTCTTGGAATTCACTTTGTGGACGAGGCTGGCCTCAAACTAAAAGATCTGCCTTCTTCTGCATCTGCCTCCTGAATGCTAGGATTAAAGGCTTGTGCCACCACCACCCAGCTGAAACTAAATATTTGTAAAAGTCTTTAATTTGACACATGCGTTCTACCATGAAGCCATCATTATTTTCATGAGGGCCCCCCCCCCTTTTTTTTTAAACTTGAAAATTCATGGTATCCCTTGGAAATTCTTTCTTGGTTATGCACATTCTTCTCCGGGTTTCCCCCTGTAGCCTCTCTTTTCTCATTATTGATTACTACTGTTCATGCTCTGGAAGTTTGTAGGAATGGCTTTAAATAGTTGATATTCTTTGGGAGGTGGAGGCCTTTTTGACTCATTGTCGTTGTTTTTAGATAGCTATAGACACATACTTACGTACTCCTTTTTTTCTCCCTTTTTTGTTTTTACTGAATCACCTATTGGCAGACATTTGGGTTGTTTATAAATTGGGGCAGTTTTAAAAATATGGTATGAATTTATCAACTAGTTTTTTGTATGATGCTTTATGAAAAGAACTTTTATATTGCTTATCAGTATTCCTAGTTATCTTCTAAAGAGAATTCTCCATATGAGGAAATTGAAAACGTATTTTAAAATTTATTAACTTATAACCCAGAAATGAAATATATTGTATTTAGATTGATTACTCCTTCCCTTAGATTTCTACAGCTGTAGTATTTGTATATACACCTGTTATTTTGTGTTTGCCTGTACACTTGTGTTAAGTACTTAGAATCATGCAATTTTGAGGTTCTTACTACCCCATGGTAGGTAGTTTAAAATAAGTGGTTATTGACTCAGATACTTATGTTTTAGATGCTTTCTGAGTACCTCTCTCTGTCTCTGAGAGTCTTGGTAAGCACAAGTTGTCCTGGAAGTCATCAGCCTCTTGCTTCCTGTTCAGTGCTGAAAGTACAGTCATGGCTATTACAACAGATTCTCTTGGTTTGTAGGTTTAAATGAAATTTCTGAATATTTATTGGTATTGTTTTAATTGCTTATATATTGAAACTTTTTCATCTGATAGGTTACTTTTGAATATCTGTTTGCATAGCACACCCCCCTTAATTTTAGTTTTATGACTATTTGACACTTAGAAGTTTTCATCCACATTAACTGTTTGAACATAGTAACAGAGACATAGGTTATCAAAGTATAGAGCTTGTTTTTTTGGACATAAGTTACTAAAGTATAGAGTTTGTTTTTTTTGGACATAAGTTACAGAAGTATAGAGCTTGTTCTTTGAATTCTCATCTTATTAAATTTTCTGGACAAATGTTCATGGATACAGTATGGGATGTTTCTTATTCCTTTTGCTCAGACAGCTTTATTGAAACTGTTATCAACACTCACATCTGGAGTTTCCATCTCCTTCAAACACATTCCAGATTTTTTTAAGTGTCTAAATGGCATAACTTCTTGAAATCCACTCTGTGGATCGGCTTGTGAATGTTGATGGTATATTCTTGGGTAACAACATTGTTGATGACAGAATGGCCCTTCTTTTTCTTGCTAGTCTTCTTTGAGAGAGCCATATGCTTTGTGTTGAAGGTGGCAGGATAGGATGTGCCCTCCTTGTCTGTTTTCCTAAGAAACAAAATTCCATGACCTGTATATATGGTTATTGATTTGTCTGTTTTAGTATGTTAATGACATGGAGATGTTTGTTCAATGATGGTCACTTGAGTCTTTCTTAGGAATTTACTAAGGCTTTTCCAATATTGTCTATAAACTTGGTCAGTTGACTGACAACTCTACCTACTTAGGCACTACTTTGTGTGTGTGTGTGTGTGTGTGTGTGTGTGTGTGTGTGTGTGTGTGTGTGTAGTTTGGGTTTTTGAGACAGTGTCTGGCTAGCCTAGGCTGGCCTCAAACTCCCATACCTTTTAGTCTTTTGTTTCCCCAGGGCTGGGATTGGAGATGTGAACCATTCTGGCTGGCTTCATTCATCATTTTTTCCTTACATCAGTAGGCTGGGGTTTCTGGGTCTTGCAATGGCAGTTGCAGAGTTCTGGTCTCCAGCTGTGGCCGCTTCTTCCTCTGGGTTGACCTGTGTCTGTCGCCTGCTTCCTTCAGTTGCTCTTGCTGCTGACAGGCAAGTCCTCAGGTGGCTGCATGAATCTCCCTTGTGTTACCAGTCTCTCCACAGACAGCAGAAGACACAAAGGTTCAGAGAGGCCCAAATCATAGAGCTGTGAGACTCATATTCAAGAGAGTGAGGCAGGAGGATAGATAGTTGTGGCTACAGAGTGAGACCCTTTTTAAAGTTCTAAAACTTATTAGTACCGATAGTCAAAAGGTCATATTAAGCCGGGCGTTGTGGGCTTTAGTCCCAGCACTCAGGAAGCAGAGGCAGAGGGATCTCTGTTGGTAGTACTCCTTTTTGTAGTACCAAGTAGGTAAGCAATAAGACTTACATATTCAGAAGTACAAAGTTTTAAATTTTTTTCAGTATAAGTAGAAAATAGAAATTATTTAAGTTTACTTTAAATTCTTAGCTCATTTAGTAAAACTGATTTTTTTCTTGGAATATATTAACAAACAAATTACTACAGGTTTTAAAGTTATGTAGACAGTCAAGGCAGTCATTACAGTTCTCCATATTCTTCCTTTGATATCTATATTAGCTAATGATAAATTCTGGTTTTATATTTGGTGAAGATTTAGTGGATAGGTAAATTATCCCTACTTATTTGTAGACAGGAGTTTTCATCTCCTGTCTTCAAATTATGTAGTACAGATCCATATGCAAAACCTCCCCCCGTTTACTTCAGTTATTGCAATTTTTTTGTTTGTTGTTTTTTGTTTTTCAAGATAGAGTTTCTCTGTGTAGCCCTGGATGTCCTTGAACTTGCTCTGTAGACCAGGCTGGCCTCAAACTCAGAGATTTGCCTTCCTCTGCCTCCTGAGTGCTGAGATTAAAGGCATGTGCTACCACCACCCAGTTATTGTAGTTATTGTAATCTTAATTTTTTAATGTTACTTAATTATGTATTTTATTTTTGAGTTCTCTATCTGCATGTATGCTTGCATGCCAGAAGAGGGCATCAGACCCCATTACAGATGGTTGTGAGCCACCATGTGGTTGCTGGGAATTGAACTCAGGACCTCTGGAAGAGCAGCCAGTGCTCTTAACCACTGAGCCATCTCTCCAGCCCTTGTAATCTTAATTTAAAAATAAAACCAAATAGAATTTATAAAGTAAACACAAGTGAGTAAAAATATTAATATAATTTAACAAATGGCTTTCCTTTGAAGCTAACTTGCCAAGACTGGGTTTAATGGGGAGATGTATACTTAAATCCCATTCTTTGACTTTAACTATTCTGACTCAAAGTTTTTGTATAAAAATAGTATTGATAATACAGGCCTTTTGCGTATTATTTTAGTTTAATCACATTGCAGAAGGCCAGCAGGTAGACTTTGAATACTAGACTTTTTTTATTTCCATGACTATTTTGATTTATATTTTAGACCTGTGCTGTCTAACAGAAACATAATATAAATCATAATTACATAATTCAAAACTATTATATTTCACTTAACCCAAAGACAATCACTGTAAAATTAAGAGCTTTACTTTCTTTCCAATTCTTCACATCTGATTTCTGTTTTAAAAAATCCACAGCACACACTAAATTGAAATTTGTGCCATCCACATTTCAAGTATTGAATAGCCACATGTATATGGTAGCTGCCATGTCAGAACACAGTTTCAGGCTCTGGTGATTTCCCAAGCACAACATGTTATTCTACACTGGGAGGCCGATAATTGAAACAGTGGGTATTCCTTTCCTATAGATTATGGGTAGCAGGCCAGGGTACCCATTCAATGTTAATGCTTCATTCTTTCAATTGCAATATTCTGCTATTACCGGAAACACATCAAGGTGACATGCGTTGAACATTTTTGATTGCATTTGATCTCTTTTTCTCTGAAATAGACTGGAGGCCTTCTGGAGATGCAGATGTCAGTGGTGGAGAGGCAGGGCATTTGGTTCCTTGCAGATAGAGTGAGCTCTGTTAAGGGGCCATTTAATCTTGTTTGTATGAGCTGCACCAGTTCATTTCAAGCACCAGAGTTTGTGTTCATTAGCGTCTTGGACACAGGACCAACCACATCAAGAGCCACAGCCGAAAAAGGAGGGCTCTAGCTAGACCAAGTTCAAAATGTGCCTCTAGACTAAAATTTGTAATGTTATACAACTCTGTAAAAGCTTGGTTTACAGATTCATTATCATGAGATAGTCAGGAACAAATGTCATATCAATTCATTATTTCCACAGTTCTGCACTGAAGTTTATTGATGTGCTGTTGTTGGTAGTTTACCTGATGTAAGTAGTTATGTGCAAGACAGGAGTATGCTATGAGGATTATGACATTGTCTGCAGTGGTACACATTCTTGTGCTGTTCAGACATCTGGTCTTTTTGCCACAATTTAAAAAAAAAAAAAAACTACCTTTGTTCTTAACATCTTTTACAGTACCTAGGATTAGTGTACATAAATGCAGGGACAATAGTCTGCCTTGTGACATGACATCCCTGACATCAGTCGTTACATTTTATTTTCATTTTTGATTATCATATCCCCCTTTATTTTTTCCCCTCCCTTCCTCCACTTTTCTTTTTCCAGGGTCTTTCTTTTGTAGCTCAGATTGGCTTAGTGTTTCTGCTGCCTCAGCTTCTGGTGCAAGGATCACAGGCGAACCATGAATATTTCTATGAAAAAGTTCCAGTTCATAGTTGTTTTGTTTGTTTGCTTTTTATAGAGCTCTCTTCCTTCAGCCCCCTGTTGTTGTCCCATTGGCTCACTGAAGAAAGGGCTTCTGGTTTATCTCTTCCTGGCTTTATTGTTCAGTGTATTGTGTGTTTGGAAGCATGGAGTGAGTCGGTGAACGCGACACGTAGAATTGGAGGTGTGGGGTTGCTGGGCTAGTGAGTGTGGTGGAACCCATCTTGAGGTGTCCTACAGAACAGTAAGGTTTTCCATCAGAGCTAGAGAGGGAGTGGTGGTCTGTGGAAGGGAGGCATTGAATTGCCTTAGCAGTCCTCCTTTGGCCCGTTACCCTCTTTGGAACTACTTTCTCGTGCTTTTAAAGGCAAGAAGGCTGAGGGTGCTGATAAGGAAGGTGCTCAGGCCTCAGGCCTGGTGTCGCAGTGGCTGAAGCACAGAGGGGAACGGTTCTCTTGTTGAAGTGATTGACACCTGGCATCGGAGGCTGCATTCTATCTAACATTCTAGAGCAGCCCCAGTGAACCGTATTAGGCAGTAGCTGGAATGGTGAGATGTGAGAGGTGAAATGTGAGCAGAAGGATTCATCACCTGGAGAACAAGATGCTTTAATTAACTCTGCTCAGGTGTTTCTACCTGGGAGGTGGAGCCTGTGGGCTGAAGACCCAGCTGCTTTAGTAGCTCCTGTTCCCTTTCTGCCTAAGGAGAAAACCTAAGCTAGGGAGAAAACCACACTGCTTGACGTGTTTATACTTTGGTGCCTCTACTTGCTGTAGCTTTCTGAAATACCAAAGGTAAATTCATAATTCTTTTTCTTTCCTTTCTGAAGGAAATGATATTTAAGGCTATAAATTTATCATTGATTATTAACTTTGGTTGCTTTCAAGCCTATTGGTAACTTTGTGTGTAAACCTGACCTAATATACTGAAATTTAGGTGTTTACACCTAAATTGCCCTCAGAATTTAACTGACGTAGGGTTTTTTGCTTTGTTTTGGGCAAAGGCACTCATCTTGTAGTTCTGGCTGGCTTGGAACTTGGTGTGTAGACTGTGCTAGTGGTAAATCTGTAGGTAACCACAGCCTCCGGAGTGCACGGATTGCAGGTCTGGGATGGTGTAGGTTTTTAAGCAAATGCTTCCACACTTGTAATAGTCACTTTTAAAACGGTGTTTGTGGTTATTAACTTTCTTGATAGATAAAACCAGTTTACTTCATTTTTTGACTAGCAGATTTAAAAATTAATAAAATTAATCATGTTTATTTGTTTTATCAATTTCTTCTTGTGTTTTCCTCCTTTAACTAAACATATATGTTTGGCTTTTACTTAGCAAAAGGTTGGGCCACTGTTTTATTAGTGTAAAACTACTCTGTCCTGTGCAATTGCTCCCCACCCCCACCTGCTTTGGACCTTTACCCAGTAACATGAGTAAGTAGCCTTTTCACCAATGTTTTATATTTTAACGTCCTTTTATTCTGCAGCCTTCTGTGCCATTTCAAATGTGCATTTTAAATAATTTAGTAGTTAACTATTTAAATCGATTGTAATGAAATTTTTTTGTTTGATTTAAATTAAAACATAAACATTATATTTTCATTGCCCAAATGCATGTATTGCCTAGCGTAGAGGATAACATACCTGCACAAGGCAGGAGAATCACCAGTTTAAAGTCATCCCGGGCTACATGTTAAGAAAAAGAAAGAAATTTGTATCTTTTCTGTTAATCCCAAATTTATGACACCTTCAGGTTTTTTGTTTTGTTTTTTAGTCTTTTTTTTTTTGCCCCACAGTATAGCCCTCTGTGAATTGCCCCCCCCAGTAGTGTGCCCGACCACCCAGTCATTTGTGTGTTATTTATTTATATTTTTAATTTAAATCATTTTTTTTTTCTGCTTGAGAGCTTTGAGATCTTTATTTTTGATAATTCTTAAGACTTGTTTCCAGGATCTGATTGTGATTCTGTACTGATTAGTTAGTTATGACTAAAACATTTTGGTCACTGAGATCGTAGTCCATTTACAGAACTGGAGAGCTATTTTTGTTGTTTTATTTTTAGTTATTTAACTGTTTTATAGTATATTTAGTTCTTTATTTTCTCTTTAGATAGCCAGGTAATTCTTGTTTCTTGCTATCAAATCATCTTCTGTGTTTTAATTATCTTAGTAATTTTCTGTGGAATATTGTGTCTTTCTCAAGGTATTCTTTCACTTTCTTTTTGCCTCTTCCTCTTGATTTGATCCCTATCATATTCTTCCATCCTCCTCCAGCATGACAATTACATATGGTACTGCTGAGTGTACCAGAGGATACATAATTTTTCAAACTTTTGTTTTTTAAAGGCAAGAGATTTGACTTCCTTAACTGTTTTTATAATGTTGAGTTACCTCATAGGGATATTGGTTTTTAAAGAGTCCATACATAGACTCAGCATAGAACTCAGCATAAAACCAGTACCAACTTAGCTGCCATGGTGTTTTTCTCTTTGCTGGGGACTGACTCTGGGGATTTGCTTACCAGACAAGCATTCTCTCTGCAACGAACACCCTCATTGCTGCCACAGAGATTTCAGTTGGAAGGTTTATCCTTTGAGTCATTTGAAAGCTGAACAATTTGTGTTACTAATTTTTTTTAAAACTTTCTCTCTCTGTATTTTTTAGTTACAATGTTCATGTATATAACATTGTGTATGGCCTCAGTGAGGCAGGGGTTCTTCCCTTTAGGGGGTTCTAGTCTAGAAGAGGTGCTTCCTAACTAGTACAGAGCAAGGCAGTCATCTAATCTTGCTGTATGCCATTACTTAGGTGAGTTTCCTTCCTTCCTTCCTTCCTTCCTTCCTTCCTTCCTTCCTTCCTCCCTGTCTCCCTCCCTCCCCCCTCCCTCCTCATTCCCTCCCCCCTCCCCCCTTCCTGATTTTTTGAGACAGAATTTCTTTGTTTAACCCAGGCTGTCCTAGAACTCACTTTGTAGACCAGGCTAGCCTTGAACTCAGCGATTTGCCTGCCTCTGCCTCCCTAGTGCTGGAATTAAAGACGTGCACCACTATCTGGCTCTTTCCCCCATTTTTGTATATGAATTTCTGTGCTTGTATATTACAGATTTCTTTATAAAGTTATTGAAAATTATTTTAAATGAAAAGTTGGAGACAACATGCAGACCATTTAACCTTGGTTTAGCTGTTGTTAGCATTTTGGGGGTCATGTGCTCTCTCTGATTGTTCCCATCATTCTATGATTGATTACTGCAACAGAGCTACATCCTGCCCACTCCACTTTTTGACAGTTAAGTTACCTTCACAATGCCCTTTTTAGCTTTGGATATTTCAGTATGTAAGACTATAAGAATATTCTTGTTGAACATGGTGTCCCCCAGATGAGTATTCTTCCCCAAACACAGTCTCGCTGTTTCTCCATAAACTTATGTCAGTATAATTTTTTCATCTGTTTTTCCCTCTATTTTGCTTTTGATGCTTGATTTAATGTTACATATAGTATCCTTTCTTCCCAAGTAGGTTCCGGTTCTAGTTTAATGTTAGAGATTCCACTTAATTGTTAGGTGTCTTTTGTTTTTATCCTTTAATCTGAAGATTTTTCTGAAGCCTTTACCTTTTGACCTGGTCGTTTTTTAAAGAACCTACTTACTTTCCATCCCCCCCCCCCCCCAAACATAGAAATATCCTCATTTTGTCTTTGTTATTTCCTCATGGTTAGATTGCTGGAGTAGTACAGGGTCCTCAAGGTGTCATACACAACAGGATCCACAGATGCTCGTCAGTCTCCATAGGAATTACCTGGTTAGGATGCTGCCAGATTCCTCTACTCTTTGTTCCACTCTCTCTATCTAATAACCCAGTGGTAGATAAGGAAACACATTAAGACCTTACGAATATCTTGCTCCTCTTTAAAGTTTATTTCTAGGTTTTAGAAGCCATTGTCTGATGGCATTTTACCTGTTGGGAACACGGTCTGGCTTAAGCTGTAGCACTCCTTGGCATTCATTGACCAACTCTGCTCACCAGGACCATCTCTTTCACATACTTATTTATGAAGGCTGGTGAGATACCTCAGAGGGTGAAGGAGCTTACTGCCAAGCCTGATGAGTTTAGTCTATCAGGACTAAAGTGAATCCTACATGTTGTCTTCTAACTCCGTACATGCATCCTAGCGAACACACACACACACACACACACACACACACACACACACACAGTAAACATGAAAGCAACTTAAAAAGTTATTACAGAGAGTAGTTCATGAATTCCTATTTTTGATGACAGATATTTTATTTAATTATTTTTGTGTTCAAACTGTCTGCTATGTCTCTGTGTCAGGCCCTCGTGTTTGAATACTTCATCACATATTTTTTAAGATGTTCTAAACTTGTCTTAACATCTCTCCTGCCCCAGACTGTTTAACTTCAATATTGTTTAACTTCAATAAGCAGCCTAACTCAGGCATTGCCTGCTAGGTATTCTTCTTGACAGTGCTGCTTTTTAAACCTTTGAGCAGATGAAGTTAGGAGGGAGAGGGAGAGGGAGAGAGAACAAGAATGTGCACATGATCATGAGTATGCTTATACTCATACATAACATGTAATGTAATGGGGAATACTGAACTTGAATGTCTAGTTCTGATTCATCCTACTTAACTTTTTGTCTTCCTTTGCAAACATTTTCTTTAATGGTAAGAATTCTGAATTGAAGATCATAGATACTTTCATTCATTCACTCAGTAAAAATGAGTTTGTGTTTAATTCCCCTTTCTTTTCTTTCAGATTAAAAAAATAATATATAGGATTTTAACATACTTTCCATTAGTCAAAATTTTTATCAAAGGTCTAATGAGAGAATTGTCACTACTTTTTTCTTAGAACTTGTACCCTGGTTCTTTTAATCTCTTGTAAGTAGCTAACTTCATTGTTTTCCAGGTTTATCCTTCATTTGTGTTTTCTCATTTTCTCCTTCTTACACCAAAAGCACATTATATATAATCTTTTGCATATTACTTTTTATGTAGAGTAAATTGGAAATTCTTCATTTCGATTCATAGAAGTACTTTCTAACATAGAAATTATATAAATTCATAGAGATTTCTGAAAAAGCATTTCCACATTATTCTGTGTTTCTGTGCTATAGTTTATTTGACCAATGTCTTGTGTTTTTCAGGTGGTTATTGAATATTGTGTTATTCAAGTAGTTCCCAGGGTTTCACATTACAAATGCTCTAGAAGTTTGTAACGTTGTGCATGTGTATGTGTTAGTATTTTGTTGAGAGAAATTGTGACATAAATTCTCATAAGTAAAATTACTGCCTCTGGATTGTATGTGTGTTTAGTTTTGACTTGTGCATTTTGCAGTGCCAAACATTGAGAGAGCTGCTACTGTTGCTGCTTTTGTTCCAGTAAGAGCTTTTTCTAATATTGAATGTTTGTCTTCCATGGTTGAAAGATGACACTTTCATTCTTCATTTCACTGGTGAATGAGGATGATTGTTTATTTTATTATTTAATTTTAAGTGTCAGTTTTTGCCTCTGTACTTGGTCTGTTAGTAAACATTTTGGTCCTTTAAAGAATTCTTAATAAATTAGAGATATACAGGCTATTATCACATGTTGTTTCATGTACATGTTTTTCTTAATTTGTCAATTTGTCTTTTGACTTGTTCTTTTGGTCATGTAAAAGTTTTACTTACTGAAACATTATCACTGTGTAGTCCTGACTGTTTTAGTTCCTAAGCTACCAAGGAGTAAATGGAATAATACAGTATCATCATTTTGCTTTGTGCAATGGTGGGATCTGGAGCTCTGTTTTATAGAAATTATTCCCTGCTTCTTCTCTCCACCTCTTGTTAAAAAAAAATCCTTCGAGAATGTCATAAAATGTATTTCAATCATATTTACTCCATTTCCTCAACTCTTCCCAGATCCACTCCACTTCTCAACTCCACACCCAACTTTGTGTCCTCTTTTTTTTTTTTTTTTTTTTTTTTTTTAAGCCAATAGAGACTAGGTTGCTGTTCATAAATTCTTGAATGTATGGCCTTCCACTGGAGTGTAGTCAGCTACAAATGGAGCCACTGTACTTGGCTTTCAGTTTCTCAGTTTTAGGTGTATTTGGTCATCTGAATTAAGTCTATCCTCTCTCCAACTTGTATTCCAGGTCTAGCATGCAGAAGTGTGCTATGTTCTTTGAGCGAAAAGTTCCATTGCTGAGGCCTAGTTTTTTCTTCATAGTCCAAGCTACCTTTCTCCAAATAAGCTTTATGTTTATCACACCTTCTTCTCCCAAGCCTGACAGATTATAAAAACCAGAGGCAGGAGGCAAATAAGGTAACCGAGTTTTCCATATACAACATAGCAGTTGTATGTATGAATCCACAGCAATTGTGAGGGTGTACAGGAGACCTGTACAGCATCAAGCAGACAAAAAGCCCACCATGTGGAGGAGACTTGGGCATAATGAAGTCCCACTCTAGTTGATGTGCTATTGGCAATTGGTAACTGTGTGGAGAGGGAAAATCAGTTTACTTTAAGAGTATATATATCCCCTGGTAGATCTACTTTCTAGTTCTAGATTATATTTCATCTTTGAAATTTGGCTTGCTATGTTCTTGGTTTCTTTCTTCAATCTCTATTAAAATTTTCTCTCGGTTTTAGTACAGTTTTATGAGATCAGCCACCATTTGAGACAAATTGATTTTTCAAAAATGAACTGATGTGAAAAGTAATAAATAGTCCACAAATGTTTTGCTCATTTCCAAAAGATTTACATCAGAACTGCAAGTACAAATGTACAATAACCTTTTTTTTGTTGTTGTTGTTGGTGGTGTTTGTGTTTTTTGAGACAGGGTTTTTCTGTGTATCCCTGGCTGTCCTGGAACTCATTCTGTACACCAGCCTGGAACTCATAAACATCTGCCTGCCTCTGCCTCCTGAGTGCTGAGATTAAAGGCATGTGTCACCATCTCCTGGTGTATAATAAACTTTTTTGTTTCTATTTTTCTCATTCTAGAATTGCAGAATATGTATAGAATGTGGTACACGATCTAGTGCTCAGTGGCATCACAACTGTCTGATATGTGACACTTGTTATCAACAACAGGATAATTTATGTCCTTTTTGTGGAAAGTGCTTCAATCCAGAATTGCAGAAAGACATGCTCCACTGTAATATGTGTAAAAGGTAAGAAGAAATAGCTGCTCTATCTAGCTGTTTTGTTGGTTCTTGGGATCATTTGAACTCTTTCAGCTCCTTTCCTACTGAGTGCTGTTATAAATGGAGTTGTTTTTAGTTTTTTTTTTTTTTTTCTATTAGAACATTTTTTTTTTTATTCATTTTACATACCAACCACAGATCCCCCTCTCATCCCTCCTTCTGGTCCCCTGGACCCCACTCCTCATCCCCTCTTCCAGAAGGGTAAATTCTCCCATGGGGGGACAGCAAACTCTGGTACATTCAGTTGAGCCAGGACCCAGCCCCTACCACCTGCTTCAGGGTGAGCAAGGTGTCCAACCATAGGTAATGGGCTCCAGAAAGCCAGCTCATGCACCAAGGATAGATCCTGATCACACTGCCAGGGGCTCCTTAAACAGACCCAGCTGTACAACTGTCTCCAGTATGCAGAGGGTGTAGTCCAGTCTCATGAGGGTGCCACAGCTATCGGTCTAAAGTTCATGAGTCCCTATGAGCTTGGTTCAGTTGTCTCTGTAGGTTTCCCCGTCATGATCTTGATCCTCCACTTTGGTTTTTTCGAGATGGAGATTCACTATGTAGCCCTGGCTGGCCTAGATCTTACTGTGTAGACCAAGTTGGCCTCGAACTCACAGAGATCTGCCTGCCTCTGCCTCCCGAGTGCTGGGATTAAAGGTGTGTTTCACAAGACCCAGCAAATTATGTTTTTTATGAGTCTGAAAAACTTAATGAACCAAACATGTAAAATAGAAGAACAGGCAAGATCAAAAATGAGCATTGAGAGAAAATTCAAGAGAAGGTAGTTTAAAAATAAGGAAGGAAAAATATGTCAATGTATTGTAATGTTGTCCTTAAGTGTCATCTTCTTTTTGAAAACCTTTGGCAGTTTCCAACCCATATAACCATCTTTTCTCATTTTTAACCTTATCATAACCATTCTCTTTTTTAATAAATTGACTTCCCTTTCCTTGGATAGTAATTTGGCTTAAATTAGAGATTTTACTTTAAATATATTTATTACTACAGATGGTTTCACTTAGATTGTGACAAACCAACTGATCATGAATTGGATTCTCAGTTCAAAGAAGAATATATCTGCATGTATTGTAAACATCTAGGAGCTGAGATAGATTCCTTACATCCAGGAAATGAATTAGAGATGCCTGAACTACCTACAGGTAAGTGTGTGTGTGTGTGTGTGTGTGTGTGTGTGTGTGTTTTCAAATTTAAACAGAGTAAAATCTGAGGAAAAACTGTGACATTGCTGTTGATAGTTTATCCTTATTAAAATAAGAACACAGTTCTTGGCTTGGATAATAAAAAGAAAAAACTTACCCTGAGGTAAAGAATTTATCATTTTCTGTTAAGATTATTCCAATGGAATGGAAATTGAAGATGAAGTGGTATTTCTGGAACCAACAGTTAATAAAGATGTCCATGATCACCAGCCCACACCTGGAATTGTTCCTGACGGTAAGTATCTTTCTATTTTTGGAAGAAAATAGGCAATATGTAAATATCCTCTAAAACGTGAATGAAAATGAGCTAAGTAAGGTATGGCATACTTAGAAAGTGTTTAGAGAGAAGCCTTTTTCTTTTTTTCTTTCTTTCTTCCCAGTGTGCCCCCTCTCGCCCCACTACCCCATCCCAGGTTTCTCTGTGTAGCCTTGGCTGTCGTGGAACATGCTCTGTAGATTAGGCTGGCCTCAACTTCAAGAGATCTGTCTTTCCCTCCCAAGTGCTTGAATTAAAGGCATGCCCCAACACAGGCTGGTGAGAGGAACCTTTTAAGGCCTGGAAATGTGGCTCAGTGGTAGATAGGAGCCTTTTAGAAAAATCATCTTCGGCATAACTATATTTATAGTTTATTAATCTAGTCTTATTAATAAATATGTGCTTTGTTTAGGGACCAAGTGATTTTCATTAAAAAGCAACCCATTGTGTTTTTATAATTGTGAACTAAACCTATTGTAGATTATGAGGTGTTTCTTGCAGAGAGAATGAAAAATTTATTTCAGTTGTGCTATTGAGGATATTTTAATGATGTTTCAACTGAGTTTTTGCAGTATTTATAATAGCTTTACTGAACATGTATAATTAGTAAAATTAAATTACGAGTTTTTCTGAAAGTTTTTATTGTAGATGAAAGTTTTTTGTTTTTTTTTTTTTCCCTTCAAGACAGGGTTTCTCTGTGTAGCTTTGGAGCCTGACCTGGAACTCACTCTGCAGACCAGGCTGGCCTCGAACTCACAGAGATCCGACTGCCTCTGTATCCCAAGTACTGAGATTAAAGGTGTACGCCACCACTGCTCAACTATAGATGAAGCTTTATGTTAAATTATTACTTTGAACAAATACAGAAAAGTCTTGGAGTTTTTCAAGTTTTTAAATGTACACATTTTTTAACAAGTCCCATTAAAAGTTATGCTTCATACAGATGTAACTAGAGAAAATAAGTTATAGCAGATCTGTAGTACA
Source organism: Peromyscus eremicus (assembly GCF_949786415.1). NCBI lineage: Eukaryota > Metazoa > Chordata > Mammalia > Rodentia > Cricetidae > Peromyscus > Peromyscus eremicus. The sequence goes on along the minus strand of NC_081418.1, from coordinate 60,341,577 downwards.
TAAACAGGTTCCTAGTTGTATCTTTGTATATCATTGACTAGTATAGTAACAGCATGTTTTGTGCTCATTTTGGAAATTGGCATTTTAAAGTAAAACTCTTATTCAGTTACTGTAGAGAGAGAAATGTTGACTCCTTGCTTAAAGATTCCATAATATGTTATTTGTAGCAGTTCAAGTGTACACTGAAGAGCCCCAGAAAAGTAATCCACCAGAGAGCCTTGACACAAGTGGTCTCCTCACTGCTGGTAAGCTGTCTGTTCAGATTGTCTAATTTAATTGGATTACAAGACAATAGCCCAATCAATTTTTTCCTTAACTAGAATGACAGTGGGTAGATTGTCTATGAAGTGTTGTTTCACATGTTTAGTAATAGCAGATCTATTATTTTTCCTCACATGTAGTCTTTCTCTACTATAGGAATGAAAAGTGAGGTTTCATTTTGGTATCAGAGCATACATTAATTTTAATCACTGATTTGAAAATAATAAATGAAGAGTTTAATGTCCTCATTGATATGGCCTCAATGGTATTTCGAATAAATGTCTCATTTTCAGTAGTACTTCTTTTTAGAGACATTTGGGCCTCATGCTAATTGAGACCTCTTTCTCTTAAATAAGATCAAACTAACTTTTGTTTATTTGTTTGCTTGTATTTTGAGACTAGGTCTCACTTTGTATATTTAGCCTTGGCTGACCTCGAGCTCGTTATGTAGACTAGGTTGGTCTTGAACTCTTATAGAACTGCCTGCTTTTGACTCTCAAGTGCTGAGATTAAAGGCATGTGACACCATGCCCAGCTCAGTTAAAATTTTAATAAATTAGTACTCTAATTTAAAGTTTACTAGTCGTACATATTTGTGTTTGACATATAAATACGCTAGTCAAGATTAGTGTCTAAAGTTGTGACAATGAGGATAAACAAGGATCATAATATTATATATGTGCTGGATAGGCTAACATATATAAGTAATAATCTAAGGAAGTCTTGATGTGGCTGAAAAACTCATCAGAAGCTATATTACAACTGTGTCTACATTGTATCTTTATGTTCTAGACCAGTCTTCCTTTTAAAAGTTTGACATTTCACTTAATATCATTGATTTTTTTTAAACTAGCTTTAAAATGAGGTTAACTTCCCATACATAGTTTTTAGTCTGTAAATGCTTAAATCATAAATGTGTCATGTGTATAATAAAAATATATCAGTAATTGAATCTCTTGTTTTTTGACTTGTTTTATTTTTAACTAGAAATTACTTTTTACCTCTAGGAATCTTACTAAGACATGTTTTCAGAAAGCCGTGATTGATTTTAATCCATAAACCATTTGGGAATTTTTGCTTTAATTACTTCAATAATTTCACTTCTTGAATTCCTTCAAAGTTGTAGTTTAGCCAGATAATTCTATTTATGCTTACACATTTTACAATTTGCATATGAGTTAATGTTACCCATTTTCTAAATTTTGTAGAATCATCTGACAATAATAGGAATCCTGAATTGGCAAATAAGGTTTCCCCTGAAATTGATAGTGAAAAAATGGAAAGTCTTTCTAAAGGGGTTCACGTTTGTGAGGAAGATGAAAGTGAAGACAGAATGGAAGTTACAGAAAATGTTGAAGTCCTTCCACACCAGACCATTGTGCCACAAGAAGACCTGCAGTTGTCAGAGGAACCTGAGGTGGTATCTAAAGCTGACCCAAGCCCTCCACAGTCATCGCCCGGGTCTGCTGCACCAGAAGCCTTACTGTCTGCTCACAGTGAAAGTTCCTTATCTTGTAAGGAACCGTTGGTGACAGAGAGAGTACAAGATGAAATGGAGCAGAAGGAAAATTCTGGATTCCCCACAGGGTGTGAGGATTTTGAAATGACTCTTGCTGTTGACAGTTGTGTCAAAGATAGTTCATGCCAAGGAGACAAATCTGTACAGTTACCAGCTGAGGAGGAATCATCATTCTCATCAGCAACTGACCTGAGCAAGGCAGATGTGTCTTCCTCCTCAATGCTTTGTTTAGACTTGCCTTCATGCGACATGCTGCACGGTTACCCTTCAACGCTCAACTCTGCTGCTGGAAACATCATGCCAACAACATACATCTCAGTCACTCCAAAAATTGGCATGGGTAAACCAGCTATTACCAAAAGAAAATTTTCTCCTGGAAGACCCCGCTCTAAGCAGGTAGGATGATATTAATGATGACAGGGAAGATATTGCATCAGTCATTTCAAATGTGAAAGTCACATCTAGCTTTGGTTTGGAAGGCAGCTTTTCCATCCACAGAATTCAATTCCAATGTTTTTGTTTTGGGAGGAGTGTATTATTTAAAAAATGCTCTTAACTGAGAATGTAATTTATTAAAATTTGGAATACAAAAATATAATCTATTTGATTATAGTTTCTAATAGAAAACACATTTTAAGGTGTTTTTAGTTCTAAAATAATCTTAGAGTCTTAAAAACACACTGTAAAATTATGAATCTATAGTAATAATGTTTACTTTTCCCAGTAATATATATAACATATATATTTAAATGCACAAATGGAAATTTTATGCTGGTGAATTTCTCATTTTGATGTCTGTTTCTGTATATAATTGCTAAGTCTTTGTAAAATTAGTTTTCAAGGTAGGACTTCATTAGTTTTAGATAAAACAATCTTAAAATGTACTGTTGTTCTTTAGCAACTCTGATGTGCTGAGGGAGCCCTCTGACCTGAAGTCGCACCCACTTGTTTGTAGTTTTCCAGAGATTTTACCATAAGACTCAGGCTCCCTTGGGATTTGCTACCCAACTCTGAGTCTTCCAAGTGCCAGAATTCTAAGCTGCTTCTCTTTGTTGGGCTTTGCAATTGTTCTTAAGTACTATAGATCCTATATTTTAGGGATGAATTACAGTTCCTTTGAAGTGGATTATAGTGAGATAGTAAAATGAAGATAATGGCTGCTTAGAATTATTTATTGTTTTTCTACACAATGGCTGCTTTCTGATATCAAACAGTAGGGAAGAGTTTAGTTTGTAGTATTTGTTTGTAATTTTAAGTCTTATGGATTAAATTGCTTCCAGGGGTTATATTTTTACTTTTATGTAGTAGTAATATATTAATCTTAGCTAGCTTTGGAGCTGTAAAGGCACTTAAAGAAAATCTGTTTTAATGGACTAATTTGTCTTGAACAAATCCTTTTTTTTTTTTTTTTTTTTAAATTCTCTAAAGACAAGTTACACCAAAGGCAAAGGGACTAGCTCTTGTTCTGTGGGAAAGACATATGCAGTGAATTACAGTATTTCAAACAGTAGTGTGTGTGTCTATGTGTATGTAGTTCAGAGGGTACTAGTGATCAAACTTAGGGCATTGTGCTTGGCAGCAGGCACCCTGACCATCTCTCAACCCTAGAATACTTTCATGTGTCAGCCCCCCACCCTCCAATTATGACCTTTGACACTTGACTTCTGTTAACCCATGAGACTTTTATTTTCTTCACAAACCAGAACCCACCCCCAATCTTTTTGTTGTTTCATAAAATCAGCTATATAACAGGTAAGTAGTTCTGTTTCTTACCAAAAAGTTGGCAAAAGAAATTTGAACCTCACATTCACTTTTGGTTCCTATCAAGATACTGCAAGATACTTTTTGGGAGGACAACTGACTATATGGCCCATGTTGGTCTGCAACTCCTTATATTCCAACTTTAGTTTAAAGATTGCTGGGGTTACAGTTGTGGATCTCCATGCCTGACTTGCAATCTCTTTTCCAACATTATGTAATGGCCCCATTTTAGGCAACTAAGAAGGCCTTTGAGGCTCTAGTTTGACTTGAATCTTGGAAGAGGAGTCCTGAGTTGAGGAGGAGGCTTTGCTTTCCTCTGCTGTACTGTGTTGTTTTTTCTCTTTTTTTAAATTTTGGTTTGTTTTTTGTAATGTGTTGAAAAGAATACTAGGTGGAAAGCTTTTAAAAAGTGTCAGGAAGTAGGATAGAAAAAGTTTTAATTGATCAAATTCCTTATTTTGTTTACATTTCGGCCTCTATTTCATTTTTCAGGTCTCAAAGTTCTTTGTCTTTAAAAAATTTTTTTTTTTAATTTATTTCTTGATTCAGCATCTTTCTGTATAGCCACAGCTGTCCCTGAGCTTGGTGTATTGCTCGTCCTCCTTCTGTTCCCTGAGTGTTGGGATTATAGGCTTGTACTACCATGTCTTGTCATATCTGTCCATTCTAGTTTATAAATTCTGAAATAACAGTAAATCATGTTTTTAAAAGTCTGTGTGTGTGTTTTGCATATATGAGTATAAGCCCTTTGCAATGTTGAACTGAAGGCACATACAGACTAGAAACACCAAACTTTTTGTATTGTTGTGCTAATAGTGATGGTTCTAAAGCCATTCCCCAAATCATTACTAAATGAACCATAATTGTATTCAGAAAGTATTGAATAGTAAAGTGGGTGACTTTACTCTTACAGTGCCCTATCAATCACAATCAGGTCTACTTTCTTACTCTGTTTAGGACTGAGCTTTATTGTTCTTTTTTTTGTTTGTTTGTTTTTGTTTTTGTTTTGTTTTTGTTTTCTTTGAGACAGGATCTCACTATATAGCCCTGTCTGGTCTGGAGTGCACTGTGTAGACCAGGCAGGCCTCCGGCTCAGAGAGAGAGTTGTCTGCATCTGCCTTCCCAGTGCAGAATGAAAGTGCTACCACTTGAGGCTGAAATTGGTTTGTAGAAATGAGGTGTTTTGTGTAAAAAGACTTTTTCAAGTCATTACAATAAGGTGTTGTACTATAGCTTTGTGTGCATAAGTGAGCAAGTATGTTTACCAAAAGACATCTGATAAACTTTTATTTCCTGTCTCTGTAAGTTGTCATTTTTCTGCTCTATCCAAGTATTTTCATAATCTATAATCTGAATTTTTCAAGAGTGTTGAAAGAGTTTAACTCGGGCTTTTAGAAGTGTGAAGTTGACTTGTGAAGTCCCAGTCTCTCTATAGTTGTTTGTAAGACAAACATATTTCCTTGGGCTCTAATAATAACGGTTATATTGAACACATGACAACATGATTGGCTTACTGTAAATTTTTTTTAACTGCTTTTTACTTCTCATCCCATTTTGGAGGGAAAGGAGGACTTTGAAGCCTAGGCTGACCTCAAACTTGGAGCAATCATGTCTTTGTCAGCCTCTTGAAAGCTGAGATTAGATTAGACTTAAAGGAAGCTGGTTATAACATACTTTTCACTGACCTTTATTGTCCCTTTTTTTCTATCCTACAGTCCTGTAACCTACATTATATGTTTATAAGTTTCCTTGAGGAAGTTAATGCTCACTTAAATCATTTGGAAAATTATTCTCTGTAACCAGTACAATCTCTATTAGATTTGTGTAGCTCCTCTCAATTTTTAGTCTCCTGGTGTTTTGTAATTTGAACTCTCATTTGTTCTTAATTCCAGTTGTAGATAGCTTAATAGTAACAGTGTATTGTTCTATGAGTAATTTTTTTGGAGGTAAGGAAATCAAAGGTTCTTAGCCCACTAGATAGGCTTAGTGTGTTGATATAACAGTGCAATGTTTATTGATGCATAAAAATATATATGTTCATGCATACAAAAATATAATGGAAGAGAAAAATAGTGTTTAGTAGTTGTTGAGCAGAATACTTGACACAACCAAGAAAAAACAGGTATAGTTTGTCCTCGTGTTTGTAGCTCAGCCCGAGTAATTCCAGAGCGATGATGCTACTTGGCAGAACACAGCATAGTAGGCAAGCATATACCTGTCAGGGGCAGCTAAGCTTTTCTCGGTGCTTTATGTGAATTTTTTTCTTCAAAGCTGGGATCTAAAACATGATTTATAACTGAATTTTCATAATTACAGCTATATTTCAGTTTTAAGGTCTAAGAGATACATACTTTTTTCTTTTTCTTTCTTTTTTTTTTTCTTCTTCTTTTTTTAGTTTTTTTGAGACAGGGTTTCTCTGTGTAGCCTTGGCTGCCCTGGAATTCACTCTGTAGACCTGGCTGGCTTCAAACTCACAGAATTCTGCCTGCCTCTGCCTCTTGAGTGCTGGGAGGTGCGCCACCACCGCCTGGCTAAAATACATACTTGTAATCATGATTTTCCTTCAATTCCTTTTAAAATTGCATATAAGTATGTCCCAGTGTCCTATGATAATATACATATTAAAATTCATTATGTAACTATCAAGCTTTTATTATATAAATTCTTCATAGCAGCCAAGTAGTTTCCTAATTACCCCTGTGTTGACATCCGGACATTCTTGGTCTAGAAAGCTCTTCATTTGTTTCATCCATGTTATATGAAATGTAAATGCTTTTTGAAATGAGATACAATTTTGACATCAAAGCTAACGTAAATTGTGATGAATAATACATAATCACCAGAAAATTCTTATTTATGAAAAAATTTAACATTTTTATCTTGGAAAGTTACTTTTTATGGTAGTTTATGGTAGTTATGTAACGTTAAAAATCAAGAGAAATTTAAGATGTACAGTAAGAAAATATCCTTAGTAAAAGGCCAGTGGAAGTAGTGAGAGAACTAGGTTGAGCTATATCTTGTCTATACACTTCTCTACCACTACATAAAATAAGGTGTAGAGCATCTCAGTTGATGATGCAATGAGAACAGCCTGCAGATTCAGTAAGGAAGATGATGGCTCACTTAGGGAAGGCTTTCTGTCAAGGAAACATTCAAGGTCTTACCTGAAGGGTAGAAGCAGCCAGCCCATTTTGAAAAGATTCTAAGGGTGGAGTATGTGTGTCATTTGGACCCTGGTTGTGTGGAGAGTACGGTATGTTTGAAGGGCAGTTAAGGAAGCCAGGGCAGGAAGAACGCACAAATCGGGAAAAAGTGAATGATACATAATGTGAGTAGAGGGAAGCAGTTGGAAAGGTTTGCCTTCTGTGTGAACTGAGGCGCAATCAGAGGGTTCAAAATAAGTTAGTTCCTTACTTTGTGAGATTTATATTTCTTAGAATGAATCTAGCTGCTGGGCAGAGAAAGTCTTGAGACTCTGGCAAGGTGGGAGGGGAGCCCAAAGAAATGATTGTTAGAACAGATGGCGTGAAAGATGGTGGCAGGCAGGACAGATTGAATTCTGGCAGTGGAAGTGTAGAGGAGAGTGTATTGGCCAGAGACAAAATGAGATAAATTCTGGGTTTGCCAATGCTTTGATTGGAAGGGTTAAAAGAAAACAGATCAGAAAGGCAGAGAACACTTTTTGATCAGAGGACTAGATGCCGTTCTAAAAATAAAAAAGACTAGCAGATGAAACCAGCCATGGGAGAGATTTTAGATGTGATACATGTTAGCGGTTATCTTAGTTACTTTTCTATTGCTATGAGAGGACACCATAACCAAGGCAACTTATAGAAGGAACAGTTTATTTTGGGCTTACAGTTTCAGTGGGTTAGAATGCATGGTACCATCATGGCAGGGAGCATGACGGCAGAGAAGCAGGCATGGTCCTGGGGCTGTAGCTGAGCACTCACATCTCATCCACAAGCTGAGTCAGAGAGAGCATGCTAGGAATGGTGCAGATCGTTGGAAACCTCACCATTTGCCCCCAGTGACACGCCTCCTCCAACAAGGTCACATTTCCTAATCCTTCCCAGGCACTTTCATCAGCTGGGTACCAAGTGCTCAAACCTAACTAAGTCTCTGGGCCTATGGGGGCCTTTCTCATTCAAACCACCACAGAAGTTTTGTTTAACAAGATGGATGTGCTAAGGAAATTGAAAAAAAAAAAATCACACTTCCTTGGAGATGTTAGAAAAAAAAAAGTTAAAATTAGAAACTGTGAATGTAGAATAGAAGACAACTGTTTCCAAGATGGCATTTTAAGCCTTCGCTGTAAATAGCGTTTAGGATTTGGGCTTTAGCTCTTAGGAAGAAGGCTTTCAGCAGTCAATGAATGAACTTGCATAGGAAATAGAGAAACATCATCAGGGAGATATTCTACCACCAGATCAACAGAACTGTCTTGAGTGAAAATGAGAAGAGAGAATGGCCCCTTGACAAGGAAGATGGCACAGACACAGATGCCATGGGAAGTACGGTAGTGAGCAGAAGTCATTGGCTGCTGTCTTCTGAGAGGAGTATGTCCTTGTTTACTGAGCTTAGACAAAGTGTGATTAGGGAATTGATAGCAGAGAGAAAACTTAAGAATCATCCTAGATAATAAAACAGAGTGGCTGGTGATGGATTGCTGGGCTTAAGACATGTGGCTCTTTAGTTTGAGTTAGAAGTAGACTTAATTTCTTCTTTGTGTTTCTTAACTTTTTTCCACTCCAAACTTTATCAACTGTCTCTTCAGTGTGGGTTGGAGGTCATGCTCTTATTTTGGGTTATTTAAATTGCTGATTGCATTTATGTTAATACTGGGCTTTTTATTAGTTCGATGATGATCTAGAAACCTGGTAAGTACAATATATCTTGTTTTAAGATTTTGTCATTTAATTGGTGAAATAATTGTATATATTCTTAAATTGACTGATTCAAAATAGGTTCTTTGTTGTTTGACATTTGTTCTATTTTTCTTAAAAGTATTGCCTTAGTAGAATAAACATTCTTCTTGCTCTTTAGTGTCTTTGTCAGATTAGCTGAGATTGCATAATGTGGTTACTTGGAAGTGAGATGCCTAGATGCCTTAATTTCATTTTAACTATTTTAATGAGACACCATTTCTTGCATATTAGGCATTTTAGTCATTTTAATTTGCAAATTTAGGACAATTTGCTTTAATAAATCTCATAGCTATTCAAATTAGCTCCTTGGGTATAATTGCTGTAAGATGGCATTCCTATAAGTAAAAATCATGCAAGGTGAATGCTTTCATTCTGAGTGTGTGTTTCAGCCTACTAGTTTGGTGTTTATACCAGTGAATAGAACACTCATTAAGGTTGTCCTTTCCCTCCTTTTGGTTTAGACATACTTGTTAGATAATATAAATCCCTGAATAGCTTTCTTCTGGTATTACTTCTTAGACTGTGACTGACTTTCATTTTATTTTTAAAAGTAATTATAGTTCATGAGTCAGTGCTGTTGTTATCTAAACCTTAATTTTATTATACTTTATTGTATTGATATTTCTACTTAGATATTTAATTTAAATTATACCTGCCAACATTTAAGGTAAAGTCACTTTAGGTGATATGTTTATTTTCCCAAACTTGAAGCAATTTGTCCTAATTTTCCATACGTTTGCATTTGCTTTTGCTTTGCTAAAATTCCTTAGTTGCTGGCTTTGTTCTTTTATGTTGCTGAGTTTTATACATCTATTTTCTCACCTGCCATATCCTAGGGGGCTTGGAGTAACCATAATACAGTGAGCCCACCTTCCTGGTCCCCAGACATTTCAGAAGGCCGGGAAATTTTTAAACCCAGGCAGCTTTCTGGCAGTGCCATTTGGAGCATCAAAGTGGTAAATAAACTTGCATTTACATTCATGTATCATTTCTTTCTGGTTTGCTTTGTTCTATTGAATGTTAAGAATTAAACCTTTCTTTTCTAGATTCAGCTTCCAGAGCCACTTTTTAAATCTGAAAACTTGCCTTATAATATGTTTCACCCAAAGATCTAGTTGAGGAGGAAGTTAAATAGGAATATTATAAGGGTACATTTTTAATGCCTTTTTTTCTGACTGATTTTCTTTTATTGTTGTTAGTATAAGTATTTCTTTGAAGGGAAAATTCTTGTCACATGGACCAAAGTGGAATTAGGAACTTGCTCATTTACAATATCATAAAATTTAGCTGATTACATACAGACAGAGGAAATATACTACAATGTCAGGAAGTTTCATTGTGTATGTTTATCTCACAGTCATAGAGCGTTCCTGTGTCATGGGTTGATGATGCTCTCTCAGTTCTTGACATTAAGTAGTCAGGTACAATTTGAAGCAGGAAAAGTTAAAAAAGTAATCATCTTGAAAGTTAAAATACTTTATTGACTAAAGAAAGTAATTTCCCCTCATCCTCAATATTTAGTATATTTCTAAGAAAATATATTCTGAAAGTCTGCTGAAATCTTTCACTAGTTTCTATTTCAATTGGAAGGGCAAATTTATGCTCATCCAGATAATTGTAATTATCCAAGGTAATGTGGTGTAATTTAAGCTTATTTATTAAAATTAATTAATTGGTTGATTAGAGAATAGTCTCATTATGTAGCCCAGGCTGGCCTTGAACTCCATTCAAATCCTTCTTCCTCAGACTCCCAAGTGCTGGGATTACATCCAAGTGCCACCATACCCAAGTTTAAATATTTAAGAGTATAAAATATGACTCTTTTGATGGTTTTGTAGCAAATGCTGCCAATTTTCACTTACCTTTAATCTGTACCAATGGATTTTAGGGAAAATTAACTGAGAGATTACTGTAATCCTGATTTTTAACTACTATGTCACCACTCCTTTCTGCCACAAACCACTCTGATTCCTGCTGAAAACAACCTGCCTAGTGCAGTCCCACCCTGTCTATCTCTGTTCAGAGCTGAAGACCTCTCAAAGGACCTAAAGAACAGCGTGAGAGAGGACCAGGAAAGACAGTTTGGAGCTAGAAGGTGTTTGTGTTTATTAAAAACAAAGGGGAAAATACAAGTCCCCTTTCCCTTTGTTCATACAGTGTTTTATTCTCTCAACATTAACATAGTACTTTGACCCTGAGCCTATTCTGCTCAATAGACAGTGGTTTCAGCTTATGAAACTGATGAAGGGTATCAGGTGAAGATGTTACAAGGAACAGAAGTTTCCCTGACTAACTTCATATCTAATATCTATTTATAATATGCAGTTTTTCCTCAGTCAGTAATATATAATTCTGAATATAAACAAGGTGGAGTCAGGGCTCTAATATTGGTTGGTACGTATGGCCTAAGATCTCAGAGAATTTAACTATTTTCCTATAGGAATTTTTCTTATGTTAGTGAAACATTATTTTTAAGGGTAATTATTTTGCCTTTATGTCAATTTTATTAAAATCTTTAAGCAACTTTAAATATTGTGTCAAAATGAGTTAGATATATTCAGTTTGTATGACAGCTATTCAGTGATAAAGGATGCTGATTATATTTTCATGACAGAAAGAATACCGCTTCACACTAGTAAAATGTGACTTTGCTGCCTTGTAATATATCAGAATAGTGACTACAAACTAGGGACTGTGGGCCACTTGCTAGCTTAGTGACCTTGGAGAAGTCACTGACAAATTTTAGCCTCAGTACAATTATTATCTCTAAAATGGAGTGGGTTTATTGAGAAGAAAAATTGCTCAGATCAGTGTGTACTAAGTGCCCGATAAATGTTCCTTTTACTCTCATCTCCGAGAGGAGAGTTTTTCTTTGGCATCTTGTACTGAAGATAGTCCGTGCATAAAGAAATGTCTATGTTGGGTCTAGTTGCTCTAGGTACCTAGGATAAAGGTATAGGGAGTCAAAAGTAGTGTCAAGGTCTGCTGATGGGAAGCACACACAATGATAGAGGCAACATTTGATTCTGAAGTTTTTAGTAGTTTTATTGATAAATTTTGGATACATATTTAAAGATGAAAATAGTAAGTCTGGTCTATTAATATGTATCATCCAATTATAAAAGGAAGGTAAATATTTGTAACATGTTTTATTTCACTGACTTCTGGATTTTAAAATTCTTTTGGGCATTTACAGAATGTTAACTCATTCTTATCTGTTACTAGGGCCGAGGGTCTGGATTCCCAGGAAAGCGGAGACCTCGTGGTGCAGGACTGTCAGGACGAGGTGGCAGAGGCAGGTCTAAACTGAAGAGTGGAATTGGAGCTGTTGTATTACCTGGGGTGAGACTTATATTCTTATTATTCCAGTAGCAGTTAATGGTGATGCTGCCATTTGTAGCAAGTTGTTTTTATCCTGAGAGTCCCAGGAATAGTCTCATACGTTTACATTTTGCCATGTTTCTGCTTGATAATAGTGGACTTCGTTTTATTTTGAAAGTCTGTTCAGGTGGTTTTGTTTTCTGATTTGTCATCCTTTTCTTCCTTTTTTCTTTGACATCTTTTTATGCCAACCTACAAGAGAGAATTTGTAGTGTATTTTCTTTCTTTCTTTCTTTCTTTCTTTCTTTCTTTCTTTCTTTCTTTCTTTCTTTCTTTCTTTCTTTCTTTCTTTAATTAAAAATATTATTGATAGCCAGGTGGTGGCGCACGCCTTTAATCCCAGCACTTGGGAAGCAGAGGCAGGCGGATCTCTGTGAGTTCGAGGCCAGCCTGATCTACAGAGTGAGTTAGTGAGTTTCAGGAAAGGTGCAAAGCTACACAGAGAAACCCTGTCTCGAACAAAAACCAAATATATATATATATATATATATATATATACTAATATTGAATTCTATTTTTAAAGATTATTACTTCATGTCATGTGTATGGGTATTTTTCTGAATGCATGTGTGTGCATTGTGTGTGCCTTGTGCCCTAAGTATTCAGAAGAAGAAATCAGATCTCCCAGAACTAGATGGTTGTGAGCCATTTTGCATGGCTGCTGCGAATTGAATTCAGGTCTTCTGCAAGAACAATATGTACTCTTAACTCTGTTTAGCATTCTCTCCAGCCCCTATTTGTTAGATTGGCATTTAAAGTTATTTTTCATTTCAGTTGCTATAATTATTATAAATAAGACCTATAAAGAAAAACTAGGAAGGTTGTAGATTAATACAAATTTGAATGATGGCCAAGATTGCATGACTATTTTGGATTGATAAATGTTTACTGATTGGCACATTTTGAGGTTTCCTGTTGATGTGCATTGAAAAATCTATTTGAGCTGGGTGGTGGTGGTGCACACCTTTAATCCCAGCACTCGGGAGGTATAGATAGGCAGGTTGAACTCTTGAGTTTGAGGCCACCCTGGTCTACAGAGCAAGTTCCAGGATAGCCAGGGATGCACAGACAAACCTTGTTTCAAAAAAAAACTGAGAGACAGAGACAGACAGATAGACAGGGATGCACAGACAAACCCTGTCTCAAAAAATCGAGAGAGAGACAGAGAAAGATATTTGAACTGGGTATGTTGGTGCACTCTAATCCCAGCATTAAGGAGGCAGAGGCAGGCAGATCTCTTTGAGTTCAAGGCCAACCTCATCTATGTAGAGTTGGGGGGAGCGGGAGGGAGTGAGTGTTGAAACTTATTTCTGGGCATGGTGGCTCGCACCTTTAATCATAGAACTTGGGAGCCTCAGGCAGGTGGATCTCAGTGAATTTCAGGCTTACTTGATCTACAGTGTGAGTTCCAGGCTAACAGGAGCTACATAGTTAGACCCTGTCTCAAAACAGTCAAATTCAGAATAAAACAGACTTATTGAGACATAGTTGGTATGAGGGTACAGATATTTGAATACACAATTTAATAAGTTTTGGTGTGTATAAACCCTGAAAACTATAGTCTAATCAAAGCAGTGAAGACTTTCATCTCTTAGATCCTCTGAAATCCTTCTGGTTCTCCAGCTTCACCTCTAACCTTTCTCCCCAAGCATGACTGATCTGAGTTTGTTGTAGCTCATACCTGTAATATTAGCACTTGGGAGGCTGATGCAGGATTGGTGCCAGTTCACATATTTTAAGCGTAGAGTCTTTATTTGTCCCTTGGTCATGCCTCCAGGTTAAATATTTAGGTTGATTAATGGTTTCCCTCGAAATCATCAAGGGTTTTTATGACTTTAAATTGATGTTTGCCCCTTGATCATAACATCACACTGATGATACTATCAATTAAAACTTACTTTACATGTGTTTGAATTTAAAATGTTACATTAACATATTTTTAGCTGAAATTTCATCTATTCTCCAATAAAATTATTTTATGTTTTGACCTTGACTGTAACATGTTCACTGTAGGTTCTAACCTTTTTCAGAAAAGAGGATCATATTTTATTATTTTAGTATTGACCTCCTCATTCCCTGTTACTATGTCTAATTCAGAGCTTTTGCAGGAGCAGAGTGTGTAATAAGAATCCAATTGGTTCCTAGTTGGTTTGGGGAAACATAATCAAGTTCAGAAATGAGCACCCATGGTTGGTAATTGTTTTGCTAATACTGACATTTTGATAAGCTAATCATGACATTCTTAAGTGGTGCCATTTAGTAGAAATGAATAGGAAAAACATACGTAATTTAAAACTTCCTGGGAGTCACATTTAAAAAGTTATAGTGGGGCTAGAGAGATGGCTCAGTAGTTGGGAGCAGTGGCTGCTCTTCTGGTAGACCCGGGTTCAATTCCCAGCACCCATAGGACAGCTCTCAACTGTCCCTTGGAAAAAGACTACCAGCCTGTTTCTCTCTAGTTCACTAGTTAAAAAAAAAAAAAAAGTTATAGTGAACTAACAAAGTTAATTTTAATGTGTCTTATGACTCCTATATTTAAATCATTACCATTTCCCCATGTAATGTATATAAGGTTGATAACAAGCTATTTTTATATTCTGAGCTTGGTACTGAGTCTTTGATGACTGCTGTGTGAATTATAATATATCCCAGTTTCAACTAATCACATTGCAGTTCTCAAGTATGACCAAAAGTGATATGCACATACTTATATATGCTATAATTTTATAGTTTCTTGATTAGAATTTCTGAGTAATTAAGTATTACTAAAGACAGGCTTTGGGGTTCTCATTTGTCCGTATCTGTGGCACTTGTATGTCTAAAGTAATAACTCAGTGAATTGAAAAAAATCATAACTTTTAATTTGGGATATAGGTTCTTGCTATATAGCCAGGCTAGCCTCAACCTTACCATCCTCCTGCCTCAGCTTCCTGAGTGCTGTGATTATTGGTATATACCACCATGCCTGACTATGAGTAAAAGTATTTTTTAGTTAATGTTATTTAGAATTGTTAGTCTAGACCCAGACAAAATTTGTATTTTATTTGTAAGAATAAGTAAGTAATTTGATGTTTCATATTTTTGCTTTTTGTAGGTATCTGCTGCAGATATTTCATCAAATAAAGATGAAGAAGAAAATTCTATGCACAATACGGTTGTGTTGTTTTCTAGTAGTGACAAGTTCACTTTGCATCAGGTTTGAACTTAATCTTCTGTTTTTCAGTTCTTCCCCATATTAATCTGTCCCATTGCCTAGGTATCATCCAGTTAGGCTATAGTACTATGATAATTAAGAATATATTTTTAAAATCTAGGTTTTCTTAGCTTTATGTGCAATTTAAAATAGTTTTACATGTTGTTAAATTTCAGGATATGTGTGTGGTTTGTGGCAGTTTCGGCCAAGGAGCAGAAGGAAGATTACTTGCCTGTTCACAGTGTGGTCAGTGTTACCATCCATATTGTGTCAGTATTAAGGTAATGTGCTTAAGTTAAAATTCTAATAAGGAATTCTATCTATCTAATCTATCTATCTATCTATCTATCTATCTATCTATCTATCTATCTACCATCTATCTATCTGTGTGTGTGTATTTGCAGACACAGAGGACAGCTTGTGGGAGTTGGTTCTCTCCTACCATATATGTGGGTCCTGAGGATCAACTTAGATTATCAGGCTAGCACTCCAGGTTATTTCACTAGTCCCAACAAATACATACATATTTTGATTTTGTTTGAGCACTAATATGGTTCTCTCAGTTCTTAAAATTAATCATGTGTCTGTTATACATAATGACAATATTTAAATCAAGTATTTGTTGCTATTATGCGTATGTGGTAATATTTTAGTACTTTAAATACTGTTTTTAAGTGTTACCTCAATTATCTCCCCCCCCCCCAAAAAAAAAGTCTGTGGTCTTGAATTATGCAATTTTCCTTTGGTTGTATTGAACATAAAAACGTAGGTATATATTCTTAAAGCAATTTGTTTTATGACTGTTTGCTGAGACATTAGTTTTACTTTCATTTTTTTATTTTTTCAAGACAAGGTTTCTCTTGTATTATGTTAATATAGTGATGTCACCATGTCATATAGTCTCTAAAATACTGTACAACTGTGAATAAGTTAAGGTGCAGCCAACAAATTAGCCCTTAGCAGTATCAGTGGTACGAAAACAGTTTTTAGGCGCACATGGAAGTCACATGGCGGTTCCCCTCATCTGTGAGCATTCCCTTTCCTGGTCTCAGGACTACACCCAATCACCTGGTCACTAGTGTCTTCACACTCACCCTAAATTGGTTGAGATGTACTTTTTTCAGCCTTGGGTGAACTTTGGACATGATCTGCTTACAGATCTCCAGTAGGTGTTCTTTCCTTGGTATAGGTCTTTATTATATCTTGTACATGTGTAACACTTATTTTTGTGACCTTTTATTTTCCCATAGTCTATCCTGAGGATTCTAGTTGCCTCAATTTTCTGATCTCTTAGAATATCTTAAAAACTCAGCAAAACTGTTGGGACATTGTCTTAATCTCTCTAGGTGGCTTAGACATTGTCTATCAGCAAAGTATCACAAGACTCAGCCTTGTTTCCTCCCCTTTAGAGGCTACATTCTTATTCTGTATGATTTACAGTTTAATACACTTTGCCAAGTTATATCAGATTCTTGAAAATCTTCAACTTTATCTCACACTTGTTCTTTTAATCTGGGGCTTGGCACATTGTAGGCCACTGCCCAGTTTGCACTCACACTTTTATCGGAATATAGCAGTGCTCTTTGGTTGCACTTGTTTATAGTGCAATAGAAGTTGCAATAGACGACAGGGCCCACAAAACCTCAAATACTTGCTGCCTGCACACTTGCAGAATATGCTGTTTACTGCACTATTTCACTCTGCTTTTCCTTTAAGACTCTTCTTCACTTGGTAAATAATCTGTTATAATTGGTAATTTTAGGCATTTAAAAGAAGTCAATATGCTAAATCAAAGTGATAAACATCAAAACCCCAGTCTTATTTAGCTGTACATCAAGCCTTTTCTCTTGTGCATAATTCTATAGTTCTCAGTAATAAGCTGGTACCACTGCTTTATCAGTGTCTGATATTCCTGACTCACTATTCTCAATACTCAAATTCAGGTTTAATTTTGAACATATGGTTTCTGCCTTCCTATTACATCTTCATGGTACAGTGTCACTGCAGTTAAATCAGAAAAAAATACTGGCTATGATGCAGTAAATGTTCACTGTAGATCTAAGTTAAGAACTGTTACTTTTGTCTTTTTCTGAATTTTTAAAAGCAAGAAGAATATAATCATAAGTAACTCTCCATTCTTGTTTTACTGTTGTTTTTAGCCTATTGCAATACACTATCCTATCAGATTGCTTTCTCAAATACCATTTTTCCTGGGGTAATACTGTATTGCTTTGCTCTAATCTGTGCCCATAGCGTCCAGTGTATGGTTCTTTGCACATCCTTAACTTTCTGACTCATTTAGCTAAGTTAAGTATTGTGCTTTGCACAAGTATTTTCTTGTATATTGTGGACGTTGTACTATTCTATTTTAACATCTGCGGTGGATGGATGGAATGATTTTTTTACCATGTACCTTTGTACTTTTGTAATAAATAAGACATTCTTATAGACAGTTGTTCCTCTGAAATCAATTCAATTTCCTCCCTAGTAGCTTTTAGACTTTCTCATTCTTCAAGATATGAATTTTCAGTATATACCTTTACTCTTTGCTATTTCATTGTGACTTGGGAGCTTTATGCTTTTCAAGATCTTTAGGATCTCCATGGTATAGCTTCTTTGAGGACTTTATTAGGGATGTAGAGATTCTCAAAAATCCTGCAACTCATTTCTTTGAAACAGAAAAATAAAAGCATAAAGGTTAGTTCTGTAAGTCCCAGCTTCATGACCTGAAAGACCATAAAATGTCCCTTAGAATTTAGTATTTTGCTGTGGTAATTTTTCCCTCTCTTGTTTATTTGGTAGTTAAATTCCCATACCATGACCGCAAATTTCAGAAGCATGAATTCTTAGAAACGTCATACATAGAGATTTTGTTGATGTAGTTTCAAATCTTGTCAATAGTAGTAAGGCAGCTTACTCAGTTTTAAAATCCAGTCACCATATGTGTGAATATAATAGGATTAAATCTGAAGCACAGAGTTGTTATATGGGCTCAAATGGTGTAAAAATATGCACCACTTGTGCTAACCAGGTGGGCTCTTAAATGTGTGAGGAAGTGCCTTCCTGAGTATTGCCACCCATACTTCTTATCTGCTCCTGTTCTGTATATATGTACTCAAGCACAGTAATAATACATGCACTGTACTATTAGACAAAATGCCTTCTAAGTTAAATAAATAAATCATGATTTTTTTTTCCAGATCAGTAAAGTGGTTCTTAGCAAAGGTTGGAGATGTCTTGAGTGCACAGTGTGTGAGGCCTGTGGGAAGGCTACTGACCCAGGAAGACTCTTGCTGTGTGATGACTGTGACATAAGCTATCATACCTACTGCCTAGACCCTCCATTGCAGACAGTTCCCAAAGGAGGCTGGAAATGCAAATGGTACCCTAGGATTTATGTTACCTTGTCATTCTTTCAAGTTCTGAACTTCTACTTATCATGTTGTTCTTATAAAGTATTTGTATGTGCCTAATCATACACATTTGGCATGATACGTATTACTAAAATTTATTAGAAAAATTTCCACATTTATAATATTATTTCCTCTTATTCTATGCACTTGTAGCATCCCAAATTGTCATAATTGAATATAAAATAAACTTGAGACTTTTGTGGGGGATTTGGATTTCAGGTGTGTTTGGTGCAGACACTGTGGAGCAACATCTGCAGGTCTGAGATGTGAGTGGCAAAACAATTACACACAGTGTGCTCCTTGTGCCAGCTTGTCTTCCTGCCCCATCTGCTATCGAAATTACAGAGAAGAAGACCTCATTCTGCAGTGTAGACAATGTGATAGGTACTGTGCCTTTTTATCTCCTTTGCTATCTTCTCAAGCCTTTTTCTCAAATATAGTGAAAGGAACTTAGAAAATTACTTCCCTTGATCATAAATTTTGGGAATAAAACTTTGCTTTGTAGATTTTTAGTCTATTAGAAGCTTCCATACTACTTTAATATTTTAAAAATTTCAAAATTAGACACTTAAGGCGTTCAGTTGGGGTGTTTGATGGTTTATCAGTCTCTTGAAATTAGATGCATAATTAGTGCGTGCATATGCATTTTCTTATGGAGAATTTCTGAATCTTCTGGTAAATTCTAAAAATGGTCTCATACACTCTATCTGTCTATCTATCTATCTATCTATCTATCTATCTATCTATCTATCTATCTATCCCCCTGAAGCTCTAGATCTTATAACTGAATATTAGGTACAACCTTTGGTCTTCCTAACTAGTATGTGCACCTTCAAACTGCAGACTACTTCCTTTGTTTCAGTACTATTGTCAGTTCAGCACTCTATGCAAAGTGTTAGTTTTAATTCACCAGTGGTACAGTATTCTTTTCAAATAAGTTGTGTAATTTTTGTAGCATTCTACTAGCAAACTGTTCTAAAGCAAGGTCATGATCACTTGACACATACGTATTTGTTACTAGTTTGATGCAGTATGTGGCACATATGCATACACTTGTCTCTGTACTCTTCTGAATTCCTGCTTGACCTGGCTGGCTTCATTGCTGTCTTTGACTTTCAGCATTTGATCATGAATGGATCTGTCCTTCTAACAATGTGCATTTGCTTCTTCCTTAATATTTATTCTCATTCCTTTTCTTCACTACTCAGCCCAAGGAAGAATATTATGAGTTAATAGGGATAGTTAGGGGGAAAGACTTAGACATTTGAATCTTGGGACTTTTAAGTTTGAGAACTGTCAACCACTGTTGTGATTTTATAAAGAATACAATTTCTAGAATATTCACTTCTTTTAAATGTGGTCTTTTTAGGTGGATGCATGCAGTTTGTCAAAACTTAAATACTGAGGAGGAAGTGGAAAATGTAGCAGACATTGGTTTTGATTGTAGCATGTGCAGACCCTATATGCCTGCATCAAATGGTAAGATAACAACATGAACTATGAGTTTGTGTTGCCCTGTGTCTCCTTGATTTGTGAAATAGAAATTGTTTTGTGCTATAATACACTTCCTATCCCAACTTTATTAAAACAGATTATATAAAGAGAGAAAATGAAGCATATACACATTAGATATAAAATATAATTTTGCTCTCAAGGTTTAACCTCTTGGAGTTAATTGTATTCAGAAATCCCCCATTCACTCTCTGCTGGTTTTCTTCTTTATGCCCCTTATTTTGTTTTGTTCTTGTTTCAGAAACTGAGTGTAGTAGCGAGCACTAGTAGTCCTAGCACTTGGGGAAGCTGAGGCTGTGGGATAGTGAAGCTGAGCTAGCCTGCATTACATGATGCATACCAGGCCAGGCTCAGCTATATAAGTAAGAGCTTGTCTCAAAAAAAAAAAAAAATAATAATAATAATAAACTAATCAGTGAAATAATCCCTTTGAAAACCCAAAGCTACTTTTTGGGTCAGGATGGAACACGTGGGTATAGTACTTGACTGGCATGTACAAGGCAGCCCCTCCCACCCACATGCACAGAATTAACATCCTATGATAGTCAGACATTTGTTGAATGATGCATGTACAGATGCTGACATTTTAATCCTGTATAAGTCATTGTTTTCTCAGATATTTCCTGAGTTTTTGTTTTTCTTTTCAGTGCCTTCCTCAGATTGCTGTGACTCTTCACTTGTGGCACAAATTGTCACAAAAGTAAAAGAGCTAGGTAAAATTTGAAATGGTTTTCTTTTAGAAAAAGCATATACTAATTCTTAAACAACTGGCTTGATGCTTATATGAATTAAGTGAATTGTTTGGTATTAATTTCTAGAATTAATATAGAAAATGTTCATATTAGCTCCCTTTGCTGTAGTTGTATTCCTGTAAGTTTCAGAAAATAATGAAAAGAACAGCTCTTTTGATTAACTCTTAGTGTCCTGCTTGCCTTGACTTCAGTTGGGAACTGTTCTGGCTTAGTTGTCAGCAGAAAAAGAAAGCCTACATAAGTAAGCATTCACTTAGTACTAAGGAATATTTTATAATTTTTTTCTCTGATAACTTAGAATAACCGGTGACATGACATTTTTATGAGAGATTTGTTCTTTTAACTGATATTGACAACATTTCTGATACAAAAATTTGTATTGTATTGGAGTTGTTTTAATAAACAAGTGTTCAAATTAAAGGTTTGAGTCTGAAAAATTTATGGTCTTATTATTAATATTTTAGCTAGCATACATAACAGTGGCTTCATTATGGCTTTTTCGTCCATATATATTATTGTACTTGAGGGTGCAGGATCTTTACAAAATTTTTACCTCTCTGTGTAAGTCATCATATTGATTCTAGTTTTCCAAATGGGCTTCTGGAGTACTTTTGTTTCTCTTACGTAAATTGGTCCTTACATTTTGGTCTTTACAAGGAAAAGACTTATTACTGAGCATCTGTAGCTTCAGTGTTATTGATACATGAAAGATAAAATGCTTTTATTTATTTATTTTTTGTCAACATACAGCCTTTCTGCCTGTAGTCCTAAAAGGTTTTCAGTGTTAACTGAACATCATCAGTTCATGCATTTTGTAGATATTTGCTGAATGGATGTGTAGTTGTATTTTCTTACCATGTAGATTTTGGAATATTAATCAGCTTATCAGTTTCAGATGAAAGCTTTAAGTTGTATTCTTGGGGTTTTATAATTTTAGATCCACCTAAGACCTATACCCAGGATGGTGTATGTTTGACTGAATCAGGGATGACTCAGTTGCAGAGTCTCACAGTTACAGTTCCAAGAAGAAAACGGACAAAACCAAAATTGAAATTAAAGATTATAAACCAGAATAGTGTGGCTGTCCTTCAGACCCCTCCAGACATCCAGTCAGAGCATTCAAGAGATGGTGAAATGGATGATAGTCGAGGTAATACTCATTTATTTTCCTTGAGACACATATGCAAGAATTAGTGTATAAAATAACTTCTAAAAGATATATATTTGTAAGGGTTAGTCATATATTTGTAAGGGTTAGTCATACTTAACTTAGTCAAGCTTAAGGTACCTCTTGTTTGGACACTTCTCCTCTTCAAGTGATGTTCTTAGACTTGCATTTGCATATTTTCTTGTATTGAAATGTTTTTGTGATCGAAAACTCTAAGAGTATTGTTTGTTAAGCTTGTAAGTAGGGACATTCAGAGTGATTCACTTCAGTTTGCTGGAATGTCATCCTAAACCCTCCTCAAAGCTTTGTAAATTGGTGATTCAAAAATGGTTTCTTTATCAGAATAGATACCATAAGGTTTTTCTGTCTGAACTTGTGAGGTAACAAAATAATTTTAGTAGCAGCATTAAGTATAGCACAGAGTAGCTTTGTTTATTTCTAAGAATGGTCAGTTTTGATGTCTTTATTTTGGAGTGATTATTTGCACCTGACTCAGAAATAAAGCTGTAATCATTTTCCCATCTTTTTTTTTTTTTTTTTTTTTTTTGAGACAGGGTTTCTCTGTGTAGCTTTGCGCGAAAAGACTATTTATATTATATGTCTGTAGAGAACAACAGAAACAAACATTTGGGAAGATTTATGAAATTTTATCCTGTTGGAGATGTGATATACTAATAGGCCAGTTTACTCTTTCTCTTGGGACATTTTTTTTTTTTTTAAATGATTTGTCCTTTTTCTTCACATGTCTCATTTCTCCAGTGTTCTTCAGATTCCTTAGCTTCATTCTCATCAAAGACAAAAACAAGACCCTATTCCAACCTTACCTTTGGGGAGGTTCCTTTTTGAATTTATTTATTTTTTTATTTTATGTGCATTAGTGTATGTATGCCTGTTTGAGGGTGTCAGGTACCCTGGAACTGGAGTTACAGACAGTTGTGAGCTGCCATGTGGGTGCTGGGAATTGAACCCAGGTCCTCTGGAAGAGCATTCAGTGCTCTTAACCACTGAGCCATCTCTCTAGCCCCAAGGGAGGTTCCTTTTTGCCAAGTTATATTTGATCAAATGAAAAGCATTTGTAAGTCTTATAAGTTAGTATAGATTGAATGGTCACACTGGTTGATGAACTATCACCTCTTTTTTTTTTTTTTTTTTTTTTTTTTTTTGGTTTTTAAGACAGGGTTTCTCTGTGTAGCTTTGCGCCTTTTCCTGGAACTCACTTGGTAGCCCAGGCTGGCCTCGAACTCACAGAGATCCACTTGGCTCTGCCTCCCGAGTGCTGGGATTAAAGGTGTGCGCCGCCACCGCCTGGCTCATTTAGTAGTATTTCTTAGATGTGTATTGTATAACAGATATGGGAAATTATGTCAGTGGACAAAATAGGTAAATCCTGGATCTTATATCTTGTTGTTTAAAGACAAGTTGCTTTAAATAAATTTGATTGATAGATATCTTATGAGCTTTGTTTCCTCTTTCTTAATCAGCATGTCATACTCCCTGGGAACACAACACTGGGTCATGCATCATAATTCCTACCCCCATCCTAAGGCACTTAACCTTTTGTCTTTACTTCTCAGACACTCTAGGCACATAAGATTAGAAAGGGTTCCTGTTCTTTTGCTTTACTTCTTCTGTTTGGTTGTTTTTTTGTTTGGTTGTTTTTGTTTGTCTTTTTTGGTTAAGGTTTCTGTATTTGATAGACTTGCCCAGTTTCATCCATACATTTACTTTTTCCAGAAGGAGAACTTATGGACTGTGATGGAAAATCAGAATCTAGTCCTGAGCGGGAAGCTGTGGATGATGAAACTAAGGGAGCAGAAGGAACAGATGGCATAAAAAAGAGGAAAAGAAAACCATACAGACCAGGTAGAGTATGTCAACTAGACACATGCACGCTCGCGCGCGCGCGCTCTCTCTCTCTCTCTCTCTCTCTCTCTCTCTCTCTCTCTCTCTCTCTCTCTCTCTCTCTCTCTCTCAGATGTGTATGGGTGTTTTCTGCAAATGCATCTTATTAGTTTCTGGTACCCACAGAGGCCACTAAGAAGGTGTCAGCCCTGGAGATGGAGCTAAATAATAGTTGTGAGCCACCATGTGGGTGCTGGGAATTGAATCAGGGTCCTCCAGAAGAACAGCTCAACCATCTTTTTAGGCCCCAAGCTAGACATTTTAATATAACAAAACTTGGCTAATTTACTAATAACAATTACAACAACAGCAATAAAAATGACTTATAATTCAAATAACCAAGACTATGTGTAGCATCTTACATGGAACTGATGGATTCCTTACATTGAAAATGTGAATACTTGACAATAAATCCTTATCCCAAATGTTAACCATTTATTAAACATGTTACTTAGTTGGTTTTTATTTATGTTCGTCTTTGAAAGCAATTCTTGTATTTTCTTTACTTAATCAGTTCTCCTTTAAGCATTCATTTTCTAATAGTTTTATGTTTTAAAAGTTCAGTAATGCCGGGCGGTGGTGACGCACGCCTTTGCTTGGGAGGCAGAGCCAGGTGGACCTCTGTGAGCTCGAGGCCAGCCTGGTCTACAGAGTGAGTTCCAGGAAAGGTGCAAAACTACACAGAGAAACCCTATCTCAAAAAACAAAAAACAAAACAAAACAAAACTTCAGTAATTATGCAGACACAAAGGTGAACAAAACACCTTGTTGAACTTGTAGTGCAATTTATACAATGAGTAATTAAATTCTGCTAAAAATTTTTTTAGTTCATTTTTATTTATATGTATGTGTGTGAGCAAGTGTGAGTTTATGTGCACCACATGAATTCAGGAGCCCATGGACGCTTGAGGGTATCAGATACCCTAAAATTGGGAATTGAGAAGGAATTATGAGATGCTGTTTAGATGCTGGGAACCAAACCCAGGCAGGTCCTCTGCAAGAGGAGTAAGTGTTCTTAACCACTTATCATCTCTCTACCCCTAAATTCTTGCTTTCCTAGTGTATTTCATAGTTTGTTTGTTTTTTTTTAACTTAGAGTAAGAAAGGTATTGAAATTTCTCATCAGAAGTTGTAGGCTTTTGAAGGCTCATTTATTAATGTCTGTTTTCAGTTATGAAGTATTAGATTAGTGCAATCTCTGTTTTGGTGGATTGTATCTTACTGGTTGTAGGTGAAAACTTTCCATTTGTGTTCTCCAAGATGGGTAGTGACACATCTGTCATAGCAACTTATTTCACGTCTTTTTAATTATTATGTTTCTGAGTATATTTATGTTTTTAGATAGAGTATATTCCTGTTAGAATTTTAATGCTGTTTTATTCTGTCTTTCTCTGCCGTACATGGGTGACCTCCCTTATTTGAGGGGTGTTGCAAAGCACTTTACTAGACAGATCATGACAAAAACGTATACGATTTAGTGCCAGGCACTGTTAAAATTGCTAATCATTTTACTGATTTAATTTTGCTTATACTTATGATATGGGTAGGTGGTGTGTATTATACTGTGAATGTACTGAAGAGTAAAATAACTTGCCCAAGTTTAGGTAGTAGACAGAATTTTATAGCTTGGCTCCATATTTTGTTTTCCTAGCTCCAAGAGATTCATGTGTCATGTGACTTCTTGCCTTTCTGACATGGGATAGCCAGATAGTACCGCTGAGGTTATATTGATCAATGAGTGTTAGTGTATTCTTGTTCAGTTTTCATGCTCACCATGCATACAGTCTGCTGTGCTCTTCTCAGGAGCTATAACTTAACAATTACAGAAGGGCAAACAGAGATGTATCAGTCAGTTCTTAATATTCAAGCTGTGTCTTCCATTTAGTGTGTACTCTGATCTCTAGAAGAGGAAATGCAAGTAATTCTTTCCATATACTAGCAAGTTGTAATTATTGTTTGATGTAAGTAATAACAGTGACTTTGACATTTATTTTTACTTCCAACCTCTGTACTTAAAGAAAAACGAGATTTTTAAAGTTGGAGGGATTGCTTAACAGGTAAAGTGCTTGCCATGGAATCATGAGCACTGACCAGAGTTTGGGTGCTCAGCACCTTTGTAAAAGTTTGGTGGGCTTCCATGTGCTCTAATCCATGTATTCAGGAGTCAAGAGACAAAGGATTCTGAATCTGCAGCCTCTGGTTTCAAGTGAAATATTCTGCCACAATGTATAAGGTGAAGAGAGATCAAGAATAAAATTCAGTGGTTCGCTTCTGGCCTCCACATGCACATATGTGCACACCCCCCACATAAACACACGTGTGCTCCCACACATACACTCGGCCCCCCCATGTCACAAACCCATACACATTAATTTATATTAAACATACAACTGAGTTTAGAAAAAAGTTCACCATTAAAGACAAAACTATTCTTCTTGCTGTAGAATTCTAGAGAGAATTATTTATTACTTTATGTGATTTCTGTTTTATGTAGGTATTGGTGGATTTATGGTACGACAAAGAAGTCGAACAGGACAAGGAAAAGCCAAAAGATCGGTGATCAGAAAAGATTCTTCAGGTTCTATATCTGAGCAGTTATCTAGCAGAGATGATGGTATAGTACTGATTTTCTTTGGTTTAACTCCTTAGGATTGATACTCTGTTGGAATGAGCAGTCACTAAAATGATGATGCTACATACTGTCTTGTGCTTCTTTCTGGTGGGAAGATGTAGTTGAATGCTATAGAGTTTGGTCTATTCTTTTGAGGGTTTTTTTTTGGGGGGGGGTTGTTTTAGTGCGTAGGTGTAGGGAGGGAGAGGGTCTAGTCTTATAGTTAGTGTTAGTTCAGGCTGGTGGCCATTTCCCTATATAGCCTAGGGCTTCCTCAAACTCATGATATTCCTGCCTCAGCCTCCCCAGTGCTGCAATTACAGGCACACACCACCATTTCCCTGCTTTCCATTCACTGCTCTGGACGGCACCCAGGGTCTTGCAGTGCTAAGCTCACATTCTCTGATGCGCTGTACTCCTCACCTTTTCTTTAGGACTTTAAGACCTTACCATTCACCCCAATGAAATGTTTCCTGTGCTAAATAAGAAGAGTAAAGGGATAACTTAGTTTTATCAGATACTTTCTGTCCACTTTAACAAAGGCCTCTCTTTGCCTGTCGTAGTGACTTAATATATTACTTATACTTACAGGGTATTTAATTTAATTGAAAGTGACTGGGTAGCCCAACAAATCTTGTTTTTTTTTTAAAAGCATTTCTTTTGATTTATTTATTTATTTATTATTTATATAGTGTTCTGTCCACATGAATGCCTGCAGGCCAGAAAAGGGCATCAGATCTCATTACAGATGGTTGTGAGCCACCATGTGGATGCTGGGAACTGAACTCGGACCTCTAGAAGAGCAATCAGTTCTCTTAACCACTGAGCCATCTCTCCAGCCCCACCCAACAAATCTTAAGGATCATATTTTATAAATACATGAGTACATTTTTTCACCCTTGCTTAAGAAAAAGCAAAGTCATTGTTCAAGCCAGACCTTTCTATGAGTGCTTCCCTGGCCAGGCGGCGCTGGTGCACACCTTTAATCCCAGTACTCAGGAGGCAGAGGCAGGCAGATCTCCCAAGTTCAAGGCCAGCCTGGTCTGCAGAGCTAGTTTCAGGACAGTCAGGGTTATACAGAGGAACCCTGTCTTAAAAATCCAAAAAGTGATCCACTTTGTGTTTTCACTTTAAAAAGTGTTTGTCATCACTGTTGATCATAAGCTGTATGCTTCTATTTTTTTAAAAAATGGAATAGGAAGAAATTTGTAATGTTTTTATCATGTCTTTGTAGCATTCCTTCCTTTGCAAAGGTAGTCTTTTTTTCCTTTTGAAACTTTAATGAATTTTAAAAAAATCAGAAATTGCTTTCTATTTTTAGGGAGAATTGTAGTGATTTTCAAGAAGTTTCTTCTTTGACTTAGCATGGGTTTAAGAATCCCTAATTAAAGAATTTAATATATGTAATAAAACTATTTTGTATGTTTCCTCTGTTTTCAATTATCCAGATAATTTCTTTATACCTGTTTTTTAGTTCAGCATTTTTAGTTGTTTCTAATAAAAACCAAAGCAAATTTATTTGTTGCATATTTTATTTCAAATAGTTTCTTACTCTTCTGTTACCTTTTTGATGTTTAATTATTTTATAATTTCATATTAGACCTTCTACTCTCAGTTGTCTTTTATTTCTTCATGTAATTCATTGATTTATAATATAAAATGTTTGAAGCCTTTACCCGTTTGATAGCACTCTCTGTGTCTGCTACAGTATTTAATTGTCCATATGTGAAAGGCACTGTTTCTTTATTTGTTTGTTTGTATATTCATTCATTTATGTCTCCTAAAAAGTCCTTTCTTTGGGTACGGGACTCATTCTCTGTTTAGATTTCTTTATCCTTTAATGGAAGGAAAGATTCATTTTGGCTAAAGTTTTCATAGGTGTGAGTCCATGATATTTGGTGAGGTGTGTAAGGGGTATTGTTTAGAGTTTTTAATAGCTGCATTGAAGGTAATTTCTTTCAGAAATTTCCATCTGTTACTTTTAGGCTTGATTGAGGTCCTATTTTCCTACGGTTACTTATGTTAAAATCCTCAAGCTTAAAGCACCACCTCGCCCCCATGTTATACAAATTCAGGTTTGCTTTTATTTTGTTTTACTGCAATAGACTTTAGGGCCCTGTCTCATTTGTGAGTTTTCTGGGGAGGCATTTGGTTTTTTAGCTTTTCAAGTTCTATGACAAGTACTTGCTATTGGCACTGCAAGAGGTAATTCTAATGGGTTGGTGGTTTCCATTGGTAATGGTTGTACTTCTTTTTTTTTTTTTTAGCAAACTGTGTTACCTGCAAAAAAAAGTGCTATCCATATCCACTGAATTTTCTTTAGGAGTTTATGAGTAGCCATTTCCTCATAATTCTGAATATCTGGTGTTTTTATCCTTTGAAATTTGTAAATGTACTGTTTAGGAAATCATGTTTTTGCTTTGCTTGGGAATGCTAGTCATTTAGAAAGAATAGGAGCCAGGCCTTGTGGCATATACCTTTAATCCTAGCACTTGGGAGGCAGAGGCAGGTGGATTTCTGTGAGTTCAAGGCCAGCCAGGTCTACATAGTAAGTTCCAGGTCAGCCCTAACCCTCCCCTCACCCCCACCAAGAAGAAAGGATAGGAATTGTACTAATACTAAATAGATATGAAATGGAATTTTCAAGGTGTTTAAAATTTAGAAATGTGCTTTAAGATCTTTGTGTGATATAAAAACTTGTTTGTTTCTACCTAACTATGCGTATTGGTAAGCTATGAAATTACCGTATTTTTCAGGAAAAAAATATTATATATTTATAAACATGGCTCTTATTTCAGGCTGGAGTGAGCAGTTACCAGATACTCTAGTTGATGAGCCTGTTTCTGTTGCTGAAAGCACTGAAAAAATAAAGAAGAGATACCGAAAAAGGAAAAATAAGCTTGAAGAAACCTTTCCTGCTTATTTACAAGTAATATTCCGCTTCATATTTTATTGCGTGGTTTGCTAATTAGGAAATGTTTTGAGGGTGTTTTTTTTTTTTTTTTTGTCTTGTGTTTTCTTTTTTAATGCTTGTTTTGCTAACATCCTACTCCTTCTGTGTATTTTTTCCCTGATTGTCATAAATGACGTTCACTTTACTAGGCTCCATCAAAGAATGAAGAATTTGCTTTTGTGTGTGCTTTGATGTTTGTTTTTTTTTTTTTTTTTTTTTTTTTTTTTTTTCATGAAGTAATGTGTGTATGTGTGCACATGAAGTCCTGGAGATCAGAGCCAGAGTCTTGTGAACACAGGCAGTTACCCTGTACTGAGCTTTGTTCCAGCCCAATGAAGTTTGTATTATATTCTTATATTCTCTCTCTCTCTCTCTCTCTCTCTCTCTCTCTCTCTCTCTCTCTCATACTTTCTCAATTTTAAATGTGCTGTTGGCTATAACAAAGACACTTTCAGGATGGGAAATTCTTCTTTAAAACCATACATATATATGCACATGCCAAACCCGACTCTTTTTGATATTTCCATATTTCAATACAATTTATTGTGGTTAATTTAATTGAAAAAATTTCTTAGCAGCCAAAATCATAGTTTTAAGAATTGCTAATTACTTATAGAACTTTTTAATGAGAGAATTATTATTGTAAATTTTTGATACAGGGTCTTGCTATTAAGTCCCAACTGGCCTTGAACTCCTGATCTTCATGAGTCAGCCTCCTAAGTTTTTACATTACAAGGTGTTTGCTAACATGCTTGGCTATACTGAACATTTGTTGTTGTTGTTATTTGCTTTCCAAAAAGACATCTATAATTATGAAGAAAATATTCTTGGTAAATGTAGACTACAAAAAAAAAAAGATGAAATCTTTCTAGTTTCTATTGTAAACATTAAGTCACAGAAGAATTTAAAGATATATTAGGGAGAATGTCATGTTAGAGGCAGGATATAGATTGTAAACATCCTTGTCTCAGTTCCTTAGTACATTATTTATTCTTTCCACTTCTTTATTTCTTCATGGGTAAAAACTGAATTGGAATACACGATCATTAAGTGTCTATCTTAATTTTAGCATTTAACACTATTCTTTTGATACAGAACAAGTTTGTTTTGTTTTGTTTTGTTTTTCCAGACAGGGTTTCTCTGTGTAACAGTCCTGGTTCTCCTGGAACTCACTCTATAGGCCAGGCTGTTCCCGAACTCACTAAGATCCACCTGCCTCTATCTCCCAAGCGCTGGGATTAAAGGTGTGCACCACCACCACCTGGCCAGAACAAGGTTTTAAATTATGTATATTTTTTTTAACCTTAATTATGTTACTTACGTTCCGTATATTTTTTAACTTTAATTTTCCATTAGTGATTATATGTTTGTCTTTTTGAGACAAGGTTTCTCTGTAGCCCTGGCTATTTTGAATTAGCTCTGTAGACCAGGCTGGCCTCAAACTCAGAGATCCACCTGCTTCTCCCCACCAAGCGCCAGGATTAAAGGTGTGTGGCCAGGATTAAAGGTGTGTGCCACCACACCCCTATATGTTTGTCTTAAAATACATTTTTAATTACAAGATAACTTACTTAATTTTCTTCTCTAGTAATTAGATTACTGTCATTAACTTTGTGTATATATACTTGTGTGTTTGTAGTAGTATAGATGTGAATACACATTCTTTGTGGGTAGAGGTCAAGGGTCAATCTCAGGGTTGTTCCACAGCTGTCCTCATTTATTTATTTATTTATTTATTTATTTATTTATTTATTTATTTATTTATTTATACTTACTTACTTACTTACTTACTTACTTACTTACTTACTTACTTACTTACTTACTAGACTTTTAGACAGAGTCTTTCATTGATTTGGGATTCATTGAATCAGCACTAGATTTACAAGCATAGGCCACCAGAATTTTTTTTTTAACGTATATAGTGTTCTGCCTGCATGTACACCAGCACGCCAGAAGAGGGCACCAGATCTCATTAAGATGGTTGTGAGCCACCATGTGGTTGCTGGGAATTGAACTCAGGACCTCTTGAAGAATAGCCAGTGCTCTTAACCTCTGAGCCATCTCTCCAGCCTGCCCAGAAGAATTTTTTTTTTTTTTTTTTTTTTTTTTTTTTGGTTTTTCGAGACAGGGTTTTGCGCCTTTCCTGGAACTCGCTTTGTAGACCAGGCTGGCCTTGAACTCACAGAGATCCGCCTGCCTCTGCCTCCCAGTGCTGGGATTAAAGGCGTGCGCCACCACCGCCCGGCGCCCAGAAGAATTTTTAACATAGATTCTAAGGACTGAACTTAGATCTTCACGTTAATGAAGCAAGCACTTTCCCTGCTGAGCTATCTCCCCAGCCCCTAGACTACTAGCCTCTTAACTGTCTGTGTGCTGGTTAC
The DNA here is from genome assembly GCF_949786415.1 of Peromyscus eremicus. NCBI lineage: Eukaryota > Metazoa > Chordata > Mammalia > Rodentia > Cricetidae > Peromyscus > Peromyscus eremicus. The sequence continues at coordinate 60,309,842 of NC_081418.1, read as the reverse complement.
AGAGCTTATCCTTTAAATGAGACTCTGTGTGTCTGTTACAGGTGTGTATATGAATAGTAAGCCTGTGCATGTGTGTTTAGAAATTCACATCTGATTTCTTCCTCTAAAACTTTCCATCTTAGTATTATTTAGTATTATTACGTGTGAGGTGCCTGCTATGGTGTTGGCATTGATGTCAGATAACCACTTTGGCGAGTCAGTTCTCTCCTTCCCCTATGGAATCTGGTTTTTCAGGCTTGCACAACAAATGCTTTTACCTGATGAGCTGCCTCACCACCCACTTCTTATTTTTGCCATAGAGTATCTTCACTGAACTTAGAGGTCGCTCATGTTTTGGCCATTCTGACTGACTAATGAGCCTCTGGGATCTATTTGTCTCTGCTAATTCTTCTACACCCACTCTGTCTGGAGTTATAGACCCTCTTTCTTTATCTTGGGTGTCTAGGGATCTGCTCATAGATCCTCATACTTACATAGCAAGCATTTCACACACTGAGTCATCTCCTCAGCTCCTGTACTGTTTTTTTTTTTTTTTAACAGTAGTTTTATCAGTAGAAAAATACTTTCAGGGGGCGGGGGTTGATTGTCTTTATGTGCTTCTTTGTTCTTGCCCTGCCCTTCCCTGTCCTCTCCTCCTCTCCTGCTTTCTTCCTCTTCTCTGCTCCCCTCTCCTCTTGCCCTTTCCCTTCCTCTTCTTCCCCTTCCTCTTCCTTCTACCCCATACCCTGTCTGTCTCCTCTGAGACAGGGTCTCACTATGCAGCCCTGGCTCACCTGTAACTCACTGTTTAGACTAGGCTGGCCATTGAACTCACAGAGATCCGTCTGCCTCTGCCTCCTGACTGATGGGATTAAAAGACATATACCATTATACTTGGCTCTTGATATTTTTTCTTTTTCTTTTCTTTTCTTTTCTTTTTTTTTTTTTTTTGAGCTGAGGTTCGAACCCAGAGCCTTTTGCTAAATCCTCAACCCAATATTTTTTCTTTAAAGCAGGGTATTTAAAAGGCTGTTGGTCTTATAAGTAATATGTATTCCTATAATCTGTTTTTAAAAACTAATAAAGTAATCCTCTACTATAAACCTCTCCCTCCCTCCTTTCCTCTCTCCTTCATATATACAGTGTCTCTTGTAACCTTGCTGGTCTTGAACCCTGGGTTTCATACATCTTGGCACACACTATACTAACTGAAGTGCATCCGTAGCCCCTAAACCTGCATTTAAAGCTGTTTTAACAATTTAACAACAACAAAAAGACCTTAATTGCATGTTTTTTGACAGGGTAATGTGAGATGCTAATTTATTCTTTATTTTATGTGTATGAGTATTTTGTATGTCTAAGTATGTCTGTGCACCACATCATTACCTGGTGCCCACAGAGACCAGAAGAGGATGTTGGATCCCTTGAGATTAGAGTTTCATATAGTTGTGAGCCCCCATATTGGTGCTGGTACTCTTTGGACAAGTAACAAGTAATCTTAACCACTGAGCCATCTTTCCATTTCCAGCCCCATGTTCATTTTCTAATATAAGTGAATGGCATATAAATGAATTGGGTTCCTTAGATTTTTAATAACCAGGATAAAAGGCATGCACCACTACACTTGGGCCCCTTACCTCTTTTTGTCGTTTTCTTTTGTGGATGTACTGAGAAAGTTATCTGCTCCTTCACCTATTGGTCTTTTGTTATCTGTAATCCATATTTAGGAAACTCCTTTAGCTGATTATCAAAGTATAGAAGCCAGCTGTTTTCAAAAGAGCATTTAAACATACTCTCTTGGCTATTTTTTCCTTCCCTGTTTTTTTTTTAAATTTTTTTATTTATTTTTTGATGCATGTGTGCTTGTTTAATTGATTTTTGTATTTTGTTTATTTTTAAAGACAGTTTTAATGTAGCCTGGATTGGCCTGAAACTTGATGTGTAGCTAAGGATGATCTTGAACTGCTTATCTTCTTGGCTCTGTTTTTGTAGTGTTGGAACTACAGGTAAGAGCCAATATGTCTGGTTTTAAAGGAACCTCTAAAAATATCGAATATTAATCTGTAGAGATGGCTCAGCAGGTAAAAGCTCTTGCTCCTAAGCCTGATGACCTGAGTTTGATCCCTGGAACCACATTGAGGAAGGAGAAAACCGACCCCTACAAGTTATCTTTTATATCCACACATGCGTTTGGGCGTGTGTAATCATGTGTCTGTAAAGAGATCTTGTCCTAGGTCTGTACTCACAATGTCTGGTTGAAAACCACATGGAGCTTCTCTTTGATGTTTACTCTAAGGAATGAAAAATTTACACCTTTAATCCCAGCACTTGGAGGCAGAAGCAGAGGCAGAGGCAGGTTGATCTCTGAGTTCAAGGACAGCCAGGATTACACAGAGGAACAAATAAAGACAAAAACAGTAAAGCTTACCAAATTCATTAGATTATTACAAACTTTAAATGTGAAGAAAGTCATCATGAGTCATTAGAAGTATTGTTAATGGTGGTCTCAGGTTACTGAACTTTATACTTATGATATTACACTAGTGATTGATTTCTAAACATAAAGATGTTTTATGCTCTTCAGCATTCTTTATTATTATAGCCTTGTAGATTTTCAAATAAAATTTTCATAGTGAAATAGCTTATTCATTTTAAAAATCTGAAAAATTTGAATAAGATATAAAATATCTGCCAGAATTCAATCCTCCCTCTGTGTGTGTGTGTGTGTGTGTGTGTGTGTGTTGGGGTTATGCAAGTGTGTCATTGTATTTGAATAGAGAGAAGTCAAAAGACCACTTCAAATATTGCTCCTCACCTTGCATCTTTTTTGAGACAGGTTCTCTGCTGCTTTACTGTGTGTAACATACTAGATGGTTTATGAGCATCTGGGGATTCTCCCTTTTCTGCCTTCCATTTTGCTGTAGGTGCACTGGGATTACTGACATGTGCTACTGTGCTGGCATTACATGGATTCTGGGGATTCTAGCTCCATTCCATACACTAGTGTAGCAAGCATTTTCACTACTGAGTCCATGCCTCAGCCCTCGAATGCCTGTTCTGAAATTAGTACTATTAACATTGTCTTAGTTAGGGTTTTTATTGCAGTAATAAAACAACATAGCCATAAACAACTTGGAGAGGAAAGGGTTTATTTCAGCTTAAAACTCTCAAGTCACACTCAATAGAAGGGAAGTCAGGGAGGAATCTATAAGCAAGAACTAAAGCAGAGGCCTTAGGAAGGGCTCCTGGTTACTGGCTTTGCTCTCCATGACCTGTTCAACCTGCTTTCTTATAGTCCCTGGGGTTGGCAGCATCCCCAGTGAGCTTGGCCTTCCCACAACTGTCAGTCAAGGAAATCCACTATAGGTTTGCACACAGGCTAATATGATGGGGGACATTTATCAATTGAGGTTCCCTCTTCTAAAATGAGTGTAGCTTGTGTCAAGTTGACATAAAACCAGGTAGCACAAACATTTTCTGCCCCCTCCCCCCAAATTTTGTGTAATTTATTTTATATTCTTACGGAAGTCTTCATTTGTACATTTTGTTTGACCTATTTTTTAGCCTTCTTTCTTTTGGTTATATATTTCAGAACTTTTCTTTGATAATATGGGTTTATATGCTTTTAAATAATTTTGTGTACTTGTATATCCCATGACACACATGTGGAGGTCAGAGGACAACTTACAGAAATCAGTTCTCTCCTGCTGTGTGATTCCCAAGAATTGAACTGAGATTGTCATGTTTTATGGCAAGTACCTTCATCTGCTGAGTTATCTCACTTGTCCACTCTATTTGCTTTTAAAATCTGTATTTCAGTCTGGGGATATACCACAGTGAAAAACATTCTTGCCTAACGTGTGAGGCCTGAGTTTCAGCTTACAGCTTCAATCTCCAGTGCTGCAAAGAAACACAGTCCACTGCCCCCCTTCACTTTGTAGTATGAACATTGATCTATCTACCCGCTATGGATGCTGGGGCCATTTTTCTTAAAGAGTTATGAAAAAGAGTGCCTGTGAACCTTCTATTTCTGTGTGTGTGGCAGGTATATAATAAGTGTTCCTAGCTCCTGCAAACTCCCTGGAATCCTTTATCCAGAGAGGCCACAGAGTAGAGAATCTGCTAATTCAGTGTTGCTGGGTTGAAGTCCGGAGGTTCTCTTTTCATCTTCTGCGTTGATCTTGAGGAGTTCTGAGAACTCACCTTGAAGCACTGCCCTTCTGGAGGAGAAGTGTTCATCTCAGTAGATAAACTGAAAGCCAGCAGCCTTTCATAGCTCACACACAAATGTTCCATGCATGGGCTGAAGTCCTTCAGATTCGTAGTATAAGTCCTCTGATGTGGGTATATGCTTCAGCATGAGATTACTGCAGACCCTTGAGGTGTGCAGATCCTAAAGTAATAGATCAGAATCTTGTGTTATCCTCAGTAGGTAATCTGTAAATACTGATGGCATTTGTAAAGCTGTGCCTATGCCTGTGCTATGAATTAAAGAGCCAATAACACCAAAACATCTTATCAACTCTAAAATTTGATTGTAGATTAGTCTCTGAAAAATGAATTATTTTACGGTTTCTATAAACACATTTGACACATTGTGTTTATATTTGTTTAATTTTGTTTTTGAGAAAGATATCAATATTAATTTAACACAGTCAATTCAAATTCAACAGGATCTCTGTATATTTCTGTATTTAGTTTTTATATTGTTAAATGCAAAGTTTTTCTTGTCAAAATGATGGCAGGATATTGTTAGTTTTATAGAATTTAGAACTAATAATTTTCTTATGTGCTCATCTTTGTCTAGGAAGCATTTTTTGGAAAAGATCTTCTAGATACCAGCAGACAAAACAAGCTGAGTTTAGATAATCTATCAGAAGATGCAGCTCAGCTTTCATATAAAACAGGTTTCTTGGATCCTTCCTCAGATCCGCTACTGAGTTCATCTTCTGCTTCAGCAAAACCTGGAACTCAGGGTATGTAGATTAATTCACAGGTATTTTCTTTATGCCACATGTCATTTACCTTATAGTTATTATAAAATACTTCTTAAATACTTCTGTTTGATCTCATATACATTACTGAAATATAATTTATATTCAGTAAATATAGATTTTTTTTGTAGAAAATTCTGTAAGACTTTTCAAACGACTTGTCGTTTTAATAATAACCAGTGTAATAATCACCAAAATCAGGAGTTTTGAGAGAAAACTTTCAGTTTATACTTTACCCATGGACAGTGTCAGTTACACAACCCAAAGAAATTGTAATGTGTCAAAAACTGCAAAATGAAGCCTGGAGTGGTGGCACATGCCTTTAATCCCAGGACTCGGGAGACAGAGGCAGGACAATCTCTAAATTTGAGGGCAAGTCTGGTCTACAAAGCAAGTTCAGGACAGCCAGGGATGTACAGAGAAACCTTGTCTCGAAAAACAAACAAAAATCTGCCAAATGAATGTCCACAGTTCAGACTTGTTTGTAGATAGTGTGATATATACACATGTAGTTTCTCACCACTGACAGACACTCTGTGGCAGTTAGTTCGTTGTTGTGAAAAGGGGCTCTCCAGTGTCTTGCAGTATATTTATTGTCACTTCTGACCTCCTGAGGTCATGACTATCAAAAATTTCTCCTGAGTATAGTGATGCACACCTTTAATCTTAGCACTTGTAGAGGATGTCATTATTTCAGACAAATTATCTAGGCATCATAGTCTTGAAAACTGATAGCTTACGGCTTCCCCCCCCCCCCCTTGGAACTCTGAACTCTGAGTGATTAACATTTCATTTGGAAGAAAAAAAATTAAAAAATGACTGAGTCAGCCTGGTCTATATAGTAAGTTCTAGGATAGCCAGAGTTACATAGTTAGATCTTGTCTCCAAAAAACCTAAACAAACAAATAAATAAATGTATATATGTCTTCAGTTTTCTTAAATCATTAGTGAACAAAATTGTTTGTTGTTGAGAACCACTGTACAGAAGTAGGAAATGAAGGGACTGTTAAAAATCAGAAGAGGGAGAGCTGAGGAATGGCTCTGTAGTTAAATAGTTTGCCTTGCAGTTACAAGGACCCAAGTTTGATCCCTAGAACCCATTTGGAAATTCTGGATATGGTGATGTTTACTTGTAATCCCAATACTGAGGATATGGAAACAGGAGGATCACTGTGGCTTGCTGCCCAGACATTCTAGCTTAATTGGTGAGCTCAGGCCAGTGAGACTCCATGTTGAAGGGAGGCGGATTTTCCTGATGACACCTGAGGTTGTCTTCCACTCTACACATGAACACATGCATAGGATGTGATACAGAGATACACATAAATACTATCTATACAAACTTTAATTGCAGTTTTAAAAAATAGTCATGAAGGAGGCTGAAGATGTAGATCAATTAGTGAATCTTTGGCTGTCATGCATGAAGCATTGGATTTGATCTTTAGCACCTACTAAACTGGATGAGGTAGCACGTGCCTATGTTCCCATTTGAGAAGTGGAAGCAGGAGGATCAAGTTCAAGATACACTTCATTATGTAGTAAGTTCAAAGGCACTCTGGGCAGCATGAGACCCCTTGCCTCATTAAGAAAAAAATAAAGTGAGGGAAAGAGAGGAAGCACATGTGTTTTTAAGTATTTATGTCAATGTAAGAGAATCACAATGTTATTTCTTCTTTTTTTTTCTTCTAGACTCTTACAGTACTATTAGTTATAGTGCAGTGTTTTTCTGGCAGGCTTATTTTGCCATTTGTTAGGCTTAAATTTTATAAACTCATTTTAGAGAAAAAAAAATCTTAAGTAGATATGTACTGAATAATGACTTTTAGTATTAAGTCATTAAAGCTTTTTTCACCTAGCATTGTCCTGTCATGAAATTCAGCTGACTTTCTTATATTGTAGGGTTTTTTTTTATATGCAATAACAAATGACTAATTTAAGGGTTTTGAGTACCTGAAGATTTTTGTATCTTTAGGGCTGTCCTACACTCCAAAGGACAATATATGCAAACTTTAACTTTTGATTTGACTTCCTTGAAATAGTTGCAGGCAGTCTTATCCCTTAAGCACATAAACAATGATTCTACAACATCAAAGCAAAGATGGATGGAAAGATGCTTTTTGTTTAGTCTTACCAGATTCAAACAAAAAATACTTTGTTTTATTTTATGTTGGTTTTTAAGTACTCATTAGTTCTTATTCATACGTTTTAAACATTGTATAGTGACTAGGTATTTTAAAGAATATGTCACAAATATTATGACATGTGACTTGAAGCATTAAATTGAAGTTGGTTTCACAAGGCTATGTTATAAATATTATGACATGTGACTTGAGTTAAATGGAAGTTACTTGCACTTAAATTTTGTGAGGATAAGGTCTGAGTTGTATGGGGACACAGTATAGGACAGATGTTGATGAGTTTCTTACATAAAATTTCTTAAAGCGTGATGATTTTATAGTAAGGCCAAACTTAGAAGACTAGAATAGCATTCATTTCAAAACATAAATGTAGTTTTTTTCAGTTATACATAAAGTTTAATGAATGAAAGTTGCCTTTTTGCACATTTTATTTAATGTAGACAAGTTCACATTTTTTCAAAAATAAGATTTATTATTATTTTATGTGTATGGATGTTTTGCCTGAATGTATGTCCCTGTGCTATGTTTGCAAATGATACCCATGGAGGCCAGAAGAGGGCACAAATCCCCAGAGACTGGAGTTTAACTTGAAATGGTTGTGAGCTGCCATGTGGATGCTATGAAGTGAACCTGGTCCCTTTGAAGAGTAGCTAGACCTCTTATCTACTGAGCCATCTCTCCAGCCCCAGGGATAAAGTTTTTAAAACCTAGTCTTTAAAGAATTTATGATATAATTTTTATATAGTAGATTTTAATTACTTAAAAAACAAAAGGGCTTTTTTTAGTAAGTACTTGCCCTGTAAGCTAAAGGCCCTGAGTTTGATTTCAGAACTCATGTTAAAAAAATTGGGCATGGTTACATATGCTTGTGATCCCAGTACTGGGAAGTTGGAAATAGGAAGATCCCCAGAGCTTGTTGACAGCCAGCCCAATCTACGTAGCAAACTTCAGGCCAGTGAAAGACCTTATTTCCAAGAACAAGGTGAGTGGAACTTGATGAATGACACTTGAAGTTGGCCTTTAACACCTCTCCATATGCAAACACACACACACACACACACACACACACACACACACACACACACACACAATGAGCAACCATAGATGACCCCTCATAGCTGTAGTTTTTTTCTTTTAAAGATACCAACCTGTATAAAGTATTTCATACAGGTACTTAATTTAAAGTATAAATAAATATGTATTTAAATGTTTAGGTATTACAAATATGGATGTTTTATCTGCATGTATGTACGTCTAATATATAACAAAAAAAAGAAGAGAGAGAGAGAGCTTGAATTTCCTGGAACTGGTGTTATAGATAGCCGTAAACTACAGTGTAGCTGCTGGGAACCAAACCTAGTCCTTTGCAAGAGCAAATGCTCTTTTTTTTTTTTTTTCCTCTCCAAAGATAGGGTTTCTCTGTGTAGTTTCAGTGCCTTTCCTGGCTCTCTGTAGACCAGGCTGGCCTCGAACTCATAGAGATCCTCCTGACCGCCTCCTGAGTGCTGGGATTAAAGGCGTGCACCACTTCCGCCCTGCCCAGTGAGCAAATGCTCTTAATCACTGAGACATATCCTCAGTCCTGTAGGGTGTGTGTGTGTGTGTGTGTGTGTGTGTGTGTGTATTTTTTTTTAAAGATTTGTTTATTTTTAAGTATGTGGATATTTTGTCTGCTTGTATGTTTTGTTCACCATGTGTACACTGCTCACAGAGGCCAGAAGAGGGCATTGGATCTCCCAGAACTGGAGTTCTAGTTGGCTGTTAGCTGACACGTGGGTATTGGGAACTGAATCTGTATCCTCTGCCAGTGCAAAAAGTGCTCTTAATCATTGCCTTTATTTAAAATACACATGAAAGCTTAAAAATTTCACATGTTTTTAGTGGAGTGGCTAAGGTATTTACTAGTGATAGATAGCCTTAGTAAGAGTTTCACTATTTTCTTACTTAATTAGGTAAAAACTTTTAGAATCTTCCTCTTTTCATTTTACTTACCATAGATTTGTCTCTACTTTCAAAATAAACCCCAAAGTCAACTTCAGCTACTTCAGCTTGTCTACCATGCAGTGGTAACTTGAATTACCTTTCATTCACATTGCACAAGGTCTCCTGGCTTCTATGTCCCCCCTCCCACCCTGCCTTTCTCCACCATTCTGTTCTGCTTGTCTTCCAGTATTCCTATACTTCCCTTCAACCTCCACAGTAAAACCTAGGCTTCACCACTTTATTCAAAACTTTGCCCAGGCTTGCAGCAGCTACTGTATCTGTTTCTTTGACTTTCCCTGTGATTCCTTTAATCACTCTGGCCTTCTGTGTCAGCTAGGATAGCTGATTTCCATATGCTTACGGTATCTTCACCTACTTTGTCCTTTGTTTTATTTACCTCTCTAAATAATTGAGAAAGATAAGAACCAACAATGGAATCAGTCAGGAAAACAACCAAAAATTACTTTAATTAGCAAACTTCCTTTCTATAGTAACCCTGATTGTAAATGGTCTTATTTTATTTGTTTTGAAACAGTGTCACTATGTAGACCTGGCTGATCCAGAACTTGCTGTATAGACCAGGCTGACCTCCAGCTCTATAGAGATTCTCTTACCTCTGCTTGCTGCTAAGCTGATGACCTTAGTTTTATCCCTAAGAGCCATATAGTGGATGGAGAGAACCAATTCCTGCAAGCTTTCCTCAGACCTCCTCACACAGACTGAGGCATATGCATGCTCTCTCCCTCCTTCCCCTGTACTAAATGTATTTTTTTTTTTTAGAAGAGAAAGAGTCTTAACAAACTTTTAACCATATTAATAAAAAAGAGTTCCAAAGTGATGAAAAAGGAGATGAAATTAGTGATAAAAAAGAGACATAGCAAGTACTGAAGAAATTCAATGGATAATTAGGAGATACTTGGAAAATCATACTATAAAAGGCTAGAAAATGCTGAATATTATAAATTCTTAGTCACATATTACCTATCAGTTAAATCATGAGATATTCTGTCTCTGTCTCTTTCTCTCTCTCTCTCTCTCTCTCTCTCTCTCTCTCTCTCTCTCTCTCTTCTTCTCTTCCTATCTCTCCCTCTCTCCTAGAACTTGCTTTGTTGACCACTCTGGCCTTGAACTCTCTTGCCTCTGACTCCACCTCCCAGGTGCTGAGGTTTAAATGTATGCATTACCACCACCCAAATCAAGAGAGTATTAACTACTTAAACATAGCCATAGAAAGCAAAGTTCAACATCTCCTCATGATTCTCTAATCATGAAGATATTAGGCTCAAAGGGATCATACCTCAACATTACAAGGATATAATAGAGAAAACTCTATAGTCAACATACTAAATTTGGTAAATTGAAAGCACTACCTCTGAAATGACGAGCAGGTAAGAGTTAGTACTGTCTCCACTCTCTATTCAGTACAGTACTTGAAATATTAAAGTATAGGAACAAAGCAAGATTTAAAAAAATGAGAAAATAGGAAAGAAAGGAATTATATTATCTTTCTTTGTGGTCAGTCTAATCCTGTACTAAAAGACTTTCCCATAAAAGTCTGATTTGATAAATACTTTTAGCAAAGTAGCAGGTGACAAAATTTATACACACAAATCAGTAGTTTTTCTATTTACTAGTAGCAAATTTGCTGAGAAGTTAGGAAACTAGTCCCGTTGACAATACATTAAAAGAACAGTACACAGATATAAGCCTAATGAAGGAGATGAAGATCGACAGTGAAGAAGGAGTGGAGATGACACTAGGAAAAGGGAAGATGGCTCCTGTTCGTAGATCCACAGAATTACTGTTTTGAGATTGGACTTACTGCCAAAAGTCTGTAGACCATTGCGCTCTTTAATAAATCACAGTGCAGTTCTTCATCGAAGTGGGGAAAAGTCAATTGAAACCACAAAAGCCCCTGAACAAACAGCACAGTCCTTAGCAGAAAAAACAGTGCTGATAGGGAGGCATGTACCACTATACCAGATTTCAAATTATACAATGGAACTTTAGCAGCACGTATATGATTCTGGCATAAAATACAGGCATATGAAACAGCGGAATGGAATAGAAGATCCAGAAATAATTCAATACAGTTATAGTTATCTAATTTTTGACAACTATCCAAAAACAAATGTGGAAGAAAAGGTAACATCTTCAACAAGTAATGCTGGGAAATCTGCATATTTGCATGTAGAAACGTGAAACTCAATTTCCATCTCTTACTGTAGAAAAACTAATTAAAAGTGGATCAAACAACTTACTGTAAGACTTGAAACCAACTGCTACTAATAAAATACTTTATAAAGGTGTAAGCAAGGAATTTTTTTGAAAATGACACTAATAGTGTAGAAAATAATTCCAGATACAACAAATAAGATGGCATGAAATAAAAATGGAGCTGCACAGAATAGGAAACACTCAGTAGAGTGGATAGCCTACAGAATTAGAGTAAATCTTTTTCTACTATGTATCTGACAGAATTAATATAGACTCCATAAAGAACTAAAGGCTGCTGGGCGGTGGTGGCGCACACCTTTAATCCCAGCACGCGGGAGGCAGAGGCAGGCGGATCTTAGTGAGTTCCAGGAAAAGCACCAAAATTACACAGAGAAACCCTGCCTTGAAAAACCAAACAAACAAAAAAACCTCACAGAGATCTAAAAGAACTAAAGGCTAAATACCACCCCCTCCCCCAGAAAAGTTAGTCAATCAACAGGGAAGCGACTTAGAAAGTTTCCAAAAGAAGAAATATCAGTGTTCAATAATTACATGAAAAGTGTTCAACATGCTTAGCCGTCAAGAAAATGCAAATTAGTTGAGTGTGATGGCACACCCTTTTAACCCAGCACTGGAGAGGTAGAGGCAAGCAAATCTCTGTGAGTTCAAGGGCAGACATGTGCAGTCCTGGACAGCAAAAGCTACATAGTGAGACAGTGGCAGGTAATGCAGATTGAAACTACTGGGATTCCACCTTATTCTAGTCAGAATGGCTGGGTTAAGAAAACAGCAACGTATGCTGATGAGGATGCAGTAGAAATGGGACTCTGAGAGACTGCTGGTGGGAATGGAAAGTAGTACAGCCACTGTGAAAATCATTATGAACTAGTATATGGTCCAGTTGTGCTACTACTCAGTATATGCTGTGGGATGGTCTGTATGTGCTCGTCTAGCTACAAGTATATATGTGAAAGAACTGAAGTCAGCTTCCCACAGAAATACTTGCACATTTATATTTATTGTAGCCTTACAATACCAAAGATGTGGAAGTAGGATGATGTCCATCAACAGATAACTGTATAAGAAAACATTGCACATGCACACTCACATGCACATACATATAATGGAAAATGAAACTGGAAATCATGTTAAGCAAAATACCTCAAATGAGAAAAACATATGTCACAGTTTTTTTTCTCATATCCAAAATTCACATTTAGAAAATGAATGTATAGAAAATGTGTGTGTGTGTGTGTGTGTGTGTGTGTGTGTGTGTGTATGAATGAATTGAAAGTCGGTGGGATTTTTCTAGGGAGAGAAAGGAGTCTAAAACTATAGGGAGGTGGTTACAAGAAGGTTAGATAACAAATACATCATGTTTGCTCTTGGGGAACTAGATTGAATATATGTGCACATACATGTGTATGCATGTACATAGAGAGTATAAGAGAGACTGTGGGGACAGAAGGCACCAGTGGGTAGGGCTGTAAGTGAGCATGTAATAAAGCTTTAATGTGTTCAAAGCATAATACACATGTATGGAATGTCATAGTTAAAAACTGAATGTAACAATTTATCTGTGGCCAGTCATCTCTAGAAATGACATTTCTGCCTATTCTTCAAATAGATCCCTCAGAGCCTATTTTATTTCCCTACTTTAGTGTTATTTATGAGGAAGTGAGCCCTATGAGAACAAGTCATTTGTTAACAGTTCCATCTTGTTCCAGTAGCTTGGACAATGTCCATAGACACAGTTCTTAGATATTAAAATAGTTGTTTAGTGAACAAGTAATGATTATTCAAACAGGAAAAGAATAGTAGTAGTAGTAGTAGTAGTAGTAGTAGTAGTAGTAGTAGTAGTAGTAGTAGTAGTGGATACCTGGCTTGTGCTTTGCTAGAAATTTCAAAATACTAAGTCTGCTTTCATTTTTTTTTTTAAATTGTACTGTATTTTCTAGATGCCATTCTTAGTTATGCCACCTAACTAATGAATTCGTTTTTATTTTATAAGATTTTGATTTTATTTTTATTGCTTAATGGTCTTCCAATTTTTATTTCTTTTGTCAATATACATCAGTCTTGAAAACAAAATCTGAATTTTTAATGTTTTGTTAATCAAAAGATAAGTATCTTTGCTTTTAATTCCTTAAAATAGTGATGGTCTTAAATTTTTATCACTCTGCCAGTTGCCTCAGCAGCTGCTATATTCTAGGTACTTAGGACATTTTAGAATTTCGTGTCTAGGAAAATACTTAATTTTCATATACTTACTATATTTAGGTACTGCTGATGACCCATTAGCTGATATTTCTGAAGTCTTAAACACAGATGATGACATTCTTGGAATAATCTCAGATGATCTTGCAAAATCAGTTGATCATTCAGGTATACATGAATACTGTTTGCCTGATTTCTGTTCTGTGATTTAAGAGCTGTATGGATGTGGAACAGTTTTATTTTCTCCAATAATGGAAGCGGAAGTGGTTTTGATGTTTTGCTTTTTTTTTTTTTTTTTTTTGGACTGTGTCGAAGCCAGTATTAGATCTTCCTTGACTGGCTGTAGGAGGGGACATAGCAAGTTTGCTCATTCCTGTTACCTTTCTAATTGCATCAGATTTAAGGCATGTTGCCTTAAAAGTCTTGCTGCACTTTCTCCTATTTTTGTGTGTTTTCCCTTCCTTCCCACTTCTGTGGTAATCATCCATTTTATTTGGTTTGGGTCTTGTAGGTCTTGATTTATGCACTTTCCAGGTTGGGAGCTCACCCTTCCCTTTTGGTAAGAACTGAGCGATGGATGGCACTGACTAGAAGTAGGCTTTCTTAGTAGTGGTCTCAGCTGGCAGCCTGTAGGTGCATGCGTGTTTATTAGTAGTGCTAATGCATCACTAATCCATACATTGCTTTTTCCTTCTTGTGTACAGCTAAAGCATAGTGCTTTCAGTGACTTCCTTAATAATTTTAATGAATGGTTTTGTTCTAAATAGTTTCTAATACAAAATTAAATAAAAGCAGACTAAAATGTAAGACTAATGGCATTGAGAAAGAAATAGATGATAGGATACTATTATTAGATGTTATTAGGTGATGAACATAATTTATATTTTCAGATTATAAAATATTTTAAAATTTATAATTGAAATTGTTTACAAAAGATGATTATTAAGCTGTATCCTGCTGTAACTGAGTGTATCCTGCTTCACATATTGTATTTGACAGTTGACCTGATGATACCACTGTTTTCCAAATTAGAACAGTTTTTTCATGTAATGGTGTCTTATGGATTCTTAATAGAGTTAAATTTTGCAGATGTTGCCAAGTTGAAATCAGTTGTGTCTTTTGTTCCTCAGGAAATGTACTTATTTTGAAGAAAAGATAATGTCAAGTGTCATATAACCTCATAGATACATTGTAGCTAAATTTAGTAATAGCCTATCCAAAGTACTACTAGAATCCTGACAATTATAATTCAGAAATGTAGGCTTCTTTTAATTCAATGTGTGTGTTAATGCATATAGATAATGTTGTCCATTTTGTGCATGTGCTGGACTTACCTTTTCATTTATTTACCTTATTCTTTTAGATATTGGCCCCATTGCTGATGATGCTTCCTCTTTGCCTCAGCCAAGTGTCAGTCAGAGTTCACGACCATTAAGTGAAGAGCAGCTAGATGGGATCCTCAGTCCTGAGCTAGACAAAATGGTCACAGATGGTAAAATATTTGCCCTACATCTAGGCTTTCTAAAAGACATGAGTAAATATGACTTTCAAAGCTTTTTGCATGCAATTTTATGTTTGGACTTGTTTTCATATTTTTTCTATTAATTAAATGCTATTTTATATCCCTATATTGTATAGATAATTATTACTAATTTTTTATTCTAGGAGCAATTCTTGGAAAGTTATATAAAATTCCAGGTATGTTTGTATTTTGTTGTTTCACTTTATAAAAAGATGGCATTCCCCATTGAATGAGTCCTAATAATTTTCATGTTATTTCTGTGATTATTTTACTCAGAGCTTGGAGGAAAGGATGTTGAAGACTTGTTTACTGCTGTACTTAGTCCTGCTACCACTCAGCCGGCTCCATTACCACAGCCTCCCCATCCACCACAGCTATTGCCAATGCACAATCAGGGTATGCTACTACTTTCTAAGCATGGTTCCGTTTGTGTGTGTATTTGCAAGTATATGTGAAGGTGTGCACACAACATGAGCCTCAGGTGGGTTCCTCAAGAGCCATCCTGTTTGGTTGGTTGTTGAGACCACCACAATACCCAGCTTCATATATTTACCTACTGAGTGTGTAGAGTGTTTGTGCTCAAGCGTGTGTGTGTGTGTGTGTGTGTGTGTGTGTGTGTGTGTGTGTGTGCGCGCGCGTGCGCGCGCGATATGTAGCACTCAGAGAGCAATGTACGGGAATCAAGGCTCTTTTTCCACCATGTGGTTCTCAGAGATTTAACTCAGGTTGTTCAAATTGGTAAGAAGGGCCTTTACCCAGTGAACCATCTTTTGGGTTCATTTTTGGAGCCCCATTAATTCTTTTTTCTAATTTATTTCTGTGTGTGTATAGCTGTGTGGGCACATACACTCTGACACATGTATGGAAGGCAGAGGACAACTTGCAGGAGTAGGTTCCATCATTGCATCCTGGGGATCTAACTTGCGTAGTGAGGCTTGGCAACAAGCAGTGCCTTTATCCACTCAGCCTTCTCCCTCCCTCTCTCCCAGCTTCTTATGCTCTTCAAGCACCTTACTAATTGATGTATCTCTCCAGCTGCAGCATGTTTTTTTATTATACACACACACACACACACACACACACACACACTGCCCTGTTCTTTAGTGCCACATAACCCAAACTTATAGGAGAAAACCCGCTTTACTAATGATTGAAAAATACTACTTCCAGTCAAGCTCCATCAAATTCTCTAACTCACATGATTCATCTTGAGACTCGAACAGACCTGCTCTTTTTTTGCAGTAGTGAGATTGTAATGGTGCTTGACCTCTCTTCTTTACCCAGTCCCACCCTAACTCTCTTTTCATTCTGCTCCTCCTCACATGACTACTCTCTTTGGTTTACCATACTGTCCATGCTACAACTGAACTCAACAAATCTGGTCTCAGTTTTACTGTTATTTCCTCGGAGCTGAAAGATGCTTATCTCTATCCCCATGTGCTTTCATTTGCAGTGTGTGGCACAAATATAAATGCTTTCTGGAATGTTAGTTTATCTGTTTAGATTGTGATCTCCTCAAAGATTTGACTCTCATTCTGTTCATCATAGGACCTATATTCGGAGTCAATCGGTAGCTTTTGCCCATTTTTAAATTCCTGTGAAATTTTTTAGAAATTAGCCCATTTTCTTTTATCTACTAGTAACAATTTGCAGTGTAAAGTGGGTTCAAGACTTCAGTTTTTTTCCTTTCTGGAAAGCTGAAATACGATAATCAAGAATTAAGATCTATAGGAATATATTGGAAGAGAGATTTAGAGCTATTGGTATTGACTCCTCAGGAAAGGAGTTTAGGATTCTACAGATAGTACATGTTTTTTTTGTTTTTGGTTTTTATTGTTGTTGTTTCCTCTGAGATATGGTTTCTTTGTATAGCCCTGGCTGTCCTGGAACTTGCTGTATATACCACGCTGGCCTCAAACTCACAGAGATACACCTGCCTCTGCCTCCAGAGTGCTGGGATTAAAGGTGTACACCACCATACCCAGGAAGTGCATATTTTAATAACTAAAGAGAATAACATATGTGTCCTTTGCTATTGCTTTGGTGTACTGGATTATGTAATGTAATGATATCTTTATAACCTTGTACTACTTTTCATATGTAATTAAATTTATTAATAAATTATCTTTATTGTTCTTTTTTTTTTTTTTTTTTTTTTTTTTGGTTTTTTGAGGCAGGGTTTCTCTGTGTAGCTTTGTGCCTTTCCTGGAACTCACTTGGTAGCCCACGCTGGCCTCGAACTCACAGAGATCCGCCTGGCTCTGCCTCCCGAGTGCTGGGATTAAAGGCGTGCGCCACCACCGCCCGGCTATTATTCATTTTTTGAATACACAAAAAATTCCATAGCACAAATACTGGAAATATTTAGATTTTAACCAGTTTAGTTGTTAAATGTAAATCTACCTTGAGGTTTTCCAGACTAAACATTGAATTTACAATTGGGCAAAACTCTTGCCTTAACTGTTAAAATCATCAGTTCCCAACCTGTGGGTTACATCCCCTTTGGCAAATCTCTTATCTCCAAAATATTTACGTTATGATTCATAACAGTAGCAAAATTACAGTTATGAAGTAGCAACGAAAATAATTTTATGGCTGGGGAGTCACCACAACATGAGACCCTGTATTAAAGGGTCGCAGCATTAGGAAGGTTGCCAACCACTGCAATTGTTTTCTTATGCTTGTCAATATGTAAAGACAAATTTTCTTCATGTATTTTATAGTTGAAAGTATATATTTTAGAGATCAAATCAGTTACAAATGTACACATTTATAAAGACCTTAGTTGTTAGGGAAATTACTTCATTGCACAATCTTATTTAAAAAAAAAATTTAGGATGATTAAAAAGAAAAATAGCCAGGTGGTGGTGGTGCAAGTCTTTAATACTATCACTCGGGAGGCAAAGGCAGGCAAATCTCTGAATTTAAGGCCAGTCTGGTCTACAGAATGAGTTCCAGCACAGCCAGGCTACATAGAGTAACCCTGTCTCAAAAAAACCAAAATATAGGGGGGAAAAAAAAGATGAACAAAAGGTTGACCATCCTCCTGAGCCTGTAGCCTATATAAGATTGTAGACTTTAATTATACCATTGACTTACAGTGAAGTATAATTCAAGTAGAGCTGCATAAAACACCTAGATTTCATTGTTCATGTTTGAAATTATGTTAGTTCCAATTTAAGGGTAAAAATGTGTGATCATATATACACACACATAAACACACATACATACATATAGTGACAGGTAGTCAAGAATGACAACTTTTGTATTTTTTAGAGCAGCAGATGGAGGTAAATAGTGCCTAGAAAGATCAAATTAGGAATGGATTTTAGTTCTAGGTTATTGACATCTATGGAAACTGGGCAGAGGCAGTTAGCTCTTTTCATCCAGGCTTCTCAGAACCAGTGAAGACTCATACTGATGAAATGATGTTATAAATTAACCTGTTTGGTGTAGGGTTCTGGTGTCAATATTGGAAATCAATTTGGAAATAAAAATTATAATAATGGACTAGAAAGATGGCCCAGTGGATAACGCAGTTGCCATACAAGTGTAAGGATTAGAGTTCAGATAGCCAGCCCCCACATAAAAGCTGGGAGAGTGTGTTAGCCCACCAGGCCCACCTCCAATTCCAGCCATTGGGAGGCAGAGACTGGGTGGAGCAAGGAGTGAGGGTCCTGAGAGAAGCTGGCTGGCTAAACTAGCTAGAATTGTTGAACTCTGGGTTCCGGGAAAGACCCTTGCCTCAATAAACAAAATGGAGAGCAGTTGGGAGATATTGGACAGCAAATTTGAACCTTCACACCTTGTGTGCACACATGCATCCGCACAAAAGTGAACACAGATACACATGAAAAAATAGAATTCTAGTAATCTATTGAATGGATGTGAGAGAGAGTAAAAATTAAGTGAATTAAACAATATAAACAAACAATCCATAACTCAAGATTTTTCAGACAATGCATTAAAACCATGTGCAAAGGGATTCTCTCCTTTTCCTTCCACCCTTCATTGTATGTGTACATTCGTGTGTGCTTGTATTTAGGCAGTTAAATACATGGCTTTTATTTTGGTAGAAATGAGACATACATCCCTCATTCTGACTTGTAGGCAGTTGCAATTAGTCAACTCCATAGATGAAAGAATACATGTTATTTTTCTAGTGTTACAAACCAGAGTTATGGGAAGAATGAGATATTTTTTTCCCCAGAGAATCATATTGCTAGCAGAGTATAGATTGCTGAAGTATATACTGAAGTATGAGTCTGTGCTCAGCCCATCTAACTTACATTAGTCAATTGTAATGTTTCTTATTAGCCCCTCCCCTCTTTAGACAGGGTTTCTCTGTGTACCCCTGGCTGTTCTGGAACTGCTCTGGCCTCAAACTCAAGAGATCCGCCTGCCTCTGCCTCTTGAATGCTGGAATTAAAGGCGTGCGCCATCACCTCCCAGCTTATCTTTTCCGTTTTTAAAAGTTAGGTATAAATAAAAAAGAGAGAGTGAGTGCAAAACTCTCATACGGTCTTGTTAGAGACAGAATGTGTAAGTTAATTTGCATTTAGAATGAGAAGAAAGTGAGACAGAGTATCGTGTTGTTAATAGTAATACAGAAAGTTAAGAAGCAGAAAAGGGAATTTCAAGAAGGTCGAGATAAAGGAAGTGGATGTTTCTTCAGGTAAGTTAGATAAGTGTTCAGTTTTTTTGTATGAAGTCATCCTCAAAATGGTTCTTTTTGTAAACTAGTATAACTTAGATAGGTGTGGTAGAGTTGAAAATGATTCACTTAACTATAAGGCAGGTGTGGTGAACTCTAGCACTCTAAGGCTGAGGCAGGACTGCTGTTCTAGGACAGTCTGGGCTATGTGGCAAGTTCTTGTCTCTTAGTTAAGTAAATAATGAAGGAGAGATGCGTTCCTGTTTACTCGTGTGACATTTAACAATCTTTTTTACTTTCACATCTTTTCTCTTAAATGGAGGAATACATAAGTGCTTTAAGGTTTTGTGAAACTACAGAGTTGGACCTCATTTCAAAATTTTGTAATCAAGTTCATCACTTTTTAATCTGTATTATCTAGTATTACTACTTTAAAATAATATTAAATAGTTAAGTATTTAAGCCACTTGTCATTTATGAACATTTTATAAAGTAAATTAAATGATTGTTTTTCCTCCTTTAAGATGTTTTTTCCCGGATGCCACTCATGAATGGCCTTATTGGACCCAGTCCTCATCTTCCACATAATTCTTTGCCTCCTGGAAGTGGATTGGGGACTTTCCCTGCTATAGCACAATCCCCTTATTCTGATGTCAGGTATTTAAAAATCTTACTTTCTGTAGAAACTTAAATTATACCAACCTTTGTTCTATCTTAATCGTTCAAATTATTATGCATGATATTAGTATTTGTTACATTTATTGTGAGTTTTCCTTAAGATCATCAAGCATATTTAAAGTTACTTTGTAACAAATCCTAACTACAGTAGTATTGAGCACAGTATTAGTAGAAAGTTTCCTTGTTGATGAAGTGATGAAAGTGTTTTGTTATTTTTCCAGGGACAAAAGTCCAGCATTTAATGCAATTGCAAGTGATCCTAACAGCTCCTGGGTGCCAGCTCCCTCTATGGAAGGAGAAAATGATACCATGTCAAATGCCCAGAGGAGCACACTGAAGTGGGAGAAGGAGGAGGCTCTTGGTGAGATGGCAACAGTAGCACCAGTTCTCTACACAAATATAAATTTCCCTAATTTAAAAGAAGAATTCCCAGGTCAGTCATGGATGTATTATGATATTTAATAGCTTTCTCTTGAATGCCTTGCCTTTGTTTTGAAAAATACACTAGAAAGTCTTTTTTTCATTAAATGTTTATCTGACCTGGTTGCTGGCAACACAGATTCCTTTAGTACCTTGTTCTCATTTGTATATTTCCCAAAACTTTCTTTAATTTATGAGATTGTCAGTTTTCTAGGTCCTATCAGTGCTCAAGTATGAGGTAGTTAATGCTATGCAATTCTTTTTTTTTAAATTAAATACATTTTTTATTCTTTGAGACCTTCTCATGTATTTTGATCATCAGTGTTATCCATTCTTCCTCCTCCACTCCTTCCAGATTCACCCCTAGTCCCCTTCCGACTTTGTGTCCTCCTTTAAAAAAACAAACAAACAAAAAATAACCCACTGAGTCCCGTTTGTGGTGCCTGTATGCTCCTGGGTATAGGATCCAGCCACTGGAGCATTGTCTAACTCCTATGGGTCATACCCGTAAAGGAAATTTTCCCATAAAGGAAAAGGATTCTTCTTTCCCTAGATCCATCAACTGTCAGTAGCTCCCCAGGTAGATGTGGGAGGTCATGAGCACCTTCTCCCCCACAGAATGCCTGGTTTCCACAGAGGCTGGAAGAGGGCATTGGATCCTATGAAACTGTAGTTACAGATGGTTGTGAGTCCCATGTGGATACTAGGACTCATACCTGGGTCCTCTGGAAGAGCCATCGGTGATCTTAACTTACACTGAGCGCCCCCTCTCTCCATTCCCCATCATAGGAATATCTTATACTTGGAATGCAAGCCCAAATAAGATCTTCAGCCCAAACAAGATCTTCATTTGTTTTATCTATGCCTGGTACATAAAGCCTGAAAGATAATTTTCTGTAGCATTTTGAGTGTGCTTTGTTAAGGCTAAGACTGAATCACCAGCTGAGATTGCTGGTTGGAACTCAAAACATTTTTAATTTTAGATGATTTCTGATTTTCAGATTATTAATACTCAACCTGTTTTGTGTTAAAGTATGATCTGAATAAGATGATAACCAGTTTATTAGTAGCTTTTATTACAACACTGTATCACCATATTTCTGAAAGTGTGTCTTCTGTGTGCTTTTGCAGATTGGACTACTCGAGTGAAACAAATTGCCAAGTTGTGGAGAAAAGCCAGCTCTCAGGAAAGAGCACCATATGTGGTATTTAAATAATTCCTATGTGTTAGATCTTTAAGCACAATATTTGAAACTTATTTTAATGAAGTAATGAAAAGAAATACTTGTTAAGTCAGTTTTATTTTAAAGTTATATTAACTTATTTTTCTTTCTTTTCTTTTACTAAAAAACAGAACACTTTTTAACAGACCAGAGTATTTTAAGGGCACAATTAATTCGTCTCATTTTAAAATTGTTTTATCTCTTTAAAAGATAGTACTGCATTTGAAGATGAGATTCTTTTCTTTTTTTATGTATGAGATTTACAAAAGAATCTTTATACATCTTGAAAGAAACACACTTCCTTTAAGGAGTTCTGAAATATCACCATAGCTGGAAATAATTAAGAGAATTCACAGTTCAGATAGTGACTTATTTTCTCCTGAGGAGCTTGACTGAACCCTTGCTTCAGCTGGAGCCACAGCTGCAAAGCCTTGTTGTGGAAAAAAAAATGCTGTTGTTATCTACAAGATCTTCCACAAACCAGTTTTCAGTTATAATGATAACTTTGGGTGGAGCTAATGAGGGCAGGGCTGAGGGATAATTCTGTGGTTTGTTTTACCTTAAATTTAGTAATGATACAATTTGTTTTTCTTACGTCTAATTTTCCTTGATGGTAATTTTCAGATTTTCAGCTGTTTTAATTTCAGTTCTTTAAATTGAGGGACATGCTATTTCTTTGTTCTAATGATGTATTTGAATTATAGTAAAATATATTCTATTACACTGGGATTTCTTACTGTACTTAAAGTACATATATAGAAATGTCTTTACCTGGTAGTAGCATGCATTGTGGAGATGGAATACTATTCAGGTTCTTTTTTAACAGAGAGAGACTGTAAGTTTTCAAGAGTGATATTTCAACTATTTAACACAACTTTTATATCTTAAAAACACTAGGACATATTTTTTTTCTTTTTATCAAAGCAAAAAGCCAGAGATAACAGAGCTGCTTTACGCATTAATAAAGTTCAGATGTCAAATGATTCTATGAAAAGGCAACAACAGCAAGACAGCATTGATCCCAGCTCCCGCATCGATTCTGATCTTTTTAAAGACCCTTTAAAGCAGAGAGAATCGGAGCATGAACAAGAATGGAAATTTAGACAGGTATGGGTTTTTTGGTGATTTGGATTTAAATTGCATTTTTGCTTTTTGAGAAAGAGAGGTATTTATGTTGTTTCAGAATATAGATCCTAATAGAACTTGAGAAGTATTAAAATAGATTTCCCTTTTGGTAAAGTATATATTCAAATTGGTCTTAGTTATTTATTGAACTATTACAGATAATATACTGCTCCAGGCATAGATGGGACATGCTATGATGATATCTCTTTTGTTGTTAAGAATTTATGAACTAGGAAGCAGTGTGCAAGGTACTGACATCAGGCAGAACTTAGTGCTGCCTTTCTCTCCATGATAGTTGTTTTCTTCTTTATGTTCTTTTTTTCCTGTCCTAACAGCAAATGCGTCAGAAAAGTAAGCAACAAGCTAAAATTGAAGCCACACAGAAGCTGGAACAAGTGAAGAATGAGCAGCAGCAGCAGCAGCAGCAGCAGCAACAACAGCAGCAACAGCAGCAGCAACAGCAACAACAGCAGCAGCAACAACAACTTGGTTCTCAGCACCTTCTAGTACCTTCTGGTTCAGATACTCCAAGTAGTGGAGCACAAAGTCCCTTGACACCTCAGCCTGGCAATGGAAATGCATCTCCTGCACAGACATTCCAAAAAGACCTATTCTCCAAACACCTACCCAGTGCCCCCGCTTCCACACCTTCAGATGATGTGTTTGTTAAGCCACAACCTCCACCCCCTCCTTCAACCCCATCCCGAATACCCATTCAGGAATGTCTTTCTCAGTCCCAGAGTTCTCAGCCACCTTCTCCACAGATGTTCTCACCTGGATCATCTCACTCCAGACCACCATCTCCAGTGGATCCTTATGCAAAAATGGTTGGTACTCCTAGACCACCTCCTGGGGGCCATAGTTTTCCCAGAAGAAATTCTGTTACACCAGTGGAAAACTGTGTGCCTCTATCTTCAGTACCGAGGTCTATTCAGATGAATGAAACATCAGCCACTAGGCCATCCCCAGCCAGAGATTTATGTGCTTCCGCCATGACAAACAGTGACCCTTATGCAAAGCCTCCAGATACACCTAGGCCTGTGATGACAGATCAGTTTCCCAAACCTTTTAGCCTTCCTCGATCCCCTGTGGTTTCCGAACAAACTACAAAAGGTCCTCTAGCAGCTGGAACCACGGATCACTTTACTAAACCATCTCCTAGAGCAGATGCCTTTCAAAGGCAACGGCTACCTGACCCATATGCACGACCTTTGCTGACACCTGCCCCACTGGATAATGGGCCTTTTAAGACCCCACTACACCCTCCTCCATCTCAGGATCCATATGGATCTGTGTCACAGGCATCAAGACGACTCTCTATTGACCCTTATGAAAGGCCTGCCTTGACACCGAGGCCTGTAGATAATTTTTCTCATAATCAGTCAAATGATCCATATAGCCAGCCTCCCCTAACTCCACATCCAGCAATGAGTGACTCTTTTACTCATTCTTCAAGGGCTTTTTCTCAGCCTGGAACCATATCAAGGTCAGCATCTCAGGACCCATATTCACAAGCCCCTGGAACTCCCCGCCCTGGTATCGATTCTTATTCCCAAACCTCAGGAACTGCTCGATCCAATCCAGACCCTTATTCTCAACCTCCTGGTACTCCCCGGCCTAACACTATTGATCCATATAGTCAGCAGCCACCAACTCCTAGGCCTTCTCCACAGACAGACATGTTTGTTACATCTGTGGTAAATCAGAGACATGCTGATCCATATGTTCATCATCTCGGAACGCCAAGACCTGGGATTTCTGTTCCCTATTCTCAGCCACCAGCAACACCAAGGCCAAGGACTTCAGACGGTTTTACTAGGTCCTCCAGTGCAAGACCAGCCCTCATGCCAAACCAGGATCCTTTTTTGCAAGCAGCACAAAACCGAGTACCGGGTTTACCTGGCCCTTTGATAAGGCCACCTGATACGTGCTCCCAGACACCCAGGCTACCTGGGCCTGGTCTTACAGACACATTCAACCGTGCTTCCCCATCTGCTGCTCGTGATCCCTATGAGCAGCCTCCAATGACTCCCAGGCCTCAGTCTGACTCTTTTGGAACTAGTCAAGTTGTCCATGATCTTGTTGACCGTCCAGGTCCTGGGTCAGAAGGAAACTTCAGCACATCTTCAAACCTTCCCATAAGCTCCCAAGGACAGCAGTTCTCCAGTGTCTCCCAGCTTCCTGGACCCGTGGCAACTTCGGGAGGAACTGATACACAGAACACTGTGAACATGTCTCAAGCTGACACAGAGAAACTGAGACAGGTAAACATTATAGTGTTTTCAGATGTTTTTAATATATTATCTGTGGAAGCTCCTCATTAAAACAAATGTAATTTCTTCTACAACAATGTTAAACTTTCTTTTTTAAATTATTCTTTAGAGTTTATTGAAAGGAAAAATGAAAATAACAAAATTAACATCAATTAAATTGGATTTAACCTGGATCCAATTTCATTCTTCATGAAGTTGTTGGAATATCTTTAAATATGAAAACTTTTCTTTTATGGTGGTTATTTGGCCAAGGAAAAAGACCCAGGAATCACTAGTTTTTGTTGTCATTTGCTTGGTTTTGGGGTGTGTGTGTGTGTATTTATTTAGTAGTTAAATGTAAGTAGTGTTTTTATGATGCTTTAAAGCATTTTGAAATTTTAAACATTAATGTAGTTACATAATGGAAACATTGAGAGTGTTTTAAATGTTTTGAATTAAAAATCCTGACAAGTTTGTTTCTTTCTATTTAGCGGCAAAAGCTGCGTGAAATCATTCTTCAGCAACAACAGCAGAAGAAGATTGCTAGTCGCCAGGAGAAGGGGCCTCAGGATACACCTCACCCAATGCCCCTTCCACACTGGCAGCCAGAGAGCATCAACCAGGCTTTCACTCGACCTCCACCTCCCTATCCTGGGAACATTCGATCGCCTGTTATCCCTCAACTAGGACCTAGATATGCAGTTTTCCCCAAAGATCAGCGGGGACCCTATCCCCCAGAGGTTGCTGGTATGGGGATAAGACCTCATGGATTTAGGTAATGCTTTTAATTTCCCACTAGATTTAAGTTGATGTTGGAAGAAGGAACTGGACAAATAGTATTATTGTGCAAGAAGTTATTACAGATTTCTACTTCTTTCATCACTGTGAGATACAGTCATTATTGTTTTTAACTAAGGAAAGGTCATGGACTTCTTCCCTCTAGGAACTCTAAAGTTTCTTGATAGACCCTTTGTCATTAAATATTGACAGAATACCTGTAATCCTACTGATTTAGTTTATCATGTCAGCCAAATCGTATCTTCCAAACTACAGCTACTGCATCCTAATGAAGCTTCTTATGGTGTGATGGATGATAACAATACATTTTGCTCTTTTAGTTTAAGTTGTAAGATGTTTGTAGGGAGTTGCAAATTGTAAAGGTGCCCCCCTTTAGAAACTTTGAGCGATCCAGTTGAGTTGTCGAGTGGGCTGAGATGTATTACAAACCTAGACTTGCTAGTCTTTTAAGGAGAGAGCTCTTTAACATGACACACACTTTCATCTTGCACCTGTATCTGTTTTTATTTCCCTTTCTATTACAACTTAGTTGTAGTTTGTGCCCATTGCTGTTTTTTTGCGGGGGAAGGCAGGAGCGGGGTGTTGTATGTACATGTGCATGTGGAAGTCAGAGGATGATGCCTGTATATCTTCTTCTATCACTCTTTACCTTATATTCCTGAGATAAGGTCTCTCATTCAACCTGGAACTCACCAATATGACAAGACTAGCTTTCCAGTGAGCCCTAGGGAAGCTCTAGTCTCCCACTTCCACTTCACTAGGATTATAGGCATTTTTTGCTTGTGTGAAGGGTATACAAAATGTGATTGTCATGCTTGCTCAAGAAGTTTTCTCTCTTTCTGTCTTTCTTTCCTGCTTTTAAAATTCTATTTGTGTGTGCAAGGCATAAGATACATGTGGCAGGACAGCCAGAGAACAACTTTGTGGAATCGGTTCTATCCTTCATGTGTCCTGGGAGTCACACTCAGGTTGTTCACAGGGCAAGCACTTATACCCATTGAGCCATTGCACTATCCCAGTTTTGTCTATTTAAAAACAAACTTTTTAAAAGTTTTTTCATGGCCGGGCGGTGGTGGCACACGCCCTTAATCCCAGCACTTGGGAGGCAGAGCCAGGCGGATCTCTGTGAGTTCGAGGCCAGCCTGGACTACCAAGTGAGTTCCAGGAAAGGCGCAAAGCTACACAGAGAAACCCTGTCTCGAAAAACAAAAAACAAACAAACAAACAAAAAAAAGTTTTTTCATATATTATTTATTTTGATTGTGTTCTTTTCTTCTCCCAATTCCTCTCAGAGTCTCTTGCATTTTCACTGCCATTGGGCTTAGCAGTATTTCCTTCTTTCTTTCTTCTTCTTTTTAACCTATAGACTAACTTAAAACTTCTTTTTTTTTTTCTCATCACAATTCTAAATTGATCGACATTCTTAATTATTTGGGTGTTTTTTGTTTTTTTTTTTCCTTTTAGATTTGGATTTCCAGGAGCTAGCCATGGTCCCATACCAAGCCAAGATCGCTTCCATGTGCCTCCTCAGCAAATACAGGGATCTGGAATTCCTCCACACATAAGAAGATCAATGTCTATGGAAATGCCTAGACCTTCAAATAACCCACCAATAAATAATCCAGTTGGGCTTCCTCAGCATTTTTCACCACAGGGTCTGCCAGTTCAGCAGCATAACATACTAGGCCAAGCATTTATTGAATTGAGGCATAGAGCTCCTGAAGGAAGGTCACGGTTGCCATTCGCTGCTTCTCCTGGCAGTGTTATAGAGTCACCTTCTCATCCCAGACATGGAAATTTCATTCCCCGACCTGATTTTCCAGGCCCCAGACACACAGACCCTGTGAGGCGACCTCCCCAGTGTCTACCTAACCAGCTACCTGTGCATCCAAATTTAGAGCACGTCCCACCATCTCAGCAAGAGCAAGATCATGCTGCCCACCAATCTTCTGTTGTCATGAGGCCTCTAAGTCATCCCTTAGGTGGTGAATTTTCTGAGGCTCCTTTGTCTACATCTACTCCAGCTGAAACAACACCTGATAACTTACAAGTAACGAGTCAGTCTTCTGATGGTCTAGAGGAAAAGCTAGACTC
Organism: Peromyscus eremicus; assembly: GCF_949786415.1. Classification (NCBI taxonomy): domain Eukaryota; kingdom Metazoa; phylum Chordata; class Mammalia; order Rodentia; family Cricetidae; genus Peromyscus; species Peromyscus eremicus. The sequence goes on along the minus strand of NC_081418.1, from coordinate 60,281,548 downwards.
TGATGATCCTTCTGTGAAAGAACTGGATGTGAAAGACCTTGAGGGAGTTGAAGTCAAAGACTTGGATGATGAAGATCTAGAAAATTTAAATTTAGACACAGAGGATGGCAAGGGCGATGACCTGGACACTTTAGGTAATTTGGAAACAAATGATCCTAACCTGGATGACCTCCTAAGGTCAGGGGAATTTGATATCATTGCATACACAGATCCAGAACTTGACTTAGGGGATAAAAAAAGCATGTTCAATGAGGAATTAGATCTTAATGTTCCAATTGATGATAAGCTAGAAAATCAATGTGTATCAGTTGAACCAAAAAAAAGGGATCAAGAAGACAAAACTATGGTTCTCAATGATAATGATTTGTCACAGAAAAAATCCACTAGTACCAGTGAGATAAAGACAGAAGCCCTATCTCCACACCCTAAAGAAGAAACACTGAGTGAAATTAAGAAAAGTGGCGACAGTAAAGGAGATGCTGATGCTCTGTGCTCACAAGCTTCTGCTCATACAGACCAGAGTGACAGGGAAAAGACTTCTTTGCTGCCTACTGATCCAGATATGCTTGAGAAAAGAAACAACCGAGAAAATGCTGGCTCTGGTGTCAGTACCATTCAAGGCTCTACTCCTCTGCCTGCTCAGGATGTGATGAACTCTTGTGATATAACCGGAACAACTCCAGTCCTTTCAAGTTTACTTTCTAACGAGAAATGTGATAATTCAGACATTAGGCCTTTGGGGTCTTCCCCACCAAATCTGCCCATTTCACCATCCACTCATGGGTCAAGTTTGCCTGCTACATTAATAGCACCACCTGGCCCTCTTTTGGATAATGCCATGAATTCTAGTGTAACAGTGGTCCCTAGGGTAAACCATGTTTTTTCTCAGGGTGTGCCAGTAAATCCAGGATTCATTCAAGGTCAGTCATCAGTGAACCATAATTTAGGGACAGGAAAACCTACAAATCAAACTGTGCCTCTCACAGATCAGTCCAGCACCAGTGGTATGTCTGGACCGCAACAGCTAATGATTCCTCAAACATTAGCCCAGCAGAACAGAGAAAGGCCACTCCTTCTAGAGGAACAGCCTTTGCTTCTACAAGATCTTTTGGATCAAGAGAGGCAGGAACAGCAGCAGCAAAGACAAATGCAAGCCATGATTCGTCAGCGGTCAGAACCATTCTTCCCTAACATTGGTAGGAAATTCCTTGTATCTCAAAGTACATTACTGGGGGCATTTGGGTATATGCAGCATGCTTGTAAGATTTCATTATTGAAATTTCATTTGGAGTATATCAGTGAGAGTTTTCTGTCTTCTTGGCTCTTTAAACTGAAAACAGGAATTTTAGATTCCTTCCAGGTCAGTCAAAATGATGAAAACTTTGAATTGTGACCTCGTTCAATTCACCTTTTTATAGTGTGAAAGGAAACTGGTTCTTCTTATTAGTTTTTAATCTGCCAATTGTTACCAATGAACCTTTTTTCGGACTCGTGAGAAGATAAATTTAAGAAAATTATGATAGAAATAAAGCTTCTTGTTTGTGTACAAGTGTTTGGTAGTAATTTTTTGGTTGTTTTTGTTTTCCCCACAGAAGCTCCTTTCAACTTATTTTTGTTGATTTACTAGTTTTAAGAAAATACAAATCCATGCAGCCCATATTCTTCAGTGCCCTGCCTTAAAAGAATTAAAAATCAGCAGGCACATATCTGAGGAATACTTTCTTCTAAACAATAGTGACAACAAAAAAGCATTGTATCAACATTGCATCATTTGCTCCTTTTCCCACGTATATGCAAAGAGATATTCTTTCAGTATTCTCTCAATACTTTTATTATGTAGGTATATCCTAGAGGCGTTGGTAGATTTTCTTTTAAAAATTGATAACTAATTTAGTGGAATTATTTAGTATTGGAAATAACTGCAAATTCTTATTCCTTTTATTGCATCCCCAAATAAATCATTCTAATTAGCTCTATAAAAGCTTGAACCAATAAGAATTGCATTTCTGTACATTACTGTTATGATTACCTATAGACTGACAGACTTATTCTACTTACCTAAGGACTAATGTATTAAGTATGCTTCAGTTATGGATAGCTGAAATGTAGCTAAATTCAGGGTTAGGTTGTTACCACTTTTGGATTCCCCCATGTAGCATAGAAGAAACATATAATGATTATTAAACAAGAAAGGATAAGAATCTATAAATTATGTAATGGTTATGATACTTAAGTTTACCACCTTGTATATCTTGAACCATGAACTTGAACTATGAAATAAATAATGTCAAAATACATTTCTTCTTTAGATTTTGATGCAATTACAGATCCTATCATGAAAGCCAAAATGGTGGCTCTTAAAGGCATAAATAAAGTGATGGCACAGAACAATTTGGGCATGCCACCAATGGTAATGAGCAGGTAGGTGAAAGTGCTGTTTTTCTTCCTGAGCATGTGGATGTGCATGAAAACACTACTGCTTCTTAGAAAGAGGTCATAAACCTCAAAAATCTATCTTCTGAAAGTAAAGAATATTTAAATTCAGCTAGATATGATTATACATAAAGTGTTATGCAGATGCAGGGAATTAACTTCCACTAAGTTTTTTTTTGTTTGTTTGTTTGTTTGTTTTTTTGGGAAAATGAACAGAATAAAATACCACGTACATATTGGGAAGACTGACTTGGCCATTGACAACATCCAAACTGTTTCATTTGTGTTTATTTTTTTATTTAAAGAAATATTAGTACTAAGAGATTTTTCATTTGAGAAGCTCAATGGTTAAGGAAAATGTAAATTCATCTCTGAAATGAAATATTCCCAAACTGCCTTTGAATCAGAGAAGGGAAAACAGCAGCTTATGGGATATTTGGATACTGGTAGTTGGATAGTTTTAACACCTAACAGAAAAATGGAATTTGTACATTCCAGAAGGTTAAAGTTAGAGTGGTTATGTACCCCAGTGGAGTGCTTCTTAAATCTTGATCATTTTCCAACTTCAGAATTATGTGGAAGTTTTTGGTTTTTCGAGACAGGTTTTTTTTTTTTTTTTTTTTTTTTTTTTTAATGCAGTTTCTTTGCCTTACTACAGACCTACTGGATGGGGATGTCTAGGGATGGTGCTGCCTGCATGCTTGTATTTTTGACTAGCACCTTGAATGGTTTTTTGGTTGTATTGTTGTTTCTGACTTCTGTCAGAACAGTAAGTAGATCCTTAATTTATTATAATGATCTTGTTGAAGAATTATAAAAGAGAGTGTAAATGATTGTGGAATTCATTGTCTGAATAGGTTGAAGATAAAGGCATATGCTTTAGAGAACTGTGCAGATTCTCTGGGTATGATTAAGATGCATTTTTTAAGGTCAAAGTAGAGATAGTAGTTTGTAAAGATTTTCATTACTGAGCAGGATTTATCAGCACTGTTTCTCATAGGATAACTTTTTATGGCATAAGCCTTTTTAACTTTAAAACCTTCGAATTCTCAGATATATAATAAAAATACAAAATTGAAAAAAATGAACTACATTTGAAACAGTTACTAATATATGATTATATTTATGATATACATGTATTATAGTATATTAACAAACTTAGCAGTAAGCTTCATAACTACTACAATTTCAGGGTAATGATTGGAAATGACCTATTAGGTATGTGCAACACTTGATAGGAAAAATGATAGGTTTCCTCCTGGTGAGTACTGCTAATAAGTAATATTTTAACTTGATAGAGTCAAGGAAATGCTAGATTTTGTTTAGCTTTTAATTTAAAACATGGGCTTCAGATTCAGAAATCTCAGCATCTCCTGTGTTCAACATAATTGTGTCTGTGTCTGTTAGACATGAAATACTTTGTCAGCCACATGGTAAGTGTACTGGTAACTATTCTGAGTGCTTTGCAGAACAAAGATAGTCCCTTCTGAGAGTAATGTGGTTGTATGTTGATGATGGCAGATAGCGAGTGACCAGAGCCATAGCAGGGAGAAGGGAGATAAATGAATCAGACTTGTGCGTAAGAAATCACAAATATATTCCCTAAAGTCTAATATGATATAAATGCTTCTTTACAGTATTTGGAATATATTTTGAAATTGTGTTGTATGTATATCTTAATATATAAAGCATTCAGTGACTCAGTTGGACAGACATGTTTTCAAATAAGCCATAATGGTCCTGTGGCAGTTATTGGTTTAATTAAAATAATGTTTCATCAGATGGATTTAAATAGAGGTTAGTCACCAGTTTTATTTTTTAAACTTGGTTTGACCATTAGATACAAATACATATATGAATGAGTGAAATTTTGTGAGATAACCTCTTTTGTTTTTAGAATATAAAAGAGCTAACTAGCACCGCCCCTCAACCCCCTGCCCCCCAAACCCCTAGGGTCTTGTTCTGTAGCCCAAGCTGACTTGGAACTCTTATGTAGCTCAAGCTGGCCTTGCATTTGTGGCATTCCTCCTTCCTCAGTCTCTTCGTGAACCACCATGTTCAGTCAACTTGTTCATTTTTAATAAAGATTGCAATTGAGAAAATTTTCCTTAGTTTGTGCATTGAAGCTAGATTTTCACCATAATTGTAGCCTAAAAAATATTTTAATGAATCTTGTAAGAGCCCAAGCTCTGGATGGAATAGCTTAGCTGGCTTCTTATACAGCTCTGCTAGTCCTCATGAAGATACCTAATCATTCTGAGCTTTATCCATAGTGATAGGAGGGTTCTGGGTTCACACTTGATGAAGTTCAGGGAAGAGCTCTGTTGAGCACCCTGAAATGGTTGTAGTAAGTCTCAGATTATTAGGCACCTCTGTAACTGGTTCTAAGTTCATCATGTGATACTATGCGCTTCCTTTACAGATTCCCTTTCATGGGCCCATCAGTGGCTGGAACGCAAAACAGTGAAGGCCAGAACCTGGTGCCTCATGCTGTAACTCAGGTAATGCTTCTTGAATCTCATTTATGGAGGACACGTGGACCTAAGTCTTACCAAACCCAAATCATAGTGAGGCCCCTCCTAGAAAGAAATAGGAGGCGATCTTCGGGCAACACAGTGAATTAAAGATGTGTCATTGCTGTGTAAACAAAAGACAGATTTTAAACACTGGAATTTCTGCAAAGGACTTGCACACATTAATGATAGAAAGTCCCCTGGAAGGAGATTAAGTTCTTTGGGCTTCTGGCTTTACATTCATTTATTACTCCTGAAAGACATTTCATATCCTGTTCATTGGAACTAATCCATCACATTTAAAATGTAAAACTGCTGGAAACAGGGAAAAATAATGTCAGTAATCATTCTATTAGGTATAATTATTCCTTGAGATGACTTTGATTTTTCAATATTGAGCATTTATAATCAACCCTAAGTATAAACATTGATGTTATGTTCATGTTATCAAGTCTGGGAACAATAATTTTATGTGTGTTGTTTTCTGTGTTGATTTTTAAAACGTGTATCTGCTTGGTGCAGGGGGACCTTGCTCTGTGTACTCTTGGAATTATCATATACTCTGCCAGTTATAATTTATATTTATTATACAGATAATTTTTGTTTTTTCCTTATTAAGAGAGAAACACCCTTTGATGCACTGGAAAGGCATAAGCATAGTTGAGTTTTTAAAATTCTCAGTTTTACTATGAATTCACTGTACACTTTCAGCAAGTTCTTGAGCCTCTTTTTACTGCTGTTTCAAATGTTGCACCAGCTATCCTGCAGTACTGTAAGACTGAACATGCTATATTCTGGCTATTGAACACAGTTCATGTCTAACAGAACTTGTATCAACAGGGTAAATGTTTTTATCAAGGTTCTATTTATCAGGTCCTTGCCAGAAAATTGTGACTTTATCAGCTATTCAATCACTGTGAAAGAAGCAAGGCATTAGTTCGAACAAAAGACTAACATTAAGAGCCGGGCGGTGGTGGCGCACGCCTTTTATCCCAGCACTCGGGAGGCAGAGCCAGGCGGATCTCTGTGAGTTCGAGGCCAGCCTGGGCTACCAAGTGAGTTCCAGGAAAAGGCGCAAAGCTACACAGAGAAACCCTGTCTCGAAAAACAAACAAACAAACAAAAAAAGACTAACATTAAAATGAGTGCATTAATGAGTGCACTACATTAATTCTTGCTATAATTAGCCTTTTCTATATAGTACTGTTTAGTGAATCTAGAACATGTGTTTATGAATTTATTGACAAAAGAAAACAGGTAGGCATCATCAAAACATCAAATTTCATGTGAACTTTTAGCTTAGCTGTGACAATATTTGATTTACCCTCGTATTATATTTAAGATGAATAATTAATTATTTGCTTTTCAACTAAATTAGAAAATATAGTTCAGAGATAGAAATAATTGTTCAGATACTAAACTGTTGTCCAACTAAATTATTCTAGTTTTTGTATGAAAAAAAAGCTTTAAAGGTGTTTTAGAAAATTAAAATTTTTCTTTTTTTCCTGCATTTTGAAGTTTTTTCCTTTCTTAAACTGAAGTATGGAATTAAACATATTTGTAAATTTTACTTATTTTAGGATGGCAGTATAACACATCAGATTTCTAGGCCTAATCCTCCAAATTTTGGTCCAGGCTTTGTCAGTAAGTATAAATCTAATAAGTTACCTCTTTTCTGGGGATTGCTTGTTTGACTATATTTGTGTTGTTTTGAAATCTCGGAGTTAGTGTAGGAGTGTTACCATGAGCCTGAGTGCCCTTCTCTTTTATCAGCGTTCACTGTCCTCTAGGCATCTTTACATCCAGGCATGTGTTTTCATTGCTTTTTTTTTTTCTGCTGTGCATGAAGAATTAGCTAGAAATAAATACTTTAATGCAGGGAAATCATCTTCCCTATTTTCTTCAACATTGTTACTCTTTTTAAAATAGACTTGGCACTTTCCAATCTATAGCATTAAACCACGTTTGCTCTCCTGACAGACTGTCTATGACAAGGACACTAATTGGGGAAAACAAAGGGATATGTTTAAAGGAAGCTGGGTTGTAGCATGGTATGAAGGTCAAGTGTGCAAGATGCCACTGAACCCTTCTAGCTGTCCTTAGGGGTCCCAAGGTGGTTCAGGATAGCATTTAACGTTCCCTCAAACTGAACCTTTCTGAAATCTTCAGACTGTTTAGCTAACTTTTTTCACCATTATCTTTCATTTTGCTCACCTCTGCTCTCCTGGTTCCAGAAACCAGAAAGGCTTTCCTTGCGGTAGGTCTCATTCTACCAGAAGCAGAACTTCTGAAACCTTGTGAAAAAGCCTGTTCTTGACAAATACCCATCAAATTTAGTGCACTAGATTGCACATTCATACATATACTAGAACTTTTGGGTTTAGGAACAAACCCAAAGTCTGACCTTTTGAAATTCCCCCGCATTAATTGTGATCATAATTTGAATACATATTTGTATTAAAAACAAGTAAACTACTATAACCAACTGGCTTTTTCTGGCTGTATTGTGCCTATTGGATTTGGTTGGATCTTAATGTATGACAATATTCTGTTATCATTGATGTTATTTTCAACTAATGTCCTCTAGGATTGTGATTTTCTTTGTCTTGTAGTCAGTCAAAAAGGAATACTCAGAATTTTTCACTACATGAGATAACCTTTTTTGGAGACTTGGCATCAGTGGGATAAAGTACTCTAAAAGAACAAGGAGGGAGTACTAGTATGAGACAAAGATGTAATGGGGAGAGACATTACCAGTCTTTAGAGTTAAGGAAGAGTTTGCTTGGTTAGCTATCACCTCCCCTGGTAGACATAGAAATTACAAAATTAATGAGTTAATCAGTGTTTTCAGCTTACATATTTCCTTTATAAAACGTCAACTTCAAATTGCTTCTTTCTAAAGTATTCTGGGTTTCACCTCCCTGTTTAATATATATGTGTGTGTGTGTGTGTGTGTGTGTGTGTGTGTGTGTGTGTGTATATATATATATATATATATATATATATATATATATATTCCCCCAGACACTAATAAGATGTAGGGAAGATATTATAAACTAAGAGACTTCAGCATGGGAAATGACTACCTAATCCATGCTCTGGAAGTTAGTGGGCTATATCTTCCTTGCCTCTTCGATCTGTAAAATTGAATCAATAAAAAGCACATATAACTTAATATACAGTTTGGTTTATGGATTAGATAATTTGATGAATCTTTTGGAACATTGGAGTTTCAGAACTTAACAATTATTAAGTTAACTAGTGTTTTAATTAAGCATTCTCTGGCTTTCTTGAGTAAATGCTTTTTCTAAAAGCTGATACTTTATAGTTATATAGAACTCTAATATTTAGAATTTTGTTTTCAATTTTTCCTTTAAATATTCATGATGAAATGATATCTTCTTACAAATGAACTTGTTTAACATTTAATAATCTTGGACCCTTTAGAAAATTAACACACTTGTAATTTTGATTTTTCCCTCAGATGATTCTCAACGCAAGCAGTATGAAGAATGGCTGCAGGAGACTCAGCAGCTTCTTCAGATGCAACAGAAGTATCTTGAAGAACAAATTGGTGCACACAGAAAATCAAAGAAAGCCCTTTCAGCCAAACAGCGCACAGCCAAGAAGGCAGGTCGAGAGTTCCCGGAGGAGGATGCAGAGCAGCTCAAGCATGTTACTGAGCAGCAGAGTATGGTTCAGAAACAGCTCGAGCAGGTAAGACAGGTTTGTAAGTGGAAGTCTTCACAGTTGAAGAGCTATTTGGGTGTGGTATTCATTCATTGGCTCAGGGTTTTAGTTTATGCTGTTAAATGGCATGCAAATTACACTACTTTAGGACCTCTTACGAAGGAAGTAGCTGCCTACTCCTGTCCAAGCAATGCTTACTGCCATTTAACTAGCTTACTGGTTGCCACTGAAGAGACTGACCTTACAACTCTCAGTGGTTAAGAGCACTGGCTGTTCTTCCAGAGGTCCTGAGTTCAATCCCAGCAACCACATGGTGGCTCCCAACCATCTATAATGAGATCTGGCACCCTCTTCTGGCCTGCAGGGATACATGCAGGCAGAATACTGTATACATAATAAATAAATCTTAAAAAAAAAAAAAAAAAAAAAAGGAACTATTTTTATATGCTTTCAGTGGCCCTGGAATAATTGGATAAAGTAGCTATTTCTTTTGTACTAAGAAATCACTGCACCAGATGTGGCGGCACACACCTCTAATCCCAGCACCTGGGAGGCACAGGCAGGTAGATTTCTATGACTTTCAGGCTATCCCTGTCTAAATAGTGAGTTTCAGGCCAGCTACAGGTACATAGTAAGACTTTTTTTTTTTTTTTTTTTTTTTTTAAGAAAAAAGAAAATCAAATCATGTTGCCATACACATGCTCTCACATCATTTGACAAATTAAGGCTTTCTTGAAGACGAAGCTTACAAACAGTGAACTGTGTGCTACCACCGTCTGAGTTTCATAGTATATTTTTATACTTATTTCTTATTTTGGTCTTAAGAATCATCCCTGAAGTGAAGGATAGAGCTATAGTTGGGTGGTATAGTGCTTGCCTAGCATGTGTGCGATACTAAGTTCACTCTCAAGTGCCTTCAAAACAGTAACACAGCCAGGTAGTGGTGGTGCATTCCTTTAATCCTAGTATTTGGGAAGCAGAGGCAGATGGATCTCTGAGTTCAAGGCCAGTCTGGTTTACAGAGTGAGATCTAGGACAGCCAGGGCTACACAGAGAAACCTTGTTTGGGGGGGCGGGGAACGGACGGACTAACAAAAGAGTAGTAACACAAGAGAGGGAATGAAAAAAACTAGAATATCTTGAAAAGGGATTTATTTCCAAAAAAATGAAACCATTTTGCTGTTTTCTTCCATCATATACTAGGTATTTCTAAGAATTGTTTAAGGTCAAAAAGCTGTAAAATTTTAAAATCACTTTGAATTTTAAAAGTTTAAAATGAAGTGGTCAAGAAGAATTCAGAGTTCACTCAGTTATTTGCCTTAATGAGTTAGTACCTTAGGATTTTTACAAATGTTTATCCATAAATGTTTATAGACTGGGTATTGTGGCACATACCTGTTGTCCTAGCTACTAGAAAAGGCTGAGGTGGAAGAATTATTTGAGTTCATGAAATAAGTACCAGCATATGTAACACAATGAAATCCCATCTCAAGGAGAGAAAAGGACAAAAGATGCCTGTTGGCAGGAGTTTCTGTCCCATCTACCAGCTCCCAAATAACTGACATGGAGACTTAATATTACTTCTAAATGCTCGATCAATAGCTCAGGATTGTTACTAGCTAACTCTTACACTTAAATTAACTCTTTTTTTTTTTTAATCTATTCTTGGCCACGTAGCTCATGGCTTGTTATGTCATTTTCTACGTGTCTTGCTTCCTCGGCAGCTAGCTGGCTGGCATTTCCTCTGACTCTGCTCTTCCTCATCCCATCATTCTCAGTTTGGCTTTCCTGCCTAACTTTATCCTGTTCAGCTATTGGTCAGTCAGCTTGTTTATTAAATCAATCATAGCGAGATATATTCACACAGTGTACAGAAGGGTTATTCCACAGCAGACACCACCTCCTACCACAGAGGTTTAGGATAATAATAAAGTTTAGTGCACCCTTTTGATTGAAATAATATATAGTAATAAAATGAATGAAATTGCAGATACATGGCATATAACTTGTATTTCAAGAGTATTATTACATTGAGCAAAAAGAAGCCGTTCCCAATAATTTATGTAACATTGAAATAACAAGAGTTACAAAGATGAACAGTATATTAGCAGTAACTATGGGGAAGACAGGCAGAGTTTGATTATAAAGAGGAGACATGGGGGAGTTTTCTATAGTAGAACACGTTCTTGATTATGATAATGACTATAATTTCTCTGTGTGCTAATAATGCATAGAATTGTACACCAGAACTTAAACTTTGCCTTCGTTTTAAGTTACAAATTAAAAAAAACTCAAGATATTACTAGTGGCATATAAGAAGTTCAGAGTATATTGGTTTATAGAAATAGAAATATTCCCTGTGTAATGAGCACTCCTGGAAACACCTCTATCTTGTCTTATTTGATGTTGTTTACAAATTAAAGATATTGCTATTATCACCACTTGACACTTAATGAGACTGTTGGCATGCTTGCTCATTACTTAACTGTTAGATTAGGGCTTTGAACTCAGCTATCTTCCTCCAAGTCACAGATGCCAACACAATATACCTACAACATGGTGATTATACTGTTCTCATTGATTAACAAACTGGGGCCATTACAGAATGAGAGCTTCTTTTCTCTTTAGATCCATTCTCTTGAACCTATGTTCATTGATGGTAAATACTCTTTAATCAGATAATTACATAATGTATTTTTAGTCGCTTTTCTGCTTATGGTGAAATTTTTATCAAAAGTTTCCTCCTTGAGTAGAAGCAACATAATTTGGATGAAAGCCTAGTTTTTTGCAAATCAATTGATGAAATCCTATTTATAAGCTAACATACTTTATTTGAAAAATTAGTTAGGCATATGCTTACCACATGGTTGCCTATAGCACACTGTAATCTCAGTAAGAAAGTGGTTTATAGATTTTGTTTGTGTACATTGGAGAGTGAACCTAAGTCTTTGCACTTACTGGGTGTCTGAAATAAGAGTAACTTCAGAAAGAAAGGATTTATTTTGCCTCACAATTCGAGGTTACACAGTCAGTCATGTTGGAAAAGTTACAACAGCAGAAGCTTTAGAGAGCTGGTCACATTACAGTTTTAGGCAAGAAGCAGTTCAGTTCACTCTCTCTACTTTATGCAGTTTTGGATCCCTTATCCAGGGGATGGTCCTATTCAAAATTAAGATGGATCTTCCTATATCTTTTAACATAGAAAAGATAATCCCCCACAGGAATACCCAGAGGCCCATCTTCCAGGTGATGCTAGATTATCAAGTGGCCAACCTAACCATTATCCCAGATAAGCACTCTACCCCTAATAATAATCTCCACCAATAGTGATGTTTTTAGAAGTGATAAGAAATGGCAGAGATGAGTTCAAGTTCTACAGAGCTAGTTCCAGGACAGCTAGGGCTGTTACACAGAGAAACCTTGTCTCAAAAAACCAACCAACCAACAACAACCAAAAAATTTTTTAAAAAGACCAAAAAGAGGTAGGAATGGGCTGGCAAGGTGGCTTGGTGGGTAAAGGTGTGTGCTGCCAAGCCTATGGCTTGAGTTCAATCCCCAGAACTCACTTGGTGGAAGGAGGGAATCAACTCCTGCAAGTTGTCCCCTGACCTCCACATCCACGCTGTGGTATGTGGGCACCCACATGCGCATACAGTAGATTTCAACAGAACTTTAAAAGAACAAATAAAAAGGTACAAGTTATATACTGCTGGAGAGGAGACCAAACACTTCACAAAATATATACTAGCTTGCCTGGGAAATCCAAGAAAGTAAATTGGATTACTATTAAAAGTACTGGGTTAAATATGTTAAAAATGTAGATGGTAAGTGCTTTTTAAAGTGTGCATATCCATCCATTTGTAACTTTCTTCCTTGTTTTCTAATGAGAGGGTGGGGGCCTCAGAAAATGTATTACATCTTGACTGTCCTTTTCCTATAGTGCATAACACAATTTTTAAAAACAAATTAACTGACTTTTGTAATTATATATTAAGAATTAAAAAAAGTCAAGTGTTATAGCGCATGCCTTTAATCCCAGCACTCAAGAGGCAAAAGCACGTGGGTCTCTGAGTTCCAGGACAGCCTGGTCTACATAGCGAGTTCCAGGACAGCCAGGAATACATAGAGATCCTGTCTCCAAAAAAAAAAAAAAGAAAAGAAACAAAAAAATCTAATTAGAAATTTTAAAATAATCACTTCAGAGTTTAGACAGGTTTCAGAAATTAGAATTTGAATGTGTCACCAATCAAATTTAGAGTTTTATCAGTTTTTTAATCTAAGAGAGGGATGGCATATGTGTTAATAATTCTTTTAAAATTCTTTTATGTATTTAAGAAATGGAATCTTAGCCAGGCGGTGGTGGCGCACACCTTTAATCCCAGCACTTGAGAGGCAGAAACAGGCAGATTTCTGTGAGTTTAAGGCCAGCCTGGTCTACAGAGTGAGACCCAGGACGGGCTCCAAAACTACACAAAGAAACCCTGTCTTGAAAAAATCAAAATAAAAAAAAAATATATATATATATAAAAATAAAGAAATGAAATCTTAACCGGATGTAGTGGTGCACACCTTTAATGCCAGCACTTGAGTTCAAGGGTAGGCTAGTCTACAAAGCAAGTTTTAGGACAACCAGTGCTACACAGAGAAACCTTGTCTCAAAAAACCAAAAAAAATTTTTTTAAAAAAAATCTTATTAAGTGGTTACAATTTTAGTCTGCTCTCAGTTATTCTAACCTTGTACATTAATGTAACTTCTGTGGCATTGTACTTTGTTGTTTTCTGTTTTATCTTACTGTTAAAGTGTGTTGTAGTTTAAATGCCATATGAATTTAATGCTTATTTTAGAAAATTAATTTTGATTTTTTTGTGAATATTTAATATGCAAAGAATTTTCACAAGTTAAAAAAATTTAACATTCTTTTTGTGTGTATGCACATGCTCAAATGTACTACAGCATACATATGCTCATGAGGTTTAGGAGTTGGCTGTCTGTCTACCTCTGCCATGTCAGTCCCGGGGATCTAACTCAGATCATGGGCCACTAAAATTATCAACCAGTGTTTTAGTATGGTACCTGCCTTGTATATGCTTGAGTAATAATGACTCTTACTGTTTCAGATTCGTAAACAACAGAAAGAGCATGCTGAATTGATTGAAGATTATCGGATCAAACAGCAGCAGCAACAGCAGCAGCAGCAGTGTGCCCTAGCCCCTCCTATCCTCATGCCAGGGGTTCAGCCCCAGCCACCTCTTGTTCCAGCTGCCCCTCCACCCACCATGAGCCAACCCAGCTTCTCCATGGTGCCGCAGCAGCTTCAGCATCAGCAGCACACAACAGTCATCTCTGGCCATACCAGCCCTGCCAGAATGCCCAGTTTACCTGGATGGCAATCTAACAGTGCTCCTGCCCACCTGCCCCTTAACCCTCCTAGGATTCAGCCCCCAATTACCCAACTATCTCTAAAAACTTGTACTCCAGCCCCAGGGGCAGTGTCAAGTGCAAATCCACAGAGTGGACCACCACCTCGAGTGGAATTTGAGGACAACAACCCTTTTAGTGAAAGTTTCCAAGAGCGGGAGCGGAAGGAACGCTTACGAGAGCAGCAGGAAAGGCAGCGAGTCCAGCTGATGCAAGAAGTAGACAGACACAGAGCTCTGAAGCAGAGGATGGAAATGGAGCAGCATGGTCTGGTGGGTGCTGAGCTAGTCAACAGGACACCTGTGTCCCAGATGCCATTCTATGGTTCTGACAGACCCTGTGACTTTTTGCAACCTTCAAGATCCCTGCAGCAGTCTCCACAGCATCAGCAGCAAATGGGACCAGTTTTACAGCAGCAGAATGTTCAACAAGGGTCTATTAATTCACCCCCAAACCAAACTTTCATGCAAACCAATGAGCGAAGGCAAGTAGGACCTCCCTCCTTTGTTCCAGATTCACCATCTGCTCCTGGTGGGAGCCCAAACTTTCCTTCTGTTAAGCAAGGGCATGGAAGTCTTTCTGGGTCCAGCTTTCAACATTCTCCATTGAGGCCTCCATTCCCACCAGTTTTATCAGGAACACCTCCAGTAGCTAATAGCAATCTCCCATGTGGCCAAGACCCTGCTGTAACCCATGGCCAAAATTATTCAGGATCAAGCCAGTCTCTCATTCAGTTGTATTCTGACATAATCCCAGAAGAAAAAGGGAAAAAGAAAAGAACAAGAAAAAAGAAAAAAGATGATGATGCAGAATCCACCAAAGCACCGTCAACCCCCCACTCAGATTCAACTGCTCCACTCACCCCAGGCATCTCAGAAACTACCTCCACTCCTACAGTGAGCACACCCAGTGAGCTTCCTCAGCAAAGAGAACAAGAGGCGGTGGAGCCACTTGGCCCACCCACTCCCAGTATGGCAACAGGCCAGCCCTGTACAGAGTCAGAAAACAAACTTCCCAGTAGTGAGTTCATAAAAAGAACTACAAATCAACAGACACATGTTAATTCAGAGGCAGACAAGCCTTCCATGGAACCCCCTAGCAAAGCTGAAGAGATAAAGCTGGAAAAGACTGAGACAGAGCCATGCCCACATCAGGAGGAGGCCCATGCGGAAGAGAAGACTGATAGTAGTAAGCTTGAAGACATGATGGCTGGTCCTGTCTCCTCCGGACAGGGTCCTTCCCATTCTTCCGGAGCCCCTGTTACCAAAGGAGATACAGGAAATGAACTACTGAAACACTTGTTAAAAAATAAAAAGGCCTCTTCCCTTCTAACCCCGAAACCTGAGGGCACTTTCTCTTCAGATGACAGCCCCTCAAAGGACAGTAAACTGGCTGAGAAGCAGAACCCAGCAGAAGGGTTGGTAAGTGTCAGGTGTGCAGTCCATAACTCACCTTTGTTTTTAAGCTATTTTTGCGGATTAGCATCAACAAGTTACTAATTTTAAAACTATTTTGCAGCTTTTTTACTCATTTTTTTTTATTACTTCTATGGAACCCTGTTTTTACTTATTTACAAAATAGATTGGTAACTTATTTGCTTGTTACATAAAGCAAACATATTATTGTAAAGTATGCATTATATGTGCCTTTCAGCTGGTTATCACAACCAAATTAGACTAACTATAGCAAAGGAAGTATGTGTGAACCTTTATAAGTGCATAATTTCCATTAGCCTCTTTAAAATTTAGAAGACAGCTCCTTCCTGTACTTGTCTTACTTTCCTTGAGTACTCTCAGGGATCACCATTATTGGGAGGGAGACTATGGTGTCATAAAAATGATTTTGGAAGTGGATACAATTTCCATCTTTGTAGTTTTCTATGTATCGATATTCTACCCATTTTAAGTGTTAACATTGGATTTGCTTTTCGTTTGTATGATAGGCAGTTTTAAATACACACTTGATTACAGAGTGACCCCATTTCAGTGAATTCATTAAGGTGTTTCACAAAGTTTTCTCTGTCTTTGGAGTAGGTCTGCTTGATGCTTTGCTCCTTGTCTTTCATAAGTAGTGATGTTTTTAGTCAGCTTCCCTGAGGTGCTGCTCAGTTTGGATTTTATAATTTTCACATTTTAATTGAAGTACAATAGTGTTTTTTCTTGTCCAGATTTGCAATTTTAAGAATAATGAAGCTTGTCTTACAAGTATTGACTGTATTAGATGGCTGTAATCTTTCTCTGTTGTCTTCTGTCATTCAGTAGAGATTGAGCGTTTCCTCAGAGGTTATTACTTTTGTCTAATTTGCAGTTGTGGTCTCTTCTTTTAATTTATTCTTGGAGAGTTTTATGCATGCATAAAATGCATCTTGTGGTTGTGCTTTTCTAGTTGTTACCAGCAAATATGCTACCCAGGCCCGATCCCTGGCTGTCTCCAAGGTGTTTTGCCTCTAGGAATACTGAATGCCCTCATCCCCAGGTCCTTGGTCCCATGCTCACTGTGCTCTCTGTTCCCCTATGTGCTGGACCCATTTCTTTTCCCCTATCTTTTCCTAATTTCTTTTGTGAAACTTGGTTCTGAAACCTTGTAGATAGCTTCCTGAACTTGACCAATCACAGATGTGTATGGATGCCTGTGTGTTCCCATCACATTTGCTGTGGCATTACTCACACAGACTCTACCTTCAGCATGTTCATACTAAAATTTGTGCCATACAAGAATGTTTAATGGCACGGGAAGCAGGCACATGCCAAGTATAAAAAGCGGAAACCCATATATTAGAATGAGCATGAGGTGTAAACCCTTGCGATTAAAATCAAAACCAAAACCGTGTGAGCGGTACATGATAGTACCCGCCTGTAATCTCAGCACTCAAGAAGCTGAGACAGGAAGATTGCTGCAAGTTTAAGGCTAGCCTGAGCTACAAAGTCAAACTTTTACTCAAAACATCAAAATAATAAAAGAATAAAATAAAAATCTTTTGTGATCTTCTATACTTGTACTTTAAAATATAGTTATATCTGCTTTTTAAGGATAATTATGAAAATTAGAGATAATGTCTGTAAAGCATTTAAAGTGGCTGAGTTATGTATACTTAACATGCTTGCCTGGTCATTCTCTCATAAGCCAATTAAAAGCTTTGCTTTGAAGGTTGACTCCTTAAGGACCAGCAACATGCATGTTACTTGGGGTGGTTTTATAACATACCAAATTTCTTGTACTACTATAGTCTTAAATCAGAATGCATCATTCAGCAAGAGTCCCCTGGTGATACAATGTACTAATGATGGGGAAATACTTCAGGCCTGCTTACATAGTCATAGTGGCCCTGTTAGGACAGAGATTGCCGGTTTATTTGGTGTAAGGTTGGATCAGAGAGTCTGCGTTTCTAATCAGTCCCAGGGACTGCTTAGTTTCTCTGATACTGCTCTTGGAGAATCAGGGATCTACCCGAGCATAGGCAATGTAAGCCTGCTTCAACTTCCTCCCTTCTTTGTATGAGCTGAGAATAGGTTTTGTATTTTTCAATAGTTGGGAGAAACCTAAGAAAAAGTAGTCATTTGTGATAAATGAAAAATTTTTATGAAATTTAAATTTGTCCATGAATTTTAAAAGTTTTACTGGACCATGACCAACTCATTTATAAAACACATGGCTCCTTTGCAGTACTAGACCAGAGCCAGCAGTTCAGACAGACTGTATGGCTCCTAAGCTAAAATCATTGCTCTATTTCCCTTCATCTGTAATTTTGCCACCCATGTGATGTTACTTAGAACATAACTATGAACTGTAATTTTCAAAAAATTCAAAATTTATATGCAGAATTGATTGTACTAAGTTTTGCAACTATAGTTATCTGTAGCAAACCATTTATATTAATCTTAGAAATAAGAGAGCATGAAAAATATTCCTATGTTTTGATATTGGTGCCTATAGACTTAGCTAAAAATGTTTTTCAAGGCCTGTATTACTCTCACTTCTTCATCACCATAAAGGTAAAAGGAAAGGAAAGGAAGTTAGACACAGAGATGGCTTAGTGGTTAGGAGAACTTATGATCTTGCAGAGGACCTGAGTCGTTTCTGCACCCACATGGTGGCTTGGGAGCATTTGTAACTCCAGTTTCAGATGATCAATGCTCTCTTCTGACCTCTATAGGCACCAGGTATATATGGTGTGTATACAGTACATACATACAGATAAAACATCCATACATATCCATAAGCAAAATAAATAAATCTATTTTTTTTAAAAAAAAGCAAAGGAAAGATTAATTTGCTATTTGTGTTCTCTTCTTTTGACTGTCTAAGTATGTAGCCATTACGTTTTTCATTCAAATGTAGGATTTGACACTAGTTTGCGGGGACAGTATGACATCTTATTTATTGCTTTCTAGTAGCTGTTCTCTCAACTCAGATGCATGGGCTTTAAATGTTCCTGGAACCTGTGAATTAGCTTCAGATCTAAGATTGCAACAGTTCCTAGTTCCTATGGGGGACCAAAAATAAATTGCCAAGGCCACTGTACAGAAGCTACCCAGTCATAGACAGTGAGGAGTCATACTTCATTCTTCTACCTAGACGTTCTAGACTTTGCTACAATGCTGAGGCTGGCTATTTTTCATATTTTAATATACCTGAATACAGAGGGAAGGGGGAACAGTTACTTTCAGAAAACCACCTCACTGTGTAACTTCCCTTCTTAACATGCAATGCCATGTCAGAAATCTGAGTCACAAGATGGAGCTGGTCTAGCATGAACTAAGAATCCAACATGTGGGTAGTTACTTACTTCTTAACCTTTCCAATTACATTAGCAAACTTTGGGGGCTCAAATGCAAGGTGGTTTTGGAGGTGGCAACAGCCAGTTGCCAAAAACAGATGGAGGAAGTGAAACCAAGAAACAGCGAAGCAAACGCACTCAGAGGACGGGGGAGAAAGCAGCACCTCGCTCAAAGAAAAGGAAGAAGGATGAAGAGGAAAAGCAGGCTGTGTATTCCCGCTCTGACTCCTTCACCCACTTGAAACAGGTGAGCTGTCAGAACAGCCCTTGCCACTTCCAGGAGGGGAGAGAGCAAGTGCTTTTTCCGCTCTATGAAATGGAAGCTTTCACCTTGTTACAATTAGTTCCTAATTAAAATAGAGAGCTACAGGGAGAAAGGACATCTGGACAAGGAAAAAATAAACTTTGTTTGCTAGCAAACTCAGCACTATATCTTATTGGCACTTGAGATTTACATTCCAGTAGATGGATTGGTAGATGATGGTCAAGATTTACTTATGTTCAGAAGCAGCAGCCTCAACACCAGGAAACATTGTGTCCCCCGTTTCTTGTGACTCTGGACCCAAAGAAATGCAGCCATGGACTCTCATTTAAGCTCTGCTTCTTACACCTTTGTGGTTATTACAAAAGTGGGAAGGGGACATACCACCCCCCAACCCCCATTCCTATTGATGGTGCCTGGCCTCAGTTCATGGCCTGGTTCTTACTGAACAAAGATAAGGAGCCTGTTTTTCTGGTAAGGCACATGTTGGCATCTCTTTAACAGATGGGAATAAAATTTGACGTATATCCCAGAGATACTGTAGTTTCCAGCATTTTGAATCTTGAAATTTTTAAGTCTTATTTTTCACAATCTTTATTTGACTTCAGGTCTTAGGAAGCCCAAAAACACTTCCATGTTTGTTAATCATGTACATTACTTTTAAATGTGTTTTTTAATAGCAGCTCTCTCTGCTCCCTCTAATGGAACCGATCATTGGAGTGAACTTTGCGCACTTTCTTCCTTATGGCAGTGGCCAATTTAATAGTGGGACTCGACTTCTAGGAACTTTTGGCAGTGCCGCCCTTGAAGGGGTCTCAGACTACTATTCTCAGTTGATCTACAAGGTATGTTTCTTTGCCAGGGTGCCGCCTTGCTTCGCAGTGGAGAGCTTCCCCCCACTGGGGAGTGTGGCTTAGTTTTGCATCTAGTTTACATGAAGTCTCCCAAGTGTCACTGAAAGTTAGGCTCAGCTACAAGATTAAAAGTGTATCTGGTTAAGTGTTTTGTAATATGTATGCTTGAAATTTCCTAGAGATAATACAAATGGTGGATAATATCCGTTATATCTTCCCATAGTAAAGGAAACATGTTTTTCCTTGTAACCTTTGTTAACTCTTAAAATGAATCAAATTGACGGTACATAGTGGGAATAAAAGTATGGTTAGATTTTACTTTGGAAAATGAATTTTAAAAGTTTTAATATATTTCATCAAATAATTTAGGTGCTAATTGAAATTATGCACTAATTCTTAGGTTACCAAAATAGCATAAAGTCAATAAAGTTAATACTACTTTTAAAATATTTTTATGGTTGCATCATAAGATCACTTTACTTTGTATCTGACTTAAAACAATTATTTTGAGAAGTACGTGAGAGTGTGTGTTTTCCTGGTGGCTTTTCTTCTGTTGTTAAGATCACTGTTTCCATGCTCCCTTTGTTGTCCTCATGGCCTGTTCATCAGTTAGGACTCCTCAGTGTAAGCACCTCCCCTTGCACTGCACTGTTATGTGTGGCTATTACATGTGCCAGCATTCCTTTAGGACACCAAGACTTAAATGACAAGTTGGTGACAGATGTAAGGCTGAGAGAGAGAGAACTGCATTTCTTAGTATATTTGGTACCTTTATTTTTTTTTTCTTTTTACTTCTTTTAAAGATCTTGGACAGTCCAGGTTCTCATATCTGAGATGTAAATTGCAATTATAGGTTAAAGATGACAAACTCTTCATTTTTATAAAAGTAGGACATATTTTAATGAAACTTGAGTAAAGGAATATTTAACTACTTTTTGCAAATTATTCAATTTTAAAGCTGCTTTTCACTGATTGTTGTAAGCATGAAATTTAAGAAAAGTTACATAAAATAAAATTAAGTGTAACAAAAATTGGGTTCTTCATTTCAAAGCTGAATGTTCAAGCTGGGCCAAGTAGGCAAATGGATAACAACATCTCATTTTGATAACCTCTCTCCTCTCTCTGTGTGTGTGTGTGTGTGTGTGTGTGTGTGTGTGTGTGTGTGTGTGTGTGTATTCTTGTGCATTTGAAAGTGGCAATGCCTCTGAATTATGTTTCTTTATAGTCTTGCTTCCTTGTGCTAAAAATTCACAGAATTAGGTTTTAGCAAGGTCAATGCATATTTGCTCAGTAGCATATAATTTAAAATTTTTTGGTCTCCTGCAGCAGAATAATTTAAGTAATCCTCCAACACCCCCTGCCTCTCTTCCTCCTACACCACCTCCTATGGCTTGCCAGAAGATGGCAAATGGTTTTGCAACAACTGAAGAACTTGCTGGAAAAGCTGGCGTGTTGGTGAGCCATGAAGGTATGATAATAGCACCCAAAACTTACACACCTCTGAAGAGTCTTCCACTGAAAGCTATGTATATCAAAATGTCCACAGAACTGTACAGTTCCATCTGTGTATCAACTTTGCCCTACATACTTTGGTTCTATTTGTTTGTTTTTGCAGTTGCCAGAACTTTCGGACCGAAGCCATTTCAGCTGCCTTTCAGACCTCAGGATGACTTGCTGGCTCGAGCTATTGCTCAAGGCCCGAAGACAGTGGATGTTCCTGCCTCACTTCCAACACCACCTCATAATAATCATGAAGAATTAAGGTAGAAGCTGGTGTGTGTGTGTGTGTGTGTGTGTGTGTGTGTGTGTGTGTGTGTGTCTGTCTGTCTGTTGCTTGCATGTATGTTTGAATACCACATGTATACCTGGTGTCCACAGAGGCCAGAATAGGGCACTGGATTCCTGGAATTGGAATTCCAGGTTATTAGCCATGTTGTGCACACTGGAAATTAAACATGGATCCTCTGGAAGAACAGCCAGTACTTTTAACCAATGAAACATTTCTCGGCCTTAGAAGCTTTTAAAAAGTAGTTGCTTCCCCGGGTGGCGGTGGCTCACACCCTTAATCCTAGCACTCAGGAGGCAGAGCCAGGTGGATTTTTGTGAGTTTGAGTCCAGCTTGGTCTACAGAGCGAGATCCAGGACAGGCACCAAAACTACACAGAGATATTGTGTCTCGAAAAATGAAAATAAAAAAATAAATAAATAAAAAAGCCGGTAATGGTGGCACAGGCCTTTAATCCCAGCACTCAGGAGGCAAAGGCAGGTGGATCTCTGTGAGTTCCAGACCAGCCTGGTCTACAGAGTGAGCTCCAGGACAGGCTCCAAAGCTATACAGAGAAACCCTGTCAGGGGTAGGGGGTGGGGGTGGGGGTGGGGGGGGATTAGTTGCTTCTTCTAAAATATGTGCTTAGCATGATGTGTTTAGGAATAGTATATAAAAGCTTCTGAAGTATAAAGTACTCTTGAATATAAACTGTCCAAGGCATCATTACTGTTCAAGTGCAGTTAGTTTATGCATTTTTAAAGTCTTCATAACTTAAGCATTATACACCATGATAATCAAATAGACATTAAGGTTATGGGAAAACTTCCATGCAAAGTATTCAGAGTTTGCTTTTCTAAGCTGTTTGTGGGATTTGTTGGGTTTATTCATACTTGTAGACATCTAAAATGAGAGATCAACCATCATAGATACTGGAGTGCTAGCATGGAAAAAAATGTGTATATGCTTCAGGAAGCTCATCACCAGTTTATATTAGTTCTTTTGCCTCCAATAATCTTACTGGTAAAATCAGCTTCCCTTAGTAGATAATTTTCTACCCAACTAGTTAAGAGTCTGTGTGAACTTCTTTAGACTTTGATCTCTTTGTAGAAAATCTGATGAATCTCTGTGTTCTGAGATGTCCATTTAGTCTAAGTGTCTTACTTTATAGAAAAAAAATTGTCACTGGATAGAACACCAACAGGATAGATGTTTTCTGTAGCCACATGGAAGTGTCACTTGTTAGGATTTGGAATCCAGGTCTCCTTTCTCTTTTATCTCACAGCTAAGAATTCCCAATTGTACCAGTAGAGCAAGGCTCTTTCCAGGGAGTATGTATTTGGTGATCTAACACAGGTGTCTGTTTAATACCTGGATTTTATGAGTGCCTAGCAGCCTTTTTCACATCTTTTAAAGTATGAGGGGGAGAAATGGAAGGTAGACTATCCATGGCAATGTTCCAAACTCTTAGCTTGAGGCCTCACCATCTCCCTGCTAAACCAGAACCTTGATTGAGAAAGAAAGTCTGCTCCCCCACCCCCCTTCTTCTTTTAATTGTACTTATTATTTAAGAAAATTAAGTGCCTACAGCACCACAGTGACTCTGTTTTCTCTCATCTTGCCACTCTATACAGCAGCAGTATAGATGTATCTGTAGTCATGTGAGGTGTGACTGGAATACAAACTTGTATAGTTCAGCACAGTCTTGGCCTGTCTCTTAGTCTCAGTGACTTTTTTTTTTCTGGCAAAGTTGTCAGTTTCTCATGCTATGCTGTAATCTGAACATCTCCTTATAGCAGGAGTTAAACTTCAATCTAAAGCTTTGTCAAAGGAATAGCCATTTACACTGTTTTACAGGTTAACTTATGTACTATGTTTCTTAGCAGAGTAATAGCTGATCTAGTTGCTGTTATGTTATTGCTGTGGCTGAGAGTATCCGTCCTGCGGTACTTGTGGGGCTGGTGAGAAACCCCAGTGGAATTGCACATTGTAATGTGTGTGCTCCTCTTTCAGGATACAGGATCACTATGGTGACCGGGATACTCCTGACAGCTTTGTTCCCTCCTCTTCTCCGGAGAGTGTGGTTGGTGTAGAGGTGAACAGGTACCCAGATCTGACACTGGTGAAAGAAGAGCCTCCAGAACCGGTGCCATCCCCCATCATTCCAATTCTTCCCAGCATTTCTGGGAAAAGTAAGAGATTACCCTTACTAATTTAGTCAACCAAGTTACTATTGTAAATATTTCAACTTTGAAAGCTATGAATACTCTTTTTTCTCCACCCCTTTTAGGTTCAGAATCAAGAAGAAATGACATCAAAACTGAGCCAGGCACTTTATTTTTTACCTCACCTTTTGGTTCATCCCCAAATGGTCCCAGATCGGGTCTTATATCTGTAGCAATCACCCTGCATCCTACAGCTGCTGAGGTAAAAGATGACATTACTTCTTATGCTGTGGAGTATGTCCCGTTGTTAAAGCTCTGCCAGTGACTCACAGTGAAACAGAATTCAAGGTAGCAGAACAAAAGATACCCGTAGGTGGACAGTCACTTCAGACATCCAGGCTGTTCTTGAGTACTGTTAAGTATGAGGTTTATTTGAGCATAAGCCAAGGCAAAGAATAGGACTTGAGAGTTCATGTGCTCTTGTAAAAGGATGTGTACTTTAGAGAACTCTAGAAAGAAGCCTTTCCACAAATGTCCGTGTTATTAAAAAAAGCTCACTATTACAAAAACCATAGTTAATAATAGAGTCTATAAAAGCAATAGAAACTTTCTACAGACAGCTCATGTCGACAGCACTAATGATCTATAAAGGATTTGTTTTTAAAAACTCCCAAGTTTTATAAAGATGTTTTGTTGAAGATCAGACTTACAGTACAATGTATGATGTTTTAATTGTCTGCAGAACTGTTGTGGACTGTGTTGGACTTTTTGCCAGAGCTAGATAGAAGTGAGTTTTCCCATAAGTACCTTGAGGGTCTTCTCATTGTGTTGTGTCTTTTAGGCCTGTCAGATACCAAGGTAGCTAGAATAGTTTACTGTGTACAGATCCCAAATGCCAGTTGGAATCCTGAAGATTTCTGTTTACGAAGGCTTTGTTTGTATATTGGTATTAGTTTACGAAAATAAATTTAAATAAAAGTAGTTGGGGGTCTTTCATACTATATATATATATATATATATATATATATATATATATATATATATATATATATAAATATAAAATAAAGATAGCATTATCCTAAGTATTAGTTCTCCTCAGTGACTCACTTTTCTTCTAGGTGAGTAATACAGTGTTTAAATTTTGTTTTAGAACATTAGCAGTGTTGTGGCTGCGTTTTCCGACCTTCTTCACGTGCGAATTCCTAATAGCTATGAGGTTAGTAATGCTCCAGATGTTCCATCCATGGGTTTGGTCAGTAGCCACAGAGTAAACCCAGGTTTGGAGTATCGACAGCATTTGCTTCTTCGTGGGCCTCCACCAGGATCTGCAAATCCTCCCAGATTAGCAAGCTCTTACCGGCTGAAGCAGCCTAATGTACCATTTCCTCCAACAAGCAATGGTGAGCTAGTGAGCTTTTTGTTAACCCCAACTCCATTCTCGGTTAAAAAGTTAAGCCTACTCTTTTTGAAATTTTGATTTAATTTTTAACAAATAATAGGCAATGTATTGGTGTGTAATCTTTGATAAGTTAACCTTTTCTGGCTGTTGTTTTCTGTGGTGTGATGTGAATCTCTACGCTCTGGCCTGTCGCATCATGCTGGCATCCAGCCTGACTGTAACCCTGACTGCAGCTGAGGCCATAGATAGTGTATTGTTTGTTCTGCTTGGCTACTGTTGCTGTCTGTTCCCTCAATTTGCCTTTACACACCCTCTGCAGGGCATCCTTCTCCGCACAGGGATGCCTAGGTCCTCATATCTGAGAACTATCACATCTTCCTCAGGCCTGCCATGAAGTTGCCTTTCCTCTAGCTTACTGGCTTCTACGTGCTAGCCCGTTCCTCACCACCTCCTCATCCCCCAGATTCCTTGTAAGAATTTGGCTGCCCTAAACTTTTACTAGAATCTGGTTGCTTCTCGTTTCTCATCTTTGAACTCTTTTTAAAAGTTACCTATGTTAAAGTTTTTAACTCTTTGCGATCTTAGCTGCTGGCTACTTCTTTCTTACTTTTCTTTCCATTTTCTGCCTTGACCTACACCTCTCTATTTCAGGAGATGCACTCTGTGTATGTAGACCTGCTCTTCTGATCCTTCAGTCCTTATTCAAAATATAACTTGGCTTTCATTTCTTTCTGAGGCTGTAAATCACAAAAGTCATTTGTACCCATTGCTCTTTATCTCCCACAGAACTTTGAGTACCCCATTACCTGTAAAGAAGTGGGTCTGGTCTCTGTTGACACTGTACACATTTGAGGATCTTAGTGTTTTGCTTTTGTTTGATTCTTTCATGCTAGCTTCTTCTTCCAGTTATTTGGGAGTGGGTATTTTCCTTTATTTCTACCTCAGTGTCAGATATTAGATGCCTTGTCACCATAGCTTAGAAGATTTTTGTTAAAACATAATATAAAGTAAGTCAATAATCCATGTTGTAATTGCTTGTTACAGTTTAATTTTACACTGTGTGTTACCTGTATCTTTGGTCAGTGTTCATTGCTAACAAAAGTCCATTGCCTGTAGGTCTTTCTGGCTATAAAGATTCCAGTCATGGTATAGCAGAAAGTGCCTCACTCCGACCACAGTGGTGCTGTCACTGCAAAGTGGTTATTCTTGGAAGTGGTGTGCGGAAGTCATTCAAAGATCTGACCTTTGTGAACAAGGTACTTTATTATTCTTCTAGTGACCCACCCTAACTCCATGTTCTTGGCAATGACTCCTGCATCAGGACAAAGTGCTTCATGGGACATGATATTCAAGCACATATTAGGTGTGCTCAGCTTCAAACCAAATAGCTACAGCAGACTGTTAAATTGTTCATGATAAGGAGAACATTTTTAAACTACAGTGAGATATGGACAGTGTAGTTTCTGCTTTGTTTTTTTTTTGTTTTTGTTTTTGTTTGTTTATGTTTTTAAGACATTGTCTCTCTCTATAGCCCTGACTCTCCTAAACAAGGCTGGTCTTTAAGTCACAGAGTTCTACCTCCCTTTGCCTTCCAAGTCCTAGGATTAAAGGCGTGTACCACCAGGCCCAGCTCTGCATTATTGTTTATGTGGAAAATTACCAGACGGTGAATATTGGGACAGTGCCATCACAATTGGAAGATGGAGAACAGTCAATTTTGAATATCATCTGAGAATTAGCAGTCCCTGTGGTACTGATTTCGTTAGCTTGTGTCTTACTGAGGTCTCACATATTTCCCTTTGCTTTTCAGGGTTCCCGAGAGAACACCAAAAGGATGGAAAAGGATATTGTCTTTTGTAGTAATAACTGCTTTATTCTTTATTCATCAACTGCACAAGCAAAAAACCCAGAAAACAAGGTAAAGTGAGGAAAGTATGTAATGAGGGATTTCTGCCTTATGAGTTACATGTCTCTCCCTCAGAGAGCTGCTATAGGGAAATCCTAATCAGATACTGACTGAGTTGACAGACAAGCCGGAAATAGCCTTCAGCTATATTTTTCCCTGTTAAATAACCTATTTGACAAAAAGTGGAAAGGTGCAAATTCCACCCTAACATTCATTTATTTAGAGGAATTGAGGGTTGAATTTAGGGCCCAATTCATGCTCGCTTACTACTTTACCACTATTTCCTGCTCCTCTTTTAATTGTTATTGTTGAAGTGGGTCTCACTGAGCTGTCTTGTACTCATAATCCTCCTGCCTGGGCCTGGTGCCTACCTGGGACCCTTGCTTGTCTACCATCTATCTTGTTTTTTGTTTTAAGCAAGAGTTTTGTTGTGTAGCTCAAGGTGGCCTCCAACTCACAGTTACCCTTCTGTCTCAGACTTCTGAGTGCAGGGATTACAAGTGTATGCCACCATACACAGATTAATTATATTTTCTTTAAAAAAAATGTTTTTGTATTTCTTAGACTTAATTTTATTTACATGTATAAATGTGTAGTGTGAATGTATATGTATGTTATGTGTGTGGTGCCTCTGGACGCCAGAA
This sequence comes from Peromyscus eremicus, assembly GCF_949786415.1. Classification (NCBI taxonomy): domain Eukaryota; kingdom Metazoa; phylum Chordata; class Mammalia; order Rodentia; family Cricetidae; genus Peromyscus; species Peromyscus eremicus. Next base: position 60,253,721 of record NC_081418.1, on the reverse strand, counting down.
GAGGACATTGGACCCCTTGGAGCTGAAGTAACAACCAGTCATAAGCTACCACAGGGGTGCTGGGAACTGAACTCTGGTCCTTTAGAAGAGCAGCCAGTGCTCTTAACTGCTGAGCTATCTCTCTCCCAGCCCCTAGCCCAACTACATTTTAAGAGTGTAGAATTAAATAGATTACTGGTACAAGAATGTTGCATTATACTAATTATAAACTTCTTACTAATTATTTTTATTTTATTGGTCAGTAGGAAAGGTTTCTAAAAAAGAAAATTCTGTCTATTCCTGCATTGTAAGGGAAATCATTTTGTGCATGTCTAGCTGCTCTGTATATCTAACAATGTAATTGTTCAAATGATACATTTTTTTTTTTTTTTTTGGTTTTTCGAGACAGGGTTTCTCTGTGTAGCTTTGTGCCCAAATGATACATTTTTAATGATGTATTTTGAAGGAAAATTTTCCTGTAAAGTAATACCACCAGTCAAGAAATTATTCAAGATAATTTCATTAATATGACTCTCACAAAAGAGTATTCAAGAAACACTACTTTTTAACATGTATTCGTTCCTCCCTAGTACAATATAATCCCAGCTGACAAATAAATTTAGGCTTTTAACTAAAATTTATTCCTAGAGAGTAGGAGTGGGTTTTTATCATGTAGTTTCTTAAGATGATACATGGGGTGGATTTAATATGAGGCACCTCTTAGGATTGGGATGTGAGAAGAAGAAAGCATATGGCTTTATTGTTTTGATTCTGATGGCCTATCCCATACCTGAAAGGTGCTGGCACTTTTCTCCTGGCCCAACTCCTTGAGCAGCTGGTCTTAGCTGAGGGGCTCAGAGAATCCATGAGATTTGCTCACTGACAGGGTTCTCCTTTTCTTTCTGTTCTTCCATGCTAGTTGATTAAGCCCAAGATTAACAGACAAAACAATTAATGAGTAGAGATGAATCCTTTTTACGTGATGCTACCATGTTCTTAAAAACATTGATCTGTTGTACAAATTGAATTAGACCTTCTAAAATCATTTTTTTTTTTTGTTACAGTTAGGAAGGGGGATATCCCAAGAAAGTTCAAGAGCAGAGCATTCTCCAGATTGTGACTTTATAGGAGAGGGACAGGGAACCCCTCACCCTTCCCATTCTTCAGTTTCTGTTACTCCTGAATAACCATCCTCACGTCTACTTGCTGTACCTAAAAAATTACTCACCTATGCCTTAAGTCATATTCCATTAAACTTCTCACTAGAAGTTCTTTAAGGACATGTGAATCCCTCCTTTTTCTCATGTTTTTTTTTTTTTTTTTTTTTTTTTTTCTGCCCAGGAATCCCTTCCTCCACTGCCACAGTCCCCTATGAAGGAGCCTTCCAAAGCATTTCACCAGTACAGCAACAACATCTCCACTTTGGATGTACACTGTCTCCCTCAGTTCCAGGAAAAAGTTTCCCCTCCTCCGTCACCTCCTATAACCTTCCCTCCAGCCTTTGAAGCAGCCAAAGTAGAGTCCAAGCCTGATGAGCTCAAGGTGACAGTCAAGTTAAAGCCTCGCCTGAGGACTGTTCATGGTGGGCTTGAAGACTGTAGACCACTCAATAAAAAGTGGAGAGGAATGAAGTGGAAGAAGTGGAGTATTCATATTGTCATTCCCAAGGGGACCTTTAAACCACCTTGTGAGGATGAAATCGATGAGTTTCTAAGGAAATTGGGCACTTCTCTTAAACCTGACCCTGTGCCCAAAGACTATCGAAAGTGTTGCTTTTGTCACGAAGAAGGTGATGGGCTAACAGATGGACCAGCAAGGCTGCTCAACCTTGACTTGGACCTGTGGGTCCACTTGAATTGTGCTCTGTGGTCCACAGAGGTCTATGAGACACAGGCTGGTGCCTTAATAAATGTTGAGCTAGCACTGAGGAGAGGGCTACAAATGAAATGTGTCTTCTGTCATAAGACAGGCGCCACCAGTGGATGTCACAGATTTCGATGCACCAACATTTATCATTTTACTTGCGCCATTAAAGCACAATGCATGTTTTTTAAGGACAAAACAATGCTTTGCCCCATGCACAAACCAAAGGGAATCCATGAGCAAGAGTTAAGTTACTTTGCAGTCTTCAGGAGGGTCTATGTGCAACGCGATGAGGTGCGGCAGATTGCTAGCATCGTTCAGCGGGGAGAACGGGACCATACCTTTCGTGTTGGAAGCCTCATCTTCCACACCATTGGTCAGCTGCTTCCACAACAGATGCAAGCATTCCACTCTCCTAAAGCCCTCTTTCCAGTGGGCTATGAAGCCAGCCGGCTATATTGGAGCACGCGCTATGCCAACCGGCGCTGCCGCTACCTGTGCTCCATTGAGGAGAAAGATGGGCGGCCAGTGTTTGTCATCAGGATTGTAGAGCAAGGCCATGAGGACCTGGTCTTAAGTGATTCATCACCTAAAGGTGAGATCTACTTGTGTGCTATTGTCAGGCCATGGGTGTTTTATGTCAAGTGTTTGTTTTTTCCATGATCATTTCATTAGGATTTTTTTGTCAATGCAAATTTTAGCCTCTTTGTGTTACCACACCTTGTTATTCCCTCTGCAGTTTATACAGGTTTGAACAGAAGAGTTGATGAGGTCTGTCTGTCATTTACCTTGGAGCCCCTCTCAGGGTCAATTATGAGAAAGCAGGGACCATATCTAAAACATGGTTAGGATATTGTCCTATCTCAGCTTCAGATTTAGAACTGGGAATTAGAAACTTCATTTTGTATTCCTGAGCATGCCTGTCTTTTCATTTTTATTGATGTTGAAAGTACTAAAGAGCTGCTTTTTTGTTTGTTTGTTTTTTGTTTTGTTTTGTTTTGTTTTTCGAGACAGGGTTTCTCTGTGTAGCTTTGCACCTTTCCTGGAACTCACTCTGTAGTCCAGGCTGACCTTGAACTCACAGAGATTAAAGGTGTGCGTCCCTACCCCCACCCCCACCCCACCCCAGCAAGAGCTGCTTTTAAAATGTTTTCATAGTTTTAAAAACATGGCACAGTTTTGTGTGTTAATTCTCATCTGAGGGAATGCCTATTTGTAGCCATTACTAATTGAATTAGTCACTTTTAATAACCAAGTGTTTTCTTTGTTACATATCCAGTTGAATTCACTAACTTCTTTCATGTTTACTGTTTGACATCCATAAGGTGGCATAATTTTCATCCAGATTTTATTGAGTCTTAAAAATAAGTTGCTGCGGGACAGGCAGTGGTGGTGCACACCTTTAATCCCAGCACTTGGGAGGCAGAGCCAGGCGGATCTCTGTGAGTTCAAGGCCAGCCTGGTCTACAGAGCAAGATCCAGGACAGGCACCAAAACTACACGGAGAAACCCTGTCTCGAAATACCAAAAATAAATAAATAAATAAATAAATAAATAAATAAAATACAGAACAAAAAATAAGTTGCTACCTTTTAACAAACATGTTTGTTACATTGCTGCCCAATAGGTTTTATTTGAAAACTAGTAGGTCTTTATGAATGACTCTTCATCCTCTCTTAATTTTGTACGGTGTCCAGTTTTTCTCTTTGTTAGCTAAAAGGAAATTCAACATAAAATTATTTTCTTGTTCATATGTAGATGTTTGGGATAAAATTTTGGAGCCTGTGGCATGTGTGAGGAAGAACTCTGAAATGCTGCAGCTTTTCCCTGCGTACCTGAGAGGAGAGGACTTGTTTGGCTTGACTGTCTCCGCAGTGGCACGGATAGCAGAATCTGTAAGTGTTCTGGTCTCAGCCTGATCCAGCATGCTCACTCTGCTACCCACGGAAACATTCCTACTTTCTAAGACTGGTCCATTCTTACGGGGAAATGAGTGTGAGTGGTTAATTGGAGAGCTTAGTTCTCTCAGAGGAGCAGTTAGTGTCATCATGTCCTGTTTATCCACATGGTTGAGGAGGTACCCTTGGCCTGATGAAGTTCTGGTGTTTTGCAGAATGTTTTCCTCCTTTTCTTAAGTTTTCTTGACATTCTCTTGCTCTGGTCCAAGAGGCAGGCGGTCCCAGAGGGCAGTAGGTTGTAGCAGCAGTGACTACTGTCTTCTCTGAAAGTAGGTATGTTTGGCAGTGACTCTGTGTAACACTTGAGAAATGTATTTCACTAGAACTGTGTTCTAGAGCCAAGCCTGGTGGTGAAGGCCTGTCATGGCAGGTACTTAGGATGCTGAAATAGACATATGAGTTGAAGATCAGTCTGGGTAACCTAGTGAGACCCTATCTCAGAGTTTTAGAAAAAGTAAAAGAAGGTTGAGGTTCTAACTCACTGGCACTGTGCTGGCTCCAGATGCCTGAGGGCTTCCGTCGGACTCTCGGAACTGGAAGGTAAGTAAATTAATAAATAGCATTGCAGAAGAGAAGACCAAGCTGGTGAGACGGCTCAGCAAGTAAAGGCGCTGCTACTGAGTCTGACAACCCTGAATTCAACCCCCAAGACTTCCATGGTGGAAGGACAGAACCAACTCCCACAATTTGTCCTCTGACCTCCAAAGGCTCATCATGGCACTCGTGTACACACATACATATGCGCGCACACACATGCACTCTCTCTGTCTCTCTCTTTCTCTCTCTCTGTCTCTCTCTCTCTCTCTGTCTCTCTCTCTCTCTCTCTCTCTCTCTCTCTCTCTCTCTCTCTCTCTCTCCATAAATATAGGAATAAATAGAATAAATTCTTTTTTAAAAAAAAGGGAGCGGGGAGTAAAGAAGACCTCTGGATGTATCAGTTACTTTTCTAGTAAACCTGAATTTACCACCAACACTGCTAGAACAGTGAGAGTGACGCCTCATGATCACATGTGACAGAAGTGAGGGGTGACCCAGAAACTAAATCACATAGGTACCTCCAACTACTTTTTAAAGAGTTTTAAACATCTAGATAAATACGTTCACTAGGTTGTGACCACTGCTTCCTGTTTGTAAACTGAAACCTCAGATCCTAATTCACATTCAGGAGGGCTTTGGTTGGTGTATTGGTTCTGGGGATTAATCTTCTCAAGGAAAAGTGGCCTGGGCTTACCAAGTTTTGCTTTGGAATTGGATTTACACATTATTCAAATAGTTATGGAGTGCAGGCTCATTATATTAAATAGGTCACATGTAGCATGAATCTTAAAGAGTCTTATTAATAAAATCAAACCTGAGCCAGGTATTGGGGTGAACTGGAAGATCAGAGAGCCAGAACAAGCCACAGCTACCTCACCTCGCCGGATCCTCACCTGATCCTGTTTCCTCAGGCTGGAAGCCTCTGAGTCCTCATGCAGAATGCATCTCAGCTGAACTGCTGCTCAAAAGCCTAAAAGCTTAACCAGGCCAAATGCTTAACCAGGCCAAATGCTTCTAGTTTCTGGTCCTCACGCCTTATATATCTTTCTGCTTTCTACCACCACTCCCTGGGATTAAAGGCTCACTCCCTGGGATTAAAGGCGTGAGTCACCATGCCTGGCTGTATCCTTGAACACACGGATTTCTGCCTCTGGAATGCTAGGATTAAAGGCATGTGCTACCACTGCCTATCCTAAGTATCTAGTGCCTTTTCTGTTCTCTGACCCCAGATAAGTTTATTAGGGTGCACAATATTTTGGGGAACACAATACCACCACAGTCACAGATGGGGAAGAAAGTATTTCTAGATTGTTTTCACCCTGGGCCATCTTTTGGCCCGCTGTAGGTGATATCCTTGGCCAGATTAGCAGATGAGTTACCTTTTCTGTATTTTCCTCCTTCTTTTTTTTTTTAAAGCTACCTGGGGTTGAAGCATGTGAAAACTACACCTTCCGATATGGCCGAAATCCTCTCATGGAGCTACCCCTTGCTGTTAACCCCACAGGTTGTGCTCGTTCTGAACCCAAAATGAGCGCCCATGTCAAGAGGTTTGTGTTAAGGTATCTTGTTTCATCTTCACATAGTACAGCCCAGGGTTTCTAGGCACCTTAGTGGGTTTTGTGCTTTATTTGTCTGCTGCTTATAAACCCTGCTGTCTCTGGCTGTGTATAACTTCAGAAGATGCACTGTGTCTCTGCTAGGCAGCTTTCTGTGTGTTTCTGTCAGTAAGACTTTTAATGGCTTGGCTTTTACACTATTCAGAGGTGTCTTCAGTTGTCCTTTTATTTTCCTGTTGGCACATCATCATCTGTAGGCCTCACACCTTGAATAGCACCAGCACCTCCAAGTCCTTTCAGAGCACAGTCACTGGCGAGCTGAATGCACCCTACAGTAAACAGTTCGTCCACTCCAAGTCATCCCAGTACCGGAGAATGAAGACTGAATGGAAATCTAATGTGTATCTGGCCCGGTCTCGGATCCAGGTGAGGAATGTGTGACTTTGTTTTTGTTTTTGTGCTTCTGTGATTTAAACCCAGAGCCTTACGTGTACTAAGCAAGCACTCTACCACCAAGCTCATCCCAGCCCTGGAATCTTGCTTTAAGAGTTGTGTTCCACCTTGTCAGTGTGCAGCATGAGGACTGTAGTTTGTAATCTTAGAACTTGGTGCTGGACCTCCAGCAGAAAGCATTCCTCAGGAATTCACATCTTTATATCTTGTTAAAGACTGTGGGGAAACAGGATTTTGCACACACTGCATTTTGAACAGCTCAGTAGAGCTGTTTACAAGCACGTGTGAAAAGGAAAAATAAATGCCAGCACTTGGAAGGTAGAGCCAGGAAGATCATGAGTTCCAAGACAAACAAACAAAAAACTTGATAAATACTTGCATGTAACACTGCAGCTTTGGAAGTTACATCTCTTGAGCACTGCATTTTCATGAAATCATTGCACATTTCTGGTAGACAGTGGAGTATCTAAATGTAAACATTTAAAATTAAACCTATAGTCCTCACCTCCTGAGTTAGGATCTTAATACTGACATGTCTAATCAACATCCCTCCTGTCCTAGAATGAAATTATAAAGCTCCTACTTGGTAAACTTCTGCAGTACCCAAGCTCCTTATGTTGTTGAATAGATCTATCCGTGCCCATGTCCATTTCTGTCCTCAGATCCTTATGTTGTTGAATAGATCTATCAGTGCCCACGTCCATCTCTGTCCTCAGATCCTTATGTTGTTGAATAGATCTATCAGTGCCCACGTCCATCTGTGTCCTCAGGTCCTTATGTTGTTGAATAGATCTATCAGTGCCCACGTCCATCTCTGTCCTCAGATCCTTATGTTGTTGAATAGATCTATCAGTGCCCACGTCCATCTCTGTCCTCAGGTCCTTATGTTGTTGAATAGATCTATCAGTGCCCACGTCCATCTCTGTCCTCAGGTCCTTATGTTGTTGAATAGATCTATCAGTGCCCAAGTCCATCTCTGTCCTCAGATCCATCCTGCCATAAGATCCTGTTAATTCACCTCACCCTCCTCCAAGTTCCAGCCTCTTCCTGGAAGTCAGTGTTTGTGTACAGTAGAGATTCTTACGAGTTTAGTGCAGGCTCTTTCCTCCTTACTGGTAGTTTCTAGAATCTTCTTGTTTTTAGACATTTTGCAAACATGCCTAGCGTAAGGCGCTCTTTATCACTTTCTTCTCCTGGTGAATAATTCTTTCAGCCTGAGCATCCTTCTTTGTTCCTGTCCTCGGCTTTCTCTCCGTTTGTACCCAGAGACCACTGTTGGTCTCCAAGTGTAGCCCTTGAGACCCTGAGCATCAGCCAGGAGTTCTGAAACTGACAGACTAGGGGCCTGCCCACCCCAGAGACCAGGTCTGGAGGGGCTCAGCCAATCTCATGACTTAGCTGAGCATCTGCCTTCTTCAGGGGTTTTTTTTTTTTTTTTTTCCCTACTTCTGATTTGGGGTCCCTTGTTTTGCTCTTCTGACATGTCTGCTACTTTATTGACCGATCTTTCTTATAAATGTTTAACAACCAGCTAGGAGCTCTTTTCACTGTCATCATTTTGTTTGAAGTCTTGTTTCATGTTCTTTTCTCTCTGCTGTGACCCTCTTTGAGATTATGTGGACATGTAGTGTCCTGTCTCTGCGGGTTTCAGTTGCTTTTCTCCTCATTTGCATTTTAGATAGCGATTGTTCATTCTGTGCCTGTTCCCATTCTTGAGGAATGTCTTTGGCAGGATCTTGACTGTGTCTTCAAGTCATAATTAATCTGAATCATTTTTTAAATTTTATTTCTTACTGTGGACATGTATGAGGTTGTATATGCCATGGTGTACATGTATAGGTCAGAGGACAATTCTGGGAGTCGGTTCTCTCCTTTCGCCTTTACTTGAGCTTTAGTGATTGAACTTAGTGTGTCAGGCTTTGGCAATAAGCACTTTCATCCACTGAGCCATCTTCGTTGACACAACCTGAATCATTTTTGAGAGTTCTGGCTTTCTGTCATTTTTTTTTTTTTCTCTTAGCATTCCTCTCTTTGCTCACTTCTTTGGTGACAATGGTGATGGGTAGTAGATGTCTTAAGTGTTTCTGTGCTTATATCTTAGGAACACATACATATATACATTTGTAAAGACACAATCATATTGTCTAGACTCGATTTTTCCCCACTGACACACAGAGGTCTCTACATTAACTGAGGTCTCCCAGTGTATTCTCATTAAATTGTGTGATGCTTCATGATGATGAATTGAGATTACACCATTGTGCTGCTATTGACCGTGTCACAACAAATGCTATGCCATCAGTATCTTAGTATTGATAGTTTAAGTCATCTGGAGTATATATAAGCCAAAAAGTAAGGCTTCTATGCAAAACTATATTTGCTTTTTATTTTAGTAATATATTTTCCAAAAAGGCCAGAATTACTGGTATCTTTCTACAGTCTGTGACTATTCTGGTTTTCTTTTATGTAGTGTATTCTCACCTTTTTATATTTTTGTCAGGTTAGTAGGTGTAGACTGACACTGAGATCTTTTTAAAAAATGTATTCTTATTTATGTGTCTGTGTGTGGGTATGTGGACCATGTGAGTGTATGTGTTCACTGAGGCCAGAAGAGAGCATTGGGTCCCCATGAGCTGGAGTTAAAGGCTGTTGTGAGTGCTGGGAGTTGACTGAACTCAGTTCCTCTGGAATAGGAAGAAATGTTCTTCACCACAGAGCTACCTCTCCAGCCTCTGACACTGAGTCTTAAATACAGCTCCTGACTGACTGGCCTTGGGACCTGCCTTTTTGAGAATTCCATGTTTCATCACCTTTGTCCCTTTCAGTTTGTACCACCTTGCAGTGTTAGATGTTTCCCCATATTAAATATCTTATACCCACTAGAAACTCTAGTATCTTTTTTCTTACAAAGGTTTTTTTGTTTTATATACAGACACCGTACAAGTTTATATCTTTTCTGTACACGCACCATAGGTTGTATTCTCCTAGTTTATCATTACAAAAAAAAAAAAAACTCAATTTTTTTTAACTTCTTTTCATTGTATAGCCTCTTATTGTAATGCCATTTAGTATACAACCTGCTGTGCTAAACTTGATCTTGCAACCACTACTACTACTTTACCTTAGGTTCTCAGAACAGGAATCAGTTTGGACTGTTTGATTATGCTGATCCCAACAATATTGATCTGCACCCACATTCTTTCTATATTCTGGTTCACATCGGAGTCACACCTGGAACCATTTATACTGCATAAGTGGGTTTCTTTTTTAAAGACAAGTCTGTGACATGTAGATATCTATTGACTTGCCAACTCCTTCCTGTGTGCTCCATTGAGGAGCCTGGCAGATGCCATGAGCAGGACTTGATCTCCACAATTTCTCTTCTTTTTTTCCCATAGTTTCTTCCCTGGTCAGAATCAAAAGCAGGAACCGAAATTGGGGAGAAAATGCAGATTATCTATGAATACATATTTTTTAAGTGTAATATTTTCCCACAGCTTTCTTTGCTACCACTTCTACAACAGTGCACTACAAGATTTACCAGGCACTGGCCTAGACGGTAGGAACTGCCAAATAAGGCTCCAGTGTGTTAGGCAGTTCAGATTTTCTGTCATCCCAGCCACTCGGAGGCAGGAGGACCTGAAGTTCAAGGACTACCTGGACAACTTAGTGAGATCCTTTTTCAAAACACTTATAAAGAGCTAGAAATGTATTTCACTGCCTTTCTAGCACCCATGAAGCCCCAGGTTCAAACCCTAATAGTGAGGTTAGGGGGCAGTATCCTGTACATTTCTCTATCTTGCATGGTAATTAGAGCAAAGTAATGTTTTCTGTTTTACCTTATTCCATTATTTCTAGGAAACTGAGAGTCAAATATAAACTACTTTGTAATATTCATAATCCTTTATAGTTTTCCTGCTTCCTGTTCTATTGAATGTAATTATTCTATGGAGTTTCTTTGGGCTAACTTCATACAGAAGGCACTAGTTTACCTGGTGGATGGTAACTTAGCAAGCCTAGTGGAAAATGCAGCCAGCCAGTCCACAGTAGCATTTACAGATGTGTCTTCATCCCCTCGGTGTTGCTGGTGTAGGATGTTGCGAGTGGGCAGCTTGTCAACTATCGTTTACTTGGCTCACTGTACTGGTGGTGGGGATGACCAGTGCTGAGGGGCCACATCCAGTGAGGTCCTTTCTGCTGTGTCTTTCCAGAGTGGAAGGCAGAACAGAGAGGCTTCCTAAGTTACCCTTCTGTGGGAGCTTGATCATTCAAAGATAGTTAGCCTGCTATCCATGCCTGACGACAGTTTTTTAAAAAAGACACAAGAACAATGTAATGATGTAAAGTTGAAAGGAGTAGGATTGTCAGGTTTTGTTTTGTTTTTCAAGACAGGGTTTCTCTGTGTAGCAGTTCTGGCTGTCCTGGAGCTCGCTCTGTAGACCAGGCTGGCCTCGAACTCACCAAGATCTGCCTGCCTCTGCCTCCCAAGTGCTGGGATTAAAGGCGTGCACCACCACTGCCTGGCTGATTGTCAGATTTTTAAATTTCAGAGAACAATACAGTCAGTGGCCCTCACTTGAATGTAGGTGAAATCTTAAATATGGCTTTGGATAAGACTCCAAGTGCAGTACATTTTTAGGAAGAGAATAAAGGTCTGTTGAATCTATTGGAATGTGTATAATCCTTTTTTCCTTCCATTTAGGGACTGGGCCTGTATGCTGCTAGAGACATTGAAAAACACACCATGGTCATTGAGTACATTGGAACAATTATTCGAAATGAAGTTGCAAACAGGAAAGAGAAGCTTTATGAGTCCCAGGTACTGTATAAACTGACCACAGACAGACATTTGAAGAGCACTGCCATGTGTGTTCAGTTGTGAACAGAAGCCATAGCTGCAGACTCTTACATAGCTCTCGTCTCTTCCCTTCACCATCATCTTTTGTAGTTGGGGTTACTTGCCCATATGTAACTGTAGATTAATACCCCCAGCTTTACAAACACTCCATCTGATGTTCACACTGACCCATCATAAATGCATCAGCTGTGTTTGGTGGGGTCCACAGGAATGTGACCAGGGTGCTTTCAGCACAGACTATGAGTGCGAAGTGAAGATGCTTCAGATCACACTGATGACTGCCTGCCTTCTCTTTAGAACCGAGGCGTGTACATGTTCCGCATGGACAATGACCACGTGATCGATGCAACACTCACAGGAGGGCCTGCAAGGTGAGGCAGGAGGACCATTGGTCCAGAGGGCTTTCTTGGGTAGGACTGTCCCCACTGGGGCTGTGCAGTGGATTGAGTGGAGGTCTTCAACACTTGCTTTGTTAACACATCAATAGAAATGTCATTAGTTTCCTTTAGAGGGGAAAGCTCCTTCCTCATTGTTAATCATGTTCAGTTTTCTGATTTGTCCTGCAGGTATATTAACCATTCATGTGCCCCTAACTGTGTGGCTGAAGTAGTGACCTTTGAGAGAGGACACAAGATTATTATCAGCTCCAACAGGAGAATCCAGAAAGGAGAAGAGGTAAGGAGTGGTGGAGAGGGAATCTACCTATTGTCTGTTCCAGGATGTAGCAGTTCATGGCTCTGGGGTTCCTATCACATTATTCTTAGAAATATGCCCCTTACCCTGAGTTTTGCCATCTGTTCATCTCACTTTAAGCATTCAAATGCCAGCTTCTTCCATGTGAGTTCTTAAACCCACCACATAGCACCACATGTCTTAGGATCCTCCTTTGTCCCCTAATCTGAACAGTCTGACATGCCCCTCTCAAGATGATGCCTGCCACTAATTTGACATCTAAGACATGGAATTGCCACCTCAGGCAGTTGCATGGATTTGATAATGCACATGATGTATTATTGGAAGGGCTGTATGCACAAGTTTAGGGAACCACATGTTCCTGACTGTTCATGTGCACACTTAGAAAATTTCACATCATATATGTAATGTGAGTGTTTTGTGTTTTCTTTCTTTAAAATGTTTCATGTAAGACTTGACGTTTGTTTCTAGTATCTCAGAGGTGACTTTGGGCTAGCTTTCCATCTAAGATTATTGTTAGTATTAATTGCCTCGTTTACATTTCCCAACTCTGGCTTTCACGCATGGCATCAGCACCTTGAATCTAGTGCCCTAAGTCTGGAATTGGTGTTCATGGCAAAGCTCTTGAAAAGACTGCAGTGTTGGGAAACCTAGATGTGTTCACTGTGATGAAGCCCCAGTCTTCTGTGGGCAGAGCATAAGATCACACCTATTTACTTGGTCCTTTTAGAATGTGCTTTTTAAATTAACATGCTAGGTTAAGGCTCACTGTTCAGTTCACAGTAACAAGTGTGTAAGAACATCCTGGTGCCAGGACCCAGGACGCACCGCTCTAGGACAGGCCTTGCAGAACCCAGCCTAGTGACTCTCCTCTTTGTGTCATCTTGTACACACCCTCTAGCTTTGCCAAGCCTGTTTTCCGTAAAATGGAGATATATCGTCTCCTTCCATGGGGGGAAGAACTCAGAAAACACCTAAGAAAAGGGATAGCTTCTTTTCTCAGGACAGCTGCTCTGCAGGTGCAATTTTCTTCCTTCCTATCTTGTCTTCCAGATAATGTCTGATGTCTGAGTTAGGAAAGACCCAAGAGATTTACTGTGCCTTGCCCCTCACTTGGCTTTATGGCTTTATGGGATGGAGGAGGCAAGGGTATAAAGCTTATTTGGTGGGAGTCATACTGCTTCCCACCCAGTTGGTTGGCCTGGAATTTGAGTAAGAATTCTATAGACTTTGAATGTTGATCCAAAACAGCTCTTTCTCTGAGGGGAACACTAGCTTATCCTGAGCCAAATACAAGTGCCCATGGTTGGAAAACAGATTCAGGATACCCTGAACTCCATCGTGTTCCACTGTGGAAAAGATGGCATTGACTTTGTCATCGCAGAACAAAAGAAAATACTCAATCAGTGCATTAATTGGTGAGACATGAGGTGTTGGTAGGTTTTAGATGCTATCTGAAGATAGGTTTGGGATGGTGGAAGTTAACATTCACATTCTAAACTGTTATGTCATAGTCACAAAGATGTTAGACCAGGTACAGATGTTGGTAGTAAAGGCAATGAAGGGGATTGGACATAGCCCCAGATCATTTTTATGGTAGCTCTGCAATGTTCCTTCTCTCCATAGTGGCAAATTCTAGTCAGCTAGTAAGTCTGTAGGACCTTCAAGTAGAGGTGGCTTCTTCAGAGGCTTCCATCCACATGAGGAAAAGGGGAAAGCCATGATGTTGACAAGGACAAGTTCATCTCTATCCAAAGTAGGAGAGCCTTCTATGGTTTGAGGGAGTATTGGTCCTCCTCTTGTCCAAAGTGGTGGAGAGAACACTATGAGAAGACATAGAAACTCAGCATATCCCACAAATCTACTTCCTGTTGATGTATGGCACTTCTAGCTCAACTTCCTTTGTGGTACCCCACCCCACCCTCCTGCAAGGTTCCATGGGACCTCAACAAACTCAGTCTTGCTTTGGCTTATGTTTGTTTTGCTTGCTGGTTTTGAAATATGAGGGAGATGGAAGTGGGCACTACCTTGTCTCACACAGTGTCTTTGCCATGGGCAGCTCTGCTATGATTATAAGTTTGACTTTGAAGATGACCAGCACAAGATTCCATGTCACTGTGGAGCGGTGAATTGCCGGAAATGGATGAACTGAATGCATTCCTTGCTATCTCAGCGGGCGGCTCGTCCCTAGGAAGAGGCGACTCAACACTTCATTGGATTTTACAGACAGAAAGATATTTTTGTTTTTTGACGTTTTGAAAAACAGCTTCTGGAAGCTCTGTTTCCTCGGCCTTTGTCTGAAGGAAGCACAGCACGGAGGAAGCCAGCCAAGGCTGCCTTGCTGTGCACTGAGGTCAGCAGAGTCACAGAATGGTCCAGCACTTTTTTTTTCTTTTTCTTTTCTTTCCCTCCTTTTGTTTCCTTGTGGGTGGGTTTTGTTTTGTTTTGTTTTGTTAGTCTCACTAAGGAGAAACTTTTACTGGGGCAAAGAGCCGGCGGCTGCCCTGCCCCAGGGTGGGGGCCTTCCTATGAATGTAAGACTGAAATCACCAGCGAAGGGGGCTGTCCAGAGTGCTGGCCACGCCTTACTGACAGGGGCAGGCCCTGAGTTTAACTAAGTGGACACCACTGATCAAGGAATGTACTGAGATGACTTCCTTAGGGATAGAGCTAAGGGATAATAACTTGCACTAAATACATTTGAATACTTGATTCCATGAGTCAGTTTATTGTAGTTTTTGATTTCTGTAAAATAAGAGAAACTTTTTGTATTTATTATTGAATAAGTGAATGAAGCTATTTTTAAATAAAAGTTAGAAGAAAGCCAAGCTGCTGCTGTTACCTGCAGAACTAACAAACCCTGTTACTTTGTACAAATATGTAAATATTTTGAGAAAAACAGTATAAAAATAGTTATTGACCAAATGCTACCAGGCGCTGCAGCAGCTCGGGTGCTTATAACCGTGGTAGGGATGTTACAATATAATTTTGTGTTATTAAATATGCCATTATAATTATGTAATAACCAAAATTCTGCCCTGGTGTGTCTGGGCTTTTTGGAAACTGTCTCTTAGTGCTTGTTTTCTACACCTAACTTCTGACAGAGCAGCGCGTGTGCTACAACTACAACTTTTATAGCTGTTGGTGATTTAAACTAATGTTTCATATTATATTGTTGCATCCCTACTTCTTCAGTCAGGTTTTTTTGTGCTTACAATTTGTGATAACTGTGAATAACGGCTTAAACACACACCCAAATGGAGGCTGAATTTTTTTCTTCAGCAAAAGTAGTTTTGATTAGAACTTTGTTTCCGACCACACAGAATTATGTAAACATAATAGAGTCATGTAGCAGGGACCTAACCCAACTCCTTAGCCTTCTATTTAACATAAAAATTTGAAAAAGAAAAAAAAGAGAGCGAGAGTGAGAGAGAGATGTGATTATGCTCCCAGCTGCAGGACTCCGGCAATAGGGTTTTTCGAAGATGTAATTTTAAAAATGTGTTTGTATGAACTGTTTGTTTACATTTCTTTAATAAAAAAAAAAACACACTGTTTTGTGTTTGCTTGTAGAAACTTAATCAGCATTTGAACCAGGTTAGCTTTTTATTTTGTACTTAAAATTCTGGTACTGACACTTCACAGGCTAAGTATAAAATGAAGTTTTTGTGTGCACAATTTGAGTGGACTGTGAGCTGTGCGTACATTCAGTGACGCGGCTCTCAGCTTGTAATGTATATGGCATGATGTATTTTTATCTTACAGAATAAATCAATTGTATATATTTTTCTCTTGACAAATAGCTGTATGAAATTTGTTTCTTGAATATTTTTCTTCTCTTGTACAATATTCTGACATCCTACCAGTATTTGTCCTACCGGGTTTTCGTTGTTTTCTGTTCTGTATAATAGTATCTAATGTTGGCAAAAATTGAATTTTTTGAAGTATACAGAGTGTTATGGGTTTTGGAATTTGTGGACACAGATTTAGAAGATCACCATTTACAAATAAAATATTTTACATCTATAGAATCTGCCTTGTGTGCTGTGTGGGCTGTGGTCACGTTTGGAGTTGGGTTCTGCTGCTGTCTGTCAGAATTGCTAGAGTCTAGATGATGAGATGTAATTTTAGCCATGCTCCTGGCTGTGGGCTCCTCCCCTCTCTTGGTCAAATAAGGAAGAGAACTTGTGTTAGATGCACAGCACAGCAGATTAAAAATTACTTTTCATGCTTATTGGCTTGTTTAAAGCCTGTTCTTTCTTATTTGTTTATGGGTGTGTCTCGGAGATGAAGTCTCATCTCACTGTGCTGCCCAAGCTCAAGCAGCCATCACCCCCTCCTCCTCAGTCTCCTGAGAAGTCAGGATTGCAGGTGTGTGCTAGGCACCCAGACAGCTTTTGGTTTTGTTTCATTTTCTTCAAGCTACTTTTAGGTTTTACTCTGTGTAGTAGAGACCTATCATAATGAATGGACTTAATATTTAACTTAATGTAGCTACTAAGAGGCAGATATCGTGGTACATGCCTTAAATCCCACGTGAAGCATGGGGATTGTGAGTTTAAGGCCAGTGTAGGCCATATGTACATAAAGAAGACCATCTCTCAGGAATGAAGATGCTACTAAGAATCCAAATTCCCAGTTGCCCCCTCTTTTCCTATCTGGTGGGTTCAGAGCTTGATGCCATCTCTCCTTTCTGCCTACAAACACATTGAACATCAGGTTTCTGAGGAAAGGACATGCCTTTGTGTTTATTAGAGTGATGCTGGCACCTCACAGCCTCATCAAGACAGTCTTAACCATCAGATTAGTCACCTGGACACTGTCCCAGGGGCGGTGAGAATAGGAAAGGGTGTGTGTAGGAGACTGCAGAAGACTGTACAGTGGCAGCATCGGGCCACTGGGCAGCACTGGTGTTCTCCATGGCCACTTGGGTTCCAACTCTGAACCCTCACGGTGAGTCCTAAGTCACAGGTGCAGTCTCAAGACCTCAGCTCCATGCTGGCCCAGGCTGGTCAAGTGCATCAGCTACTTGTAATTCTTTGGCTACACACTTGGCACCATGTACCGAATGCAAACGTTTTGGGGCACAGTGGGCCCAGCATCACAGAGCTGTCTCTATAACAAAAACAGTTTCACTTTACGTTCTTCAGTTCCTTATACTAAGTGACTGTGTTGACCACTGTTCCTTTAAACTTGTCTCTAACCCTTGTTTATGGACCACCCTGCTTTCCTGAGTTGAGCCCCCCTCATCCAACAAACTAAAAGTTTTTGCTGCATACCAAGGACCCCAGACAGATGCCAAGCAGAGTGGTTCCCTACCAGCTGAGCAGACTAACATTGCTTCTTTCTGTATGCTCTGGATACCCAAGCCAGTGGCCTGCCATGGATGGGGGAGCCTACTACCATGCTGAAAAATGTCACCTGTCACTACTAAAGGTGCCTTGAGATTTCCCTAATGAAATGGAACCTGACTTCCTCCTCTAGTCCTCTGGTCTATTGCCAGCCCTGTCTGCTGTCTAGTCTTGATTGTTAAGCTTGTATGTGGTGTGCAGAGGTCTCCCTAGAGTGGCTGGCTATACAGGTGTCTGCATCTCCTTATGCAGTGCTCTTGGTTTGGGTTTTGAAGTTTCTCTGTTCTGAAGAACAGGGCTCACGTTTTGAACGCTGCTTTCTAGAGAATTCTTCCAACCCAGTTTCATTCTAGCCACAAAAATAAAGTAAGTACCCTGCTTCCTTTTCCTCGATGGACCCTTTACCAACTGCACAGTCTTAAATTCCTCTTGGAATCACAAACTCCCAAGCCATTCAGTCCCCACACACACACCATCCCTAGCTCTCCTCTGCTTTCTCCTTTCTGCTCTTACAAATCACCCCAGTATGGTGACCATTTACCAAGCATTGCTTCCAAGATTGACACACAGGAGGCTGGCAATGTGCTCACACTCAGTGGCCCCATGGAAGGAAGCCTCATACATACCAAGACTTGTTTTCTTCAAAGTAACCCTACCAATCTGCTCCTAGGCTCCAGGACGAATTCTGGATGACATGAGGGCTTCTCTCTCAGGAATGCTGTCCTTCAGTCCCCATGACCGAGTCTGAAGAGAGCTTCTGCCTGCTGTGGTTTGGACTCCGTGTGTAGGAGGCCCTAGTCTAGCCTGATGTTACTTGGAAGGTGGTAGAAAATTTAAGACTGTGAGAGCTCAATCTGTCTTACATTCTAGCCATAAGGGGAATGGCTCCACCAGTGTACTCAGTGAAGAAGTTAACTGCTTGTCAAATTCTTTCCTTTAATGAGCTGGTTTGTCTTGTCACATTATGTACTAGTTGCTCTGGCTCCTGTGGGTATTGGTGAGGAGGCCTAAGTAAGACATACTCTGCAGCCTTTGTTGCCGTCTCCACCCATCTCCACATCTCACATTTCCATGTATTTCCATTTACGTTAATGCATGTAAAATGGCATCTGATGTGGTTGGATTGCATTTCATCAATGGCTGTGACATTGAGCAACTTTTCATAGGATTAACTGTGTGTATACACCCCTCCCACCTTAAGTGTTCAATCAGTTCTTTTGTGCATTGTAAAACACTGGAGACGGAATACAAGTCTCAGGCTTTTTCATTTTCTCATTCTGTCTTGAACAGGTGCTTAATTCTGATTAAGTCCCATTGTGTTAATATTTTAAGGTTAGTGTGTTGTTTGGCAAGTCTTTGCCTACACTGAAATCTTGAAGATACTCCGCATTTTTCTCCAAAAGCTTTATTTTTCATGGTTTGTTCAGATCTGTATCTGTTCTGAAATAAATTTGTGTTCTGTCAAGGATGGAGAGAATTAAGGTTCAGTTTTGTTCAGATATAGGCAGTTCTTCTAGTAAAATGTGCAGATTTGGAGTTAGGGAGATGGTTCAGCAGGTAAAGTGCTTGACATGCAGGCATGAGGCCTAGTGTTCAGTCCCAGGACTCATGTAAATGGCAGGTGAGTGTGTGTCTTCTCAGTGTATGGAAGGTAGAGGGGGAAGCCCTGGAGCAAGTGTAGACTTTCAGTTTCCTTCAGGCATTGAACTGGCTCCTTGACTGTAAGTCACTTAGCCACACTGGCCTGTTTTTTCTTATAGTCGGTTCCTTGCCCTTAAGTCAGTAGCACAGTGATCTTGAATTGGTATAAGTCCTCCAGAATTCTGTCTTTTCAAATTATTTTCTCACCTAAAAAGGCCATCTGGAGCTTTGATGAAGAGCTTTGCACCCCTAGAACATGCCATATTAGCCTTAGTCTGTTCTGTGTCCCATACTTTTAGTGCTGTTGCCAACTGCAGCCACAGCACATATGTACAGCACACACTTAAGCTCCCCTTTTTTTTGTGGCTTACATAAAGTCTCTAACGTGCAGATGCTCTTTGACTGACGATGGAGCCATGTCCGGATAAGCCCTCTTGAAAGTGCATTTAATACACCTAGCCTTTTAAAGGCAGTTAGCCTCATCTAAATACCACGTCAGGCTACATTTGGGCAAAATCCCTGAACAGAGTAAGCCCATTCTATAATGTGTTGGTTATATCAAGTAATGCATTGAATACTATATATTTGGTTGGTTGGTTTGTTTTTGCGGGGGGTGGGGGGGGTGGGGGGGTGTCATTATATAACCCTGGCTAGCCTGAAACTATGTAGACAGGCTGGTGGTGAACTCACAGAGATCCACCTGCCTCTGCACCACCATGCTGTCTGGCCTGAATACTTAATTTGCAAATGCAAAATGCATGGGTATGCATTTCTGCTTCTGTGAGATTGACAAGTCATGGATCACTGTGTCCAGGAATAGTCTGTGGAGTATTTTTGGAGACTTTCTAAGATTTTTTCTGCATATTTGGTCATATTCTGCAAATGAAGATACTTTTGCTTCATTTCCCAAGTCCATGCTTGTCTTCTTGCTGGACTGCCCTGGGTAGGGTCCTGAGCATAAGGCTCCTAAGTTGACTATATGAGATAGTACAATATCCTTTCCTTTTGCACAAGATCACTTTCACATCAAATGAGGTTACCTATCAATGTACTTTGAGGAATTTTCCTTCCACTTCTAGCTCTCCCCATCCTCCCACCAACACTTTTGTGCAGATTAAAATTGTACCATCAGAGGTAATGGTTGGTACCTTGTCCAAAGCAACAAATAGCCCGGGGGTCCAGAATTCTAAACAGATAAACATGCCGAGATGTACAACCTCATCTCAAATTCAAGTCATCTTTACGATGGCACTCATTAAGCGTGTGCCTCAAAGAAACGGCCTCAGAGCAAGAATCAGGAAGCGATCAGATGTCGGGGAACCTCAAGGCCTTGGGGCCCGTAAGTGGTTTTCCGAATTTTTCTGAGCGTGTCACGAAGCCCTTTGGTAGACGTGCTGTACTGTTCTCCCCGCTGAGAGTCGGCGACAGGCCAGTGTTCCATCTAGCCCTCTCGTCTTCATTCTCAGAGCAGCTCTCCATAGTTTTTGTTGAGCGTTTATCATATCCTACCAAACTGTTTTTGTTGAGCTTTTAGCATATCCTACAAAACTGTTTTTGTTGAGCTTTTAGCATATCCTACCAAACTGTTTTTGCCACTTTTTTCCAGTTTGGGCAATAAATAAAAGCTGCTGTGAACGTCTGAAGCGGCCTTCTGGGTGGACAGTTGGAGTCCCTTGGCTGAAGAGCAAGGAATAGTCTGGTTTCTAAGACTGCCTGCCTCTCCAGAGCTGTACTCTGCTATGGCCCCAACAAATGAGTTTCTCTTCACTGGGCTGGTCACCATTCTTGCTGATGCCTCAAGTTTTTCTTCTGTTGGCTCCTATTTCATTTCTCTTCTGACAGTTCATATTTACTTCTGCCTTGAGCTTCAATTTACTTTTTTTCCGTCTAAGGTAGGATTCCCTAAGAACTTAATTTCTATTACAGGTGACTAGTACTTATAAAATTTCCAAGTAATTTGGTAGCATACACATTCTGCTGTTTTCATCTTTGGACATTTTAAAACAACATTTTAATTTTGTCTTTGACCCACAAAGACAAAGTGAATCAGTTTCAAACTATTTGAAGGTATTATAGTTGATTTTTATCTGACACCTTGGACTATGTCTACCTGACATCTGGGTCACATGTACATGAGAACATGAGTGCTGGTGTTAGCAGTACCATGTATTGTCAAGGTGTCAGTGTCCTGTGTGTCTATCAGGTTTTGGAAGGCATGCTGAAATGTCTCACTGTAACTGTAGAGAGATATACTTGACAAGTTTCTAGTTTGGGGCAGCATGTATTTAGAAGCTATTAGCTGTATAAGTGTTTGGGATTACTTCGTTTTTGTCATAGGGAAAGAACTCTCTTCCTACCCCTAGTAGAAATCTACTCTACCTCATGTTAACAGCTACTATCAGATGGGTGGATAAAGTTCATTCACTATAATGTCTGCCCTTCTGTTCATTTTTATAGTGAGCTTCTTGTAGGTAGCCTGCATTGTAGGTCTTGCATTCTTATCCAGTCTAACCTTCTAAAGGAAACCTTAGGTAACAGGATTTGATGTGGTCATTGCTCTTACTGGGTTTAAATTCACTCACAGCCTTTTGCTTCCTAGTCTTTGAAGTCTGACAGGTAAAATACTTGGTTTAAATGGCTTTGTGCTTTAAGATAACATCACCAAGCTTCTGCAGTATGAGATTATACCTAAGAAATAGAAATCTGGGGCAGGGGGAATCACCTTGTATTTTCATGCTTGAGTATTTGCAGACTTTTATGAATTCTTTATATAGCTGAGATACTTCTACTTAGAAGAGAGTTTAACAGGCAAACTGTTGTATCCAAATTCACCCAGGCAAGCTAAGGAACTGCCACTTCCTGAAGTTAGCAACTGCCGTCTAGCTTAATGGGCTATCAGCCCATTCATGAAGTATTTCCCATCATATTTCCAGGTCATCCAGACCACAGAAGATGGCATAGGCATAAATCCTAGTCAAATGATCAAAAAGATCCTTTATTTAATGTAGACAGCCTATTAAGTCATCAAAATAATTTATAATAGTTAAATGCCTCTGAAATATACATGATACCTTCTGAAGCTAAAAGTAATATGCATTCAACTAGTTTTAAAATCTATTAGGAACATTAAACAAATGACAGTAGAAAAAAATCTCCTATGAAGTCCTCTATGAAAGGAAACTGTGACAAGTTCCTGATTAGACAGAAACCATTCCATCTCCAAGAGAAGCATAAATAAATAGAAATGTCTGCTTCCTGGGTTTGTACTAATAGACCCAACTTTTTAGAATTATTTTCTGTTTTCCCTGGATAAACAAGAATGCCTTAGCAGCAGCTCAGAAATAACCCAAGTCCCAGTGAAGCACCTTCTGCTCCTGTGATGGTCACCTTCCACCAGGGGTCTTGTCTGTTGGGGTCAGCAGCATCCTTCATAAAGCACCATGATTTGTGGCAGGTGTGACAAAACCTGGTGAGTTACGTTGTCTCCATCTTAACCTTCTAGGCGCCACTGCTGGGAGGCAGAGCCGTCACATATTGCCATGGCAACAGAGCCCTTCTGACCCGTCAGGTCCACCGCTCTCAGGCACTGTCCAACAGACACTTGGTACAGCCGATTGTTCTTCTGGGAAAAAAGGCAAGGAAAAAGGACCTGCTTTTATTTGAAAACAAACATTCTTGCAGCATGCAGGAAAGATGTAGAAGAATCAGGACTAGTTAAAGCCCATGTTTATAGCAAGCTGCTCACCCCAAAGGTCCACTGCTGAGATCCTCCTGACCCATGGCACTTCATGAGTCGGGGTGGGTCTGAAGAGCGAGTTTCTGACATGTCGAGGCAAAGGAGGTTGTTTAAAATCAATTCATGTTCTTCATTATAAATCCAGATCTAGTGACAAAAAAAAAAAAAAAGGAAAGGAAAAAAAGAAAAGGGTTTTAAAAAACAAGTGTTGTCTTAAGTACTGGAATGAAGGCCTGAATTACACTTCACAATGCGCTCTCTATGGTCTCCACAGCAGACACACTGGTCAGAGCACTGCCTCAACAATCTGAAAGAGTGAACTGGGAGATGAGGGAGGCCTACAGAGATGTCTCTGGTTCACTAGGGAGTGTCCTCTTCTCCCTTTTATTCCTGGACAGGTGGTAAAAGGGACTTCCTCTGTCATTTGCTCCCACCATGGTTGCTGTGGCAAGGTGAACATCAACCACGGACAAAGCCTTCCAAAGCAAAGCCTCTCCTCGCTCTCAGCCAACTTAGCACAGTGTTATCCGGGAGAACCCCAGACAGTGGTAGACTGATTTAACTAATTCAAGTGATCATGTCATTGTAAATCATTTCCAGTTTTAGGGTTTGGTGACAGAAATCTCTTAATTCACAGACCTGTAAAGCTCCAAGGAGCCACAAGAGGTGTGGGCAAGTGCACATAAAGCTGATTATTTACCACAGTCCTCATCTGCTGGGTGACGACGTGCATAAGCTGTTCCAGCCCTTCTACAGAATATCACACCCCAATTCCAGGATGTCTGCTGTGAGATGGCAGATTTCACCTGGGCCACCCTGAAGCAGGGTTTCCCTTGGGTGTGAATGCAAATAATCTTGGGTTCTGGCCCAGGCCTCAAATAGGATGAGTACAGATGTACTGAGACACTCTCCCACAGGTACTGGAAAGCCCTGCTTGAATCCTGGGCTGTTGTGTGGCAGACCCTGCACTGACCACTTGAAACCAGTGCGACTGAGGAACTGGACTGTTCACTATGCTTTAAGTAGCTATAGTATCAGTGTAATCCTGCATGGCCACAACTCGGTACATTTAAAGCCACTGAATGGGCCAGTGCAGGGACGGCCTGCTGCCAAGCCTGATGACCTAAGTGCCATTCCTGTCCCCTGTGATCAGAGAGGAGACCTGACTGCTGCAGCCTGTCCTCTGACCTCCACGTGTGCCCACTCAGGTAATAAATCGATGTTTTAAGGCAGTATATTCTAGAAATGTGCAAGTATACATTCTGTTTATCAAAAGGCCCAGGTATTTTTTTCCATTCCTATGTGATAGCCAAAATGGAGTACAATCAACGCAGACCAGTCCTGACAGCTGTGAGTTGAAATCACTCACTGTTAGGCTATGGTGTCATATAAGTAATCCTGAAATGACAGTGACAAACTGAAATGTTATCTGCTTACATTTTTAATATGGAAAAGACTACCTAAAATAGAGTGGATGCAATGAACTCTGTTGAGGTGTCCTTTAATGAGATGTAAAAACTGGGTAGGAAAATCTGACTCTGGTTCATCTACTGAGGACTTCAGGTTTGAAGAAGAGCACTCCCTACACCACAGTAAAAAGCACAAAGGTCTTACAACTGACAAGCAATGACCAGAGGCAGAGGAACACGGAGAAGACAGAAGCAGTTATTTCAAATGGTCTCTAAAGTCATCTGTAACCTACAACTTAAGAAAAGTCACCGCACTGAACACCTCCTGTCCATAGTCTGCCCACATGTGCTTCCTTCCCCAGAGAGCCTATGCACTGGGCGGCATCACCCACCTGAGCTGGGTCTCTGTAATCACAGGCCTTAAGCAGCACCAGGCCTCCTTTCTGGCTGGAGCGGCCCTGGGCTACCAGACATTTGTTGGTCTGCAAATGGTAGAGCTGCAAAAAAACAAAACAAAACAAAACAAAACCGTGTTCTTGAGGACTTCCATGCAGACATCTTGGTGCCTGGGGGATGTGTGCCTGGAGTGGAAATGCTGTTCCACAGTCCCAAATAAGAGCCCAGGAGCTAAGAGGAAGCGAGGAAATAAAGCCAGGCACGGTGACTTAGGACTGTAACCAAAGCACTCATGGAGCTGAAGCAGGCAGATGATGAATTTGAGGCCAGCCAGCCTGGGCTACACGGCAAAACTCTGTTTAGACATTTTTTTTTCAGTTTTGTGTTTTTTTAAGTATACTATGTATATGCTGACTTGGACATACAGAACCACCAAGACCTTCCAACAGTGATACCAAGATCAAGAATTATGCTGGAAGGGATTTCAACTGTATGGGCACAAAATATCCCTCTTTACTTAAGAAAAACACCCAATAAACATCATGATGGTTGTTTGGGGTTTTATAAAGTAAACAGGGAGGAAAGTACTAGACTCAATTCTGAAATAGAAAAGTTGGAAGATGGGCCTTAGGAATTTAAAGAGGGAAACCTACAAGAACACCAGCTTTCTGTCTGTGTGTGTGTTTGCACAGGTGGGAGGGGGTGCATGCTTGTGCAAGCTTTCCCCCTTGTTCACTGAGGTGCAAGGTCTACCAAATAAACCCAGAGCTCACTGGGCTTACTCCAATGATCCAGGCTCTGCCTCCCAAGCACTGGAATTATAAGTGGACCTCCACAACTGCCCAGTGTCTGCATGGGTTCTGAAGCTCCAAACTCCAATCCTCACACTGAGCTGCACAGTGCTTTATCAGCTGAGCCATCTCCCCAGCCTCCAGAATGCCAGTTTTAGAAATTACTCAGAGCTCAGAACAGCAGACCCCTAAGCC
Source organism: Peromyscus eremicus (assembly GCF_949786415.1). NCBI lineage: Eukaryota > Metazoa > Chordata > Mammalia > Rodentia > Cricetidae > Peromyscus > Peromyscus eremicus. The sequence goes on along the minus strand of NC_081418.1, from coordinate 60,228,305 downwards.
TTAAGTGCAATTAGAAAGGGTCCACAGTGTGCCCTCTGCTAAGCTCTGAAGACTGCCAGTGCATTGAGTGTGAAATCCCACTGCATGTCCTACCAACTTAACTGTCACTTTCAATGCAGTAAGTACAGGATCTTGACCTGGGTGTAAACAGCAAACACATTAAAATTTGTAAGCTTTTCTACTAGAGAAGAGAGAAATCCCCTCAAAAATGAAATTAAATCTGAGCTAAATCTAGATTTATCACAGGACCTCAGAAAACTTTCCTGCTCTGCCCCTCCCAGTGGAACCCTCAGATAGGACTGCTGCTGCCTCACCCGTCCACGCAGAAGGACCCTGGGGCGCTTGGGCCCTCTGTTGATGAAGATGGGCTGTTGAGGTTTGGCGTTCGGGCCAGGTATCTGCATCTCAGGGTAAACATTGTCCAAATACCACTTGAATGATTGACAGCCCAACTTCTTCCTCAATTCAACACGCTCACTGATATTTCCAAAACTCTTGGTCTTCAAATCAGGTCTTAAGGAAAAATACTGCTCCTAAGTTTAAAAGAAAGAAAAATGGAATTTGCTGCTGGAAATATATTACACATTCTTTGAGGAAAACACAGTCTTGTGTTTTCTTAATGTCAAAATATCAATAGGAACTTTCCACATGCCTGTCACTAACCATAACATAAACTCAAGATACATTTGATTTCACAGAGGACAAATTGGAGGAAAATCTAACTCGGTGGATGTAGTAGTCTGAAAGAAGATGGCCCCCCAGGGGAGTGGTACTATTAGGAAGTGAGGCCTTGTTGGAGTAGGTGTGTCACTGTGGAGGTGGGCTCAAGACACCCAGTGTCTCAGTTGACTTCCTATTGCAAGAAGATGTAGGAACCTCAGCTTCTTCTCCAGCACCATGTCTGCCTGCATGCTGCCTTGCTTCCCACCCTGATAATGGACCAAACCTCTGAACTGTTTTAATTTAAACAATTAAATGTTCTCCTTTATAGAAGTTGCTTTGGTCATGATGTCTCTTCACAGCAACAGAACACTAAGACAATAGATTATGTGTGAGATGAGTGACTCAAACTCTGACTTCTATTATTCTCAACATGAGCTGAAGATCCAGGATTCCATGGATACCAACCATGTTAAAATTAAAACTGACCCAGACATGGCTGCACACACCTTTAATCTCAGCACTAAAGACACAGAGGTAGGCAGATCTTTGAGTTCAAAACCAGCCCAGTCTATGTAGCAGCTCCAGGCCAGTCAAGACTACATGGTAAGACCCTATCTTAGAAACACTATCACTAACAAAAACAAAAAACCAACAGTTTTAATTCATTAGTAAACCTTTTTTTTTTTTTTCAAGACAGGGTTTCTCTTTGTGGCTCTGGCTGTCCTGACCTCGCTTTGTAGACCAGGCTGGCCTCAAACTCACAGAGGACCACCTGCCTCTGCCTCCTGAGTGCTGGGATTAAAGGTGTGTGCCATCACTGCCACTGTCTAGAAACTCATCTTTTCTTAGGTGGCTCATATGTACATTTACCCTGATACATGGTGGGGGTGCGTGCCTTGGTGCATTTGTGGCAGTCAGAGGGCAACTCTATGGGGTTGATTCTCTTTCCACCTTTGGGTGGGATTCTGGATCAAGCTGACTGCTCGACCTGTACGGCAAGCATATCTACCACTCAGCATCTCACCGCTTTAAAATACAACCTCATGAGAAATGTAGTTCAAACACAAGGAGTATTTTCAAAGCTATTACAAGTAATTATGGCTATTCTTGTATTAAATATTTAATATAATAAGTTATTTGTAATTTTCTGATACAGTATAAGCACACAGCCCAGAATGGCCTCTAATTAACAGTCCTGCCTCAGTCTCCCCAGTGCTGGGACCACTACACAGCAGCATGTGTAGCGTATAACTCAGTAACTTTGATATTTTAATTATGATAGAAAATAAGAAATCATACCAGTGAGATTCCCATTTGCTCTTGCTTCCTCTTTGAATGTTCTTTTTACACATGCAAGGCTTTTATAACATGTACTACTTACTTGAAAAACACTGGTCCTATGGCTGCGCAGTTCTTCAAAATACTGACACACTTCACTATACAATAAAATAATTTATGATTTCATCCGAAAAGCTACATAGTGGCACACTTTCAAGCTCATAATGATGGGGGTTTGTTTTGTTTTTGAGACAGGGTCTCACTGTGTATCCCTGGCTGGCCTGGAACTCACAAGACTGGCCTTGAAACACCAGCTGCCTCTCCTGGGATTACAGGCCTGGGACAGCAAGCCCTGCTGTTAAAGAGTGGAGTTTTATCATTTACAAGTCCTGCTGTTAAAGAGTGGAGTTTTATCATTTACAAGTCCTGCTGTTAAAGAGTAGAGTTTTATCATTTACAAGCCCTGCTGTTAAAGAGTTGAGTTTTATCATTTACAAGCCCTGGCTCACTTGGAGAAGCTGCTGTTCAGTGTCATATGCAAGGGCCCATGGAGAACAGTGTAGTTCAGCACTCAGCTCACATGACTGTACTCCACATGAAGCGGTCACATGACTACTGACAAGACTTCCGACTGGGTGATTGCTGTCTCTTCAGTGGAGTTCTTACAGGAAAGCAGCTGGTGCTTCTTCGCTCAGGCATGCAGTGTCTACACAGCAAGTGTAGACATTAAGTGTCTGTATTCATCTGACTATGGAAATGAGTGAGACCCTGCAAACCTGAGTGGGTGGCCAGAACCGAGAGGTCAGCAAGCCACACTGTGGGATCTCTGCCACACGCAGATGATAACAATTCACAAGGAGCCGAGCCCCAGAGCTCTGAGTTAGGAGAGGGATAGAGACAAACAGAACCTTGGCATGCTTTGAGCCCATGTCTGCTCCCAGCTCCCTCCTCAGCACTTCACAGCCTGAGCATCTGCTGCCATTTCCCATTACGTCACAGGGTTGCAATTACTGTTCATCCTCTTATCCATCTTTTGTCTCCAAAATAAGAGCTCAGGTACTTCACCAGGCACGCTAGTGCATGCACGCCTGTAATCCCAGAGCAGGAAGGCACAAGGATGGAGTTCGAGACCAACCCATTTCAATGACAGTAGCAACTGCACACAAATAATCACAGCAGCATTTTCCTAAAAGTTAACATGTAAACAAGCCAAATGCCCAGGTGATGGCCAGATGGATAGAGTATCCCTGAGTAATGGGAAGTAGTGAAGTGCTGAGACCAGCTACAACACTGCCCAGCCTAAACACAAACACCAAGTGTAAGCCACAGAGAAGGGCACAGATGTGTGAGAGGTCTAGGAAAGACTGGAGCCAGGAGACTGATGTGGTTGTCTAGAGCTGTGGTCAGAGGTGAAACATGAAAAGTACAGTATTTCTTTTTGATGTGACAAAATGCTCTAAAATTAACATGCAAATTATACTTGATAAAGATTCTGCAAAGAAAACAAAGTTGTATAAGGTAGGACAGCAATGGGGATGGAATCTGGAGTGAGCAGTGAAGTCCAGTGGGTGAGGAAGTGCAGCCCAGTCCTGCGGAGTCCCAAACTCTGATGGGCACAGAAGGATCAGTGCACTAAAACAGAGCTGCTTCCAATGCTTACGAATCACACTCAGAAGTCAGGTGAGAACCCAAACCGAGTGACTCCCGGGTGAAAAGAAGCCCAGAGAGATGGCACAGCAGGGAAGGTCAGCCAAGAAGAACAAGCACGAGTGGGGTGACAGACACAGACACTCACCTTGTACTCATCCAACCAGACATGGGCCAGCCTCAGGGAGTTGTGTGTCATGGTGTCCTGGCCTTCAGGAGATCCGTATGGCCGCCTTTTTCGGAAAATGTGGCCTACTCTTGAGCAAGGGATGATGAAGAGCTTACCGCCACACATCCAGATCTAGGCAGAAGCAAACAGACATGGACCAACAGTTCAGACAGAAGCAGCCCCCACACCAGCCTGTATGAATGGGGGCTATGCAACTACAGGTGTTTCTCTATGAGATCTACTCAGAAGAAAGTAGGGGCGTTTAAAAATTAGGTCTTCCTGAAATTAAAAAGGCAACCAATTCTGAAAACATTCATTTGCTCCCATGTGTCTGAATTATGCTATCATTCTTTGTTGCATTAATGGACTTGCTCTTAAGGATTTGAAAAGTTATGCTTATTAGCTGGTCTTCTGTTTTTCATGTACTTTTTTTTGTTTTTCAAGACAGGGTTTCTCTGTGTAGCTTTGGTGCCTGTCCTGGAACTCACTCTGTAGACCAGGCTGGCCTTAAACTCACAGAGATCTGCCTGGCTCTGCCTCCCGATTGCTGGGATTAAAAGGTGCGCCATCACCACCTGGCTCATGTACTTTCTTTTATACACTTTATTTCTAAGAAAACACCTCTTTTTTCTTACATGTTTGTGCAGTGTTCCTGCATATGCACGCGTTTGCATGTGTGTGGCATGCCTGCATATGCAGTGCACATGCATGAGAATGAACACTGAGGCCTAAGGTTAATACTGGAAATCTTGGGGCCTGAGAGACAGCTTGAGACAGCTCAGCGGTTAAGAGCACCGGCTGCTTTTCCAGAGGTCTTCAGTTCAATTCCCAGCAACCACATGGTGGCTCACATCTATAGTGGGATCTGATGCTCTCTTCTTATGTGCAGATGAACATGCAAACAAAATACCCATATACATAAACTACATAAATAATCTATCTTTTAAAGGGGGTGGGGGTCCCCCTTTACCACTCTTCTACTGCATCCTTTGGAGGCAGGGTCTCAATCAAACCCAGAGCTCACTAGTATGGCTAGTAATTTGTCTGGGAATCCTGTGTCTATGTTCCAAGGCTAGAACTACAGATAAGCAGCCATGCCAACCTGATGTTTACACGGGCTCTCAGGACCCAGACATCTCTGCTCTTGCTTGCAGGGAGAGTGGTTTGCCCACTGAGCCATCTCCCCAAGTCCAAAAAGTCTTTTTTTCTAAATGATACAAGTGATTCAGATTCAAGAGTACTTGGTTGCAGGCAGGGCTGGGAGGCTGGCTCAGGGAGCAGAAGTGCTTGCCACCAAGCCTGACGACTCCTGTTCGATCTCCAGGAGCCACACGGCAGGAGGAGAGAACCAACTCCTGTAAGTTGTGCCATGGCTTCCACATGAGCACCATAACACATGTGTGTGCTTGTGCAAACACACATTTTTTTAAAGAACCTTTTAAAACATATGCATGTCGTGTCATGTGTGAGAGTATATACTTTTAACATTTATGGGATTCATTTACTTTTGCAAAAAAGAGAACAAAAGAAAACTGAACCAATGATATCTATATAAACTTTCAACCTGAAAAAAAATTGGAGAAAAACTGCCCTTTAAAGCACTATAGTGGTATGTTTTCAAAATTATAAATAGACATGTATAAGTACTGTGCTATGGGCTGACGGGGACTCTGCAGACAGGTCCAGATGGGTGGTATGGGGGCCCACCTGCTCAGAAGGTTCTCTTTGCCCCTAAACTACAATTATATTCCATTACAGACCATTTAATAACAGAACACACACAAAACCAAAATTACCCGAAATGAGATTTCCAGATTTTCTCCTCCCCAGATATCCATGCCACTGTCATACTGTCCAAGATCATTGAAATACTGTCTATTCATTGCAAACAATCCTCCAGCCATTGTAGGTGACCTAGAAAAGGACCACAGCCTGTGCTCATTCAACAGAACCAGTTACCTATTGTTTACAAAGTCTCTGTGACTCTGGGACACAGTAGATTAGCTGTCATTAGAGAAAAGGTAAATAAAAGGATAACAGATAAAAAGAAACATTTTCATCTAGTAAGGGAGCAAGCATGGCCACATACCTGAATTTTTTGGATTGCTGGGGCTATATAAGTATCTGGCATAAGATTACATTCTAAGTATCAAAGTACTATTCTTACTGTAACTGAGTTTGATAGACACCCAACTCAAATGACTTAATTTTGATGGCCTAGTAGAGGCACTGGACAAAAACTGAGTCCAGAGCCTGCCACAGAGACGGTCTCCCTGCTGAGTTGAAGAGCATCAGCAGCGCCTCTCAAGAGGCTGACTGTGCCAGCAGTGACATCCATGTTAGAGCGTTCAGACCTCTGAATGTTTAGAGCCATCATACTTAGCATGTGAGTGGGAGGGAGGAGCCACTACTGGCATCTGGTTTGAGGCCAGGGATTCTGTTAACTCCTAACATATGAGGGTCCCTCCCTCCCTCACGCACAGCAGCTTGCCAACAACAGACGATTCGGGTTGAAGTTGCAGCACCCTGCAGCAGGCATTACCCAAAGGCTCAATCCCAACCTCTAGGCATGTGACCTCCTGACCTGAAGCTAGGGATTCATGCGCGGGTTCTACTGTCCCTCCCAAACTGCCTACAGAAGAACTCTAGAATGTCTAACAAAAGAGCAGACAGATAAATAAGCAGGCAACCAGGGAGGGGAAATCACAGAAAAGAGAAACAGTCTACAACAAAAATAGATGTGAAAGTTTTAATTATGAAGCTATCAAACAGACTTCAAAATAACTACTCAATACACTCAAAGAAAAAAGAGACAATTGAAAGCTTGGAGAGAACTAGATACTCTAAAAACCATTTACATGGACTAGATGTAGCTCAGTTGGTAAGGGGGCTTGTAGAGCAGGTGGAAATCCCTGGCTTCAATCCCCAATCCTGCAGGTATGGCAGTTACATGGCATGAGCCCAGTCTGTATTTAAAAAACAAAACAACAAAACCTATTTATACATGTCTGAAAAACATTTTGAAAAAAAAAAAAAAAAGTATCTTCAAAGGAATCAGAACTAAGACAGCCAGGACTGTGTTTGTAATGAATAATTGCTGGGAAGGGAAATCCCTCTTCTTCAACAGGGTGCCACCGAGCCTATGGCCCACACCCAAAGCAGGCCATGCACTGGGATAGTTGTCAGCACAGAACGGACTCTGGGGAGGGGAGGGGAGGGTATTTCTGTGTATGCTTTTTGTAGTTTGCTTTTTAAGAAAGAATATGAAGTTGGGTGGGGAGGGAGGGAGATCTGGGAGGAGTTGGTGAGGGGAAAGACTATGACAAAAATATAGTATATGAAAAATTAAACAAATTAAAAAAGGACTGATGTGACTTCTTGTCTGCAACAGAGGTTCCTGAAGGCTGCATCAAGTTACGTTCAGGTCTTGTAGAAAAAGTGTGAAACACAAGTGCATTACACAGCTAGACTTGGGCTCCATCCCAAAATCTCCAGTTATGGACATGCAAATATTCCAACATACAACAAATACCTGAATTCTAAGACACTTCTCACCTCAGACAAAGAGGTACTCAGCCTGTAGTGATGAACTGGAGAGGAGTCTGGCACAGCCCACAGCACACAGGGCACCCACACTACCCAGAAACAGTTACCTATTGGCCTCTCTCACAAACGACACAACACTTAGGGGCACTGACAGTTTCTTACTCTTAACTCTGGGCTCGGCTTATATGAAACTATACCCCTAAGAGTCTTTACTGGAGGTGGATCTCTGGAGGCCAGCCTGGTCTACAGAGTGAGTTCCAGGACAGCCAGAACTATTAAAGAGATAAATCCTGTCTCAAAGACAAACAAAAAAATGAAAACAAAATTTGTTGCGTTTTTGAGATGGGGTCTCTCTTTGTAGCACCTCGCTTCAAATTTTTTTTTTACTGAGTAACTTAGATCAAGATCCTTGCCCCTTACAAAGAAGAAATTTTCCTTAATACACTGTTCTTTTCTAAGGAAAAGCTAGTGGGACTCTGCCAACCTCTCTTACCTTATTGGGGCAGTGGCTCCATCAGCTCCTCCCAGCTCGGACACAGGAACTAAATCCCACTTGAAGTGCAGCCCCCAGTTGAAACCTCCCCGTACCACTGGGGATGAGCTGTAGGCAAGTGTGTCAGCGCTGATGATGTCAATCACGGGGCACACCACAGTATGTGGATCCTCACGGATGATGGCCAGCAAGGGCTGCAACCACAGCACGTTGACTTCACAATGGCTGTCTAGGTACACTAGGACTTCTCCTGCAGAGGTGAAGGGAGAAGATGGGAAAGTGGTACCTCACACTTGGCCAAGGCACAGCAAGGATGGGGATGTTATGTACCGGCCATGGGTGGCCACCATGACCACCCCCATCAAGAAACTACTCTCTGCACTGTCAGCTGGGTTCAGGGAAGTAAGTCCTTTGGCCAAGAGTTTTCTCTGAAATGTACACTGTCACAGAGAGACTACAAACCACATGTACGGCCCCAACAAGCTGTTAGGCAACTCAAGAGACCCCTCTTCTCCCAGTGGCGGCCAGGCCCAGTGTGTTCTTGCAGTGACATTGGCCAGTTGTGGAGTCCACTTTTCCTACAGTTCTTTTATTCAAAGTATCTAATTGAGTACATCCCTGCCTTAGAGGCTAGAACTGCACTGTCACCAATGGCTTAGCATCACTGAGAGCTGGAACCACTACACTATGGTAACTTCCTTCAAAGATGGACTGCTGTGCCAACCACAGTTTGACACCGTCCATACATATCACCCTTCTCCCCTGGATTCTCCACTGTACTACCTCCAGCTCATTTCTTATTTCCCATAGGGCTCTAAGGGATTCTTTCAGCCTTATTAGCAAATATAAATGACTAAAACTTCATCCTGTTTCCTTTGCATCTTCTTGTTATCTTTGCATCTTCTGGATAAATGTAAGCAAGGTTGAGAACTGTTGGTTTTGATAACTCCAAAATTCTTTGAGAAACTGGAATTATCAGAGAGTAGGATTATTCTAAATAAGAATCAGAATAGATTTTACATGATTTATTAAAACATAAATTATTGAAAAAATACCCCTAGGTTTTCAATGATGTCAGTAAATTAGTCACATAGTCCCTATCTGTCCACAAACTCAATGTGTATATAAAACATCTAGCAGCCGGGCGGTGGTGGCGCACGCCTTTAATCCCAGCACTCAGGAGGCAGAGCCAGGCGGATCGCTATGAGTTCGAGGCCAGCCTGGGCTACCAAGTGAGTTCTAGGAAAGGCGCAAAGCTACACAGAGAAACCCTGTCTCGAAAAACAAAAAACAAAACAAAATTACCTAATACAGAATGCACACTCCTCAGCACTATCGGTGCTCAGTGGAAAATGAGGTCAGGGTTTGGTTTTTTGTTTTGTTTTGTTTTGTTTAAAGGTATGCGCCACCACCACCCGGCTGAGGTCAGGGTTTCTTTAAGGAGAAATGTCTTATCATAGCTTTTCTTAATTCTGAGAGTACTACTTTTTCAAAATGAGGCCAAGTTAATTAACTAAATGCAGTGAGATCCTACATGGCTGCACCAAACCTGCCATAGCAATCTCAAACTGTCTTGAACCTGGCCGATCCTACGCCATATCTGAACAATGACAAGGAGATCATAAAAATAACAGTAAATATGCACTGCAGCAGTACAGTGGTTCAAATGGCACAATCTTCAATGCTCCAGAGTTTTCTCCAGCTCAGCATCTTCAAAGACCCGGCACAGCCAACTTCCTTTAGTCTTGGCTACAGCCCTGGAGAAGCAGATGTCTCACTGACCTAGGGCACTGGCTCTAACTGGATGCAGAGGGCTGCTCTCCTTTCCCGTCCACTGCTTCAGGTCACAGGAGGTTTTGAAAGAAAAAGACCAAATCCCAAAAGTGAAATCCCAACCAAGTATAACAAGTGCAATGGGCCATGGCTACCACGGCTACAGGGGAGTGTGGTGGTGCCCAGTGCTTATCATCACAGATCCTTGGGGGGGGGGTTGGGGGGGTGGGATCTGAGGCAGAGCAGTTCACAGCAGGGCCTAGGTGACAATGCTATGAGGGAAAGACTCAAGTCAGGACTTATCGAACTGACTTCATGACTTCTGATATGCCCAGGAGCTACTTTAAACCGATTCATTTGTCTGTATTTTTTTTAAAAGATTTATTTATTATGTATACAGAAGAGGGCACCAGATCTGATTACGGATGGTTGTAAGCCACCATGTGGTTGCTGGGAATTGAACTCAGGACCTTTGGAAGAGCAGTCAGTGCTCTTAACCTCTGAGCCATCTCTCCAGCTCCTTGTCTGTATTTTTAAAGGAAAATATTTTAGTCAAGATCAATAAAAGAAAACCAGGAATGCCAACCTTACACCTCTATCTTTCTAGGTAAGCATAAAAGAGATCCAGCCAGGTGTGGTGGTACATGTCTATAATCCCAGTACTCGGGAGGTAGAAGCAGGGGCCCCGAGTTCAAGATCATCCTCAGCTACATAGCAAGTAGGAAGCCAGCCTGAGATCAAAACAAAGGACACAAGTGAAGCCCAAGAGAACTGGAGTGTACTTTCTACACAAGGCTGGTCTGCACCTGCTCTCTACTTTCAGGGGGAGATTGGTGTGTGCCACATGATGGAGAGAGGGGCCTGGAAACCTCCCAACAACAACAGAGACTCTCTCCTCCATGCTATCAGTGTTAAACACTGTTTACAGTTACCAAGTAAAATCCTGACCCTGACCTTAAAGCTGTGCACTCCACAATAACAACTATTAGCATAATTCAAGTCAAGCAGTTTGGAGTCTATATGTTTCTGTATGAAATTTTTAAAAGTTCAGTTACTTGTTAGCTTGGACTTTTCTAGTTATGTAAGCAGCAAGATAAGAAACCTATTTTAGAGGCCAATAATTAACTAAAAAGCCACTACTGAAATAGGTCAGTGAGGGTTCTAGCAGTAATTTTTGTACTCTGTGCTTTAGGGCAGCAGGTCAGAGTTACGAAATCTTCCCAAACACAACAAGCTTCTTCACTCCTTTGGACAACAACCAATGAAAACATGGTGTAGAGGTTTGAATGAGACTGAACGAGTGGACTGAATGGCCCCCAAAGGCTCATGTTCAAATGCTTGGTCCCCACTAGATAAAACTGTTTGGAAGGATGAGGAGGTGTAGCCTTGTAAGAGGAGGTCTGTCATTGGAGGTGGGCTTTTTGAGGTTTCAAAAACCCTTATTAGCTCTGTCTCTGCCTCTTGCTTGTGGGTCAGATGTAAGCTTCAGCTACTGTGCCATACTGGTCATGGACTGACCTTCTGAGACCATAAGCCCTAAGTCAAATGCTTTCTTTTATAAGCTGCCCTGCTCATGGTGTCTCCTCACAGCAACAGAACAGTAACTACGGCTTTCTGTGGACCTCTGTAGGCGTCCAAAACCACAGAGCCACAGCACGGATATACCTGTAGCATGGGCTGCTCCGATCATTCTTCCTCGGATCAATCCCTCACGGTTCCTATTTCTTATGACCTTGACTTTTGCAGGCAGGTATCTTTGGATGTATTCATCTAGCTCTCCTTTTAAATCATCTGAAAACAACAGTTCCATAATTACTCATACCATATGAGACATACACCAAGGCACCTTATAACCATTCCTAAAACTGTATCTGCCACGTAAGTCAAGATCTACAAGTGATCAAAGAAATGTGTTAGACTCTGCCTCATTGTAAAACATCCCAGCATCCTCTATAGGAGGAAAAAGAAACCCAGAGTGCAAGTTGGAACCTAGCCAAGAGGAAGAGCTGCCTTAGATGTGTATTTCAATAGACAATGTCTGAAATGAAGCCAAACATGAAGGCTCTTGCCTGCAATTTCAATGCCCACTTTGGCTTGATAGTAAATTTGAGGCCGGCCTAGACTAAAAACAAAACAAAACAAAACAAAACAAAAAACAAAAAACAAAAAAACCCACCAGGTGTGGTGTTACACACTTTTAACTCCAGCACTTGGGAGGCAGAGGCAGGCAGACTTCTCTGAGTTCAAGGCCAGCCTGGTTCTACATAGAGTGCCAGGACAGCCAGAACTACATAGAAAGACCCTGTCTCAAAAAAACAAAGCAACAACAACAAAAGGATGTTTTGATGTTACCCAGGTTTGAGTATTATGGTCTCACGGGTGTTGTGTTCCTTCATCAGTCCTTAAGTATACTGGTGTAGAGCTCTACTGAGGCTACAGAGGGTCTAAAGAGTTGTTGGTACATAGAGAATGTCTCCATGCCACCCCATCACTGGGTGTGCAGTGCTGTGCTAAAGGGAGGAGGCCAGAAGCCAGGCAGACTAAGTAGAACCTCCACTCGACTTCTCAAAAGCTCTCTTGAGCAAGTCACTTCCTCTATCTCCATCTCTGTACAAAGGATCCCCACTCATCTTGAAGGAGGCTAAGAGCTGAATGGAGTAAAGAGTAGAAAGCTTTTCTTTATGAAGATCTACAGTTAAAGAAAGGTATGTAAAATACGTGGTGATTCTCAGAAAACTGGCATCTAAGAGCTTTCTGAATGCAGTCCACTCTGGGAACAACTGGTGTAGCACACTTCTTCTATAAGCATGGTCCACAGCACTGTGACAGATGAAAAGTGCCAGTCTCAAAGGGCACATACTGCATATCCATCTAGATTACATTTTTGAAATGACAAAATCGGAGGTCACCAAATGCCAGGGAAGGGTACTAGGGATACAAAGACAGAGTGTAACTCTAAAGGGGAGCATCAGGGGCTGCTGGGTGATGCAGTGTGCTTCTCAAGACTGCTGTTGCTAACAATCTTCATGCAGGATATTCTCCATTGTGGAATTCTGTTTTCTACACTACACTATACTGTAAGTATAACAGAACCAACATGGGAAATTGGTTGAAGGGCAAACAGAAGTCTCCATAACTTCCTATCAATCTGAGCTTAATTCATAATGGACATTTTTAAAAGCAAGCCAAGGGGAAATTCCCCAGGGGCAAATTTGGATAACACTGTAAGCAGATTACAAAGATAAAGTACTTCAGTAAAATCATTCTATAATCAATGGACAGGCTGGAAGCTCAGCTGTGGCTGCATCACACAGTGAATAAGAACCTCGATGAATTGTGACTAGGCACAGCATCACTTACCAAAGTCACTGTTGTCATCGACAAGGATGATCTCATGAAGAAGGTGTGCTGGCGTGCGGTCCACAACACTGTGCACAGTCCGCAGCAAGGCAGAGAAGGCTTCGTTGTAGAAACAGATAACAACACTAGCAGTTGGCAGATCAGTTGGGTAGGACTTTCTTCTACACCTTTAACAATCAAAACAAGAAAATCTGACATTTTAAGAGGCTCAAATGTCTTGGGTTATTTCCTGCCATCTTGTTCAGGTGCTTTCTGACATTACAGCAATTTTTAAGCATTTACAAAAACACTGTGGTTTAGTCTTTGCTTTGAATCATGCTAATAAATTTATCTTTTAAAACATGGTTTCTTGCTTTTGGTAGAGAAGTTACATAATGAGTTGTTTTTCATGAAGTTACTGCATGTGTAGCACTCTGAAGCTGACATCTAGCTTCTCAATGAGGTTCCAAGTGGAAACACAGTAATACATAATAAAACTTTGTCTCTGAAATTTTTAGTTTTTGCCTAATAGTGTAAAAAGATTTGAGTGAACTGTGATAGTCTTAGATGACAGAAGAGCTTCCATGGACACAGCAGCTACTGGATAGGTGGCTTTGAGCAACAACAAAGCTATTAGAGAATAAACTCAGGGTCCTGACTTCTTTCCTCTGTCCCACCTAGTTCCAGCCTCCCGCAGCTCTCTCACCAGAGCCAAAGTGGATGAGGGTCACTCCCTTCAACACAGCACACTCATACTTCAAAGCCCTCTGTGCTGTCTCTACAGGGGGAAAGGCCTCCTTGCTCCAGTGAAACCACTTGCTGTGAGGCCAGACTGCTCCACCAGCCCCATCTAGGTCCTATTCCATGCTACTGCAATAACTGGTTTCCTCACTTGCCCCAAAGAGACTGAGCCCTGTGAACCCAGGGGTACATCTTATCTGCCCAGGCCTATGTACTGCATGGCACACTGAAGGTGCTCAACAAACATCTGTCTGTGCAACGACTGACGACAAGAACAAAAAGCCTTTGAAAGAAGCACAGAAGATTATGAAAAAGTAGTAAGTCACCAGTTTTAATTCCTTGTTGCCATAAATGCAATAATAATTTTTTTTGAAGTTTAGGTTCAGGTAATTGACTTGAAATGTCCAAAGACATACAGCAAGCTCTAAAACTGCATCATTACACTTTCAGACCATGGTGCTTCAAGAGTAGCAGGAGTGGAATCCAGTGCACTGTTCTGGTACACCAAATACTAAGTGCAAACTGAACATTGCCCTTGACCGCTCACACTGGCGTTAAAACACTGTCACTGGAATTCATCAGAAGCCAATAAGGAGCATACTCAGCATTCCTGGTGTCTGGCACATCTCTGTGGTATCCCAAGCGGTTACTAATAAGCATATTAAAGGCATGTTTCTGGTAGCCCAGGTCTCTCAATTCCTGATCACGTTCATTGAAAATCATACCTGAAAGAGAGTGAAATTACCGTCAGTGCCTTAGGTCTGGAAAGATGATCTCAACAGCCACAGGAGTGACGGTCTCCTGAAGCCCTGACTCCACCACTGTAATCAGATTCCATCACCACAGTTCTCAACTGGCTGTCTGCAGTTGCAGGTTCAGATGAGTAAGCTGGGGCTGACGTCAGGCTCTCATCAATTCAGTGCAAACCAAGTGTACCTAACCATGAGCACCTGCTCAAAACCATTATTTTTAAGACTACTTTATTATGTGTTGGCACATACCTTTAATACCAGCACTAGGGAGACAAGAGGCAGGCAGATTTCTGTCCTAGACTACATAGTGAGTTCCAGGCTAGCTAGAGATACATTGTCTCAAAAAACAAAAACAAACAAACAAAAACAAAACAAACAAAAACCACAAATAAATGAACTAACAAAACCCCCACATTTTATTACACTCACAAGACAAATTATTTGTGACCAGAGAAAAAATACTGATACTGTTCCATAAAGGAAATCGATTATTAAATCCCACTGGACTTCAGCAGGCCCCAGTCTCATCAAGTTTTTAGAGGAACCCATGCCCCACAAAAATTTACACATAAGCTTTTATATAAAAAGGGCTCCTATAAGCTTTGGGTTCAGACTTTAAACAACTTCCCTGTCAGCAGCTCCTGCTCAGATCTAACTAGAACCATGTAACTTATGGGAACAATAGGATATTTCTAATCCTGAGCAACACACGATTTAAAGAGCACAGACCTGATTACTTACCCAGCTCGGAGGAAGATTTTGAGAGGCCATTATCTGGATCTTCAATGTGGTTATTCATTAAATTGTCCATTCTGTTTGCTTTAAGCTGCGGATCTAATACTCGACTTGGACTTCGAGTAAAACGTGGGTAGAATTTTTTGGGAAATGGTCCATGGGGGCCAGACCCCTTGATGGGCATATTCTTAAGGGGCTGAGTCACTTCACTGAAGTTGAAATAAATGAAAAGCAGAACTGTCCAGGTAGCAGATGTAAAAAGGCACCCATAACAGAAATACCGAACTGTGACACTTCCCATTATAGACCTAGCATAGCTCAAGGGCCATTTTCAATGTCCTAAAAAAGAAAGATAGGCATGTTAGACCCCCGGAACACTCCCCAGTCAGCTACTGAACACTCACTGATTTCCAAACCACCCACCCTACCCATTGTTCACACTGTGTCACCACTTGGAAAACGAAGCAACAGAACAGCTGACACATGCAGCCGCCCTGTTAATGAACACTGCTTCCTCACCTTTGCTCTGGACCGCGCTCAGCGGGGCCACTGTCTTCAGCTCTCCCTTCTCAGGACTAGAATCAAGTGCTGCAGCACGTACCACCACGGGACATGGAAAATCCCTTCCACACAGCCATGAGTGGAGGCTCATAATTACAATCTCAGCACTTGGGAGGAGAAGGCAAGATGGCCATCTAAGTTCATGGCCAGCCTGTGCTACACAGTGAATTCCAAGCCTGGCCTATAAAGTGAAACCTTAGCTCAAAAACAAAAAACAAACAGTGCCCTCCCCTACACCCCTGGGAAAAAAAACACACTAGCCAACAAAAAACTCATAACCAACTCAAAAAAGAAAGTCCGACTTTCTAATCAAAGAGTCTACTCTATCCCAGAGCCCACTCTAGTTCTAACAGCATTGTCAAAGAGTTTCAATAATTGTTTTCTGTCTCTCTATCATGTAAAAACAAAGTCAGAACAAAATATCATATCAAATAGCAGCACATATAAACATTCCAGGTGAACTGAGGACAAGGAAACACTACCTAAGAAACCCATGTATATTAGCTACAACTTATAAATCACTTATTTCTACAGCCAATTAAAAATCATCCCTAAAAAACAAGACAAAGCAAATTAATTAGTAAACCTCACTTTAAACATTAAGCTTTTTGAACAAGATTATGCCCTCAGCCTAGATGGTAAACAGCTATTTTTAAATTATTTGCCAACTAACTACTAGATATTTCACAAGTCAACTTAAAAAACAAAAGTAATTAAAGCAAAACTAAAATGGTAATGCGGATAAAAGAGGGTAATGACTGCAATGGGCGCAGGGCACCAATGAGCTGCCCTGTCAGCTGGAAGTACCTTTTACACTAAATACATACCTGAAAAATGCAGACCCATACAAGTGCAAGGAAATGCCCAGGAAGAAAGGGTCCAAAGCCTTTATCAGGAAAACAAGGCACAGATTTGCAACAACATGGGAAGACAGAGTAGTGACCTTTAAGGCAAATTCTGAGTTTCAACCAAGAAAGATATTTTAACTGCCTGATATCTTGGCTTAGGAGCAGGCAACTAACAAGCAAACAGCAATAAAAAACAAAAGCATAGCATGTTCAGAGGGCCATGGGATGCTGAAGTCAGGCCATAGGCATGCGGCTTTGATTGTCGCCAACTAAGCAGCAAAACTGACATTTAAAGATGGTCCTCCTCGAGCCTCCCTACCTCCACAGTGGACTCCTGTATCTTAACACAGGAGGAAGCCTTCAAAGATGACATGAACAACAGCCAAGCCCTTCCCAGTCCTAGGATACAACAGCTGTTCCAGCAAACAACTCTACCACAGGTGGACACTGCCATCTGCATCTCTTCAGCCTGATTGTCATCATCTTGGCCAAGTCTAGAACCCTCCAAAGCCAAGATTCAAAGGGGTAGGAAGAGAGCTGTTGTAAAGATCTGGGTTTACCCGAGGTATGGCAGCACACTTTCAGTCCTAGGCTAGGAAGGGCAGGCCCGTGGATCTCTGTGTCTTGCTGGCCAGTCAGCCTAGCATACTTGGGCACTTCTAGGCCAATGAGACACTAGAAAAACCACCTGGGAAGTATTTTTCTAAGAGCTTCACAGTAAAAGTACCATAGACAATGCAGGTTTCCTGGCCTCCAGAGCTATGCTGTGCATCTCTACTTTCTAGGCAACACTATACAGACTATCAATGAGAAACTCAAACCTCCATTGCTGCAGAAATGGAGACTATACAGACTATCAATGAGAAACTCAAACCTCCATTGCTGCAGAGGACTTGAGTTTGGTCCGGAGTGCCTATGTAAAAGACCAGAAACTGTAGCAAGTGCTGAGGTTTCTTTCTTCCTTCTTTCCTTCCCTTTAGATTTCTTTGTTTTAGTTTATGAGTAGTTTGCCTCCATGTATCTATGTGCACCACATGCATGTCTGGTATCCATGAAGGCCCAAAGAGGGCATCAGAGCCCCTGGAACTGGAATAAGGGAATGGTTGTGAACTATCATGTGGATGTGAAAATCAAACCTGGGTCCTCTGTAAGGGCAACAAATGAGTGTGGCATGCTTTGTAATCCCAATGCTGAGGAAGTTGAAGACAGATGGATCCCTGAGACCTGCTAGCCAGCCAGCCTAGTTGTTGAAGCCCAGGCCCTAGTAAGAACCTGTCTTTAAAAACAAAACAAAACAGGAAACTGGAAGGATGGTTCAGTGGTTGAGAGCACTAGCTGTTCTTTCAGAGGACCTGGGTTCGATTCCCAGCAACCACATGGCAGCTCACAACTGTCTGTAACTCTGCCTCCAGGGGATCTGACACCTTCACAAAGACATACGGGCAGGCAAAACACCAATGCACATAAAATAAAAATAAATAGCCGGGCGGTGGTGGCGCACGCCTTTAATCCCAGCACTTGGGAGGCAGAGCCAGGCGGATCTCTGTGAGTTCGAGGCCAGCCTGGGCTACCAAGTGAGTTCCAGGAAAAGGCGCAAAGCTACACAGAGAAACCCTGTCTCGAAAAACCAAAAAAAAATAAAATAAAATAAAATAAAAATAAATAAATCATTTAAAAAAAAGTGCCCCCCACTCCCACCCTACCACCTGTCAACATCAGTTGGTGCTGCCCAAATATTCTTGGATGTGTGGCCTTCCACTGGAACACAACTGACTTATCAGGGGTACACTCTTAGAGAAAACTGACTCTTCCTCCCCCGGCAGCTAACAATGGCAACAGCACCTCAGCTAGGGTAGAATCGCGTGCCCACCTCCTCTTTCCATGCTGGCTTTGGTGTGGATTGGACTTGACAGGTCTTGTGCATGCTGTCATAACCACTGTAAGTGCATACGTGCAGCCGCCCTGCTGTGTCCAGAAGACACTGCCTCCTTATGGTCGTCCACTCCCTTTGGCTCTTCAACTCTTCCACCTCCCTCTTTCCACAACCATTCCTGGGCTCTGGGGGTGGGGGATGTGATATATACGTTCCCTTTAAAGCTAAACATTCTGTACTATTTCATTCTTTGCACCTTGACCGGTTGTTGAGTATCTGTGTTGTCACTTATTGCAAACAGAAGCTTCTCTGGTGAGGGGTTAAGAAGTTCCTCAATCTATGGGTGTAACAGTAAGTCATCAGGAGTCCGTTTATTGTGTCTGTTGAGCAAAGTAATAGTAGTAGGTTCTCTCCGAGGGCCTCCATCCCTGCCATAGGCTCTCAGCCAATAATGGGCCTCAAATCCAATCAGAAAGTGGTTGGCTACCCCATGATGTTTATGCGACTACTGCACCACTGGGCATGTCTTGCCAGGCCAGTCATGACTATAACTGGAAGAGTTCACAGCTGTTATGTCTGGTGCTTACTTTTCATTTCCAGGAGCACATAAAGAAGCTTCAGCACTTTTATGAAAGCTAGCCAGTAGGGATAAAGTTTCCAGGTCAGTACCAGCTGATTTTTCCATGTTCTTTGACTCAAGTATGTAATGTCTTGAGTAATAGGTTATCACTCAAGTTCAGGAAGGTAACCAGGAACAATGACAATAACCCGTAATGTTTGGAGGTCTTTGGAACCTCCAATTTCAAAAGAAGAAAAACATTCCTGACACTGGGGTTCTTATTAGTCTCTAGTAGGTTTCTAATATTGTTGCCACTAAAGGATAACTCCGTTTTAGTCCTTTTTATGTACGTATATAGATGTATTTTTGTTTGTTTGTGTATTTGTCTGTATGAGACAGGGTTTTCTACATAGCCCTGGCTGTCCTGGAACTCACCATGTAGATCAGGCTGATCTCACAGAAATCCACTGCCTGTGGTGCATGCCACTATGGGTATAGATGTATTTTAGAAATTTTCTATAGTTGTGGGTTCCATATGGCTTTTTGAGGCGGGGGTGGGGGTGGGGGTGGGGGTGGGGACGGTCTGTGAATTCAAATGCAATGAATGCAATGGCCAGTTCTTAAAAGAGCACTGGCTCTGGAAAATCAGGCAGCCTAGATGGCTTACAGTCCTTTTAAATGTTAAACCTTCGTAAAAACATTTCTAGGTGGTTTTTGCACTTGCAAAAACCTAAGCTACCAAACCTTTGAAGAAAATGGCCTTAGTGTGATGTGGCTGCCTTCAAAGAACAAGAAATAAGAAACATTCTTCACTTCCCTTTCAGAGGCTTTTAACACCCTAATACCGAAACCAGGGCCGTTGACACTGGTTTTACCCTAGATACAGATCCATATGGGTCAGAAAGTACACCAATCACACTCTTAAGGACTGTGCACTGGCTTTTCCCTGTCTAGAATACTTTTCCTTGGGTGGTTTCATAGCTGCCTCCTTTACCTGTTTACTCCCCATTCAGATATGGCCTTCTCAATAAGGTCCTATACCTAGAGCACCTACCTTAAAGTGCAGTTCAGACACTAGATAGTAAAGCCGGTCTCTCTTCATACACACACACAGCTTACCACTTTCAGCTCCTCTAGACTGGAAGATGAGAAACATCACATCAGAGCCTTTTGGTCTGTTTGATTCCTTGCAGTATTTCCTGAGTAGTGTTTGGTGTACAGCAAAGATAGAATAAATATTTGTTGAAATGAATGAAAGACTGTGTAAGTCTTTAATAACTATCAGAGCACCTTATTAACAACAGTAAGAAAATGATGCTGGAACAGCAGTCATATTTATTACTGGCAAAGTAAAGAGACAACTCAAGGAATTTGCCCAATCTGTAATAGTAAATAACAGTCCATGGTGAAAACAGGAAAATCCTTTCCATTTTTCCAACCATGCACGGTTGCCTGGAAACATCTAAGTAAAATGAAAAGGTTTTCTATCCAAAGAGCCCACCCATAGGGCTTGTCCAACTCTGTCTAGAGTCCTCACAGACCACTCCCCCCATCATAGCTACATCAGCCCAAAGTAAGGACAATAAATGTCCTAATTCTTAACAACTCTATTAAGTAGCTATTTTTTTCCCTAGCAATGTTTTAATTGAGAACATGTTTTAGGTGGCAAATCACTGTACATGACAGACACTTATAAAATCAATCATTTCTATAATTAGCCATATCATCGCTTGGAAGCAACAGAGATACGTTTTTCTGACAGATCAACAACCGAATATGAAAAGGTACATAGCAAACACATACCTGCTAGTTAGACATTAACGTGACCAAACAAAAATCAAAACCTGAAATTCTAATCTCATCTATTCTGACAAATGACAAGCCCAGCCTACACATACTAGTCTTTGCTTTGTATCTTTGTTATGTCTTCTACTGGCAACTACCCCTGGCATCAGCGTCCAAGGCTGAACATATTTAAAAGGAAGGCCAAAGCAAATATGTAAGGTCAATTAATGCCAAGCCAAACAACAGTGACAAACTTTTCAGTCAGAAACGTAAATGCTTACAAAAGCCCCAACAGTCACTCGTGGAGGTCAGTGTTGAATGACTGACAGGCTACCCTGTGGAACACGTCAGTTTGACCTTGTTTTTCTTTCATGGATGTGGTAGCTGCTCTCAGACAGGAGAGGAGGAGGTAGGCAAAGTACACACAGCATGGCGACTCCAGTGGAGAGAGACCACAAGCTCAAGTCAGACAGAGAGGTGTGAGGAGAGGAAGACCAGGATAAAAATGTGAACAGGCTGGTGGATTCAAGGGTCCTGAGTGGCTGAGTAACAGCCACTGTCACCTGAGAGAGTGCACTAAATAAAGAAGCTGGGAAATGAAAAGCCCAGCACCTGCAAACTGAATGGTAATTCCAGATCTCTGAAATGAAGACGTCTCAATAAACAATGTATCCACAGTATAAGCAAGGTTGTTACAATGACCTCACCCAGAGACCCTCACCCTCAGAGCCATAAGCAAGACCCCACAACACAGGGATCCTTCTATCTTCTCAAACCCAAATGTTGATCAGTGCCTTGTGTTAACAATTAATAACTACTTGTTTAGATACTTTTTAAAAGCATATTTCTGTTGAAAAAGTTATGGGACATTTAGATTCTGAGTAATGTGAAATCTTCCACCACCAGCAGAGTGTGAGCATAGCACACGTGGGGTAATGAAAACAAATATTTACTGAGAAGGCATTCGGACTTCAGTTTGGATCCTCGGTGGTGTGTAGGCTATGCTCCTACACAGCTGTGATCTCAGCACTAGGGGAAGCAGAGAAAGGCAGACAGATCCCCAGACCTCACTGGCTGCCTAGCCTGACCAATCAGAGAGCTCCAGGTTCCGTGAGATGGAGAGCAATTAAAAACAACACCAAATGGCCTCCATATGCACTGCACGCACAAACACACACACACACACACACACACACACACACACACACAAAGTAAAAATACTGAAAGGAAAATTTTAAAATAAACCATTTTTACAGTTCTAACCCAAGTTGGAAATCCTGTGATGCCCGGATTGAACTATTAAGCTCAGCGCCTCACCAAGCAACCATTAAGCTGCACCTGCAACCCTAGAAGAGTAACTCCGAATGACAATTCAATGTACTCTAACTGACCCAAGTTTTTAAAACAAATTCAAATATGCAAACCACTGTAGAAAAAAAAAAAATGAAGTCAAACAAGTTCCTCAGAATAAAACAAGACCAAAGCAGGAAAAATTAAAAGAACAAAAAAATAAATAAATAAATAAAAAATAAAAAACAAGGAACGGCAAGCCACAAGCAGAACAGCCGAGTTAGTTTCTAGCCTTTCACATAAGCCATGGAGAAGAAAGGTCGCTTCCTATGATGAAAGGAAGAAAAGAGAACAGGCCGGGGACAGGCGAGGGCTGAGCAGGTAGACACCATCTTCCCAGGCCAAGACCGGCTTGGCACTACTGTGGAATCTCAGAAACTAGAAAATGTATCTCAACAAAATCAAGAAAGCACTGGGGTAACAGTGTAAGTATATATACCTGAATCTGCCGATTAAATTCTCATTGACATGATGTTGCATATTTCCACTAATCTTCCATTACAATGCATAGATAGCATTATAATATACTAAATAGCCTAACATCTTCTTCTAAAAATCACTAAGTAATTCTATAAGAAAAACTACCAGAAGGTTGCTGTATGCTTGATCATCTTACTACAGTACCTAAGAGGATAGAGATGAACAAAAGGAACTGTTTAAAGTGACATTGAAACTTGGCCAGTGCTGCTTTATGATATACCCTGATGCCTGTTTTGTGTCTCTATACGGCTGTTGGCAATTGCTGTTGGCAGTTATCAGGAAATAACATTGATAAGTTCTGGTTAGTGGCATTTTGGCTACCTCTATTTGTACTTGTCTTTATTTCAAACATATTATATAAAGTATATGCAATCATTTAACAAGTGAGGCTAAAAAATAACTTTCCTAGAAAAACACTCCATAATGTAAGAAAAACCTTGGAGAGAAATACGTAGTGTAGGGCTTTCAATGAAATGGAATGTCCTTTCCCTACTCTCAGATACAAAGGGGGTTTCTATCCCAACATGTGCAAAGAAAACAGTTTTAAGCTCCCTGAAAGGAAAGGGATATTTTTATCTCATTAACTTATGAAGTCTGAGAAAATGCAAACACTGAGCAAATACTCTAGGAATGGAAGTTCAAAGAGCACCACTTCTGAGTCCTGACACTCTTCATCTTGGGCTCTGTACAATCTAGATCCTGTAGCATATGGTTAATGGGATGAACCTGTCTAACAATAACAGGAGGCTTTCATTTTCTCAGTCCAAACCACTCCATTATGCTTAATGAAGTTTAAAATGTCTCTTGAAATGTTGAGAACTTACCTTCCAGTAGTTCCTAGCTGTTTTCTGTGTAAGTATATGCAGTATACAAACTGTCAAAGAGGAAGCATTTGTCAGCCTTTTCCATAAACGAGCCATGCCACATCTGAACTCAGTTGTTCATGTGAATACAATTACTGGCTTACAGCTGTGCCGTGCCTACCATAACCTGTGAAATTACCAGGTGATGACAACAGGAAAATACACAGTGTTCCTTCACCCCTTCTCAGTGCTGGAAACTAAAAGAATGCAGGAGTGCCAGCATCGTAACTGCAGCAAGGACAGTACCGAATAGGAAAGGTTCAGAGCAAACTAAACTCCAGACACCAGATGCTCCCTAGGAAAGATCTTCTGACAGCCCTTAGTGTTTATGAATCTCTTCTCCACAGAAAACAAGCAGGGCATGGTGGCAAATGCCCATGACCCTGAAGCAAGATAAAGGTGAAGCCAATTAAAGGGCCATGGAAGGGAATGTAGCCCCTCACTTCCCCTCTACTGGAAGTCTTTCATCTACTCCTAGTCAGACTTGTTGACATAATTGTGAAGTCTACATATTTTGAAAACAATAGTCCTTTTTAAAAGAGACATTTCAAATAGGAATGTTAAACCAGGGGCTGGGGATCAGGAGTACTTGTTGCTCTTGCAGAGAAACTGGGTTCAGTTCCCAGCACCCACATGGTGGCTAACAATCATTTGTAACTCCAGTTCCAGGGGATTCCACACCCTCTTGGTCTTTGTGGGCACTGCACACATGGGGTACACCAACATATATGCAGGCAAAACACTCCTACACATAAGATAAAAATAATCTTAAAGAAAAAGAAGAAGATTAAGGGCCAAAGCTATAGTTCATCAGTTCCGAAGAGCGCTTGCTGTTCTTCCAGAGTTTAATTCCCAGGACCCATGCTAGGCAGCTCTAAGAGGTCTCCCGTCTCCCATCTTGGTAAAATGAAGCAGAATTTCCCGAACAGTTTTTTAAAGATTTATTTTTATTTTTAATTATGTGTATGTGGGGTGGGCATGTACATATGAGTGCAGGCGCCTGTAGAGTCCAGAGGTGTCAGAGCCACTGGCGGTTTGAAGTCCCCAACACATCTGCTGGGCACTGAACTGGTTTCTCTGCAAGAACACCACTTCCTCTCAACCACTGAGCCAGCTCTCCAGCCCTAACTCATCATGGATTGTGAGGACCTCAAGGACTAATTGTAGGAAGACAGGCTGGGGCCCTGCCACTGCAAAGGAAACCTGTCAGAACTGCACAGACATACAATCCCAGCACATGGGAGGGAGCTAGACAAGAAGAACGACAAGGGTTCAAGGCCAGCCTGGGCTTCCAGAGTGAGACCCGACTGGAACGCAGGGCGGAAATGGCCAGCTAGTGCCTTGGAGCAACTCTTCTACCTATCTTAGGAAGAAAGTCCTGACAGCTGTGAACAGAACAGTTCGGGACAGAGGGAGAAAATCTTTAGAATCAAGGAATCAGTGAAAACAATCCCAAGAAGCCATCTGGCTTGACCTTGGGCTGTGAAATTGAGTGGAAAGACAGAGCAACGGCCAACTATCTGCACCTGTCAGCATGAAGGGAAGGCCCGAGGAAGAAGAGGCAACAGCACCAAGCTTTCAAGTCCTGATGACACAGAACAAGGGTCAAGGGTGGTTTGGGATGATTTTAGAGATGTTACATTCATGGGAAGACTGAGAGGGAAATGACGTCAAACTTAAAGGAGACGTGGGAATTGCAGTTCAAGTTCCATGGCAACTGGTGCAGAGGAGGTTTAAGTAAAGAAGGTACAACAAGTGCAGAGAGCAAACACTAAACTTGGGGACACCGTGAACTTTGCGGGGAAAGAACCTATGAAAGACCTCAGAAGGGTCCCAAGGAACAACCAGAGGGTGTGCTGACAAGCAATATGAAGTACCATGAAGATTACTGAGCACCAGGCTGGAGAGATGGCTCAGTGGTTAAGAACACTGGTTGCTCTTCCAGAGGACCCGGGTTCAATTCCCAGCACCCACACGGCAGCTCACAACTGCCTGAAACTCCAGTTCCAGGGGATCTGGACTCTACAGACACTGTATGCACATGTCTACACAGACATACATGCAGACAAAATACACATAAAATAAAAATTAATTAACTTAAAGATTACTGAGGGTTAATCCAGGTGAGTGTTGAGGTGGAGCCTGTCAGATTCAGCAACCTGCACAGGTAAAAAAGTCTTCAAAGCAGAGTCTTTTCAAATGTGAGCAGAGCAATCCAAACCTTAAATATACATTCCAAAGAATGAAAACAGAAACACTGTATTCATCAGAGTTCTCCAGAGTAATGAAACTTTTAGAATGAATCTCTCTCTCTCTCTCTCATATATATATGAGAATATATATAATATATAATATATATATATTATATATATATGAATGAAGGGGATTTATTAGAATGGCGCTCTATCTATCTATCTATCTATGAATGAAGGGGATTTATTAGAATGGCTTACAGGCTGTGGTCCAGCTAGTCCAACAATGACTGTCTATGCCAGTTGTTCAGTCCATGAGGCTGGATGTCTCAGCTGGTCTTCAGTATATTCCAGAATCCCGAAGAAGCAGGCTCTAATGCCAATGGAGGAATGGACTTGCTAGTGAGGGCGAGAGCAAGCAGGAAAAGAGAGGTTTCCTCCTTCCACATCCTTTATGTAGGCTGCCAGCAGAAGGTGTGGCCCAGATTAAAGGTGGATCTTCCCACCCCAAAATATCTGGACTAAAGGTGTGTCTTCCTTTCTCAAAGATCCAGATTAGAAGTTGGTCTCCCCACTTCAAATGATTTAATTAAGCAAAAGTCCCTCACAGGTGTGCCCAAACATTTTAGGTTTTAGTTAATTCCAGATGTAGTCAAGTTGACAACCAAGAATAGCCATCACAGAGACTCAAACAGATGCACGTAAAGATGAAAGGAAAGACTGGAAAATTCCACTTAACAATGAAGTATCTAAACCAGGTAAATTCACAGAAACAAGAGGGGCCGAGTCCTTGCCCTATAGGTACAGCGTCTGTCTTGAGTGATTAAATGTTTTGGAAATATATGGCGCTGATTGTAACACAGCATTATGAATGTACTTGATGCCGTTCAATTACACTACTAAAATTAAAATGATAATCTTCATGTTATGTACAATTTGCAAGAAAAATAGTAATAGGAAACTGTGACAAAAAAAATCCTTGCAAGAAACAGCACAGAAATGTTAGAAATTCAAATAAAGTTGCAGGGCCATTGTCCAAAATGAAAAATATGTACTACTGTTTGCTGACATTTCACTTGCAGAGAGCTCTGTGGCACACACACAGAGAGTAAGAAAGGGTTATTTCCTATTTTTTTTTCTTAAAGCGGTACTTCAAATTTAAAAAAAAAAATAAGTTTTTGTGTCTTTGTTTTTTGCTTTTGTTTTTGAAATCAGAACTACTCCCGTTATGTAAACGTAACTCTATTTTGGTGGGGGTGCAGAGACTGAAAAGCATTCCCAGAGTCTCATTTTTTTGTCTGAAGATAAGCAACCAAGCAAGCAATCAACCCGACCATGACGGCTCTCATCAAGTAAAAGGACTAGACCAAATCTTCGATGGGAAGTGAAACTAGTCCATCATGAGCACCCTAATATCCATCAAAGGGAGAGATCTAACAGTAAGGGGGCGGGGCTTACTGCTTTTCATATTTATCCAAAACGCATTAGTTTTGGGTGTATGGAAACTATGCGAGACAATTTCTTTAACAAGCATATTAAAAAAAATATAAGGAAGAAACAAGCAAACAAGCATGCTGTCTGTCTTCCAGCCTCACGTGTGGACGCGGTCTAAATCCTGACCCGCAAAGACCGACTAACAGCAATGATGATAAAAATCGGCATTTTCCTGGTAAATCACAACACCGCCTGGAAGTTACGGCCGCCGAGAACTCGGCCCCGCGCGGCGCCCACCCGTGCAGCTGAAACCGGAAGCAGCTGGGGCCGCGCGGGCCACCGAGCCTGCTACAGCAGCCGCAGCGCTTCAGGCCGCAGCCCACGCTCAGGCGCCGACGGAGGCCGCGCGGGGTCAGGCGCCTCGGGCCCGCTACTCACCGCGACACCCGCAGCCCGGGATGGCGGCGCTCCGGGGCGCGGGCTGTGGCATCTTCTCTCCCGCCACAGCCCGGGCCGAGCCGCACGAGCCGCGGCGCGCGACACGGCCCAGGACACGCAGCCTTGCGGGGCCCGGCTCCACGGCCCGCGTCACGGCACGCACGCCCCGGCCCCCGAGGATGACGTCACAGCCCGCGGCCTGGCGTCACGCCGCCCCGGCTCGTCCCCGGACCAGCGCCCAGCTGAGCTGTCCCTCAGGGCCTTAGCGCTTTCCTCTCAGGGAGGTTCTCCGTCACTCCGGAGAGAAATGTAGAGGAGGAGGAGGGGACGACCGGCGTGTTCACAGGAAGAGTGTGAGGAAGGCACAGCCCGGCTAGAGAGAGTTTAGCAGCTCTAACAGAATGGTAAGGGTTCTGGTCTTTGGTCCAGTATACTGCATTACATTGACGGATATCTAAATCTTTAATCCTATTACCTCTGAAATAAATGCTATTCGGTCAAGACCTTAATATTTTTTTTAAACCCCTGTCTCGTGATGTCTGGTACAGGAACCGACACATGTAGGGAGGAAATTCTGTGTGCTTTATTACTAGGAAAGCTGCATCACCTGAACCTGAATCAGTGACTCGTTCTAGCTAGCATTAACCCAGGATACATTCCTTCTTCGTTAACTGGCTGCGGTGACTTGAAGTATCCCCCACCCCCACCCCACCCCACCCCAGTCTTATGTGTAGAGCTTGGTGCCCTTGGTGGTGCATTCTCCAAAGGTTCTGGAAACTTTAGGAGGCGGGAGGAAGGAGGATGGGGCGGGGATGCCCCTTTGAGGATCTTACCCGATCCAGTGGTCCAAGTCTCCTTTGAGCTTCCGGTCCATCACAAAGTAACTTATCTCACATACTCTCATCCTGATCTGTCCACGTGCAGTGGCCAGGCAACCCGGCAATGAACCCTCAGCAACCATGAAACAAATCTTTTCCCTTTAAGTTGTGGTCACAGTGGCACAAAATTAACCCATACATGGTCCTGTCAAATATCTACTAGTATTGTCAGGGTTTGGGTTGCTGTGTTATGCTACCTAGGTCTGTCTACAAGACTGAAGTCCTAATGTCCCTTACCTATGTCCCTCCATGGTCATTGCCCTCAAACAGTTGCTGTCCAATGCCAAAAAGGGTATCTTTCGTAGTTTCCGTTCTTGTCCACACAGCGATTCATCTTAACTGGAACTAGTGGTTATTTTAGGGATGGCTCTCTCTTGCAAGGGCAGCAGTACAGAGTGCATTTGTGCACCGTCACAATGTGTGCTACTTTTCTTGTTTGTGTGACAATGTACCTAACAAAAGCAACTTAAGGGCTTATTTTGGCACACAATCAGAGGGTACAGCCTCCATTGTGGTGGGTAAGCCATGGCAGCAGTAGTATAAGGCAGCTTGAAACATTGCATTCTTAGGAGGCAGAGAGGGGCTGGTGCGCCTCTTACTTCTTTTTTCTTTTTTGTTTAATCCGGTCCCTGCTCCATGTGTTATGGCCACCACATTCCTTGTGGGTTTTCCCTACTCAGCTAAACCTCTTAGGAAACAACCTCAAAGACATCCCCAGAGGAGGTGTATCTCCTAGGTGACTCCAAATCCTGTTAAAGAAATAATGAAGATTAACCATTTCACCTAGTATCCCTAAGTGGGTGAAGCTTATGCGGGGCAGCAGTGAATCAACATTCTGGATGCTCAATCCTGCTAGAAACCCCTCAGAAACTTCATGGCAGTGATGAGGAAACTGAGATAGGTTGCATAGGCTACATTTGGTAATCCTGTCAGGCATCTCCGCCTTTTTTGTCCTTTCAGTGTGTTTCTTCCCTGGTTTTCTTTGTAGATTTTGTGAATTACTCCTCCTTGACCTTCTTAAGCTCACCTTCAACAGGGTGAACCTTACAGCATCCCTCAAACCCCAAAGAAGTACTTTAGGCATTAAGGAGTCTCTGGGCATGGCAGGTAGGGAGCCAGCTGTTCTGTCCCAGCCCTATCTACACAATTGAGAGTTGCTTAGAGCTTAAGGCATAATTCAAGAAGCATCCTGAAAGCTGTGGCTCAGAGGACAGAGGACAGAGGGCGCAGACAGGAAAATACAAAGAAGCAGAAAGGAAGAATGGTTCAGGACAGAAAGGCCATCAGGAACATATGGAGAACTTAAGCTGAGGTGACTTGGACATCAGACTCTTAGGAACCCAACCAAGCCAGGAGGCAGCCCCCAGACTCGTACACTGGCTGCAAGAAAGGAGCTTGACCCGACTCAGCCACTGTACACACCAGTCATGGCTCTCTGTGAACATTTTCCAAAGGCAATCATGTCAGCCCATCAGACCAGTGAAGGCTCCAGGAGCAGAGCAGGTTCCTGTGGACCATCACAGCCAAGTGAATTGGTCAAATAATCACAACCAATATACTTTATCTGGGTCAATCATATACCAGCAACTGAGCCGTGAGAGAGCTTACATTTCTAATGTCAAGGTCCTTATCCCCAGAACTTCAGTGGCAGATGAGCAAGAGAGGAAGAGTTGTCACTAGAGGTGGAGAAAGACACTCCTGAGAGGTTGGCCATGTTGATTGTATTTATCATTGCATTTCACATAATGCCATGGTGTCCCAAATTTGTCCTGTGGTGCCAATATGTTGAAGAATTAGGGGACTTTTTCACCCTTTATTAAATAAATGATTTTTTTCTTCATCATTGTGTACAGTTGGCTCCAACTCTGGAAAGATATTATCCAAATACCACTGGAATGACTTGCAACCTAGTCGTTTCCTTAATTCAACACGCTCGCTAATGTTTCCACAGGATACGTATTTTAAATGAGGTC
The DNA here is from genome assembly GCF_949786415.1 of Peromyscus eremicus. Classification (NCBI taxonomy): domain Eukaryota; kingdom Metazoa; phylum Chordata; class Mammalia; order Rodentia; family Cricetidae; genus Peromyscus; species Peromyscus eremicus. The sequence goes on along the minus strand of NC_081418.1, from coordinate 60,197,935 downwards.
TTTGAAGAAAAAAATTATCCTAAATGAAAACAGAGTCATTTTATTAAACCAAAAAAGAAAAATCTTTGGTAATCAAGTCATGATAGCAAACATCAGGACATGTTTTTATCATTGGAACTAAAAATGCCCGCTTGTGTGTAGCAGTTGTCTGTGAGATTAAAACCTTCCATCTTCTGGGAAAGCTTGGTAAAACACAGGATGTTAACGGGGAAGTAGTATTTTAAGACAAGTTTTTAAAAGGATGTGGAACAACAGGGTGTTCTAATGGGAAGTAAAGGCTCATTAATCCCACGAAGTAAACAATTCAATGGCTTCAGGAAGTCCCTGAAAATGACCAGATACACTAGGCCTCTCCATCCTCAAGGATATGTGTGTATTATGTATATGTATTATGCATGTGTGTGTGTACGATATGTGTATGTACACATATATATGCAGTAAAGATTGCTGAGACTCTCAGGCAAACTGAGCTTCCCAGAGAGGTTCAGACCACCTGAGAAGGCTGAAAGAAACAGAGGTCAACCAAGCTTCCTGGAAGAAGCAGAGGGCAGCAAACTGCTGAGCTGCCGGAAGAGGCTCTGAACTCCCTGGCAAAGGCACTCCTCAGCAGTTTGAGCTGCCTGGAAGAGGCTCTGAACTCCCTGGCAAAGGCACTCCTCAACAGTTTGAGCTGCCTGAAGAGGCTCTGAACTCCCTGGCAAAGGCACTCCTCAACAGTTTGAGCTGCCTGGAGGTTATTCAGCACGCTCCAGGTTCTTAGCTTTCACAAGCTGTCATCCACGATGGGATAGACTTTAGATGTGTACGTCAGAATGAGGGTTTATACACTACCTGTAGAGGCCAGACGAAGGTGTCATGTCCGCTGGTGCTATGTTACAGGCAGTTGTGAGCAGCCTGATGTGGGTGCTGGGAAATGAAGTCAGGACCTCTGGAGGAACAGCAAGGGCTCTTAACTACTGAGTCATTTCTCCAGGCCCAGGGCGTGAGCTTTTTGGTCCTTGAGTTATCTTTGAGTCATTTCTGCTCCTGTTAGTAACCTCTCACCCATATTTCTATAAGTAACCCCAATAAAACTCATTTGTCCACCAAATTGGACTTTTGTGATATCTATACTTTTATCTGTCATTGGTTCCCTGTCTTGGGTGAGTAGATGTTTATATCTCCTCAGGAATAGTGTCACATAACACCTCTGTGCAGGGAATGAAAACATTCGACTTCAGCTTTGATACCAGTACATCACCATGATATCCACCATGACACCGTGATGACTAACACAATGGGATCCAGGAAAACTGGGTCCTGACGCTTAGGAGACCCAAAGTCACACCTTCCCATCCCAGTGGTTTCTTTCTCCTATACTCAAAGACTAAGCTCCCTATTTCCTGGTTTCCATCAATACTCTCACACCTCCAGAACAGGCGTAACAAAATCAAAAGGACTCTCCTAGCTTTGCTGTCCATTACCCATGACTGGGAGCAAGTTTCTTCATGAGGGTGATGTGAAGAATGAGCACTTAACTTACTATGCAAGCCAAGCCCATCAGAAAGCAGACCAGTGTGTAGTGTTAGGTCTGCCTTGGTCCTTTCTTGCACCACAGCTGTTTAGTTTTTATTTTGTTTTTTCAAGACAGGGTCTCATTGAACCCATTTTATACAGCAGAGGCTATTCTTGAACTTCTAACCCATCTCTACCTCCAGAATGCTAGGATTATAGGTGTGTACCGCCGTACCCAGCTTACGACATGCTGGGATGGAACCCATGGCTTCATAGATGCCAGGTACGTGCTCTGCCAGCTGAGCTCCATCCCCAGCTTCTGGTTGCTTGTTTGTTTAATGTATTCTGAAATAAGTGTAAGGATGAGTGCCAGATTCCTTGTTCCCATGGTAAAGAGGCATTCTACAGGCCAGGCAGTGGTGTCGCACACCTTTGATCCCAGCACTCGGAGGCAGGGGCAGGCAGGTCTCTGTGAGTTTGAGGCCAGCCTGGTCTACAGAGTGAGTTCCAGGACAGCCAGAGCTTTTACACAGAGAAACCCTATCTTGAAAACAACAACAACAACAACAACAAAAAGAAAAGAAAAAGAAAGGCATTCTACATAGACCAGGGCTCTCTGAATTCAGAACCCTTGTATTTTCATCTGTATTTCCAGTACTGCCGCATAGGATAGCAGCCGTGTTAAATGGAAGAGGGGGTTTGCTTATCCAAATGAGTTATGTTATGTACATGCTATATTGGAGTTTTCTTGAGGATTCTTGAGTATATAAGCTTTTGCCACCTGCTTCCTGGGTGGATTGTTAAAGACAGGAGAGGATGCCATCAGCTTGGAGGAATAAAGGCCTGAGTTACTTTGGGAAACATTTCCCTATTGCAAAGCCTTGTATTGTACCACAATACTCACCAAACTTTCCAACATGTAGTTTCATACAGTCTGTTGATTTTATATGTAACTTTTCAGATATGATCTCAGCCTGCACCCAAAACTAGCCTCAAACTCATCATTTTCCTGCCTCAGCCTCCCATATACTGGCATTATGTGTGTGCACTATCATACTTAGTTCACATGTGTTTTTAAATTAACATTTTGCCAGTATATTCTTTATGAAACTTAGTCACTCAGTAATTATAGTGTTCAATTCAACTGCTTAGATCCATGACTAGAATTCACAGGTATGGGGGAACATCAACACTGTAAAAATGAATTCAAGATCTCTCATAAAAAGTATATTTTGGGGCCAGTGAAGTGGCTTACCAGGTAAAGGTACTTGTCACCCAGCCTGATGACCTGAGTTCAATCCCCCAGGACCCATACGTTGGAAGAAGAGAATTGACTCATAAGTTATCTTTAGACCTCCACATGTATACCATGGCACACATGCAGGTATGCTCACACATACAATAAATTAATAAATTTAAAAGAAATCTATATTTTTTTTTTTTTTGGTTTTTCAAGACAGGGTTTCTCTGTGTAGCTTTGTGCCTTTCCTGGAACTCGCTCTGTAGCCCAGGCTGGCCTTGAACTCACAGAGATCCGCCTGCCTCTGCCTCCCGAGTGCTGGGATTAAAGGTGTGTGCCACTGTGGGGCGTTTACCCAACCACCCCCACAGTTCCCCAGAGTTTTCTTGAGTGCGAGCAGCAGGAAATATTAGATAGAAGGATTTATTGCGGAGAATATCGCGGAGATAAACAGATAGAAAACAAAGGATAGCCTCGAGAGGGCCTGGAACCTATTCCAACGGGCCCCGACTGTCTCTGCCCCAGGGTTTTTATAGAGACGCCAAGGGGTGGAGCAAAAGACCTCCTCCCCCAGCACAGCCAAGTGCAGATCATCCCAGACACCTGCACTTAGGCCCGTGGTCTAATCATCCTCTATGCGGACCTGCTGGGTAAAGCCACGAGGAACCCGAGAATGGGCTCCCACACGCCACCACCGCCTGGCAGAAATATATAATTTAAAGCTATCATTTTAATGTGTTAGATTAGGAGAAATACACAGCTTAATTGTATCTAATGTATAGAGACCTTTTTATATACCTGCAATGACAATGTAGATCACTACATAGACAGTGAGGGAAATTTAGATGTTGCCCATCAGTATTTAATAATGGGTTAGCTCAGCTGGGTGGTGGTGGCACACACTTTTAATCCCAGCACCCAGGAGGCAGAGGCAGGTGGATCTCTGTGAGTTCGAGGCCAGCCTGGGCTACAGAGTTCCAAGACAGGCTCCAAAGCTACACAGAGAAACCCTGTCTCAAAAAATCCAAACAGGGGGAAAAAAAAGGGTTAGCTCACCCCCAGAAACTTCATGTCTTGATGTTTATTCCAGGCATATAGTTGTACAAATATACACAGAGATACGTGTGAAGATGTTCATTTCAGTGTTAAGTACATAATAAATAAATGAATGAATGAATGAATGAATGAGGAAATAGAAACCGACCCTCAAGATAATCAGAGCATCAGAGCGTTCATCACCAATGACTGTTTATCAGTTCTGGTAGGCCCATTCCCCCATAATAAATAAATAAATAAGGAAATAGGCCCATTCCCCATAAGAAAGAAAGAAAGAAAGAAAGAAAGAAAGAAAGAAAGAAAGAAAGAAAGAAAGAAAGAAAGAAAAATAGAAACCGACCCTCAAGATAATCAGAACGTTCATCACCAATGATTGTTTATCAGTGAATCAGTTCTGGTAGGCCCATTCTTCCATTTAAAGGGACTCTTCAGAAGAAAGATATTTGGGATTGCAGAGATGGCTGAACACCTGCTCCTCCTATAGAGGATGCAGATTCAATTCCCATCACTCACATGGGGGTTCACAACCATCTATAACTCTAGTTCCAGGTGATCTATAGCCCTCTTCTGTCCCCCAGGAACATAATGGTATATACACATACATGCAGGCACAACACCCATACTCATAAAGTAAAAATAAATCTTTTTAAAGAAGAAAGATATTGCCAGGTGGTGGCACAGGCCTTTAATCCCAGCACTCAGGAGGCAGAGGCAGGAAGATCTCTGTGAGTTCAAGGCCAGCCTGGGCTACAGAGTGAGTTCCAGGACAGGCTCCAAAGCTACACAAAGAAACTCTGTCTCAAAAAAAACCCCCCCCAAAAAAAATAAAAAATAAAGATACTTGACATGTTTTGATTTTGAGTGCTAATGTATAAATATGTTTTTAAAATATAGCAATAAATGCAAAGATTTAAGGATAAAACATGGTGTGTTATAGTCCCGTGAATGAACTTGGGCCTTGTGGCACAAGTCTATGTTCCCAGTACTAGGGAGATTGAGATAGCAGGAACACAAGATCAAGGCCAAACTATACTACATAGAGAAATCCTGTCTAAAAAATAATACAGAAAAGAAAGATCTTTTAGTGTGCATATGTGTTAACCAGCAACCACAACAAGCAATTCAATGATCACTTTGAGATGGAACTATAGACTATTTGTTTTATTAATTTATTTTATTTTTTAATGATTTATTTATTTTATGTGTGTGGTCTGAATGTATATATGTGTACTATGTGCTTGTAGGAGGCTAGAGGTGCCCTCAGAGGCTAGAAGAGGATACTGATTCCCCTGGAGCTGGAGTTAGAGTGTAAGCCACCTCGTGGGTACTTAGAATTGAACCAGGTCCTTTGGAAGAGCAACAAGTACTCAACTACTGAGCCATCTCTCCAGCCCCTTAATTTTTATCTTTGTATGTGTACATGTGTCTCTGTGATCTTATCCCATGTATTCAGGTGCCTGTGAAGGCCAGAAAAGAGTTTTGAATCCCCCTGGAGCTGGAGTTACAAGCAGTTTTATCCTACCCCATCTGGGTAATGGGAATAGAACTCTGGTTTTCTATAAGAACACAGCCATCTCTTAATTGTCTGCTGGCCCCTATAATGTTAACTTTGTACTCCTGAAGATCATATGAATTTTTAAAGTAAGCATGTTTTATACCTTTAACTTTTTAAAATCTGCGCATGTTGGCACATGCTTGTAATCTCAGCACTTGGGAGACTGAGTCTGAAGAATTGTTATGAGTTCAAGACCAGCCTATGCTCCATTGTGGGTGCTAGGCAAGCCAGGATACATAGCAATACTTGGACTCAAAGAAACTAATAATATTCACTAACATTAATATAATAAAAATGCAAAGGAACATAAAATGTAAATATTTAGCTTGCTGAATTATCAACAGATCAACTCTAGTAACCCTGTCTAATCAATGAACATGATTGGCACCCCAGAGCTCTCTTAATTATGTCCTTTTATTAATTTCTTGCACTGATTTCATTTTTAAATTTACTTTATGTATATGGATGTTTTTCCTACGTTTATGTCTGTGCACCACATATGTGCCTGATGCCTGCAGAGACAGGCCACCATGTGGGTGCTTGAACTCAAGTCCTCTGCAAGAGTAACAAGTCCTCTTAACCACTGTGGTGGTTATTCTTGGTTGTCAGCTTGACTACATCTGGAATTAACTAAAACCCAAGTAGCTGGGTTCACCTGTGAGGGATTTTTCTTCTTAACTAAATTGTTTGAAATAGGAAGACCCACTTTTAATCCAGATCTTTTGAGTAAGAAGATGCAACTTTAATTCAGATCTTCTGAAGTGGGAAGATCCACCTTTAATCTGGGCTGCGCCTGAAGAAGGAAATTTGAAACTTGCTCTTTCTGGCAAGTCCATTCCTTCACTGGCATTAGAACCTATTTTTTTCAGAATTCCAGCATATATTGAAGACTGGTGAGACATCCAGCCTCATAGAATGAACAACTACTGGATTCTTGGATTTCCCATTGATAGACAGCCATTGTTGGACTAGCTGGACCACAGCCTGTAAGCTACTCTAATAAATATATATATATATATATATATATATATATATATATATATATATATATATATATATATGATTATACATACATACATACATACACACTATCAGTTCAGTTCCTCTAGAGAACCCTGATGAATACAACCACTGAGCCATCTCTCTAGCCTCTACGTCTTTTTTTGAGAGTCTCACTGTGTAGCCCTAGCAGGCCTAGGACTCTATGTAGACCAGGCTGACCTGGAACTCCTAGAGATCCATCTTCCTCTGCCTCCCAAATGCTAATCTCAAAGTATGTGGATGTTTTGCTCAAGTTTTGCTCACTTTTACTTTAGTAGGAAGAGAATACAATATGCATTCTTTATTCTCTAATATACCTTATAGATGTACCAGTGGTGGTGGCTGCATGTGTATCTATAACATATGGGTTTGCAATGCTGTATAGAACTGTAGCTACTAAATATATCACATGTATCCATTATTCTTTTTTTCCTTTTTTTTTTAGATTTATTTATTTATTATGTATACAGCATGTATGACTGCAGGCCAGAAGAAGGCACCAGATCTCGTTACAGATGGTTGTGAGCCACCATGTGATTGCTAGGAATTGAACTCAGGACCTCTGGAAGAGCAGTCAGTGCTCTTAACCTCTGAGCCATCTCTCCAGCCCCTTTTCCTTGGTTTTAAATTTTTATTTTCTTTTATTTTTCTAAGACAGGGTTCTCATTATGTAGGTCTGACTGGCCTTGAACTCACAGAGATCTGCCTCTGTCCTCAAGTGCTAGATTAAAGGTGTGTACCAGGACATTTATTTTAATTATGTGTATGTGTCTCTCTGGAGGAATGTATACCTGAGTTCAAGTGCCTGCAGAGAGCAGAAGTGAGGTCCTATCCCCTGGAGCTGGACTTAACAATGGCTGTGAGCTACCTGGATATGGATACTGAGAACTGAACTCAGGTCTACTAGAGAAGTATATGATCTTAACCTCTCAGCCATCTCTTTAGTCCCATCATTCTGCTCTGTTTTTGAGACAGGATCTGACTTAAGATGCCTTGGCTGGCTTGAACTTGCAATCCTTCTGCCTCAGCAGAAATTCCCTGGCAGTTCCCTGATTATTTTTTAAAAAATCTCATTTTTACAATAATTAAAAAGCTTGAATTAAAAAAAACTGCTGATTATTTTTTTCTCACCTTGACACAAACTGGAGTCACCTGGGAAGAGAGACTCCAAACAGGAATTGCCTCCATCAGATTGCCATGTCAGGCTTTTTCCTGAGTACTGTTATAGGAAGGTCCAGCCTACTGAGGGTGGTGCCATCCCTGGGCAGGTGGTCCTGAGCTGTATAAGAAATCATGTTGAAGAAGCCATGGAGAGCAAGCCAGTAAGCAGTTCTCCTTTGTGGGCTCTGCTTGAGTTCGTGCCTTGACATCTCTGGATAATGGTCTGTGATGTGGAAGTATAAGGGAAATAACTCTTCCAGAATGCTCTTGGCCAGTGTTGTATCACAGCACAGAAAAGCAAACTGGGACAGAGCCAAGGTGAAGGACACTATCAGAGATACACTGTGCATTTGTCTGAAGGAGGCCTGTCCTTATTTCTTTATGCATGGTATCTGGACAGAGATGTGCTCTTGGAGAACAGGGTGTAACCCTTGGGGACATACATAAAGCAAGGGGCAAAGCTTTCCCATAGAAACCTTTGCTTGTTAATAGAAAAGGAGTTCTCATGTGTGCACAAGACCTGCACCAGCCACATCTCCCAGGAAACTGACAGTAGCTTGGTAGGAAACCCTGAGGACATCAGCTCCTGATGCTGCTGCAGCGGGGAGGGAAGAGTAATTCCTCAGTGGATAAGCAGATCTAACCGTGGGGAAAGACTGCAGGTTGACTTACTTCTGAGAAACTTGACTTTTCCTAAAATTCATACCTAAAACAATACATTGCAAGCACAGCTGCTTAGGGTCAACCAGTTGAGAGCCAGACTGGTGATGAATCAGGGAGAAATTGAAGGGGCTCCATTAACTTACAAAAAAACAGGCAAGACTACAGTTTGGATCTGGAAAGGTGGCAGAGTCTTGAGAACATCCCAGAACCTTCTCTCCCCAGCCAGAGACACCACTCACCTTGTATTCATCCAGCCAGGTGTGAACCACTCGCAATAAGTTCCGTGACAAGGCTTTCTTGAGTGCAGGGTCATTGGAACTATGTATCTTGGTGACATGTCCAACCCGAGAGCAAGGAATTATAAAGAGTTGGCCTCCACACATCCAAATCTAGACAAGACCGTAACTAATTATTTTACTAGTAACTGGCAGCTGCTTATGAACACATAAACATACACACAAATACATACATAAATAGCTAATGTTTGTTCGTTTGGCTGCTTATTGAGATGTGTAGCCCAGGTTGGCCTCAAACCCACTCTTAGGAATGATACTGAGTTTCTGGTCCTCCTGCCTCTACCTCCCTAGTGCTGGGATTACAGTGGTGCACCACCACACTTGGTCTATACCATGTTGGGGTTCAGTCCAGGGCTTTGTTCATACTAGGCAGGCGTTCTTCTAGCTGAGCTACACCAGGCTCTAATATGTATTTCATTTATTTTATGTAATAAATTCCATAAACTCATCAGAGTCCTATAGTATAGGTGCTATGACCACCCCCTCCATTTACAGAAAAAAAATTAACATACAGTTTGATTAAGAAGTTTGCCCAAGCTGGGCGGTGGTGGCACACGCCTTTAATCCCAGCACTCAGGAGGCAGAGCCAGGCGGATCTCTGTGAGTTCGAGGCCAGCCTGGGCTACCAAGTGAGTTCCAGGAAAAGGCGCAAGAAACCCTGTTTCGAAAAACCAAAAAAAAAAAAAAAATAAGAAGAAGTTTGCCCAGTGACCAAGCTCAGGTTCAAATTTAGGAAATCTAGCCTGAGAACTTGAGTTCTGAGTGGCAAATAATTCTCTTTCTTTCCCGCTGCTTATTGCCAGGTGTAAGCAATACCAAGAGAAAGACAGGTTCTGGCTAGGTTCAGTTATTTGTAGTTTATACATAAAACGCTGCACAACTTATATTGTAATAACTTCACTGCATGAAAGCAAGATATGGTCATTGAGAATTATCACATATAGGAAAATGTACACCCTAACACTTGGGGCCAGTCAATAAAATTCAAGTATGTGTGTGGACATGCAAAAGTACACATTTTTTTTTTTACTTACTGTCTTCATGTAAGTTATGAAAAACTGTCTTAAGGGCCTTGGGCTAGAAACATGGCTCAATGGGTTAAAAGCACTTCCCTACAAGGTCAAGGACCTGAGTTGGACTCCTGGTATCCATACAAAAAGCTGGGCATGACTGCACATACCTGTAACCCCAGTGCTGGAAGAGTTGGGAGACAAAGACAGGAGGCTCACTGGGGTTTAGTGGATGCCAGCCTAGCAGAAAAATAGTGAACTTGAGGTTCAGAGAAAGATCTGTCTCAAGGGAATAAAGGTGAAGCATGACAGAGGAGTGCCCCTGACATCCTCCTGACCTCCAAATGCGTAGACATGTGCCTGCACACTTATGTATACACGCACATCAAAAACCAAAAATCGCCGGGTGGTGGTGGCGCACGCCTTTAATCCCAGCACTCGGGAGGCAGAGCCAGGCGGATCTCTGTGAGTTCAAGGCCAGCCTGGGCTACTGAGTGAGTTCCAGGAAAAGGCGCAAAGCTACACAGAGAAACCCTGTCTCGAAAAACCAAAAAAAAAAAAAAAAAACAAGAATCTTGTTTGGAAATTTTAGGAGTTTCCATTTCATCACTGTAAAAGATACCACAGAGGGGCTGGCAAGATGGCTTAGTGAGTAGGGGTGCCTGCCACCAAGCCTGACCACCTGAGTTTGATCCTAGGACCCCATAGAGCAGGGAAGGGAACTGACCCTTGTAGGTTGTTCTCTGACCTCCATACATATTCTGTGGCAATGCATGCCTCACCTTCATGTACACACACAAATTAATCTTCAAATTTGCATCTATTTATTTTGGGGGTGGTGCACATGCCGTAGTGTGCATGTGGTGGTCAGAGGAACTGCAGGACTTGCTTCTCTCTGCTGTGTGGATCTCAGGGATCTACTTGGTCATTAGGTTTAGTGGCAGTGCCTTCACTCACTGAGCTACCTCACAGCCCCCATAGGGTGTATTTGCTGCAGCCATTCTGTTTCCTGGACCCCAGTAACACCAGCATTGCCCAGAGACTTGATAAAAATGAGAACCCATGGGTCCCTGACACCTGCTGATGCAGAAACTGGTTTGGGCCCAACCTTGTACATTTTCACAGGTTTTTTATGTGATTCAACTGCACACTCAGATTTGATGATCCTCAGTTCTAAGTCATCAAGACCATAAATTCTGATTTTGCAGATATTTTTTTGAGGAAATTCACTTAATCATTATAAAACAGTAATGGGAAGTTAAGATCTTCACTGAAACATGCTGTGTGGGGCTGGGAATATGGATCAATTGGTATAGTGTTTGTCTGGCACGCCCAAAGTCCTGGGTTCAACCCCCAGAACTACATACACTGGCCTTGGGTGTCCACACTGTAATTCCAGCACTCTGGAGGTAGAAATAGACATTCTGTGAATTTCTGCCCACACCCCATCTATTTTCCCTAAGTCAGAGTTTTGTGTAGCCCAGGCTGGCCTTGAATTTCTTATTTAGTCAAAGGTGTCCTTGAACTTCTGATCCTCCTGCCAGATACAGGGATTACAAGGCATGTGCCACCATGCCTGGTTTTATGTGGGGTTGGGGTTGAACCCAGGACTTTGTGCATGTTAGGCAAACACTCTACCAACTGAGCCACATCACTAGGCTGGTCACAGATTCCCTTTATCCCTAATGAACATACCCCACTACTGACAGGATTATAAAGTAGGAGATAAGAGGAATAGTTGTGGCCATCCCTACAATGAACACAGGAGAGGATATATCCAGATGGATGTGTCTCCTTTAAGAACAAATCTAGAGTAAACAAGAAGCAGGACTAGGGATGAAACCAGGTGGGTGAGTGCTTGCCCAGAATGCATGATGCTTGAAAAGTGCTTGCAGCTTCCTAGATCTTGACCCCTCTTGTAACTTTTGAGAACATTGTGACCTCTTCAGTATCAGTGAGCCTGGGCCAGCCTGCTTGACAAATGGCCAAATGGTTCTCATTGCCCCAGGTGGTACTGAGCCAGTTATGTGGCAGAAGACATTCTGGATGGGCTCCAAGTGAACACAGATGCAGCAACATCTGTAGAAATCAGACATTCTAGCCAAGACCAGCTCTACTGTAGTAACACCAAAAATTGAGAGGAATAATAATTGCTTGTGGTTTTAAGCTACTGCGTTTTGAGGCATTTTTCCCACATATATTAAAATTTACTGACAATAATTAACTGATATACAGTGCAGCACTGCTCTCCTAACATGAGTTTCATTTACATCCATTTTACATTGACTTGGTTGTTCATTCCACAAACCCAGAGTGACAGATTCAAATTCTGGTCAGTAAACATTTGCTCATTCCCCTTCCCTCATCTTGGGTCTGAGGACACACTGATTCTGGACTTGTGTTTCACAGGCTTTGGCCAAGAGAATGTCAGCCCACATCATGACTACAGAAGGTGGAATGTCAGCCCACATCATGACTACAGAAGGTGGAATATGCCATGTGGTTTGGCTCGACCTTTATCTTCCTGCCATTCAGTGTGAGAAGAACATGTTCCATATGGCAGCTACTCATGGAAATAATGCCAGACCTCAACTAAAACCAGAAACTAAAGCCCAACCCAGTCAGCCTCTGCTGAGTCATCCCAGCCACCATGGACACGAGCAAGAGAAAGGTAAGTGTTACTATTTTACACCATTCATCTTTGAGGTACTTCGTTACACAGCATAACAGTGGTAATAACTGACAGATACTGAGGTAGTAGCTGACTAATCCCTAATATCCTTAGCAATTAAAATGCTGAGCAGATGACCCAAGAGGAGTAAGTCATTGCCTCAGTGGATAGATGGGCCATGGAGGAGAGTGTTAGAAATCTGCTGAGGCTCCATTATGTCACTGTATGAGAACTCTAGTAGATACATGGTTTGTTTCCGTATCAGAGCATCCAATGGGCTTAGTGATCTTCAGCAAGATTTAAGCTGGCATCTGTATCTAAAGAGGTGCAGTCTTAAGCTAGGCCATGGTGACACATACCTTTAATCTCAGTACTCGGGAAGCAGAGGCAGATATATCTCTGAGTTCAAAGCCAGCCTGGTCTACAGAGTGAGATCCAGGACAGCCAGAGCTACACAGAGAAACCCTTTCTTGAAAAACAAAACAAACAAACAAACAAAGAGGTTCAGTCTTGGGGTAAGGCTGGGAAATGGGATTTCCTATGTGGTCATCCTTAAAAGCAGAAGTCAAGGTCTCAGTTTTTGGAGTAGCACACATTGGCAGTATGGTGAGATGCCAGGATGAAGAACAGGTACTGGAAAATAGGCAAGCTAAGACTTTAGGTGGTCAAGGCCTGTTGGATGCCAACCAGGATTGTTAAGCCACAAGAATCTGAAGCTGGTTATGGGAACCATTCAAAGGCTGGGTGTGAAGCATAGCTGCATGGCTATCCAGTGTACTATTCCTCTCCATGATCCATGGCAGCCACTGAACTCAGCAACCAAAGCAACTCAGGGCGTTGGCGGCTTCTCTCACACATGTCTGCTAGAACTGACCGAGAGACAGTGGAGATGTGCTTGCAGGGCCCCAGGACTGGAAAGGGAGGCTTTCTAAGAGGCAGGAAAAAATGGGTTTGGAGCATAGTACTTACTGTTTTTGTAAACTTGGAAAGTAAGTTTTCTGTGTCTTTGTTTTCTCATTAAAAGTAAGAGATAAGGGCAGTACCCACCCTACAGGCCTGTAGGGATTAAGTAAATTAATGTCTGTAAAATGTTTAGGCAGTGTGACTTAGGCATAGGAATCTGTTCAACAAACCACACATATTAATCCTTTACATCTCAAGTGCTACTACTTCAGGAATGTTGTAGATGACATCTCAAAAAAAAAAAAGAAAAGAAAAGAAAAGAAAAGATGGCTCAGTTCCCCTTCTATATAACCACAGAATAATCTGTGCTTCTCCACTGTGTTTAATCAAAAGTAAAATTAAATAGCTGGTTCCCTGATGAGATGGAAGGCCATGACATCAGAAGCTACTTTCACACTGTGTACTGCTGCATTGTAGCACTGTCCTGTGTCCTTTGATGGTTAATTTGGTTTGAACTTGGCAGGATCTGTAATCAGTCAGGAGACAAACAACATGCCTGTCGGAGAAGTTTCTAGACTGGCTTCATTGAGGTAGGAAGACCCTGGCTAACAGTAGGCAGCACCATTCCATGGACAGGGGCCCTGGACCACATAGAAAAAAAGAAAGTGTGCTGAGCAACAGCTTTCCTCTCTCTCTGCTTTCTGAGTATGGCTACGATGTGACCAGCCCTGCAAGTTCTTCCACACCGGGTGGACCCGTGTTCTCAAACCATGAGCCCAAATAAACCCTTCCTTAAGTTGCTTTCCTCAGGTATTTTGTCCTAGCATGGGAAAAGTAACTAATTGGTCCTCAGGAAACATGGCCGCACGAATGAAAAAGGAGAGAGGACTGTCCTCTGAGTGCTTGGCCTGCAGCACAGCTTGACTAGGAAGTTGAACTCCTTCAGTGTTGGCGGAATTGAATTGAACTTCAATAGATCCCTCAAGAGATAGTCTCCAGCTGACTGCAGATACCAGTTGTAGCCTCAGATAGATATGTGTCAGCCACAGGAACCATTTGTAGGCATAATCTTTTAGAGTTTTTTGTTTTCAAAGACAGGGTTTCTCTGTGTAGCCCTTGCTGTCTTGGAACTTGCTCTGTAGAACAGACTAACCTTGAACTCACAGAGATCTGCATGCCTCTGCCTCCTGAGTGCTTAGATTAAAGGCATGGTGCCCAGTTTAAAATTGTTATTTTGTTTTCAATGGCTAGTGTCAAGAGAGTACTTAAACTCGTTACTAATTCACATGCTTGTTTATACCAAGAGAGACCCAAGCATACTTCAGAGATTCAAAGCAGCCATTGGGAATAGAATCATTGGAAATATTGGGCAGGAAATATTAGCTGTCATTTACTGTCTGTGAGGACTGTAGAGAGAGAGAGAGAGAATGCACTCACGTATGGTGGATGGCCCAGCTCACATGTAGAGGTCAGAGGACAATTTTTGGAAGTTGATTGTTTGAGCTCAGATCCTCAGACTTGGCAGCTAACAGCAGGCACTTTTGCCCACAGAATCATTTCAATGGCCCCTACACTTGCTTTCAAATACACACACCTTTGCAAAAAGTGGTTCTATTCTGAGATACAGAATGTGCTTATAGTTAAGTCCTAAGAGAGGAAAATTATTGGGCAGAGCTGGACAGTGGTGGTGCACGCCTTTAATCCCAGCACTCGGGAGGCAGAAGCAGGTGGATCTCTGTGAGTTCGAGGCCATCCTGGTCTACAGAGCGAGATCCAGGACAGGCTCCAAAGTTACACAGAGTTACACAAAGTTACCCTGTCTCAAAAAAAAATAAAATAAAATAGAAATTTATTGGGCAGTATTTGTAGAGAGCAATGTAATAAAACAAGGGATTGCCAACCAAATGTAATAAAAAGAGCCAGAGGCCTGGGTATTATAAAACACTACCAGCCGGGCGGTGGTGGCGCACGCCTTTAATCCCAGCACTCGGGAGGCAGAGCCAGGCGGATCTCTGTGAGTTCAAGGCCAGCCTGGGCTACCAAGTGAGTTCCAGGAAAGGCACAAAGCTACACAGAGAAACCCTGTCTCGAAAAACCAAAAAAAAAATAAATAAATAAAAAAATAAAACACTACCCAGGTCAGAAGGGAGCCCATGAATGGGTGGGGGATGAAAGTAACGAATGTGTGAGATGGTTCCAAGTAGGAGCCTGCAGGAGAAGCATTGCGGAGACACCTGCGTATACACAATAAGCCTGTGAAGGAAGTCTGCTGAAAAGGACAAAAATGGATAAAGAGTAAGACAGGGCCGGCAAGAGGACTCAGGCAATGAAGCACTTGCCATGTAACCATGAGGATCAGATTCGATCCCCAGAACCCACGGTAAAAAAGAAGCAGTTGGGTGTGGTGATGCACACTTGTAATCTCCATACTGAGGAGGTAGAGATGAGAGGATTCCTAGGACTTGCTGGCCCACCAGCCTAACCAGCAAGTTCTAGGCTAGTGAAAGTAAGACTTTCTTAAAAAATAAGGTGGATGGCACCTGAGGAATGATACCTGAGATTGACCTTGGCCTCTTCATGCATACAATGACTAAAATGGCCAGCTACCAGGAAGAAAGAAAGAAGAAAGGGAAGGAGGGAGGGATATAAAATTCCAAACAAAAAAGGGAGAGGGATAGAACTATGAAGACAGTTAGAGAGCCCACATAGATTTAACTATCTTGTTAGTTTACCGCACCATGCTTTGAAAACAACAAAGCATATGGTCAGGGGCTTTAATGGCCCATCGGGGTTTCCAGGGAGCCCCATCATCTGTTGCATGCCCTTGCATGTGTCACCAGAACAGTCCTGCATGCTCATGGAGGAAATAATGTGACCAGATTAAAAGTCAGATTGTACTGGTGCTCAGAGTAGAGAAGAGCGTGAGCCCAGTAGGCACCAAACTGGGTTCCACTCACCACCACAAAGTCAAGCATCAGGTCTCCCTCCATACACACGTAACTACATGGGGAACAGGACAAAACAAACGGAAGTCCCACTTACTCTTAGTGAAAGTTCCACATTTTCTCCTCCCCAAAGATCCATGTCCTTGTCATACTGTCCAAGTTCATTAAAATAATGTCTGTCTATCGCAAAAATTTGTCCTGCCATTGCAGGTGACCTAGAAAGGAGTAAAAAATATTAAATAAATTCCAGAGAGACAGTGGTCTCCAATTTCTCTAAAAACATATGAAATGCTACTGTTGGCTCAGTGCTCTTGCAGAGGACCTGTTTAGTTCTCAGCACCCAGGCCAGGCCGCTCCCAACCACCTGTAACAGGCTCCCGGGGTCTGGTGCTCTCTTCTGGCCTTCGTGCTTCTTGTAGCCACCATTCCGCTCTGCACTTCTGGGAGATCCACTCTTTGAATTCCACTTGTGTGAGATGGTATGGTCTCTATCTGTCTGTGACTGGTTCATTTCAGTTAGCGTAATGGCCTTTAGATTCATCCGTGTTGTTTACAAATGATGGGATTTCATCTTTCATTGGCTGACCATGATTCCCCTGTGTGCATGCACTACATTTCCATTATCCATTCAGCTGTACTAGATTGATTCATGGATGTTATTAGTGCCAGAGTACAGATGAGAGTGCACGGGTCTCTTCAACATACTGACTTCATTTCCTTTGGGCACATTGTCAGTGGTGGGATTGCTGGGCCATAGGGAGTTACTCTACTTGAAATTTTTGAAGAACCATGATACTATTTTCTAGTATCTATTTACATTCTTGGCCATAGAAGACAGACTTGGCTGTCTTAGTGGAGTGAGAAAGCACCTAATGGGGCTTGGATTTGCATCCTTTAATGAGGAGGGGTACTGAGACATTTTCATGTACCACTGGCCATTTGTATTTTCTCTTGAAAAATGTGTATTCATGTCTTCTGACTCTTTTTTAATTGAACTTTTTTCTTGTTGTTTGTTGAGTCTCTTATGTATTCTGGATATTAACCCCTTATCAGATATATATTTGCAAACATTTTATCGAATTCTGTTGAAAGGACCAAGCAGATGCCATAACAGGCTGCTCAGTCTTCTCTCAGAGATCAGGCCTCAATTTCAGTTTCCTGAGACTTGAGCAAGCAGTTTCTGGGAGGGCCATGAACAAAAGACATAGTCCTTGCAGTAGCTCCCTTTCTGCACATACTCTGACTACTCAAAGTTCAGCCAGATGTTTACTCTCTGGGGCCCCTCACCAACTTAGAGTTATGTGCAGTACGTGCTTGGCCAGCCAGCCCCCATGGTGGCTCAAGGACAAAGCCTGGGACTTGTGCTGGACTGCCCCCAAAGTAATAAATTGTAACCACCAACCAGTAAATTTGAAGGTTACATACCCTCACCCAATTAAGAGAGAACAGAGATAAAAATAAACCAATCCGAGTTGCACCCGTGCAAAACTCCCCCAACCCCCCTGAAGGGCTTGTGGTTTTTGCCTTTAAAAAGCTAGCCACACAAAGAAAAAGCAAGTTCCTCCTGGCCTCACGGTTACTACAAGTGAGTGCTTTGGATCGAGCTTCCCTGCCCGTGGCTTGTAAACAGAAATAAACCATGCTATTGCATTCTGTACCTAAGGTCTGCGTTGGTTATCTTTGGGGTCCCAATTTGGGCATAACACTGTGAGTCCTCTCTCTGCTTTGTTGACTGTTTCTTTTGCTCTGCAGGAGCTTTTAGTTTTATGCAATCTCATCCTCCATTTTTACTTTTATGGCCTGTACTTTTCAGAGTCTTAGTCACCAAATCTTTGAGTAGTTGAATGTCATAAAGCATGTCCTCAACAAGTGGTATTCTAATTTGGGGTCTCACATTCCCATCAAATTTGTTTTGACTTTTCTATGTGGTCAGAGACAGGGTTACTCATATTAGTTACTTGTGATAAAATACTGTGACAAAGCAATATAAAAGGACGGTTCTGCATCTTTGCATGGTCTGAGTCCTAGAACCCTGACTAGAGCTGACAAGAGAATGCAGAAAGGACAGACACACAGATGCACTGACACAGAAAAGCTGGGATTGGGTGGTCTTTCGTAGCTCTGATGGAGTAGCAACAGCACTCTGGAAGCTCAGTGTGTTTACTGTATACAGTTGGACAGTGAGGCAGGGTTATCATACACAGCTGGAAAGGAGGCAGGTTTAGCTGATCTCACTCAGCTGGAACAGTTTCTGTGGGGGAACAGTCTTCAGGCCTTAAGCATGGAGCGGGGGCTGTGGTGGACATTTTTTGCACACGCTGTCAATAGTCACACTTGGACCTGAGGAAGACTTCGCCATCCCTCTAAACTTCATGGTGCGGAAAAGCTGTACCACACCATGGCTGAGGCTTTGGAGTCTTTAACAAGGATGTGCCTGGCGTGGACTGCATGGTAACCTTTGCTGCTTCACAGAGTTCCAGCATTTCAACATGGCAGACCCCTTCTCCTGCACCTTTTTATTTTCTTTGTTCCTTCCTTCCTTCCTTCCTTCCTTCCTTCCTTCCTTCCTTTCTTTCTTTCTTTTTTTTTTTTCTCAAGACAGGGTTTCTCTGTCTAACAGCCCTAGCTGCCCCTGGAATTAGCTCTGTAGACCAGGCTGGTCTTGAATTCACAAAGATTTGCCTACCTCTACCTCCCAAGTGCTGGGCTTAAAGGCATGCACCGCCGCCGCCGCCGCCGCCGCCACCGCCGCTGCCGCCGCCGCCGCCACCACCACCACCACCACCACCACCACCCAGCTTTACTTTTATTTTTATTGATTTTCCCTTTGGGAAATTTTGTGTGGGCTTTGGTAAAGGATAAAAATGTGTACAATGGTAGCCTCTCTAAACAAAATAATTATTTGGAAAAAAAATCCCTGCCACTGTGGAACTAGGAATTCTGTTATGCTCTCCTAATTACACCAAGAACAGGAAAAGTTAGAGATTTACTAGACACACCTGATCCCAAGGATGCACTGCCTACAGTTCAGTTCCAGAGCCTGAGGCTGTTAAGGGCAAGAGTTCAGTTAATAAATACAGAGAAATCAGAATGGTACAGTATAATGGGAATAGAGTAAAACATCAGGACCTTCCCTTTTGGGATCCTTATGAGGGGAACAGGCCCATTTAGTAAGACTAAGAAACTGTAGTATAGTGTCTGCTCCCCAGAAGAAGTCCTTTTCCCAAGGTCAAACATTTGAAAAGTGTCTCCATTCCCTTGGGGGCTTGAGGAAAGTTCCTGCTTTATAAGGCAGTCATTCTCCTTATCTCTGGCAAGAGGAGCTTGTGGTCCTTCCATTAACACATGGCTGGTGCCTATTGTCGAGGTCAATGCTGGATTCCTCTACCCCTGATCTCAAGCCACACCCCAGCTCACACACCCTTTTAATCCTATACGCAAATATAGCATGTAAAAGGTGTAGTCTTTTTTTCAATTAAACACTGCTGGCAGCTGTCCCAATTTACCCTTAGATCCTGTCTTCTTCTTCTTTTTCTTCTTCTTCTTCCTCCTCCTCCTCCTCCTCCTCCTCCTCCTCCTCCTCCTCTTCTTCTTCTTCTTCTTCTTCTTCTTCTTCTTCTTCTTCTTCTTCTTCTTTTTTAAGATGGCCTCACTATATGCAGTACACTGGCCTGGAACTCATGGAGATCTGTCTGTCTCTTCCCCCTAAGTGCTGCCAGTTAGAAGTCATCACAGTAATCCTGGAGAGAAATGATGAGTGGGGATTGTACCCTGGCAAAGGGAGTAATGAGATGACAGTAAACAGGATGTCCAGTTTAGCTTGAGGACGGACCTAACAGATTTACTGATGAATAGGACAAGGATATGGGAAGATGACAGGAATCTAGGTTGACACTAGGGCTTTTCCATGTGGCAGATGGAGTCGCAGTCCACAGAGATGAGAAGTCTTGGTTTTATGGGAAGCTTAACATTTAGGCCAATGTGAGGTATGCATTCAGCATCTCAGTGGGAAGGCCAAGCAGGCAGCGGGTGCAATTGGATAGTGAGCCTGGACTCCTGGAGGCTGTGGATGAATTTGGGAGTCCTATTGGTTTCTCTTCTTACTGCTGTGACAGAATACCTGGCAAAAGCAACTTAGAGTGGGTTGTTTCAGCTCACAGGGCCCAGGTGGAGAGATCATGGTGATGGAGCAGGCAGCTTTGGTCCAATTGTACCCTCAGGACGGAGAGGGAGACGCTGGTGCTCAGCTAGCTTCTGTTTTAATTCAGTCCAGAACTCCAGCCCATGGGATGGTTCCAATCACACTTACAAAGGGGCTTTCCACATCAATTAACAATCAAGACGCACCTTTATAGGCGTACCCAGAGGTATGGTGAATCTAGATCCTGTTAAGTTCATAGTCAATATTTTTTAACATTAATTAATTTATTTTGTGTGTGTATATTTAATGTAACAGAGAAGGGAGTTTTAAAGTTGTATAGATGCAAAACAGTGTTGTGTAGGTACCTGTGTGCCATGCATGTGTGTGTGTGGAAGCCAGAGGACAACTTGTAGGAGTCAGTTCTTTCATGTGGGTCCATGTGGATCCCAGGAATCAAACTTGGGTTGTCAGGCTTTTTGGAAAATGTCTTTTCTTGCTGAGTCAGCTTGCTGCCCTCACAAATAAAAGTGTTTAAAAAGCAATCGTGGAAGATGTATAAAGTGTTAGGAGCATCTAGAAAAGTGAAGAATCTCATGCATGTGAATGACATACAGGATTTGCATGTTGCATTGGAGTCAGAGTCAGAGATGGACACTGATGACATACTCTGATGACAGGGTTTCCGATCCTAGCAAGCCTGGCAGTGACTTCAAATTCCAGGACCTTAGTCAAGTTCAAAATCTGTATTAACTATTGCAGGAGTCATAAGTGTAAGATGGATTAAGAATAAGTCTGCGGGCAGGCAGAAGTAGAGTAAGGAACAAGGGCGAGGCCCTGGGCACTTCAAAGTGAAAGCAACTTGCAGAGCAGAGGAATGATGCTTAACCGAGAGGATGGGGAGGAGACACAGCAAAGTGGGAGGGGCCAGGGGATGAGTGTATGCAAAGGGAAGAGGGTGGTCAGTGGGTGAGACACACCAGCAGGAAACTCTAAACTGGACATTGGGATGAAGGTCACAAGTTTTAGCCACAAGAGGTGACAAATTCTTACTGACATGAGCTTAAAACACAAAAGTTCAAGCAGATATACAACTCTTTCTAGTGCCTGTAACACAAAAGAGAAAGGCCAGGCAGTTGACAGGAAGTGAGGTCAAAGAAAGTAAAGTTGTAGTGTAGGCACTAAGATCAATAATTAATAAATGGGACCTCATCAAACTGAAAAACTTCTGTAAGACACCATCAATCAGACAAAGAGGCGGCCTACAGAATGGGAAAAGATTTTTGTCAACTCTACATCTGATAGAGGCCAAATATCCAAAATATGTAAAGAACTCAAGAAATTAGTTATAAAAAAAATCCAATTGAAAAATGGGTACAAACCTAAACAGAGAATTCTTAATAGAGAAATCTCAAATGGCTGAGAAACACTTAAAGAAATGTTCAACATTCTTAGCCCACAGGGAAATGCAAATCAAAACTACTTTGAGTTTCTATCTTACACCTGTCAGAATGGCTAAGATCAATAACAAAACTGACAGCTCATGCTGGAGAAGATGTAGAGCAAGGGGAATGCTCCTCCATTGCTGGTAGGAGTGTAAACTTGTACAGCCACTATGGAAATCAGTATGGTGGTTCCTCAAAAAATTGGGAATCAATCTACCTCCAGACCCACTCCTAGGTATACACCCAAAGGACACTCCATCCTACCAAAAGAATACTTATACTTGTTCAACTATGTTCATTGCAGCTTTATTCATAATAACCAGAAACTAGAAACAACCTAGATGCCCCTCAACCAAATGAAGAATGGATAAAGAAAATGTGGTACATTTACACAATGGAGTATTACTCAGCTGTTAAAAAAATGACATCATGAAATTTGCAGGCAAATGAATGCAACTAGAAAAAATTATCCTGAGTGAGGTAACTCAGCCACAGAAAGAAAAATATGTATTTACTAATAAGTGTATATTAGCTGTTAAGTAAATGATAGTCAAGCTACAATCCATAGACCCAGAGAGGTTAGGTAAAAAGGAAGGTTCTAGGGGGGATGTATGGATCTCCCTGGGAAGGGGAAATAATAGATCTTGTGGGTAGACTAGAGGCAGGTGGGGATACTGTTGGGAGGGTTGGGGGGTCACATAGTAGAGGGAGAGGGTACAGGGAGAGACAGCTGGAGTTTGGAGGCATATCTAGGGCTATAATGGAAGATATAGAGTCTGAACTGGCCATCTTTTATTGTCAGGCAAGGAAGACTTCCAGTGGTGGGACTGGATTGCATTGAGTTGTTGGCTGAGAGGGTCCCATGGAGAGCAGGCTGATGCTAGGACAGAGGGTTGCTGTAGTTGGAGATTTCTCCAGTCCTGCCAGGGCCCACAGCCACTCAGACCCAAGTAAACACTCAGATACTTATATTATTTATAAACTGTATGGCCCTGGCAGGCTTCTTGCTATCTAGTTCTATCTTAAATTAACCCATATCTATTAATCTATAAGTTGTCATGTGGCTTGTGGCTTACTGGTACTTTATTACATCTTACTTCTCATGGTGGCAGTGGCTGGCAGCATCTCCTAACTCAGCCTTCCACCTCTCAGAATTCTCCTCTCTGCTTATCCCACCTATACTATACTTCCTGCTTGGCTACTGGCCAATCAGCATTTTATTTATCAATCAATCAGAGCAACACATTCACAGCATACAGAAGGACATCTCCAGCACTTCCCCTTTTCTTTTTTTAAAAAGGAAGGTTTTAACTTTAACATAGTAAAATTAAATATAACAAAACAATTATCAAGCAAGAATTATGGTTATAATATCTAGTCTATTTGTATTTGGCAAAATTAAAGAAGATATCTTATCTATCCTATATTTGTGAGTATAAGGTTTCATATCTAACTTATCTTTTATCATAACTAAGGAAATTATAACTATCTAGTCTTCGACTACATCAAAGACCTCAGAAGGATATAATATTACCTGAGAAATGGGAGAAGGATGCAAGCAACTTTCAGGAGTCTTAAGAAAGTAGACAGAGACAGCTGGCAGCCTGGACAGTCATCCAAAGTTCCTCTGTAATGTTGGGGCATCTGTCTTCAGCCCACAGGCCTAGAGTCTCTTAGTCACTTTCTCTCTGTGTCCTGCAGAATGTCTGACAGTTTCCTCTGTGAAGCAGGAACCTGAAGGACCATTTTGCCAAGCAAAGTTCAGTGATCACCTTCCTATGGGTCCTGCATGTCCAGTCGATCAAGCAGTCCAGGCAAGAACAGTTTCTTGCCCAAATGGCTATTTTTGCCAAGAAGAAGATAAATTCCATATAGAGTGTCTTCAATGCCCATCCTCCTCTCTGAAGTAAATCGGTGCTGTCAGGAGCAGACATGTCTCACTGTCCAAAAAGTCTAAACTTTTAAAACATTTTAAATGCTATATTCTGTAGGTCTTTGAAGTGTTTGAAGATTATCTACCTAATTGAATTATATCTATGTATACCTAGAAAACTTAACATGACTATAAGTTTGACTATCATAGAAGACTAATTATTAATCTATATTTTAAAATTATCCATTACAATCTAAGTGAGTTACATAAACATAATACCTCCAATGAGAGTAGAAATATATATACAGTATAACAAAATTAAGTTTAAACTTGTATCAATAAACTAAAATCCATAGCAATGTAAAACATTTTTAAACAAGTTGTTACTCTTTAAAAGTAGGTTCAGTAATCTACCCTTTTATCTTATGATATCTATACTATCCCCTTTTCTTCTTTAGAAAGAGATTGCATTTATAATCAACCTGTTTTAAATAAAAATAAACATTCATAAACAGTATTTTTGGAATTTGGGCATAGATTCTCATACTACTTCCTGCTGGTTGAGGGCACTGTATTCTTATGGGGACACAAAGAAAATTTTAAGATTATGGAGTAGTCTGTGAGGGTGTATCGTCTGAGTCAGTTGCCTTGAAACCGTTCTGGATGTTGGATCATCTGGGCCGTGGTGTCATTAGAGACCTTTCAGGGGGTCTTGGCTGGTCAAACCTGATGTATCTTAATCTGAAAGAAATCCATAACCTCTTGCTTTCTGTGAAAACAAAAGCAGAGCCTCCTTTCCAAAGCAACATATCCTTAGACTAGATAGTTATAATTTCCTTAGTTATGACAAAAGATAAGTTAGATGTGAAACCTTAAGCTCACAAATATAGGATAGATAGGATATCTTCTTTAATTTTGTCAAATACAAATAGACTAGATATTATAAATAGACTAGATATTGTAACTGTAATTCTTGCTTGATAATTGTTTTGTTATATGTAATTTTACTATGTTAAAGTTAAAACCTAAAAAATGTGGGGGGAGTGCTGGGGATGTCTTTCTGTATGCTGTGAATGTGTTGCTCTGATTAATTGATAAATAAAATGCTGATTGGCCAGTAGCCAAGCAGAAAGTATAGTATAGGTGGGACAAGCAGAGAAAAAAATTCTGGGAACAGGAAGACTGAGTCAGGAGTCACCAGCCAGACACAGAGGAAGCATGATGTAAAAGTACTGGTAAGCCATGTGACAACTTATAGATTAATAGAAATGGGTTAATTTAAGATATAAGACCTAGATAGCAAGAAGAGCCTGCCAGGGCCATACTGTTTATAAGTAATATAAGTCTCTGTGTGTTTATTTGGGTCTGAGCAGCTGCGGGCGCAGGAGGGTCTGGAGAAAACTCCAACTACAGGTTGCTTTCTAAAATCTGACAGTGGGGGTGGGGGACATTGCCAAGGACAACATCCACACAGCTAGTTGAATGTAGAGAGGTCGAGCTAGTGCCTGCATGGAGCCTTCACCCCTGTGTTCTAGTCTCTTTGATGTGAGAAGGTACTCTGTAGGCTACAGAAAGAGAAACCTAGACACTAACCAGCTACAAAACTCTCAACCAATCTGTCCTGCCTGCAAGATGTGCTGGGGCAATGGTAGCCCAGAACTTGTGGGAGAAGCCAAACCAATATCTGGTTTAGCTTGAACTCCATGCCACGAGAGGGAGCCCAGAGTCCTAGAGTAGAACCAAACACAACCGGAAAAAAAAAAAAAAGACACCTAGTGATATTCTGCTGTACTCGTAGATCAGTGCCTAGTCCAGCTGTCACCAGAGAGACTTGTTCAGGCAGCAGATGTGTGTGGGTGCAGAGACCCACAGCCAGACATGATGCAGAGAGAGAGTCTAAATTGGAGGTCTCTAATCAGGGAACCTCAAAGAGGAGGGGGAGAAAAGACTGTAAGAGTCAGAGGGAATAGAAGACACCCGGAGACCATGGCTCACTGAATCAATTTGAATCAATTAAGCAGGGCTCACATGGGCTCACAGGGACTGAAGCGGCAAGCACTGGGCTGCATGAGGCTACACAAGGTCCTTTGCATTTGCCTGCTCTTGGGACTCTTTTTCCCCTATGGGGTTACTTTATCCAGCCTTGATAGTTAGGGCTTTTGCCTTGTCTTATTGTGTCTTGTTTTGTCCTGTTTGGCTGTCATCTCTTGGTGGCCTGCTCTTTTCTGAAGAGGAAACAGAGGCGAGGGGAGTGGATCTTGGGGGAAGGGAAGAGTTGGGAGGGGTGGAGGGAGGAGAAACTGTAGTCAGGATGTATTGTGTGAGAAAAGAACCTATTTCCAATTAGAAAAGAAAAGAAGTAAAGCTGTGTTTGTTTTTCTTGTGAAAGCACCTTGTCCGTATTCTCATAGGACCATTCTTGTCTGCTGCACTGGGTGCTGCATGTCCCCATTGGAGCACTGGGTGGCAGGAGTCCTCTCTGGCACACTGGTCCACCAAAAGACCATGATTATAGACAGCCAGCAAGCTCGGAGCATCTAAGCTCCCCCTTGCAGTAGCACTGTGTGATACCATGCTGCTACCTGCCTGCCCTCTTCACTGCTCTGTGCACATTCAAGAGCAGAGAATCTAGTCTAGCTTCAGAATCATCTGAATGGGTGGGAAAGGGAGCCAGCAGGTGATCTGTCCTTTGTAGTCCCAACCACAGGCTGA
This sequence comes from Peromyscus eremicus, assembly GCF_949786415.1. Taxonomy (NCBI): domain Eukaryota; kingdom Metazoa; phylum Chordata; class Mammalia; order Rodentia; family Cricetidae; genus Peromyscus; species Peromyscus eremicus. The sequence continues at coordinate 60,171,732 of NC_081418.1, read as the reverse complement.
GAAAACCTGATCAGTGGGGACAGCCAGGGAGTAGGCAGGTGTAATGTAAAGTTTTTGTTGAGAACAGGCTTCCTGAGGCTGGGCAATCTCTGGAGTGGGAAGCGGGCAGTGGAGTGCTGGAAGATGGCTGTTGCTATGTGGTCACATACAAAACTGCATAATATTCCAGAGGGTCTTCCGTAAACTACTGTGTAATTTCACAACTATCCCTTCTACTTCCTGAGTTGTTTCAGTTCCATCCTTGAGCTATGAGTCAAGACTGCTTCTCGAGAGGAGCATGTCCAGGTGTGGCCAGACAGTATAGGCTAAAGAATACAACCAAGGTTAGGGAGAAGAGGGTGAATGAGAACAGGACTGTGGTGTCATGGACTATGGTCCATGGATGAGGCACGGCACACTGGTTTCTATCTGCTTAATTTTGACAGAGTACATCAGCTCCTGGGAAGGAACAAGGCACACAGAGGGTGGAAATGGTTCAGTACCAAAGCCCTGCAGATGTATGGCTGCAGTGTGGTGGGATGTAGCCACTGGGGTGTCAGCTAGAGGAGGACAATGAGGAGGGGAAGGGAGAGGACAAAGGTCTGCAGGGATGGTGTCTGAGAAGCAGAGCAGGGGACAGCAAGCTTCTGGGATGTGTTCCTTGACATGGTGTCATGTCCAGTAATACCAGAAGAAGCCCAGGAGATGGCAATCCACATGAAGTGGGTAACTTTATAGGCTTTTGATTCTCGTCACTTCAGAGTATTGCCCTCTAGAATTCACAAGTAAGGAAGTGTAAACAGGACTGTCAGGCCACACAGTTCCACTACAGGGTTAGAAGATGCATCTACCTAGTCTGGGGAGCATCTCATATCAGAGTTTCCAGGAAATGTAGACCTAGCCTTCAGGAAGCCCCTCCGGATGTGGTCACCTTATGTTCACATTTACAAACCCAGTTTCCAAGACAAATGAACTTGGAGAGTCGTGTTCCTCTCAACCCAGGAAGTTACACCTGGAAACACTGGGGCAAAGATGTCCACACTTCCTAACCATGCCAGTTTGCTCCTTGATCACCAGACAGCTTCTTCCTGCAGCTGAAAGAAAGATGCTCAGGGCTAAGATGCTCAGTCAGCAAAGTGCCTGGTTTGCAGTCGTGAGGACAGGAGTTTGATCCCCAGAACCCATTAAAAAAATCTGAGCGTAGTGGCATACACTTGAAATCTTAGTGTTGAGGGTATGGAAAGAGGCAGGTCCCTGGGGTCTGTTGGCCAGCAGTTCTAGCATACTTAGTGAGTTCTAGGTCAGTAAGAGACCCTGTCTCAAAAACCAAGGTAGACAGCTCCAAGGAACAACACCTGAGATTGACCTCCACATGCACACAGAGACTTATGAGCACACTTCATGCAAACACACACACACACACACACACACACACACACACACACACACACAGTGGACATTGGAAATCAGGCAGCATTCACCAGCCATGGTATCTTCTTGAATGTGGTGTGGCACAAGGCACAGTGTCACTTGAAACAAACTCAATACTTTAAGAAACAAGTGGTAAGCTGGGCATAGTGGCACATGCTGGGATTAAAGGTGTGTGCTGCCATGTCTGGCTGAATTTATATCTTAATAAATCCCTATTACCCATTAAATAGACTCATGTGGATTGATATTAACAGCCAGGGCTACATATAGAAACCCTGCTAAGAAAGGAAGGAAGAAAGGAAAGAGAAAAAGAAAAAAGAAGAAAGAAAGGAAGGAAGGAAGGAAGGAAGGAAAAGAAGAAAGGAAAGAGTGGGAAAACAAAACTTTGATTTTTCACTTACAGTCCCCCAAACAAGAAGAATCTCACCGGATGGGTTTACTTCGTCCTTCTGGGCCGTCCAGCTCATATGAGAAAACACTGTCCCATCTAAAGCCCAGGTTCCAGTCAAAAGCTCCCCTTACAATGGGTGCCGCTATATAATTCAGTGTTGTTTCATCAATGACATCCATCAGAGGGCACACCACCGTTTTGTGGTCCTTAGCAATGGCATGCAGTAAGGGCTCCAGCCAGACTTTATTCACCTCACAGTGGCTATCCAAGAATACCAGGATGTCCCCTGTGAAGGCAAGAGCAGACTAAAGTTGGTTCTTGTCTTAGGGTTACTGTTGCTATAATAAAATATCATGACCAAAAGCAACTTGGGGAGGAAAGGATTTATTTGGCTTACACTTCCACATCATAGTCCATCATTGAAGGAAGTCAGGACAGGATTCAAACAGATCAAGAACGTGGACGCAGGAGTACTGCTTATACTGGTTTGTTTCTCATGGCTTGCTTAGCCTGCTCTTATAGAATCCATGACCACCAGCCCAGAGGTCGTGCCATTCTCAATGGACTAAGCTCTCCTACATCAATCACTAGTTTAAAAAATGCTCTACAGGCTTGTCTACAGCCCTTATGGAGGCATTTTCTCAATTGAGGCTTCCTTCTCTCTGATGACTCTTGTGTTTGTCAAGTTGACATAAAACTAGCCAGCAAGGTCCCCTAGGGTAAAGATATTCAGTCCAAATGCAAGCTGGATGCAATGAGTATTCATTGACTATTTACTATATGCTGGTTCCTCAGTTGCATTGAGGGAAATGAGAAATACATGTTTTATTTTGTCCAAAAAGGTGAGATTTCATGTACTGTGAGTGTTCTTAGGAGGCTAGAGAGCTGCAGGTTAGAGGATGGCTTAGAGACAACTCTAGCAGAGTAGATAGACCTGAGAAGAGCTTTCATTTTCAAAGATCATTTCAGGAGACTGGAGAGATGGCTCAATCATTAATGTGCTTACAAGCATGAGAACCTAAGTTTAATCCCTGTTACCTACATTAAGAAAACAAAACTAAACTAAACTATCCGGGCTTGGTGACCTGTTCTTATAATCCTAGTGTAGTGGGTAGCTATTCCAGCTTTGACCTCGAAGCACTGCCCCTAGGTGACAGCAAGTAACTGCCACACCTGCCTGTGACCTGCCCCTGGGACGTGGCCGAGAGGAGACCCCATAAGACCCGAGATGCATACATGCTTGCTCTCTTGGCTCCTCATGATCCTGGATACTGGATTGCAGACCAAGTCAGAGATCTCCAGAGAACCACGCTGGACTACACCTCATCTCTCCCAGATCCTGTAACGACCCTTTATTGGTTGTAAGTTACCCCTGAAATAAATGTCTTTTAATTACCAGATAAAATGCGTGGAATTGCCTTGTTAATTGCCGCTATATGCTAGCACTGGGGAGTTGGAAAAAGGTAAATTCCTGAGGTATGCTAGCCAGCTAGTCCAGTGTACTTGATGAGTTCCAGGTCAGTGAGAGAACCTGCCTCAAACAAACAAAACAACAGTGATGGCACCTGAGAAATGATGCCTAAATTTGACCTCTGCTTCTTTGTTTCAAGACACAAGAACCTGGAAATCTCAAAGGGTGCCATCTGGAGTCTAGTCCACACCTATAACAGGAGGGCAGGAGTTTTCTGTTTTTAGACAGTCATTCCCATTATTCTAAGTTTTGCTTTTTATGGCTTCAGGTCCCTGGGATCAACTGAAGTCTACCATATCTGTCTTGCAAAGTCAGGCTGTGTACCTTAATACTGTGAGCCACATGAACCCTTTCCTACTTAGTGACAGCACAAGAAAAGTAATTAACACACCGGCTCCTGGCCTAGAATAATATTCATACCTGAAGCGCGGGAGGCACCAATCATCCTTGATCTAATGAAACCCTCTCTCTTTTTGTTTCTTATTAATTTAATCTTCCCACGAAAAAGTTCCAGCCTGTAGTCCAATATTTCTTTCAAATCATCTGAAAAAATATTTGACATTTGACAATTTATAAACTGCAACTATAGTAATTCAAACATTGTCATTATGACCAATTTCTAAAAGCCCACTACTGCACAGATTTTAATGTGGCCCTGGTAGGCCTCATATCCACAAGAAAAGTGGTTTATAATCAAACTATAATTTTTGTGCTTTTAGTGACATGTCTCTGCTTTACTACATCATTATTAAAATTTAGTAGAAAAAGTGTAGTTTATAAGGCTTTTGGTATAACCTGATTTTACTACTAACTACACAAGTTGTACTGTGATTAATTTTATAGTGGCTTGAAGGTGAATTATCAAACCAAGCAAGTTCAAGAGCCACCTGCACCCATTCCCTCAAGCTAAGGAAGCCCGTTGGCATTGTCTGTGGCCATGTTCGGGAAAGACAGGTTTCAGTTCAAAATTTGTTATACAATTCATGATGAAGTCATTCTAAATTAGTGTAAGGAATGTATCGATCCTGAGTTCCATTGGAACATAACACCCCGTGTCCTGTGTTTGCAGCTCTACGTGAGTCCAAGGCTGATGTCAAGGAATGGAAGAGATGACTGGTCTGGCAGCACACTTGGGGTCTTGGCTACCAGTAGTGACCTTCTTGGTCTCTTTTGAAGGGAACTAAAATACAAGATGTATATATAAGCAGGTCATTAGAGATCATGGACTGAATGTTTGTGTTCACCAGCTCCAAATGCATATGTCAAAACCACCAATGTGATAGCATCTAAGAGTAGGGATTTGGGAAGTATTAGATCATGAGGATGGAATCCCCATGAATGGGACTTATATGAAGAGGCCCAAGAGCTCACTTGATCCAAAGAGGATGGAGCAAAAGGGCATCAATCTAAAACATAGAAAGAATGCTGTTACCAACAACCTGGTCTTGTTGGCACCCAGATCAGTGTTTGTTGCTCAAGACACCTTGTCAAACTGACAAGAGACCACCATGTCTCTAGACTCTTGGTGCTATGCTGAAAGGCTGGCAGACATGATCACTCCTGGAACCGAATGCTGACTGTGGGATTTGTGAACTTCTGAGTAAGAAAGCAGAATTCTTCTGGCCAGTAGGCACATCTGCACCCTGCACCCAGCTTTACTGAGATTTTCTGCCCAGCAAGCTATAGACATCTCAGCTCTACTGAGCAGATAAGGTAGTATGAGGGGAGGAAGAAGCACCCATCCCATGTACAAGACTCAGTTGGTGATGATTGCTATGGAAATGTTATGTGATAGGCATCTGGCCAATATCATATAACTTCCAAACATAGTAACATTAGCTTGGGTCATACCCAGAGCAACCTAGTGTCACTTCCACAGGGTGGCCTTCCTGGAATATCTTTTCTTCTCAGCATACCTTTTTTTCTTTCAAGTTCATCATAGACTAGCTTCTCAGTGGGCTGGGTGACTTTGCAGGCCTGAAATCTATCCAGTATTGACATCATTATCCGGGCACTCCTGGCTTGCCTAAGGTTGACACTCAGTTGTAAACAGACAATCAATTTCAAAGTCTAAGCATGGGTAACTAGACTTTGTTCTAGTATCCTTATTCTATCCTAAAAAGTAAGCATAGAGGAATTGTTACTTACTTGCAGTTGGTTGAGTTCTTTCTTGTGAAGTACCTAGCTTAGGTCATCTCCCTATTAAGCTCTCCACATTCATCCATTCATTCATTACTTATTTTTGAACAGGGGAGCTGTTCAGAATGTTCTCCTATAGCTCAGATTGGTTTTGAACTTACTTTGTAGCCAAGGATAACCTTGATCTCCTAATCCTCTACTTCCACTTCCTTGGTGCTGGGATTGGAGGTGCACACCACCACACCCAGTTTATGCAGTGTTGTGAATTGAATCCAAGGCTTTATGCATGTTAGGCAAAATACTCTACCAGCTGAGCCACATAGACATAGCTCCCCGTGTTCTTGAGATAAAATTCCAAAAGTGCCTGTCGTGAGTAGTCCCTTTTAAATAACTCCAGCTTTATGCCTTTTCCTGAGTCCTTCCAACTCTGCACTCATACATAAACTTCATAAGATGTAGAAGTGTTCCATGCTCACCCTGTTTTGTCTCATTTTAGGCCTTTAAAGTGCCATTTCTTTTATCTAAAACATTTTCTTCCTGGCCATTTGAGCAACCCTAGCCTATCTGTCCTCTTCCATTTAGATGGCACTTCTTTCTGAAGTGATCCCTAAAGTCAAGGCAACCCCTTGTGCTGACTTCATGGACCCATCATGAAAGGGTCTGGGTCAATCTTTCCCATCATAAGCAATGAGTGCATCATTTATGGCATTTCCCTCAACAGCTCCTAGAAACATTCTCTGTGTAAAACATACAAATGCCAAGCCATGCGTGATGAAGCATGCTCATGAATTCAGCACATTGAAGGTAGAGGCAAGAGGCTCAGAAGTTCAAGATGGGGCTAGCCTGGACTACATGAGACCATTTCCCAAAACAAAAACAAATCTCAAGTATCACTAGAGAAAAATGCCACCTTCCAAATAGATAGACAGTGTTTGTCTCACCAATTTCACTCATGTCATCAACCAAAATTATTTCTTCAAGGAAGTGGTGTGGAGTGAGGTTCATCACACTAGACACTGTTCTGAGCAAGGTGTGAAATTCCTCATTATGAAAGCATATGATGATGCTGGCAGTGGGTAGATTGAATGGGTAGCGTTTCTGATGACATCTGCAAGAAAATAGGGAGAGAATTAGCCATCAAAAAAACCTCAAGTGTTGTGGGGCCTTCTTCAATTTGCCAATCCTTACTTTTGCTTTCTTTAATTAAGTGAACATTAGGACAATACAATGACAGTACATTAAAAAATACAAAAATTATGGTTGGGGATTTAGCTGAGTGGTAGAGCGCTTGCCTAGCAAGGCCCTGGGTTCAGTCCTCAGCTGTGGGGAAAAAAAATTAACAAGCAAAATGTCCTTAAATTTTTAAAAATTATTTTCATGTGTATGTATATGTCTGCAGCTATGTGTGCATACACATGTGCATACAAGTGCCTGTGGAGGCAAGAAGAGGGCATCAGATACCCCAGAGCTGGAGTTAGAGGCAGTTGTGAGCTGTCTGACGTGGGTGCTGGAAATCAAACTCTGGTCCTCTGGAAGAGTAGTAAGCCATCTCTCCAGTCTGTCCTTAAAGTCTTTAATTTTTTAACCTTTATTTATTTTGTTTTTGCATGCCATAGTGGGCATGTGAGATGGTAGTACAACTTCCAGGAGCCAGCTTTCTCCTTCTGCCATGTGGGCTTCAGTCTCACGTGGGGATCAAGCTCAGGTGTGCAGATGCCGCCTTGCTGGCCCCATTTAAATTCTTACGCTCTTCTCACACTTTGGAATTATTTTCCCCTTTATAATTTCTATTTCTTGACATTCCATCTTAGGTCTACTTTAAAGATAATATAAAACACAGATTATATCCATATATTGGTGTCTATTCTAAAAATGGTGGTCTAAATTCATGGAAAGGCAACTTCAAAGTAAATTTACTGTGCTGTATTCTTTGCTTTGGTTTCTGAGTTTTATTATTATATTTGTGACACCTGCTGTGGCCAGGAATTATAGTGGAATTGGTAGACTACATGTCCTTCAAGTACTAGCAAAAGGTCATACTACTTTTGTGTTAAATAAGTGAAAAACAGAAGATCTAGTATATCATTGTTTGGAGTTAGCCTCAGCAAAAATAGAAGGGAGTGTATTGTAAGGTGACCCAAATACCTCTCAAGACCTAGTTATAGGAATACAGCTGGAATCTCAAGGAAATAATGGGATCAGAAGGCTGAGGGCCATCTGGACCGCTCTCCATCACTCTGGCAATAGCATTGGGGTGATAATTAACAGTATCTCCAGCCTACCTCAAAGGTTAAGATTTAGTGAGTTCATAGATAGTGATCTCAGTTCAGAACAGTGTCTGGCATATATTAACTATTCTATACAAGGCTCAACTTACAACCTGTAACCTGGCTTGTTTCTACTTCCTTAAAGCCACAGAGTGGGAAATGTCGGTATCAGCCTATCTTTGGGGTTTTGTTTTATTTTTTTAGACATATCTAACCGTATAGCCTTGGCTGGCTTGGAACTTGCTATGTTGATCAGGTTGGCCTTGAACTTGCAGAGATCTGCCTGCCACTGCTTCTTAGGTGCTAAGATTAAAGGTGTGTAAAACCACACCCGCATCCAAGGATAAATCAGAAGGACTTTGTTTTTCCCATCAACAAAAATTCATTGGCTCGTATTGGCTCAGTGGCCATTCTGGAGGTAATTAATTAGGGCCAAACCAGTGAAGTCAAAGGAATAAAGTTATCATTCCCACTGCAATTATGTGAAAGGGGAAATATTTCCTGGATGATTCCAGGGCAGGAGGGACTGGGGGGATGAGTCAACAGGAATTTTCGGTGTGTGTACCTGCAGGATAAACATGGATTGAAGGCATCTTGAAAGGAGAGTGTTTATCCTGACTAACATCATTAGCCCAGTGGGTGGTACTACAGAAAGTTCAGCTGCTGAATGGAAGCTGGCACCATGCTCAAAGGAACAGAAACCATGTGAGGTGGTAACCCGGCAAAATCTGGAGTGGTAGGTAAGCACACCATCTGCACCCAAATGGATATGACCCAAGAGCAGAGCAATAGAAGCTAGAATAAACACGGCGATTACATCACACTGAAAACCTGCACGACAAAAGAAATCACCAACAGGATGAATAGATAACCTTCAGAATAAGCAAAAAATATTTGCAAACATACATCTGACTAGGGATTGAGAGCCAGATTGTTTATCACTAGAGTCAAAAATTAGCAGAGTGCTGTAACTAACTCAGTAAGTAGAGTACTCATCTAGTCCTGGTTAGATCTCAGGACCACATAAAACTGGGCATAGTGGTACACACTTGAAAAATGGAGGCAGGAGAATCAGAAGTTAGAAAACTTTCTTGGCTACATAGTGAGTTCAGAGCAAGCCAGGAATACATAAGACACTTTCTTTAAAAAAAACAAAAAAAGAAAAGAAAAGAAAACAAGTAGTCAATGGGTATATTGAAAAATGTACAATACAATAAAATATTCAATGCCACTATTAGGGAAATGCAAATTAAAACTATGATGAGATTGATGAGATTCCAACTCAATCTATTAAAATTGTCACTATCAAAATAATGAGAATGTGGAGGAAGATTAGCACAGCCATTGTGGAGGACAGTATAACCCAACAACTCTGCTCTTAGATATACACTCAGGTGTAATCCAGCCTATATAAGAGATGTCTGCCCCTCACACTATTGAAGCATTATTCCTAGTAGTCAAGATATGATATCAACCGAAATGCCCATCAGCACATGAATGAGTAAACTGTATACACACAATGTAATGCTATTTAGCCTCAAAAATTCAGGGGCAGGTAACATGGTTCATTGGTAAAGGGACATGATGATCTGAGTTGATCCCTGGGCTCCACATAGGAAGAGAAGAGAACCTTTGACCTCCACACCAGCCTGTGGTAGTACATATGTATACCTGCATACACATACAACTAAATAATAAATAAATACAAATAATAAATAAATACAAATTTTAAAGATAGGAAATACAGTTTTTCACACAATATAGACCTAGAGAAGCTGGAGTGAAAATGACACAGGAGGGCAAATCTGTCTTCCCCAGAGACATGCACGCCAAATGGTTATCCAACCCCAGTGGTCAGTCATGTATGTGTAAATATATGTGTGTATATGTACGTATGTATATATGTATGTGTGTATATATGTGCATATATATATATATGTATATTCACACACACGTTAAAACACTAAACAGATTCATTAGATTGCTGCTGGAGATGATGCTTGGCCATTATTGGACAAATGACATCTTTCCATTAGTTGAAACTTCTAGTTCAACTTGCTGACTTGGGTATGTAGAAGAGCAAGGTGGTTGATGAAGGGTAGGGCAGGGGTGAGGAAGGAAGGTGGGAAATGCTTGGAGGCAACACAGAAGAGCCAAGGTAGGAGCCCCATTACACAGCACAGTGGTACAGTGACCCTGAAAACTGCTGAGAAAGTGGATCTTAAATGTTTTCAGTATGTGAAAATGATAAGCATATGGTATTATACATGTTCTAATTTGCCTGATTTAGCCATTCCATAGTACACAAAACATGCTCTGTACCACAGATATACAAATTTTACTTTTTATTTAAAAATTCAGATTAAAGAAATTAAGGCAAAGCTGGACAGATGGCTCACTGGTTAAGAGTACTGGCTGGACTTCCAGAGGACTGGGTTTGAATCCCAGCATTCAGTCACAGCTGTCCATAACTTCAGTTCCAGGGAATCTGATGTTGTCTTCCAGCCCCAGGGAGCACCAGGCACAAAAACGGTATATATACATACATGCAGACAAAAACACCCATACACATAAAATAAAATAAACATAAATACATCTTTTAAAAAACAAAACAAAACAACAACAACAACAAAAAAGGCAAGTTGAGCTAGAAGTTCCAACTAATGATTTCTCCGATAATGGCCAAGCCTGCTCGATCTGTTTAGTGTCGTGTTTTTTTTTTGTTTGTTTTGTTTTGTTTTCTGAGACAGTGTTTCTCTGGGTAGTCCTGGCTATCCTGGATCTTGTTCTGTAGACCAGGCTGGCCTTGAACTCACAGAGATCTGCCCGGCTCTGCCTCCCAAGAGCTGGGATTAAAGGCGTGCGCCACCACTGCCCAGCTGGGCTGTTTAGTGTCTTAATGTGTGTGTGTGTGTGTGTGTGTGTGTGTGTACAAAATTGACCACTGGGGTTGGATAACCATTTGGGGTGCATATCTCTTGGGAAGACTAATTCTCTCACTCGCGGTAGTTGTTAGCTGCCTGTAGCTCTTATCTAGGGGTAAGGCCAATTTTGATTTCTCCTATCCATATTGATATGCCCCTGGCCTTTGTCATTGTTCAGACCTTGTTTTAAGCAGCCATATTTCAACTTTGTTTTTCCTAACTATGTGATGGAAGAAAGAAAAATAGTATTTCCTAATTATGTGATGGAAGAAAGAAACCAAGGCAGTTACACTATTTTTAGATAAGATTTAGGGGAAAATAATAGCATGGGGAGAAATTCACAATTTACTAGAATTAAAATATTGATCTTTGTGGTAGTTAAATCTTAATGATTTAAAGATTGTCCTTCAAATTAAATTAATACCATGTTTATAGTTTAAGGAAATTTAAATTCATTCATGTTCTTTTTGTTTTGTATGGAGGGAAGGGAGACATGTAGCTGAGGATAACCTCGAACTTCTGTGATTCTCCTGCCTCCACCTCTAAACACTGAGATTACAGGCATTCACCACCACTCTTGGTTTATGTGGTGCTGGGAGCAAACTCTGGGCCTTGTGTGTGCCAGGCAAAAACTCCAACTGAACTACATCCCCAGGCCAAGTTTGTTTTCTTTAATATGACTCAATTACACTGTGTCATTATGTGCAAGCACTCCATCTCTTGAGTGTGCACAGTCATGAGTGGTGTTTGTGGCTTCACATGCTTGTGCTGTACACATATCACACAATACAGCAATATGGTCCACTCCCCAATTTCCTGGAATGTGGCATTACTAGAGAGTGTATCTTTTCCTTACCTTGAATATTTTTCTTTTAGCTAATGGGAATTGATAATCTTTTCCAGGAAATGATTGGAACATAAATGATATTTAGGCATCAATAAACATGTTACTGAACAGATGAACCTCAAGAACATTGTGCTAAGTGAAATAAGCTAGTTCTCCAAAAGACAAATTCTGTATGTTCTGATTGCTGTGAGGCCTCTGGGGTGGTCAAATTCATAGACGCTCTAAGTTGATTGGGGGAGAGGAGGGGTGCAAAGTTTCAGTTCAGATGGTGCTGTGGTTGCTCACCACTGTGACTGTGCGTAATGTCGCTGAATTGTCCACTAGAAAATCGTTAACAGCAATTTTATATGCATTTTACCACAATAAACACAGATAAGTGCAGACACAATGAAAATGAAGCAGACTATGAAGAAAAAGATAAGCAGATATCCAAAGCATTTTCTATTGGGAATTAATGCTTTGGCCAGAAGCCCTCACTTGTGACTGAGTAAAAACTTTCAAGGGATTTATTTAACTCTTAAAAACCTCTACAACACATTCTGCCAAGGGGGAAGGTGGTCTTCACACCATAAACATCAGGATCTTGACATTGCCTGACTTAAAGTCCTAAGGAATTTGTACTACAAGATTTCTAATATGCTAAAATTAAAGTTTGGTTAGTGGAAGAACATACATTTTATCCCTGGAATCTGGCACCTCTCTCACGATGCCCAGTCTTCTACTGATAACAGCATTAAGTCCATATTGCTCAAATTCTTGGTGAAATTCTGGCTCTAAAAAGTCAATCTTATCTGCAAGAAAAGGTCATTTGAGTCACGTAAGTAAAAGCTTTCTACTGCTGTCACACTGATGCAAGTAACAGAGCAGCGCTGTCTTGAATTTTTCTGAAGCAGTCCTTTTCTTGGGCTCTAAACTACCCCCAGGCGACAAAGTTAAAGGTGAAAGCCCAGAGCATTTGCATACCCAAAGCAGACTTCTTAGTAAAGTGTTGGCACTTGGCCCTGATAGTGCTGCAGCAATCACTTTTCCTGTTGTTGAAGTGAGGGGTTATGTTGACATGTGGTTCTAGGAGAAGTCCCTTATAGAGGGGAAGGCGCTGTGGCAGCAAGGACCTAAAGCAGTCAGTCACATGGCATCTGCAGTCAGTGAGCAGAGGGCAGTGTGTTCAACTTGCTTACTTTTTCCTTTGTATTCAGTCCAAGGAATGGTCACACACACACACACACACACACACACACACACACACACACACACACACACTCTCTCTCTCCATAAATGCCACACAGGGGTGAAACACAAGTAGTCACAGATAAAACATCATTAGCAAACTTCCAAGAGAATAAACTCATTCTCTCTAACCCAAGAAAGAGCTGGGGAAACGGGTAGCCTAACAAGAAGAAGAAGAAAAAAAAAAAAAACCCAAAACTTTGCAAAACTTGCATGGAGACCTTTCACCTCACCCTCACCCTAAGGAAGCAAACAGTGGGATCCCTCTTGCCCCACCTGGTGGTGTCCGTGGGGCCAAGCAGCACCGACTCTTCCACTGGTCAGCAGCATGCAGTGGTCTCTATCACCCTCCTGGGTGGTGCAGGGAGAGTGACGGGGAGGAGTTTAGGGCCTCACCTGGTGGACACTGGTGATGCTGAGTCTCCCTGATGTATTGTCAGTGGGTTGTTGAACCTCCAGCCCCTGTGACAGCACGATGGGGCAGGGGAGAGCCAGGTGGCTGTCTGTTTCCCCTTCTCTCTCATGAGACCCAGTGGGGAGCTAAACAGTGTGGACCACAATTTTGACCCTGGTGGCAGCGAGGACTGGAGGACCAGAGCCTTCTAACCCTGGTGTCAGTGGGGCACAAGGAGGGGAGGAGAGACAGGACTGGCTGACACTGTGCCCAGTGACAAGGGTATGAAAGTCGCTGCTCCATTTAAGTGGAAACAAAAGTGACCTGAATTCTTACATCACCTGTCTACCACAAGATGGTGTGCACATAGTGCTGTGGGCAGATGGGGCAGGGAGGGGCTTCTGGCACGGAGGGTGATAGAACCACATCCTTACCTGTTCCTTCTAATAGAGGACGGAAAGGACCAATAGGAGCATCCTCACGTTCTATACTGAATGGCACACTTACACTCAATATTGCAGAAGGGAATCAGTGCTGACACACTGTTTATGGTCTGTTTGTTCTGAGGTAACTCTGTGCTAGGCCAGATGCCCCTGGAGGAGTACAAGACTGATACTAGAGCAACTAACTACATCCATTGTTTACTTGAGCCCAGACATCCACAGAACGAGGGAAGAATGAAAGAGGTGACAGTGAGAAACAGGTGTTAAACTAATTCAAAAGTGTGGCCCACCTTAACCAGAATGGCAAGACTGAGCTCCGAGTGACCGGCGGCCTCTGTCCCTGCCCACCTCCATGATCTGTTGGGTAGAGATGTAATGGAAGACAGACCTTTAGACTACTAATTCCCTCTCTCTCAGATTGCTGGTGCCTGAATAAAGTGAAGTATTAAGATTCAATCTCTGTCTTTGCTCACTGGCCTTTGTGAGTGACAGGCAGACACCACAATCCATTTTTGCTTCTAGTTGTACTATACCTCAGTGAAGGAGACCTGCTTGAAATCATACTAAAGTGTCTCACAATATTTTTAATGTCCAGGATGCAATAGAAAATGTCATACGAATAACTGAGGAAGTCCCAAATGGAATTCAAAAGGACAACCGATAGATGCTAACACTGAGTGAGCATCACTGCAGCAGCATCAGAAGCAGACAGAAAAGGGAGAGCTCAGCTAAGGGATGGAAAGGAAATGATAGGAATGGTGATTACAGTAATCTAAGTAGACTCAGGGTAACTCTAAGTAGTGGTTAAACTACACAGAGGGCAGAGCCTGTGAACTTGAGGTCAGGTCAATTGGATTGGTGTGGTGTGAACAAGAGAGAGATGAACTAGAAAGAAAAAGATTCTCAGGGACCCATGGCATAACTGAAGAGCTAACTCTGTATTACAGGAGCTACAGAAGGAGAAGAGAGAAAGCAGGGGCCAGGGTATAGTGTGAGATCAGGGTAGGGATGCTGCAGAGGGGCCTTTCTCTGTCTTACTCTTCCATGATGCTGTCAGCAGTGCCCCAGAGCAGTGCAGAGCCCAGGACACAGATCTGACTTGTAAGCCATTTATTATCTCTTTATTGTTCTCTTCATCTTTGGGGGCTTATTTTCTTAAACCAGACCATATCCTGTGTAAACATAAACACAAATCTTACAACAGTGAGTGTTGGGGGAGAGCAAATTCCAAGAGGATATTAACATAGACTATCTCCAGATATGTTAAACTATGCAATGCCAGAACTGCCGTACGGCAGCGTGCGGAGGATGTGGAATACACTGGTGGATTCAGGCAACAGTTGCCTTTGAGTTGATAGATGGGGAAGGACCAGTGGTGACATTTCTGTTGCACCTGTTGAAATTCATTTTCTGTGGAAAACAGAAAGCTGCCTGAGGCCAGTATAGACGATTACATAAAAATGAGAAATTGAGGTGGTACATGCATGTGTATATACCCCATTGAATTCTGTGTGTAATATATCCATATATGAAATACTGGCCTAAGGAGGGCGTTCTTTTACTCTGAATCTGTGATATGTTGAAAGTAGTTAACAGAAACAAATCAGTTTCTTCCTGGGTATAATTTTGGTTTTCCAGGTTCATCTGCATCAGACTTACCATTAATAACTTTCTGTTTGGGAGTTTCCTTTGAGTCATGGTTTTGCTGGTACACATTTTTTCCAAGTGAGCTAGCCTTGATAGGTTCCTGGGTTTTCTTCAGCGGTTTATTCTCTTGATTGTAGTGAAAATATGCCATTAACAGAGCAGTCCAGAGCCCGAAGGCCATGGATCCACATAATAAACACTGAGCTATGATAGTCTTCATTGTGGAGTGCACATTTTTTAATTCCAGTTTTCCTAAACAAGATCATTGTAAGAAAAGCTGTATTAGATAACTTAGTGGTGTTTGAATCATCCATGTGGCTAAAATTCTGTCTTCAGTGTTTTAAAAACAATCATTTTGATACTTTTTGAATATATAAAGTTTATCTCTTTGCTGTCACAAAAATTCTTCCCACATATATCCATAGGATCAGCATCCGGATGGGTCAGTATGAAACAGGCAGTATAATTTAAAGTCTTCTTTGCCCTACCACTGAGCGAGGCGCTCAAGGAGAGAAGGAGATAACACAAAAGAGCATTATCCATCTCTTATGCCTGCCCAGCCCACTTGGAGAGATAGTAGTTCTAAAACTCTGACCAGACACCAGTCAGACTGAAATGTAAAAGCATGCCATGTTGTATGCTGAAGAGAGACATGAGCGCGGTGGTCCACTGCTGAGGGGACCATAAATGGACTAAGGGTTTGGGTTCTAATCAGTGATGGGTGGATATGAACGCCTATCCTGAATGTCTCCATAGTGACATTGACATTCCCAGTCAAATACAACTAAAGCTTTTCTCAGCAGAATTGCTAAAATGAGGCCGTCCTTCCAATGGTGAAATCAATCAGCTAGAGCTGTCAGCAGCAGATTTTAAACCCATAGTGAGGAGCAGGAAGCAACCCTGAAGCTCACTGGCCAGCTAGCCTAGACAAATTACTGAACTTCAGATTCAGTGAGAGGCCCTGTTTCAAAGGATAAACGAGGAAAGTGTCAGGGAACGATACCCAGCGTTGACCTCAGGCCTCAATACACATGAGTACTCACATGCATGTGCACCTCCCATGTGGATGGGGGGGAGGGAGGGAGAAGAGAGAGAGAGAGAGAGAGAGAGAGAGAGAGAGAGAGAGAGAGAGAGAGAGAGAGAGAGAGAGAGCAGGGCATAGTGTGTTTTGCAGAACATGATGAGTAGTGTTCCTGCTTATGGTCACTCATATGCAGTAGATGCTTGGGGAAACCTGTGAGCAGATGATGTACACAGTGTCCAGCAGCTCCAGCCTGCCAAGAGGAAAATGCAGAACCTGCTGAATTCTTAGTGCTGGCTTCTGAGAAGTTCTGCAGCACATGTGGCAGACTCAGATCAGTAGAACCTGGTGATGAACATGGAGCATTTATGATACTACTGTATATTAAGAGATTTCTTTCAATGGCAGTGGTCTCCCATGTGTGTGTCTGTATCGTCTTTTTGACTCAACCGTGAATAAAAACAAAGCTAAACACTCTTGTTATTGTAGGTTGGGAGCATAAATACAAGTAAGGCTTTTTGTTATTTTTGTTTTGGAGCTTTCCACAAATGCTAGTTCCTCTGCAGATACCTGCTCCAATACTCAGACTGTCAGGACAATAGCTTTGTTGTCCTGCTTTTTAATTGGAATGGAATGCTGATATGGACTGAACCACAACTCTCCAAAATTATGTCAAGTCATTAACCACAATGTGACCATTTTTGTGAAAGAGGTCATTTTTAATCTTTTACTTTTAACCTCCTTTAGGGAAGTGATTAAGATGAAATGAGCTCATAGGATGGGTCCTGATCCTGTAGGACTGGTGACCTTAGAAGATAGCCAGGAAACATGTATGTGAGATTTTAGAATCAGGAGAGCATGACCTTGCTTTTGATTGATGTCATGACTAATTTTTCTGAAAATAATAATAATACTTTATAATAATGCTTTATCTTCCTGATACTGATCTATAGACAGAACCTATAACCTCATACTTTAAAGGCTTTTCCCTCCATTAATTTTTTTAAATAAATGTTAAGAGCACACACAAGTATATCACAGATTCCCTTTTTTAGGAGCTGGAGCCTACACAGTATCTTTCTTCCAGAAGTGAGGCATAGCCAGACTGGTGACCACCTTCTCTGTGGTAATCAGTTCACCTCAGTACTGCTCCCTAGAGTCTGTGTTAACCCAGGGCCAGTAGGTCACTGCTCTCGTTGATCTAGGTGCCCGGACTTCCTGAGTACCTTTGTTCCCCTTATCCCTTATCCTTATCCCTTTGTTCCCTTGTCTCCTTACTTGTCAATGAGGTTACCACTCTGGCAGCTTCGAAAGCAAGTCATTTGCCAAGCAGAGTCATAAGTGAAATCAGGTCTGTGAATGATGGAAAGATGTATTTTTCTAGATGGTGCTGGATCGTGCTGGGTTGCTTACAGTAGCAGAGTGTTTAACATGCCACCACAGGCTGCCTCTCAGAACCCAGTGACATCACACAGGGCATTGTTGGCTCCCAGAGGCCCCTGTCAGGAAGCCTAGCAAGCAGTTGGAACCCAGGAAGCTGGAGTCCAAGGGGCCTAGCATAACTACTGGCTGAATGTCCTCGCCTCAGCTGAGGAGGCAGAAAGGCTCATGAGAGTCAAGGTCAACGCTGAGGGGATGGAGGCTTGGCCTCATGTTAGCTCTTGTGAAAGAAGAGTAAAAAAACAGCTGTCCTCCAGAATACCTCAAGAAACTGAAATAGGAGATCAGGGGCCAACTGAACGCCTTTAGTTTTGACTTTCTGTTGCTCAACATTTAGATGGCAGTACACAAGGTCAGCCAGACTTGTGAAATTCCTTCTTCAGGAGTCTGAGTGGATCAGACCCCTCCCCCTAGAGGCTGACTTGGTGGTTGGATTGGAAGCACACACCTGTGTCAGCTCACTAGCAGAAGGGTGTGCTGGGCCTTTTTAGACACTTGTCTGGAGCATGCATGAAGTCCTTGATGACCCCCAGCATAAATCTGGATGCTCATTTGTAGCACGAAACTTAGATAGTTTTATTAATAAAAACAAACCTGGAGCCAGGTATTGGGGCGAATGCTGGAAGATCAGAGAAGCAGAACAAGCCACAGCCACCTCACCTGGCCAATTCCTCAGCTGATCCTGTTTCCTCAGACTGGATGCCTCTGAGTCCTCATCCAGAATGAATCTCAGCTGAACTGTGCTGCTCAAAAGCCTAAAATCTTAACCAGGTTCTAGCTCCTCGTCCTCACACCTTAAATACCTTTCTGCTTCCTGCCATCACTTCCTGGGATTAAAGGCTCACTTCTTGGTATTAAAGGCATGAGTCACCATGCCTGTTTCCAGTGTGGCTTTAAAGTCACAGAGATCTGGATGGATCTCTGCCTTCCAAGTGATAGGATTAAAGGCTTGTGTGCCACCATTTTCTGGCTTCTATATCTAGTGGCTCTTCTGTTCTCTGACCCCAGATAAGTTTATTAGAGTGCACAATATTTTGGGGAACACAATACCACCACACTCGTTTGCACAGGCTGGATGGGAAGGTGCTTCTCTGTCATTTAGCAGTGATATTAATGTGAAGAATATTTGAATGAGCTGAGGAATGGCTCATTTGGGAAATTGCCTGCCTCACAAACATGAGGATCTGAGTTTGAAACCCTAGCATGCAGGTAAAAACCAGTCCTGGCAGTGCATGCCTGAGACCCTAGCACAGGAGAGGCAGAGGCAGGAGAATCCTGGGGACTTGCTACCCAGACAATCTAGCTAAATTGGTAAGCTCCAGGTTCAGTGAGAGACCTTGCCTCAAAAAAAAAAAAAAAAAAAAAAAGGTGGAGAACGGTGAAGACACCACACACCAACCTTCATATACACATACATGCACACATGTGCATCCATACCTGACTGTACACATATATCCTTAAAATACATGTGTGTGCACACACACACAGTTTAGGGATTAGAGATGTAACTCAATAGTAGTGTTTTCCTAGCATGCAATTTGATCCATAGCTATGAAAAAAAAAAGGCATTTTATTCTCAGTATCTCTAAACTGGGAATTATGCAAAAGCCCACCAAGAGTGGAAAGGATAGGGGCCTGTGGATATAGCTCAGTTGACAGAGTACCTACCTAACAAGTATGAAGCCCTTGGTTCTATCCCAGCACCACAGAAACCAGGCAGAATGGCACAGGCTCATAATCCCAGCAGAGGTGGAAGCAGGAGGACCGGAAACTCAAGATCATTTTTGATTACATAGAAGATTGAGAAACCCTGTCACAAAAGGAAGAAAATGAGTAGAATGGAGAGTTGTACTATTCTTATGCATTGGATTATGAAAGAGCAGTGGAAATAGACAAGCTATGGGTGTGTATGATAGCAGGAATGCACCTCAGACACAGCATCATACCAAGACTCAGGATGCATGATGCTGTTGCCATGACATTGAAGAAGGTACCAAACTGATCTATAGTGAGAGCAGTCAGAGAAATGGTTACCTCTGGGGTGAGGGTGCCATAGGTGTGTGGCGAAGGATGGGCTGTTCGGTACTACTCTTGACTTGGTGAAGACATCATGATACTCATGGACTGCTCAAGGTTTTCACACTTCAAATATTCTCAAAGAATTAATGGGGAAAAGTCCACCCAGCTTCTGGTTTGGTTTAATAAGTAAAGTCTTTCTGAGAAAAAGGCAAGGCACTAGAGTAGTTCAAGGACAAGAGACAGGACTTGTGTTGGGAGGATAACTCACACAGCACAAAACTCACCCTCAGAAGCAGAGCAGTGGATTTCAGAATATTCACAAAAGTCCTGCGAACATGGCTAACTTCACAGTATTTTCATGAGTTCAGAAAGAGGCTCCATAAGAAGTAGCAGTCTTGGGCCAGAGAGACCTCTCAGCTGGTAAAGTGCCTGCCCTGTAAGCGCCAAGATCCTCTGAACCCGCTTACCAAGCTGCACCTCTGGCAGCCACTAACTGCCAGCGGCTGCTCCACTTTCTGGCTGTGGGGATTTGCCTTCTCTGGGTAATGAGTCATACAATATATAGCATTTTTGTGTGGCTGCTTTCACTTACATAATGTCTTTTTAAAAATTGTATCTGTCTGTTTATTCGCATGTGCCATAATGTTCGTCAGAAGTCAGTTCTCTTCTTCCACCACGTGGGTCCTGGGGGTTGGAGTCAGGTTGTCAGGCTTGGTGACAATTACAATTATGTTTACCCACTGATCATCTCACTGGCTCATCATCACGTTTTCAAGGTTAGTCCACATTGAAGCATGAATCAGCACCTCGTTCCCTTTTATGGCTGAGTAACTCTTGTATACAAATACTACAATGTAGTCATCAGTTTTTCAGTTGGGAAGTATTTATGTCACTTGTGTTTGGGCCTTAATAAATAAAGCTGCTATGAATATTCATGCATACATTTTTTTGGTGAACATGTGGTTTCAACTCTTTTGAGTGTATGCCTGTGAATAGAAATGCATGTAGTAATGCTGTTTAATTTTTTGAGAGGAAACTAATTTATTAACAGTCCTTCCCTAAACTGGCCTACAGATTTCAGATTTGCCTCACCAGTCCCTACCACTGCATGCACAGCTGATTCCTGGCAGTATATTTCTTAATACATATCTCTATTTGGTTTTGTAGTTCTCAGAAGCACACATGCATATACCTGTGTAAATTACTTTTAAAATATAGAGCCCAGAAAGTTCCCACATGCCCCTTTTTTGTCAATCTTTGGAGTTCAGAGTTTCTTCATGCACTGTTACTTTGTCTATTGTGGCATAACCGAATAGCAGCGTGAGACATGCCGTGTTTTGTGGGAACTCTCTTCCCTTCAGCATTTGCCTGAGCTTTACTTTTGTTTTGTATAACAACCAGTTGTTTTGTTGGTGGATACCCTGCTAAGGCTGCCACAGTAAGACACCAAACTTGGTGGTCAAACAGTGTGGAACTGATCGTTCTGTTACTTCCAGCGCCAGAAAACCAAGACCAAGCTGTCACCAGAGTTGATTCACCTGAGATCTGTCTCCATCCTTACCTGAAAAGTAACTTGGCCTTCAGCAGTTATTTTCTTATTCTTCTCCTCCCCGCCCCCATCTTACGAAGAAGATAACTGAACTAATGAACTTGTTCTCTTTGTCTTTGCTGCTGCCCTCTTCAACCCCCCTGTCTGTAAACCGACCTCCTCCACTCAGCCCACGGGAACACTTACTCTGTGTCTATGGGATAAAATGTTGGCCAACTGTAATACAAAGTAAGTCCAATTATGGAGTAAATCTTTCCCACAGAGGCGGAGGGCTGTTATCTCAGGAGTGGGTGTGGTAGTGCACACCTAGTTTCCCAGCGTGCAGGAGGTAGAGTCATGAGGATTAGAAGGCCAGAGTTATAGTTGACTAACTGCATAGTGTGTTTGAGGTCAGCATAAGCTACAATGGACCCTGTTTCAAAGTGTGTGTGTTGGGGGGTGGCATCATGCAGGAATGGTGGTGCATACTTTTAATCTCAGCTCTCAGGAGATAGGCAATGTGGCTCTCTGTGAGTTTGAAGCCAGTCTGGTTAAAGTGTGAGCCCCTGTGTGTGTGTGTGTGTGTGTGTGTGTGTGTGTGTGTGTGTGTGTGTGCGCGCGCGCGCGCCTACGCATTGGGGGGCAGTACTGGAGAAATGGTTCATCAGTTTTTGCTTACTGCTCTTCTAGAGGACCCAAGTTAAGTTCTCAGCACCCATGTCAGGCAGTTCACAACTGTCTGTTAACTCCAGCTCCGGTAGATCTGATGCTCTCCCCTTCTGGCCTCCAAAGACACCTGCATACATGACATACATACACATAAATAAAAATAAATATTTAAAAAATGTTAACAATCAATCAAATGACTATAGCTTTAGTCCTGTCTTAGTTCAAGCTCCTTCCAGTCAGCCGGCTTGGTCCACCTCTGCAAAAATTCTGATTCTGTCTGATGCATTGCTCCAAAGACAAAGGCTTGATCTCCTTGTGTTCTCAGTTTTCCTTCTCACCTTCAAGTTCCCCCAAATGCTAGTGGCCAGCACCAACCTGTGCTCTTCCTTACTTAAAAACTCCATGGAGGGGATGGAGAGATGGTTCAGTGGTTAAGAGCACTGTCTGCTCCTTTAGAGGACCTGGGTTTGACTCTCAGCACTCATATGGTGGTTCATAACCATCTATAACTCCAATTCTAGGGTGTCTGGTGTCCTCTTTTGGCTTCTGTGGGCGCTAGGCACATGCATGTTGTAAAAATACACATGTAGCTAAAACACCCATACACATAAAATAGTAATAAAATATTTGGAATAAAGCTCTATGGAGAATTCATTTTCTATCCACGCTGGTCATCCAGCCATTCAAACTTTCTGTTGTCACCCATCATTTGGGATCTGGTCATTTGGAGTACAGGTGGTCTTTCCCCTCTAACCGTATAGTGACCCTTTCCCACAGAAGTGGCTGTTATCTCAGGAAACTCACATTCAAGGATGTAACATGAAAGGCATTCTCTGACATGAATGGCTGCCTGTCTCCAAGAGTGGGCCTATGCCTGGGTTGGGTGGGGATGGGAAAGAGAGTATAGTAGATGTCAGGCAGAAAGAAGCCAAACCAAAGCCATTACTGATTTGCAAAGTGGACTTTGGATGCCAGTGGAATTTTGCAGGGCTGATGCTCCTGAGTGGAATGTGCTGCTGCTGCTGAGGGAGACATAAACTTTGCTCACCTTCACACTTTGGTGACTGGAACAACTGCACGAGATGCACGTCAGGGGGTTGTTGGACTTCTGCTGTGTGGACATTTCTGTTCTAGTCATACTTCAGCCACCACATAGCCCTTGCTCCTTCTCTCCATTCAGTAGTTCAGAACACCAATTCAGAGCCATGGGACTCTTTCCAAACTGCAGCTCCTAAGAACTAAATAAGTCCTTCCACTTCTGCAGCTCCTGAGTTTGGATAGATGAAGAGTGTTTGTTATGGTTTAGAAGTAAAACATCTTCTATGGGCTCATGTTTGAACACTTGGTCCCCAGTTGGTGGTGCTGTTTGGGGAGACTGTGAAACCTTTGGGAGGTGGACCTGGCTAGAGCAAGTGGATCTCCAGTGGGTGGGCACTGAGGCTTATGGTCACGCCTGACCTGACTTCCTGTCCTGCCCTGGTCTGGAGAGATGTGAACAAGCAGCTTGACACTCCCACTGCCACAGCCTCCTGCCACACTGCCTTCCCCACCATGAGCGACTACGCCCTCAAACCCCAAGCCCCAGCCATTCCTCCATCAGGTTGCTTCTTGTCCGGCATTTGGTCATTACACTGAAAAAAGTCACTAGTGCGATACCCAAGAAGTAGGACTTTGAGAGACCGTGTAGTGATTGCTTCTCTCTGAAACTAGACTCTGTTCATCGGACGTAGACTGTAACCCTTAGGGCAAGGCAAGAGAGTTTGTACACAATGATGAGGCATGACTATCTGAAGGTAGGAGTGTTTTCATCTTTAAGTACCTTCTCTGTGCTATCTCGTTGAACTAACTAATGGCACTTGGTACTGAGTGGTGAGATTCGCTCTTCCCTAGATACAGAAAAAAGTCTGTAGTCATGCTCAAGCCATGACTGCAGGGGAAAGGCTTTTTTTTTTTTTTTTTTTTTTAATGAAACACAAAACTTTTTTTCTTTTCATGGATTTGTTTGTTTGTTTTAGGGAGAAGTTTATTATAAATTCTTAGGCGAGAAAAGAGAGTCATGCCATTTGAATTAAGCGTGGATGCCAGCTACCTGACAGACAAGAGACACATGCTTGCAGAGGGAGCTTTAGAGGAAGAGTAGAAAAGGCCAGAGTACTAGGGAAGAAACTTAAGCGTCAGCCAGCATCCAAAAGAAGACGGAAGAGAAGAAAAGGGGAAAGTTACACCTTTTGACCTCATAGGGCTTATAGGGAGTGCCAAGATGTTATGTGCTTGCATGGTTTATATTCTAGAACTCTGACTAGGGACAACAGAACGAAGAAATGACACACACACACACACACACACACACACACACACACACACACGGCTGGGACTAGGTGTCCTAGGCTCTCCGATGGAGAAGCCAAGGCACAGAAGCTCAGCGTGTTTGTTATATATAGCTGAACTGAGAGACAGGTTATTGCACTTACAGATGAACAAGGCAGCAAGCTTAGCTAACCTCAGTAGGAGCAGTCTCTGTAGGGGAGCAGTCATCAGACTACAGACTTCTGGGAGTTAGGAGAGAGAGCGCAATGGTGAACATATTCTGCACACTGTCAACATTCACCCTCGGACCAGAGCAAGGCTTTGCTATCTCTGAGCCTCACTTGAGGAAGGATTTGCCATGTCCATGAGACTGAGGCGTTGGCCATGCCCATGTCAAACAATACACATTGACTCAGGACTTCACTTGGCTCCTCCACCCCACAAGATACATTTTTTGATTTAATTCCCATGAATGGATTTGGACAAATGAAGCCAGTTCTCCCAGATAATTAATACCAAAATTATGGTGGGTAGATGTTAATCAGTAGCTTCTCGAGTGAACAGGCAGTTTTGTCTGCAGTTAATGACAACCCAGAAAACTTTAGTTCTGGCATGAGATGCTCGAGAGATGAAAATCATGTAGACCCCAGGGCTCAGTCATCCACTCAGAATATCCGTGACTTAATGAGAAGCAGTCTGCTTGAAGACTTTTGATGATAGCTTAGTTCACATGCCAAAGAGTAATCTTTTCAAGCAGCACTCTGAGAACCAGATGGATGAAGGGAAGTAGGTGGTGACGATAAGCAAGTTTCTGGGATCATCCCTGATAACATTTGTAAAAGTAAACAGGCTATTAGCCTGTGGGAGCTGCTGTAGGGGAAAGGACCAAATAAAACTTAGATGAACCCCAAAGGTCTTCTGGACTCTGATAACTGAATGGAATCACAAGGGAAGCTGAAATGGATTGCCACCTTCTGCTGACATGTTTCTAAAATAATTGCATTTTCAGTTTTCTAAAATCTTCTCAGCTTTCTCTTTTTTTTTTTTTTTTTTTTTTTTTTTAAAGCACTCTTTTTTTTTTTTTATAGATTTATTTTTTATTATTATGTATACAGAAGAGGGCGCCAGATCTCATTACAGATGGTTGTGAGCCACCATGTGGTTGCTGGGAATTGAACTCAGGACCTCTGGAAGAGCAGTCGGTGCTCTTAACCTCTGAGCCATCTCTCCAGCCCAGCTTTCTCTTAAAATAATACAATATCTAAGCTGGAGGAGACCTTGGAGAATCATCTTGACCTGTGGTCACTTCACACAGGAGGAAGCTGGAGGCAGATGAGGAAAGAGGCTTCCCAAGAGTATTCTTCATACTGTTTGTTTGTTTGTTTGTTTATTTGTTTTGAGATTGGGTCTCACCTTGAATTTACTAAATATCTAAGGATGACCTTGGACTCCTGATTCAACCCCCTCCACCTCCCGAGGTCTAGGATTACAAGTGTATCCACCATACTTAGCTTCCTCATATTCTAAATTTTCTAATCATTTAAGCTTAATGACTAAAAGCCCAGTGAAGACTCTCACTCACACATAACATTGACTGACTAGGCCTCCTAGACCCCCACTCTGGATAGCCTGGCTGTCTCCGGGGAGGTCAGGCCTTGGGTTAAACAAGCAGGGTTAAAGATACAAGAAGCCTGATAAGGATCACCAAGCAAGGGGAGCTGCCTCCTTTCCCCCTTCTTCCCTCTCCCCCCTTCTCTTACCCCTGTGTCTTCCTTTTGGTCTTTCAGAAGCTGGAGTCTGGTCTAAGCTGGCTGCCTATTGGGCCTCCCAGATCCTCCCTCATGCCCTGCATCTTTCTCCAGAACTTCCTGCCCATCTTGCCTTCTAAACTTAGTCCTTGTAGTGTGACATACTCAGAATCATCCTGAGAAAGAGGGATAGGAAGTAAACTATCTTAGCTATTGCTGTGGATATCGCTCTATATAAATAAAGCACTGATTGGCCAGTGACCAGGCCAGAAGTATAGGCGGGACAAGGAAAGAAGAGAATTGAGGAAGGAGGAAAAAAAGGGAGACCAGTTGGAGCCACCGCCAAGACAAGGAAGATGTAAAGTACTGGTAAGCCACGAGCCACGTGGCAAAGTAAAGATTAATAGAAATGGGCTGAATATAAGAGTGAGAGCTAGACAATGATAGGCCTGAGCTAATGGCCAAGCAGTTTAAATAATGTAAGATTCTGTGTATTTATTTTATAAGTGGGCTCCGGGACTGGCGGGACTTGGCAGTGGGAGCTGGAGAAAAATTCTCCAGCTACAAGCTATTGAAAGTCTGAAGGCGTCTTGGATATTTTGGTTGTAAGCCTAGCCTTTAACAGCTGAGCCATCTCTCCAGCCCAACAGGGTCTGCATTTAAAGCCAGACTGGTCTTGGATCCATGGTCCTCCTGTCTTAGCCGCATGTTGAGATGACAGGCACGTGATGCCAAGCTTGGATGGACTACTTCCTTTCAACTTTAAGGTAAAGTCCTGCTCCGTTCCAGCCCTAGTCCATATTCGGGACACTTTGCCTTTTGATGATTGTCAGAGAGTGCCTGGTCCACTGAGCTGATAAAGCCAAGGGCTGGAGTGGAGAATCTGGATGGAGATAGGAAATAGTAGGGCTCTTGGAAGGAAATTCAGCAAATTTACAGAAAAACAAAAACAACAGAGAAGACCTCAATCCGCCCGGAGCCAGGAAGTGGTAATGCTTCTGTCCACCCTGGGCCCTCTGGCCCCTCCCCAGCATCACTGACTCAGTTCTTTGAGTGCCCCTGGTTTCTTCTCTACCCCAGCACTCTCTGGAAGCTTCTACTTCCTGATACCACCAGGCCCCTCCAGCTCTCTCACTCTACTCTACTTCCTATCTTTTTTCTAGATTTAAAATCATTGATTTGATCTTCCAGTTGCCAAATGCAGATTGGGAGGAAGGAAATCCTTCTGAGCAGATGAGATCCCAGAGCACCTGCTGCCTGTCAGTCACAGATGATAATGAGCAGAGACGGGAATTGAATCTTCAAACTTTGCTTTATTCAAAGAGCTGCATTGGATTACGACCCCAGAAATCTGTCTCCATTTCATCTCCGGCTGGCAGATTAGAGAGGCAGCAATCATCTGGAACTCATTCTCGCCCCTCTGCTCATGTGGTTATCCACATTTCTGAGACTTATGATATCTGGGCTTCCCTTCTTATCATTCCTTATGTTCTTCCCTCTTTCTGTGATATGGGCTTGGCACTTCTTAAAACACTGAGTCAAGTTAGGTGCTGGATCAGCCTTGTTACAGGGACGTCTGAGTTGACTTAGGTTGACTCAGAACAAACAAACATACATAGATAACAATATGTAGGTGCTATTAGTGGCCTACACATGCTGGTTCCTTTCTACAATATACACAAGAGTATCTTTATAATATAGAATAAGAAAGTGCCCCCTATCTAGCCCTCCTGTCCCCTATCACCAAGCTGTTGGCAGTCTTCCCCATGCTATCCTGAGCCAGGCTTCTTGTTCCATGCTTCTGTGGCAGGAGCCCAGCCTCAAGGAGATGCAAAGGTATGTGGTCTTGATTTGCATTTCTCTGATTTCTAGAGGAACTAAGCTTCTTTCATGTTTGACCGTCTTTGGGTGTCATCTGTGAACTGAGAATAGATGAATCTCTTCTTTTTTTCTTTACTGTGGTGTTTCTGACTCTGTCTCTCTCTGTCTTCTCTCTCTCTCTCTCTCTCTTTCTCTGTCCCCCCCCCCCGTGTGTGTGTGTGTGTGTGTGTGTGTGTGTGTGTGTGTGTGTGTGTATGTGGTAGTAGGGATTGAGCCCAGGCCCATACACATTAGATAAGGATCCTACCATAGTCTATATCCAGCCTGTGTTATTGCCTTTTCCTTGTTTACTTATAGGAGATCCTTGAGTTTTCCCCATTGTCAGCCTTGGACATTTCCCTTGTCAGCCTTGGACACTGAAAGTTTTTTCCTTCTGTCCTCTCCCTGGCTGCTTTGTCAATGGCTCCTTGGTCAAGTAGAAGTCTTTAATTTTGGCACAGTAAAAATTATTGATGAAGTTGGTTCCTTGCCTTATAGTTTGCACTTTTGAAATTTCATCTAAGAATTTCTTCCTTAACCTTGAGTCACAACAGAATTAGCCAACATTTCATTCTATTAACTTGCCGTTTTGTCTTTCATGTTCCAGTCTAGTTGGAACACTCCTTTGGAGTCGAGGGTTTTCTCTCTCCGTTGAAGCATCCTCCCAAACCCTGCAAATAGCTCATTGTTTCCCCCACTGATTTCTGGGCTGCCATGTGCAATGATGAGTCTCTCCCTATCCTCCGAACCATTCATTTGTCCTGTTGTATATCTTTATCACAATCAGGTGCATTTGACTTAAGTAGTTATGGATCTCTCTTCTCTTATAAAAAATTTAAAAAATTGAAGTCCTGAAGAGGATGGTTAGAATTCTGATGGGAAGAGTGTTCCAAGAAGGACAATGTCAGGTGCAAAGATGGGAACCAAGAAGGGGAGAGGCAAAGTTGGGCACATGCCCCTCTTTAGTGGTACTCAGGGTACTAAGGTACTGCGATGTCAATACACCCTTTCCCTTTTCAGCTTCCTAGAGTTAAGATCAAAATGTCAATTATATTTTCATTGTATATAACCGCACTTTAGTTGCATAAAACTGCAGAACCGTATCCTTTGGTTCATGTAAGAAGCTTCCTTCTTCATTGACTGCTCCTAGATGGGTGTCTGAAGAGCTGTTTCATTCCCACATCGGCCCTGCTTGGCTTCCTCTGGACTTCTGTGACACTGGTTAACTTTCTCTTAGAATTTGTTCTGACTGCTCCGTTTTGAACTCATTTCCTTTTCAAGTAAAGTAAACATGAACAGGTCTAATACACAGCCTGTGGGTCTACATCCTTCCTGTAGGAGGACAGAAAGTACTCATCACCTTTATCTTTAATTAAAATAGATGTTGAGGTTTAGATGGTGGATCAGCTCTGTTGATTTTTTTCATTACCTCTTTCCCTTAAAAATTGAAAAATTCAAAAGTCTTGTTAGGAAATGTGCAGAATGCATACCTTGGAGGAAAAGCAATGAAACAGTCACAGGAATAAACTTCAGAAGTGTAATTTGAAGGGAAAAAGTGATTACAAAAGAATGTATAGTGTGGCCATTTTTTTCTGAAGATTGAAAGCCTGTAAGATA
The DNA here is from genome assembly GCF_949786415.1 of Peromyscus eremicus. NCBI lineage: Eukaryota > Metazoa > Chordata > Mammalia > Rodentia > Cricetidae > Peromyscus > Peromyscus eremicus. The sequence continues at coordinate 60,142,363 of NC_081418.1, read as the reverse complement.
ATAGCTTGTATTATATTGACACAGATGTATGTAGATGTCTAACAATAAGCACATGAGCAATAAATACAAATTCAGAATAAAATTCAAACTGTAGAAGGTGGTATGATAACAGATCTATAATAGACATGGGGCCAGCGAGATAACTCAATAGGTAAAGGTGCTTACAACCAAGCCTGATGACCTGATTCAGATTCCCAGGACCTGCACAGTAGGAGAGAATTGAATCCTGTAAGCTGGCCTCTAACCTCCACATAGGTAATGAGGCATGCACATTTGCATACACAAATGCATAAATACATAAAAATAATAAATATAGGATAACTGTTAAGATTTGATAAAGCTGGTTTATAGACATGTTTTTATATTACATGCTGTGCAGATTTTGTGTTAGTAATAGCCCATAATAAAAACATTTAAGGGTCTTGATCATTTACAGAGTTCACAACAATTGATTCACACCTATAATACTCATCACATTTATTAAGAGTAACTGGTGTGTTTTACTTCACTGATGGCCCACAAGAGGGAGATCTCGAATAACTCAGTAGTCAAATACTCAGTGAGAAAAACAGCACCTGTGATGCTGAGGGAGTTCTGGGCAGCGGGTAGGGACACTTCCCATAGTCCTCTGATATGGAAGCCTATTCCCTTACTACACATTCCAGAATTTATCACAGAGCCCTGTGACAAACTGAAGAACGTTTCTAGGACATACAGTTTAGGGTGGGGATGCAGCTAGTGGAATGCTTACCTGGCATGCACAGAGCTTTGAGTTCAGTTCCCAGCACTGGATGAAGCAGGCATGGTGGAGCATGATTGTAACCCCAACTCTCAAAAGGCAGAGAGCTAGGATGATCAGAGTTCAAGGCCATTCTTAGCTACACAGCCGGCCAGGGCTGTGTGAGATTCTATTTCTAAAAAAAAGGGAAGAAAAAACAAACAACAAAAAACCAATGTAACTAGACAAATCTTAGCACCTAGGAAGCTAATGCAGAGGGCTCATGATTTTTGAGGCCATTTTGGCCTATATAATGAATTGAAGGCAGGCCTGTACACACTGAGACCCTGTTTCAGAAAACAAAACAAAAGTTTTAACTTTGTAGAGCTCATAATAAACAACAGCCAGAGGAAAGGGGGTCAAGAGCTGTAATGTGCCGGAGACACATGGTGTCACTGACACCTATCCTGGGCATTGGAGTCATTGCCCCTGGGGATGGGCAAAGTACAGGATTTTTGTCCTCCCAGCACGTAGAGACGCTTCTGCAGCCGTGGCTTCTTCTGGAACCAGAAACCACGTGGCCAGAGACGAGCAGAGCTGTCAGATCTGCAGTTAAAACCTGCTTTTCCCTCGAAGACTCGTACCATGCACGGTGGTTTTCAAGCTTTTCCACAACTCTTCCCACAACTACTAATTCATGTCTATACAGATGGGAAGGATTTTTAAAAAATGGTCAGGGTCACATAAGTGGAGAACAATCTATGCAATAATTATTTCTTCAAACAAGAAGGGAACATTCTTTCTGCGTGAGTGCTCAGTAGTGCTTCCCTCTGAGGTCCAGGCTCTACTGTGTCCAGCAATCACGTGGCCAGCGGCAAATACCATGCTTGCCTCATCATTGGCACAAAGAATGTTTGTTAAACTAATGACCAGAGTCCACTGGGGATGCCTGGATAAGCAAACTATGGTGTATCCACACCGTTGCAATAGAGGAGATCCTGACCCATGCTCCAGCCAGGGTGAGCCCTGAGGACATTATGTTCAGTGAAATGTGCCAGCCTCAAAAGGACAAATCCTGTGTCCTTCTGCTTCTCCAAAGTCCCCACGGTTGCCATCCATAGCAACAGAAGGCAGGGCTGTGGACCAGTGGGTGAAGAAGCACTTGCTGAGAAGCATGAGGGCTTGTGTTCAGATCTCCAGAGCCCGCGTGAACAAGCCAGGTGTGGTAGCATGTGTCTGCAATCCCGGGGTTCCTACAGTGAGAGCTGGGGAGCAGAGACATGAGAACTCCCGGAAGCTCTCTGGGGTAAGCAATGGCAAATGACAAAGAGATCTTACCCCAAGCAAGGTGGAAGGTAAAGACCAACTTGCCTCCGACCTCTACCCATGTGCCATGAACACCCACACTCCCACACCTCACACACCGTACACACAAAGATTAAAAATAAAATAATAGAGTGGTACTTGCCGGGGTCAGTGTGGTGATATATTCTTTATAATCTAAGAAATAAAACTTGCCTAAAAGATCAGAGAAGCAGAGCAAGCCACAGCCACCACCTCTTACCTCACCAACTCCTCAGCCTGACAGAGCTCCTGAAAAGAGCCAGAGTTCCTGTCTCGTCCTGCCTTATATTCCTTTCTCTGCCCAGCCATATCACTTCCAGTCTCAACCTTCCTAGTGCTGGGATTAAAGGTGTGTGTCAACACTGCCTGGCTCTGTTTCTCCTTTAGATTGGATTAATCTCATGTAGCCCAGCGTGGCCTTGAACTCACAGAAATTTAGAGGGATCTCTGCGTTTGCCTCCTGAGTGCTAGGATTAAAGGTGTGTGCCACCACTGCCTGACCTCTGTGGCTAACTCTGTGGCTGGCTCTGTCCTCTGATCTTCAGCCAAGTTTTATTTCTTAGATTATAAACAATGTATCACTGCAGGTCAGTGTTGCATATCAGTAGAGTTTTGGTTTAGAAAGTTGAGAACTTTTATTGAAATGGACAGTGGTGACAGCTGTACACTGTGACTGTATTAAGTGCCTCTGATCTATACATTGAAGGTTAGCCAAAATGGCAAATTTTAGGTTTGGTTTAACATTTTAGTCATAACTTTTAAAATGAAGAAAAGTAACTATAAATTTATGAGAAAATTTGAAAGTCAAATTCCCTCTCTTCAGTGTGGAAAGATTCTGGATGGGTATGACCTAGAGAATGGGTCCTCTGGGCCACAGTGTGATAGTGGTGTGAGCTGCTTCCCCCAGGGGACACTTCTAGAGGAAAGAGAAACAGGCTAACCCTAACTCCACCTCAGGAGTCCCTGAGACTGGCCCAAAGGGAGTCACTTCCATCCTGCCTTCCCCAGGTGTGGCCCCTCAAGCATGTCTGTTGGATGAGTGCCAGAGGTGGAAAGCTCGATAGAAAGTAGAAAAAAATGGGGCTGCAGAGACCACCGAAAGGTTAAGGGGTGCATACTGCTCTTGCAGAGAAGCCATGGTGGGCAGCTCCGGGTTATCTAATCCCCTCTTCTGACCACCAGGGGCATCTGCACTCATGTACCCAAACCTCTACAAACACACAGACACATAGGTTCAGACCCAGACACACACACACACACACACACACACACACACGCACACGCACACGCACGCGCACGCGCACGCGCACGCGCACGCGCACACGCACACACACACACACACACACACTTTGAAAAAATAGAAAAAAGAAAAAGAAAGTGGGAAGCCCTTTCAGCTGAGTGCTTCAGGCAGGGTAGGTCACAGAAGTCACCAAGTGGCTTCCCAGGTCGTGAGGAAAGGGTGGCAGAAGTCTTCCTACCAGCACATAGGTAACTTCTTCTTGTCACCTGTATTAGTTAGCTTTCCATCACTCTAATGATATTCCCAAGACATCACCCTCAAGAGAGGTAGGGTTTATTTTGACTCACTGACTAGTGAACCCAGACCCTTGTGCGTGCTACAGAAGCAAGCACTCTGCCAGCTGAGCTGCATGTCCAGCCGCTAGGCCACCTCCTAAAAGTTCTAGCCAATGTGCTGAGGACTAAGCCTCAAACATATGAGCCTTTGGGGAACATTCTAGATCCAAACTACAGCAAACAGACTGGTGACATCCAAGAGAGAACGTGTGAAAGAGGAAGAAGGGAAGGAGACATTAGGTTAGTGGTAGGGGGTGGGGATAGGGGTGGAGCGAAGAGGCAGAGGAATTAGGGAGGCTCTATCACAGTTCTCAAGAGCAGGTGATTTTAAAATCCATGTGCCACTATCTTTAATGCCAGTCCCAAGCAAGGTCTATAGATTCTAGGTTCTGGAATGCAGAACAAATGCTGCCTCAGTGAAAACTCTGTCCTAAGAGACCATGGTCCTCTAGACACTAGAACTAGGCTGCCAACACCTGGTTTTCTGTGGTGTCCACCTGTGTCCAGAGGAAGAGCAGGTCAGTGCTCTGATACCTGTGAGGGCGGCTGCTTTTGAGGGTCCAGAAACCAGGGAGCAGTCTCTGGAAACAACAGGCTCCACTTCGACTTTATTCTTTCAATAATCTAAGATGATCTGACCATTCAAGAGTCCTCTCTTCTCCTTCCTCCTCCTCCCCTCTTTCTCCACCTCCCAGTAATATAGTTCACAGGAAGGAAATCAGAGATTTTCAGCTGAGACAGGAATGGGTGTGGATCCTGGTTCTACCACCTATTAATGGCATGGCTGTGGGTAAGCTAATTAACATCATTAAGGGTGTTTCCTTCCTTGGTGAAATTGGCTCATGTTACTTAATAGAATGGGCTAGTTGCTCTAAGAGTGGAATCAGCACTGGTAGAGTGGCTCATTCATTGACTCATTTTTTAAAACGCTGTGTAGCAAGTTAGTAGTTTGCTTTGTAAATGTTGGCTTCCTTTGCCTTTGTCTTGAGCAGAGGATGAAGGCATTGCCTTTACCATCATGACCTTGTGGAAGGGAACTATAAAAACCCTGCTGCATTTATGAAGAATAATCTTCGTGTATGTTTTGTCTTGAGGCAAGATTTCATGAGCCAGGCTGCATTCCAGCTCATTATGTAGCTGAAGATGACTTCCACCTCCTGGTCCTCCTGCCTTCACCTCTGGAGCAGCGGATCACAGGTGTCCACCACCATGCTGGCCGTTCACATTTGTATTGTGTCCAGATCGTTAAGGTTATTTAAATAAACATAATAATATATGTGCATGTGTGTACAAAATATATACAAATGTACATATAGGTATGTATATGCTGATAAACATCTTATTTATATCAATGTGTTTATATAAAAATATAGAAAATATCTGCATTAGCTAAGGGGGGAAATAGCATAGTTAAAAACTGAAGTTACATAAATACTTCTATACTCTGTTGGTGGGAGTGCCAATTAGCATAATGTTTCTGGAGTGCATTTTATTATATCAAGTCACTTAAACTGCTTAAGTATTTTGATCACTTATAAAAATCAGTCCTAAGTAAATATTCAAATTTAAATGGAAATTATGTTTTAAAATTGTTTCTTGTAGCCATTATTTTAATAACAAATTTGGAAACTGCCCACTTGTTCAGCTGTGAAGAGAGGCAGGTACCGGAAATGATGTGCTAATTGAAAACTCAGCATGTAGAGTGTGCATCTGGTACCTTTGCTGCCATGCATTGGCATCTGGTACCTTTGCTGCTATGCATTGGCATCTGGTACCTTTGCTGCTATGCATTGGCATGTGTCTAAGGAAAGAAGCAGCAAAGTGTTACCAGTGTTGGCAAACTACAGGGGACTCATTAGCTTTGTGATATTCAGTACGTCCAATTTTGCATGCTTATGTTTATAAAAGAAAATACAGATAGAACGTTAAAACAAATATTTTTAACATTAAAAAAATAACATTAAAAACAATAGTTTCTAGGGGCTGGGGAGATGGCTCCGGTGGTAAAGTTTTTGCTGAGCAGGCACAGGGGCCTGAGTTCCATCCCCAGCACCTGTGTGAAAGCCAGGCATGTTGACACGTGCCTGTGTTCACAGAGCTGGACAAGGGGACAGAAGGCTCCATGGGTTTCAGAAGTTTAAATCTCCTGGTTGTGGGAAACACTGCCGATGCACTAAGTCAGACCAGGCCAAATTAACAAATCCAGGGTTAATCTGAGCAGAGCAAAGCAACTCCCAGGTGACTCCCAGGAAGGCAGGAGAGAGAGCGCAGGTCTGGCGACCAGGTCTTAAATAGCCTGTAGGCATGGTCTGAGCAGCCCTGGGGGAGGGGCTGACTCTTGGGGGTCTTTCTGAGGGTTGGGTCTGGAGAGGGAGGAGTGAGGCCCCAAGCTAGAGATCCCCAACAGGTTTGCTGGCCAGCCAGTCTAGCCAAATCCGTGGCTTTAAGGTTCAGTGAGAGATCTTGTCTCAAATAAATAAAAATGACGGAGGAAGGGAGCTGACATCAGTCTCTGCCCTCCATGTGTATACCGCACACACGTGCACAAACACATGCACTCCTCCCCGATTTCTATAAAAGACGATGGAAAGGGATCAGTGACTCCCCAGATGTCAGTCCCAGGAGCCTACTTCAGACTTACCCTGTTGGATCTTGCTGCAACATTTGATAGTGTTAACAAGCTCTCCTACATAGCCTTTGCCCTTGTACAGCACGGGGTTCTGAGAGAAAGAAGGCTGTGATTTATTAGCATTGTCTACTCTGAGCACAGAGGGGAGGTTGGGGATTGTGTATCACACATTTGCCATCTTGTTTTCTGGCATTCTCCCCACGCTAGTCTTTCCTACTCACGGTGTCACATGTATTTGTGCTAATGATCCTGCCTCGGTCCCAGGGTGCTTCACCCTCTGCATTCCATGCCAGTCTGCTCACGTTTATGTATTCTGGCTCTTCAGCATAATGAACCTGACTGGTGAAAGCTAAGTGTTTCCTTCTTCCTTCAGGTCTCTCCTGTAATCTCCCATGATGCCAAAATCAACATGCCTTATAAGGTAAAGACCTTGGCATCATGCTTGCTGTTTACCACTCCTTCCTCAATCATAGCATTCATGAACCCCCATGGCACTCTAAAACGCAGCTCATTCTCAGTCTGCCGCACCTCCCAAGTCAGGTATGAGATCGGGAGGGTTGGCGCTCTCTTTACCAGCCTTCTTCCACATCATTCCATAGCAGCAATCCCAAGCCATTGTTGACCACTTTTTCTCTTGGCGGGTTAAAGGGCTGAATGCTATTATACCAATGGTATAGTATAAAAAGCCACCTGGTCTAGTCCTACCTCCATGATCTTCAATGTGCCTGTGCTCCAGCAATGGCTTCCTCTATCCCTCCTTGCTGAGAGCTTCCCATACCAGATGCCACACAGTTCTGCTGGCCTGCTACACTAGCAGCCAAGCCCCATTCCTCTTCCAGGGTTTAGCTCAGCTGTGTTTCCTGGGTTCTTCCTGGCCATAGGCTTCCTGCAGCCACCATGCCAGCTGTTCTAGCCCTGTTTGTTCTCTGCGTTTCTTGTGTGCCTCATGATGATGGCCCATTCTTCTCAAAGAAATTACCATGCTGGTAGCCCACAGCCTGAGGTCTTGCTCCTAAGAACAGTTTGCAGGATGAGTGAATGAACAGGAACAGATGGGGTTCCCACTTTCACGGAGAACCTGAGATCATCCGTGTGCTCGCAGTATCTCTGTATGGTGCTCTGGTGACCATGAGCAACCATAATTGGAAGGAGTCCACAGACCACCCCCCACAGTCGTTCTTCAAGAGATGCTTTGGCTCTGACTCCCAGTGCTGTCTGCCCATTTGATCATCTTGCCTAACACCAGCCCCCAGCTCCTGCCGGTCTGAGGAGGACTCTCTGGTGAAAGTGTTTGTGTCTTAACCCATCCAGAGGAGTCACTGGAAACCTGGCTTTCAGTGCCTCCCTTCAACCGACAGGCCCCATGGTGGCACCCACATTCCCCTTTGGCAGCCCCTGAAGGTCCCTTGGAGTAGCTCAGAGATGCGGCTGACATAACATTGACACAGCTCCTCCCACCTTCCGTGTCCCCTCCATGCCCATGTCTCCATGGATACCACGTGGTCTCTGTAGATAACCATGTTTTCTGGAATGCAAACATGTTTAAGTTAATGTAGAATCACATTGTGTTGATCATAAACGCTCTCGAAAGTCACACATGCAAAGTACTTTAATAATATGGAAGTTTGAAAACCTTGCAGTGTCTCAACAACAGATGCAAGTTCACAAGGTAAACGTTACAGTGTTTTACTCTTTAGGAGGCCCACCACTCAGCTCCCAAATAAGTACACAGAATCTTAATTATTTTCTTATGAGTGCCCGGCCTTAGCTTCGCATATTTCTAGCCAGCTTTCCTTAACTTAAATTATCCCATCTACCTTTTGCCTCTGGGCTTTTTCCTTTCTCTTACTTCTGTAATCTTACTTTCACTCTTACTCCGTGGCTGGCTGTGTGGCTGGGTGACTGGCTCCCTTTTTTCTTGGTCCCCTTCTCCCAGATTTCTCCTTCTATTTATTCTCTGCCTGCCAGCCCCTCCTATCCTTTCTCCTGCCTTGCTATTTGCCGTTCCACTCTTTATTAGAACAATCAGGTGTTTTAGACAGGCACAGTAACACAGCTTTGAAGAGTTAAACAAATGCAACATGAAAGAAAACAACACATCCTTGTATGATTAAACAAATGTTTGTACCTGTTACCACTCAGGGAGTGGCCCTGGCCTCCCCAGTTTCTCCTCTTTTTTGACCCAGACTCCAGATAGGACTGTTGACATCATTGTAGAGGGAAAAGAGCTGTGTGAGCAAAGAAACAAATGGAACCACATTGCCCCTCAGTCTCCCTCCCTCAGCACAGGTGAGTTAAGCCGTCTTTCCAGCTGCCATGGGGAAGGTCACCTGTCTCACAAGAGAGGGCCACCCTCCATAGTTGTCATCAATGTAAGGAAAGAAGGATTTGTTTATGCTCACAGTGAGGTGGCTGGTGACGTTCCATCTGCAGCCAGGAGGCCGAGACATGAACACTGGTGCTCAGCACATTTCCCCCTTTTATTCAGCCTGGGACCTCAACCCCTGAGAGAGTGCTGCCCATAGTTAGTGGGTCTTCTCTCTTTAGTTAATCCTCTCTAGAAACACCCTAATAGACACACCCTGAGTGACAGTTACAGATGGTTGTGAGCTTCCATGTGGGTGCTGGGACCCAAACCTGTGTCCTGTGTAAGAGCAGCCTGCGTTATTAACCATTGAGCCATCTCTCCAGTTCCTAGCCATTCAGCTTCCTGATTGTGGATTGACTAGACTCAAAGTATGTTCGTGTGCTGTGGGATGTCTTTTTGTATGCTGTGAATATACGTGTTGCTCCCATTGGCTAATAAATAAAGCAGCTTTGACCTATGGCAAGGCAGCTTAGAGGCAGGCGGGAAATCCAAGCAGAGATAGAGAGAGAAGGGCAGAGTCGGGAGTCTAAGGAGCAACATGTAATGGAACACAGATAAAGCCACGGAACGTGTGGCGATACATAGATGAATAGAAATGGGTTGAGTTAAGTTGTAAGAGCTAGCTAGCAAGAAGCTTGAGCCATAGGCCGTACAGTTTATAATTAATACTTTGCCTCTGGATGATTATTTTATAAGCAGCTGTGGACCATGAATGAGAGATTCATCCGGACTGCGGGGGCTGGGTGGAATCAGAGAAACTTCTGGCTACATTTGTGTTTCTCAGATAGTGTCTTTGAGCTGTGGCCTTTGGGGGCTGGGATGCTCTGGGTCATTAATTATGAGATGACTGGGGCCTCCCCAACTTCCTCATGTCTCTCCATGCAGCTACCTTGCCTGGATTGCCAATAGGGCAGCTGACCTGCTTCCGGGATGTGCAAGACTCCCGCCAAACAGGGAAGTGGAGGCTAGCAGGTGTCCTTACGACTAAGATTAGGGATGGCTAGACATAGTGTCCCCTGTTTTCTGCTGGCAAACTAAGTCTCACTCTAGTCCAGATGCAGAGTGAGGGAGATCACAGACACATGAACACTGAAGGAAACTGAGGCACACAAATGGAAAATGACTGAGATGTTGTCAAGATTTGAGATTCAAACTTAGATCACCTGTCCTTCAAACTCATATTCAACTCCTGTCCGTCTGGTCACACTTACAGCAGGTAGGGAGCAGTGAAAGAGTTGTAGAGAGCTGAGGCCAGCAAGGCCCGGGGCGCACAGGTCACACTGTGCTCAGAGAAGCCAGAACTAGGAAGAGGCTCCCTGCTTGGGACAGATGCTGAACTGAAGCAGATAAAAACACTGGCATAGCAGGAGTCAAGGGTGTGTGTGTGTGTGTGTGTGTGTGTGTGTGTGTGTACACTAAGCACTGGGCAGTGGCAGAAAACCTGAGATTTCAGCTCAGCTCTACCCTGACCTTCTGCTCCACACAGTAAATCACAGTCACCCCGAGGAGGTGCTGGTAGTGCCCTGTGCACAAGTGGTTCTGAAGGGTACACAGGGTGACAGTGTGACAGTTGAGATGTGACATGGATCTAGCCTAGGGCCAGGCTCAGTCAGTGTTGATTTTTACTGATGAGTTGTAGGAATCTAATTTGAGCAAATTTCATGCTGAGGGTGAAGGAAGCATCCAGAAAGCATTGGTGAGTGTGTGATGTACTTCAGAGGATGCTGGGACACAGCATATGTCCAGGATGCCTCAACAGGAAATCATGGCCCTGAATGCCAAGAGAGTGAGTATTTTCACATAATACAGACCAATACAGTAAAAGAAAATTGTTTTAGATTTACTTTATGTGTGTACATGTTTTATCTGCATGTATGTGTGTGCACCACACACATGCCTGTTGCCTGTGGAGGTCAGAAGAGGGTGTCAAGTCCCCAGTGTTTGGAATCAGGTCGTCTGCAAGAACAAGGGTTCTTAACTGCTGAGTCATCTCTCCAGCTCCAGACCAAAACACTGGATTTTGGTCCTAGATGAAGTCCTAAGAGACACTGAAAGTATTTTTTTATATTTGTTTATTTGTGTGTGTGCCTAAGTGTACATACCATGGCTCACTTGTGGAGGTCAGAGGACAGCTTTTGGAAGTCAGTTCCCTCCTTCTACCACATGAGTCCTGGGAGTTGAACTCAGGTCGTCAGGCTTAGTGGCAAGCACCTTTACCTGATCATCCATCTTGTCAGCCTGAGGAGAAACTTCTAAAAGACATGAATCACAAGACTATATGTACAGTAGGAAATGATATAATCATAAAAATTTACTATGTAACCAAGAAGAATATCCTCCATGTAGCATGCTATAAATGGCCAAACATGTGATGCTGTTTTTATTGTATGACAAAGTTGTGTGTCTGGCAAAGTGTGCTTCTCTCTCCTCTGCCTCTGGTGGCTGCTCTGTCCCCACCCAGTCCAACCCTCATGGCTCCTCCATAAGAGCACTTGGTCCTCTCAGTGCTCACCTTGAGCCTTCTGCTCTGTTTTTATGTGGTCTCATCTTTCCAGGATGTCAGACTCCATCCAGAGGCTGGGTCCACTCCAGATGTGGGTGCTGGGGAAAGGACTCAGGTCCTCACGCTTGCACAGCCAATACTTTAGTGACTGAGCCATCTCTACAGCCCTGTTTCCTGGGTTGGGATTGTACGATAGGTACAGGATAGGATTTCAGTACTGGGAAGGGTACCAGGACTCTTTGTACTCTATTTGGTACTTACGGGGGGAATCTATAATCACTGCAAATGTAAAGATAAAACATGAAAATCTATCTGCTAATATTTTCTGCTGTGGATATCGCTCTGTATAAATAAAACATTGATTGGCCAGCAGCCAGACAGGAAGTATAGGCGGGACTAACAGAGAGGAGAGAGAAGAGGAGAGGAAGGCAGAGGAGAGGAGACACCAGCTGCGGTTCAGGGAGCATCATGTAGAGGCAACAGGTAAAGCCACTGAACACGTGGCAACATATAGATTAACAGAAATGGGCTGAGTATAAGAGTAAGAGCTAGACAATGATAGGCCTGAGCTAATGGCCGAGCAGTTTAAATAATATAAAAGTCGGTGTGTTTATTTTATAAGTGGGCTCCGGGACTGGCAGGGATTGGCGGGAGCTGGAGAGAAATTCTCCAGCTACAATTTCCTACTTCTGAAGATAATTCATGGCCATTATCCAGGAGTCATCTGGTTGTGGGTAGCGGAAGTTAATTAAACTTAATGTGTGCTAAAGGTTGGAAGTGATGACATGGTTGTAGTACTGAGTATCCAGGACCTTAAAGGCAGCTAGGCTTGGTGGGAGTGGGGCTGGAGGTAGTTGTATTAGTCAGGATTCACTAAAGAAACAAAACTGATAGAATGAATACACACATCTGCATCTATTGGGGCGGTTCACTAGACTGACTTATAGGATGCTGCTGTCCAGGTAATGGCTTATGACGGAAAGGCCAAGAATCTTGTACTTGTTCAGTCCATGAGGCTAATGTCTCAGCAGTCCCAATCTGACACTGGAGTCCTGGAGGATTCCTGGAGAGCTGCTGGTCTCCAGTCTGTGTTGGAATCCCCAAAAGTAGGTTCTAATACAGATGGAGGAATGCCTCAGCAACAGGATGGATGCACTTGCTAGCCAGGTAAGGGCACACAGGCACAAAGCAGTTCCTTTTTTCCATGTCCTTTTATCTGGGGAATGCCACCAGAAGGTGCTGCCAGGTGTAGGGTGGGTCTTCCTGCTTCAGATAATGTGATCAAGAAGATCCCTCACAGGAGTGCCCAGCAGTTTTGATTTAGTTGATTCCAGATATGGTCAAGCTGACCACCAAGATTAGCCAGCACAGTGGACTCTGAGTTGAGTCTCCTCTTTTTCCCCAGCCAAGCTGCCTTTTAGTTTTTGTTTGTTTGTGAGATTGATTGGCCAAAGCTGACAGAGATCCACAGTCCTGCTGGGGTTCTAGGATATGACATCTGGTTGGCCTAGTTGACCTTTGGTCTTTAGTTCAGTCAGTTATGGGCACTCGGCACAAACTTAGATCCTGGGCTACACTGTGATTTGGGGGTGGTTGTCAGAGAAAATAAGGAGTTGTGTGTTGACCACACTGCCAAAAGTGGTTATTATAGAGAGCTATCAAAACATAGAAGAAAACAAAAATGAACTAGACCCCAAACCAGATGTGCATTCATGAGGGTCTCAGCACCCACAATTTGGGTCATTTAAGTAATTTGAGGAAAGATCAATATTGAACTGTTTACAGGATGAGGGTAGGGAGTAGGGAGGGTGAGGTAGGACCTGGGGTTAGTGACATCAAGACACCTTCTCAAAGAGTTGGCAGCAGGGGTGGGGGGAGGGGAGCCACCGGGCTTCGTAGGCATGAAAAGCCCAGTTAGGTCAAGGCCATCCGTGAGGGAGGCATGGGAGGAGTGAGTTCCCAACTTCACTGTCTTTTCCCAGCCCAGTTCCTGGTGTGGTTTCCACTGGTCCAAGCAACCGCAGGCTAGAAGTCAGGCTGCCTGTTAGTTAGCCCCCAAGGGCGGTATCCCAGATGCACAGCAAGCAGGGAGGAGGCAGAGAGCAGAACTGCAGAGCCAAACAGAAGAGACCCAGCGCATATGAATGCTCCCAAATACCACGGAGTCTCGGATTTCGTCTTAGTTTCATGCTTACTTTCCCACTAGTCTAGTAGGCATCCATCTCTCTAGCATTGAACATTTTATTGTGGACCATGGTGCTAAGCGATTTTATTACTAAGCTGGGGGGTTGTGTCTGGCTTATTTTTCTGTTTCTGACTTTTTGCTTGTTGTTGTTTAATTTATGTGCATTGTTATTTTGCCTGAATGTATGTCTGTATGAAGATGTTGGAGCCACTAGAACTTAAGTTACTGCCATGTGAGTGCTGGGAATTGAACCTTGGGTCCTCTTAACCGCTGAGCCATCTGTCCAGCCCCATTGCGTCTGGTACTTATTCAGTGGCCTTAGCATTGGGAGTGTTCCCTAGACCAGCCACACATGCTCTTCATAGCATTCAGCACCTCGCCTTGCCCTTGTTGGTTCTCTGTGACTCCCTGCTAGACTTAGTCAACTGCATTCCTTGTTCTGTGGCCCCAGATCCTGGCAGTGTCTACAAGAGAGAAGGGACTGAATTAGCGTTTACCAGACAAAGAGAATGAATACATGAAGGAAGGAAGGAAGGAAGGAAGGAAGGGTGGAAGGGTGGAAGGGTGGAAGGGTATTAGCACTACCCGGAATTTTCCTCCCATTTGATGACTGTCTAATGTGCTGAATAACTTTCAGAACACAGCCATCCTACCTGGTGGTGAGCTTCAAGCTTCATGGGAAAGGGTTGGGTTTTACATCGACAGACTTGACTTTGACTCCAGTACTTCCCAGGTTTCAAGACCAAGTCACTTGACAGTTCTGCTGTCAGTTTGCTTTGTCTAAGACAGGGAGCCGGGAGCCTTCGGGTTTTCTCAGCCCTTCTAATACCACAGCTCTGCAGCTGTCCCACAGCTCTGCTGCTGTCACTCTCCTCCTTCAGCAGCTGCATCATCTGAGGCTCTGTTGGGCAGCTGCATGGAAGTGCATGGGTATCACAGCCTCCATCAGGGCACTTCAGAATCTGCGGTGGAAGGAAACCCAAGGAAGCAGGGAGCTGGGACATGACCCAGGACTCCCCTTTGCCAAGGCAAACATGTTTGTCAGCTCCACTGAATTCTCCAGGTGCTTTGTTCAATATTTAACAAATCCATCCTTGGAAAACCCTTGATTCACCTGGAAGAGTTGTACCCTGTGAAAGATTTTTCTCTCTTCTTCAGTTTTTAAAAAGGTTTTGTTTTTATTTATGTGTATTATGTGTGTGCCTCTTTGTTAGTATGGACACAGTTGTGGGGGTAATTAGAGGCCAAAAGATACTGTCTGATCCCTGACATGGGTACTGTGACCCAAACTCGGGTTTCTGAAAGAGTAGCAAGTGCTCTCTCTTTTTTTTTTCTCTTCGAGACAGGGTTTCTCTGTGTAGTTTTGGTGCCTGTCCTGGATCTCACTCTGTAGCCCAGGTTGGCCTCAAACTCACAGAGATCCGCCTGGCTCTGCCTCCTGAGTGCTGGGATTAAAGGCGTACGCCACCACCGCCCAGCTAGCAAGTGTTCTTAACTTAAGAGTGTTAAGCCATTTCTCCAGCTTTAAAGACAGGGACTTGCGTAACACAGGCTAGCCACAATTCAGTATGTAGCCAAGCATGACCTTGAACTTCCGTTCCTCACAATTCCATCTCCAGAGTGCTGAGGTGACAGGCATGCAGCCCCATAAAAATGTGCTCCTAGGAGGGGACTGGACCTACCTGGACTGAGTCTACCAGGTTTCAGTCTGCGGGGGAGGCTTTGCCCTGGAGGAGGTGGGAATGGGGGGTGGGCTGGGGGGAAGGTGAGGGGTGCCGGAGGGGGGAGAACAAGGGAATCCGTGGCTGATATGTAGAACTGAATTGTATTGCAAAATAAAAATAAAAATTAAAAAAAAAATGTGTTCCTAGCCTCAAGTGGGGAGGTGAGGGTGCATTTATGATGACAAATAGTGGATTATGAAGACTCCCCTTCTTTCATTAATGATCCTTTGTTCCTTCTCTCATTCCCATCTCAAATTGAATTTGAGGTCTCTAAGGGAGAGGCCTTTCCTGTTGGTGCTGCCTCCAGGTTGCATGGGATGTGCTGGGGTCCCATCTTCCAGACAGGTGCAGAACTCTGGCCCCTTTCTCCTGGCTCCGTGTCCTCTTGGAAGGTGGTTTGGCTGTGCCGTGTGCTGCTCTCCCCTTGGTTTGGGAGCCCCTCCGTACATCAGGCCTCTGTGAGTGTCGGAAGTCAGAAAGGTGGTCAGGCAGGCTTCCCTGCAGTTCCTTGGCCTCTGCAATCTCAGCTCCTCAAGTGGTGGTGGCAAATGCTTTCTTTCCTTTGCTTCCTGTGCCCTGTCTCAGAAGGGAATCAGAGGTTTTCAGCACAAGTACAGCTCTCAGGAGGATGTGTGGCTGCCTTGGCCTCACAGCTCCTTTGCCTCCTCTGTTCTACCCACCAGGTCACTGACTCACATGGCTGAATTCTAGACTGTGACAGTCAAACACTGTTTCCCTCTCAAACCTCCCTTCCGTACTCACACCAGCTGCTGCCTTTGTCTTCTTAGCTCTGTGTTCTATATACCTCCTGCCAGCAACTGTCCTGCTTAGGAGACTGCTCATCCCTTCAATGCATGTGTCCTTTTCCCAACACCCCCACTGTCAATTCTGGCCCTGCTCACCTAGCTTTCATTCGTACTGCTCCTTGTGACCCCGAACCCCTTGTTTCCTTTCTCTCTGGGGAAGAACACCAGCAATTTGTCCTAAACATCCCTCCAGGAGGCAGGGTGAGACTGGGTGGAGCTAAAGACTCCCCTTCCAAGTGCATCTCCTGCGGCATCCATGGGCTAAGTGCCTGCCACGATCACCCCAGAGTCCCTCTGCCTCTCTCTAAATCTCCCCCTCCATAGCTGCTGCCTCACCTCCCCCATTTCCAGGTCTCCGCTGTGACAGACCGTCTATCAAAGAGAACCTGTTGTCTTCACCTTGACTCTACCACAGGGAGTTCTTCCTGTCAGTGCCTGTAGTCTCTGCCTCACATGAAGCCAGCTACTCTCCTGGTATGCAGAGTGCCAGCCTGCATCCACCCCAGGACCTCACTCACTGCGGTGGCCCGGCCTGTCTTCTCTCCCAGTGTCAGCCTCAGCCCCTCTGTAGATGTTCTCTGCTCAGCTGTCTTTCTTAGACACGCACCACCGCCTCAAAACCTTTAATCCTGGCTTTGACCCTTTGCCCCACTCTACTTTCAAGATTCAGGGGAGAAGGTATCTGTATTTGTTGGTTAAATTTCCTGCTGTCCCCGCGCTATCTTCAACCTGAGTCAGTCACACCTTTGCTGCACCATGTAGTCACTCTTGTGCTGTTGTGACAAACGCTTGACAGGAACAGCTCAGGGAGGAAAGACTCACTCAGGCTGTGGCCTCCCAGGGTTCAGTCTTGGCTGTTTGGCCGCGTGCATTTGAGGCGGACATCGTGGAGGCATGGCAGGCGGGGAGCAGAGAGAGGATGCCTGCTGTAGGCAATGCCCCCCTTTCCCGCTTATCCTGTTTTGCTCCCAACCTGTGGGATGGTCCACCACGTTCAGAGCAGGTCTCTCCCCTTCAGTTACTCCTCTCTAGAAATGCCCTCACAGCAACAC
Source organism: Peromyscus eremicus (assembly GCF_949786415.1). Classification (NCBI taxonomy): domain Eukaryota; kingdom Metazoa; phylum Chordata; class Mammalia; order Rodentia; family Cricetidae; genus Peromyscus; species Peromyscus eremicus. The sequence goes on along the minus strand of NC_081418.1, from coordinate 60,125,459 downwards.
CCGCGTGTGCTACACTAATTGCCTAGGAGCGTCTCAAGTCGATCATGCTGGCCATCAAGATTAACCATCACAGACTCTAAGGCCACCTAGTATCTTACTGTTTCCAATCCAAAAGGTGATTATGCCCTCATCCCTGTTCACCAGCTGCATGCAACATAATGAGCATTCTTTGCTTAAAACAATGCTTCTCTGGATTTTAAGACACTGTCTCAAACAAACAAACAAACAAACAAACAAACAAACAAACAAAAAAACAATGGGATGGCACCTGACCAGTGACGCCTGAGGTTGTTCTCTGGCCTTCACATGCATAAACACACATGTGTATGCACACACATAAACTCATGCATTAGAACATGATATGATAAATTATAAACAAATAGAAACAAGCATGGTAACTTGTGTGCTTTGTACTTTCCAGGTTTCTTCTCCTACACTCTTTCCCTGGAGAACTATATGAGTTAAACGGTGTCCCTCCAAGATTCATGTCCATCGTGAAGCAGAGCCTTTGTAACTTTGATCAAGTCAAAGGGGGTTACACTGGATTCACATGGGGCTAATCCCGTGGCTGGTGAGGGAGGGTGACTTGGATACAGACAGTCACAGGGCAGAATGCCCGTGACAATGGAGGCAGAGACTCGAGAGATACAGCCGTGAGCCTAGGAATTCAGTGCTGCAGAAGATGGACCAGAAGCTGGAGAGGCGAGAAAGGATTCGGAGGGAGCGTGGTCCTCCTGACTCTCTACTTTGGACTTCTGGCTCCAGAGCAGAGAGAGTACCTGTTATCTGCTGTTGGGAGCAACCTGGCTTGTTTCAGCAGCCCTGGGAAGCTCAGGACCTCGTCTACTGCCTCTGCTTTGCAGCTTCTGAGGATGGGTTGCTCCAGTCCACTGCTGGCAGTTTCCAAACCTCCCACTGCTACCCACAAGCCTTCCCCACCTACTAAATAAAACCCAGAGTGAGTCAAGTTCTCTTGCCCCTTAGCCATACCATGGTCAGTGCTAGAACTTTCCTCTAGAATTTCCTCCCGGCTCACGTCCTGATTTGGAGCTTCTGCTCAAACCCCTGATTCTGCACCTGCTCTGTGATGGTGCTACAGAGGAAACCAGATCAGATCTGTCCTAACACACTTGGGTTGTGGGTGGACACTGCGCTGCTACGTACTGTCCTCACTGCCACCAGGCCGACTTTCCCGTCCTTTGCCGTGGCTGCTGTCTGTGCTCTTTGTTCTGCTTCCAGTGTTTCCCTCGGCCCCTGCAGACTCCTTCCTCATCGCTCTGGCCTCTCCAGACAGGCCTTTCCCTATTTGTGCAGCTCAGCAGCCCTCCTGCTCTGCAGCGGCTCATTTTCTTCAGAATCCCATCTGCATCAAAATAATCTTTACTTGTTTATTTGCCATATCTCAGTTTCTCTTCTAGAATGTTCTTCCCCATGGCATCTCCACCCTGGAGAACAGGGTCTGGGCACCACCAGCTGGAAAGTGTTCAATAATTTATCTGTCTGCTAATGGACACAGCTTGGAGCCCATTAGAAATACATAGAGTGGAGCCAGACTTACCCCTTAAGTACATGGGCAGGTCTACTCAAGTGGGAAAGAGAAGATAATGACCCATACCTCTGGTTTCTCTGGACCTTGGTTTTGAAAAGCGATGCATCCTTTCAGAGACCCATGGCTGCAGCAGGCCTCAGGGCCATGATCAGTCAAGGGCTTGACCCCTGTGTGTGATGACCAGTCACTCATAGTAGGCCAGTCACACCTCTTCCACCAACATCTCAAAGCTAGATACAGAACTCAACAATGAGAGTTCTCCCCCTGCAAACACAGCATCTCTCAGGTGCAGCAGAGCAGCAAGGCCATTATTGAATTCTCAAGGGGGCTGACATTCACACAGCCCATTGATCTACCAAAGGTGGTCAGGTCTAGGGAAAACAAACACAGGATCCATTAGTGGAGACTGTGACCTCGGGCCAGTTCCCAGGTTTGCTGCTGATTTCCTTGTTTTTTTCTAAAGGTCATTCGGTATGCACTTGTTTTTCTGCATTGCAATATTGCAATAGCAAATGAGGCTGCCTGGAAGACTCTTGCTTACTTATAACCATAGGATGTGGGTTCCGCCCCTTGCATGGTGTCATTAAAGATATCAGCATCGTAAGGAACGTGATAGAGAAGGAGAAACTGAGCTAGGGAGGTGCTTTAGTAAGTAAAAATTCTCGGATAAGCATAGAGATCTGAGTTCAAATCCCTTGCCCCATGTAGAAAGCTGGGAGTCACTTCATGCCTATAACACTAGCATTAGGGGTGGGGTAAAGACAGGAGGACAGCTAGAGCTTCCCGACTGCTAGCCCAGCTAGTTTCAGTGAGATACCCTGTCTTAAGGGGATAAGGCCAAGAGCATTAGAGAATCCTCCTCTGGCCTCTCTTCTGCATGGCTGCACATACTTGCATGCACACACCTGTGCATATACTACACATTCACATACACACACGTGTGCATGAGAGAGAGAAGGAGAAACTACCAAACATCACCAACCTCTGGCTGAGATGTCTTGTGGGTGCAAGAATGATTTCTGTCATTCTCAAGAGTTTGGGGATGGGAAATTAGGCCTCAGGACTATCACAGAGCCTTCTTGGTTCTTGGCTCCTGGCATCAGGGCTGTAGCTGTCCACCCCTTTCCGCTTAGCTTTGCTGCTTGCTTTTTTTCTGTTTCCTGTCATCCCTTCCTTTCATTCTACACTCCTGAGCTGCTCCTTGCTGCCTGGGCTTCTGGTGGTGCCTCTTGAACAGGGGCCCTGCCCACAGTGTCTTCCTCCCATAGGTTCGCAGGTCACCGCCGCATTAATATTCCTAGCCGACTCTGAAGCCCTGCTCCCCCTCTTTAGACCCCTCTGCATCCTGCTAGTCAATGAATACATCCCAGATGCCCTAGAGATGACCATAATTTGGAGGTCAGATGACTTTTCCTGCCTTGTCATGTCCTGCTCTCCCCTTCAGATGCCCATCTACCTTTTCCACACCACTTCTCCTGTCTTTGCCCTTCACTGTCCTCAGTGGCCCTCCTCAGTTCTACATGAGTGACATTGCTCCAGTCTGTTCTTCAAGGTCCTGGGAACTTCCACTGTACAATCTTAACCCCTAACGTACCCAGAGTGCCACTGTTCTTTCGTGGTCCAGCAGAGGCTGCTCTGTCTCCAGTGGCTTAATTATGTGTGCACATGTGTTTTCTCTCCAGTGATGCCACACCACTGCTCTTCAAAAGGTGACACAGTATGTAACTTGTGTGCCACCAATTCTAAGACAGACCCTTGAGTATTTTAACAACTGTGACGTCAGAATGCATCTTAAAATCCATGTGTTCCCTAGGACCACCGACAGCAGTGTCTCACACCTGAGGAGAAGCCACACCTCTCCTCACAGCTTTTGCTCACAGGCAGTGAACGTTACCTGTTGCTGGTGGTCTCTCTGACATGCCTTCAGCTGACCTGTACGGAAAGAAGCCAGCGGAAGTCTACACTTTCTCACTGTGACTTCTACACAACCACCCCAGCTTCAAATCCAAGTGTGTGAGGGGAGAAGGGAGTTGAGATCTGACTGGCTACTCTTCAACCCCCTCACACTCACCCCCAGGCCAGACACATGCCAGGGAAGAAGGTCACAGAAGGAATGACTGTGCTATCCTGTGGGGACATGTGTCACAGCAGGTAAGAAAGCAGATTCACAGCAGATTCACAGCTAAGAGCCATTGGTTAGAGACATCTGTAGGCATGGGCTCCAAAGTCATTAAGATGTCAGTATGTCCAGAAGGCTCCGGAATGCACTGGCAAGACATGGCACATAATTGCTTGGACAGACAGACTTCTGTGTGCTGAGTCTTTTGGGTAGGTCAACAAGGCCTGGCCTGGGCCAGTCTGCTAAGCCCGTGGGTGTTAGAAGAGTCTTGTTGTCATAAAAGAGAATTCCGAGAAGGCAAGTCCAGGAGGGAAAGGAGCTGAAGAAGAAAATGTCCCCATGGAGGGCCACATGGGAGAGAAAGCCAGCATCTGTCTTTCTGCCCCACAAATAAAGGTCATAGTCCTGTCCTGTTGTGTCCCTGACTCATCTGATGAGGCTTTCCTGAGCTAGGGCTGCCAGCAGTGTGTCCTGGCAAACTTTTTTTAAATGTTACTAGTATTTTTTAAACACTTTGTTGAAAATAGATTTTTTTCTCACATAATACATCCTGATTATAGTTTCCCTTCTCTACTCCTCCAGTTCCAGCCCATCTGGATCCACCCCACCTCCCCTCACATCTGGATCCACCCCCTTTCTGTCTCATTAAGAAGCAGACTTCTAAGGGGTAATATTAAAATATAATATAAAATAATAAGACAACCCAAAAACTAGCCCATTGGAATAGGACAAAACAAACAGAAGGAAAAGAGCCCAAGAGAAGGCACAAGAAACAGAGAGACACTCATTCGCACACTCAGGAGTCCTGTAGGAACACTAAACTAAAAGGAAATATGTACTCAAAGGACCTGCAGGGTAAAAAGAGAGAAGAAAAATATATAAATGAAAAAATAAAAAAGGATGGAAAAAGATATTCCAAGCAAATGGATGTAAGAAACAAGCTGGTGTAACCATTTTAATATCTGAGTTGGCGAGGCGAGGTTGGCTGTGGCTTGTTCTGTCTCTCTGACCTTTCAGAACTTACCCCAATATCTGGCTCTGGGTTTTTCATTAATAAGACCTTTTAAGATTCGCATTATAGCACACCTGAAAGCTCTAGAATAGAAAGAAAAAATAACATCCAAAAGGAGTAGACAGCAAGAAATAATCAAACTTAGGGCTGAAATCAATAAAATAGAAACAAACAAAAACAATACAAAGAATCAATGAAATGAAGAGTTGGTTCTTTGAGAAAAAATCAATAATATTGACAAACCCTTATCCAAATTAACTGAAAGGCAGTTATACAAAGTAAAAAAATTAGGAATGAAAAGGACATAATAACAGACACTGAGGAAATTCAGAGAATCATAAGGACATACTTTAAAAAACCTGTACTCCATCTGATCCTCTTATTCTAGCCCCCTTCTCCATGCATCCATAACTATCTATTCTATTTCCCTTTTCTAGGGAGATTGATTCTTACATCCATTTGCTTGAAATATCTTTTTCCATCCTTTTACCTTGAGGTGATCTCTATCCATGATATTAAGGTGTGTTTCTTATATGCAGCAGAAGGATGGATCCTGTTTTTATGTCCATTCTGTTAATCCATGTCTTTATATTGGCAGAATTAAGATCATTGCTGTTGAGAGATAAAAATGAGCAGTGTTTTTTGATTCCTATTATTTTGTTGTTGTGGTGGTGGTGGTAGTGGTGGTGGTGGTGTGTGTGTGTTTACTCTTTTGGTTTGCTAATCTGGGATTATTTATTCCTTGTGTTTTCTTGGTTGTAGCTAACCTCTTTTGGTTGGAATTTTCCTTCTAGAGCCTTCTGTAGGGGGCTGGATTTGTAGATAGATATTGCTTAAATTTGGTTTTATCATGGAATATCTTGTTTTCTTCATCTATTGTGATTGAATGTTTTGCTGGGTATGGTAGTCTCAACTGCCATCTGTGGTCTTTTGGAGACAGATGTAGAATATCTGTCCAGGATCTTCTGGCTTTTAGCCTCTCCATTGAAAATTCAGATGTTATTCTAATAAGTCTGCCTTTCTATGTTACTTGGTCTTTTTCCTTGAATCCCATAATATTCTGTCTTTGTTCTGTATGTTTAGTGTTTTGATTATTATGTGCTGTGGGGAATTTCTTTCCTAGTCCAGTCTATTTGATTTTCTGAATACTTCTTTTACCTTGATAGGCATCTCCTTCTTTTGATTAGGAAAATTTTCTTCTATGATTTTGTTAAATCTTTTCTGTGCCTTTGACCTGAGTTTCTTCTCCTTCTTTTATTCCTATTATCCTTAGAATTGGTCTTTTCATAATGTCCCATATTTTCTGGATGTTTTGTGCCAGGCTTTTTTTAGATCTAACATTTTCTTTGACAGATGTATCTATTTCTTTTATTGTGCCTTCATTGCTTGAGATTCTCTCTTCCATCTCTTGTATTCTGTTGGTGAGGCTTGCCTTTGAGGGTCCTGTTCAAGGTCCTAAAATTTTCATTTCCAGATTTCCCTCAGTTTGGGTTTTCATTATTGATTCTATTTCCACTCTAAGATCTTGATCTGCTTTATTCATTTCCTTCCACTATTTGTTTGTGTTTTCATTGATTTCTTTAAGGGACTTTTTCATTTCCTCTTCAAGAACACCATGCTTGATTTTATGTGATGCGGGGCATCAAACGCAGGGCGTTATGCATGTTAGGCAAGCACTCTACCAGCGGAGCTACAGACCTACATTTCTCAATCTTAAATAACATTTTGTGATAAAAACTGTCACATCCACTCATAACTGCTCTTTCTCTGGCAATTTCTAGCTTAAAGTATGATGGGAAAACAATAGGGTTCTGGCATCAGGAGAGGTTCAGATGTTGATTTTCCTGATCCCTGCCTGTGTGACTTAAAGTAAGTTCCCTAGTCTTTCTGCAGAGTAAGTGTTCTCAAGCCATGGAGAAGAGATTCTAATGGAGTTATGGGCAGATTCAGGGTGGTAGTAGCAGCACTCCCTTTAACACTATGTTTGAGGGGGGAACCTTCTGGGACACATTCCTGTGCTTTTCTGTATCTGTTGGTATTAGTTTCCTGCACATGCTATAACAAAATACCCCAAACTTCAGGTCAGAGCAGACAGCACTGAGAGAGAAAACAAAACACAGTCAACATTTATAAGATTATGAGGTATCAAGGCATCTCAAGATATCAAGATATCAAGACTGAAGAGAAGCAGCAGGTGAGCTGACTGCTCAGTGCCAGCATCTGTGGAAGAGCACAGGGAACAGACAGGTGCTGACAGAGAACCAGAAGAGCCTGCCTGGATACCTTAGTTCACATAGGCTCTGCCTTCCGAGCTCTTGAAGCTGGCCCTCCACTCACAGAGCCACACACTCGGGAAGAGAAGATTGGACATAATGGGGTAACAGCAGCAAAGAGACAAATCTTCCAGATGAAAGCGGGAAGCAGCCAGCGAGCTGCCACATGAGCACAGAGCAAGACTGAAAGGGGAAAGGCCATTAGACGCAAGACTTTCCCTGCAAGTCAGGAACTGCTCCCACTCCTGCCCCGTGAAAAGCTGAAGGAAAGTATTCAAAGCTTCTGTGTAGGGAAAGAAGAAAAGGAGGGAGTGCTGCCTTCTGGATGTCAGCACCCTTGAAGAAGTCACGCCCCCAGAACACTTGGCCATGAATGTTTGTGCTGCCCCATCCCTGCCCTTACCTATGCACCCACTGCCCTACAGTGGGTCCTCTGCTAAGGAATGCATGAGCTGAGGTGAAGGTGTTGGCTCAACTGTGGCCTTATCTGAGGCTCTGGGTCCTTTCCTAAACTCCCTGGCTGTTGGGAGGATTCTGTGACTGTAGACTAAGGCCACCTACTCCTGTCACATAACCCTCTCCATGACAGGCAGGTGCTTCTTTACAGCCAATAGCAGAGGGTCTTGGCTGCTTGGACCTTCCCTGCCTTCCTCTGACTGCTAGCTAGCCTCTCAGGGTAAAAGAGTCACCCGATCAGGCTAGGCCCACCCAGAGCCTCATGATTAACTTCAAGCCAACTGATGTGAGCCTTAAGTACATTTGCAGCCCACTCCTTTGCCACAGACTGCAGTCTCACCATGTAATCAAATAGTATTTCATATGATAGGCCTTTCCCATACTTGAGAGACAGGATTGCACATGGTACGGAAACTAGACAGGGACTGTATTGGAGTGTATTTTTCCTTTCCTTTCTCTAGTGGTTCACACTGATTATCAACTTGACAGGATCCAGGATCATCTGGGAGATGAATCTGGGCATGTCTGTGAGGGAGTTTCTAGATTTAGTTGAAATGAAGAGGCCCATCCTGAATATGAGGGAGGCACCATTCCATGGGCTGGGGTCCAGGACTGACTAAAAGGGAGAAAGTAGCTTGATCACTGGCTAAGTGTCTCTCTCCTTCCTGTCTGTGGATGAGCGTGACCAGCCGCCTCAAGCTCCTGCCACCATCCCTTCTCCACCACAGTGGACTCCAACTGTAAGCCAGAACAAGCCCTTCTTTCCCTAAGTTCCTTTAGGCAGGTGTCTGATCAACAGCATTTGTAACTAACACACTTTCATCCTTTTTTCATGCGTTCATTCATTCATTGCAATGCTGAAGTTGAACTTGTGGCCTCGTGTGTATTAGACAAACGCTCTGCTGGTGGACAGTATCCCAGTCTAGAATGTATTTTCTTAAAAAAGAATGGATGGCATTAGGGAAAATGACACAAGATGCAGACAGAGCAGTGGAAGTGGAAGTCGACAGAAATAAATAGAAATAAGTCAGGAAGGTTGAATTAGAGTAAACATAAGGCTAGGTAAGTGCAGAAGGGATCCCAAGGAAAGAGAAAGGGGGAAGGGAATTTAAGAGAATATAGCAGTGGAGCTGGAGAGAAGCTCACTGATTAGCTGTGGGCACTGCTCTTCCGGAGGACTGGAGTTTGGCTCCTAGTACCCGCAGCAGGTGGCTCACAACCCCCTGTAACTCCAGCTCCAGGGGATCCAGTGCTCCCTTAACTCCACAGGCACCGGCACGCTCATGTGCATGTGCCCACATGTATGCATGTATGCATACAATAAACATAAAAAGTAAATCTTGAAACTAGAAAGGGGACAAAGAAGAAGGAAAAGGATCCAGGAGCACAGCAGATAGCTCAGAGGAAGCACACACAGGGACAGGTGCCCCTGAGGAGGAGCGCCGAAGCAGGGAAGGACAAAGGCCCCAAACTGTGAAGGAAGAAATGTCCAAAAACATACCCCCTAGGAGATAAAATCAATTTATCATCTATCATTATGTTTTACAAAAATCTACAAGTAGTACATTTGTACAGGGGAAAAAAACCAATAGTAAATGGACGTGTAAGAGCAATAATGTAAACTTGCTTTTTTCCTCCCGTGATATTAGGATGACAGCCATTTCAAAGCATGATTCTGATGTCAAGGCAGCTTTTGTTCACTGGCCAAAGCTTGCCATTTAAATTAAAACCCTCAGTCTCTGATAGTTCTAATGGTTCTTGACAAAACTTTTGAGGTCCTCAAGAAAGGTGATATAGTCTTGGTGCTCTAGGGCTGTACTGAGCTCCACCAACTCATCCACAAAAGTGCTGTTCTCCCATAAGTCTGCAAGGAAATCCATCAGGTCATGCAAGGGCCAGTCCAGGGAGTCTGTGTTGAGTGTGTAATTGAGTAGTATCCTTCCACTGAGAGTCACGGGGCCTGGAAGCTAACTTTCTTGAGAGAGAAAATAAATATCACTCTTGGCCTCTTCTTGTCTCATCTCTCATCAGGATAGTGACAGTCCCATACGAGGGACTTCTTCCCATCACTCTTTCTAACTTAAACCACAACATTGCTAGTTAATGTCAGCTCCGGCTCCTCTTCAGCCTTCTGCCCTTGTGAGGTCTCTTTCTCACCATCAAATGTTGGAGAGATGCTGCTGTTAATGCTGAAAGTGACAATGATCTTTTCTCCAGCAACTTTGCCCAATAATTTAGCCTTTGTCCTGTTCACTTCCAGCTCCCAATCGCCAGACATCTTAGGAAAGGACTTATGCTTCTGGGTTTTCTTTTCTTCCTTAATTCCATCAGTCAAGAATTCAACAAAGGCTTTGTTAATGCGAGAAATCCACGGAGTCTGCTTAAAGGGTAAAGGAATTTATTAGGGAGGAAGACTCACTACAGCATGGGAGATTTATCGTAGGGTCCTGGAAGTCCGAGGTACAGTCCAACACTGGTCTTCTGCCTGGGTCTGTCTCCACATCCAAACCCACAAGGGAGAGATGTAATTACCTGCTACATCCCTAGGGGCAGTGCTTCAAGGTCATGGACAGACCAGCTATCCTCTACACTTTTGTCTCCTTCGGTGTGCAGAGCACCACAGCCATATGCACAGGGTTCCAGGGGCTATAGGTGGCCAAAGCACCATGCCGAAGCACCAGTATGCTGAGCAGCCCTAAGGGCCAGAGGCACAGCCAGGGCACGGGCTGCTGTTGCTGCCAGAGTGGCACAGCTGGGACAGCGGCATGGAGGCCCATGGCTGCAGCGCCCAGGGCATGGGGCGCACCCTGAAAGACATTTAAATGAACACGCTGCCAGAAGACACATGGGAACACTGAGCCATAAATATCAATACCAAAGCATGGGCTAGTGGAGTGGCAGGACTTTAAGGGGACATTTTCAGAAATTGATTATACAAACTTAAAAAGAGTCATTATCAGAGTTTTCAACAGCAATACTTCATACACAGGATAACATGGTTAAGGCACTTGGAGGAGACAGAACCAAAGATCATCCCCTTCTCCTCCTCCTCCTCCTCCTCCTCCTCCTCCTCCTCCCCCTCTATTGAGACAAAATCTTCCTCTGTAGCCTTGTTGCCCTAGAATTTGCTGTGTAACTCAGGCCTCAAACTTGTAGTGATCCTCACACCTCTGCCTCCTAAGACCTGGGATTACAGGCCTGCACTGCCATACCCAGCTCTGGTGATTGCGTACAGACTTAAAAAGTTCCTTTAAACATAAAGAGCATACCTGGTGTCTCAGTTTACTTTTCTGTTTCTGTGATAAAATCCCCTCACCAATGTTTGGGTTTATGGTTCCAGAGGGATAAGAGTCCATCATGGTGGTGGAGCATGTTCTCAAGTGTCAGGCATGGCCACAGGAGCAGGAAGCTGAGAGCTCACATCTTCTCCTACAAGCACAAAGCAGAAAGAGCAAATGCAAAGTAGGGCAAGGCCGGGCGGTGGTGGCACACACCTTTAATCCCAGCACTCGGGAGGCAGAGCCAGGTGGATCTCTGTGTGTTCGAGGCCGGCCTGGGCTACCAAGTGAGTTCCAGGAAAGGCGCAAAGCTACACAGAGAAACCCTGTCTCGAAAAACCAAAAAAAAAAAAAACAAAAAAACAAAAAAAAAAAAGCAAAGTAGGGCAAGGCCTTAAGCTCTCAAACCTGCCCCAGTGACATTCTTCCTCTAGCAAGGCTTCACTTCCTAAACCTCTCCAAACAGTGCCATCAACTGGGACCGAGTGTCCAAATACCAGAGTCTAGGGGGACATTTCTCACCCAAGCCACCTCACTTGGATTGTTTCTTTTGTTTGCGTCTGGGATGGAAGCCAGGCCTTGTGCATGCTGAAGCATACTTTATCCAAAATGAAAGTGCACATCCTATCTGCATGGGCAAACTGGAGAGCTGGTGTTCCCTGCTCTTTTTAAGGAATCTACTACAAAATAGGCTTCAGAGGAATGAGCCTGAACATGTGGACTAAAGTTGAGTAATACAGGATCACTTGTAAAACTCAGAGAGGGGAAGGTTTGAAAGGAGAGACTATGTGATTCAGTGATATGGTCTGAGCATTACTGAGGGAGAATGGAGATGGGTGTGTAAACCTGGTAAATGATGCAGTCCTGGGGGTGGAGCCATCCAGGCAAGCGCTCTGCCACTGAGCTCCACCCACATCCCTTACTGAGTGTTTTCAGTTTTCATATTTAACCTGTGTTTGAAAAGTTGTCCTGAGATACTCGGGGTAAACGAAGGAGTCATTATGGGATGTTTCCCTTCCCTCCCTCCTTTCCCCCTTATCTTAGCATAGAAGGAAGAAGACACAAGTAGAATACAGAAACATTAAATAAAAGCCCGACTGTTCTCTGTGAACTCAGGACAGACAAATGGACAGCTGTGCTGATCTGTTTTCTGTGGCTAAGAAGGCAGCACCACAGCCCGGGGGGCCTTTAAAGAAAATAAGGTTATGTTGGCTCAGGGTTCTGGCCAAGGCCACGGGGCCACATCTGGTGGTAGCTGCCTTGCTGGCAGTGTCCTGAGGCCATGTGAGCATCATGTGGCAAACTGGGGACTGAGTGTGTGTCTCTTTGAAAACCACTCACAGGACTGAGTTTGAGATGGAAAATGAGGGGTGGACTTTCCCACAGCGTTTTCCTCTAGTGTGGTCTCTTGGGTAGGAAATGGAGCCCTGACTTCCATGTAATGAACTTTAAAGAGCTCAGAGAAGAGCTAGTTTAAAACTCAAACCAAGTAAACCAGATCAAAACACAACAGAACATAGCAATACCTTCACCTAAACAGCTGGCTAAGCCCTGACCCCAGCATCAGGATTCTGCAAAAGTTAGGTTGCTAATTCTGCCCCTCATTGTGGTGGAAAAGAAACCCCTTGGCTTTCTGAGCCCAGTTGGTACTGAGTTGTCACAGTAAAGGCCTCCATCCTCGGTGACCACCCAGTGAGCCGAGGGCCTGCTGCCACTGCTGCCGGGACCGTGAACCCACCGAAGCCTGCGAGGGGAAAGGCAAGAGGTGGGAAAATATGACACCAAAGGACAGCCACTTAGTGTCTGTGTTTTGGGTCATGATTGTACACAAGCTATCTTAATGAGGTAAACAAATAATCAACAGCTTAAAGAGTTAAGAGTTGAGCCGGACACCATGGTAGAAACTTGTTATTCCACCCTCAGGAGATAGAAGCAAGAGTTCCAGGTCATTCTCCACAGTATAATGAGTTTGAGGCCAGCCTGGGCTATGTGAAACACTGTTTAAATAGATAAATGAGAAATAACAGTGAACAAAAGGCTCTTTAGAACAAAGGAACAGCAACGACAAATATCTGTGCCCAGCTACTCTCAGAGCAGCTGTCTTAACCCTGCCATTTACTCTGAGCCTCCTGGGTTTGCCTTTGTGTCTCTTACTCTGGCCTTCTCAAGGGAAGGGCCCCCACCCGTCACAACTGACCCTACTGCCAAGTCAATAGCTAGTACTTTGTGGGAGAGGGAAGGCTTCAGCGTCACAGCACTTAAAGGGTTAAGTACTGAGACTTGAGCTCTCTGTCAGGTTGCTACTCAAAGCTTTCCCAGTCAGTGGCTCAGAGCAAAGCTGAAGCCAAGGCAGTTTCTAGGGATAGTGGATTTGAAATTCTGGAAGGGAGTGGATTTTACAGACTCACTATAGTGCTCCTAATAATCAGAGCCAGGGCCCAACCTGAGCTCTGATCTCAGCATTCATGTAGGGTAGCTCACAACTGCCAATATCTACAGTTCCAGGAAGAGGGAACACCTCTCGTCTCCAAGTACACACGCATGTGCACACGTGCACATACAAACAATTAAAAACAAAATAACTCTTTTTAAAAAAAGAAAGACTTGGGAATGAATACCACTATAGGGCAAAGAGGAGCCTGAATGCAGTGGGAAGCACTTCTTGGTACCTCCTCACTTCCTTTACAGTCTTCCTGCAGCAAGTTAGACTGACTTAGTCAGCTTTGCAGGAGGAGGCAGCTGTTTACCCAGAGTCAATAACGACTCTGCAGCCAAATCTTTTTTTAATGTAATTTAAAAAAATTCTTTGAAAATTTCATCATGTATATAGAATATCTTGATCATATTCACCATTCATCCCCTTCCACTTCACCCCAGGACCCCCTCCCAACTTCATGTCCTTCTTTTAAAACTATATATTTATTACATAATATTTATTATAGATTTATTTTAACCCACCAAGTCCAGTTAGTGCTACTCATATGCACATGGGTTTAGGGCCCTCCTCTGGGGATTAGGGAACCTACCGGTAACCACCCTCAGAAAAGAACTCCCCCTCTCCAGCAGCCATCAACTATCAACACCTTCTCAATGAGGGTGGAGCTTGGGAACTCCTCCCTTCTGCACCCTGGACTTTTTAACTGGCTCGATCTTGTGAAGACCTTGTTTAGGTAACCACAGCTGCTGTGAGTTCATGCATGCGATAGCCGTGTTATGTTCAGCATTTCACAGCCCTCCTCCCCATCCTCTGGTTCTAATATTCTTTCTGCCCCCGCTTCTGAGATGTTCTTTGATCCTTGTGTGTGTGATATAGATGCTCCATCTAAGGCTGAGCATTCAAGGTCACTTATTCTCAGCACTTGAAACAGTAATGAGTCTCTGGATTAACCACTACCCACTACATAAAGAAGCTTCTCTGACCACAATTGAGAAAAGCACACACCTGTGGATATACATAGATATGTTTAGAAGTCAGTTTGGCAACATGGTCTTTTAGAAAAAACAGTATCAGTAGGTTCTCCCCTTTGGCCTATGGTTTTCCTAGTCATTGGTTTGAAACATGTTTACAGTACCAGGTATGAATTCCTTCCTGTGGAACAAGCCTCAAATCAGGACAGAACAACAACAAAAATGAAAATTACAGACCAATCTCCCTGATGAACATAGATGTAGAAATTCTTAATAAAATACTGATAAACCAAATTAAAAGTTGTATCGAAAAGATCATTTGTCATTACTGGGTTGGTTTATTCCAGTGATACAGGGATAGTTCAACATATGTAAATCAATAAATGTTATCCCTAACATAAATAGATTAAAAGACAGAGACCACATGATCTTTTCTTTAGATAAAGAAAAAAACTGACAAAATCCAACATCCCTTATGGTAACAGTCATGGAGAGGCTAGGAATAGAAGGAGCTTTCCTCAACATAATAAAGAGACTGTATACAACAAGCCTGTATCCAGCAACATACTAAATGGAGAAAAACTCTGAGCACTGCTACTTCAGATCAGGAATAAGACAGAGGTGTTCAGTCTCTCCACTTCTATTCAGTACATGCGTGGACTCAGCCAGAGCAGTAAGACAAGACGAGGAAACAAGATGGGCACAAATAGGAAAAGAAGCCAAAGTGTCCCTATTTGTATATGATATGATTCTATTCATAAGAGAACCTACAGCAGTGGTTCCCAACCTTCCTAGTGCTGTGACCCTTTAGTACAGTTCCTCATGCTCTGGTGACCCCTCCCCAAGCCATAAAATTATTTTCATTCCTACTTCATCACTGTAATTTTGTAACTGTTATGAATTGTAGTGTAAATGTCTGATATGCAGGATGGTCTTAGGCAACTCCTATGAAAGGATCATTCAACCCCCCAAAGAGGTCACGACCAATAGTTTGAGAACCACTATTTTAAATACTCCAGCACTCTTAGAAATAATAAATACTTTCAGCAAAGAGGCAAAATACAAAGTGAACACACAAAAATTAGTGGCAGGTTCCCTATATACCAATGAAGAGCATACTATGAAAGAGGCCAGGGCAAAAATCCCATTCACAATAGGAACCCATCCCTGAATACCTGGTATTAAACTTTACCAAGGAAATTAAAGACTTCTACAGTGAAAACTTTAAGAGACCACTGGAAAAGGGAAAGACATCTGTTTTAGGGTTCCTGTTGCTGTGATAAAACATCGTGACCAAAAACACCTCAAGGAGGAAAGGGTTTATTTCATTTTATAACTCACATCATACTCTAACTGAAGGAAGTCAAGGCAGGAGCTTGGAGGCAAGAACCAAAGCAGAAACCATGGAGGAACACTGCTTACTGGCTGTCTCTCCATGGCTTGCTCAGCCTGCTTTCTTTACCATCCAGGACCACCTGCCCAGAGGTTATGCCACTCCATAGTGGGCTGGCCTTTCCACATAATTGCTCAAGAAAAGCCCTATAGACTTGCCTACAGGCCAATCTTATGAAGACTTTAAAAAAATAGATTCCCTCTTCCCGGGTAAGTCTAGGTTGACATGAACTAATGAGCACAAACTCCATGCTCATGGAATGAAGAATCAATATTGTAAAAATAGCCTTCCCAGCAACAGCAGTCTACAGATTCAGTGCACTCCTAATCAAGATTCTAGGGACATTCTTCACAGACAGAAAAATAATCTCAGTACATCCCTCTGTACCCACACTATGACATGCTTATAAGTCACAAAAGCAGATGGACTGTGATTTGCGACCTCACTTGCCATGTGATTTTTTTTTTTTTTTGAGTTTCATTAACCTAGCTCTTTTCCAAAGTGGCTGGTTTAACCTGACAGAGACACTCTCTCATGACACACTCCATAGAGACATGCTTCCCCATGCATCATTAATAGTTTTCTCCTGTATTACTCCCCATGGAGGAAGTTTTTGAGAACACGTTAGATGTTTTAAAATCAGGGTGTGTGTGTGTGTGTGTGTGTGTGTGTGTGTGTGTGTGTGTGTGTGTGTGTGTATGTGTGATGATGATGATTCTCTTTGTTCTCTGCTGACAAGACTTTGAGAATCATGATAGTTCCTTGAGACCATGGCTTTGGATCAAGTGTGACCACCTCTCCTGTCACTCTCTGTCCTCACTCTGGGCTTCGTCATCTCCACAGGGAGCCGTACCTTGCTGCCTCTGCCTTGTTTTCATGAACTGTGTCTTTCGTTACTTTTCTAGCTAGTTATTGTCACGTGAGTATTCCTTTCCCAGTCACTTTATGGAATTACCTTATTCGTTCTAAGAGTTTTTAGACAATTTCAGTTAACTGGCAGGTGACCATATTATCAAATAGGAAATCTTGACCCTTCATGTGTTTAATTCTTGGTCTATCCAGTATCCAATGAGACTGCCTCTCTCATTTCAGTGACTTTGTCAGGACCTTTTGTTATGTGGGAGAAATACCATTCAAGCGTTATTTTACTATGGTTTTTGTTTGTTTTGTTAATTTGTAGATTATGAATCTACATTATGTTCAGATGGAGGTCTGCAGACTGGTCCCAGCACATGTGTACAGTGTGGAATATTATGAATGACAGCAATGAATCACAAAGGACTCAAAGAGGAGGCTGGAGGGAGCTCACCACAACCCTCAGGGTGTGAGAATACGAGGTCAAAAGGAAGAGAGAAGGGCTTTGTACTCAAAGGTCTGTTGAGAAGCTTGGGTAGGATCCCTGTGGTAAAAGGCAGGCGGTGGCAGAGCCTGGGCACATCCTGTGCAGTGTCTGCAGCCGGGTGACTGGACAGTTTGTCACCTCAGCAGAGCACAGAATCACCTGGTAAGAGAGTCTCAGTGGTGGACTGACCGTCTAGGACCTGTGTCCTGTGAGCACTGGGGGTTGTCTTGATTGACAGTTGATAGAGGAAGACCCAGCCTGAGAGTGGTCAGCCCCGTTCCCAGGCTTTGGGCCCTGGACTGTGTACCCGCAGAGGAAGCCAGCTGAGCACTAAGCATGTGTATCCATTGCTCTCTGCTCTTGACTGTGACGCATTGTCAACAGCCGCTTCAGGTTCCTGCCACTTTAACTTCCCCACAGTGACTCCCTATACCTTGGAATTGTGAGCTGAAATACTCACGCCCTTTCTCCCTGGAGTTGCTTCTTGTCAGGGTGTTTTATTGCAGCAGCAGAAGTGAGACCAGGACACTTCCAGTCAAGGCTCCATCCCTTATCTTATGTGTTAAGGAGAGAGGAGTGTTTTCCCCATGAGATGGGCTTTGGGAGTGTTGTCCAGAGCTGGAGGTGTGAGGAGGGTGCTGTTTGGTACACTCTGGGGTGTGACAGTCGAGGCACATAGTATCACATGAGTTAGCTGGAGAGTTTCCATCATCAGAGTTTCCAACCCTCTAAGGCATTCCATGTGCACAGAGAATATCAGCACTGCATTGAGACGACTTCATCAAGTCACCTCTCCCGCCATATGCCCCAAGAGGTTGGTACTGCAGATGCTAGGTGTGCCCCCAGGGCTAGCTAAGTACCCACTGTTCCAGCTACCAGGAACATGGGCCATGAGTATGGCTGCTGGGGCGCTCATCGGAACTGTACTGTGATGCATTGTCACAGTTCGTGTAGCTGTGACAAAATACCTGAGACGAAACAACTTAGAGGAGGAAGGTTCACTTTGGCTCACAGCCACTGTGCTGGGAAGACATGGTGGAGGAGCGTAGGTCACAGTGCACCTGCAGTCAGAAGAGGATGAGCGCTGGTAGTCAAGATGCTTTCTCCTTTGTTCCCGTGTGTGTTCGTGTGTGCATGTGTGCGTGCATGCACACACACACATGCTTTTGTGTTGGTGTATACATGTCTGTGAGGGTTTGCACACAGCTGCAGGCTCGAGATCTGCAGGCTGGAGTGCATGTATGTGTGCGTATATGTGTGTTCTATCACTTTTCACCTTGTTATTTGAGACAGGGCCTTTCGCTGGCCCTAGAGCTCACTGATTGGCTAAGCTAACTGGCCAATGAGCTTTAGGGATCCATCTATAGCTCTCTGTACTGCCCCCAGTGCTTACAGACTCCTACCACCATGCTGGCCTTTTTTTTTTTTTTTTAGTGTGGGTGCTGGGGATCCAGTCTCAGATCTTTGTGCTTACACAGAGTGCTTTACTGACTGAACCACCTCTCCAGTTTTCTCTGTGAAGCAGGAACCTAAAGGATCATCTTGTCAAGCAAAGTTTAGTGGTCATCCTTCCATGGGTCTTGCATGTCCAGTCGATCAAGCAGTCCAGGCAAGAACAGTTTCTTACCCAAATGGCTATCTTTGCCAAGGTGAAGATAAACTCCATATGGAGTGTCTTCGATGCCCATCCTCCTTTCTGAAGTAAATCCAGTGCTGCCAGGAGCAGACATGTCTCATTGTCCAGAACGTCTAAATTTTTAAAACATTGGCACCATTTGTTGCTGGAGAGCTTCTCTCCAGGTCCCACCAAGCTCTGCAGTCCCACAACCCACGTATAAAATAATCACTCAGATGCTTATATTACTTATAAACTGTATGGCTGTGGCAGGCTTCTTGCTAACTGTTCTTACATCTTAAATTAACCCATTTCTATAAATCTATACCTTGCCACGTGGCTTGTGGCTTACCGGCATCTTTACATGCTGCTTGTCCTGGCGGTGGCTGGCAGTGTCTCCTCCTCCTTCTTCCTGTTTCCTCCATTCTCCTCTCTCCTTGTCCTGCCTATACTTCCTGCCTGGTCACTGGCCAATCAGTGTTTTATTTATATAGAGCAATATCCACAGCACTCCTTAAAGATTCTAGTGCCCCCAGACAACAGGAAGCAGTCTAGAGAACACAATACCCACATTCCCAAGAGATGAGATGGGTGGTTTTTGGTCATTCATGGGTTATGGATGTTTGTCATTATGTAGGGGGGTTGGTTACAAATTGTTATTGGCTATGGTCAGAAAACAAAATGAACAAAGGATTAAAATCAGAAATCTCTTTTTGAAGAAAAAAAGGAGGAATGTAGTATAGAAATGATGAGATAAAAGAGTGATTGTTGAGTCTACTTTTGAACAACCACTAGTCTCAAATATTTTACACTGGTATGGATTTTTGTATATGATACAAATTTAAGGTTTTGTCATAGTGTATATATGTTTCTATTCTTGTTTAAGATATTATACCTATGCAGCCCATTTAAAAATGTAATGTAAAGTTTTAGTCCTTAAAAACTATTTAGGATAATAAAGAAATACAGATTAATAGTCATCTATAACAATCAAACTTATAGTCATGATAGGTATGTTTTCAAGGTCATACAAAGATATATTTTAGATATTTAAGCACGTCAAAGACCTACATAATATAGCATTTAAAATGTTTTAATAACATAAGGCTTTTCATGACAGTGAGACATGTCTGCTCCTGTAGCACCAATTTATTTCAAAAAAGAATGACAGGCATCCAAGAACCTCCATATGGAGTTTGCTTTCAATGTAGTAAAGCTATCCATTTGGGCAAGAAACTGCGCTTGCATCAACTGCTAACAGTATGCTGTCCAAACTGGACAAACAGGACACACACAAAAAAGTGACTGCTTAACTTTGCCAAAACAAGGTAGGACAGTCCTTCAGAATTCCTGATTCCCAGAAAAGTCTGTCAGATATTCTAGGGCCGTAGATCAAAGACTGATACCCCAACATTACAGAGGAACCTTGGGGTGACTGTCCAGGCAGCTAGATGTCTCTGTCATTTTTTAGTTTTTGAAGTTGCCTTCTCTACACTTCCTGTTTACTCAGGTAATGTTTTATCCTTCTTGGGTCACTGATGGAGATTGAAGACTAAATAGTTACAGTTTCGCAGTTTTTCTTTGTTACCAAATTCAGAAAAGAAACTTACATAAGAGATATAAAGTTTATAAGGTTGAGAAACAAAAGCCCAAGTTGTTTATCTAAGAAGATGTTTTTAGGTCTAAAAAGATAGTTTTAGGATGGTAATACAAGTTATGATAGAAAATGGTTCAGGTATAAAACTTTAAATACATCAAGATAAATTAGATAATATTCTCCGAATATGCCAAAAACAAATGTACTGGACATTATGAAAGTAATTCTTACTTGATAATTGTTCTTATTGTACATAGTTTCATTTGTTAAAGTTAATACCTTTCCTTTCTATTTAGACAATACCTGATAATTTTTCTTATTGTATATAGTTTCACTATGTTAGAGTTAAAACCTTTCCTTTTTATTTAGACAAAAAGGGGGAAATGCTGTGGAATAATCTTTTTGTACACTGTGAAAATGTGTCACTTGGACTGGTTTAATAAAATGCTGAATGGCCAATAGCTAGGCAGGATTTCCAGGCACAGAGGATGCTGGGAAGAAGAAGGGCAAAGACAAGAGGATACATGGAGGAAGCAGGAAAGTAGCATAGACAGTACATAAATGAGGTAAATGAGACTCAGGGCAACACATAGATTAATAGAAATGGGTTAATTTAAGTTATAAGAGCTAGTTAAAAACAAGCCTAAGCTATTGGCTAAGCATTCATAATTAATAATAAGTCTCTGTGTGGTTATTTGGGAGCTGGCTAGCAGGACAAAGACTCACTACAAGAAGGCATTTACATGAGACTCGGGCAAAGATGTTTAGAGCAGCTCCACGTAGCTGCTCTAAGGAGAATTATTGTATAATTCACACATGACAGGAGGTACATCACCTGTCCATTCACAGGAGAAGAGGCACAAAGGTGGTTTCCAAATGTGATGGCTCCTCTTCATTGTCACCTGGGCTAGGTTAGAATAACCTAGGGGACACAGTTCTGAGTATAACTGTACAGGAATTTCCAGATAGTTTTAACTAAGGAGGGACCACCCTGCATGTGTGTAGCACCATCCCATGGGCTGGAGGACACTAAAAAAAATGACGGAGAGACTCTAGCCCTGTGAGCTGAAGACAGATGCCCCAACTTTACAAAGGAACATTAGGTGACTGTCCAGGCTGTCAGCTGTCTCTGTCTACCCTGCAAGACTCCTGAAAGTTGCTTACATCCTTCTCCCATTTCTCAGGTAATATTATATCCTTCTGAGGTCTTTGATGTGGTTAAAGACTAGATAGTTGTAATTTCCTCAGTTATGATAAAAGATAAGTTAGATATAAAACCTTAAACTCACAAATATAAGATAGATATCTTCTTTAATATTGTAACTGTAATTCTTGCTCGATAATTGTTTTGTTATATGTAATTTTACTATGTTAAAGTTAAAACCTTCCTTTTTAAAAAAAGAAGAAAAGGGGAAGTGCTGTGGATATTGCTCTATATAAATAAAACACTGATTGGCCAGTGACCAGGCAGGAAGTATAGGCGGGACAAGGAGAGAGGAGAATGGAGGAAACAGGAAGAAGGAGGAGGAGACACTGCCAGCCACCGCCAGGACAAGCAGCATGTAAAGATGCCGGTAAGCCACAAGCCACGTGGCAAGGTATAGATTTATAGAAATGGGTTAATTTAAGATGTAAGAACAGTTAGCAAGAAGCCTGCCACAGCCATACAGTTTATAAGTAATATAAGCATCTGAGTGATTATTTTATACGTGGGTTGTGGGACTGCGGTGCTTGGTGGGACCTGGAGAGAAGCTCTCCAGCAACAAAGGAGCCCTGAAAAAAATAAGATAATGGCCAAGTCCTCTGAGAGGTAGCTGTTGTCCAATCTTGGTATGATGGGATAATACAAAGCTTGTCTAAAGTTCTGACTAAGTAGTCTGTGAGGCTGGAGCATCTCTGCCTGCAGTCTTGAGGCTGTTCAGGATGCAGAACTTTGAAGAAACTGCACCAGAGGTATTCTGAGAGGCTGGATCACCTGGGCCACCCATTTTTTTTGGTATCTTGTCCCCTTTCTCTGAAAACACACAAACTTCTGAAGGTAACATACATATTTGCATTAACGCAAGTATGAAATGTGTAATGTGCACAAGTCAGTTGAAGGTGATTTTTTGTTCTATGTTGAGCAGGTAAAACGCATCTGTCAACTTTATAAGTTCATTTGGACTACATAGTCAAACTATAATATAAATCTCTATCCATGTCAAATGAAAGGATGGCATGTAATAATAAGTCATGAGAACTCTGTAGCCAACAAGATTTATCACGTCTCATCTTGTCTCCGAGCTGTTCTCGTGTTGGGGGATCAGTGTATATGTCATCTGTCCTGTAGTCTTTCTTGATTTCTCCCCCATGTCTGTAGCCAAGATACTCAGGAGTCAAATCTGATCTCTATCAGCCTTAAATGAATCCAGAGCCTTTCATTTTCTGTGGAAACAAAAGCATAACCTCTTCTCTAAGGCAACCCATTTTTCATTCTGAGCCTCCATTCTGAAGCCAAGACATCTCTAAAGTATGTAGGCTGGTTTAATTCAGTAGTCCCTTCCACAATCCCATGTCTCTCAGCAGCTGTTGTCTGTTCATTAGCATTCACAAAATTCAAAATTAACAAAGTACCATATAAGGTCCAAACTTCCTGTATTATAATATTTTCCATCCGTATGTTGCTTAATTTTTATACTATTTTATTTTTTCTTTAAAGACCTTCTTATTTATGAACTATTTTTTCTATGACTGTCTATACTCTTTTTCTTTTCTTTTTTAAGCTTATACACATTTTTTCAAACACACTGTAACCTTTTTAGAGTTTTTTTTTCCTGTCTGGATCTGCTTTACTGTGTATCTGTAACCTTTTCTGTCTGAATGAGCAAAATCTTAAACTGATGCTCAGCTTAGTTCATAGTGTGCTGGTGGCTCAAGCCTGCAGGCAGTGTCCAGGAGACATGTCTCCATACCATGGCTGCATGAGAGACAACAGGACTAGGAAATCATGTTTGGCTTCATTTTTCAAAAGATTTCTCAGCTTTTACATGGAAATACGTGCCCCCACGTTGGATGCCATTTGTAGTACCAGCCAGTTTCTAAATAACGATGCAGAGAGTTATTATTAATTAGGAAAGTTCAGCTAATAGCTTAGGCTTGTTTCTAAATAGCTCTTATAACCATTAATCTATGTGCTGCCGTCTATCTTGCTTTCCTACTTCCTCCATGTTTCCTGAGTCTCTGCCCTTCTTCCAGTATCCTCTGTGCCTGGAATTCCTGCCTAGCTATTGGCTGTTGAGCCTTTTATTAAACCAATCTGAGTGACACTTCTTCAGTGTACAAAAAGATTATTCCACAACACCTTCCCATTTTCTTGGGTGAATACCTAGGGAAGGAGTTGCTGGGTCCTTGAGTGGGTAAGTGTTGTACACACCTGTCCAGACTCCTAAGCCTGTGTTCTTAGAGGAGGAACTCAGGCTATCTTCTCCCACTGGGTTTTTCCTTAGGTGAAGTTCCAAATGAGTCAAATGATGCATGCTGGGAAACCACTTACCTTAAACAACACAGTTCAATAGGTATCTAGGCCTCCATCTTTGACTCTGGCCAGAGGAAGAATAACCAGTGTGGAAGCTTGGGATTAAATGAGGCCAGAGTTCAAGTCTAGGCTTGTCACACAGTAACAGGGTGGCTTTGAATGAGTTACCTAGCTGTCCTGTGCCCAAGTGTTCTCATCTAAAAAATGGAGTTCTTAATAGCCCCCACCACTCCTCAGTTTTAAAGCTTTTCTTGCCTTCCCATTGCCCACTAGACAAAATCCAAACTTCTTAGTTCAAATAATTTTAAATATTTATTTTACTATTTTTAATTGTGTGTGTGTGTGTGTGTGTGTGTGTGTGTGTGTGTGTGTGTGTGTGTGCTAGTACGTGTGAACATATGAATGCAATACCCACAGAAGCCAGGGGCACATCATCCCCTGGAGCCGGACCTACAGGCAGTTGTAAGCTGCTACCTGATATGAGTGCTAGAAACAGATCTCAGGTCCTCTGTGAGAGCAGCAAGCTCTTAACTGCTGAGCTCCTCGCCAGCCTCCTGAAGCCCCACCCCCTCATCACAAACAGCTGCTCTTCTGGAGCATCTCTGCCTATCTCCACACTAAAATCAGTTGCCCTTCACTTTAATCACTTCTCCCCAGAGGCTTGCGAGGCAATGCCACTTCCTTTGTTTTATTTTGTTTGTGCTTTTTTGAGATAGAATTTCATGTAGCACAGGCTAGACTTGAACTCAATATGAAGTCAAAGCTGGCCTTGAACTCCTGATCCTCCTGTCTCCACCTCCCACCTGTGACTGGATCACAGGCATCCAGTGTCACTTTCTGTGACATACAAGGGGACTGAGGGACTTGCCCAGTGCCTCATGCTATGGTGGATGATAGCCAGCCTCACATCTGCCTTTTCCTTACCCATAAATGCATCCCGTGCCAAACCAAAGTGGCTTCAGTTTCCACAACATTCCGTGCTATTTTACCTCTGGTTTCTTGGTCTATATACTGGTATTCCTGGGGCTTTTAGAAAATTCTGGGCGAGTGGATTTGGAAAAAGCAAAGTAGAGGCGGATTTAAGGAAGCTGAAAGCAGGGATGTGTAAGGAGGGAGCTGTGTTTTGGAGAGGGTTTGAGCAATGCTGAGACTGCTCCCCAGCCCCCCTTTCCTGTGGGTGAGTCTATGGCTTTCACCTTGGGATCCTGAGAGCAAAGGTTGTGGTTTCTGTAATTCAGACTGAGGTTGAAAAGTGCTAACGGCAGGTCTGCAGCTCATGGACGCAAATCCTCTGTCTGGAATGGCACTGTCGTCATGGTGACGCATGCTCACCAGGGATCTGCTGGGGCTAGGAACAACGCATCCTCTATTGATCTGCAAGGCTTTCTCTACCCTCCACTATCAAGATTTCCCTTAGACAGTACGCAGAGAGCCGTGGCCGGTGACGTGACCATAACACTCACCACAAGCCACACATCTCCGTAATGGGGACCAACAGAAGAGAGTGGGGAGAGTTCTACTGAGTGAAGCTGCTTTTCTATTTTATTTTTAGTTTTTAAATTTTTATTGATAACTTCATAATGCATATAATGTATTTTTATCAAATCTACCCTCCAATTCACTCCCTTCCAATTCCTTCCCTACCCCCTTTTCTTTACCAACTTCATGTGTTATTCTTTTTTTTTTTTAAATACACACACTGGGTCCACTTAGTGCTGCCTGTGTGTGCGTGGTGTGGAAACATTCACTAGAGCACGCCTAGCCTCTCGGGGGCTGTATCCCTAAAAAAACCCATTCTCCCTTCCATATCAACTATTAATTGCCAACAGCTTCTCGGCTAGGGGTGGGACTTGATGAGCCCCTCGCCATCCATGTTGGAATTTTGGCTGTCTTGATCTTGTGCAGGTCCTGTGCATGCAGTCATAGCCAGTATGAGTTCATGTGTGCAGCTGGGCTGTCGTGTGCAGCAAATGGGCTTTCGCTGGAGACGTCTATTACCGCTGCCTCTTATGACCTTTCTGCAACAGGGCTAATAGTTTGCTACAGCACCAAGATGCAGGGATCCGGAGGCCTTGCTCTGCTGAGTGCCATCACCAGCTCAGGTGCACTAACGTAACTGGTTCATCTTCCTGCCCTGACCTTGAGTTTGATTTCTTGAGAGCTTGTCCCTCCCACTCCCTGTGAGCATTGCTCTGATGAGATGTTCCCAGGGTTTCATTCGTAGTTTATTCCAAGTACTATTATAATTATTGGGCTTAATCCTTTCAGACTTTGTTCAGGTCTCCATGACGCAGTCTCAATGCTGAGCATTAGTAATTGTGGCTGCCGACCTTCACAGTGCCCTTCTTCCTTCATGAACTGCTTACTCTGAGAATGTACCACCTTCATTCACCCTGCAAACATACTCCAACCACCTGCCGCAGGCTACCCGCTGTACTTGATACTGGAGCACTAGACAAAACAGAAAACTCTGTCCTTGTGGGCTTAAGACCTTTTGTGGAGCAGACAGCCAGCAAAATATGTATGAAAGTTACATGGTGTGTTAGGAGATGACAGATGCTAGGGGGAGAAAGGCAAAAAGATAGATGGAGGTTCCAGGAAAGGGGATTTCTATTTTTAAATAACAGTCTGGGAGGACTTACTAGGGGCGACCTTTGAGACGAGCTGAGGAAAGAGGAAGGTAAGTCATCTAGGCAGCTAGAAAAAGAACAGAATGGGCAGGGACCATTAGCAAAGGTCCTGAGAAGGGACAGGGGTGTGATGCTGCAGGAGTGGAGGCAAGGAGGGGGTAGGCAGTGAAAGAGGCTGGCAGAGTCGTGGGGAGGCCACTGTGGAGGGCCGGGAGATGGTTCAGTTTGCAAAGAGATTGTGGCACAAGCATAAGGACCCAGTTCACTCCTCAGAACCTACATTAAACAAAACAAAGGAACAAAAAACTGGGCACAATGCATGCACCTGTAATTCTAGTGCTAGGGAGGTCAAGACGGGCAAACATCCCTGGGCTCACTGGCCACTAGCCTAGCCTAATTTGTAAGCCCTAGTCTGGTGAAAGACCCAGTCAAAAATACAAGGGGATGGTTCCTGAGCAGTGACATTCTGGCCTCCACTTGCATACACACACACACACACACACACACACACACACACACACACACACACACACACCACACACACAGAGTTATATGGAGACCCCAGTTTTATGAGTGGGGCAAGGAGCCTTTTAGTAGGGGTTGGCAAAGGATCAGTCTAGCTGTTGTGGGTTGGTCGTGTGGGGGCACCGTGAGAATGGAAACAGCCATTAGACAGCAGATTATCCAGTTTGGACTGAACAGCCCAGCAGGAGGGTGGGAGCGTAGACCTGGAGACCTCTGGACAGCAGGACACCTGAGTCTGCAGATAGGTGGACGGGAGCATGAAGGAGGAAAACAGAACAACTTGGATTGGACTTGAGCGACAGAAAGAATGGCCAGGTCTAGGCAACAGGAGAGCCCCCAGGCAGAATGGTCTGATGGAGATCAGGATTGCAAGAAGCCAAGGGAGGTGGCAAGAAGACGTTTAGAGCCAGGAGCTGCCGCTCAGGAGGAAGGGAAAGAGGCCCAGGTTGGAGCCATGAATGTGGGTGTCAGGGGTGTCAGGAGTCCATGTAAAGAATAGGACTGTGGGTGAGACCAGCTGTCAATGCTTCTGGGGCCCAGCCAATCAGGGCTGGAGGGCTGGCAGGTTGGTTTAGCCACAAAGCAGCCATGACATTTTGTTGCATGGGCAGGAAGTCCTACTGGAGCAGGCACTGGCGAGGAAAAGCAGGAAGGAAGTGAGAGGCGGGCAGGCTAGACAGGCTTCGCCGGGCTTTGCTGTGAAGGAGAGCAGAGAAGGGAATGGGAGCCAAGGGGATGTGGAGTCAAGAGAGGGAAGGAGGAGGAAGGAGCAGTGTTGGAGCCGATGGGAACCGTCAGAAGACAAACCTGTCAGCACTTTAGGTTTCCTATCCCGACTAGAAAGCCCTCAAGGGGCTTCCAGGGCACAGGGAGGGTAGAGTGCCATCACCTCAGAGGAGGGGACGCAGGTGTGTGCTCTGCCAGAAGAGCAGCAACCGTGGCCTGTGTGGTAGAAGAAGGGCATCTAGGATGAAGGGGAGGGTCCTGCAAGGCCACCGGGGTGCCTTGCTGAGCCGGAGGGAAAAGTCCTTCTTTGCACAGGGGTTGTGTGAGGGGTGGCCAGAAGAATATGTCATTTCTGACTATCTCAGTTGTTGGAGAAATGGGAAGGTTGTAAGTTAGGAGGGAGGGAGACACGAGTTTGTAAAAGTCACCATGTGGATAGGGACTGGGGAGTCTGCTGTGGTCACAAGGAACATAGGGGCCACTTGGCTTTGGAGTCACTATCCTAAAGCAGGACCCTGAGCTGATGGTACAGTCCCTTCTGGGCCTTGGGTCTCTGCTTCTAGCCAGCAGAACAGCTTGAAATCTTGGCTGTGCCTCATTCTTGAGTGATTGCAGTCACAGTGTTCAGTCTCTAGAGTCCAGGTTCCTTCATTTGTGACATCGTGACAATATCTATCAGTGGCAGACACATTGAGATTAGACAGTGCCCAGCACAGCAGCTGTCAGTTTAGGAAGGTAAGAAACAGCAGGGTGATGGTTGGTGCCCATCGCTAACCTGGCAGGCTCTAGACTCACATGGGAGACAGGGATTTTCTAGATTCATTTAACTGAGGTGGGAAGGCCCACCCTAACTATGGGCGGCACCGTCCTGTGGGCGGCACCATCCTGTGGGCTGGGTCTCAGACTGGATAAAGAGCAGGAAGCCAGCTGAGCACCAGCATCCATCACCTTCTGCTTCCTGACTTCGGATACCGTGTGAGGAGCTACCTCATGCTCTAGCCACCGTGCCTTCCCCATGCTGTCCCTTTAAACTGTGAGCCCAAAGAAACCCTTCCTTCCTAAGCTGCTTTCTCAGTGCTTGTCACAGCATCAAGGAAGGTGATTAGCACATTGGCGTCCGTCGTTGTGATGGCAGCCTAGGGAGGGCTGTGCCTGGCAAATCCCCGTCTTCCCTCTGTGTGACACACCGCAGCGCAGCTTCAAAAACTGTCAGCTAAAATAATCTCTTTCTGATGTGATTACCTCAGATTGTCACAGTAACCCAGCATGGGTGGGACCTGAGCTGGTTTCCTTAGTCTAGCAGAGAATGTGGTACAGAGGGTAGAAACAGTCCCGTGAACCAGCTGCATCCTAGTCACTAGCTGTGTCATGAGTCCTTGTCTTGTGGTAGCTGCTTCTTGGGATGTTTCCCATGACCCTCTCACCTTAAACACAGATCCTGGCCCTAACCGCAGAGTTAGAAGTAAAGTATGATCCATGGGAGAAATATGTGAGATCATGTATAAGGCATAGATAGTAAAGAATCACCAAAGCAAAAGTACAGTGAACTGAGCGATTCCTATTACAAGTGACTCTGTGGCTCCCAGGCAGTGACCGCCTCACAACTGTGGCACTGAGATTGGGCTAGATAGAGTGCCATATGTACAGCTCTCCAGATATGGAGGCAACACATTTGAGGGGTGTCACCCTTCATGCTTACAGAAGGCAAACCTCTACAACCATGGGCTCCTGCACTTCCTCCTTCAATCTTAAATAAATGGACAGACACACATAGTGGATGTTCACTGGGCAAGGAGGAAGCTGGACATGTAGCATCTGCATTGTGCTGGGCAGGGGATGTGACCAGAGCCATCTGGCCTGGACAGCAGGAGATGCCATGCTTTCCACAGAAGCTGGTAGCAGTCTGAGCGGTGGTTCTGAGTGCTTACCTGTAGCTCCATGACCTATAATGAGTGCTTCTTAATCTCTGGACTTAGTGCCTTCCTCATTGGACGCAGGAGGATCCTGAGTTCCAGGATAGCCTGCGCTACTTGAGACCATCTCAGAATGTTTTTTTTTTCCCTGTGGCAGGAGGATGGCCAAGTTCTAGATTGGCCTGGGCTATGTAAGGAGCCAGCCCAGGCTATAACATGAGACCCTGTAAGACAAAAAGAAAACGGAGGGGAGAGGAGAGGAGAGAAGGAGGGGAGAGCGCTTCTGGGTTCCTGTGATTCTGACCCAGGACGTTATTTTTGGTCCCCTGGCTTCTGCATCCCGAGTCAGAATGAACCCTCCAGAGGCTTCCAAAGGGACAGCACAGTGGGACAGTGCAGAGAACAGCTGGCCTTAGACAGCCCCATCACGCCAACAGTTCCCCAGAAAGCCACTTTGCCAAATTATACGATGTGTTGTGAGAACCTGGTAATTCCCAGGCCTGGCTTGGAGATGAGCCACTCTGCCCTAATTAAAACTAACCCTTGAAGCTCATGGCACCAAAGGTACTGCCGAAACACTGGCTGTGAATTGCCTTTGATTGATGGCTGCCATGGGTCCTTGTGGCTCCTTTCTTTGTAGCTGTCAGGTGGCAAAACTGTCCACTCCATTGGTTCTGTTACTGAGAGCTGCTAAAGGACTTGAGGCATTGGGGCTTGGATGTGTTTAAATTTGGAGATCTGCCCAAAGCCAGGCCTTCCACCATCCTATTCCCAGGTACTCTCAGAGCTTTGACACTGGCCGGTCAGATGCTAAGGGCTTGTCCTTGAAGACCCAAGGACTTCTGAGTCTTCTGGAGTCAGGAGCTGTTTGGAAGTTGGTCCTGGATAGCAGGGTGTTAGTAGACTTGCACATATAAAGCTGTGGTGCCTCTCCCTGCAGGCCTTAGACCTCTCATGTTGGGGCCTGTTGTGTACCAGACTCTGATGTCTGAGGCCCAGGCTGACTTGGCTCTTCACACAAGCAATCAAGTAAGTCCCGAAACAGTCTAACAGAAACAAACTTCCTGGCAGACAGTGGAAGCAGCCATTGCCTGGAGTCCTCTTATGGAGCAAGGTGAGATATGGCCATAAATCAAGCATGGCTGTGCAGAGTGAGTGCTGAGACCCCAGATGATACCTCCACATTCACATGCAAGCAGACCCCCACACGTGTGCATCCCCACCCTACCCACACACACCTGCATGCACACACACATCGAAGGATGTGTGAATGTTCTTGCACTGTGCCATGGTTTGGCTTATTTGGTGGTAGGGTTTGCTGGTGGGTTTGTTGGTTCTGGCATCAAACCCAGAACCTTGAGCTTACTAAATATGTTCCCTACCACTGAGCTATGCTCCTAGCCCCATAGCAGAGTGCTGATGGGCCCAGTCTTGTGCAGGTACTCAAAGCTGTTGTGAGCAGAAGCGGGCAATAGCCAGGCTGGAGAGATGGCACAGTGGTTAAGAGCTCATATTTCTGTAAGGACCTAAGTTGGATTCCCAGCACCAAGATCAGGTGGTTCACAACTGCCTTATAACTCTAGCTTCAAGGGATCTGACATCTCTGGTCTCTGCACCCACATTCACATGAACATACACACACACAGATTCACACATACACATGATTGAAATTAAAGTATGTTTTAAAAATTATTGGTCATGCCATGCACAGAAAACAGCCACAATACTCCAGCCCATTCACAAGCTCTTATATCCATTCTGCCTTCTTTTCTGTGATGCTCCATGAGCCTTGAGAGAGTAACATAGATGTCTTGTTTATGGTTGAGTATTCAATAGTCATCTATTCTCAGCATTTTGACCAGTTTTAAGAGTCTCTGCAGTAACTATTGCCTGCTGCAAAAAGAAACTTCTTTGACTAGCAGCAATACTCATCTGTGAGGATAAACATGATTCTTTTTTTGTTTGTTTGTTTTTTGTTTTTTGTTTTTTTCGAGACAGGGTTTCTCTGTGTAGCTTTGCGCCTTTCCTGGAACTCACTTTGGAGACCAGGCTGGCCTCGAACTCACAGAGATCCGCCTGGCTCTGCCTCCCGAGTGCTGGGATTAAAGGCGTGTGCCACCACCGCCCGGCTAAACATGATTCTTAAGAAGATGATTTGATGAGCACATAAAATCCATTTAGCAAAACAACAGCCGTAGCTAATCTTCTAGGACCTATGATTTCCCCAGCATGGGCTTTTGACCGGGTTTATAGTACTAGATGTGAATTGCTTTCTGTGACATGGGCCACAGTTTCAATCAGAAAGCAGTTAGTTACCCTTATAACAGGCCTGCTCCTATTGCACCAGTGGGGACATCTTGCTTTGCAGGTTAGTAATATAGTACTGTATGCCTCTTTAAGGGACACAGTTTAGCTATCAACAGTATGTATATGGGCCAAAGATCAGACTTCTGCTCCTGGAAAGACAGTGCTGAGAAGAGCTGGATATGAGGTCAGAGCAGAGCTGGGGTCAAGAAGCTCTGGGGGATCATACAGAAGGGTGGTATTGCCACAGCCTAGAGGTGGTCAATGGGTTCCCTCTAAGAGAAACTGCTGTGGCACTGGTAGAGCCAACTGTGAGAGGAATTGTGACATAAGGTCATGCCTGGGCCTGCACAGAAGACACAGCATCAGCAGCAGATGCAGAAACAGAGGCAACACTTGACCTTGGGATTCACTGAGATCCAGATCCAGATCCTGGGAGACTCATAAATCATGATTTGAATGGCTCCAGCATCAGTCTATCAAAAGACGGGAAGGGTACATAAAAGATGAGCCTGAGGATACAGGAAGCTATCTGAGAAGATGTTTCTGAGCCAGACCACCCACAAGTCTCCACTGTCCTTGTCCAGTTAGCCTGCAGTTCAAGCTTGATGGATAGGTGGTCTCACTGAGAGGATCATTGCAAACGTGCAGTGGCGTTTCTGTCACGTTCACAGACATGGTCTCACAAGGGGAAGTCTCAAAGGAACACAGGAAAGATCCCATTGAACCACAAGCTACAGCTGCCACCAGGACACTTTGAGCCCAGTGTATAGAGATTGGCTGTGAAGAGCTGCCCTTAGTGAGGGCTGCCTCTGCACAGTGGACCTGGAGGAGTCTGTGTAGAAGCTCGTCCCTCGAAGGCATCGACCTATCCCAGGGGATGTCATCACTATGGCTTAGGGTTCCCAGGACCAAGGTCTTGGCACAACAGTAAATTAACCGCCACATTGAGCATACGTGCTATGGGGACAGAAGGGCCTCAGCACCAGGGGCAGCAGTGGGATTGATGTCACTCTCATCCTTCCTCCTCTTCTTTCTTCTCAAATGAAAAGCTGAGGGAGCCTTGGGAACATGGTCATGTGTGGTGCAGGGACTGGGGGCATGAACGTGCTGCTAAGATCCCCTTCCAAGGAATCCACGGCACAGGCATCCTCAGCACACAGCCCAGAGCCTCACCTTAGCAATCTCCACCCTTTAACTCCAAGCAATGTCAGCCTGCAGAGGGGTTCTAACCCCTGTCTCTTCTGAGTGCCTTGTGGCTGAAGGTTATGGTTCTGTGGTTTGTGCAACATTGGAAGCCATTTCCTGTCTATCCCTCTTGCTATTGTCCTTCAGGTGTCAGGGCAGATCTCTAAACCATCCAGCCCCGTCTCTCCTTTTCCTTGTGGGCATCTCCCCCATCACCTCTCTTATGTCTAATCTCTTGGCATCCACCTCTCCAGGGATCCCATCTGACATAGACATTGGGTAGGAAGCAGGGAATTGTCAGTTTATTTGTGCAAGAGAAGAGAGAGATGGAATGAGAGGTAAGCAAGTATTCCGCCTAAAACAGGCTTGAGTTTTCACTGGTGAGGGTCAGCGCAGAACTCAAAGGCTGAAGGTGTGGATGGAGACTGTGACTGCAGGATTTCATGCTAGTCTCTAGGAGAAATTTCAGGTGAGCCATTTATGAGCCTTGGTGACTTTGCTAACTTCCTTCACAATGTCTCCATCAGGCACATATGGACTTTGACATTTTTGCCTCTTGCATGTCAAAGCCCTTAATTGTCTAAGATGGGGTTCCAATAAATTTTAAGCAATGGGAGGATCATTTGCAGTAAGTGTAGACTGGGGTGGGGCTGTAATTCAGTTAGTAAAGTTCTTGCCATGCAATCATCAGGGACCAAGGTCAATCCCCAGAACCCATATACAAAAGCTGGATGTGGTATCTTGATCCTGTAATCCCAGCCCTGGTGGCAACAGGGGGGCCTCCAGGGTTTGCTGGCCGGCAAGCCTCGCCCAATCCGTGTGCTAGCTCCAGGCCAAGTGAGAGAGAGAGCCTGTTTGAAAAAAACAAGGTAGATGGCACCTGAGAAGTGACACTTGACCTCAAGTTAATACACACACACACACACACACACACACACACACACACACACACACACACAGGGTGGGAGGATAAATATAGCCCTTACCACTTAAATATAATTGTTATTTATATTCTGTCATCCACACACTCCCTCAGTGAAAGTGAAATGAAGAAGTGAACACAAGCCAGGGTACTTTGCCATCTCCGTAGTTCTAAAATCAACCATTTTATGAATCTGGAAAGAGACAGTAGGGTAAGAAAAACGAGGAAGAGGATTTAAAAAATGGAAAGTGAGCATGGGAGATCTTTCCATTTTCTGACATCTTCTTCAATTTCTTTTTTCAGGGACTTAAAGTTCTTGTCATATAGGTCCTTCACTTGCTTGGTTAGTGTTACCCCAAGGTATTTTATGTCATTTGTGGCTATAGTAAAGGGTGATGTATCTCTGATTTCCTTCTCCGCTTTTTTGTCCATTGTATATAGGAGGGCTACTGATTTTTTTGAGTTGATCTTGTATCCTGCTATGTTGCTGAAGGTGTTTATAAGTTGTATCAGTTCCTTGGTGGAATCTTTGGGGTTGCTCAAGTATACTATCATGTCATCTGCAAATAGGGAAAGCTTGACTTCTTCCTTTCCAATTTGTATCCCCTTAATCTCCTTATGTTGTCTTATTGCTCTGGCTAGAACTTCAAGTACTATATTGAATAAGTATGGGGAGAGCGGACAGCCTTGCCTCGTTCCTGATTTTAGTGGAATTGCTTTGAGTTTCTCTCCATTTAATTTGATGTTGGCTGTTGGCTTGCTGTAAATTGCCTTTATTATGTTTAGGTATGTTCCCTGTATTCCTGATCGCTCCAAGACCTTTATCATGAAGGGGTGTTGGATTTTGTCAAATGCCTTTTCAGCATCTAGTGAGATGATCATGTGGTTTTTTTCTTTGAGTTTGTTTACATGGTGTATCACATTGACAGACTTTCGTATGTTGAACCATCCTTGCATCCCTGGAATGAATCCTACTTGATCATGGTGGATAATTGTTTTGATGTGTTCTTGGAGTCTGTTTGCCAGTATTTTATTGAGTATTTTTGCATCAATGTTCATGAGGGAGATCGGTCTGTAGTTCTCTTTCTTTGTTGTATCCTTGTTTGGTTTGGGAATCAGGGTAATTGTAGCCTCATAGAAGGAGTTTGGTAATGTTCCTTCTGTTTCTATTGTATGGAACAATTTAGAGAGTATTGGTATTAACTCTTCTTTGAAGATCTGGTAGAATTCTGCACTGAAACCATCTGGTCCTGGGCTTTTTTTTGGTTGGGAGACTTTTAATGACATCCCTAATCATCAGGGAAATGCAAATCAAAACAACTCTGAGATACCACCTTACGCCTGTCAGAATGGCTAAGATCAAAAACACTGAAGACACCTTATGCTGGAGAGGATGTGGAGCTAGGGGAACTCTCCTCCACTGCTGGTGGGAATGCAAGCTTGTACAACCACTTTGGAAATCAATATGGCGCTTTCTTAGAAAATTGGGAATCCATCTCCCCCAAGATCCAGCTATACCACTCTTGGGCATATACCCAAGGAATGCTCAACCACACCACAAGAGCACTTGTTCAGCTATGTTCATATCAGCATTGTTTGTAATAGCCAGAACATGGAAACAACCTAGATGCCCTTCAACTGAAGAATGGATAAACAAAATGTGGTACATATACACAATGGAATACTACTCAGCAGAGAAAAACAATGACATCATGAGGTTTGCAGACAAATGGATGGACCTAGAAAAAATCATCCTGAGTGAGGTATCCCAGACTCAGAAAGACAAACATGGTATGTACTCACTCATAACAGGATACTAGATGTGGAACAAGGATGACTGGACTGCTACTCACATCACCAGGGAGGCTACCTGGAAATCAGGACCCCAAGAAAGACACAGGGATCGCCCAATGACAGAGAAATGGAATGAGATCTACATGAACAGCCTGGACAGGAGTGGGGGTAGTGAAGGGTGAGGGTCGAGGGAAAGAGAGCTTGGGTGAGTGGGAGATTCCAGCTGGATCAACAACAGAGAGGGAGAACAAGGAATAGGAGACCATGGTAAATGAAGACCACATGAGAATAGGAAGAAACAAAGTGCTAGAGAGGCCCACAGAAATCCACAAAGATACCCCCACAACAGACTGCTGGCAATGGTCGAGAGACAGTCCGAATTGACCTACTCTGGTGATGGGATGGCCAAACACCCTAATTGTCGTGCTAGAAACCTCATCCAACTACTGAGGGATCTGGATGCAGAGATCATGACTAGGCCCCAGGTGGATCTCTGGGAGTCCAATTAGCGAGAATGAGGAGGGTTTATATGAGAGAGAATTGTTGAGACCAAGGTCGGATAAAGCACAGAGACAAATAGCCAAACAAACGGAAACATATGAAATATGAACCAATGGCTGGGGGGGGTCCCCAACTGGATCAGGCCCTCTGAGTGGGTGAGACAGTTGATTGGCCTGATCTGTTTGGGAGGCATCCAGGCACTGGCACTGGGTCCTGTGCTCATTGCATGAGTCGGCTGTTTGAAACCTGGGGCCTATGCAGGGTCGCTTGGCTCGGCCTGGGAGGAGGGGACTGGACCTACCTGGACTGAGTCCACCAGGTTGATCTCAGTCTGTGGGGAAGGCTTTGCCCTGGAGGAGATTGGAATGGGAGGCGGGCTGGGGGGAAGGTGAGGGGGGCGTGAGGGGGGAGAACAAGGGAATCTGTGCCTGTATGTAGAACTTAATTGTATTGCAAAATAAAAATTAAAAAAAAATATATAATCATAAAAAAAAAAATGGAAAGTGAGTCTTCTTAATGTTCAGCCCATCCTCCCACTGCTATGGTTATCTGGTTACAGTACCAAGGGAGTTTAGCCATCAATAACTTGAACCCAAGTTACGCCTGTCACAATAATGACCAACATACTCTAGATGGTTCTGAGGCTTGGCTTCTGTGATCACTTTTTTCTTGTTCAGGTAATGTGAAAAGCAATGATGGGCGTTACAAAGTCCCGTCATTAGTGAGTGTGAGCCAGACTTTCTTCAGCTCAAAGGAAGCTCTTCTTTCCTGGAGGGGATCTGAGCACTTGGGTTTCACAGTTCCTCACCTAATCCCCTCCACAACAAGGCCACCTGCCTGTGAAGCAGTCCTGCTGTGCACTCAGGGAGTCTGCTGCCTTTGCCCCTGCCACACAGGCCCTTCTCCAGGGTGTCCTCCATGGCCACAAGACTTCTGGGGATAGTCAAGGCATGGAGCTTGTACCTTTCCAGACAGCAGAAAGAGAGGTGAGGTGGGATTCTGACAGAGATTGACTTTCAGGCATTGGCTCACTGTGGGGGCTAGCAAGTCTGAAATCTACAGAACAGAACAGCTGGGAGTTTAGGAAAGGATTAGAGTTAAAAGTTTGACTCTGAGGATATCTGGAGGCAGAATCCCTTCTGTTTTTGGAGAGTTCTAGTTTATTCTCTTAAGTCTTTCAGCTAGAGTAGAGGCCCGCTATGTTATGGACGGTGATCTGCTTTACAGTCCCTGTGTTGAAATAGAACCTCATCTTCAAAATATATTTGCAACAACATATGCATTGACATCTGACTAGTCTGTGGGCATCAGAGGCTGGTCAAGTTGACATACAATAGCCACCATCCCAAAGAATCCATGAACTCATCAAGGTATATGGCAGGATGTGGACACCCACAGAGTTTTCCCAGTAAGAAATTCTCAAGGTCCAATAATCTGAGCTCGCTTTACCCAGCAGGGCTGCATAAGGAGATGATTTGACCACGGGTGTGGTCACCAGGTATTTGGAAGGGTCTATGTCTATACTTGGCTGTGTGGTATGCTTTGATCTAGCAAAGGGGAGGTCTTTTGCCCCACCCCTTGGCATTGTTATAAAAAGCCCTTTTGAAGAGGCAGAAAGGGCCGTAGGGTTTTGATTCAGGTCCTCCCGAAGCTGTCTTGTGTTTCTGTCTTTCTCCTCTTCGCTCTCTTTCTATCTAATATTTTCTTATTCTTCTCTCCTCCTCATAGGAACCTTTTAAAAAGTGGGAGCTGGCCTCCCAACAGTAGGGTCAGAACAACCAGGGCCAAATGTACAGGAGTTGGTGATACTGAGATACTAGACAGATCCTCTATGTAATTCACTCAGCCTCCTGAACCGGGAGAGGGGGGGAGTTACTGCAAAAATTAAATGGGTCATTTGTGAACACTCTAAAACAGAAAGTACCATGTGTTTGTCCCTCACTTGGTGACAAGAATAACTTCATTAGTGTTTTCCTATTTGTATGTCTGACGTGTGCACTCATTCCAAGTTCCTCTGAGAGTGCTATTGATTTGCCATCAGGAGGATGAGCCTTTGCCATTCTCCAGTTTGAGACAGGTTTCTGTCGATTAGTTGCCCAGGATACTCAATAAGGAGTTATTTTCTGGATGCAGGAAGGAGCAGTGATTCCTTGCACCAACCACACACACTTTCAGCATCTATCTCAGCTCCACCAGGATGTAGAGAGAAAGGAAAAGCGAATCTTTGTAAAGTCAATGACTGTCTGATGGAGAAGACCTTGGATGTCCAACAGTCTGCTTCCCTTCAGACCCCAAGGCTCAGAGAACACAGGATGGACCAGCTGGCAGGTGAATGCCAGTCACTCAGGACTAGGGACTGGGCCACTACTGGCAGGCATGACTCACTTTTTACATTTTTATTTTTTAAATGTTTAAGAGTAGTTTGTTTGAGGTTAAGTAACAAACATGAGGATAGACAGGCTGTTAATCTCAGCAGCTGCCTGATGAAGGAGACAGAAAAGCGGAAGAGAGAAGCCATGTCTTTGGCAATGGAGGTCTACAAATAGCTGCATGCCAGAAGAGGTGGGGAAACTTTAGAGAAAGAGTGAAACAGCCCACACTGCCAAGGAAAGAAAACATGCTTAGCATTATTGGCCAGGGCATGAAGGAAAAAGATAGTAAGGAAGGAAAAAGAATGCTTTTGGGTCACTCAGAAAAGCTGGCAGACTGCATTGTTACAAAACGAAAGCTATTTAAGCGTCTGCACTGGGGAGGGGCTCCCGGGAAGGGAAGTACATAATCACGTTAAGGAGGTAATTATTCCTCCCGTCTCCTTAGCAGGGTTTTAGTGAATCATCTTTCTTGAGGGATGATCTGGCCAGGTGATTGGCAGGCCCAGCTGGTGGATTAACTCCTTTTTTTTTTTAATTGAAAATATTTTTTTCATACAATACATTCTGATCATGACTACTTCCCCAATCCATCCAACCCCACACCTTCATTCTCTCTCTCTCTCTCTCTCTCTCTCTCTCTCTCTCTTAAGAAAATAAACAGGTAAAAAAACAAAAACAAAAAAAAAACAGAATTAAAAAAAAGCACAAGAAACACATGTACGTGTAGATACACATACACAAAACCAACAAAAACCCAAGATTGAGAACTAAAATATACAATCAAAAGATCAGAAGATTTTAAAAAAAATGCTTAGACAAAGTAGTATGAGACAAAAAAAATCTTCAAAATACCACTGATGACTTAAATTCTTAATAAATGAGGCATTCTCTTCCCCTACTGCTTCAAAATAAATACCAGAGGGATCAAGATTTGAATGTAAAATGGTGCATATTGGAAGGAAGGAAGGAAGGAAGTAGGAAGGAAGGAAGGGAGGGAGGGAGGGACAAATCAGGGCTGGAGAGATGGTTCAGCAGTTAGGAGCTCTTACTGATTTTCCAGAGGACCTGGGTTGATTCCCAACACCCACATCAGTCAGCTTATAATCATCTATAACCCCAGTTTCAGGGGGCCTGATGCCCTCTCCTGGCTTCTGTGGGCATACGTATACATGAGACATTCTCTCTCTCTCTCTCTCTCTCTCTCTCTCTCTCTCTCTCTCTCTCTCTCTCTCTCTCTCCTCCCTCAATCTAAATAAATTAACAAAATGAAATCAAGCTGGGCTTGGTGGCACATACCTTTAATCCCAGCACTTGAGAGGTAGCGGCAGGTTCAAGGCCAGTCTGATCTACATAGGACAGCCAGGACCATAACAGTGAGAATTTGTTCAAAAACAAAAACAAAAAAGATAAAAAATAAAATAAAGGAAACCATAAAAACTTCAAAAGTAATTAGAGGGAAAATTTTAGAAATAATTTTGAGGTAGGAAGAATGCTTGTAAATCTGGCAGAAAACCTCCATACCCATAAAAGTAAATCCATAAAATGAATTCTATAAGAAGGATAAATCTGCACAGAAAATAGTGTGTCTGAAAAGGCAAACAGTAGCTTAGGCAGTCCCTGACACTGAGGGGCGCTACATCCTCAAATTAAAAACATTTTTGGAGGGAGTGGGACCGTGCATGACATGCATGTAAGATCAAAGGACGACCTTGGGTTCTCGGCTTCCACCATGTGGATCCCGGGGCTTGGCTGTGACAAGGATCTCTACCTGCTGATATAGCTCAGCAGCCTAAGACTCTTTAACGTAAAGAGCTTCTACAGGTAGGCAAGAGAGAGACCAGCCACCCAGGAGGAGAGTAAACAGATCACAGACCACTCACAGGAAGCTACTGGCAAAGGAAATACAAGTCTAAGACAAAAGATTTGGCCTCATTCACACCAGAGAAAATGCACACAGGAAGCATGAGATGTGATTTTCACACAGCAGGTAGGTATCAAACTGGAAGAGGCCTGTGCTGGTGAAGGTGCTGCACTGGGGTGACCGTGCAGGCCAACAGTCTCCAAAAATGGGGGACAACGCTGGTGTCCACAGAAAGCTGTACCATGCCAGAGCTGAGCTGCTGTCCTGCATGTCATTTTTGTGACTCCATATTGTGTAACATGGAGTGTGCACCTGCTTTCCAGCATGGGAGGCACCTCCACCTTCATCAGGAGGCATCACTTTTACAGACATCATGTAGGAGATGGACAGAGGGTACATGCGATGCTTTTTCCACAACGGGCTGCCTGTGAGTGCTTCGTGGTCTACTCCTCCACATTTTTCTTGCCACCTCTCTCTGCAGCACCTTCCTTGTGGCAACAGATGGATGGCTTCTTCCTCTGGAGGAAGAGAGGCGCCCAGGAAAGAGCCTCGTTCCCTAACTGCCTGTGGTGGACAGAATGGCTTCCATATGGGACCTGCCATGCTTGCTACAGCTCAGTCTGCTCATGTTCTTTCCCATACCATTGTTACCCTCCCCTCTCTGGAATCATGGCTTCAGCATTATGCTGCCAGAGTCTCTACCTTGAAAACAAAAACCCTTTGCTTATCCCTTTTCTCTATCCACTACCCCACTGTCCTTCTGTCTTATTGAACAGAGCTTCTAGAAGTAGGCATCTACCACAGTGCCCTCTCTTTTCCATGACCTGTAAGTTCTCTGCAGCCAGGCTCCTGCTCATGCACTGTTCTGCTCTCCAGGATGGCCTTACACAATATTATTTCATCCTACTCAGAAAACAGCCAGTGTCCTTATGGTCCCACATGCCAAATTGCCTGACTTTATTTCCTCCATACTCCCTTTCACCAAACTTCCAACTCCTGCATCCTAGAAGTGAAGCCCATCTGTCCTGCCCCCGCTGTCTGCTGACCAGTCCACAGTCTCACAGTGGCCAAGTTCAAAAATCAGTTATAGAGCTGAGTGACAGGAAAAAGATCTAGGAACAGAGGCAGATGGCCACAAGAAAGTCCATCGGGTGGGTGGACTCCATCTGCCTTTCCACACTGTTGACACACACATCAAGTCTCCTAGGAGTGGTCATGACACAGTTCACTGGAAATAGTAAGTGACCATTTAAAAGTTCCAAGGATGAGGGTCCCAGGAGTCTCTGGGAAGCAACTTCTCCCTTAACTTGGAACTTCTTAAACTTTTTCACAATTCCTTTTTGCCCAAGAAATTTTACTTATACAGGTATATAAGACAGGTATACAAATCCAACACTCACTGATAATAAACCACAAAGAAATTTATTTTGAAACAGTTCTTTGGTATTTGTCACTTACCAAAAATGAAAGTGAATCTTCACACTAGTGGGATGGGTGTGCTTGTTTATTTTTACATAAAGTTAAATCCTGTCTGAGTATCAGGCCCTGCAGTATGTAAGACATCTTCACTCTTTCCAGAGCTGATTGACCTGTTGATTTTATAATCAATGCTGAGAATATTGCTTCATGTACATAAATATTTAGTGTAAAATACCAGGAGTATGTTTAGAGCCATTTCAGAAATTGCTGGAAATTCTGTCCTCATCTTAAGCCAAAACTCATTTAGTAAATTTTTGTAAACCTCAAGCCTGCAGCTTAAACAGCAGTTGTAAAAATCAAACACTAACGCAGTACAGTCCAAACATACACGAATGGGATGCATACTGAAGAAT
Source organism: Peromyscus eremicus (assembly GCF_949786415.1). Lineage (NCBI taxonomy): Eukaryota > Metazoa > Chordata > Mammalia > Rodentia > Cricetidae > Peromyscus > Peromyscus eremicus. The sequence goes on along the minus strand of NC_081418.1, from coordinate 60,083,335 downwards.
AGCAGCAGGAAAATACTCAGTCCTTGTTTTCTGCAATTAAACCAGTTTCTAGAAAGTACAGAGAACTTTGTATGCAAAGTAAAGACACTGCCATGCATAGACTCCATAGTCTTGAATCTGAGCTGAGGTGTTCCAGACAGCTTCAGTGGCTCTGCATTGTGTGATGACTCGCACAATGTGCATGCTGGGAAATCAGAACCAGGGCTACAGTGGGTAGTGCTGTGTGACACAGGCAAGTGCCACCAGAAACAACTCCAATTCATTCTGCATTTGATTTTTGACTTCAGTTCTGTTCACTGCAATTTCAGAAACCTTTTACTATTGCCAGATTTTTTTATGACCCCCTGCATCATATTCAGTTACGTGATTTGCCAACTACACAAGTCACCATGAAGCTTATTGAGCTCAGGGCTGCCCACAATGAGGTCAGCATCCCCTTGCATATGCTGTGTGTTGGCAGTGATCTTTATAGCCAACCCTTCCCTGCAGCATCTTGACCCACCCATCTAAATTCTGGGAAGCCCTTGAGTCATAGGTGAACAAGACCCACAGTGAGAAGAAAGTGTCTTTGCATACAAACGGGCCAGACCAGAGCTTTGCCATTGTGCTTTATTATTATTTTTAACCTAGAAGGTAAAAGGCTATGACAAGTGGGGCTAGAAAACAACAAGGCCTTTGGTAGAAAGGTCTATAGCCTTGTGGATGTGGCTGATACTTAAAAGAACCTCATCCAAGCCCACACTGGAAAGCCCTGTTTGGAAAGTTCCTCTCCTCCGCAGTCTCTCCCCAGACCTCATGAGATTCTCCAGAGTTCTATTTAGGAACATTTCATAAAATACCTTTTGCCCCACATGGCATAAGGAGAATTGTCAAAGCCCATCATGTCCTTGAGATGCCTTGTACACCAAGTCCTTGGGCTGAGTGTCCCCATGGGATCTGTCTGTCTGGCAAATGGATATTGATTGATTATGGTATAAAGTACTAAGGGACAAGGGCAGGCATGGACTCCGGCAAGGTTGAGCATGGGTTGGTCCAGTTCTTCTGGGAGGGACACCCTTCCTCTGAGGGCCTGAATGGTGCTTGTACTTTCCTGTGAGGCTTGGAGGTCAAGGGTCCTAAGCCTGTGTGCACTGTCACTCCATTCACCTCATGCTATCCACACCAAGGGCATGGACAGCATGTGAATTCATTGAAAAGACCTCGCTGGTATTCTAGAGCCCATGTCTGGATGCCAGCTACAAGTCACCCAGTGTAGTAAGCCAGAGCTACTGACATCTTATGTAAGACGGGTCAGATTTGTATGGCAGTAGAGAAACTTCAGGGGTAGGTTAATTACCAAGGTAACTTTATTTGCCAAGGAAATTATTATGATTAATATGTATTGTTTCACCATGTACCACTAGGCAGGTGAATGAGAGGTCAGGAATCAGTCATGAAGCATATTCAGGGAACAGTGAGAATCACAACTTCTCAGGGTTCATATCTTTATTGCATGCTCAAAACTCACAACTAAATGGAGAATGAACACACACACTTTACTACCGGAGTCCAAGCCTTTCTGCCCAATGGGAGGTGAGGCTGGATCACTAGAACAGGGCCCAGCAAGATGGCTCAGTGGGTAAAGGCAGTCGTCACACAGGCCAGCAACCTGAGTCTAGTCTCGAGAATGCATATAAAGGTGGAAGGAGGGAAATGATTCTGCAATTACCCTCTGATCTCCACACTAGGGCTGTGGCATGCACCCCACCCTAAATAAATAAAAGACTTTTTAAAACAAATCATCTCACGTCCTGAGCAGCAACACTAAAGGCTGCTGCTGGCAGAACTGGGTCCTTGTTCCCAGCTAACACTGTTAACGTGACAAATGCCCTTCATTGGGGTATAATTGCTGGGATTATCTCTGCTTCCATCTAGCAGACAGACACATTTTTGGCCACACAAGCCCTGTGTGCTGATTCTGTCACTGGAGAAGTGCTGAGCGTGGACTTAGACACTGATCTGTCAGCTTCCTGGCTGTTCTTTGAAGAGAAGACATGGCATTGCCATTGAGTTCACCTTTATGGTTTAACCCAAGCGTCCTGGATTTCACTGCTGGAAATCGCCTGTGGCTAACTAGCTTTATGGACGAAGGGAAGCCTGGTGCGCAGAGTGGAGGTAGCTGGTACAGGTTTCCTGTAAAATGAAAGCAGGTTCTGAGGGACACTCAAGAGGGGCCATTCCAAGGCAGTTTCCACTCCTGCTGGGCCCTCCCTTCATGTTCCTGGAGGGTCAATATCAATAACTCCCTTTGATCCTGAGAACAGAAGCCGTCATGAGATTGCACCATCAGTTCCCAAGCTTAAAGGAAAGTAAGTATGGGAATGTGGTTCTGTCTTGGTTGTTAGGATTAGATAATGACCCCTTAGTAGGCACGCAGTGAGTTGCTGCAGCATTTACAGAAGCCCCAAAGTTAGTTCATTCTCCAAGGGCTGCCTTTTGTACAGAATCAAGTCACTGTGTTCTAAACACACAGGTGATTGCTCTCACCAACTGTGTCACAGGCCAGGAGACCAGGGCAGCTGAGATGTTATGCAGTTTGCTCAAGGTCACCCTAGAGACATTTCCTAGAGTTTTGTAAGTCTGGTGTAAAGGTTTTAAAATAGAAGAGGCCGCCTTTTTTTTTTCTGTTGTCCCAAAGGACACAGCAGTGACAATGAACACAAAACACGAGCCAGCAGCCAGGCTTCAACCACCCCGGTTTGCAAAGTATGTATGATAGCTCTCTTGGAGGACTTAGACGTTAGATCAGTAACATGAAGCACCTACCACAGTGCTGGGCATGTCAGAGGTTATCAAAAAGCCAATTCCAGGGTCAGAACGATAGCGTAGATGGAAGCATGGGAACCTTAGTTTGATTCCCCAAAATCCAGGTATGCTGGCACAGGCTTATAGTCCTGGTACTGGAGAGGCAGAGACAAGAGGATACCTGGGGCTTGCTGGCCAAACAGTCTAGCTTAATTGGTGAGCTCCCAGCCAATGAGAGACTGTCTCAAAAGGACGTGGATGGTGTTCCTGAGAATGGAAGTTGTCCTAGAAGCCACACACACACACACACACACACACAAGCAGCTCATTGCTGTCCTCTTTCCAACATGGTATCCAGTGGTGTAAGTATGGGACTTATATCAAACACATTCATCTATAGATCCCCAAGAGGCCTAATTTATACACTCCCAGTGCACAAGGTAGGTGTGGACTTCTAATACATGAAGGCTTCTAAGTTCTCAGTGATCCACAAAGGTGACCCATGATGTTCAGAATCACCTTCATTTAAAGAGGATATAAATAGGCAATATGAAAAAAAATGCAGAATGGGGAAAAGCTAGATTAATTGAAATTAAACTATTAATGTTCTTTTCATAAGCTCTGGATGGAGAAGGAATGAAAATCTCTCTTCTCTCCTCACCTGGCCTTTCCTCTCTTCCCCTCCCTGCCTAGCTCTCCTCATTGTTTCCTAGGCTGGTCTTGAACTAGTGAGCTTAACCCAGTTTCCCCAGTAGCTGAAGGCCAGGCATGTGCCACCATACCAACTTTATGTTAATTCTTGTACTCTTGGCATTTTGCTTCTCAACTAGGATGGAGACCTTGGCCTGGAATACAGCTTTCACCTTGGCTGAGGAAGAGGAGTACTACCGTGATGGGTTAGCATGTTGAATGGGTTAGCATGCTGGAGCCCTGGCAGGTAACAGCATTCAGAAATGAGGAGTCCAGATGTGGGAGATGTTCCTTTGGTGGGACAGCAGCGGCACAGTGTGTGGTATAAATGGGGGTTTGTGACACCCATTGGAAGTGCTTGGACATAAATCACGAACTGATGAGCAGCAAAGGGTTCTTCTGTTGCTGTTGTCTGGTTTAAATTCATAGTGGCAATGCTACTTTTGTAAAATTCTCTATCAAATTATTAGAGCAATAACATTAACACAAATCATACAAAATACAATCAAGACAGTATATAAGCCCTGGTTGCAAAGACCCACGTGGTCCACTTACAGATGGAGAAACCAACTTGTCCCTGCCCACAGCTCACCAGTGGACACAAGGAGCAACCTGGTGCTTCTCCACAAGCCACAGGGCAACTCTCGAGCTCTCTTACCCTTCTACCAGTCAGAGGGCAGAGCAGAGGCAGTCTGCTCTTTGTCACTGTGCTAGAAAAAAAAACTATGACGTTCAAAATTTCAGTTATAAGACAAATACTATTTAATGCAATATTGTCCTAAAAATCAGAAAGTTACACAAAGACAGGATGGATAGTAGTGCTGAATAACCTTGGAGTCTGAGATAAAAGGTAAAACCAGTTACCCTGCCTTTATTTGGGGCCTGGGGAGGCAGCTTAGTTGGTAGAATGCTTACCCAGAATTCACAGAGCTCTGCATAATCTTGGTGTAGTGGCACAATCCCATAATGCCTGAACTCAGGAGGTGGAGGCAGGGGGAGTCTGAAGTTCAAGGTCATCCTGGATTAAATGCAGCCCTGTTTTTGTTTGTTTGTTTTGTTTTGAATATTTTGAAACACAGATTTTTATTGCAATAATTTTGAAAAAAATTGTCATATGTAGGGCATTCAGCAATGTAGGTAGGTCACTGTATGAACAGTGCTCCTACAGACTATAAGCAGTAAGGGTATAAGGCTGGGCTTGGTGGATCATGCCTATAACCCAGTTCTGGGAAGGCTGAGAAACAGGGATGGTTAGAACTATGGGGGAGGGGGGTGCGCAGATGTGGAGGGAAGTGGGGGGGTGTCAGAAAATGTCTCCAAGCAAAACAGTTTTCCTGTTCTGTCTGTTTTCGGACTCCTCTGACTGGAGAAAATGTCATCAATATGTTTTTAGAAGGAAACATACAGATTTCAGAAACATTAGCATATGCCCTCCACAAACCCATAAAATTTAAGAAACACCATACATTATTTTTTTTCTTTATGCAGACATATTCTCAACAATGTAGCCCAAGTTGGTCTCCAACTTCACACACACAGCCCCATCCCAGCCTCAGACTCCTGAATGCTGGGATTAGAGGTGTGTATCACCATGCTTGACTAATAAAATATATTTTAAAAGATTTATTTTATGTATATGTGTGTATGCCTGAGCAAACATATGTGTACCCTGTTTGTGCTGGATCTCTTAGAGGTCAGAAGAGAGCATTGGGTCCTCTGGAACTTGAGTTACAGGTGATTGTAAGCCATGATGTGGGTGTTGAGAACTGAACCCAGCTCTTCTGCAAGAACAGTAAGTGCTTTTAATCACTGAACCATCTCTCCAGCCCATAAAATATTTTTTAAAGACTTAAGTTTTTTAAAATGTGTGTGTATGTGTGTACAGGTGGGCATGTGCCATGGACCCCATGTGGAGGGCAGAGGACAACTTTAAGGAATCAGTTCTCTCCTTCCACCTCAGATTTTATTTTGTGTTTGAAGCAGGGTCTTTCTTGTTACTGCTGCTGCACTAAGTACTGGCTCACAGGAGTGCTGGGATTACAGATGCATATCACTGCACACAGCTTTTCACATGGGTTCTGAGAACTGAACTCAGGTTGTCAGGCTTGCTCACAAGTACTTTTATATACTGAGCCATCTCAGGTCCCAATATTTAGATTAAGGATTCCAAGGCTCCAAAGTCTGCACTCCAAAAAAAAAAATAAAGAGAATCGTTATTGATGAAAGATTATACATATTTATACAACTCATTGACAAAAGTATACATTATAACAATTGCTAAATGCTGCTCATAAAAACAGGAAGCCCATCTTGGTGGTTGTAGGCTTCAGTAACCCTGGCACTGTGGGGCATGAACAGAGGTGGATTCCAGGGGTGCCCTGGCCAGCCTACCTAGCTGAAATCTGGACACAGTTCTGTGAGAGATCCTGTCTTTAGAAATAAGGTCCAGAGAGGATTGAAGAGGACATCCTCATACCAACCTCTGGCATTCACAAACTAACACACACGCACACACACACACACACACACACACACACACACACACACACACACAGTGGGCGGCTGCACAAAGGCAGGTGACATGATAAGGACATGATAAGGAGCATTGTGCCACCCCCCCCCCAGTCTTTCCTTCTGTCAGCTTCGTCTCTTTTGATGATTACTTTCAAAGTCATTTCTTACTCATCATTTGGTGCCATTTATGCATCCTGGCAAATCATGACAAAGATGAACATTTCAATCCACAGAGAGATAACATTTACTTGACAGTCCTGGAGTGATTTTTTTTAGTGGCCGAGGGTGGCTCCCCTGGACATTTACACTGCACCTCCCCACGCCCGAAATCCCTCACTTCTGCTTCTAAGGAGCAATTTGAACATTCAGTAGAATGATCTTTCGGAGTCTCTGGAAGTCCTTTAGCAAGGAGCCTGGCAAGAAACCTGTACCACAGGTGGGGACAAAAGTGTTGATCCTAGACAGGTTCTTTCAGAGTGCCCTCCAGACACTGCTTAGGGACACTTGTTGGGGGGCTCTGGGGAGGGGGTGTGCTTCATTCTTGGCTTGAAAGCATGGAGGGATGTACACACCCCCTCCAAACTGTAGGGTTTCACCTAATTTGCAGGAAGTAGCCTGGAAAACTGGAAAGCCAAGAGATAGTTGAACCTAGGTTGTCTCTCATGGGACAAACAGGTCCTTTCTTAAATAATGGTCTCTAAATCGCGCTAACCAGGTCACCTCCTCCGAGAGAGCAGGGAGAGGAGCAAAGGTCACCTCCTCAACCGCCCCATGGTGTCTTGTCAAGGTGACCCCTATCACGTTCATTCTTTGTGTAGCATCTGTGCATTACTGATTGCTGGGAGCAGATAGGCTGATGCCAGCTTCAGAGAGCTGGAGTGATCTTTGGGGTCATCCGGTCTTCAAACTCTGAGCAGGAGCGGAAGCGCGCCCCTCACTCACCCCAGAAGCCATGGTCGCACTGCCTGTGAGGAACACCCTAGCCCTGAGCAGCCCGCAGTGCCTGATCTGCAGCCAGTGGCTCTGAAGGCTCCGAAGCACGTGGCGTGTTCGCCCTGGTTTTCAGGCTCCGACGCACCCATTTCCTCCCGTGGTCTCAGGACCTCAGCGTTTACAGGGACGCGCGCGCTTTTGCCGGGGGTCAGCTGCGCAACCCTTGATGAATGTGAAAAGAACCCAGTCGTGGAGAAAAGCCCGTGCACTCACCCTGCCACAGGCCTCTCTGGATCGGGATGCGGGTCCCCACGCCTCAGGGCGGCGGCGTTGTGCGAAGCAAGTGAGAATCACCCGAGCCTCTTAACGCCCGGGGTTTCAATTGTAGCGTGGTTGGGGTGTGGGTGTGTGTTTCCGGGGATCGGACCTAAACAGAGACACTTCAAAACCAGATGGATCAGAAATCAGCTCCAGGCAAGTCCGGAGCCGACTTGTCTGAGACAGACAAGTGCACGCCGACCCGGGGGCGGCGTGGGCGGCGTGGGCAGCGTGGAGTGGGACAGTGGCGCCGCGCACCGCTCACTTCCTGTTCAACGCGCACCGCCTCCACCGCCCAGCGCTCCCGGAGCCTGAGTCCGTGCCAGGTCCGGCCCCTATAGTCCCCCGAGGCTTGGGGGACGCGGCTCAGAGGCCGCCCGGGGCGGGAGCCCTGCCCAATTCTCCCCTAGGGGCTGGGGCGCGCCCTTCGGCCCGCAGAACCCTGCCAGCCGCCGCCTCAGTTTATTCCTGCGGCCACGCGCCAGCCCAATTGCGACGAGCCATCGCCTTTGCACCTCCTCTTCCCCCTCTGCCCTCCCTCTCGCCTAGAGAGGAGGCCCTCCGGGTCCCAGGCTCCCTAGTGCTTCATTGTGCGGCCCAGGGTTATGCATTTCTATACTAAGCTTCTCTTTCTGGTCACCGATTCCACCGAGGCACAGGCACCGAAAGGCTGTTTCCCAAATTGCTGTTGTTAATAGCACCTGCCTGGCCAATTACCTCTGGGAATCTGTGGGAGGAGCTAGAGAGGTGGAAAATGTTGCTTCGCTTTGCAGGAGGAGGAAAACTTTGTCACCCAGCACGAGACTTCTGCCACGCGTAATCAAAAGCAGCGCGGTTCTCACTCTGCACTCGATGATTTGGTAGGAGGAAGAGGTCGCTCCGACCCGGCATCCCACAGACCGCCAGCCCCTCGGGTGCCGCCCCGCGTGTTACCTGCGCCACCCGCCCTCCCCGCGGAAGTCCCCACGAGGTGTTTTCAGGGTGGAAGGACAGTCTTAAAGAGCGCGCGGCTCCCGTGTAACGGCAGCAGCCCTAGGAGACAGCGAGGGGACCGAACCCCGGGGACGAGGCACCGGAATTAACTTCTGGCTAAAGTTATGGGAAGCGCAGCCATGGACACCAAGAAGAAGAAAGAGGTTTCCAGCCCTGGCGGGAGCGGCGGCAAAAAGAACCCCAGCCTGAAGAGACGGTCACTGCGTGTGCACATTCCGGTGAGTCCCGTTCCCGGAGCTTCAGACTCCCGCAGCGCCGAGGCGGTTAACACGGGACACCCCCCGCGCGCCATCCTGTCCCTCCTGTCCCTTGGGGAGGGGGAGGGGCAGGGCCCTAGCTGGGCCGCAGAGCCAGTGGTTGGATCTTGATCCGCACTCGCGTGGAGCTCCGGAACTGTCCGGGGCAGGGGCAGGGGCAGGGGCAAGAGTGTCTGCTGGAAGCGGGGACGCGGAGCGCGCTCCCGGGTGCGCATACCCTGGTGGCGGACTGGGCGTAGCCCCGGATCCGGCCGGTGCGGGTGCTGGGGAAGGGGGTGGTGTGTCGTGTTGTTTTGCTGAAAAAAGACGGTGTGGACTGCGCTCTGGGGGGGGGGGGTGGAGCTGTGCTCGGCTGCCAGGGACCGAGGAAGAGAGTAGTGGGTGGGGACATCGAGGGGGCCATGGTGTGGATGCACCCCCAAATGGCTCTCCCTCCGCACCAGTTTCTCCAGGGTTCGTGTGAATCTCGGCTCGGGCCCCTTTGGAGTGGTTCCCTCGGTTTGGCTCCAGGAATATTTTGGGCCTCTGTGGAATTTGGAGGTTAGAGGTGCCCTCATTTATACAGGGCTGTAGCTAACTTCAGCCCAGATCACCACCCTGTCACCTTGGTTGGACTTTGGCGACATTGATCTAAACAGCCAGAAGGAGCAGCATGCAGAATAGCTTGTTCACAGTGGTGAGCATCAATTGTCTGGCTTGCCCTAGAGGGTAGCCCAAGGGCGCTTGTTTTCACCTTCATAGAGGGGGATCAGGTCCCAGGAGGTATGCCCCAGCCCTTAGCTTTACCCGCTAAGGGAACCCGGACCTGGCTACATCCTAGCGATGACTAACCAAGCAGAAGATTTTACAAATGCACATGCTAGGCAATGTGGGACCACACAATGAGCCCCACCTCCCGCCAGTGCTACCCATCATTGCTGACCCATCACAGCATAGGCAGAGCTAGCTTGCCTGGACTACCCACTCACTGTCACCCTGACGAGTAAGTAGTAGGCTTTTCCTAATGTATTTACCCCCAAGCCCTTCCTTGTAGATGCCCCTCTTCCCCTTTAATTCCAGTCCAGGAGTGCAATACTGAGTGGAGACTTGGGGTTAATGAGTGCTTTGGGGGAGCTGTTTGAAGTTGAGCATCTGGGCAAGTCGTGAGTCCTGCAGTGACCTGAACATACAGGAATATGGGTTTTATTTGAGAAAACACTCCTACTTACGTTGCCCATGTAAGACATTTGCAAACAGTTTTAAATAGGAAGTTAGAAATTGCTGCTAAGATCTGTTTTACAGTGAGTCACAGAGCTGGCCTTTAACCGCTCAGCTTGTCTTGTTTGTCTCAGAAAATGGTGCCCATTTACCCACCTTGTAGGGAGGTTGAAATAAAATAATAAATGGGAAAGCTCTTTACAATGTAAAGTGATGTATACTCATGGTTATTACATGCATGCCAGAGTGCAAGAAAGATCCCAGCACTTAGGAGGCTGAGGCATGAGGATTGTTGTAAATTTAAGCCTAGCCTGGGCTACATAGCAAATGGTCTCAATAGAATAAATAATAAAAGTGGGCAGGGCAAGGAGAGAGGATGAGGTGAGGGGAGTAAATAGTGCCCATTGAGCAAGCCACATTGAATTGAGGCCAAGTGGAGACGCTGGTCCCCTACTCATGTGTGTCTGTCATGCAAGAGGGGGCGATATGTGTGGCAGGATAGGGAAAAATCCAGCACCAGCCAAGAGACTGTCAGGCCACTCTGTGAATGCTGAAAATCAGCGTCCAAGTTGGGACATTCTAGCATGTTCTTGGCAAAACCCAGCCCTATTGAAAGCAGTATTCATTCCATTGTCATGCAGCCAGTCACCAAATGTGACCTATGCCTGAGGGTTTCCTTAGGATTAGGTCCAGATCCAAGGGAGAGAGTTCTGTCTCCTCAGAGTGCTTGCATTTGCTGGTGGGACCAGAGGCTCCTCTCCTCTCCTCACGAATGGTGACCTATTGGTCACTGTGCCAGGAGAGGCTGGGAACTAGGTACTTCGGACACGTGCTTTAACAGTTAAACCCAGGACACAAGATGATGGGTCACCTCCACAACAGCTGCTTGTGGAGATGAGGGGAGAGAGTGACAACCACATCAGATGAGGAAGAGATGGTGTGTCTCGAGCCAGTGAAATGTAGTGTGTCATGGAGAGAAGGGAACGGTCTGAGACCAGATCAAGCAGGACCTTGAAGGAAGGTCACCAGAGAGTAAGCAGAAGAGGTCCAATTAAAAATGGATTTCAAACAACATGCAATTTTTTTTTCTTTAACCCTAAGTATGTCCAATGTCATGTTTGGAACATACCTGTACTAAAACTGATCTATTTCTCTGCAGATCACTGTTTAATTGGGTATCCTGTACCTCCTCAGACAACCCTGGCTTGGAGGCCAGGCTCTGTCAGGCATAGCGGTGCATACCTTTCATCCCAATACTCTAGAATCAGAGGCAGAGAGATCTCTATATGTTTAAGGCCAACCTGGTTCTCTTAGCGAATTCCAGGCCAGCCATGGCTCAGGAATTTCTCACAAAGGCATAACTGCAGCAAAGACCCTGCCCTTTATGCTCAAGCCTACCTCAAGTCCTCCATAGCTTTGTGGGCAGCTTTGGGCATGTGTCTTCCTCCCTGTCTGAAAGATTCCTCCTAGCATTGGCAGCTGGTTTCGCTGAATGTGGGAGCACCTCAAGTGCTGGGATAGTGTCTGTGTTAGTTACTTTGATGCTGAAACAGTAGCTGAGAGCTTGTATCTGATCCACAAGCATGAGGCAGGGGTGGGGGGGCACTAACTGGGAATGGCAAAGGCTTTTGAAACCTCAAAGCCCATCCCAAGTGACACACCTCCTCCACAAAGCCATGCCCCTTAATCCTTCCCAAGTCGTTCCACCAACTCGGGACCAAGCATTCAAATATATGATCCTGTGGGGGCCGCTCTCTTCTGAACCACCACAGTGCCCAAAGGACAGACTTCCACCAAGTAGGGTGTCACTGGGTAGATGATTCTGATGTGGCTGCACAGAGCATTTCAGGAGACCCCAGCAGGATGCTGTTGTCTTCCCCAAGGGTGTCCATTTGTTAGCTTATCCTCATGGCCTGTCTGGCTTCCTGAACCTTCTTCCTTATTCCTTTGCTGATTCTGTTTAACTTAAAACTATTCACCAAGACCTAAGTTCTTGTCTGGGAGCTTTTTTCAGGGGTGCAAACTGAGAAGCCATTAAAATGCAAGGAACAAAAATTCATGGGAAGTAGCCAGACACTCCAGCAAGATGAAGTGCTTTGGCAGACTGCCAGGGGTCAGAGTCTGAGAGCCCTGTAGTGAGGGAAGGTGGTTGGGGGATGCTCCCAGGGAGATGGGAAGGAAGATGAGAGCAAAGCAGGACCTTGTGTGACACTGAAGCTCCTGGAGAGTTGGGTTCTTCACCTAGTAGGCATTAGTGACAGAATGCACATGTTCCTAGCCCTCTTGGGAGAGGGGCTCCTGAAGTCCTTCATTGTCGCTGGAGACCAACAAAATATAGAGCCCGGAGCATCTGGCCAGTCAGAAGTTTGTGGTGGCACAACTGGGCTTGAGTGAGCTCAAGACACTGTCACCTGCTGTGTGGCTAGAGTCTCACCCTGCTTGAGGCCACTGGGCCCTCTGTGCTGGTGATGGGCGTGTGACCACACGCCCTGCAAAGCATGGCAATAGGAATAGTGTTCTGACCCTGGGGTTGGAGGATCAAGTGACAATATGGTCTCTATCCCTCTCACCACTGAAACACCCTGAACTGGAGTCTGGGAAGACATTCACCTTTGACCTTGACTGAGACGGTTTGCACATGCTCTTTGATGGCTAGAGTTTAGGGCAAGGTTATCAAAGTGTGGTTCTTGAACCAGCTTAAGTATAATATCACTGTCTAATATGCTTTTAAAAATATCAAATCCTAGGTGTCAGTCTAAACCTACTGAATTGGAATTTCTGAGACAAGACCCATGATTTTGTTATTCATTAAGTTCTCCATGGAATTCTTACACCTCTTGGGTTTAAAAACAGTTGGATTCTAGGCTCCATTTCTTTTGTTCATGTGTCGTTGGTTCTGTGTGTCATCTGTTTTTCTATCCGTCCATCCTTCCTTCCATCTATTGACCATCCATCACTGTCCTGGCTGGTTGTATGTCAACTTGACACAGCTAGAGGCATCAGAGAGGAAGGATCCTCAATTGAGAAAATGCCTCCATAAGATCCAGCTGTGAGGCATTCTTTTTAAATTAGTGATCAATGGGGGAGGGTCCAGCCAAATGTGGGTAGTGCCATCCCTAACTGGTGCTCCTGGGTTCTATAAGAAAGCAGGCTGAACAAGCCACATGGAGCAAGCCAGTGAGCAGCACCCCTCCATGGCCTCTGCATCAGCTCCTGCCTCCAAGTTCCAACCCTGTCTGAGTTCCTGTCCTGACTTCCTTTGATGATGAATGGTGATGTGGAAGTGTGTCAATTTAAACCTTTTCCTCCCTAACTTGCTTTTGGTCATTGTGTTTCATCACAGCAGTAAAAACCCTAAGACAATTACCTGTCTGGGATCTACCCAGTCTATCTGAATATCCATTTAACATTTGTCTATCCATCATCTGTCTGTTCATCCATCCACTCATCCAACCATCATCTGTCTATCCATGCATCCATTATCTATCCATACATCCATCATCTTTCTGTCATCTAGCTCCCCTGTCCAAGTATTCATGTATCATCTTCATCCATTCATCATCTATCTGTCCATGTCTGTTTATATTCAAGTATTCATGTATCATCTATATAACTATATTATCTGTCATCTCTGTCCATCAATCATCTACTCATCTATCTCTGTCTATCCATACATCATCTGTATATCTCTCATACATCATCTGACTGTTCCCTCCATCATTGAGAAGAGCTACCCTTTACTACTGACTGTTTGACAATGGCAGGGTGTTTCTGGCTTCCAAATAAAGATTAGCCAGCAGCTGGAATGGCCAGTATGAGTCAGCATCTTAGGTCATGCTTCAATGGCTTGGTGCATCTTTGGGTGTTTGTGAGCATAAACTCTTAGAGGACACAGACGTCAGAAGCTTCAGCAGCTCAGAGCAGGGCCCCAGGACTCTCTTGTGTCTCCAGGTTTACTAACAAAGCCTGACTGCTGTGTGTCAGTGTCTTCATGTGAAAGGTCTGGCCAGTGAGTGGGCTTCTTGAATGTGGGCACAGTATGCCAACTGCATGTCAGCTGGGCACAGCCCATACTGTTGGGGCACTAGAGTCGAGTAGAGACTTTAATTCCTCCTTGTTTGTAATGTGTATATATGACAGTGCATCTATACTAAAATTCATATTTAAACGGTATATGATAGAATTATACATGTATTAATTATTTAGCGACATTAGTTAGATCTAGAGATTTAGTTACTGATTTGTTAACTGTACTCAAGTTCCTCTGTGACCTGTGGCCCTCCTGTCTGGAGGCAGAGTCTGGCTCCATGTCCTGAGTCCTGTTGGCCGTATTTGAAAGCAGCTGTGGTAGTATCTATTGGGTGGCAGGTGCCTACAGTTACCCTTTTGGGAGGTGGGTGAGGGCCATGGACATCTTGGTGCCCGTGAAGTCCCCAGGCCTTGCACTGTGCCTGCTACGTAATAGATTGGACATAAATAAAGCAAGGTGCAGCTCCCCAGTTACCAACAGAAGAGCAAACCAGGATCTTCCTAGCTCAGTCTGTGCTCACGTTCAGTGATCTGAAGTACAGAATGACTGGAATGTATACATACGCAGAGCAGGACTTAGGAAAGTATGGCAGAGTGGGAACTGGGAGGAAGCAGAGATGCCCCTCGTTCCCCTGATGGTTTTCTGCCCCCAGCCCCAGGATGTGAGTCTCAGGCTACACGGCAGGGCAGAGAAGTGATGCTCTGGGAAAACAGAGCAGGGTGGGCCCCAGAGCTGCCCTACAGCCTTCATGACATACGCAGGTTTTTCATGGTGGAGGGAACAGTGCAGGGGAGCAGCAGAAAGCAGGGGGTGAGCACCCCTAATGGCCAGGCTAGGGTGCACCCCACCTGCTCCCCAAGGCTCCCCCACACTTGCTCACATGTCTCTTTTGGAACAGAGGAGGTAACATTTTATTATGCCTCTTGGGCAGGGACCCTGTTGGCTTAGGTTTCTGGGCCTGTTCAAATGCAGCACCACACACCAGGTGACATGCAACCACAAGAACCTGCCTCTCTTGCATCTAGAGGCCCAAAGACCAATGTCAAGGTGTTAGCAGGACTATATTCTATCTCCAGAGGACTCCCCCTTGCTTGTACTACCTAGTAGCCCCACATCTCTTGGCTTGTGGCAGTATCACTCCAGCAATGCCTCTAACTTCATGTGGCCTTTCCCCTCTGGGTGGCTGTGCTCACATTTCTTCTTCATTGAAGTGTCAGTCACATAGGATTAGGGCCTGCCTTAACAATACCATCTGAATTTAACTCTTATTTCAAACAAGGTCGCATACACAGGTACTGTGGGCTAGGACTTCAGCAGCTCTTTTTGGCCTTGGGTACTCTGCTCTTGGGGCTAGGGGTAGTGTGGCTCATTGAGCTACCATTTTTCAACCTCCCACTCAGCACCGGAGCCTGAACACAGTCTTGAAAGGATCTGCAGTCACCCTCCCTGGCAGTCAGTGTGAAGTTCTATATTCACACATCCAGCAGATCGTTTCCCTCTTTGTAAAAGTTCTGCCCTCGCCCTGTGGCATCCTTCCTCTTTGCCCTCCTGGCACAAGAGGAGGTCACTATAAGACTGCCCTCCTGGCTGGGCAGTAGTGGCGCACGCCTTTAATCCCAGCACTTAAGAGGCAGAGACAGGCTGATCTTTGTGAGTTCGAGGCCAGCCTGGTCTACAGAGTGAGTTCCAGGACAAGTTCCAAAAGCTACAGAGAAACCCTGTCTCTAACAAACAAACAAACAAACAAACAAACAAAGACTGCCCTCCCACAGGACTTTACTGCCAAAGGACCGCTGCCCAGCAAGCTTCCCATGGTGAGGATGAGCCTCTGCCTCACAGAAAAGCAGCTGGGGATCCGGGGCTGTTGAGCAAATTGGTCTCTGTTGAACATTCATCAGCAATTTCACTGCCCAGCTAGAGAACACCAAAACACCAGGGCCCTGGCAGGAGCCTTGTGGCTTAGACACTATCCCATTGGTCTCTGGCAAGCCATGAGTTGGCAGAGAAGGCGTCCTGTCAACAGGAAGCAAAGGAGGGAGATTTAGTTATTTTCAAAGTAGGTAGAGGAAGAGATGAGTCTAATTTGAATGAATACGCACTCCAACTGGAGGTGCTTTCCTGCTTTGGGGGGCATGCACAGCCAGCTAGTGTTTAACCATTTCCTCTGCTCTGGCTACATATGCACCCCATAGGTGGCGGTGGAGTCCCCTGAGAGTTCCCTGTAGTGAAGTCCAAGGGACATGATTCCCTTCTCATGTGGCTCCACTACTCATCTCGGAGTGAGGTCACAGCTGTTTAACTAAGCAAACGAAGGCTGTTCTCAGCCTGTGTGCTGTGTTTGAACGGAGGCTGACAAGTTTGGGGTTATTGAGATCGGAGGGATGCCTAAGAGAGAAACGAGAAGACTGGGTGTTTCCTGGGTGGTCGAGTTTGCTCTTCGTGTTTTAAGTCAAAGGAAGTAGACACAGGAATGGAGGAAGCCAAGAGTCCCAGAGTTGGGAGGGTGAGACAAACCGCTCACTAGGCTCTTCCCAGTGTCTGAAGTGCCCACACAAGCAAAAGGTGCCAGAAACTGAGCATCCCTGGCAGGGAGCTGAGTGGATCAGAGGGAGGGTGGGGAAAGGGAGAGAAAACAACTGCCAGGAACACATCACCTCAGAGCCTGTTTATCTTTCAGAAAGTTTTCCAGGCTGCAAACTGATTGCAAAGTCACCTAAATGAAGTATGGGCCAAGGACGAGGCCATGACAAACAGGAAGTCCATCTAGGGTTAGACTTGTCTTTCATCAACTGTGACAGTACATAGCCCTCCGTGGAGACTGCTAACAGCAACACCTTTTTCTAGATTTTATTTGAGGGAGGGCCACTGAAAGAAAACAGACAAAGGAAGATATCCACACAGCACAGGGCACCCTAACAAGAGCACCCAGTGTGGAAGATAAGAGATCAGCTGCACCGGACTGCCCACTTGCCGGTTCAGTGCAGGCCGGGAGTCCTGGGGTAGAAGACGACTCCAGGACTCAAGGGTCTGCTTTCACACCAGGCTACTCTCCGGTGTTCGAAGCTGTTTGTATCAACAGGGACCAGGTCTGAGCAGGACTGAGGATAGGAGCTAGGTGAGAGTGACACTTTACTTCTGCTGTAGTTGTCCACGTCGCTCACCAGGCAGCAGTGGATGGATGCCCACCTGTGACACGGGGATCTGCCCAACCTTATGTTCATGTGTACTCTGTGCTATGCTGTTCCATAGAGGTTCCTGTTCTCTGGGTACCACAGGGTCTAAGAATAGGAAAATCCAGATTGGTTCCCCAGCTGCCCATGCCTTCCCTGGGTCCCGGGTGGTCTTCACGGGTCCACACATGAGGACTGGAGGAGAGAAGAGGTGTTCCAGGGGAGCTGGTTCTCCCACAGATAGGCATTTGATAGCATCCTGTTTCTATCAGCAAAGATGAGCGAGTGTCCAAGGTGGTGTTTTGACCCTGGAGAGAAGCCAGGATTAGAATAGAGAGGTTATTTGTCTCCACACCACTCTTGCTTGTTAAATGTAGTTTGAGATTTCTGAAATGGCTTTAGGGCACAAGTAATAAAATATTCTCAGCAGTAAGACAGAGAAACACTGGACAGTACTAGCAAACAGTCTAAGAGAAGAGCTTGGCTAGGTGGCCTTCCATTGGATTACTGAGTACCAGCCAGGAAAAGTGGCACAGGGGTTGTGGTACTTCCTGGGAACCCAGAGAGAACAGAAACTTCAACCTGGACCAGCTTGCCTGTGTTACGACCTACCATGGTCCCATGGCATGCTAGTGGTAAACCAGGGGCGCAAACTCGGGTCTTCTATTATAATCAAGTTGAAAGGAGAGGAACATTTCTCAAGGCTGCAGGTGAGGCCCAGCTGCTTGGCCCAGATCCCCTGCCTCTTGGTTAGAAGCTGGAAGATAGCCTCAAACAATGGCAACCAAATAGTTCTGTTTTGTGCTAGCATAAAGCAACAGCTGGGACAGAGGTGAGCACAGGCCCAGACTGCAGGCTGGCCTGAAGTGTTTAGGACTGTCCTCCATCTTTACCAACACCAGTGCTCAGGAAAGGACTGAGGTAGAGTCATGTGGCTAGCAACACTGGTTCAGGATTCACTGCTGTGATGAGGTCAAGACGGCACACTTGTCTCTGTTTCTTGTTAAATGATGACACACGCCTTCAGTGACTGGGTTCCCATCCTTGAGGTTTTTCTTGACCTGTGATTCTGTACCTCAGCTTTGGCCCTGTGGTGGTGGGAGAGGAGAGCAAGCTGAGTTGAGTGGACAGGCAGGCTGTGAAGCAGTTACCACAAATGTCCCAGCCAGCCCCCGGGGACATTCTGGAAGTGGGATGCCCTTTGGAATTGCCTCCAGGTAGAGGAGAGAAGGCTGAGCCTTTGTGTTCATGGTCCCTGAGAAGAGGAGAAAAACATGGGCAAGGCATTAACTGAGTGTTAGCAGCTCCCTTTTCTGAGCCTGATTACTTTTCTTTGATGTGTCTGCCAGGCTCCTTAATTAGACCCTAAGCCCCTTTAAAGATGACAAGTATGGATTCCCAGGTCATCACAGAGCAAGTGCCTCCTACACCGATACCCCTGATGCTCACAATGCTAGAGAATGAGGAAGTATCCAGGCCAGCTGAAGAGTAGAATGAACGAACCAAGACGGTCTTTGAGAATCCACATGTTTAGCTATCTTTAGAAACTAATTTCTCAAAATCTGAGTGAATCCATTATTTACTAATCTTACGAAAACCACTTATTGAAAGCGAAGGGCCAGGGAAATGGCTTAGTCGGTAAAGTGCTTGTGGTAAAAGCTCACGGATCCGAGTTCAAGCCCCCAAACCTACACCAGACAAACCAACCAGGTGTGGTGACATGCACATGTCCTTGAGGAGGCAGCGGCAGGTGGATCCATCCCTGGGGCTGGCTGGCCAGCCAGCCCAGCTGAATCAGTGAGCTCCAAGTTCAGTGAGAGGTGAGGACAACCGAGAAGACACGAGGGCTTGACCTCTGGCCCCTCCTGCACACACACACACACACACACACACACACACACACACACACACACACATGTGCACACACACGGAAATGTCAGTGACACTGCGTCTTGTAGACTTAATGAGAGGACATATCTTGGGAACATCATTGTGCCTCTATCTTTTCCCTTTCATCTCCTACCTGGGAAAGTTGTTTGGGTCTTTTGCTCAAGCTAATTGACGAGAAGCAGCACTCCTACTCTGCCAGGAGTCATTTTGGTGACAAGACAATCCTTTGATCGGAAGCTGGGCACCTAGCCTAACAAACAGAGCAGGGGGATGGGGGGCCTTTGGGCCAAGGGCCAGGCACCAGCCCTTCTGCCTCACCAGCTCCAGGAACCTCTAGTTCCTGGTGCTGTAGGAGGCGGCAGCAGCCACCTGCTGGACTCCAGCGGGGACTTGGCTGTCACTCATTGCAGATCCTCAAGAACAGAGTCTTGCCATGAGCAGGGAAGTGGGATGGTGCTCACCCGCTCCACAGAAGGTGCATGTGGCTGAGTGAGAACGCATTTGGGAGTCAGGGACAAAAGTGCAGTCTCAGCATCACTGGTTGTCCCCTCGGGCGCACAACCTCTCCCACTTTGGTCCCTGGTATTTGGGCGTTGGTTTTCTTACACATAAAATGTGGATAATGATCCCCTCACAGGGGATAAAAATATAAAGTGTAAAGTGAGATTCCATGGTGAATAAGCAAGTCATGGAAGTTCTAGCAGTGTTGCTTCCCCTCACTAGAAAGCTACCCAAGAACACAGCTGAGGTCACCAACCCAACAGGAAGCCTGGGATGCCCCAGGTTAAGAACACTGTGGTGGAAGACACTGTCATTTGGACATTCTAGTATGTGTTTGGTCTTATCCAGTGTAAAGCTTTGGCTAAATATGTTTCCAGATTTATCTAGTAGCTCTCCTTACTTACGCTAAGATAGGCCCAGGGCCTAGAGGGAAAGCTGCCTTGAGCTGTGGGCTGAGGTACTGAGCCCTGCCTTAGGAAGCATAGACATATGTCGACACACCAGGAACTTGAGGGCCACATCATGGGGTGCCGTCACAGGAGCTGGAGTGGTTCGTGCACTGGGAGGTTGTGGGCACCTCCTGGCAGTCACAGGCCAGGAGACAGCTATGAAGACACAGGTTTCAGCAGCGGGGCCTCACTCTCAATCTTCATTCCAGCACACTGACTTGAGCAAGTTCTGGGACCTCAGATCCCTACCTGGCACCATAATATCGTTTCTGTCGAAATGAGTCCAGGGGACACTCACTTGTCACATTAGTCAACGGGAAGCACAGTGGACAGAGGACAGGCTTAGGCCTGGACAGAGAGTAGGGCTCCTGACCTAATGTTAACTCACAGCTCCTACTGGGAATCAAGAGAGTAAATAGGCTGGTACCAGCCTGGGCCTGGGCCTGGGCAACAAGTGCGGCCTGGGGTCTCTAATGTCCACTCCCCTGCCTTCACCCCTGGGAAGTCAGCCCTCCCCTGTAGATGTAACCAACCGTCTTATTAAATAAGAAACACAGAGCCGATTCAGAGAAGAAAGCCAAGAGGTCAGAACTAAGAGCCTTACCCTTCCTGCTTCAGCTATCCTGCTTCAGCCAAGAGAGCTCTCCGAAAAAGGGGCCTACTTCCTGTGTGTATGTCTTTTTATAATCTAGCTGTTCTGCCTTCTCATTGGTTGTAAACCTAAACACGTGACTGCCTTGTCACTGCCTGTATGTACCGCCCTCCAGGTCCTTAAAGGCGTGCGCCACCACCGCCACGCACTTGCTATGGCTCTAAAACTCTGACCCCCAGGCAACTTTATTTATTAACATACAATTAAAATCACATTTCAGTACAAGTAAAATGCCACCACATTTCCCCTTTTCTATTTTAATAAAAAGGAAAAAAAGAAAAAGGTTATAACTAACAAAAGAAAAACTATATACAAAAGTACAATAACTATATACAATATATACAAATAATAAACATCTAAACAATGTCTAGTCCATTTGTATTTGACAAATTCAGAGATAATAATTTCATTATCCTATTTTGTTAAGTCCAAAATGTATCTAATTCACTTTCTATCCTAATTAATCTTCAACTATAACTAACTAACCTTCAACTATAACTAACTAATCTTCAACTCCCTCAGAGACCCAAGAAGGAAATAATATTAGCTAACAAAAATAAAAGCAGAAAGTGCATGCAAGCAACTTCCAAAAAATTTGTGAGTTGACAGAAACAGCCAGCTGCCTGGACAGTCGCCTGAGGTTTCTCCGTAATGCTGGGGCATTATCTTCAGCCTATAGGCTTAGCATATCTGACAGACTCATTTGTGAAGTAGGATGTACACAGGGTTAACAGTTCAACCTCACATTGGGTGAGAGCAGTCTATATACCAGAAACACCTGAATTCCACTAGTGTCATGTCATGATTCAGGATTTTAAATTCTGGAAATTATTGATGGTTTTTTTAATTCAGCTGTCCATTCTTCTTGGCTGTGTATATATGGCTTCATCTCAGCATCCCATTCTTCTCCACATCCCTCTATCAAATGCCAGTTTACTATTGAGAGGCGTGAGCTTAGTTACTCTTCAAGAATAACTGTTTCAGCTGCTGTTCCACTGCACATCAGAAGCCATCGACCCACTGCCTGTTCAGCTGCCTTCGAAGAAAAGGGCACTGTACCTTTTCCAGATTGCGAAGGCCACTTCAGGGATGGTGTCATATTGTCCTGGCCTCAGAAGATGCCTTTTGATAAAGCCATAACCACACTTGTTTTGGCAAGAATCAGTAGTCCTTTGTTTCATGTCCTGTCCGTCCATTTTGTCCTGTTGATTCTGAGGATACTTTGTTGTCCAGTGGCTAACTTTTGCCACAATGAAAGTTAACTCATATGCAGTTTCTTCAATGCCCATATTTTCTCTGAAGTAGATTGGTACTGCCAGGAGCCGACATGTCTCATAGTCATAAGGAAAAAGAAAAATTTTCTAAGTTATTAAAACATTTTAAATGCCATATTCTGTAGATCTCTGAAGGGTTTGAAGATGACCTATCTAAAATATATCTGCTCAATTTTTAAAACATATCTAATATGACTACAAGTTCTATTGTAATGTCTAACTACTAACTTTCATTTCTTTATATCCTAATAGTTGGTAATAATAACATTCAAGGATCAGAAAATTGCATTGTTAAATGAATGGTATAAGTACAATTAGAAAAATACATATAACATTTTCTAACAATATCAATTTCAATATATATATAATTTGTATACAATATAAAACAATCCAATCCAATGTAAAGTATTTAAAACTAGTAATTGTCTTTTTCTTCTTCTTTCTTTCTCTTTTTTTTTAAACAAGAACCTTAAATCTAATCTGCTTAGCCTTTTTCTTAACCCTTGACAACAACTTGTAACCAACCCCCCTAAACAATGAAAATTATCCCAGACCCAAAACCCATTAAAAAGACCAAAAAACCACCCACCCCACACCACCTCTTTGGGAATGTGGGCGTCGTATTCTTAAAATTGCTTCCTGCTGGGTATGGGCGAAGTTATCTTTATCCTGAAAGAAAAATTTTAGGTTAATTGTCAAATTCTAGGAAAGGTAACTATATCCTTCGTTATCCAGTCTGTGTATAATGCCAAAGTTCAGGGTTTATCTCAAGTCCTTATTCAAGTAGTCTTTGAGACTGGATCATCTCAGCTAGTCATCTCAAAATTGCTCTGAGCACCTTGTAGTTCAAAGCTGATCTGTAGATGGTGTTTGTCAGCTTAGTGATGTTATTATTGTCCACGTGGAATTGTTGTTGTTGTGGGGCTCCAACTTCTTCCTGGAGACTTCAGTTGATGTTAGGCCTGGCTGTGAATTCCTGCAGAAAACTGATAAGAGACTCGAACACAAAGACATATATATGCAGCTAATTGAAGCCTTTTTTCTAGAATTAATTAGTACTCTATATGACCATTCATATCTTAACAAAGTTTAAAATGTATATATCTATATATATCTATATATATTAATCTTGTAAGTTTTGATATAAAATTTGTACTTTAAGAAAAGTTTAAAGAATCAGAATAGAATCAAAGAGTTGAGATTAGTAATAGAATAGTCCCTTAATTAATTTGGCTTTTCTCCTGTCTCATAGCAGAAGAGTGGTGGTATTTTACTTGTACTGAAATGTGATTTTAATTGTATGTTAATAAATAAAGTTGCCTGGGGGTCAGAGTTTTAGAGCCATAGCAAGTGCGTGGCGGTGGTGGCGCACGCCTTTAAGGACCTGGAGGGCGGTACATACAGGCAGTGACAAGGCAGTCACGTGTTTAGGTTTACAACCAATGAGAAGGCAGAACAGCTAGATTATAAAAAGACATACACACAGGAAGTAGGCCCCTTTTTCGGAGAGCTCTCTTGGCTGAAGCAGGATAGCTGAAGCAGGAAGGGTAAGGCTCTTAGTTCTGACCTCTTGGCTTTTTTCTCTGAATCGGCTCTGTGTTTCTTATTTAATAAGACAAATGGCGTCCAACGTGGTGGCAAGAGTTTCCACCTAAAAACTGAGAAAAAAGATTCTAAAACGGAGCTAAAAACAGCTTCCTAATTGTCTCTCTCAAATGAGCGACAGCTGCCGGTTTGAGCTCCTGGCGGGTTCCTAGCGTGCGTGCATGCTCGACCTGCAGTATGGCGGGAATAAGGCCTCTGCAAGTGGCACATTAAGCTGTGTGGTGGATTTAGTATTTGCTAGTACAAAAAAAAAAAAGTTTTCTGGGCTACACGCTGCTTTGATAGAAGCATAGACCCACTATTTCTGAGAGTTGATGGCTCCCAGAGCTGCTGGAAAACGTATCATCACCATGTTGGGAAGCTGAAGTGGGCGGAGCCAGCAGCCAATAGCACCAGCGCCATTTCAGGCTTAGAAGGCTGCAGTTTAAAGCAATAGGCTCAAGCTAATATAAAAAAATAATCCACATAAAGATGGCTACTACACAGAGAATCTGGATTATGTTCTCTTTGATATTCGTAACTGAAGAAAAATATTTGATGGTAAAAGCTGTTGAGTTATGCCAAAATGTATATTTTAAAGGTACCTTGACTTCAAAATTTGGATGTAAGGATATGTTGCCTTGGAAAGGAGGCTCTGCTTTTGTTTCCACAGAAAGCAAGAGGCTATGGATTTGTTCCAGATTAAGATACATTAGGTTTGACCAGCCAAGACCCCCTGAAAGGTCTCCGATGACACCATGGCCCAGATGATCCAACATCCAGAATGGTTTGAAGGCAACTGGCTCACACAATACAGCCTCATGGACTATTCCATAATCCTAAAATTTTCTTTGTGGCCCCATAAGATACAGCGCCCCCCTCCAGCAGGAAGTAGTAAGAGAAGCTACGCCCAAATTCCCAAATTATATGTAATTTTACTTTGTTAAGGTTAAAACCTTCCTTTTTGAAAAAAAAAAAAAAACAGGGGAAGTGCTGTGGGATGTTCTGTATGGCAAATGTGTTGCTGATTGGTCAATAAAACACTGATTGGCCGTTGGCTAGGCAGGAAGTGTAGGCGGGACAAGGAGGAGAATAAAGCTGGGAAGTGGAAGGCTGAGTGAGAGAGACACTGCCAGCCGCCACCATGACAAGCCGCATGTGAAGATCCCGGTAAGCCACGAGCCATGTGGCAAGGTATAGATTTATAGAAATGGATTAATTTAAGCTGTAAGAACAGTTAGCAAGAAGCCTGCCACAGCCATACAGTTTGTAACCAATATAAGTCTCTGTGTTTATTTGGTTGGGTCTGAGTGGCTATGGGACTGGCGGGTGTCAGAGATTTGTCCTGACTGTGGGTCAGTCAGGAAAACTCTAGCTACACTCCCCATCAGCTCACCTCATCATCTGAGCACATTTCCTTCAGCTGCCTGAGAAGATGGCAACACACTGGGCTCCATCCTCAAGTGACAGGCCTTGGCTCTTCCCAGCACCTTGCTCCGTCTACTTTTTAATTTAATTTAATCTATTTCCGAGACATTATCCTCGAACAATATTTTCTCTGTGTAGCCCTGGCTGTTCTGGATCTCGCTCTGTAACCAGGCTGACCTCAGACTCGGAGATCCGCCTGCCTCTGCCTCCTGAGTGCTGGGACTAAAGGTGTGGGCCACCACCACTTGGCTCGCTCTGTCTTTACACCACAGGCCAAGCAACTTTCCCTTGCTCTCTGTTCTCAGGTTTTGTTGACACATCAGGAAGATCTGACTGTACAGTTTCGAGATCACTACCTTGTGCAGCTGGGCTTGGTTTGTGGCTTTCTCCCGACCCGAGGACCTGCTCTCTCCCCAGTACCACAGCTCTTGGGACGTGTGCTCCTTGGGTAGCACCAACAGTATACCCTTACTTCTGTCTGCCCTGGAGTCTTTGGGACCTATCTTTCCCAAACTTCTCGTGACAGGCTTGAGAAACACTTGGTCAGTGGCCAACCCCTTTTCATTGAGTTTCTAGAATTTTCTTTGGTCTGAAAAGTCTCTAAAAACTGAATCATTGAGGCCAGGACTGTTCTGACCTGCTGTTGACTCTGACCAGGATAAGAAGGAAAGGCCTCTGGGAGTGAGACTAGTGCCACACCACTCCAGCAGTTAGGGTCCATGTGTTGTCACAGCCTCTCACAGTGCATCCCCATCACGGACACTGCCTAAGTGTGCTTCAGTGTCTACCAAGGTATTTCTGGCTTATAGGATCATGCCATATGCATCTCAGCCTTAGAAAAATCACAGGATGCTTGGAAGTAGCCATGGTGAATTTTATCAGCATCAGGCATGGTGTGGTCCAGGATCAGTGGGGAGGCAGGACCTCCTGCTTTCCTTAGGTCGTGTCCATCTTCCTCCAGAGCATAGAGAAGACAGCATAGGGAGAAGAGCAGTGCAGAGCATTGGGAGCTGTGGGTGTTTAAACGCCCACCAAGACCCTCTCAGTCCATTCCTGAATAAATAACCTCATGGTATTTGGAGACCAAAATGTGACAGAAGACACCAGGGCACGCAGGAATACAAATTTAAAACGATCTCCACATTTCTGAAGCACAAGAAGCTTCGGCTGATTTCTTAACAGATATCCCAGGTTGGCTCTTGGATGGGGAGTGTGTGAGATGGGTATGGGCTTCCATCAATCTGGTAGCTAGTTCCGTTGAATGTCAAGGTCAGACAGAAGTCATTCTGCGGAGACTGAACACCCCCGGGCTGCCTCTCCCACCACCACTTCTGCGTGGCCTGTTCCGTCCCTGTAGTGGTCATGTGAGTGGTGCTACTGTTGTCTTCGTTATGCAAGTGGGACACTCTGTCAACAGGCCATACAACAGGGGTGGCAAGGCCAGGCACCAAGCTGGAGCTGTCTGGCACGTGAGCCCACATGCTGAACCACTGCGCTGAACAGACAGATGGTGCTGGAAGGCAGTGTGCAACCTGAGAAAATGCGTGGAGGGAGGACAGTGTTCATTCCCAACAATTTTTATAGACTGGTTTACAGATGCCTTCCGCCCCTTCCCCCACTAGGCGAGCCCCTGCATTTGCCTTGTTCCTCATTTTCACTGAGCTCCTAAGTCTCGGCACTCTGGCCGTTGGAGGCAGCAGAAAGGAAGGTCCTCAATGTCGCTCAGCCAAAAACAATGACATCTTCCAGCTCTGCTCTCTCCCGTCACCTTCCACGTGACCCTGTGTATGTTCATTATCCTCTTTGCCAGGAAAGGCCCCTTGCCTAACTGGTATTTGAATCCCCCTCTCCTTAGAACACTCAGGTCTTCGGTGGGCGTGTTTTATGGGAGTGATCCATCCTTGGCTCCCTGGGAATAGGCACGGGGCTTCGAATGTTCCCCCTCTAGTGTGGCTTCCAATAACTCTGCAGGTTTGCTGTCTTTGGACCTCCGAGAGAACACTGCCTTCTGTACTAAGACCTGGGGCTGCAACCCAGCTGTGTCTTTTGCTACCATCTTTTTTTCCTTTGCTCATCTCTCTTCCTTTCTTTCTCTCCTGTCTCTCTACCTATCTCTTTCCATCCTTTATTTTGTCTCCTAAGAGCCGAATTTCACCAGGCTGGAAAAACCTGCCTTCTGACCCAGTTCTAGTGCCTGGCATGGATGCAGCCGCCAACCCTGGGCGGGCCGGGCTCCTCTGGGACGCTGTAGTGTGCACAGCAGGGCTACATCTTAGACCTTGGGTCATCTTTGAAAGAGAGTGACACACTGGTCTTTGCTGGACCCTGTTCAGCACTTGGCACCATGTCAGACTCTTTCAAAGTTCTGTCATTTAGCCCATCACAGCTTGACCTGCTTCTGATTGTTGCCCAATTTTATAATCAGGGAAATAGAGGCTCAGATGGGATGAGTCATTTGCCCAAGGGACCCAGCTGGTGAAGAGGGCTGAAGTTTCAACCCAGTGGGTTGTCTCTTAAATCCACAGTTTTTCCAGCAAGATTTCTTTTCGCTACCCCTCTGCATCCCACGTGGGGGAGATAAAGACGGCAAAAATACCTCTCCAGGAGCTGCCAATCTCACAAGAATGGCAGGCTGTGCCTGAGTGGATGTGGCTTGGCACACCTGCTCTGGTTTCCTTGGTATTGTAGGCCTTGGATTGATTGTGATGAGGAATAGGGGCTTTGAGGACCTGGCTTCTACCCTGCTGCCCATCTCTCTAACTGGGTGACTGGACGGGCTCCTTGGCATCTCTGAACTAGTGAATGGCAGTAGGAATACCTCCTGAGGGCTGTCATGAAAATCCAAAAGATACATACAAGGAGCTTAGCCAGAAGCAAACTTGAGCAAATTATGACTTAAAAAAAAATCCTTCTTGCACTGGAGTTGTAGCTTAGTTGGTAGAGTGCTTGCCTACCATGCATAAAGCCCAGGGTTCAATCCCCAGCACTGCACAAACTGAGCGTGGTGGTGTGTGCCTGCAATCTTAGTACTTGGAAGGTGGAGGCAGGAAGATTGGAAGTTCAAGGTCACCCTCAGCTACATAATAAGTTCAAAGCCAGCCTGAGCTACAGGAGACTATGCTTCAAATATATATATATATATATATATATATATATATATATATATATATATATATATATATATATTCTTTATTTACTGGAGAAATCTGGCATATGTACCCTGAATCTGGCAAGAGCAGAGGGTGTGTGTGTGTGTGTGTGTGTGTGTGTGTGTGTGTGTGTGTATTCTCATTGCTCCTGTTTTCTTTCTCTAAGTCTCTCTCATCTTACCATATTGTAGCATTTTTTTGATAGTGGAGACTATGTTAGTAACTGTCATTGGAATGTGGTAACTCCTATTTAAGCAAGCAAACAGTCCATCTCCATGGGATCCATATGGTAGAGATGTGGGCATGGTTCTGGACCTGTTCCCATCATGCTGGTTTCTGCCCACGGGCTCTCCTCCCCATCCTGTCCACCCACTTTTTCCTTATGGTGCAATCATATGTACCTGTCTGCCTGCTGATATTCTCTGAGTGAAAGCATCCTGGAGCCTGAGTAGTTTGCTAGTCAGGGAAGTGTGGACCCACGCATGTTGGTGAGCGGGGCCCACTACTCCAGGTGGCACCCTTGCATATGTGAGCAGTGGCACCCATAATCACATAAGGCTGGGCAGAGAGGCTGCCCCCTTGCTCGGTCATTCTCTTTCTCTTGCTATGACCTTGGGCATGGTCCTGGCTTGAGGTCTCCCTTGCTGTTCGCTTTCCCTCAGGCAGTGGTGTGAGACTCCCTGAACATATGGCCTGTGAGCCAGGCACCCTGATTCCTGGCTGTCCCCATAACTCAGGCCCTAGAACCAGAAGTGCTGAATTGTGGTCTTTACTTGGCTCTGTGAATGAGGCATTGTCAGAGGGCCCTGTGGCCTTGTTGTAAGTGGTTTTCAGGGTCCCTTGGGTCCCTTGGGTCCCTCAGACTCTGTGTTAGTCTATGCCCCTTGGTAGCTAGATTTCCATTGCCTGGCTTTGGCAAGGATGTCACATAGCTCTTGTCCCTGGGCACCCAGAATCTGCCTCCAAGTGCTTTGACTTGGGTTACCCAGAGGTGTTCAGGGAGCCTTGAACAAAGAGGTACTATGGCCTTGGGCCTCACATGCAGCCATGACGGAGGTCAGAGACCTTTACAAACTCATTCCCTCAAACCTTAAAACATGATACATGTTTCTAGGTACTGGAGGGTCATAAGTTTATGTGTGCATGTGTGTATGTTTAGGCATGTATTTGTAGGGAGACCGTGTAAAGAGACATACATGTACACTATAGTATGATTCAGGCTCCAGATATAAAATTTGAATACTATATGGTTTAAATCAGTTAAGGGTCAGCTCTGCTCGCCTATCTAGCAGGAACAGCAAGATTGACCATGCAGAACAAGAGCAGGTTCTTGGCTAGTCATCCAGGTGTCTCTTGCAGGAGAGTTGGGGCAAGCAGTAGACCTAGCAAGGGGGTCCCAGCATCCTCACCTATGAAGCAAGAGGTCTTAGGTTCTGCTGTGGTAACTGGAAGGAAGCAGTGTGGTCTGATAGGAAGGACCAGAGTTGGGGTCAGAGGCCCTGGTGTGAGCCTCTGTTTGCTGAGCAGTGAAGAGCAGTGCATAGTAGCAGATTAACATTTGGTGTGTCCAGTAAGTGACCATGTTTCAACCTCAAAATGATAACCTTACAGAGGTCAACCACATATGTGGCTCACCCACCATATGGCCTGCTGGAAACGTTTGAACAGCTGAGTTTGAAAGTGCAAATCATCCATCGACAACCCTGTCATCTTGCCGTCTCCTCCTCTGCTGAGGCTGCCAATTTCACTTCCTTTTTCCAGGAACTTGCTACACTCATCCAGCAGTGGACCTTTCTTCCTTCTTCCAGAAGGCCATGCCTAAGGGCAGCACATGGCAACCCAGTTCTTGGTGGCCTCGTCACGATCACCACCTGTTTTTAAAAAGTTCAAGCAGAAAGGAGTTCCCCCCAACATCTCCAGGGGGGCAGAGGGCTTCAAGGGAGAGAGGGAGAGGTATTCCAAAGACTCAAGATTCACAGAGGGAGCTCTTGGGACTCCACTTTGTGAGAGGAGGTTCAAGTCCTGCTAGAGCTGGAACGGTGATCCAGTGGTGACTCTTGTTCTCTCTTGGCTGCTTTATTTATTGCTGCTGAGATAGAAGAGGTAGGAGACCAGTGAGGGAGGAGCGAGCTCTGAGCACTTCCTCAGAACTCCAGGCAGATGGTGACATCTACAACTTACAGAGCACTCAGTCGTGTGCCAAACATTTCTCTACTGGTCCTGGCGTTGTCATCCCAGACCTCCTCCCTAGCAGTCCAACAGGACAAGAGTGTTCATAATGTGGCTGGGGTTCTCTGTGACCCTGGGTATCTTGATGCTAATCAGGGCCCTAAGCATCTCTTGTTATGGTTAATAATCTGGAGACAAACCCTAGGAATGTTTCCCAGGCAACAAATGTGTCTCCTGCTCTTCTAAGAGTCACAGACTTGGGATTCTCTTTATTCCTACCATAGCACACCCGCTAATGCTGTGTCGGTCTGCCCTGGCCCCCGCACCCCGTGCATCCATCTACTCATTAATAAGCTGCGTTCATTAGCAGCATACTTCAGAGCAGGCAGTTTTCTAGAATCTGGGAGTAGACTGTAGGGTAGAGGGGGTAGCCCAGAGCCCTGCTCGGAGCCTGTCAGTTTGGCTCTGCTCCCTGGTGGCTGTCTTGCCATCTGCCTTTCCCCTGGATGAGCAGGAGGGCCTGGCTTCTCTATCTTGCTAACCCACCCAGGAAGTGGAGTGTAGCAGTCTGTGTTTTGGAGGCAATAGATGGAAGATGTGTACACTTCACAGAAGAAAAAAGATTAAGATGTTTGGGGCGTGAGATCCAGAGGGATCTGTGGATGAGGAAGCAACCACTATGGCCCTTCTGGCCCATCAGTCTTTTCCAGTAAGAAAAATGATGGGCTCAGGAAAGATCTTCCTTGGGTGTCAAGAGTTAATGGTTAAACAATGCGGAGGAATCCAAGAGCTAGCAAGTTTTGCTGAGCTGGGAGCATGGAGATGTCCCTGGGCAGTGAGCTCTGGAGAGAAGCCAAGCATCCATGGCAGGGTGAACATCAGGGCCGCTCAGACCTGTTGTACATAACAGAGATCCCCACCCCAATGCCCGGCCTCCCACCCAGCAGCTGTCATTGGCAGAGGTGTAGTATAGGGAGGGAGGGGGACGAACAAGCAGGTTCCAGAAGGGGAAGTGGCTTAGCAAAAGCAGAAGCTGCCTGTATGCCAAAGACACCCAGCCCACAGGCCTCGGAAGAGAACTCTGCGCAAGTACCCTGCAGCAGCAGGAGAAGGTGCTCCAATTCTGGAAAGCTGCATTCCCGCTGCCCAGGGAGAGGCCTGGCTGGATTGTCGTGACTTGGCTGACTTCCAACACGAGCTGCTGTCTCTGTTCCCCGGCCTTGCGTTCGTTTGGTTTTCCATGTTTCCCCCAGGCCGGTGCCGGGAGTCTCCGTGGTGAAGCTGTAAGTGGCCCGCTTTGGGTTGACGTTCAGATCCTGAGGAGGCAAGCAACTTAACACGCTGCTGGAGGAAAGAGCCTGAGCCCCTGGTCATGTCAGAGCCTCTGATCATGTCAGAGCTGCTGACTGAGGGCTGCAGCTCTACAGTGACAGACTTTGCTTCCAACACGATTGTCAGAAACCAAGCAGGGTGGGGACTTGTCTTCAGCATCTTCCTTAATCTCTCTGGCAGCAGACAGAACTAAAACTCAGTGGCTCATGGGTAAAGTGCTCACCTGCCCAGTCTAATCCATGTGCCTAGGCTCCCAGTGGGAGAGCCTGTCTCTAAAAACAAAGTGAATGACTTCTGAGGAACTATACTTGCAGTTGACCTCAGGCCTCCACACACATATGTGTGCACACATACCCATAGGAACACCCCCCCCACCCCCGTCCCTGCCCTGCCACACCAAACACCTGAGTGTCTTGAGCTGACTTACTCCAGCATTGTCTCTGGCCTCTGCATTCTCCCCTAGCACCCAGGTGTAGGTGAGGTGGGACTGTGGCAGGGCCCGTTCAAGGAGCCTCTTTCCCCAACACATGGTGCTGGAGGTGATAAGAGAAAGGGAGTAAGACTTCAGAGTGTGGGGATCTGCCCATCTGACTGACCTCAGCTCAAGGTTCCTCTGCTTGGTGTGAGCCTTGGCCTGTTTACCCAGCAGGGCCAGCGGCCTCTCTTGAGCCTTGGTTCCCCACCTACAGGAGGCTCCCCTTTGCCTGATACCTCCTCCTCCTCCTCTCCCTAGGTAATATTGCATCTGCTGGCTAGTTTCTTAGTCACTTCAATAAGCAGGCACATTGGACCCTGTCTTTCAGAACAGGGTGCCCATGTGGGCATGTTTCCTTCCCAGGGAGTTGCTGGAATGTTGAATTAAGAGTTAAGGCAAAAGTTTCCAGCCAAGGTCTCCAGGTGGTTGTCAGAAGTGCCTAGAGTGGATACACAGTGGCGTGGCTCCCCACCTTGGCCTTCTATAGATCCTGCACCAGGTCCAGCCTTCTCACTGTCCTTGCCCATCCCCCCATCACGCACGTTTCCTATGCAGGAGCCAGAGTCCAACGGAGACTCTGTGCGGCCACAGCATGTTCTGGAAACTGGCGGGTAGTGGGGTGGGGTGAGGCAGGTGGGGTGGGGTGAGGCAAGGGGTAAAAACAAGGTAAAACACACACACACACACACACACACACACACACACACACACACACACCCTCACCTCAGAGGGGATAAGAGGTAGTTTATTCTGGAGCCAAACATGAGTGACCACGGGGCCTAGGTCACCTCAAATTCCGTGTCCCCGTGTTATAACAGTGTAATGAAGTTTCTTTCTGTAGTGACAGAATAAAGAAGGTCCTAACGAGGCACTTTTCAGATACGGTGGGAGCATCAGGTAGGAGGGTCACAGCGAAGCAGGGAAACCTCTGCCATAGGCCTCAGAGGCTGTCTGCAACATTCCTAGCCTTGGTGGAAATGCGTGTTAATACATCTCAGAGAGTCTTGCCTGTTAGTCACAAGGATGTTAGGTCAGACACAGAGGTGAGCAATGAATGGCTGGTAAGGGGGCTCCAGATCACCAAAGATAAATTGTAATTTGGCTCTGTGCCCCAACTTTCAAACTTCCCACCACCATTGAATGTCGTCGGTTCATCAGCTTAGCAGAAGGGTCATTGGAAAGTATGGCTTCTTTCTAGGAACCTTTGTTCACACAACCCACTCAGCAATGGCAAATGTTGGGGGAATTGTGTCCCCCTAAAAGATATATGGGTGTCCTAACCTCAGGTTCCTCAGAGTATGGTCTTAGATGACAGGGTCATTGCAGATGCAGTGAGGTACGATGTCTCTGAGTGTGGTAAGCCCTTAATCCAGTTTGACTGGATTTTCCTTACAAGGAGAGGACGAGATGGACACCGAAGACAGAAACACAGGTGGCCACATGTGACAACAAAGGCAGAGAGGCATCTGCACCTGGGAGCTGGGGGTCCCCAGGAGCTGGGAGAAGCCAGAAGAGAGTCTCCTCTACAAGATTCAGAGGGAACTGGTCCTACCCATACCTCATATTGGACTTTGGACCTCCAGAACCTCAAGGCAATGCGTTGCTATCGTTTTAAGTCCTGCCCCTCTTGTGAGGCTCTGTTACAGCAGCCATAGGTCAGGAATGCAGCAGGGACAGTTGTTTTTCACAGTCTGTCTGTGGTCCTATGTCCCCCCAGACCTAGAGAAACTGAGGCACAGAAAGTCTTGACTGTAGATTTCCCCTATGGTCACTCTGCGTATCTCAGGCTCTCACAGAAATCAGGGAGATGGAGAGCCTGCCAGCACTAACGCCTGTTCCTGGGTACCTTGCCTCTCCATTTCTGCAGTGTGCTAAGTCAGAGGAAGTACCCCCCTTCCCTCTTCTTACTCCAGGCTCACACAAGACTACCCAAACAGTAGCTCATCTTTATTCCGAGTACCAAAAGGAACTGCAGGAGCAGTAAGCCTAGGCCAGCAGCCTTGCCTGGACCCGCTCTGCACACCAGGCACCTCTTCCTTGATCTGGAGCAGGGGACAGGGATGGGGCCCTATTGGCCTATGTTAACTAACCCCAATTGTAACTTTTAAAGTTAGCTGTTACACTCAGCTTTGTCTGCTCATTCCCAGATACATCCAAAGACATTCAGAATTAGTTTGTCTGTGCCTCTATAGCAAAAATGCTCAAAGTTGGGTAAAATGCAAAAAAGAAAGAAATTTATTTCTCAAATTCTGGAACCTTTGAAATCCAGGATCAAGGCAATGATAGATTTGCTGTCTGGTGACATATGCTTCCAATATGGTACCTGGAACATGGTGACCTCTTAAGGTGGAGGACAGAGAGCAAGAAGAGGCTTAGCTGGTTCCCTCCTTCTCCTGAGTGCACCAGCCCTTTTGTTAGGGCAAGCCCCTAGGCCTTTCTTCATGACTGCATTATTCCTGCTTGAAATCTGGAGGAGACACAGACATTAAGGCTTTCCCTGGTCTGTGCTTTGAAAGCTGGGTTCCTCAGCCTCATCTTTGCAACTGGACTCCACAGTCTGGACAGAGTGATCCTTGCACAGCATGTTTTTATAATATAATATTTTATTATTTTTTTGAGAGTTTCATATATACATACAATATATTTTGGCCAAATTCATCCCTACTTTCCCCCCTAACTCCTCCTAAATTCACCCTCAACTCTCCACCCCTCACAACTTTGTGTTGACGCCCCCACACACACACACACTTTAATAACCCACCAAGACCAATGTGTATTGTCCATATAATGATGGGTGTTGGGCCATCTACTGGCATGGTTGGCCAACCAGGGGCCATACCCTTAAAGAATTCTGACTCTTCCTCCCCCAAAGCCATCAACTGCCTGTAGCTCCATATGTAGGGCTTATACAGACAATGGAAGCTTCTGTGAGTTGATGAGTACAGAGGACATTGTTTCACTCTGGTCCAGCCGGGTCTCTGGCTCCTAAAGTCTTTCTGCTCCCTCTTCCTCGGTAGTCCCTGAGTCTTGGGGGAAGGAGGTATGTTTAGATTTCTCATTTATGGTTGAGCTCTCCACTAGCACTCAGCCTCCATACTTGGAGCAGCTCCCACACTGCATGTCTAAGGGATTTGTAGGCCCTGGGGTACAGGTAAATGTTTAACCAGCTCTATTGAAGGGCAGCTCTGATGTTCAGCGTTTGCTGATTGCTGTGAGTGTAAATCCTTCCTGTGTCAGGGTGCAGCACAATACCAGCTCATGGAGCCAAAAGAAGATGCTTTTGAATCCCAGAAGCCTGTGTTGGCCACCAGCTCCTCCTGCCTGATAGGCTCCCTGCCAGTAGTCAGCTACAGAGGTGTGACCTCTTGGCTTGATACTACAGAGGAGTGAAGCATATTGTGTGAGAACAAGGCGAGGCAGTGCCTAGGCAGGGAGGGTGGGCGTAGGGTGTGACTGCGCCAATCCCCAGCACTAAAGAACTTGGATTCTCAGAACTGACCCATCCTTGCATTGGAAGCAACGGAATCATATTTTCAGAGAGTGAACTAAGCCCCAGGATAGGGCCCAAAGGGGGCCAGGGATATCAAGGAGACAACCTTAGTTGGATACTGTATGGAGGTCTTAGGCTCCAAGACCCATAGGGAGGATGAACAATGGGCCTGGGAGACTGGAGACAAGAGCTAGAGGAGGTGATCGGAGAAAGAGAAACAGCTGCTCGTGGAGGAATGTCGGCCAAGGGTAATTCTCCTAGCTTGGGTTTTTACCCCTGTCAGGCTCGCCTCACCTCAGCTTACCATCCCAGAGATTTTTGCTCCTGGACAGAGGAAGAGCCAGGAGCTCAGGAAGAGAATTGCCTGTCCTAGAAGTATTGCTGCCAGTGCCTGCTTGGCTGCAGAGTATGACCAGGCTGGCTGCATAGCAGCTGCTGTATGCCACAGTGACACTAGATTTCCAGAGACTGGGCTTAAGGCCACTGTCTCCAGTGACCTGGTGTTTTCACAGGGAGATTCCAAAACCATTTCAGCCTGGTTGCTTCCCTCCTGATCATCCTCCCTGTAGGTTTGGGCTTTGCACACTACAGCCAAAGCATTTAAGGGCTGGCAGGCACTACTCTTTGTTTTTTCTCGTTGGCTGCTATGAGGCACCTGAGGGCCAGGGACTTGTGTCTGCGCATGCCCCGAGGATGATTGAGCCTTCTGTCATCTGCCCCTGGAGGGGTGAGAAAGGGATGCAGACTTTCATCTGTTGTCAGCCACTGCAGAGAACAGAGGTCTAGGCCTAGATGTTTTAATTGGGCCTGATTAATCTTCAGACAGCTGATTCCAAATGAATTTATTTTCTTAATTTAATTAAGGATTAATTAATCTAATAAAGGGGTCCCAGTTCCAGCTTAAATTTCCTTGGGAGTCTCCTCCCCCTACTCCCCCCAACCAGTGTGGCTAGAGAGAGAGATGTGCGATCCTGGGACCAGTATGTCAAACACACTGCTTTGGGAACAAAAGCCTCAGGCAAAAATCCATTCATCCTCTTTGGAAACACACCAGCAAGATAGTGGCTCAACTTTACTCCACAAATTGGCTTTTTATGGAGGGGTGAATGATTTATTAAACTCTAGAGGAAATAACAGAGTAACAGCTTTGAAAAGCATAGCAACAGCTACAGCCGTGGGACAGCCGAGCCTGGCTGGCAGTGGTCCCGTGCCATGTTCCTTGGGAATAGAGGGCCCAGATCCTGCAGAAACTCTAGAGCTGAAAGGGGGTATCTGATGGGTAGAAGGAAGCCTTGGGACCTTGCAAAATGAAACACAGTTCTGCTATACACCAGCTTTCTGAGTTATCCCAGGCTTTAGGCGTTTGGGCCCCAGATCTTCACTGTGATTACTGTATGTATATATAGCCATGCCCAGAGGGCTGTGCACCCCTGTAGATGTGGACACATGCTTCTTGTTTTTAAATACTCGTGTACCGGCTGCAAGGCTGCATGGACATACACAGGCCAGCAAATGGGCAGAGTGCAAAGCATCCTCTAGAAGGGCTGGAGTAGAATTTGCCCATAATTCACCTGTTTCCACCTGCATTCTGTAGGCCAGAGTTGCTTAGAGTTGGACAGATAAGGTGCATCTAAACACGATTTTGCTGGAAGAACCTTCTTCCCTCCTCTGCCTGTAGCATACCTAGCCATATGACCTTGATCCCACACTGACATATTACTACCATCACTAACATTTCTGTCTGCTATCACTGATGTCATTACTAATCATCACTGGAACAGTCACCAGTGACTTCCTACCTCTTCCATTTCTTCCTCCAAAAAGGGCTGAGATCCTCTCTCAGCCCTGCCTTACCACTGCCTGTCTCCTCTCTGTCTACAGTTCTCCAAACCTCTATGGTCAGCCAGTAACTAGCTCCACCCTCTGACTCCAAGCAAGTTTTATTTGTCAAAACACAATCAAAATATCACACGATATTTCCCCCTTTTTGTCTAAATAAAAAGGGAAGGTTTTAACTAACATAGTAAAACTATATACAATAAGTACAATAACTATATACAAATATATACAGGTAAGAATTACATTGACAATATTGAGTCTGTTTGCATTTGGCAAATTCAGAGAAAATACTCCATTATCTATCCTATCTTGGTTGGTCCAAAGTTTTGTACCTAATTCACTTTATATGCTAACTTGCATTACCAACCCAAAACTATCTTTTTATGTCTCTCAACCTTATATACTTTATACCTCTTTTGTGAGTTTCTTTTCTGAATTTGGTAACAAGGAAAACTGTATCTAGTCTTCAACTCCACCAGAGACCCAAGAAGGATATACTATTACCTGAGTAAACAGGAAGTGCAGAGCAAACAACTTCCAAAACTAAGAAATGACAGAAACAGCCAGCTGCCTGGACAGCCACCCAAGGTTCCTCTGTAATGTTGGGGCACCATCTTTAGCCTACAGGCTTAGAATATCTGACAGATTTTTTTTGTGAAGCAGAGATTTTTAAGGACTGTCCCACCTTGTCTTGGCAAAGTTCAGCAGTCATTTTCTTTTGCATCCTGCTTGCCCAATTTAGACAGCACACTGTCAGCAGTCAAGGCAAGGGAAGTTTCTTGCCCAGTGGCTAACTTTGCCACAAAGAAAGTAAACTCCATATGGAATTTCTTCAATGCCCATCATCTTCTCTGAAGTAGATTGGTGCTGCCAGGAGCAGACATGTCTCATTGTCATAAAACCTTATATTATTAAAACATCTTAAATGCCATATTCTGTAGATCTCTGAAATGTTTGAAGACCATCTGTCTATCTAAAATATATCTGTTTGACCTTGAAAACATACCTAACATGACTACAAAGTTTGATTGTAATAGGTGACTATTAACCTGCCTTTCTTTATTATCCTAAATAGTTTGTAATAATAACTTTCAAGGACTAAAAATTTACATTATATTGTTGAATGAGCTGTATAGGTACAATACCTTGAAAAGAGTAGAAACATGTGTACAGTAACCTTAAATTTGTGTCAGTTATGAAAAATATCTTAGAGCAGAAACATATACAGTGTAACAAAAGTAACCTCAAATTTGTATCAATATACAAAAATCCATACCAATGTAAAATATTTAAGACAAGTAGTTGCTTTTTTGGTTTAAAACTAGATTCAATAATCTACCCTTTTATTCTGTCATTCTATATATTCCCCCTTTCTCTTTTCAGAACAAGATCTGTGAATCTAATCTCCTTTGTTCAGCTTGTTTCCTGACCATTACCAATAACAACTTGTAGCCAACCCCCCTAAATGATGACAGATATCCATAACCCACTGAACGACCAAAAACCACCCACCCCACCTCTTGGGAATGTGGGCATCATGTTCTTAAAATTACTTCCTGCTGTCAAGTGGTGACAACATCTTTAGGGGACCCTGGAAAACAAATGATACAGCTAGCTCTCCCAGGACTTGACAATTAAGCTGTATCATTTGTTGTCCAGTCTCTGTGTAATAGAAAGTACAAGGCTGGTAGCAGGTTCTGGAATCCCACAGCCCATTCTCCCCCTGAACCCATTATCCCTGAGCGCTGCTGCTCAGCTACTGTGGTGGTCTGAATGAGATTGTACCCCGTAGACTCATATATTTCAATCCTTAGTCATCAGGGAGTGGAACTGTTTGAAAGGATTAAAAGAATTAGGAGGTGTGGTCTTATTGAAGGAAGTGTGTCACTGGGTGGGCTTTGAGGTTTCAAAAGCCTCTGCCAGGCCCAGAGCGTGCCCTTCTTTGCACCTCTCTCTGCCTATGGATCATGATAGAGAACTCTCAGCTGCTTCTCCAGCACCATGTCTGCCTGTGTGCCACCATGCTTCCCCACCATGATGATAATGGACTAACCTCTGAAACTGTAAGCAATCCCCCAAACAAATGATTTTTTTTTTTGAGACAGGGTTTCTCTGTGTAGCTTTGGAGCCTGTCCTGGAACCCACTTTATACATCAGACTGGCCTTGAACTCACAGAGATCCGCCTGCCTCTACCTCCTGGGTGCTGGGATTAAAGGTGTGCGCCACCACCTCCTGGCATCATTTCTTTTCTAAGAGTTGCCTTGGTCGTGGTGTCTCTTCACAGCAATAGAGCAGTGACTAAGCTACCTTATCATCTTCCGTGACTCTCAGTGGCTGGGAGATGAATTTGCCTCTACTAGCAGGTGACCTAGATAATGTCTTCTTAAAGCTTACCTCTCTAATTACAAATGCAATGCAAAATGTAATGCTGGCAAGGCCTGGCACACAGGTTCGTGTTCAGTCTTCTGTCAGTGTTCCAGCCAGCTGTTCAAGCCTCCACATGCCTGTCAGGAGAAGGTAAAGTCTTCCCGTTGCGCCCTGCTTGATTCTCTCAGAATCCTGGGGATGTAGGTGCAGCCCCGTCCCTTGGAGCTGCCAAGCTCGGTTTCCTCTGCTGTGGCTTCCACACGGTGTCAGCAGGAGGCTTCTCCCCAGTGGATCAATGACATTGCAAGTAAGCTTAGGCCTCAACACTCAGAGGTCACAAACAGGGCGCCAGACCAGAGTTCTGGATCCCAGGAACCAGATGCTGCAGAGACTTCTTGCACGGGTGGTCCCCAAGGCCAGAGACAGCACTTCTTTAAACCCCACTGAGGGCGTAACTCTTCTGTGTGAAGCAGTAGCAAGCTTTCCAACCATGATGAGTAGAGAGGATGTGAACAATGTGTCAGCAGTTTGTGGGACAGAAAGAAGGACAAGTCACATATGGTGCCAAGTACGGGTTTGTCAAGAAAGAAGAGAGAAGCAGCAGGTTCATGGACAGTCGTCAGAGCCTAGGTGGAGAAACTGAGGCCCGAAGAGATTGGCAGAGATGGATGACAGGGCCCATGGGTGGCTCCTGAGGTACTTTCCGGATGCCACCCTGCTTTGTTCTCCATGGTTACTTGATTTCTTCATCCTTTGGATTTTCCTCCTGTCTTCTGGTTGATCTCTGTAATTGTCTCATGACCAAAAATATCACTTATTTTCTAATTCTCAAAGAAATTCTACATAGACTTGAAGCCAGCAAGCTTGGATTTGGGGGCAGCGAAGGCATAATGTGTTCCCTTCTAGATTAGGAAAGACGGATCCGTGCACCTGGAGCCCTGCTCTTCTTGGTGCTACGTGGCCAGTAAGTCATGTAGGACATGCGCGGGAAGCTGGAGATGCGGGTGACATGCCAAGGCCAGGGTGTCGAGGGGACTGGGGGAAGCAGGGACTAAGCCTGTCAGGGCTGCCTGTCAGGTCCTGGGGACTCCAGGTCTTTGTGCAGCCCCCTGCCCGTCCCCCAGCCATGGAAGTGTGCCGTGGCCAGAGGAGCTGCCGTCGGTGCTGTCCGAGTCCTCTGGCCGTGAGTCTGGTGTTGCCACTGTTGCTTCTAGAAGCAGAGGGACGGACCACCCTGAGTGAAGCTGAGACTCGACTGGAACACCTGTTTCCTGTCCCCACCCGCCTGCATACAGCCTGGGGTACTCCTAGCCAGGGTCCAGCACATGTGCTCTCTCCACCTGTCCTGCCCATGGGGTCTCTCCTCGGAGCCTTGTAAGCTGGACAGGCTAGGGCTCTTGTTGCACTGGTTTTGTTGCAAGGACTGTAGATTCTCTACTTGCTTCGGTTTAGTCCCCAAATAATTTCTTCCTGCACTAGTGGACAACAGACCCACACAGGCAGGGCCATGAAGATAAGGATAAGGTGGCTAGTGATTGCTCAATAGCATCGTGTGTGTGTGTGTGTGTGTGTGTGTGTGTGTGTGTGTGTGTGTGTATGTCTGTGTGTGTGTGTGTCTGTGTGTGTGTCTGTGTATGTGTCTCTGTGTGTGTCTGTGTGTCTGCGTGTGTCTGTGTGTGTGTCTGTGTGTGTCTGTGTGTGTGTGTCTATGTCTGTGTGTGTGTGTGTCTGTGTGTGTGTCTGTGTATGTGTCTCTGTGTGTCTGCGTGTGTCTGTGTGTCTGTGTGTGTCTGTGTGTCTGTGTGTGTGTGTCTGTGTATGTGTCTCTGTGTGTGTCTGTGTGTGTCTGCAAGTGTCTGTGTGTGCATATCTCCTCAGTGCTGGGATTACAAGCGTGCACCACAACAACTGGTTTTGGGGATCTAACTCAGGTCCTCATGCTTGCGTGGCAAGTACTTTCCTGCCTAAGGTATCTTTCCAGCTTACCATAAAGGTAAGGGCTTAGTCCAAAGGTGGTGGAGAGAAGAGCAACCATTACCAGTAGGAACATTCCCGCATCTCTGCTAACCACCCACCCCCCCACACACGTTGTAATTGCCTCCCTTCCCAGCCGAGCTCCCCCATCTGCTGATGGCTGTGTACTCTTCCACGTCTCTGGCTTTGTTAGTCCAACAGTAGCAATGCTCTGATGGAGCAAAAGTGAGGCACACCTGACCTCCTGCTGCCCTCTCCCCTGAGCCCTCCAGTTTCCTTCTCCCATGGTTAGTCCCTGTGTACTTTTCCTATTTTTCTCTCCTCCTTGTCCTCTGAATTATCCCCATAAAATTAAAGGTCATCTCAAAATATTTGTGATACTATTTTAAGAAACTGAACTTTCTCTTAATTAAAAATACCAAATCTAACCAATTTTCTTTCACTGTGGTAAGTCAGGGTAGACTGGTGCTATGGGTCTGACTCACTCCACCCCGCTGTGACCCCCAGTGCAAAACATGGTGTCGGACTTTGTCGTGATATCTGCCAACAAGGAGAGCTAGGTTGTGTGGGAGCTCCATGCTGTCTTATATTTTTCGTGGATGTCTGCAGCCTGGGATGGTTTTGAACCTACAATCCTCCTGCCTCAGCCTCCTGAGTAGCTGGGATTACAGGCCTACACCACTGGGCTCAGAAGTGTTTCATAGCTGAAGGCACATGAGGTTGAATTTAAACAGAACCCCCCCCACACACAAAAAAAAAACCACTGGCTGTGGGCTGAGTGGCCTCTGTGGGGTGCTTTTGCAAACTTGCCTGAACTGGACCCTCTGGAGTTAACTCACCCCACTTTCCTTCCACCTCTGTTTCTCTTCAGAGTTCTAAGTGGACTTGTCACAGTGTTAAGTGAAACAGTTGCTTGTTAGGTGAAAAACTGTAGATGAATTTAACTTATAAGGTTTAACTGAATGGGCATTAACTGACCAGTCAGGCAGCTGGCGAGACTTTAGGAGGCAGGACACGGAGACTCAGGCAGAAATGAGAGGTGAGCCTAAGAGAGCTCGAGTGGATCTCAGCTATGTGTACCTCATCTCATTGGAATATGACTTCAGCAGTCAGCAGCGGTCATTGGCTGCTACTCAGCTGAGCCATATTTAAAAAAACAAAATCACATACTCTTCAGTTAAGCATTCAGCTTGTTCCGTATGTCATAGTCCATGTTCTGTTGCTATAACAGAATGCCCAAGATTGATTACTTATTAATCACAAAATTATCAATAACTATAAAGAAACTTTCTTATGGTCTTAGAGTTGGGAAGTTCTAAGGTCAAGGGGCTGCATCTAGGTATGGCCTTCTTGATGATGGGCACACCACCATGCCCTGAGGACAGGTAGTACTGGCAAAACACTCCAAAGAGCCAAAGCCACTCCCGTCCACTGCAGCCCATTCATCCACTGAGTGGAGTAGTTCATTCACAGGAGCAGAGCCTTCTCTTCATAATCCCCTTGGTCCCGGCTGGTTTATGTCAACTTGACACAAGCTGAAGTCCTCTGAGAGGAAGGAACCTCGACTGAGAGAACGCATCTAGAAGACAGGGCTGAGGCAAGCCTGTAGAGCATTTTCTTAACTAGTGATTGATGGGGGAGGGTTCATCCTATCGGTGGTGGTGCCGTCCCTGGCCTGGTGGTCCTGGGTTCAATAAGTAAAGCAGGCTGAACAAGCTGTGAGAGGCAAGCACCCCTCTGTGGCCTCTGCATCGGCTCCTGCCTCCAGGTTCTTGGCCTGTTTGAGCTCCTGTCCTGACTTCCTTCACTGATGAATAGTGATGTGGAAGCACAAGCCAAAAAATAAACCCTTCCTCCCCAACTTGCTTTTGGTCATGGTACCATCATATGACCAAAAGTACCCCATCACAGCAATAGTACCTCTAACCCTTCAAAGGTCCCTACCTCCAAATACCAGGAACATGGGCTTTCGGGGTATCAAATTTCCAAAACTAGAATTCTGGGAGACAAGCTCCCCGACCAATATACTAAAGTGACAGTTTATGGAAGGACTCAAGACACAAAGGCCTCCTCATACTAGATTTAGTTTAGCAGGAAGTTGGCCAGTAGAAGAGAATGGGGAACCCTCAGGACTGGGTCCTGTCCGCAACATCGATCTCCAATCCAAAAGGTATGGCCAGAACATGCTAGAAGATCCCATACACATACCTCCTATGCCCACCTGGGGCTGCATCCAGGCAGGAGACCAGAGGTTGGGCTGGGGATGGCATAATGGCTCACATGTCTTCCTATATTTGCACACTTGTGTACATGTACCGCACACAACAAACACACACAAATATTGTAGAGAGTGATCAAGAAAGGTACTGACATCAACCAATGACTTGTGTAGTCAGGTGTTCACACAATGTACATGCAAACACATTTGTGCATGCACACATAAAAATCATAGGGTTCTAGTTGAGTTAGCCAGTGTGGTATGCCTTGGGTCCTGTGTGTTTCCAAAATTAGACTTGTTTGTAGATATTTCAGCTTGGGTACACTGGTCCTTGGGGACATGCCTGTGGCTTATGTTTGGCAGAGCCCCATCCTGGGATGCCTCGCTTCTTGGTTGTACCTAACCTGAAAGTGACAAGGTTGCCCTTCAGGGGACTGGTTCCATTTTCATCATGGAGCATGCCTGACTGTCCTTCTCACAGCCCCAAGTATCCCCAGCAACACCTAGGAGCAGCTCCCAGCCTATGAGAGCCACCTTACCCAGGCAGCTTGGCAAGCACCAAACGTGTCCTAACCCAGACCAGGCAACATGGGGAATGATCCCCGCAGTAGGAGTCGGAACCACTGGCCTTTCTCTGACCAATAGGCCATGGCAATTTAATAATGCATCTGGACTAGAGAGGGTGAAGTGCCCACTCTTGGAAGCAGGCCACAAGGACAGCTTCACATTTCGTTATGAGTTTAAAGAGAAGCAGTGCTCCTGGACCGTGGTGCTACCAAATTATAAGCAGCTGTGGCTATGCTATTGTAGAAGGGGCTGGAAATAAACTTGTTTTGGATTCCTGTCCTGCGGCTGGGGCAGCCTGACCTCAGAGTGGGCAGGTACAAGAAGCACTGTCCTCACATACCACAGACCTAATTTTGGTGCTTTTGACCAGATGTGGACAGAGATGAGGGTGATGGTGTAGAAGGGATGGAGGGAGCTGGAGATGTCGCTTAGTTGGTAGAGTAATCCCCTAGCATGCACAGAGCTCTAGGTCCTGTCGCCAAGGCCAGCCTAGGCTGCAGGGTAGAAGGAAGGAAGGGAGGGAGGTTTGATTTGTTAAAAAAAAAACTTTCTAAGAATATACTGTTACAGATTAAAACACACACACAGCTGTCGCCCAAAGCAAGATCTAAGTCCTGCCCTCGGAATTCTGAATGTGACCTTACTTGAAAGTGAAGTAACGAATTAAGTAAGTGGCCCTAGTTCAGTCAGACTGCTGTCCTTACAAAAGGAGGGCTTGGGGATGGGGAGGTAGCT
This sequence comes from Peromyscus eremicus, assembly GCF_949786415.1. Lineage (NCBI taxonomy): Eukaryota > Metazoa > Chordata > Mammalia > Rodentia > Cricetidae > Peromyscus > Peromyscus eremicus. The sequence continues at coordinate 60,038,355 of NC_081418.1, read as the reverse complement.
CCGTGGGTAGGAGTACGTGCTTTGCAAGCATGTGGTCCTGAGTTGGAATCCCGGCACCTATTTACAGAGTTAGGCAAGGGGCTGCAGAGATGACTTACCAGCTGGAGCACTGACTGCTCTTCCTGAGGACCCAGGTTTGATTCCCAGCACCCACACAGTGGTTCACAACAGTCTGTACACCAGTTCCAGGGTATCTGATGTCCTCTCCTCGCCACTATAGGAACCAGGCATGAAAGTGGGACACATATATACATATATGTAGGCCAAACACCCATGCACAGAAAATACAATTTTAAAAAGTTGCACCCAGCACTCGGGAGGCAGAGGCAGGCGGATCTTTGTGAGTTCGAGGCCAGCCTGGTCTACAGAGCGAGATCCAGGAAAGATGCAAAGCTACACAGAGAAACCCTGTCTCGAAAAAACAAACAAAAACAAAACAAAACGAAAAAAGTTGCGCATAGCCATGCACTAACCCTGATGCCGTGGAGGGTGGATTTCTGAGTTTTCTTGGGGTCCTAGTTTCAGTGAGAGATCCTGTCTCAAGAGAGTAAGACAGACACAGAGTATGAAAGAACAGGATACTTATGTCCTCTGGTGTCTGCAGGCACCCATACACGCGCTGTACAAGAAACTTACACAGCATGCACGCTCGCGCGCGCACACACACAGAGGGATCTGGGCACAGACCCTCACATAGGTTGATGCCATGTGAAGACAAGGACTGAGACTGGGGGGTTGACCTCTTGGATCCTCTTCCCACCAAGGTGACCAGTTGCCTGAGCTAGCAAGGATGGAGGGTGTCCTAGGATATGGGGCCTGTTGTATTATCCCGGGACGGTCTGGGACAAACCAGCCTAACTGGCCATTCTGAGCGCTGGCCAGGAGCTGCTGTTTGCTCACTTGCTATGTTGTTTGGAGGAACTTGGAGACAGGAAAGGAAGTGCAGGGGTCTTAGGGCAGGAAGGAAATGTGACCTTGAAGCTGATGACAGGCGAGGCACTCCCAACACCTTGTCTGCCATGCCAGAGAGGCCGGTACCCAAGTGTTTGTTCCAATGGAAAGGACACACTGAACTAACACCAGCTTCAAGTGGGAAGGCGACCAAGGGTGATGGCAAGCTGAGGGACAAACAGCTGGGGAGCTTCCTGTCTCTCGGAAACGTGGCCCTCTCTGTAATCTGTGTTCCTCCTGCTACGGCAAAGCCATTATCCCTCTTAAGCCCTTGTTGGCCAGAGGGCCTGGTGTACAACAACTATCCCTGATGTACTTTTGAGTTGGATCCAGCTGAGAGGAAGCACATGGCAGTTGCATGGCTCCAGGGGTGAAGGGTTATGTGTATTTATGAAAAGGTCACCATTGTCACATTGTTTTTAAGATACTGGGTAGTTGGGTAGCCGGCCAGGTATGTTGGCACAGCCCTGTGATTGCAGTACCCGTGAACTGAGAGGGAGGAGCTTTCAAGCTAGGACCAGTTATAGAGAGGGACCCTGTCTCCAAAACAAAAAAAATCAAAAGGTATCACTGAGGGCACAAATAATCCCTGGGCCAGTAACCCAGGTCATGGCTCTCCCCCGCAGCAGGTTGCCTCAAGTTCATGGGGATTCACATAAAGATCGGTGGGAGAAATAGCGAGTGTGAACCGAGGTTCCTGGGGAAACAAGACTCCAAGTGCTCATACATTATCTTCAGTTTCATTCCCAAGCAGTGCTGGGAAGCCAGGCACTACGAACCAGTGTGTCCTCAGAACTGGGATGTCAGTGGCTGGAGATGTGGCTTGTTAGTATAGTGCTTGTCTAGCATGCACAAAGCCCTGGGTTGTCCCCAGCACAATGTAAACCAGTGGCATACACCATCCAAACATGACAGAGGAAGAGGCAGGAGGATCAGGAGTTCACAGTCATCCTTGATTGTATAGGGAGTGTATAATCCCTATCTAGAGATCGCATAGAAGCCATCCTGGACTACCTGAAGACTCCATTTGGAACAATTGAGAAACGTTAGGGCCAGATGACAGAGTGGAAACACAAGGAGAACAAAATACAGCCTGAACTGGGGCCTGTGACTGGGGTCAACTACAAAGCGTCCAGCCATGGAATATTATAAACATTCTGGGCTAAGGTAACCCCCACCACTCTTGAATAACCACAGTCCCATTCCTTCTTAAAGGAGAGCACAAATTTCTGACTTCCTCTTCCCTTCTCAAAGCCCCTTCTGACCCTACGGATCATGGCCTGGATACTTCTCTCTGCTTTTCTTTGAATATAAGGTGCTGAGCCAAATCCATGGGACTTCTGGATGTATGGCAGGGCCCCTCACTGAGCTCCACAAGTTTTGATTTAGTAAGTTGTCATGAGTCAGATCAAGGTTTTGAACATGCTCACTGCAGATTAAATCACTACGGGTAGGTTTGCACTCTCTCAAATTGGTACACTCCAGCACTGCTCTGAGCTCTGCCTCTGGACTTAGCACTAGGGAAGGATCCCAGGACCAGGGTTCTAGCCGGGCGGTGGTGGCGCACGCCTTTAATCCCAGCACTTGGGAGGCAGAGGCAGGCAGATCTCTGTGAGTTCGAGGCCAGCCTGGGCTACCAAGTGAGTTCCAGGAAAGGCGCAAAGCTACACAGAGAAACCCTGTCTCGAAAAACCAAAAAAAAAAAAAAAAAAAAGGGTTCTAGAAACAGCCTGAGGCAGCCAATTTCTCCACCTCTGCACACACACCCGCCACTGCCACCTTTGCAGGTGAAATGTGCAATGGCAGCCTGCCATGGAGACTGGCAAAGCCCAGGGCATGGCTCTCACTTCTTATCACCTACATTTTGTCCCAGCCTTACTGTGGTGCCAGGCACAGGGTGAGTGCTCATAAATGGGTGTATTCTATAGCCCCTGTTCTGTGTTAAGGGCTTCTGACTGATGTTTTCTTAGGGGATGGCATGCAATCAACCCATACCAGCAGGGAGAAGCTTCTTTATAAAATGTTAAACTGGTTTAAAAGTCTCAGCTTGTGTTTAATGTTTATTCAGTTTTTGGGAAAAAATAATCACTATGGAATCTCTTAGCTAAGAAAACTGGCTACAGGTTTTTCCTGCTCTTCCCAGCTTCCTGCTCTTATCCCTGGGTAGCTGCAAAAGGCTCAGGCCTGGCCGAGAGGAAAGTGGCCCTGTGCCCTGGTCACTCTGCCCATTTGTGACAAGGTGAGGTCAGGGGCCCAGTCCAACAGCTGAAGCTGGGTGTCCTGACTGACAGGCAGACTGGCTGAGAGCCAGCTCCTGGCAGAACTCTGGAGAATCCTAGACGTTCAGTGACACTGCCTCCCAGAGCCGAGAAATTGCTAGAAGGCCCGTTTGCCTGTTCACTTTTTAAATTGGGGCTGAACATTTTCCATTATGGATTTATGGTGCCCCCTTCTCTCCCAGAGTGATTTGAGGGAAAAAGGAAGGATCTGGCTGACTGGCAGGGGTACAGGTCGAAGCCTCTGGGCTGGGTGTGCAGAGCCCTTCACCTCCTCCCATCCTGTCCACCTTGCCAGGACCTTGAAGCAAGGGCTGAATGCTGCTAAGCCTGCTCCTAAGTTCCCTGAGCCTCCTCCTTGATCTCATAGTCTGCCCAAGCCCACAGCACCCTACCCAGCCTAGACATGTCCTGGTGAGCCCCTGCCAGCCTTACCTATTCCCCACTAGCCCAGTGGAGCCCCCTTCCCTATGCATCTGACAGCAGGAGCATTCCATCTGGCTCCAAAGCTCCCTCAGGGTAGGGCAGGGCATTACAAAGTCAGCGCTCACCCGCTGTGGTCAGTGAGCTGCTGAGGGGAGGCTGAGGCAGCAGCAAAGCCCCGCCCTTGACCCACTGCCTCCTGTGAGGCCATGCCATCCTAGGCTAGAGGCTTTCACTTTCTTGGGTGTGCATGTTCAGGCCCTGATGCCAGTCCAGGCTTAGTAGGATTTGAATGTCCTACCCCAGAGGTGACCAAAGGAGAGTCAGAACTACCTGTGATTGCCTTTCTGCCATTTCCTGCCTTGTGTGAGGTTTACAGTCTCTGTGGCTCTCTCCACTCTCAATTGTCATAGTAACACCTCCAAATGGGGTCTAGTTAACATCCAAGGCACACATCACCAAAATGAACTACACTACTTTGTAAAGCTTGGCATATGTGTGTGCCTTTGTGCAGATTCATGTGTGTGTGTGTGTGTGTGTGTGTGTGTGTGTGTGTGTGTGTGTGTGAAGGTTTTATTTTTATATCTGTTTATGTGTGTGGGCAAGAGCAGCGCATGCTCTTAATCTCCGAGCCATCTCTCCAGCACTGGGGATTTACTCTGTACTGCACTTTGAAGAAGGCGTGTCTACCAATCTCATTGTACAGTGGAGAAAAAACGAGGCCTCAGTGGTTAAATGCCTTCCCCAAGGTTGTGATGTAGGCAAATGACAACAATAGGATTTGAACCCACAGAAGAATAGGATTCACTCTGAAGGACAGGTGACGCCTTCTCAGTGTGCTTGGGAAGAGGAGCCCACAGTGGCTGACACAGGATCTGCTTGGGGGTGGCCTTGTTGAGGGCAAGTGGAAAACTGTTAGGCGACCATCGTGTTCCTGTGGTTCTGATTAAGCTGGAGCCTGAGCCTGCTGAGTGGCAGCCCAAGCAAGCCTCCTGATCAGCCACAACGGCTGGGTGTGATTTAGGTCACAGACCTTCTGAATTGGAGCACGTGTGATGAGCAGAGGATAAGCCGTTGAATATAGATAACCCTACTCCCAGCCTTGGCTTGCTGCTAAAAGGGAGGCCTAGCTGCTATAAACTTCTGAGAGCCTTCTAGAACCTTTGTACTTTAGGGGCAAAGAGGAAGGCAGCACAAGGGGGAGCCTTACAGACTGTGAGAGCCCCGCAAGTCTTGTCCACCCTGCCACCGCCTCAGCCTCCACCTTACTCCTTATTGAAGCCCTTTTATAGGAATTGCTGCCTGTGGTGGATTGAAAGAAAATGGTCCCCAAAGGGAGTGGCACTATCAGGAGGTGTGGACTTGTTGGAGGAAATGTGTCACTATGAGGGTGGGCTTTGAGGTCTCTTGCTCAAGCGTCCCTCAGGGTGACTATCAGTCAACTTCCTGTTGCCTGCAAGATGTAGGACTCTCAGCTCCAGCACCACATCTCCCCGCATGCCACCATGCTCCCCACCATGATGATAATGGATGAACCTCTGAACTGTAAGTGAGTCCCCAGTTAGATATTTTCCTTATAAGAGTTGCCATGGTCATGGTGTCTCTTCACAACAATTAAAACCCTAACTAAGCTGCCAAAGCAGCTCTTGCCTTCAGGAAACTTCTCTGGTGGCTGCTGTCAACTCCAGCCTACTTGTTCCTTGTCTTAATGCCTTCCTTTCTGAAGTCCACAATGCTCGAGGGTACGGGGGAGTCCTCTCTGTCTTCTGTTGCTCCAACTGGAGTCTGGGAGGGGACCCAAGAGACAGAGCAGGAGCAACCTGTCTTAACCAAGAAACAGGGCATAAGTACTCTCTTCCTCATGCCCATACCATGATTGGACTCCGAAACAACAGCTTCTACTCCTCAGGTCTGGGGAGCTTTACTCTGGATTGGCAGATGAACTTGTGTGAGATAGTCACATCCAGTTAGGTACGGATGGAACAGTCAAAAGAGTGTGTGCCTCTTATACAGGGGTAGAGACCTTAAACTAAAATGATGCAGGCTAGAGACTCCTGTGTTGTGGATGTTATCAGTCATCAGGATAGGGGCAGAGGGAGGTGAGACCTGGACCAAGATGAGTGTGAGTGTGTGTGTGAGCGTGTGTGTGTGTGTGTGTGTGTGTGTGTGTGTGTGTGTGTGTTGTGTTGTATCTTATTTACCCCAAATTATTGAATGCTTTCTCCATGCATCATCTTATTACAAAGGGCTTTATTACAGTATGCATGAAAAATCTTGTTGTAGCTGGGTTGTTGTTTGTTTGTTTGTTTTTATTTTTTGTTTTTCTCTTTGGGGGCCTGCCATCCAGCTGCCAAATAAATACATGGAGACTTAGTCTTACTTATAAATGTCTGGCCTTAGCTTGGCTTGTTTCTAGCCAGCTTTTCTAACTTAAATTGTCCTGTTTGTCTTTAACTATGTTTTGCCTCTGGGCTTTTTACCTTTCTTTACTCTATATATCTTTTTCCTTCTTACTCCATGGTTGACTGTGTGGCTGGGTGGCTGGTGCCGGGCATCCTGCTCTCCTCTCCCTCAGAGCTTAGCTTTCTCCTATTTATTCTCCCTGCCTGGCAGCCCTGCCTATCCCTCTCTCCTGTCTAGCTATTGGCTGTTCAGCTCTTTATTAGACCAATCAAGTGTTTTAGGCAGGCAAAGCTTTACAGAGTTAAACAAATATAACATAAAAGATGCAACACATCTTTGCATCATTAAACAAATATTCCACAGCATAAACAAATGTTAACACATCTTAAACTGATATTCCACAACACCCTATCACAGCTGGCTTCTGATCCTTGGACTGTGCACACATGCCAAGTGGAAGGGGCTAATTTCTTCATCAGGCACAGAGGGTAAGAATCGGGAGTGTCTGGGTTCTTGCCCCAGCCCACAGCTGCAGGCTGTGGGATTGCAGGCAAGTCACGGACCTAGTGGTCATACGCGGGACTAAGGGTTTATTGTGTGAGAGCTTATTTGATAACGGTGAGTCCCTGCTTTGACAGGTGATGCATTCACACACTAATGAGTGCCACAGTCCACATAAGAACTCTTGGTATACAAACATGCTTTGAAGGGATCAGGCTGGTCCACACTCTGCCGGGAAGTTTGTGGCCCTGGGGCAGTTTTTACACGTGAAGTTCCAGGCACCAGCTTGAGGCCCTCTAAGACTTCTGAGCATTTCGAGATGGCTTTGAAAGACGGAAAAACTGTTCTGTGAAAGTCACGAAATAAGACTGGAACAATTACTAATGTATGTCTTTGTAGTTAGAGAGACTGTCTTGAACCCAGGCTCCATGAATACTAGTCAGCCACTCTGCCTAAGTTTCAGCCCCAGCCCTTTTTCCTACTTTGTGTTTAGAGACAGGGTCTGCTCCATTCATTACCCAAACTGACCTTGAACTTCCCATCCTTCTACCTTCTGAGTAGCTGGGGTGACAGGCCTAGCTTAGTCTAGGAATTGTAGAACTACTTGACAGAAGTACCAGGAACTGGTTGTGTGGTGAGCTTGGCTCTCTAATCTCAGAGGTCTGGCAAACATCTGGTTACCGTGGTAAATAGCGATAGTTTCTGGCCCCAGGGGAGGGACCAGCCGTACGCTGCCGCCGTACGCTGCCTGATAGCTAGGGACAGAGACAGGAAACCTTAGAATATTTTTCAAGTTCCTGTGACGATTTTAGGTGGCAGGTCGGACCTGTTCTGGGGTTTAGGGGAAGTTTCACTGCTGCCCTCTGGCAGGTTCACTCTGAGCTGTCTTTTTGTTTTTGTTTCGTTTCTGCAGAGATGAAACCCGGGGCTGTATCAGGCAAGTGTGTGTGTGTGTGTGTGTGTGTGTGTGTGTGTGTGTGTGTGTGTGTGTGTGTGTGTGTGTTCCTACAGAGGGACACTCATAACCCAAAGGTTTGTGGTGTTGTTTTTAATGGCAGAGCTCTACAGCCGAGTCCTGTGAGGTTAAGGGCTCGCCCAGGTCAGTGGTATCTGAACTTCAAGGGCGGCAGCTAGCGGGGAAAGCCAGGCTATACAGGGGTTCTAGCCTTCCCTGAGCTGCCTAGAGAGCCGTCTCCTGCAGACTCCTGAGGATTCCTGCAGGGTTCAGTGGACCTCTCTGGAGGGTTGGTTTTCAGTCACAGTTTCAGAGGCTACGAAACCACTCTGCACAGTACATTTAGTTGCTGAGTACAGGAAAGATGCCTGGACGTAGACCCCTCATGCTTCAGCATCTCAGTGACGCTACTCCCCTGGCCTCTGTCCTGCACTTCACAGACCCTGCAGGCCTGAGACTGTAGGCTGTAAGTCAGGGGTAGCATCGACACTCAGGAGGGAGAACAGAGGTTCATTGAAAGCATCTCTGTGTTTAACTTACAGATACATGACTGAAGATGGTGTGGGGTCAGGCAAGCATTTGTGACTGGTCCTGGGGCATAAGAAATTCACCCAGGCCCGTTATCCATGGACAGGAGGAGAAGGCACAAGATTTACACATGTGTGCTCTAGATTTCTGGTCCTCTGTGTCACTAGTATGGCTTAGGAAGTATTGTGCATGGCTTAAGATTTTCTGACCACATTTACTAGGTTTTGTGTCTTTGAAGTCACTGTTTCAAATTTTTAATGTAATTTCTTAATATACCTGCTTAATCAGAGCAGGTTAGACAGTTTACTGTGACATAATGTGCCTCAGAGACTCTGGCTGTAATGTGTTTTATAAATTCATTTATTATTATGATGATGTGTGTGATGCAGATATTGGGGTATGCACATGCCATAACACACATGCGAAGGTTACTGACAACTTTGTGGAGTCAGTCCTCTCCTTCCACCTGTATGTGAGCTCCAGGGATTGAACCCAGGTCATCAGGCTCGAAGGGCAAGCACCGTTATCCCCTGAGCCATCTTGTAAGCCCTGTAACCTTGTTTTCCATGACAGAAATAGTAAGCACAGACCACAGAAGAAACAAAAGATACAACGAAGCAAAAACACACAGATAAAAGGCTGGGACTCTTAGGACAGTGTGGTACTGAGGTGCGGAGCCAGGTTGTGATGGAATCCTGGCAACATCAACCTCTCGGCTTAGTAACTGTTCTAGTTAGCTTTCCGTTGCTGGGGTGAACAGAACCGAAAGCAGCCTGGGGGAGGGGAGGGTTTGTTTCAGCTTGCAGTCCATCGTTGAGAGACTATCACGGCAGAAGCCGAAGCTGTGGGGAAGGCCGCTTGCTGGCTCGCTCCAGCTCATACTTATCTCGCTTTCTTCCATAGCCCAGGAGCAGCTTGCCTGGGGATGGATGGCACAGTGGGCCGGCCTCTCAGCCCACATCGACTAACAATCAAGAAAGTGCCCCCACAGACTTGCCCATAGGCCAGTCCAGTGGAGGGAATTCTTCAGCTGAGGGTCCCCTTTCCCGGGTGAGTCAAGCTGACAACCAGGACTGCCTGCTGCGTGAGCATGGCGACTCAGGGTCTCCAGACCGCAGTTTCCTATTCTTCAAAAGGAGTTTGAGGGAGTGGGGCTGGGAAATGATCCAGTTAGTAAAGTGCTTACTTAGTAAGCATTACTTAGTAATGCTTACACATTAAAACAAGACAAAACAACTGAGTAGAGGCAGAATCAGGAGGCTCTCAGGGATGGCTTGCTGGATTCTAGCTAAATCCATGAGCTCCAGATTCAGTGAGGGCCCCTGCCTCAAAAAACAAGGAGGAGAGTGACTGAAGGAGACACCTAGTGTCAACCCTGGACTCCACATACATGTGCATGCATATATACATACACACGCCAACACAGGTGGGGTGGGAGAAGAAAATAATACGATGCCCCTTTACCTGCTGTGTGGACTGCAGTAGCATAAAAAGACCCCAGCATTGTGAGTACAGTGTAAACATCAAATCCAGGAGGACTTGTATGTATCAGCATGGAGGTGCCAGGGAAGGGCCCTTCGCTAGGCTAGGGCCTCGACAGAAAGGAGAACTTCAGGGTCTGCAGGTGCCTGCCTGTGTAGGCTGAGACTGTGAGGACTTTGAGTGACAGCTGTGGGCAAGCCCGAGAAGTGAGAACGAGGCTCCTTTGGACTGTATGCTTACTGAAGAGAGTTTGTTCCCCAGGCAGCTCCCTTGGAGCTGGCAGTTTCCCCGACTTTTCTCGCTTTTCCATGGTTTGGGGTCTGGGAATGGTACTCAGAGGAGCACTCGGGGAAAAAAGTGAGAGAGGGGAGCTGGGGGGTGTCAGGGACCATTCCACCTCCGCTCCTTCTGAGACCGGGGAGTACCAGCCGTGGTGCTGAGGCTCTGCCAGGACCTTCTGCCTAGTGGCTTTTGTCTTCCAAGAGAACCGGCTTCCGCCTTCTAAGGTGAGAAGGCAGACAAGCTCGAATCCCAAAGGGGAGACGAACCACTGAAGCATTCAGTGGAGGCTGTAGGAGCAAGACTTCACACAGGCGAAGACAGGCCACATGCGTGTTTGCAGGTTTCAGGGCACAGCACTTGTCTTTGCTTGAGTGATTCCCTGCCCCGAGATGTGGAATCACTGGCAGTGAGCTATAGGAAACTGTTGCCCCCACCCCCTCCCATAAGTCATTCTCAGGAGCTCGCCTCCAAGTGAAGCCAACCTTGGCTTGGTGGTACCCATCTATTTCCCTGGCATTTCTAGCTTTTCCAGGCAAAGCAAATTATCCCCACCCCACCCCAACCCCCACAACCTAGGCTTGTTTATATGCTTTGGAATAAAGCACACAGAAAATAAAACAGGTCCAGCTCACCCAGCAAGGCTAGTTGGAGAACCAGCAGGAGAAAATATTGCAATTGGCTGGATGTCTGGTAGGCCACTTACATTACGCCCAGGGGGCTAGTTTCAGGATGTCAGCCCTTTGCTCAGTGCTACACAGCCTGGTTTTTGCTAAGCTTTGTGTTTATTCTAGTGCTGCCCTCTGGTTCTGGAATAATCCTGCGCATCTCAAGCCGATGTTCGTCTTTGTCCAAATGCTTGTTCATCCATTATCTCAGCAGAAGCCCTGGGAGATGCTCAGAGCCAATATTTCCATGCAGATGGTTTTCTAAGAGGCAGGACTGAGGCCCGGAGAACTGACTGAGCTGTGGCACAGACCTGGGTTGTGGTCACAGAACTTTATGGTTTAGGTCTGGAAAGGACCTTGAGGTACATCATGTGACACATTGCTCACGTTATGGAAGAGTTTCAGGGTAAAGTGACATTTTCAAGTGATGAGCTGCCTAGGAACCAGGGCTGGGCCTCAGGGGTCCTCCTTTCCTAACCCTCAAGCTTTCAATTCTTAGATCTCAGAGTTAGCTGAACAGTGACTGCCCTGTTACCTTCCTGGGCTGAAAGGGACCTCAAGAAAGCCACAGACTAGCCTAGCTCAGTCAGCAAAGTGCTCGTCACACAGCATGAGGGTCTGAGATTGACCCCCAGAACTCGTCTTTAAAAACTGGGCATGGTGGCATGCATCTGTAATTCCAGTGCTGGGGAGGAGAGACAAGGGGCTTCTGGAGCTCACTGGCAACCAGCCTAACCCAATCTGTGAGCCCCAGGTCCCATGAGAGACACTCTTAAAAATCAAAACAAAACAAAACAAGGTGAATGGCTCCTGAGGAACAACATCGGAGGTTGTCCCTCTGGCCTCCACACATACATGAACATGCACACACATCTCATAATTTTAAGTCAGTTTCCAAAGTTGTCTTGGGCCGCATTCATAGGTGTCTTTGGTCTCACACAGCCCATGGGTGGCATGTTAGTTGTGCCTTTGAGGATAAGGAGTTGCTTAAAACGTCCCAGGACTTGTTCCAACCAGGTGTCGTGGGACACACAGACACAGGAAAGCTGTTATGAAGGAACAGATGTATTGTGCTCACAGACCCCTGAAAGCAAGAGGCAGAGCCCGTGTGTAGGACCACTCAGCAAAGTGCCAGTCTTGGTCAGGAGGCAGAGTGGCCAGGGAAATTGGTGACAGGAGCTTTTGCTGTGCCTTTGAGGGGGACAGACAGGTTCAGGATTGTCTGTTTTGAACAGCTGCGGTGAGCTCTGGGCTGATCAGGGCAGGCACAGTGGCCCAGGGTGTGACAGAGGACGTGAGGAGAGAATGGGCTCTAGAAGGTTGGTTTGTGAAGGAGTGGTAAGCGCACAGGTGAGTCATTTTCTCTCTAGGAATTTGCTACCCCACATGTAATAACAAAGGTTCCGGATAGCAGTGCATCAGAAGCCAGGAAACAAGAGGCAAGGAAGGGCCCGTGTCACCTGCAGGGGGCCTGGGATTGCAGGTTGTCTGGCTGGAGTTGGGGGATGTGGTATCTGTCAGTGAGGGCTTCCCTAGCAGAGCTTCTGTGAAGGCTAGAGCTGTCATTCTTGCGAGAGAGAAAAGCTGCATGCTCTGTCCTCCAAGGACAAGGATTTCCCTGGGAGTCCTGATTTCACCTGATTGCAGAAGTCAGACTGCTGTCTTCCTCTGAAGTTAACCAGCCTTTGCCTGTGGGGACAGGATAGGGGGTCCTGCTGGCAGAAGGACCCCGCGACCTCAGCGGCTGCATTCCAGGCCTCAGTTCCTTCCTCTCTGTTCATCCTGCTGCCTGTGTTTCCAGGGCTCCGCTCTGCCCCCCCCCCCCCCCCGGCTGCCTGTGTGGTACAGTTTCCTCCTCAGCAGGCAGCCCCCGACACAGGTGGGAATATAGTCTGCTGCAGCCCTGACAGACACCCAGGGTATCTGCCTGAGCTCTGCCATCCTCTCAAGCAGCGAACCAGCTCTAACCAACAGGACTGTCGCCTGTGCTGTCTCAGGCCAGCCCATGCTGTCTGCCAGCTGCTTGTTGCGCTGCTCTGGGGACTGGGAACACGCCCAGCCCCAGTCCCCATCTGTTGCAGGCGTGAGGCAGCAGCTCCCAAGAGCATCCGAACCTTAGAAATCGCCTGAGCTGAATGAGTCAGGAACCCCCTCCTTGGATTGGCCTTTGGAAGGTGAGAGCAGGATTTGTCAGAGCGGAGAGAGCAGCTTGTCTGCCGCTCCTCATCGCACCAGCCAGCACCTCACAGCCCAGCATCCGGAAGAGGAGACCTTGGGACCCCTCCGGGCTGAGTAAGCAGACCTTTCTGGCTGGATCCCTATAAATGCATGGCGGTTGCACGCTCCCTGTGTGCGATGTTTCCTTCTGTGGTGCATATTGTCGCCTCTGTGTGCAAGACTGCTGTTGGCTGGGGCTTTGTTCTCCCAGAGGCTCTCATTCAATTAAACACCTCAAGGCTGAACAAAATGCTCCTTGGCTCCACGGGAGCTATATGTCTGTTCCTTATATAACTTCTCCGTGACTTAAAGAGAATACCTTAGAAGGTGGGATGTGTGAGGGGGCGTGTTCATCACTGTCCCTCTGCAGAGACTGTCTCCTTCTCTGCCAGGCTGGGGAAGCGAGCACAGACTGGGCTGTCTACAAAGGGTTCTGATTTGAGGGTCCTCTCCCCGCTTCCTCCCCTGCCGTAAAGTTCCCTCCCGCAGCTGAATCTCTTAGTGCAGTGGACTCTCCTACCATTGCTTTCCCTTTCCTGAGTCATCCGTTCAGTTTGCCCCAATGGGAAAGACTAGGGACGACTGCAGGGGGACTTTGAGTCTGCCCCATGTTGTCCCCTGGGGCTGTCTAGACCACAGATCGGCTGGAAGATGGAGCTTGCTTGTTGCCTGTCTGACTTGAAGAGGAAGGTGTTGAATAACCCGAAATGGTTGGGGAAGGCAAAGGGAGAGAGAGCAGAGAAGGTGGAAGCCCTCCATTCTGCAGCAGGAGCAGAGCGTGGACTGATGAGCCTGCAGGACGGACTGGCTGAGCGGAGGCTGGCAAGGACTAGCCCTGAAGCTGCAGGTGCCCTGCCCCAGCCGCCGTCCTCCGACGCTGGCGCTTAAGCACTCACAGTGAGCTGCTGCTGTCTTGTTTGGGGTTTTGTTTGTTGCTTATGACTCCCTTCCACATGCTGAACTAGTTACACCCAAAGAAAACTTCAGCAGAGAGTCTGTGATCCCCCTCCCTGCTCTTTACGATTGTGATTAGGAGCAAGCCACTGGGTGTCATCGGAGGCTGAGGCTCGGTGCTGTTTCTAAGTCACAGCCCAAAGCAGACAGGAAAAGGTGGCATTAAATAACTCGAGAACGGTGGACCAGTAGCACACGTGGCCCTGCGCTCAGCTCAGTGCAGACTTCTGGAGGGCCCTGGGCCCAGCGAGCACCGTCAGACCTGGGATACACAAGAAGGCCAGAGGCCCCCAAAGTGCACAGGGTTCCCAGACGCACACAGGAGGGATTTCGGATGTCATCCAGTGTAAGAGGAGGAGCGGTGTAGGGGGACTTCAGAGCAGGGGTCAGTCGCCAGCAGACAGGTGCCAGGTAACAGTGGGACCCAGGGCCCATAGCCCCTCTCTTGACCCAGAACAGAAGCTTGGCAGTGTGGCCTAGTAGGTCTAGGGGCTCCTACCTTTCAGGCTGCATCTCCAGTGTGCATGGGAAACATCCAAGGACTAGTTAGATAAACCTGAGGTGAGGTTTTGGTTGGGTTCCGTTTGGATGTTGGAATATTTTAGCCTGACAGCAGACCTTGCAGCAGGTACAGACTCACAGGAGAGGAAATTGAAGTTAGAAAGTCAGATTCCCCAGCGAACTGATAGAGAACTCAGGAGATGGAGGGTACTTTTGTTTTTCCTGAAGTCATGAAAAGGCTGATCCAAGAGAAGCCCGGTGTCCAGAGGCCCTGCCTGATCGTTCTGTATAAAGGGAGTTGGGTGAGGAACAGCGAGGCTAAGGATGGGCGTTAGGGGGCCGGGTCCCTGGGCTGGGGCTTTGTCACCAGCTTCCAAGCTGGCTCCTCACTGGATCCTGTCCTCAGGATGGTGATAAATCAGCGCTTGAGTGAGCCCTGTGGACCAGTAACCCAGCATTCAGAGAACAAGATGTTTGGTCTTGACCTCATCCACCAATGGTACTGTCCGGCCAGGCTTTTCTGGAAAGGCAGGAACACTTAATTTGGGTTCTCTGAATTTTTGTAACATTTATTTATTTATTCATTCATTCATTCGTGTGTGTGTGTGTGTGTGTGTGTGTGTGTGTGTGTGTGTGTGTGTACGTGTGTACAGCATCAGGCTTATCAACAAGCACCTTTACCTGCTGAGCCACCTTGATTTGGGTTTTTATTTCAGTCTGAGGGATTCTCAGCCCCTTCTCATGTATCAGTATATCAGTGTAGAGACCCATCTTGCCCAGCTCCTTCTAGCAAAGCCTTCCATCTCCCTGACTCGTGGGCTAACCTGTTTCTCTGCTACACACTTCCTTCTTTGCACTATTGAGTGTTGAGTTGTGTTCTGCTGGTTCTCCCAGGTCAATTCAGTTGATGACTCCCAGCAATCAGCTGAGGTCTTAATTCCTGTCAGGATCCCTCAGCTGTCACATCTCACATTTACCAACCGCACACTAGGTACCAGCTCCAGGCTCATCATTTTCATGGATCCTCACTCTTTTAATTCCCGGGAGGATCCTGGGAGCCTTTACTGTCTACCACTTGGGAACTGAGGCCCCATGAACCTGTACAACTTGCTGAGATCGTGCAGGCAGCACACAGGAACTAGAAGTTCACACCTAGGTCCTCTGCCAGCTTAGAAGCAGTATCTGGCCCTTCCCACTTCCCTGAACAAGACCTGGCAGTGGACTTCTGGCAGCAAAAATGTGCCTCTTGCCTCTCATTGTGACTTGACAAAGAACTTGATCGGGACTTACAGCCCCGTGGCTTAGTTGAAGGTCTGTGTTTCTACCTCCTTAGCCCCAAAGTGTGGGCAGGCTTGTCCCCAATTATTGACAAGCTGACACCAGTGCTGGAGATGTTGACACAGAAACCATGAAGTCTGTGCTTTCCAGCAAGTCATGTGTCAGTCTGGATAGATATCCTTGTCGCAAGCATAACTTACGGTCCAAGAACTCTAAAGGGGTCCTGTGGGTCCATGGGCTCTAATCTTAATTACAAAAATTGGAGTTTAAATTATGATTGAAGTTGGGTGTGGTGTGAGTTCCTGCAATCCCAGCACTTAGGAGGTAGAGGCAGTGAGTTTGAAGCCAGGCAGGGAGACATGAGGCACCGGCTGAGAGGTGACTGAGTAGATAGGAGCAGTTGCACAGAGCCTGGGCTCAGTTCCTGACACCCACATCTGGTGGTTCACAACCGCCTGGAACTCCAGCTCCAGGGGAGCCAACACCCTCTGGCCTCTGCGGGCACCTGCACACATGTGCATGTGCTACACTTAGGTACATATACATACACACAAAACAAATTCATTTAAAAAGAGGAGGAGGAGGAGAAGGAGTAATAATTGAAGCTGGGCATGGTAGCACATAAGTTGTAATCCCAGCACTGAAGAGGCAGTCAGTCTAGGCTGTGTAGTTACAGACCAGTCTGTGCAGCGTAGTAAGACTTGAAAGCTAGCCAGCAAGCAAACATATAATTGAGTCATCAGCCCCAATGCTGTTCCCTTGTGACAACCCCCCCACACACACACACATACACAATTTTTGGCATGGGACTTAGGACCTTGTATTCTGTCAGGAAGCTTGGGACCATGTACAAATTATCTCATTTTCTTGAGTCTTTTTTTTTTTTTCTAGAAATGCATGTCCGTTTAGGTTGGTGTGGAGTCTACAATCAGTTAAGCAAGAACCAGTTCCCAGCACACAGTAGACATTTAACTAACAATGGGCTCTGCTGTCTAAGGGAGTATTCAGTTGGGTGCCTTCCTGGAGCCACACAGAGCCCTAGAAAAACATCTTCTAAAGCAGGGCTATGATGGGTTTTACCCCTGGAGTTACCCAGCGGGCAACCAAGGTGAAAGAGCTTTGGGGTCCTGTAGTTTTCTAGCTGCTGCAGCCTCTGCTCTTCCTCACTGTCCTTGCCAATAGCCAAGTCCCATCCCCTCCTCCTGCCTGCCACACAGTGGTGAGCCCATGGGTTTCCTCTCTTCGGTCTTGAGGGATCACATTGCACTTCTGCTGCCGTGACCATCCCCTGAAGGTCATGGCTGTGCCATGATCTTTCTAGTATCACTGGAGTCCCTTCTCCATCTCCTTTCATACTTCTCCAAGCTGGAGCCCAGGGGACACAGGGAGAAAACTGGAGGAAATCAAAGCCAGGCTCAGATTTTGTTTTGATTGTACTTTGCCGGCGAGGTGTGTGGTGGCATTTATTGTCTGTCTGCTTTTAAGGGAGGCAGCCATCTGCCAGTAATCATGGCTTCAGCTGGTTAGTCACCAGTGAGTGAGGGCCTGCTGAGCTGATTCCAGTAAATAGGATAAAGGAGATAGGAAGAGGGCCATCCACAGTCTGCAGTGCTGTTTACCAAACACCTGCTAGGGATGCCAGCCGTCCAGATGGAGTTCTCGGGACCGTGGAAGGCCAGGGACCCAAGGGTTCTTATTCCTCCTTAGCCCAGCTATCCTTTTCTTTTCTTCCTTGTCTTTGGGATTGAACCTAAGGCTTCATGCGTGCTAGGCAAGTTCTCTAGCACTAAGCTAGATCCCCAGCCTTTTTTAAAAAAAAAAATTATTTATTTATTGACAGGGTCTCACTGAGTTGCCTAAGATGGCCTTAAATTTATGATCCTCCTGCCTTAGCTTCCTGAGTAGCTGGATTTTACAAGCCTGAACCACCAGACCTGGCTTTCCATTTTTGTTTTTGGTCAAGGACTCCTGAAAGTTGAGGACTCCTAAAATGGCATTTCATTGCTTTTGGAGGAGAGAAGCAGTCTTAGAATCAGGAGCTGGGAAGGTCTGAAGCCCCAACCCTCAGGAAAGCATGAGCCCATTGCTTTTCCAGCAGACAAATAGCTGGCCTTGCTGCAGGCAGTCTGTGATATGCAAGCTGTGTTGGCCACGTCACATATGGAATCATGCTTTGCAGACTGGATATAAAATGGGGACGCAAACCTGTCAGGCTGTGGTATGCTCAGATTTCCTGGAAATGCCCAGGTAGACACATCCCAGAGTGGGATGGCTTACATTCAGGAAAAGATGTCAAGGACACTGAACAAAATGTTGTCACATACCATAAGGACTGAGCAGTGCCTCCAGCTGACCAGGGCCCCACAAGCAGTGTGGGGCTCTGTTCCTCTTTCAGGCAGGAAAAGCTCTGCCCTGCTTGGCTCAGAGGTGGGAGCTCTGGGACTTTCTACAAAGTCCAGCCATAGGCCGTTCCTCCTGCACTTACAGGGTAAGTGCAAAGACATGCTTAGAAATATTTTCCCCAGGAAACAGCAGATGGGTGATTTCTGCTTATTGAAAAGGTAAGTGAACTGTCATCCTTTGTTACTCTTTCCCAGAGTTTCTGGTACCCAAAGCCATTCCACCCAGCTTGGCAGATGGATCCCTATGCTTAGAAGGTTAGGGAAAGACCAGTGACCACAGCTGGCAGCCTGCACAGACACCCTCCAGACACAGCCAGGTGTGGGAATGAAGCCTGTTGGATTACTACTGCCACACAGAACATGGCCTCTCCATGACCCTGCTACTGACTGTGCCATTGGGAGGTGGAGTATGTGGGAAGGGGCTGCTCCTGGCCAGAGTCCTTCATTTGGAACAGAGTCCTCGAAGGCTGGTGGGATTTGTCCTTCAATGTCAGACATCAGCTCCCAAGACCTGGCCAGGCCTGGCTCAGAGCTGGCAGCAGGCATCTGCCACCACCCACTCTCTCTGAGTCATCCCACACTTATCTGCTCAGATCCAGAGCCCTGAAATGTGCTCACCAGTCAGTCTCCAAACACACCAAGCAGGGGGAGAACTGGGACGGCGATCAGCCTGGAGGGGAAGGGGACACTTGGGAGAGCCTTGAACCAGGCCCTCTCTTCTACTCAGGCTCCTTTGGGCTCACCCAGAACCCGTGCTGGCCTCACCAGCTGCTGTTCAGCAGGGCTCCCAAGCCTCCTGGAACCAGGCCATGGAGTCATACTGCCCCAGGGACACTGTTTACAAGGGCCACCTCTGAAGAGATGCTTGGGTAGAGGTGTCTGAAGCCTCTGTTTCCCCCTTCACCTCCTTTCTCCCTTTCCAAAGCCCTTCTTGGTGTATGGAACTGTTCTTTCTTCCTCCGTCCTAAACCATCAGCTCCTTCCCGGTCTTCACCCGTGGACCAGAGCTCAAGTGTATGTCCCAGCACAGCCTGTCTCTTGTGTCACACCCTTCCCATAAAACAGACGTCCTGAGCTCCCCCAGTGTGCTGAGTATGGACCTGACAGGCTCCTGGGCAAGCCTCCTGTGCCCTAAGGACCAGCTTCTCATTCTCTCCTGCTCACATCCCCAGCTCTTCCTGTCAGGCTCTGACCTGTCACTGAGTCCGGCAGCTTCACACAAATCCCACTCTCCAGTTGTGCTTGTGAAAGATGAGCATGTCAGTGCAACCAAAACAAAACTCTGGGGTGCATTTTTCAGTCATCCCAAATGCTTCCATGTTGTGCTTAATCCACAGTCCTGGAGCTACCAGCCATGCCTTGCCCGAGTGCCGTCACAAAAGTGCAGTCCCGTACCATCATATGCACTTGACAGTAAAATAAACCTAAGCACCACGCAACAGTTTAGGGCGCTTCAGGGATTTCAGGGTCTTGGTAATGGCTGCTTGGATAAAGTCTGGAACGGCGGCTCCTAAGTCCAGGTGTATAAACACAAGATACCCAGCCAAGACCCACAGTTCTCATACTTTTAAGTAACCACCCACTGTATTCTGGGAGCTTGGAAGCCCTGTGTGTCTTACCTGTCTAGAGGGAAATGGGTCAGGTTACAGAGAGCTGGTACTGGGGGAGCCATACCTTCAGGCCTCCTCACGCATAGGCCTTTCCATGTGTGGGCATCCCTACCACCTTGCTTCCAAAAGTGACTGCCTTAGTTTCTTTTCCTGTTGCTGTGATTAAATGTTCCAACAAAACCAACCCAAGGGAGAAGGTGTTTGTTTCAGCCCATAGTTCAAGAGTACAATCCATTTTATCAGGGAAGTCAAGGCAGCGCCATCTTGAGGAAGCTGGTGACATCACACCCACAACCAGGAAGCGGAGGGTGATGAGTGCCTGCTCAGCTTTCTTCTCCACTTATGCAGTCCAGGATCCAACCAGGGAATGGTGTGGTCCAGAGTGAGTGGGTCTTCCTGCCTCAGTTAACACAATTGAGATCATCTCCCAGGCGATTCTAGATTCTGTGGAACTGACAGTTAACACTGATCACAGTGGCCTTACCCAGGTGCCATCCTTCTTTGGTGATCTCTACCCCATGCAAATTCATCTCTTTCAACTCCTCAGCTTGTAGGGTCATCTTCTGAGAATGATTAATCCAGTAGCTGCCAACTCAGAGGAGGGTTTGGCTTAATGAGTTCTGAGTTATCTTGAAACACTGCCTTGACCTGAATAAGGGGGTCTGGCTACAGGTGGTGTCAGGACTTATGTGGGCCTGTGACATCTCACACTGTCTGGCACTCACTTTTGGGGAGAACTCAGGCTTTCATGCCTAACAAATCACTCTTCTTAGACAGTACAGCCAGGCTCTGGAATATGTAATGCTGTAAGTCAGTCCTGCACTGTGGAGGAGAGGAAGGTATGAGTCTCTGTCTCATCAGGGTATGGCAGGTCCATGGGGCCAACCGAACTGGAGGCTTCTGTGAGGTGATGTAGAGTCATCACCCAAAGCCCAGCTGCTTCCTAAAGATTCTGCCCCCACGGTGTGGAAAAGTTGGCTCAGCATCCCAGGATGCAGAGTGTAGGCATTTCCCACATTCAGCAGATGGCTTGCTCTGCTGCCCACCACATGGATATGTGGTGATTGGCTGGTCAGTTGTAGGCCAGCTTGACTGGGGTGCTATTCACATGCAATGCAGTCCATCAGTTGTAAGCACGGTTAGCTTGGTTGTGATAAATGTACATAAATGTGTAGCCACCACATCATGACCCTCAAAAGGTCACAGTGTTCCATTATAGTCAATCCCTTCCCTGTCACCGTCTTAAGATGGTTTAGCACAGGTCCCATGCCTTATCTTTGTCTACCCCACACATCCCTTGCTTCCAGACCTAGCACAGATCCTCACTGGGTGTGACAGTGAGTGAGCACGTCTCTAGCTGCTATATACTTTTTAAAAGATGGTGTCTCAGATAGCCCAGGATGGCCTTGAATTCTTTCCTGATCCTCCTGTCTACCTCCCGAGGGCTGGGGTTACAGGTGTGTGCCACTATACAGGTTTGTAGTGTGCTTTTGTTGTTATAAGACAGGGTCTCAACGTGTATCCTGGGCTGGCCTGGAGCTAATTATCTAGACCAGATTGGCCCTGAACCTATGAGCAGTCCTCCTGCTTCTGCCTCTTGAGGATTGGGATTACAGACTTGACCAACAAGTCTGGCTGTTAAAATGTGTTTTCAGATTTCCTCAGGGCTTCTGTTCCCTTCCATCATCCTCAGTTTGGAAAGACTGCATAGGAAGCATTTGCTAATTAACAATTTCATGTAGTCGTTCCTGACGTCCGTCTTCCTGTTCAGCCTTAGACAGTGTGACCAGAGTTGCTAAGAGTCCAGCTGAGTGCAGAGACGAACTGTTCTTGGCTGCCTAAGCACTCGCAGGGAAACGCTTCCTCTCCACTCCTTCAAAGAGAAAGCTGCTGGGGCCACCAGCAGCCTTCCTTCATGTTCTCTCCCCACACTGGACCACAGAGCACCAGCCACACCATCCCTGCCTGCCCGCCTTCATCTCTCCTCCACCCCACCCTCCCTTCTTTCTTTCCTCCCTTCATTCCCCATCTCCCCCGTCCCCCCCCCACCTCTCTGCCCTCCTCCTCTTTCTTTTTTGAGCAATTTTCAAGCTCACTACAGAGCACCCCAAAATGTTTCTCAGCTAACCGGGGACCTTTCTATGTCACTAATATGGTCACCAGGGGTTCAGTGTGTCCCCTCATTCTGCCTACCCACACTGCCTCTCACTGTGTTTGTGAGTGATGGCTTGAGTTCCCCTCTTCCCTCTAATCAAAGCTCTGAGAAAGAAGAGTCTGTCTCTTACCCACTGGGCGCCATAATAATAGCTTCTCGCCCTTAAAATCAGCCAAGTATTTTAAAGTAATGACTGGCATTTTTCAAATGATTCCCACGCAGCACAGTAATCTCTTTCTGTGTTAGCTCTGGTGTGTTGTGTTTATATCCTTCCATGGGTGAATGCATTTTCTGGTAGGAATGCCTATGAGTCTAGATTTTTAAACTAGGAAACAGAAATTGAAGTAACTTGGACAGGGTACTTAGCATTTGGGTCATGTGTTGCCCCCCGCCTCCCCGCCTCCCTACCCTCACACACAAGGCTTGGAATCACCTCTCAGGGCTCTCAGGCAGCCTGGCTCAGCTGAGCATAGCGATTCACTTGCATTCTCTGTCAGACAGTGGCTGAGGCTGGAACATTTTAAAGGCTCCTTCCTTCTCACATCTAACGCCGCGCTGGCTGTACAGCCCCCTCTCTGTGGAGCCTTCTCCACGTTGCTGGCATGAGCTTCCCCATAATGTAGCAGCTTGGTGGTCAAACCAGTTACACAGTGGCAGGGCTCTCCCAGCGCCAGTGTGAGAGAGGTCTAGAGCCAGATCTACTGGAAGCTGCAAGACTATCAGCTGAGCTTGGACACCAAGGGATCTTACTTCTTTTTCTTTCTTTTTCCATCTGAAGTACGTGCATGTGGTATATAAGTGTGTATGTGTGTGTGTGTGACACACTTGTGTGTGTACAGGAGGGGGTACTTGTACATGTGGAGACCCAAGGCTTATGTTAGGAATCATCCTCCATCGCTCTTCTGCCTTATTTATGCAGGGTTGACTCACTTTGGGCACACGGTCCTAAGATACAAAGCTCTCATGTTATACAGGACCTTGTAAAGGGCAAAAGGCCATGAGCATATGGTCCTTTTTTGTGTCTATGGATATAACAAATGCCCGAAGCTTTATAGAGAATGAGGGTTTATTTCACTCATAATCTTAGAGGCATGGTGGCAGCATCTGGGGATGGTCTTCTTGCTTCGTCAAAAACTAGTGGAGTATCTCATGATGAGACAGAGCCGGTATGTGGCTCAAGTCTCTCTTCCTGTTCTTAAAAAGCCACTAATGCCATCCATTGTAGGAGCCCCACCCTCTGGAGTTCATGTAGTCTTAATCACCTCCCAAAGCTCCTACCTCTAGCTAGCATTAATGTATGAATTTGGGGATCATATTTCCAATATATGAACATTTTTTTAATTTTATAGTTTATTTAATTTTACATATCAGCCACGGATTCCCCTGTCCTCCCTCCTCCTGCCCCCCCCCCGCCCTCCCCCCAGTCCACCCTCCATTCCCATCTCCTCCAGGGCAAGGACTCCCCTGGGGATTCAGCTCAGCCTGGTAGATTCAGTCGAGGCAGGTCCAGTCCCCTCTTCCCTTCACCCAGGCTATGAACATTTTGGGGGTGTTGTATGACACTACTTTTGGAGAGACATGAACAAATGTTTATTCACTCCAGACAGTAAGGATACTCCCGAAGTCCAACCTTGTGAACGAGGAGTTGCTTGGGGTTACTTACAGGAGTATAGGTGAGGGGTTACTTGCCGGAGCAGAAATGAACCAAGGACAGCTGCATCACCAAAGCCCACCCCAGCACAGGTGATTGTCATGGAGACTGGAGCCTTGGAGCTCTCTGCAGGGTTTGCAGGCTCCTCAGTGGTCCTTGGAGGGAAGGGTCTTGTGCGTTTCAGGGACTTTTTGAGACTTTTGAATTGCTTTCTTCCTGACTCTTCAGGGGACAACCCATCCAGAGTCCCCTGGCCCTAGGACCACCACATGAAGTACCTGACAGAGTCTTCTATGAGACTTCAGTTGGACTTAAAGATGCCTGACAGAGAGCAGACTAGCTGTGGAAGAGGCACTCAGGGAGATTTCTTCTTCGTCCCAAGGGGGCTGGGTCCTGCACATGAAGAAGGAGCAGTAAGGACATTGCAGAGATGAGGTTCTCCTTCCAGAATGATCCAAACTCAATTCCAAGAGATGACTTGGGATGTGAGAAGCAGGCTCTTCTCTTCCTCGGAAAAGCAAAGGCATAAACAAGCCCCTGTTTTTTGTACCTGACTCCCTGCCGGAACCCCGCCGGAGCCACCGCTGATCTTGTCTGGTGACTTTGGCTGCACACCCCAGCATTTTCTTCCCTCCCCTCTTTATATAACAAGCCCCTCCAGCATGGAATGGGCTTGTTGGCAGAAGAAACAAAAAACAAAAACCTGGTGATGTCCTTGTTTAGATTTATCCACAACCATGTGTCCCCTACTAGGAAGCCAGTGTTATGCATTATGCAGCACCAGTTAGACCCAGCACTAGCTCAACTGCACAGCGGGGCCTTGGATTTGTATTCCACTCATATGTGCTAGAGCTTCTCAGCGTACCACCTGGTGTTGGCCACAGCCTTGAGGGTGAAGGCAGGAGCCTGAGAACTGAGGGCCTGCTTCTTAGTGCCCTTCCCTGCAAGGCCAGTCGGCAAGTTTCACATGCTTTGTTTATCCTATATATCCAAAGCTGTCTTACAAAGATCCCCAGACCTGCCAGCTTCCGGAGAAGGCACCTGTCCTGTTCCTCTGCCTTCTGCAAGGAACCAGGCTGTGGACTGGCCTTTAGGCTCCCGTCTCCAGATAAAGCTATGACCTCAGACGCCTCTGAGGTGCTCCAAGCAGGCTCCTGGCTAGGCCACGGTCTTTCTGTTGTCTTCTGCTGTAATGACCAGCAAATGGTGAGGTGCCTGGACCCAGTGACTGACTGACAGAGGACGTGACGCCATGTTTCGATGTCTGCTATCTTATTGTGTTATTTTAAAAATTACTTTAAATTTTAAGAATTGAGCTGGGCAGTGGTGGCGCTTGCCTTTAATCCCAGCACTCGGGAGGCAGAGCCAGGCGGATCTCTGTGAGTTCGAGGCCAGCCTGGTGTACAGAGCGAGATCCAGGACAGGCACCAAAACTACACAGAAAAACCCTGTCTTGAAAAACCAAAAAAAAAAAAAAAGAAAAAAAAAAGAATTGGGGGTGCAGTTTTAGCTTTATAGAATACTAGATCAGAAAGTATAAGGAGTCCCCCAGTGCTTCTCCCCCATTTCTCCTATTACTAACATCTTCCCTTCATAGGCTACATTTGTTACCAGTGCTGAGCCTTTCCAGGTAAATCATCACTGAGAGTCCATGGTTTCCATGAGGGCTCACCCTCAGGTTTGTGTGTTCTGTGGGTTTTGATGAGTGTATAATGTCACCTGCCTACCCATGTAGCATATGGAACAGTCCCACTGCCCCTAAACTCAATGCTGGACCCATGGATCCCTTCTTCACTGTGCCCAGCCCTGGTTGCTGTCATGTGTCCTTGCCATCTGTCTCTCTGTACCCAGGACTGTTTGTGCCAGGTTATACCTGTTGAAGTACTGGGGCCTATCCAAAGTGTGAGTTGCATTCCTGGTGCTGGGGAGGGGGAGGTCTCTCTTTCCACCACTTGAGATTAAACTCAGGCTTTCAGTCTTGGCCGCAGGAGCTTTTACCCTCTGAACTGCCTCTCTGACCTCGTGAATCTTGTAAGTTTCAGGAACTTCCTGAAACATGTGAGTCCGTTTGCTTCCCGAGCCTTGTAAATTTCATTTATTTTTTTTTTGAGTCTTGAGGAACTTCCCTGCAGGAGTGAATGTTTTCATTCAGAGAATATAGGTACACAACCTATGTTCAGAACAGCAGAGCCTCTAGTCACAGGGATGGTGGTTTGAATAGGAATGGGCCCCATAGGCTCATAAAGTTGACTGCTTAGTCACCAGGGAGTGGCACTGTTTGGGAGATATGGCCTTGTTGGAGTCGGTGTGGCCTTGTTGGAGGGAGTGTGTGACTGGGGGGTAGATTTCAAAAGCCCACACTAGACCAGTGTCTCTCTCCCTTGGCCCATGGATCAGGATGTAGCTCTCTACTGCTGCTCTAGCACCATGTGTGACGCCATACTCCCTGCCGTGATGATAGTGGACTAAACTCTGAAATGGTAAGCCAGCCCCCAGTTCAGTGCATCTTTTATAAGAGTTGCCTTGGCCGTGGTGTCTCTTCACAGTGACTGAGACAGCAGGTCAGGAGAGGGACCAAAGGAGGTACCAGGGAGGTGAGGAGCAAGGAAACTCCCCATTGCCTGCCTGCCTGGAGTGGGTGAAGGATGGAAGTCTGTAGTCTTTTTCTATGAACATTTTCCTGGGCACAAAGCATAGAAGAGGTCAGGGGAGGAGAACCAACATCTGCTGTTCTGTGCTTCTCTTGATATCTTAGAGACGGATCTGCTCTTCTCTGCTGCTTGAAATTGACTACACTGTTCCCAAATTTTTCTAAGGCAGAGTCATTTAGACTTTCTTGTCTATAACACTGTGAGAAATACGGTATTTGACGCTCTATGTTCATATAAATAATCAAGATACAAGTTTTATGTAACAAAGATGTGTTCTGTCTTTCTCTGTGGTATAGGTACATGTTCATGTAGGTGTGCCTGTGTGTGTACAGATACACATGTACATATGTGCTCTGCTGTGAAGGTCAGAGGTTGATGCCGGGATCTGCTTCAATCACTTTCCATTTAATTTTTTGACTCAGGGTCTCTCACTGAACCTGGAGCTCTTCGAATTGGTTAGACTGACTGCCAGTGAGCTCTGTGCATCTGCTTTTCTCTGCTTCTCCAGGACTGGAGTTAGAGGTGTGTGCTACTATGCCCTGCTTTTACAGGGTTCTGGGGATCTGAACTTGGGTTCTCAAGCTTGAACAGCAAACGCTTTCCTAACTGAGCCCTCTCTCCAGACAGAAATTTTGTTCCCCTTCAGTGTTTGGTGACTGCACTGTCAGCGGAATCGATTTCATGGTCCACCAACAGGTTGGATTGTCAGTCTGAAAAGAACAGTCAACTGCTAGGGAGCAGCCTCCCATCCCCAAGCCCAGGGTGAAAGAGAAAGAGAGCAAGTAAAGGAAGGACTTCTCCTCTGGTCGTGGAGGGACGCCCCCTTATTCTTCTTTTGTTCTTGGTATTTTCTTTTTCCTTTGAACTCTTTGGTGCTTTTCAAAACGTCTCATGTGCCTGGCCTAGAGCAGGGGGGTGAACAAGAAGGGTGGGAGGTATCCTTGGGCTTGAGGAGAGTTTGACAAGAATCTCCTGGCTCAGTACGCTGGGCACGCACGTTTTAAATGGCAGAGATGGAGCACATTGGCCGTCAGCTCTGGGGCATGTCCCAGAGCCCCACATCATTCAGGTGGTGGGAAGAAGATGTGTGAGGGGTCCCTAAGCACCTGTTTAGGAAGTGTCCTCTTCTGCACAGCATCCTCCCAAGTATAGAAGTGTGTGTCTCAGAGCCACACGTGGCCTTATTAAAATGTTCCCCAGCCCAATTTTATTCTGGCTCCCTTTCCAGAATGAACTGAGTTTAACTTGTTGGGAGCATGAGGCAGGACAGGTAGAGAAGAAGGTTGTGGGGAGCCTTGGTCTGTCTCAGGCCCCTCTGGGATTGTACACCAAAGGACAGGCCTGACAGCATCTTGTGTTCCCCCATCACTGGAATTTTCCTTTAAAGTGGAAAGAGCTTGTGGTCTGGACAGCTTCTGCAAGATGCTTGTGATGCCCACCAAGGTTTAACTCTGGGGTGGGCACAGCCTTGGCTGGCAGCTGGCCTTTTGCAAGTGAATAAGCCCTCTCCAAGAGTCCCAGCACTGGCCTTTCAAAGACTGATCTTAGTAAGATCACAGGGTGTCAGAGCTGAAAAGAGCCCTGGCATTTAAGGACCATCTTGCCATTGGCTTACCTGCCTGTAATGGCTACAGAAGGCCTGAGCAAGCCAAGACACCCATTAGAACACAATTCTCTTCTCATGGTGTCTTGAGCTGTTGTCTGTGGCCTCTTCTCCCCTTCTATGAGCTCATTAGCATGGTCAGAGTGCCCATTTGTTAGAGGGAAAGACAGGGTCCTTTCAGGGACTCCCCGCGTCCGGAAGTGTGGAATAGCCAGAGACCCTGAGGCGAAGTCAGCCTGGCGAAGTCAGCCTGCTGACTGGTGGTGTGTGGAGGGAGAAGGTGTACTCTGTTACATCCCCATGCATTCAGATGCAGGACGAGACGGACATGGCTCCAGCTAGGAGGAAAGAATGACCATCCCATTTTACAGGCTGGGCACAGAGAGAAAGCTGGATGTTTCCTTTACACACAGTAAATGTTCTTCCATAGTAATTCACTGACTGTTTCCAGCTTGTATGGATCCTCCCAGGACAAGCGCCCCCTCACATCTACCTTTGTCCCCTCACACATCCCTTCCCTTTGCATATTACATTGGTTCTCAGGAAAGGAATGACTCTGCAGATACAGTACCCACCTGCCAGCTGAGGGATGCTCTCGATGCAGATAGCCCAAGAACCTTCAAATAATGCGTACTGTTTTCCTAGATCTCTGCTGTGTTCCCCCATCTCAGGGATGGGAGACCTTGATGCTGCAGAGGCAAGGGCCTCCAAAAGAAGATGGTTGAGTGGAAGGATGGATGGATGGGTGGATGGATGGGTGGGTGGATGGATGGGTGGGTGGATGGAAAGATATACATAGAAAAGAGATAGATATGTATCAATAGCTCTGTCTACTATTTTGAAATATATTTATACACTTATTAAGGAGATATATTATCATATAGCAATGCATTGATTATATACAATATGTAAATTTTTGTAATAGATATAAACCTTTTACTTATAGGGTTCCATGTGAGCCTGTTGGAGTAGGGCCTCCCAAATCCACAGAGCAGATTGACCATGTAGAAACCCATGAGTAGATGCTGTGATCTTGAAGCAACGTTTTTCCTTCTTCTGGAAGCCTCTGTTTGCACTCCAGGCCTGCAGATTATTGGAAGTGGTCCACCCATGCTTTGGAGAGCAGTTGCTTTCCTTGTAGCCCACTGACTGCCAATGTTAGCCACATCTGCAGGGCATGCTCCCAGTACCACCGTGATTTGCCTGAGAGAGTCAGTGGACTTGGGGTTTGCCAGGGCAATGTATCCCGTTAGCTGTTACCTGCGCCATGTTCCATGATACCCCTTCTTCCCTTTCTCTGGCTAGGGTCTGCAGTGGCCCCTGTGGAGAGGAAAGTTGTTCTGGATGGAGGAAACAACCTATAACCAGGCAGTACCATCTGCAGGGAGCAGTAAAGATGTCCGAGGTGGTCGCAGAAGATGGCTGTGCAGATTGCGTGGCTTGACTGTCACACCTGTGCATCCTGGGCCCTCCCCAGGCAGTTCGCTGCCGCCTCCTCTATGGAGAGTGACTCAGACCCCTGTGGCTTCCACCCACTCAATCCCTGTGAGCACCCCTGTCCCTGCTTCACTTCTCCCAGGAGGGTCTCAAGCAAGGCTGGAAGGAGACAAGACACTAGGCTGACTGGAGTCACCGACCTTCTGTGGTTAGCAGACTGACTGGAGTTACCAGTCTCCCGTGATGGTGATGGCGGACTCTGGACTCAGCCCTGCCTGAGAACAGTTAGTAAGAGGCTGCTGTGGGGCCTGAGCCAGGTGATGCCTGAGGAGTGGCCTGGAAACATGGAGGGGATGTGGGTGGTTCTTTGGTATCCCACAGCATGACTAGCCCAGAGCAGGTCAGAGAAGACACGTCTTCCCCTAGACAGTGTCCTCAGATGTAATGTAGGGAAACCAGGAGGTTCTTCTGAGCCTCTGTATATAGCCCTGGCCAAGTGCAGGAAACACCAGGAGTAGCTTGCAAGCTCTGTCAGACCTCTTTAGAATGACTGAGCAGGTCATTAATCACCCTGCCTTCTGCTTGGAGAAGGGAGAATCAGCTCTCCTGTCAGAGGGAGGCAGCAGCCTCCGGGCTCAGATGAAGATGAGAGACCATTCTGGTTTCCACAACCCACGTGACCTTTGCCCTCTCCACAGCTTGGTCATCGGTCCAGGCAGTGTTCTTGGTTGCTGGGAGTATAAAGGACGCACATGGCCTTTATGACAGCCTGCGTGATTGTCACAGCTAACACCTTGTGGTGTGGAGGGTTCGAAGACTGGAATACCAAGGCTCTTGAGACGTAAAGATGATTTCTCGTGTGTGAGATGTTAGCAGGGGATGAGGGGAGGGTTATGAGGGAGGGGATGGGGATCTCAGCAACGTGGCTTAAGGACTCTGCAGTGCTCACTTTCAGGATGGCGATGACTAATCATGATTGTCTACTTAACAAGTTCTAGGAGACAAACCTCTAGGCGTGTCTGTGAGGCAGTTTCTAGATTGGATTGACTAAGGTAGGAAGATGCCTCTCACTGTGGGCAGCCTCATTCCATGGGCTGGGATCCTGGATTGAATACAAAGGAGAAAGTGAGCTGAAAACAGTATCCACCTCCCCTGCTTTCTGAACCCGGATATGTGACCAGCTGCCTCGGGCTCTTAACCCTATGGCTTTGCCACCAGGATGGACTGTGTCCTCACACTGTGAAGCAGAACAAACCCTTCCTTCTGTAAAGTATTTGATGAAATGCCAAGAAAACTAACTAATACAAGAAAGGGAATAAAATATATTGCCAGGTATGGTGGCACATAACTGTCCTCACAGCGCTCAGGAGGTGAGGCAGGAGGATCGGTCTGGGCTGTATAGCAAGAGTCTTTGTCAAACAAACAAACAAACAAACAAAAGGAGTTTATTGTTTGGTCCTGCTGGCATACGGAGAAGCCACTGTTGGCATAGACTGGCGAGGAATTGGGGATACCAGGGCAAAGACTGTCCTTAAAGCCAGGTGTCCATCAGGTCTAGGTGAGGGAGGAGGGTAACTGTGAGAGTGAAAAATTGTGTGTCCATGTGGGTGGGTGGGTGGGGGTGGGAGTATGGGTTTGACATCAGGAAGTCTCTTGGACCAAAGTCAGAAGCCATCAACCTGCATTCTCCAAAGGCTGAGTCTAGGCTTTCCCTCTGTTACCCAGTTCTGGTGACTCCGTATTTGTTCCTTGTTCTTCTGAGAGCAATTATATAACAGGAGAGTTTCTCAAAGACTCCAATTGACCATGGCTCTGGCCTTCACCCACCACCCATCAGTACCAAGAACCACCCATTTGGTGGTTTTCAGGGGTTGCATAAGACTGGCCCAGTGTAGCCACCTCCCACCTGAAGAGCTTGCCAGGGCTATGGCCGGTGAGGCAGGCTCAAACCATAATGACATCTTAGATTCAGACGCGATTAGAGACATGGGAGCCGCCCACCATATCCATGCCTCCAGGTAGAAAGAGGAAGTCCAGATAGAAACCCCAAGAGGTCACACTAAGGGTCATAACAAGTGTCCTGGGCTGGCTTTGTACTGATATCCAGGTCCTTAGGCTCAAGGGCCTTAGATGTCAATCAAGGAAATCAGGGTTTGGGTTTAAGTCAATGATCAAGAGGCATAGAGAGATGGGAAGCCAGGAGCGGAACTGTCCTAATACTTCCTCTGTGGAGCATCCTTGGAGGCAGGCTCCTTCGCCCTGTCCTCACCAGGAAGCTAGCTAAAGCATGGAAGTGCAGAAGCATAACAAGTTCTGTGACTCAGATACCCTCTTAGAACGCTCCTTTAAGCTCCTGAACCCTCTTGTTGTCCAGCTGAAAACAGACCATGCAAGCTGAAATCATCTTCTTAACCCGTCTCATTTGACAGATGGAAAGGAAAGTTGCAGTGCCAACATGCTCAAAGTCCCCCCACTCCCCCCCCCCTCAGAATAAACAGGGAGCAGAGCCTCACCTCTCTGTCCCTGTGCCTGGGAAGGAGCCTTGGCTCACAGCCCAGGTAGCTCCAGGGGGCGCTCTGAGTCCTTAGGTCTGCTCAGCAGGGTAGAGAATGAAAGCCATCCCAGATGTATTCCTAACCCCGCAGGACTCAAAACAGAATTTTCGACCATGACTCTGACACCTAAGACCCTGTGTCCTTCAGAGGCAGGGGACCCTGGCAGCTGTTCTGTTGGTCCAGTATCTGTGGTTTTGTCAGCCCTCTTTCTGGGGTGTCCCAGCTGCAACAACAGTGGAGTTCTGTAAAGGCAGAGAACTTCAGGCACACAGGCCAGATCGTGCCCCTTCTTTATGGCCAGGGCTAAATCAGGCGAAGAACACACCCAGCCTTTAAGAATCTGAGAATCAGGTAGTCATAAGCATTCCCAAGTCTGTTTATCTTATGGGGAAATACTGAGATAAGAGATAAGAGGAGGCTGGGGGAAGGGTATCCAGGTGGCGAACAATACGAAACGTTACTGATTGTGGAGGGATTGCTTCAGTTGAGGTGGGGTGTTTGTATCTTTCTGTACTTTACAACAGCATCTGCTACTTTTAGTTACAAAGAAGAGCTTAAAAGAAAGTTTGTATCATAACCCGCTTTGGGAGTGAATCACTGAGTAGTACAAATCCTCAGGGCCTTTCTTCTTAGGAGGGTAAGGTGGCAGGTATGCTGGCTGTGCCGAGAACTCTGTCTTCAAAGCCTCTGACCCTTGATTGTGGGCCTCTATTCCCGGAACACTCACCCAGAGGTTGAAAGGTCTCTGAGCCATGAGCAGGCAGAGAGCTGTGCTCTAGCACCTTGTGCTGCTCTGTTGTAGTCTAGTATCGGGGAAATGGCTTAAACTCTCTCACCATCATCTTCATCTCTAGCCTGGGATAATACACCAGCCTTCCCTGCTATAGGAAGGCTGTTGCTATAGGGACGTGTTGAGGAGCAGCCGAGGATTTAGCACGCAGCTGGGTGTGGTGATGCACACACTGTCATCCTAGAATTTGGGGGGGGGGGTAGAGTAAGGAGAATCAGGAGTTTAAGGCTAGTCTTGGGTACACAGTAAGTTTGAGGCCAGTCTGGGATACATGAGACTCTGTTTCAAAAAACAACAAAAACTTGGGCTGGGGAGATGGTTCAGTTGGTAAAGTGTTTGCCACAGAAGCACAGGGACTTGAGTTAGATCTTCAGAATCCATGCAAAAAAGCCAGGGCACTGAGAAGCAATTTATTTATTATTATTTATTTCCATTAATTTATGTTCTTATCTTTATTGTTTTATTCCTTTTACTTACTGCCCACTTTGCACATCATACTTATTTATTTTTAATTTTTTTTACATATTTTTAATTATTTTTTCATACATGCAATATATTTTGTAGTCATCCATCACCTCTGGCTCTTACAGTCTGTCTGCCCCCTCTTCTTCATAGATCCCTGAGCCTTAAGGGAAGAGCTATGATGAAGACACGTCATATTTAGGACTGAATGGACTGAAGTCTCTTCCTCTCCACACTGTCCAGTCTCTGTGTTCATTCCTATCTACGGCAAGAAGCTTCTCTGATGAGGGCTGAGCAAGGCACTAGACCCGGATATATGTCATTAGGGCTCATTTTATTGCTATATTTCTTTTTCGCAGAATTAGGTTTTATCCTAATCCTATAACCTATCCAGTCTCAGGTTCTTGGCCACTTTAGCAGTGTCAGGTATGGGTTCCATCTCATGGAGTAGCCCCAGCTCATGGAGTAGCCCCAGCTCATGGAGTAGCCCCAGCTCATGGAGTAGCCCCAGCTCATGGAGTAGCCCTCAAGTCCAATGTAAAAGTGGTCGGTTACTAACAACATTTGTGCCACTCTATCTTACACGAGTATATCTTGCAGGTGATCGTTGCAGGTTATAGGATTTATAGCCGGGAGATACTGGTATTTGCTTTTCTCTTCCAGTAGCATGCAGTAGCATAACCTTCTAATACCGTTAACCCTAGTCAATAGGGGTGAAACTTCCAGTTAGTCACCAGCTCAGTTTCTTCATGTTTGATAACATAGGGTAAGCATCGTAAAAAACAATTTTAACTTCAGTGCCGGGGAGGCAGAGACATGCATATCTCTCTCTGGCTCTCTGGCTAGCCTACTTGATGAGTTCCAGTCCACTGAGAGCCCAGTCTCAAAAATCAGGGTGGAGACTGTCTGAGGAATGACATGTGAAGTTGTCCTCTGACCTCCACAGGCATGTGTACAGGTCAGCGCCATGCACACACAACACCCCTACAACACACAGGTCAACAGTGGCACTCTCTTTAAAACTTTTTTATAGTACACTTGGCTTTGCCAGTATTTCTAAAGATAGGTGAGGCTGGGGGGTCCAGTGAACTGACTTTAAAGCTGGTTTATGCTTCAGAGGGTTCCTGGTGTTTCCTAA
Source organism: Peromyscus eremicus (assembly GCF_949786415.1). NCBI lineage: Eukaryota > Metazoa > Chordata > Mammalia > Rodentia > Cricetidae > Peromyscus > Peromyscus eremicus. The sequence continues at coordinate 60,004,485 of NC_081418.1, read as the reverse complement.
CTGGTGACTTTAGCCATCCATATCCTGAAAGTTCACTATTTCCAGAGACCCAGATGGCCATCAAGTGGTCTTGGTCTAGTACATTCCATGCAGCTGGTGCATGCCCCCAGTGCCCTCTGGCTAGCTTTTCCCTTCCCACATCTCACTGTCTCTGTGCAGCCCAGGAAGATGCTGCCACCATGTCTGTGCCTGTGAGCAGAAGGTTTGGGGCCTGTAGCAGACAGACACCAGCAGCAAGGGGAGCCTGAGGCTCAGGTAGGGGTGAGAACTTCCCTGTGTGCACAGGGTAAGCTCCAGGGGCCCTAGCCATCTGCAAGGTTGGCTGAGCAGAGAAGCCAGGACCTCATTGTTCCACAAGCCAACAGACTCGTTTCCATGGTTGCAGAGAGAGATTTTTCCACGAAGTTCCCCCAAGGTGTACAGGTATCTTGATGAACACTGAGAGATGAGAGCCCAGATTAGAGTCCTGGAATGTGGAACATGGGAATCTTCCAGCAAAGCCAGTCACCAGTGCCAGGGGACTTCCCTGGTGGGTTGCTTGACCAAGCCACCCAAGGAGCTATGGCTGGCCTGATCAGACACTTACATGAGCTCAAGCTACTGCAAACAAAGCTTGGCGAGAGTGGTCCGGTCCCAGCTGTGTGCAGAACATCTTGTCTTAAGGTCCCAAGCCACTTTGCTCAGTTGCTAAAGCATTCAGCTTCTTGGGGTAGTCATTCAAGTGTTTGTAGACAAGCTTTTTCACAGGAAACAGCAGCCACTGAGCAAATAGTAGAAGCTGGAGAGGAATGATGCTCTTTAAAAGTAGCAATTAGAGAGTCAGTACCACCCTGCCACCCCCACCCCCTTACCAGTGACCTGCAACCACGTGGGCCTGCTTGCTGGCTAGCCTTCTGCACGCCCTGCATGCCCGCCCTCCACACTGGCTGCTGGGAGAGCGGGTGCTTGGTCAGGATGTAATTCAGACACATTAGACACCAACTGCCTGTCACAGGGTGACACAGTCAAGGACAAGGTGAATGGCTTTCCTCTTGCCCTTGACAGACTCGGAGTTACAGAAATAAACCTGCTTTTAGTTCGGAGCTATGTATCCCATGATAAAGACATCTGAAGCACCAGAAACAGATGAGAGAGAAGTTACCTCTGCCTCACAGTGGGACCGGGCAGATACCTGAGTGAGGCTTTGCTGCTGCATAGGGGGCATTCATTGCCCAAACCAGCACTCGAGGCTGGGTAGGCAGGAAGAGCGAGAGTCCGGGGTAGGGTGGAGAAGGGCAGCAGATCAAGGCAGCAGCAGGCCTGCCTGGGCTGTTCATGAAGTGCCAGGCCCAGGCTGTGCTAAGGGCTGCGGAGGTGAGGTTGGCACTGTCCACCCCTAAGTAGTTAAACTCCAGTCAGCTCCCTGGGAGTGAGTGGGAAGCTGTGGAAGAGGGACCTTGGACTGAAGAGTTTGAGGTATTGAGAAACATTCCAAGCAGAATACATGCAACACATTGCTAAATAGAGAGCCCATAAATTCTCATATTTATGGTCTGTGCTGGCTGGTTTTATGTCAGTGTGACACAAGCTGGAGTCCTCTGAGAGGAGGGAGTCTCAATTGAGAAAATGCCTACTTAAGATCTGACTGTAGGGAAGCCCGTAGGGCACTTTCTTAATTAGCAATTGATAGAGGAGGGTCCAGCCCATTGTGGGTGGGGCCGTCCCTGAGCTGGTGGTCCCAGGTTCTATAAGAAAGCAGGCTGAGCAAGCCATAGGAAGCAAGCCAGTAGGCAGCACTCCTCCATGTCCTCTGCATTGGCTACTGCCTCCAGGTTCCTGCCCTGTGTGAGGTCCTGTCCTGACTTTCTCAGTGATGGAAATAAATTGTAAGATGAAATAGACCCTTTCATGTCCAAGTTGCACAGAAACCCAGAGCAATAGAAACCCTAAGACATGATCAAATTACATTTTCACACTGTATTTATTTATTTTTCTTTATTAAGAAACTTTTTTATTTATTTTACACACCAACCCCTCTCTTCCCTCCCCCAACTCCTCCCTCAACCCATCCCCCATTCCCTTCTCCAAAAAGGTAAGACCTCCCATGGGGAGTCAGCAAAGCATGATACATTCAGTTGAGGCAGGTCTAAGCCCCTCTCCCTGCATCAAGGCTGTGCAAGGCATCCACCATAGGTAATGGCCCCCAAAAAGCCAGCTCATGCACCAGGGATAGATCCTGATCCCACTGCCAGGGGGCCCCTTAAACAGACCAAGCTACACAACTGTCTTGCTTATGCAGAGGTCCTAGTCCAGTCCCATGGAAGCTCCACAGCTGTTGGTCTAAAGTTCATAAGTTCCTACTAGTTTGGTTTGGTTGTCTCTGTGGGTTTCCCCATCATGATCTTGATGCCCCTTGCTCACAGAATCCCTTATCCCTGTCTTCGAATGGACTCCTGGAGCTCAGCCTGGTGCCTTGGCTGTGGATCTCTGCATCTGCTTCTATCAGTTACTGGATGAAGGCTCTCTGGTGACAGGGTATTTACCAATCTGATTACTGGGGTAGGCCAGTTCAGGCACCCTCTCCACTATTGCTAGTAGTCTAATCTGGGGTCATCTTTGTGGATTCCTGGGAACTTCCCTAGCACCAGGTTTCTCCCTATCCCCATGATGTCTCCCTCTATCAAGATATCTCTTTCACTGCTCTCCTACTCCATCCCTGTTCCACCTCAACCATCCGTCCCCTTATGTTCTCATCCCCCACCCCCTACCACTCTATTTAGTTTGTGTGTTTGTGTGCACATGCCACAGCACAGGTGTGGAGTCAGTGGACAGCTTGCAGGAATCAGCTCTCCCCCCCAACATATGGCTCTGGGGATCAAACCAAGGCCATCATGCTTTGCAGCGAGGGCCTTTACCCACTGAGCCACCTCTCCAGCCTGCAACTGACTTTTGATGGGGGTGTCAGGACATTTCAGTGAGGAAAGGGCCTTATTTTCAACAAACAGCACTGGAGAAGCTTAACACCCACATGCAAAAGGAGAAAGTGGCATAGTTACTTGATACCATATTAAAAAATAATTCTAGGTGAATCAGAGGCCTGAATATACTGCATTAAAAACAGTGTCTAGGAAAAGCCTCAAGATTCTAGATGTGACAGTGGTTTCCTGAATACAACACTGTAAGGAGAGGGAACAAAAGGGACAATAGATAATGCAACTAAACCAGATTAGAGAGATCTGCGCATCCACAGGCACAGCCGGAAGTGTGAAGATGCCTGCACTCATAGGTCCAGGATTATGAAGAATTCCTACAGCCCTGTGACAACAGATAACTGTTGTAAAAATAAAGGACCCCAACAGACCTTTCCCCAGAGACCAGCAAACCACCCAACAGCAAGCAAAAAGCTGGTAGGCTCCAGAGAAATGCAAATGACTAGCACAGGGAGATACCACCTCACACCTAGTGGGATGGCTGCTGTGACAGAGACAGGGGCTTACAAAGGTTGGTTAGAATGTGGGGAAGTTCCTGCTGGGGACAGAATTCAGGATAGAGTACTTGCCTAACATGCACAAGGGGTCAATCCCCAGTACTGTGAGCTAGATAGATGATTAATAGATAGATAAATAGGTAGGTAGGTAAACAGGTAGGTGCATATATATATATGTATATATATATATATATATATATATATATATATACATACACACACACACACACACATACACACACACACATATACATACATGGACAAAGGAAATAGAAACTTGTGTGCTGTTAATGGGAGAGTACAATGGTATCACCACTGTAGCAAACAGTATACTAGTGTGCTATAACCACATAGAATCATCTTATGCCCAGCAATTCTATGTCTCTATATTCACCAAGACAGAATCAAAAGCAAAGCCATGCAGAGATTTTCTTAAGCCTGTTCTCTGAGTTTGCTAGGCCATTACAACAAAGTATGATTCATTTTCTCACAGGTCTGGAGGCCAGAAGTCTAAGGTCAAGGTTGTAGACAGAGTGGATTGCTCTGAGGCCCACCCCCCCTCTCTCTCTCCTGGGTTTCTAACTGGAACTTTCTGCCTGGTCCTCACGTGTTCATCCCCATGTGTGTGTCCATGTTCTGATGTCTCCTTCTAGTACTCGTGCTAATGATCTTGATTCAACTTAATTACATCTTTAAATAGCCTACCTCCAAACACTTGGGGGTCAGGATTTCAGCTTGTGAATTGGGGGTGAGCCAAAGGCTCGAGCGTCTTCAGTGCCCCTCAACTTATAGATGAAATAAGCAAACTGTGGTCTGCCATAAAATGGAAAGAATTCAGCTTTAAAGAGGAAAGAGATGAAAAAGATTCTGATGCACCTGATGCACGTATCTCACAGTCTGACACCTGATGACCCTTGAGAACTGTGCTAACTGAAATAAGCCAGGCGCAGGCAGACAGCCTCTGTTTCCTCTTCTGCAGATCCCAGAGTTGTCAGATTCATAGAGACAAAAGCTAGAGAGGATTTTGTTGGGATTTGGGAGGGAGGGATGAAGATTTGGTGTTGATTACAGAGTTTCTTCTCAGAGAGATGAGAAGTTTCTGGAAACAGATATTGTTGAGATCGGGTTGTACCCTGCCCTCAGTTACTCCATACTGTGTAGAATAATGGTTTTAAGCAGTGCCTCTCCCCGAGAAACTCCATTTTACAAGCAGCTATTGACTCCATTTTAAGGGTAGAAAATGACTCTGTAACTTGGTGGGCATGTAAACACCACCATCTGTCCACTACCACCCACGGCACAGACTGAGAAATGACAGATTTCTGAGAGGAAAAAGATATCATCCTATCGATTTATGAAAGTAAATTGAGTCCACACAGGAGAGTATTAAAATCCTACCAGGAAAACCAGGCGTGAGAACTCACCCAGCACACCAAACTGAGGGCAGGGTGTGACCTCCTCACCCAGCCCCCAAGAGGGATATGGTCCCACTAAGCTGACATCTGACCAGTGAGGTGCATGTGTGCGTTCCTGTGTTACTCTTCTATTGCTGTGATGAAACACCATGACCAAGGCAGCTTAAAGAAGCAAGAGTTTGTTTTGCTCATTGCTCCAGAGGGACAGGGGTCTGTTATGGCATGGTGGCAAGGAGCCAACGTGGCCGGCAGGAGCAGGAAGCAGAATTCATATCTTGAACCAAAGCACGAAGCAGAGAACAACTTGAAATGGCGGGAGCCCTAAACTCGTAAAGCCAAAAACTCCATGACATGCTTCCCCAGCAAGGCCATACCTCCTAAACCTCCCAAACAGCACCACGAACTTAGCACCGAGTGTTCAAATACATGAGCCTATGGTCTATGGGGCATTTTGTGCAGACCACCCCAGTGTGTGTGTGTCTGTGTGGTGTGTGTGTGAGAGAGAGAGAGAAAGAGAGACACAGACAGACAGACAGACAGAGAGCGGGGGTGGGGTGGGGGGTGGAGAGAGAGAGCATGCGCAAGTGCAATAGGCAGAGAACTCCTAACTGTCTGAGACTTGAGCTTGGCTTGGTCCCTGCTTGGATGAAGCGTCTGTGTGTCTGGACCTAGTTCTGTGCGTTGCCGCTATAGCCCCTATGCCCAGCATCTCACACCTCCCTTCTGCAGCTTGACTCACCTCTGACTATGTGGCTTGGCTGGAGTCTGCACACGCTGCCTCTGACTGGGTTCATATCTGATCTAACCTTTCACTGCCTCCCTTTGAACCCTTATCAGCAAGGCCTCCTTGAAACTCCTTGAACTCTGTTGGCCTCCTGAACCCTTCATAGTCATTCCGTTACCTACATGTATACGTACACACAGACATATTTACTGTGGGATACATAATGTGTGGGCTGTTAATATTAGCCGTTATATTAGCAGTTAAGATTGGAATGAAAGAACCCGTGTTCACCTCAGCTGGCTGTGGAGGAAGCAGGGGCTACTTGACAAATTCCAGCCAAGGAAACTGAAGTAGCTCGTGAGTCGTTACTCAGTAAATGCTAACTTTGCAGGAAAGTGTGTTCATGTCCATGTCTCCGACATAGCACACTCATGGCAGTTATAGTGATGGATGTAAAATGATGCAAGTATACTTAACCGCCCGCCACTGAACCATACGCTTAAAGATGGTTACCTTTCTTTAAGTAACCGTGGATGCGGGTGGTTTAGTGGGACAGTGTTTGCCTAGCATATGTGAGACCCTGAGTGCATTCCAGCACAACACACACAAACAGACCTGATGATAACTTTTATTGTATATATTTTACTCCGATTATTTTTTTAATAAACAAAAATGAAGTGTTGAGGACGTCGGTTTTTGCCGACTTGAGGGTGGCCAGGTGGTTCCATCCGGTGTGCAGGCATTTTCCAAGGGCAGATGCAGGGCACGGGAAGAGCAGGGCTAGAGAGGCAAAGTGATGTTTCTGCCTTAGACCTGGCTCAGCGATGAGCTACCCACCCCTCCCCATTCTGCTCTAGACTCCTGTAATGGTTGGTGTTAACTGTCAGCTTGGCTGGATCTTGATTCGGTTCTTTGAAGACCCATCTTAACGGTGGGCAGACCATTCCCTGGGTGAGTTGAGCATAAACGTGCATTTTATGACTCTCCATTCCTGATTATGGATGTGTGTGACCAGCCACTTCAAGCTCCTGCTGCCTCGACTTTCCTATGGAAGTACTTAAATTATGAGCCAAAAGAAACCCATTCTCGCTGAAGATGCATTTGTCTGGGCATTTGATCACAGCAGTGGGAAAAAGAAACTAATATAACCCCACTCTCGTTCATCTCCACCACTGTCATTAAGCTTCATGGGTGGTTCCAATACCACCCTCCACAAGTGTGGTCATCTTTCCAGGAGACACACTTCCTTGGACTACTTCAAAGAAGCCTCGTGTTTCATGTCAAGAAAATCCTGTTCATCAGCCACTGCCCACATCATCCCCAGATAGGCCGCTACTTTTCCAGACTGCCTGCCTTAACTCTTTGTCTTTTTAGGCCTTTGGTCTGTGACTTTGTCTTCCTTCTAGCTTGCTGGGGGTGGTGGTGGCTGCTGTTGGACATTCAGCTTGATGTTCTGGAAGGGAATGGGGATATAGGTGAGCATCCCCTGTGCTGCTGGAGTTGCTAGGGCTGGCAGCTGAACCTGGCATCCTTGACCTAGGCTCAGACCTTCTTCAGTACGCCAGTCAAATAGACAAGCAATAGTCAAAAGCAGAAAGTAAGCATTCAATGTGGCCACATTATGAAGAAATGCCTCTCTAAGGCCATCTCTCAGGCTTGGCGTAAGACTCAAGATTTAAATAGAGGGCAAGAGGTTTGCATAAGTAAGCGTCCTGGCTAAGGTGTAGTCCACCCATCATTAACACATCATTGTCTCTTGACTCCAGTGTGTTTTGCAAGGTGGTCTTGACAGCTTGTCAGAATGATGTGAAATCTCTTGACTGGAGATAAGGCTAGCACAAAGTTTTATAGCCTTTTCCCCAGGAAGCTGAGGTTCCAGAAGAAATACCAGTTTCCCTGTTCTGTTGTTTCAATAGTCTGGTAACCAAAGGGAGGAATACAGTATCTCTTTAAATATTTATTCCTACCAGGATCCTCACAACTGTGTCTCTCTACTGGCTGGTTCTTAGAAGGACTCTTGGAGAGGGCGGTGGTACCCTCCTAGAGTATCTACACCTGCCCCAAGGGACCATAGCCTTGACTTTGTGCTCTCTCTTCCTCCCAGGACCTGAGCTCCTTTGCCATGCCACTCCTGGATGGAGATGTGGAGAGTTCGGAAAAGCACTCTTCTCGGAAGGTAAGACTCCCCTTTTCAAAGCTTCTCACCACCACACCTGAGTTGCCCCAAGGCAGGCAGAGTCTGAGACACCCTTCCAGGTTTACTTTTATGGGGATCACACCAGCATGGGGGTTGGATGTTGCTGAGCCATCCTGAGACAGCTTGCCTCACAGGGCCATACCTCCTATGTTGTGGCTGCTCTGATTCCCGAGTCCTCTGGGCTTCGCTCCTTCCTCCTGTCCTCACTGCGGCCTGCGTGCCGTCACCAGTCTCCCCCAGAGTGAGTGAGCGATTGTGAAAGAGGGAGATGAGTAGTGAACTGAGCTGGGATGCCGAATAGCAAAGACCAGGCTAAAAGCAGTGAAGCTGGAAATGGCTGTATCCTTTGGTGTTATCACTACCTCAGACAGGAGTTTGTCCCGCCCACTGTGCCCACAGGCCTTGGGGCTGAGATAATCCCTCTCCTCTGACCCGTTCCCTGACCACACCCATTTGCCCTTCCCTCCTTAACTCATTGCTCTCCCCTGCCTCACAGCTTAGTTGTTTCCTGCCATTAAGAAACCACGACATAACCAAGGGTAGTGGCCATACAGAGCCAGGCCAGGAATGAGAGGTGATGGCGGTGATGGCAGGTGAGGGGTTACAATGGCCATCCAAGAAGCAGGTCAAGGCAGCCTGCAGATTTCCCCTGCAGTTGGGAAGTGGCATCCTATCGCCCACTGACCCAAGCACAGAAATGACCACAGGGAGGGGCTGCAGCATCTCCGAGTGGCTGCTGGGTGCTCTCCAGCCTGGGATTAGGGCACGAGTTCCCATCCTGGAAAAAGGGAGTCTATTCTCTGAGCATTTGAATCACATACAATTGAATCAACAAATTGGTTTAGGCCCGTGGGGCTCACTTGGCAGTCAGTCCCCGGCCCCACCCTGCCCTACCCAAACAACCTTATTAGCAGTGATTGTGCCCCGGCCAGAAAGACTGTCAGAAAACGGCCTGGGGCCTGGGCTGCCAGGCGCCGTCAGCTCAGCGCCTGTAGGGTAGCCAGGTCAGGTCCTCTGGTCCTCTGCCCTGTTATGTCCCACATAGCCATTCCTGCATGGAAAATCCAAAAGGAACTGAGGCTGAGGCAGAGGTGCTTCGGTGGAGGTAGGGCTTTCGTGTTGGCCCCAGAAATCCAGAGAGAGGCTGGGGTTAGCTCTAAAAGTCAGCTGAGAGGGCAAGGTCACGGAGGTATTCTTGCCTTCCTCCGACATTTGCTCAGAATGAGCCTCACCCACCTTGTGGGCCTGATGAAGGACCATGCCCAGGAGGAGGGGCTTGTCCTAAGCGGTGGTGCAGTGTCGGATGCTGTAAAAGGCCGGGGACTATAGAGCACGTTCCTCTCCAACATCAGCAGTCCGCAGATGCAGCTCGGAAGCAGGGCCTGGCCTGAGCAGCTTTGTATGATGGGAAGAGATGCTGGTGCTGGGAACTGGTAGCTCCCGTGGGCATTGCAGCCTGGTGCCCCCTCCTGCCACAGAGAGCAGCTCCTCCTAGGCCTGGGGACACCTGCAATGCTATTGTTTCACAGTGCTGAGGAATCTCCAGTGTGGGTGACAGTCAAGGAGACCTTTTCAGGAGACCAGTGAGGTGATGGGCATCTAGAATGTCCATTTTACCTCAGAAAGGCATGCCTCTGCCCCTCCTCAGTTCTTCACAACATTGCCCTTGCTCAAAAGTGGAAACACCTGAGAGAACCTCAGTTCGATTCCTACCTATGTCTGGCCCTTTCTGAGGACAGGATGGCAGAGGCCCAAGGTGAGTGAGGGATGCTTCTTTCATGACAGAAGGGCATTAATGAGGGAATGGGTAGACCAGAGGAGGACAGGGCAGTGGAAACCGTGACACATTGACCTACCCTCAGGAGCCACACTGGATGCATGAGGCACTCCCTCCCTGTGAGAGTCACCAATCACTTTCACCTGTGCAAGTGTGGCTGGGTGTGAAGCTGGAGCAAGACTGTGTTCAAGACAGGATCTTACTTTTGATGTTCCTTTAAATCAACTTAGCTATCACCCAGCCTCATCATCTAACAAGGCTGATGGGAAATTCTTCTCCATCATTCCTGCTCCTAGGCTGCTCCAAAGATCCTGGGGACCCATACCATACTTTGACATATTGTTTTTAGCTGCAGAAACTTCATCATGATGATAAAAAGATGCTGCCTCAATCATGACTGAGTCCAGGTTGCCTAGTGCTAGTGCAGCATGTCCCCCCCTGCACCTTAATATCCTGAACCCCCCGCTTGGGGGACTGCCAGTTAGGGAAGTGTCCTACACAGGGCGCATCCCATACTGGTGCTCTTGACTCCCCAAGGTGTCGATGGGGAAGTGGGACTCCCATGTCTCCTCTCTACCCACTTCCTTGTACCCTGTCCCCAAGAGGTAGCAGTTCTTTGCTGTCATAAGGTATGTCTGTGTGGCACTCTGGTCAGCTGGCTGTGTGGCTCTAGTGTATAGCTACCCAGTCAGAACTAGCCAAGGAGAGAGAATTAGCCACACTGCAGTGACTAGTCAGCCAGGGGAGTCTATGGAATGGCCCAGCACACACCCAACAAATGACGGGATTTCCTCTGTGTGCATTGATCCCGTGATCCCGTTGTCACTGCCTGGCAGCCCTCTCATCCCTAGCCGTCTACATGTGTCCTCAGACAAGACAGTCTCTCTCTGAGAGCGCCAACAGAGCCAGGAGTTGTGCTTGCCCAAATGATTGAGGATTGGCTGGCATCACTAAGGAACAGGTGCAGAAGGGCAGGTCTGGGGGTGCACGTGGCAGTCAGCACTGGCGGTGCCTGTGAGACTCCGCAAGGAAGAACACTCCGTTGTCGTTCACTTGCTCACGGGGCATGGGCCACTGGGCAAGGCTGCCAGCGTCACTTGATTTCTACCCATTGCTGGCTGAAGACTGATCGCAGATCCTCTCTGGAGATCAGCCACAGGGGAGCCCTGGAAACAGTGCCGCTGCCCCACATTCAGCTCTTCCAGCCTGAGGAGCTGGACTCACCACTGGATTCCAAGGCTGGCCCTTAGGTCCCCTGGCTTTGGACCTGCCCTCCCCGACTGCCTTCCTGGCTCCTTTCCCTCCGTCTTCAAGAGCACAGATACCTTGTCTTGCTAATCCTCCTGGTCAGTCCTGAAGTTAGCCCCCATGAGGCTTCTCCCTCACTTTCTCACCCTGCCTCCTCGTCCGTCCGTTTGGTGGAAAGGCAAACCCAGCTAAGACCAGAGCAAGAGCTAGCCCTCATCTCCACTTCCTACCTAGTGGCTCCCTGACAGTCTGGGAAACTGCCTTAAAGAGCCTAAGTACCTCCTCTCCATTAGCTCCTGTGAAGCCGGGCACACACTGGGGAGTCTCACTCATACTCAGAGAATCATCAAGTTAAGTTGATCAGAGTATCATTTTGCTTCAGCTAGCCTAATAGCCTGGGCTTGGCCATCCCTGGTGGCTCTGGAGACGCCCACCATCTGCTGTTCCCTGCCAACCCCTTCCAGGAAACAGACAGGGAAGGAGGGGATCTGCAGGGGCAGGTCTCTGTAGGAGAGTCCAGGCAGGGCCCAGCATCCTCTGCTCTTTGGCCGTTTTTAGGGGAAAAAGAAAGTCCCTTTTCTGTGGCTCTCTTCTCTGCCTGAAGGCTGAGTTTCTTAACTCCTGGAGGCCTGCAGTTCTGAGTATAGAATGGATTCTCAATCAGTGGGTCTTCCTGGGCAGTTCATGTGTTAGCCCCTGTATCTGAGGCCTGGCTCCTTGTCAGATCCCACTCCAGTGTCTCCTCTCCCTTGCCCATCATCCTGTCCAGATCTATGAAGACTTCAGGGTCTCCTCTGATCTGAGGTCCCCGTGAAAGGCGGTTTTGCTGTTCTGGGCATCCCTTCATCTGCTTCATGCTGCTGGTGTTTCACCTTGTCCTGTGATCTCCTGAGGCCTGCTGCTTCCCTGTCTGCCTCTGCCTTCTCTCTAGAGCTCAGTGCTGGCCTTTGCCTGGTATACCACCTCCTCATCAGGCCAAACTGATGTGCAAGGCAAGCTACACACCATAATAGGAGGAGTGCTGTGGGCCAGTCTTCCTAAGGTGACTCCCTCTCTGGCCTCTCTGCCTGGCCCTGCCTCTTTGGTCCCCTGGATGTTTCTGTAATGTTACTAGGTGTTTAGTATCAGAGTTAAAGCTGCAGACTTTGAGGTCAGAACACTCATCAGCTTTATGGTGTCCACTGTGTTCCCAACCACCTTCTGCTGTCAGACATGGTGGCTTCCAGTGATGAAGAACGGTGGACCTTCTATACACCTGAAGCCAGTGCCTGCCTGGCTCTGGAGCCACGTGGTCTTCCACAGTCAGGGAGCAGATCCCGGTACTGTAGCTCTCATAACTAAGCCATCCCTGAAACTCAGCCTTCCTCCTTTTCCAGACTACAAGTCGCTTCTCCATTAAGGACCCTTGGAATGCACAGTGATGCTGCTGGTCAGACATGTATGAAGGACCACCTGTGTACTAGGAACCATGCTAAACATCCCTCCTGTGTATAACATAGTCCATCATCTTTGCAGCCCATGAAGCAGTCTAGAATCCCCATTATGTAGAGGAGAGCCAGATACAGAGGGCCCAGCTCATTCATCCGTCCACACTGACAGTGCAGAACTCATACTCATGTCTCTGTCCAAATCCTTGCTCAGTCTGTCACCATCTATTTCCTGTATGTGTGGTTTCTACTGCAGGTGAGGGTCTCTTGGCTCCCCATTCCTTACCCCATGGCAACCCACTCACCACCTGAAGAATCTCTTGCTTTAAAGGTTCTTCTCAGAAGTGATCCTGAATCCCATAGGCAAATGGGATGGTGGCTATAAAGCAGCAAAGAATCTCACTGATCTTCATAATAAATAGGAGAGGAGTTGATTTGAACTAACTTTTAAAACATTTTTAATGATTTATTTACTCTTATTTTATGTGCCTTGGTGTTTTGCCTGCATGCATGTCTGTGTGAGGGTACTAGATCCCCTGGAACTGGAGTTACAGAAGGTTGTGAACTCCGTGTAGGTGCTGGCGATTGAACCCTGGACCTCTGGAAGAGCAGCCAGTGCTCTTAACCACTGAGCCATCTCTCCAGCCCCTGAGCATCTTTCTAAGGAGGTGGCTCAATGATAAGATCCTGGTCACACACCAGCCTCTGACTCAGCCATTCAGGAAGGGGTTAGCACAAGTGGGTTCCGCTTCCCCATGTGACAACACCAGTTCCTTAGGGTCAGGTGCAGAATCACGAGTGGGGTTACCCTCTGGAGATTGATGGTCACTGAAGGGGCATCCCCACAAGGGCATCATAGTCTTTGAGATGCCTGATGTTGGAGCTCAGGGGCACCCTCTACTGGTGGGTCCACACATCCACCTTGGGGACTCTTCTTAGCATAGCCCTGGTTGCGAGTGTACAGCGTTTACAGGTTTGGATCCTTGCCCCCTGAGCCTAGGACAGTTACTTTCTTTTCTGTTGCTGACGTGGGGTCCCCTTAGGTCCCTTTGGCCCCAGTGTCACAAGAGAAGCAAGTAATAGGACCACAGTAAATCACCACGCATCACGTCGTTGATGTAAATCAGTCCTTGTGCTGATGACCGTGTGAACACTCAAACAGCCCTGCAGGCAGAGGGTATGACTGTCCTTAGGTCACAAAGAAGGAAGCAGAGGCAACAAGACAAGGAGCTTGTTGCTGACATGCTAAGGGGCCGAGCTGAGGTCAAAACCCAGACTGCAGGAAGCAAACCCCTAAATACATTCACACTGCCGATACTGAATGGCTGTGAGCTGGAGCCATGGCTTAAAGCTATGGGACCAGGTAATTTTCCAAACTGTAGTGAAGCATGAACCTAATTAGTCTTACTAATAAAAACCTGGAGTCAGATATCGAGGGTGAAAGCTGAAAGATCAGAGAAGCAGAGCAGCCACCTGAGAGTTCTTACCTCTACGAGTCCTCAGACTGAACGGGCCTGAGATCCTGTCTCCACCTGCCTTATATTCCTGTCTCCACATCCCTAGGGCTGGGATCAAAGGCGTGAACCACCACCACCCGGCTCTGTTTCCTTTAGACTGGTTCAATCTCATGTAGCCCAGGGTGGCCTTGAACTCCCGATCTTTCTCCTCCCAAGTGCTGGGATTACAGGTGTGTGCCACCACGGCCTGGTCTCTGTGGTTAACTAGTGGCTAGCTCTGCCTTCTGATCTCCAGGCAAGCTTTATTTGTCAGAACACAAACAAAATATCATACAACGCTGTAGCTATGTTTTTGAGTCATCATTGAAGTTTGGGGTCTTGCTAGCACTTTTCCTGACTTCTGCTGGTGACCTTAGCCATTCAAATGCCACAGTAGCTTGGAGTGAAATCTGTCACCTCCTCATACCGGCATCCTCGCCAGTGAGCCCAAGGTCTAGTATGCATTCTGGATCATACAGGCTCACGCTTTTTCTCCTGAGTGGGGTGGGGTGGGGTGGGGTGGGGGTGGGGTGGGGTGGGGTGGGGTGGCCTTTTGTGCCATCAGACCTGGGAAAGGACAAGTGAAGGGCTTCAAGAACAAAAGCCAATATGGGAACAGTCAAGGGACATGGATGGGGCAGTCAAGAGAGGCAGGAGGGGTGCGAGGCACCCCCTCCTCACCTTTATGCCCCCACCCCAGGGCTCTGTTAGACAGAACACAGGGTGACCAGAGGGCTCCAGGACAGGAGCTGACCAGCCCAGGGCTGGGCGGGCATCCATGGCACAGGCGCTGATGTCTGGACCATTCCATTGCCACCTCTGCGGAAGAGCTCAGAGTTGCTTCTCAGTCTGCTTGGTGAGGGTAAGAAGGACCAATAATGACAGGTCTACTGTAGGCAGAGTCAGAGTGGCTGGAGCATTGTGACCTCACCCATTTGTCTGTCTTTCTGCAGGTGGACAGTCCCTTCAGCTCAGGCAGTCCTTCCAGAGGACTCTTCTCCAGGGGCCCCCAGCCCCGGCCCTCCAGCCCTGTGTCTGCTCCTGTGAGGCCCAAGACAAGTCCTGGTTCTCCCAAAACTGTGTTCCCATTCTCCTACCAGGAGTCCCCTCCACGCTCGCCACGCCGTATGAGCTTCAGTGGGATCTTCCGCTCCTCATCCAAAGAGTCTTCGCCCAACTCCAACCCATCTACCTCTCCCGGGGGCATCAGGTTCTTCTCACGGTCCAGAAAAAGTAAGGCATTGGTACTATGGTTTCAGGTGGGTGCTGGGCTGTGAGGGACCTTCTGAACCATTGTCCCTCGGCCAAGTGGCATCAGAGCCACAGGGTAGCTGCTGGTGACTTGGTCTGAGCCATGGCTTCATGCACAGTGACATCCATTTCCATCTGCTGTTCACTGTCTTCACTGTCCTCCAGTGTGGTGACCTTGGTGGTGTGAACTTAGTAGCATGAACTAGAAACTTCCTGAGGTTCACAGTCTGGTTGGGGAGGACAAATGTTCACTTCCAATGCTCAGGGTAGGCCTGCACCCAAGGCCAGTGTGCTGCCTGGTATGGCTCTGGTCCCTGGGGTCTAGGTCTGGGGACTTTGACTCTGTTTTTAGAAGACCCTGAGTTTTTCTCTCTGGGGCTCTGGGCACCTGGAAACACAGGGCAGGATAGATTGGCTGGAGAAACATGAAGGAAATGTGTGTGTTGGAATGAGAGCATCCTTTTGATTCGTAAGTCACTTGTGGTCTGAAGATAAATATTGTCCCTTGAGCACTGTTGATCATAATCAGAAAAGCCAAGGCCAGCTCTAAAGGAGGGGTGTATCTCTCTTACTGTCCCGAGGCTGTGATAAAGTATCCTAGCAAAAGCAACTTAAGGAGAAAGGGTCTGTTTGGCTAACTGTTCTGTAGAGATGCGGTCCGTCATGGTGAGGAAGGCATGGTAGCAGGAACAGGAGGCTGGCTGGTCACCTTGCATCCACACTCTGGAAGCAGAGAGTAAACAGCACATCGGGCCAGGCTAAAACAAACAAATAAATAAATAAGATCTTTCGTGCCCCCGGTGACTCGCCTCTTAAAGATTCTACAGCTTTCCCAGACAGCCCCACAGCCGGGGACCATGTGTTCAAACAGGAGCCGAAGGGGCCATTCCACACTCAGATGACCACAGAGAGCATGTGTCCTCCCTGATGTATCATCTCCCAAGTTTCTTCGCTAGTTTAGAGCGTTGGCGTGGAGAAGGAACTTGCCACTGAGTGTCAGAGGTCAAGGGTATTCCTTTCCCTCTGGGTTGCATTTCCATTTCTTGTCTTACAAGACTATCTCTGGAGATGCTTCAGCCTTTCTGAATTATGAGTTATTACGAGAGTTTCCTTTCTTTACTGTTTTGTGTGTACATGGGGTCTGTGGGATATTGTTCCTAATAGCCCAAAAGCCATATCCCTAGGATGGTAGCTCTTCTGCCTTCCCATGAACCTGTAAGACACAAACTACAATGTACTGTGACTGAGGCATCGCCAGTATAACAGTGTTCCTTGAGGCCAGCATTACCCAGGGAAAGTAGCTGTGCATTTACAAAGCCCAGTCAAGAGCAGAATGTCCCAGCACTGATGCTGAAACGTTCTAGAGAACTTCCTCCGATTTCTGGACCCCCTGAGATTCTCACATACAGTTGTTCCTCACTATTTCACAAGGTATTGGTTCCAGGATCCACTTTGGAGACTAACCCCCGAGGATGCCCAAGTCCCTTATGTAACAATAATGTAGCAGTTGCATGAGCCTATATAATCTTTTCATACACTTTTTAAAAGCATTTTTAAATCTTTTTTATCAATGTTTTGACTGCACTTTATGTCAGTATACCATGCATATGCAGTGCCTGAGAAGGCCAGAAGAAGTTCCTCTGGGGCTGGAGTCACAGACAGTTGCCAACTGTCATGTGGTTGCTGGGGATTGAACTCGGGTCTTTTGTAAGAGCAACCAGTGCTCTTAACTCCTGAGCCATCTTTCCAGCCCCCCTTCATATACTTTAAGTCATCTTTGGATTATTTATAAAACCTAGCATAATGTGCATGCTATATGAACAGTTAGAACATCTGTAAACACATTATGCTGCAGTCTAGGGAAAGAGCTAGTAAGTCAGCTCAGCAGGTGAAGAAGGTGCTTGCCATCAGCTTGACAATTTGAGTTCTGTCCCTAGAACCCAGGTAAAGGTGGGAAGAAGGAACTGACTGCTGTGGAATAGTGTACACTGTGAAGATTTGTCACTCAGATTGGTTTGATAAAAAGCTGATTGGCCGGTAGCCAGGCAGGAATTGTAGGTGGGACAACCAAACTAGGAGAATGATGGGAAGAAGAAGGGTGGAGTCAGAGGAGTCACCAGCCAGACGGAAAAGAGTCAGACACACACAATGGGATAGGGTTAAAAGCCACAAGCCTCGGGGCAGCACAAAGATAAATAGAAATTGGTTAAGTTGTAAGAGCTAGTTGGTAACAAGCCTGAGCTATTGGCCAAGCATTTATAAGTAATATTAAGTCTCTGTGTCAGTTATTTGGGAAGCAGCTGCTGGTTATTTGGGAACAGGTGGTTGGGACAGGAAAGCTCCATTAACAACTGATGCCACAGAGTTGTCCTCCAACCTCACTGGCCCCCAATTACATACACACACACACAAAAAAAAATTTTACACACACACACACACAATAATTTTAGTCAGAATCTTTACATACTCTGTATAAATGCAGTTAAAACATAGTTTGGGCCTGTGGTTGATTGCATCTGTAGATGAGGAGGGCCAGCTATGCTCCATTACATGACCCCTCTAAATGGAGGGACCAGCCACCAGACCGTCTCAGCTGAGCGGTCTCGTGCCTGGATCACTTACAACTAGGCTATATGTGCCTCCAGGGCTGTGGTCATAGAGCCTCGTGAGCTGGGAAGCTTAAGATAGCATTGAGACATGTTCTCCTGAAATGCAATCCCAGAGCCAAAGTCCAAAGAGAGGTGGGTGGGCCCAGTTCCTCTGAAGGTATCAGAAAGGACAGGCTGAGGAGATTTTTACTTTTTTTCTGAGACATTCCTGGCGTGTATATGTCTGTGTGTGTGTGTGTGTGTGTGTGTGTGTGTGTGTGTGTGTGTGTGTTTTAATAACTGTGGTCCCAGAGCTGAAGCCTCGTTTGTGCTTGGCAGGTGTCCCCCACTGAGCTCCATGCCCTGCCCTGTCTCACTTTTTTAGTCTGAGGCAGTATCTCAAAGCGGGCCTTGAACCCACTGTGTAGCCAGGCAGGTTTTTGGCCTGCAGTCCTCCTGCTTCCTCCTTCTGAGTAGCTGGGATTAAAGGCGTGCGCCACCACCGCCCGGCTTAAATACGTGTTTTAAAATGAGCTTGGTGGTAGGTGTTGTCTGGAAGCAGGGGAGAGAGGTCAGAGCAGGGACAGCGAAGGCTAGTGTTCAAGATCAAAGCCAGCATCAGGGTGTTGGATGTGGCGGGACTAGTAGATCTCCAGGTGAATGAGCCACGTGAGAGGCTTCCTGATTGTGTGAGATGGCTTAGGGCAGACCTGGGAGACCCAGCTAGAGTTAGCCCAAGTCATGCATGCGATGTGTACTCAGTGCAGAACTGTGGGAACTTGGTGCTTGTGGGTTTGTACTCAGAGTAGGAGTGTGTGAACTTGGTGCATGCAGGTGTGTGTTCGGCATAGGTGTGTACAGAGTTGGTGCAGGAGCAGTTTCAGCGAGCACAGGAGTGCATGACCCTAGGCCGACTTGCCCAATGCGACGTGAAGACTACTATGTGAAGAACCAAGTCTAGCCCTGTGCCAAATACTGACATGAGTGTCTGTGTTGCCTAGGAGACCCTCTCAGAGGCCCAGCACCCTCTCTCAGGGTCCTAGGCAAGGCAGGCACATGGAATGGCAGAATAGGCTACCATCAAAGTTCACATACTGAGGGGCGCAGAACCCCACCCTCGCGCAACCACTCCCGAAATATCTAGCCTCTCAGGCACCGGGAAAGGGGCTGGCTGGGAAGCAGAAAGGCTGGTGCCTCTGGTCCTCATGCATGCTCTGAGAAGCCTTGCTATGGGTGAGGGTCACAGTCCATGTCCTATGCCCACACTCCAGGTGTATCTGTGCTCCTTGGCTCCTTCCCCTTCCAGAAACCAAACGCTGCTGCCGCCTCCTCCTCACGGGGCCTGCAGCCTGCGCTGGGCCCTGAGCCCCAAGGCTGTGTGTGAGCTTTGTAAGCCTGGGTGTCAGTTTGTCCCAAGTCAGCAAAGCAGACACCTGTCAGCAGCATGGGGCTGGGGCCACACGCACTCTGTAGGATGTGTCGAGAGCTGGGTACCACAGCTCCCCACCGTTGGAGGAGCTATTGGGTGGAATCACAGACATGACCACAGACCCCTTTTCTAGCTTCCTGGGCAGGAGTTCATGCTGCCTCCTCCATTTTAGTCTTCTAAAAGGCCCTTCTGTGTTCAGGCCAGGAAGAAGGCTTCTCTTCCCCCATCCTCCTAGACAGCTGTGGATTGGGCCTAGGAAGGATTATGGAATGGCCTGGGCTTCACACAAAGATGAAAACTGATCAGGTTGAATGAGAGGACTTGGCTTCTTGAGGGGAAGCCCATGAGGGACTGCTTCACAAATGCAGGTCTTTCTCCAGGGCGGTGGCTCATGTCATTGCCCTTGAACCGTGAGCATTCCTCACACCCACCAGGTACCAATGTGCGGGTCTGGAGCTGGCCGGAGCCCACAGCAGCAGATTGCCGGACCCCTTCATCTGGAGTTTCAGCTGGGTCTGGCGTGAGGCCGGCTTGGAGAGTAGATAATTTATCTACTTTCCCTGAGGTTTGAACATCTCTTCCTAGATTAAAGTACCCAGACATCATATTGCTCCCTCGCTGCCCCCAGAATTCATTCCACAGCTCAGAGGGGCTTTCTGGTAATAGTCCCATGACACCCCCTGTGTCCATTGCAGGATGTCAGGAGGGCATTGCTCATTTCCCAGAGTCCTGAGAGGACTGTCCTGTCTGGTCTCTTTACCAAGAATAGCTGTGTGTCTGCTCAGATGCCCCACTTTTGTCCAGAGTGGACAGTAATCATCTAACAGCCCAGCTTTCCCGTCTGCACTGCCTGCTCATTCTTTGACCCACATTCGTACAAAAGGACCTTGGGGGTGTGTCGGGCCTTGATTCTGAAGCTGGTTTTGGTCCCCATTCACCAGGTCAACCTACTGTGTTTCTGTTTTGTTTCTGAAATGAGGTCTTGCTGTGTTGCCCAGGTTGGCCTCCAAATTGCTATGTAGCTCAAGGTAGCCTCAAATTTATAATCCTCTGCCTTCCGCATACTGGGATTAAAGGGAAGTGCCATCACACCTAGCTTCCCTTTTGGCTTTTAAACTAGGAAGACAATTTATTGGAGGATTTGGTGTGTTTGGTTTTTAAAAAGAACTCAGCTGAGCTTGAGATTCGGGAAGGGAAGAGATCCTATTGACTCTGGGGGACTTAATACAAGAATGTATGGATATTTAGTTTGTTTGTTTGTTTGTTTGTTATATTCAATCCAGAAAAATCCCCAGGCTTATGTCCTTGATTCCTTTTATTAGTATATCTGAGTGGCAAAGTGGGGATGCCTGAGTCACTCAGTGATGGATAGCCAAGGCTAGGTGATGGACTGATGGGGGCAGACACAGACTCCTGAAGCAGCAGAAGAGAGCCCTCACTATCTAGAGGCTGACGTCCAGGGTGCTGGAGAAGCATGTTTAATCCATCTCTGCCCTGGGGAAGATCTGTCGCAGGCCCTTGGTCAGCTTACTCAGTCTCTGTAACTGTTTGGGTCTGAAATGTCCCACAGCTCGGAGAGGCTGTGGAACCTTCGGGTTTATCGGCGAGAAGCAGGTTTCTAGGGACAGGCCTTTTAAGGTGATAGCCCCAGGCTGGTTCTCAAAGCTCTCCAGGGCTGTGAGGAAGGAGCCTTCCAGAGCTGTTTCCTGCTCCATGAGCTTCACCACAGGCCTTCACCACCACGACAGACCGAAGACTTTGAAAATGCCTCACGTTTTCATCGTTTCTGCCCTGTCTTGTGTCACGGCAGCACGGATGTGACGGAGCACACGCCCTCTCCCTTTGTCGTGTGGTCCTTAGCCCTGCTACACGTGTTCCTTCTCGTCTTAAAAGGACACCAGTCGAGCCGGGCGGTGGTGGCACACGCCTTTAATCCCAGCACTCGGGAGGCAGAGCCAGGCGGATCTCTGTGAGTTCGAGGCCAGCTGGGCTACCAAGTGAGTTCCAGAGAGGCGCAAAGCTACACAGAGAAACCCTATCTCGAAAAACCGGAAGAAAAAAAAAAAAAAAAAAAAGGACACCAGTCACATGAGATTAAGGGCCTGTTCCACTCTAAGATAATCCCATCTCGAGTAATTACATCTGCAGTAAAACAAGGCACATCTGAGGTTCTGAGAATTCGGGAAGCGAATTCAGCCGCCCAGGTGCCAGCCTCGGCTACAGCTGACCTTCTTTGACCTTTGTTTTGTCTCCTTGGCATGGCTGAGGTTCTCATTTCTACCCAGGCTGATGATTTCTTCTTGGTTTTCTCTTTTTGTTCCTGCTGCTTGTTTTAGGGCTTGTTTTTTGCTTTTGAACAGGGTCTCACAATGGCATAGCAACTCATGATCCTCCTGCCTCAAGCCTCCTGAGTGCTGAGGTTACAGATGTGCGCCCATGTCTGTCCACAGTACAGCCTGTAGGGGAAGCTGCTGAGGGGACGTCCTCCATGGAGTTTTGATGATCTCGCAGAGACACGGGCTCAGAATGAATTAGAACTCCCAAGTGTGGGTGGAGGCGAGGCTTCCAGGGTGGAACTGGGTTAGGATTAGATGAGAGCCACATGTCAACAGCTCAGGGTTGGTGGGAAGAAACGTGGCAGGAGCAGGAGTTTCTCAGGCACAGGCTGTCTCACAGTGTGAGGAGGCTGTCACAAGTGTCCTGATCAACAGGGACAGCCCAGAGAGGCAGCTGTTGCTGGTGAAGACGCCAGCCGGTGGGGTGGGAGAGACGGCTCAGTGTCGAAGAACGCTCGCTGCTCTTCCACAGGGACCCAAGTTCAAATTTCCGGCACCCCATGGGGGCAGTTTACAACCAGCCGTAACTCCAGTTCCAGGGTTTCGACCCTCCTTTATTCCTCTGAGGGTACCTGCATACACATGGCGAACACACACACACACACACACACACACACACACACACACACACCTTTTTAAATAAAAGATGACAACAGCCAAGCCCACCTAGACAGCGCGTTATAATTTGGATTTTTAGTGTCCTGACTGAAACAGGAGGTAGGTGGTTCAGGCCCTCCACATACTCTCATTTCATGAGCCCTGAGGAAGGGTCTTCCCACTCTTCTTCAGCCAAGGCTGAAGGGCCTCAGCTAGCAGAGCAGAACCTTCCCTCATGCCCTGAACATGCCCCTTACCTGGGAGTCTTCTCTAGGAATCCCACCTTCCCTTGGAAGTAAATCCAGCACAAGTGTCTGGGAGGCCCCTAGGGTCCCCTCTGTGTGGCAGCCAGGGTGAGCACAGGCACAGGGATCACCAGCCCTGTGCACCGTCAGCCCAGCCAGGTGGTCTCCAAGAGTTCAGCCTCACACCTCCCTCTTCTGGGTCGTGGGCTTCCTTTTCCACATGCCCTGCCCTTCACGTGGAAGTCTTAGGTCAGTTCTGAGAAGTGCCGACACTCTGGCTGGGTCTTCCAGGCAGAAGCCGACCTCAGCTGTCTGGGAACGTGGACTCCTTTGACGTTTTGTCCGGACCATCACTTGGGCCAGGAGGAAGCCGGTTACCCTGAGGCTGCCTTTCCAGTGTGGCCCAAGGGCCACACACTCCCTGCACAGCTTGTCTGAGATCCCAACTTTCTTGCCCTCCTTATTGGACTTGTAATTTCTGCGTGCGTGCGTGTGTGTGTGTGTGTGTGTGTGTGTGTGTGTGTGTGTGTGTCTGTGTGTGTGTGTGTCTGTGTGTGTCTGTGTCTGTGTGTCTGTGTGTGTGTGTCTGTCTGTGTGTGTGTGTGTGTGTCTCTATGCACAGACATGCAGAGGCCAGAGGCCAAAATCAGGTGTCATCTCCAGTCACTCCCCAGCTTGTTTGTCTGTCTGTTTTTGAGGCACGGTTTCTCACTGAACTTGAGGCTAACCAATGTCACTAGGCTGGCTGGCCAACGAGCTTCTCAGGGACCCTCCTGTCTGTCTCCCGGCTGGAATTCCAGCCACTGCACCTGCCTCCTTTCTTTCTCTGAACGCGGGTCCTCATGCCTGCGTGGAAAGCGCTCTACTGACTGGGGTGTTCCCCGCTCTGTAGGCCCCTTTTAAATAAGACAGAGGTGTCTCTTGTGACTGTGCAGAGTGCTGAATGAATGCTGCTCTGGCCTCCGCTCCCAACCCTTCCACTCTCCCAGTCTCCCGGCTGCCACTGTTGTCTCTGAGATTCCTTTGGACACATCTTCCAGAAATGTCTTCCTCTAGCCCACCCGTGCCCCTCCCACCCCACTAGAAAGCAGTGGATTATCTAGCATTTTTCACTGCTGTGAAAGAAGCCGGCGGGACGGACTTGAGCCCTCCACCCTGCCGCCCCTCCACCTTGTTGCCCAGGTTAAGTGACAGCGGCACCATGCTGGCATGCTTTTCTTGGTAGTCTGCTGTGTTCCTGCTTACACAGTTGCCGGAAAAGGAGATGAAAGTGAGTCTGAGATCTCTGTTTGATGGTTCCTGGCAGGACTCCATACACGTGGGCCGAGTCACCCGCCACCATTAGGAATCACCTAGTGCAGCCACATGCTGACCAGTGGGTCAGGACCTAAGGGAGAGGGAGTAGACAAAAGTCAGGTTACAAGGCAGTGGGGATCAGGCAAACTGACTCTATCGAAGGCCCCACTGGGGGAAGGCTTCTGAATATACAATTTGATTTAATTCTCATAGGGACTGTTATGGGTTGATTTGTGTCCTTCCCAACCCTAAATAATGTGTTGACATCCTAACCCTGAGCACCTCAGAATGCAGCCTTACTTAGAAGATGGCTGCTGATGTCACTAGATAAGGGGGCCTTGGTCCAGTGTGGCTGATGCCAATAAAGGAAAGGCCCTGTGTGACTCTACTGTGAGCCAACCAACACAAGGATGGCAGCGATGACAGAGACTGAAGACAAGGTAGCCCTCCTCCGTGGAGTCCCCAGGAGTCACGCCTGACCCACTCTTAACTGCCAGGACCTCCAGCCTCTGGATGGAGAGGGAACAAGTTTCCATTGTCATAGGCCACTCAGTTTCCATTTCTAAGTGGTATCCAGGCACAGTAAAGGGTTGTGTGCACTAGGTCGGCCTCCTGAAACTAGTCAGTGTGGGTTTCCCTCTTGCTTTCAGTGGAGGCCGAGAAGGAAGAGTGCTGACCTCAGCCTCTCCCTTGAGTGTCCCCACTCTTCACAGACAGGGAAGGAAGTTTGGAGTGGAGGCCTGGAGCCTGGAGCTTGGATCTCGTTGACAAGAGGATGAGAGAAACAGGTGGGGTTGGATCCTGAGTCTTGGGGCTTGCTTCTCACAGGACACAAAAGAGATAAACAGGTAGCAAGTGGGTGGACACTTTTAACTGGTTTGGTAAGTATGGATGTCCTGCTGGCTTATGCAGTGTTAATTTGGGGACATATCTTGTTGGACCTCCCGGTCCTAACTAGATCACCCGCCTTCCTGGAGTCCGCCGCTGGGCTTCCTCCGCACTGTTTAGAGAACTGCCTGTTTGGTGTGCACATGCCTGTCCTGTTTGCTGTGGGGGACAGTCCTTAACATAGCAGTCATGTTCTTCTCACATCACCCCTTAGCCCGAGCTCCCAGTGGGGGCTCCAGTTCGTTCTGAACCTCAGCAGCCCCGCCAGGTGACTGTTGACAGAAGGCACAGAAGGCAGGTGGCTTGCTCCAGGCCACAAAGTATGTGAGTTCCTTTTGCCAGACTCCCAGCACGTGAACAATACCACCACCACCCCACACACATATAACCAGTTAATCCCCCTGGAAACCCGTTCACAGAGATACCCGGGGTGTGCCACCCCATCTCCCAGGTGTTGCTAAACCCAGTCAAGTTGACGAAAGATGAAACCATCACATGAAGCTTGGTAGTAGCAGTTGATGCGTGTGAACTAGTTGGCCCCAGGTCAGCATGTGCCCAGCAAAGTCTGCCTCTCCCCCACAGCCCCTGGAATTCACTCTTGGGCAGCACTGAACTGCTTGTCCTGGCCTTCAAACTGCTGACCTGATTTAAGACACTCTGTCCCTGGTGTCTCCTTTACGGGGGCCTGGAGGGCCACGCACAGCCTTCCCTGTGTGTGCCGCGGTGTGGTACACATGCATCACTACGTTCAAACCACCAAGCCTGCTTCCTGCATGGCACACTGCAGTCATTTCCCACATGGCAGCTGGGCCCTTGGCCAGGCTGCCCTCTGCTGTAGGACATACCTCTTGGCTTCTCCCCACCTGTCCTAGGTCCTTTGTCCTCAGAGTCCATCGCATCTACCAGAGTGCACAGTATGTCCCTCGACACAGGCGGTGACAGACCCTGACAGCCCAGGGACAGCTGTGCTCCCTCTTCCTCCTCTTAGTGTCATTAAGACACCGAGGTGCCATGAGGCAGAGCTGCCCTGATCCAGTTGTCATTGTCCCTCTTCCATGGGCCAGGGACCTGCTTCACAGTAGGTCAGAAGTTGGCTGGCCATTTAAGGAGTAGATGTCGCCTCCCAACCAAGAACGTGAGGGCATCCTGTTCCCTCTGCTGAGCTATGGACATGGTTTCCAGAACGAAGGACAAAGGCCACCATACAGAGGAGCTGAGCAGAAAGTGGGCAAGACGGTTCTCAGAATGGTTTCTCTCATGCAGTTAGCCTGCTGCCGACTTCATTGACTTTTGTAAAAAGCTTCCTTACTGTGCAGACTCCTTAAAGTCATGGGCGTGTGTGTGTGTGTGTGTGTGTGTGTGTGTGTGTGTGTGTGTGTGTGTATGAACATGTGTGTGTGCACACGTGTATGTAATGTGTGCGTGTGTGCATGCATGCGCCATCAAAGCATCAATGCATTCTTCCATCTTGCCTCAGGTGAGCTGTGGACAAAGTGTGCTGTCCTTCCAAATGGTGACCTTCCAAAAACAGGGCTGGGGGGGGGGGCGGGTGGGGATGGAGCGGAGCATAGGAACACAAACTTTAATTTCCCCACTATAGGAAAGCAAAGCAGTCTGAGAGATGGGTAGAGTGGTAGGGGCTGTACTCTCTCTGACAAGGACCCTGGACAGGACCAGAGAAACAGCCACCGAGAGCCCAGGGGGCTAGGGATGTGCCGAAGACAATTTGCAAGCACCTTAGTAAGTGTATCAGTGGCCAGCTGGGTGAAGTCTCCCTTGGTGAGGGGATCAGCCAGGCAGACTCCTCGGGCCGACATCGGTGGGAAGACATTAGACCCACGTCCTGTCAGAAAATCGCTCTCAGTTCTCTGTGCTTCCCCTCCAACCTCAGTTTATCTCAAGTGTGTGTGTGTGTGTGTGTGTGTGTGTGTGCGCGCGCGCGCGCGCGTGCACGTAGAGGCCAGAGGTCAACCTCAGATGTCATTCTTCAGTTATTACCCACTTCATTTTCTTTAGATGGGGTTTCTTCGTTGGCCTGGAGCTCATAAGCAGGCTATTGTGGCTGGCCAGGGAGTCCCAGGAATCCCCCTGTCTCCTCCCTTCCTGTGCTAAGATTGCCAGTGCACCCTACCACACCCGGCCTTTTTTTTTTTTTTTAATGTGTTCTGGGTATCAAAATCAGATTCTCATTTGTGCGCAGCAAACACTTCACCGTCTTGATTAACTCCCCAGCCCTAAAAAGTTCACCTGTGATAGGTTTTCATGTCACATGGGATGGACTGAGAGCCTCTATGAGATACATGTCTTGTGCTACATTTAACCATTGGGAACAGCCACTACTCCATCTAAGTCCCTCTCACATTCAAGGAGAGATGCCCTTCATATTGTTCTCCATTCCCCCTTTATTTTCTGACCTTTTTCTACATCTGATTTCACTCACACAGTGTGGGAGCCTGTAAGATGAGGGCAGAGCTGGGACCCCACTGCGCAGGGCACGGCCCTGCATGCAAGCCTCTTCAGCTGCGGACGGTTTCCTGGCTTTGTGGCCTAGTGGCCACTAGGGGGTGCTACAGCCTCACGTGCTGAGCCTTGGGCAGGCGCCACTGTGCTCCTGCCCAGAGGAAAGAAGCAGGAACCAGCCCTGTTTATGTCTTGTCCCCGCAAAATTAGGAAGCCACAAAGAGGATGCACACCTCTGACATTGAACCTATGCCTCACAAAGCCCTGCTAATGCTAGGCCCTGGGAAGACTACAGCAAACAAGCCTGTCCCTGCCCTCCCCCAGGTTCCGCCCTGGGGGCAGCTGGGACATGTGGACCCTAGGCATAAGCATGCTGATTCGAATACCATGAAGAAAATCAAGAGGGGGCAGGGGTGCTGCTTCATATAGGAAAATCAGCAGCAGCAGCTCTGATGGGAGGACATTTGGTCCAGGGTGGGATGGAGGCAGAGAGGGCTCGGATGGACAGCTGTAAAGATGACGTGCCTGATGGGGATGGTAGTTCATTTTCTCCTCTTTGGTAAGCCCTCGGAGAGCAGGTCAGTGTGGGCAGATCTGAAGAGCGTGACAGCTAGCTGCAGGTGAGGTCAAAGGAGGGTGGGGCCTCGCTGGGGGAGCCCAGGGTTCGAGGCTTTACGTGAACGGTCAGGGAAGCCATCGGATGCCAGTCAGAGGGATGGCATGCCCTTTGCAAGAGTGTGTGTGTGGCTGCTGCTCAGGTAGACAGAGTGGAGATGGAGGAATGAGGACCCTCTGAGAACCGCTGAGACAGACTGGACACCAAGCCAGTGGGCTCCAGCCCCCTTAGAGTCATCTTTTCAGGCCCGTCCTTGCCTGACTATGCTTGGCTTGGGCAGCCCTCCAGAGTGTGAGCCGAACTGTCACCACAAGCATCTTCGCAGTCTCTGGCCTCCTGACTGGCCTCTCTTGCTTTCTTGTCTCTTTGAAAAGCACATGCTGAGCTCTTTGTGCTCCTGACCCTTCTGCCAGCTCTTCCAACCCTACGTCCTCTATGCCACCATCCCGCCAGTCGCGGTCAGTGCACTGAGGGCCGCCCCATGGGAAAGCGCCACACCAGTGGAAGGAAGGCTCTGCGACCTGGAAGGACCGGCCGTCGGTCACCAATGCTGCAGAGCGACCTCCAGTCTCCGTGTTGCCTTCTCCCCTCTGTGGGCTGTGAGACCCAGAACTCTGTTCCTTTTCTTTCTTCTTCTCCTCCTGCAGGTCAGAAAGGTCCTGGCAAAGGGATTAAGATGCACTCTACAGCTAGCATGAAAACCAGATGTCCGCAGATGCTGTCGGGGAAGCAGGTGTCTTCTCAGCCCCCCATGATCATGGCATTGGCGGTGGTATTGGGAAGTGAGATGAGGTGGCATTGAGTCAGCTCCTCAGCCCCCAGTGAGCAATAAATAGCATCTTGTTCTAATGAGCAGTGGTCCACACTCGGTGACTGTTGCTGATGGAACTGGCCCCACTGGCATTGGGACATTATATTTGTCCTACTAAGAAAGAAAGAAATGGAAAAAAAAAAATCGCTGACCTCGGTGTCCACCCCTTCTGATTACAGAAAGGCTATTCCAGGCCAAGACTACAGCCCCAGGCAGGACAGGTGAAAATCATATTACACCCTGGCCCCTGGGTAATTTGCATCTGCCGGGCCGTAGGAAATCTGAGCACTGAGCAGGCAAATGACGACATGCAGCTTCACTGCAGCGTGGTTTGAAAATGTTTCTTGATTGCCTTCTGCATACAGTAAGAGACACATTTGGGAGCTTGGGAGATGACTCAGTTGTCCATGCGTGACAACCTGAGTTCAAGCCCCAGAACCAATGTAAAAAGACTAGGTGGGTATGGTGGCATGCCCTTCCAGCCCCAGTGATGGGAAGGCAGAGACAGAGGACCCCTAGGGCTTGCTGGCCGGCCAGCCTAGCCTAGTTGGTAAGATCCAGGTTCAGTGAGAAACTGTCTCAGAAAGTGAGGTGAGGGGTGGCCTTGAAATGTTACAACTACAGTCTGTACACACATATATTCTCTCTCTCTCTCTCTCTCTCTCTCTCTCTCTCTCTCTCTCTCTCTCTCACACACACACACACACACACACACACACACACACACACACACACACACACACACAATATGTTTGATGTTGTCATCTGGTACATAATGCCCTTCTCATGACACAGAACTTCCCCTGAACTGTCTTCTCTGTCTCTCTATTATTTTAGTATGCTTTATCAGATAACACACAGCTGATTTTATGACCTGGGTGGAGGGAGTGATTGCAGTCGGGAAAACAGCACCCTAGATGGTCAGAGAAGCTGGGATGAGTTTGGAATGCCTGCCAGTCGAGGCTGGCTGGGGCGTGGAGGACCAGCTGGTGGAGGGACTGACGCGATGCTTTCTGGCCAGAGAGGGAGGCGCTGTGTTTTCTAGCTCAGGTTTCCAAGACTAGCTCAGCCTTGACCGGGGTCATGTGTACTCCAAACCTCTAAAGGAATTTCATTTTCTGTTTGCGGTTAGAGTGCCCCTGTTCTACCGGGAAGACTGGGGTCCTGCAGCGTCCTGAGCAGAGTGACTGCACATTGCCCCCTTTCTCTGAGTGTGGATCTTTATCAGAGTGTGTGCCACGACAGCCTTTGAAATTCGAATGAGTTTGCAGAGGAGTTTATTTAACTTGTAAGACTTTGGGCCCTTTCACACCATTGTGGCCTTGGATCCCAGACAGCCCTTCCTTTATAGCCCAGCAACTGGGAGTTTATTTTTCAAATAAAAGTCTGTTTTCCCATAAAACGCCGAAGGTTTTGTGCCGTGTGGGGAAGAATGAACTCCAGCTTTCAAGGCTTCAATTTGGAGTCTCCAAGTCTACAATTTAGATGCCAAGGGCTTCCCCAGGGCTGAAGGGGCCCTGCCCCAGCTTGCCCTGTAGAAAAAACATGGGGCAGTGGGGCAGCCTATGTGGATCAATGGACCATTGTGCCCAAGTTCAGAACGGGAGCAGAAGGGCTGGGGCTGAACTGGAGTGAGTTTGGTCCTCCAGCCCCGAGGTCTAGAAGCCCAGTGGTCACTCGGCAGACTACTTTGCTGACCCTCCGGCCCCCTCCCGTGAGGACACTTTTCACATTCCCCGCCAGGCAGGGTCCTGCAGGAAAAGCAGAACCTCTGTGTACTGAAAACAAAAGGACTTAGTCCAGGTTTAGACGGTTACAGTCACGTGGTTCTGTGGTTGTGAGGTGAGGGAGAGCTGAGCTGAGGTACCCACGGAGCCTGAGAGGCAACCCAGAGATTAGGAAAAACGTGGGAGAGTAGAAGGAGGACAGTGTAGAACAGCCGTGGGTACCCAGTGGAGGATGGAGCGTGAGCATGGCCTGCCCAAAAGCAGTGGGAGCCACGGGGACTGGATCCAAGCCAGACGCCTTTACCAAGGTCAGCTCCCGCTGAGAAGGAACCCAGGCATCCGAGCAAGGAGCAGACGAGAGAACACACAGAGTACGTGGGGACATTGAGCGGCTGTGAGGCCGTGTCACAGGGCCTGGGTCTCGGGAACAGAGCTGTCCAGTTACTCCCAGCACTGCAGAGACAGGAGCCCCACCCTTCAGTACGGTAGCAGCGGGCAGGTTGGTAATGGGAGGTTGTAGAACCCTCACTGTAAGGAGCCCGAGGCTCAGGTACACCTGGCATGCTTCCTTCTTTGTCTGTGGTCACGGGTGTGTGGTGTATACCTGGGGCGCCGCTGTGGGTCTCCAGTGGTGCATCTCTTGCTGTTAGCTGTCACGGGACTCCGTGGTGCCTGGGCATTGGTTCCAACTCTGGAGAGACGGAGAATGGGCGTCACTGGCCTTCCTGAAGTATAGCCAGAGGAAGAACCTGTGAAGAGGAAGCTCGCAGTATGGGAGGGAAGGAAGGGTGGCAGGGAGGAGAGCCTAGCACACTTCTTCCCTTGATGGAGATATCTTTGTGAGGAATGTGGTGCTTTTCCAAAAAGCCAGTGTACAGTGAACAGAGTATGTCAGGCCACACCCAGCTGGGAGCCAGGCCACCTCTCCTGTAGTCCCCATGGACCGGAGCTCTGCCCTGCTCCCAGAAGGATCCTTCAGGCAGCCGCAGGGTTTGCTTCCTTTCTTCTTTAGGTCTCTGGTCCAATGGCCTGATGCCAGGGTGGCCACAGGAAAAAGGGGCAGTAGGAGAAAGTGAGGAAGGGTTTAAACACAGGTGGGGGGTTGCATGAGTGAGGGGAGGAAGCCATATATATGCCACCTGGGAGAAAGATGGTCTGCAGATGGGTACATGGGGGACGTGTAAACAGGACACACACACACACACACACACACACACACACACACACACACACAGAGTTCACAGGGGCTTGACCAGCAATCTTGAGTGTGTCTTCAGATGCCAGGATCCAGTCTAGCGTGAGTTTTGCTCAATGCCCAGAAAAACTAGATTTACTCTGGCTGGCCTGTTCCCCGGGCACAGCTTTTTCCTTGGAGGCCACAGCTTACCCAGCCTTGGCCAGCCAACCTCCCTGGGACCTGTGCTCACTGGCTACAGCTGGAGCTTTCCAGATCCCAGCAGCTGGCAGATCTGCAGCCTCCTGAAAAAAACGTGACTCATCCAGCCTGTCCACAAAGAAAGGAAAAGTATGTGTGGCATCCGGGTTTCCTGAAAAGTGTAGCCATCGCATGGCACAGCTATGTGGCCTGGCACCCAGTGAACTCCAGGAGGGTGCCCTCTGGTGGCTGCCATGCACCTGTCCGTGAAGGAGCTCCTGTCCCTGCCAGCCCAGACTGGGCTGTGGGTGTTGGGAGTGAATCATGGAGTCTTCCAGTTTGTGAGGCCTGCCCGAGGGACACTCCTGCTGTACTGGAGACAATAAAAGCCCTTGCTAGTGAGCATGGCACCTCCGTCCTCATCTTTTTATTGCTCAAGCCTTCTCACACTCCGTTTTGAGACAAGGTTCTTATGTATCCCTCCAACTCACTTTCTATCTGAGAATGGCCTTGAACTTCTGATCTTCCGGGTTTCAGGTGGTGCATGTGGTGCTTAGGGTTGAGGCCAGGGCTTCATGCACATTAGACAAACACTGTTCTGAGCTTTGTCTCTAGCTTCTCTCAATTCCTTTTTAAAAGTAACATTCCATTTTGACAATTTCAAACTTACAAAAAAATAATAATAATAGGGTGGAGAGTGGTAGAGAGATTCCTGACATCTGTTTCTAGCCTCCACATATGTGCACACACGGGTGCACATGCACCTGAATGCATGTGCAACCCCACAGGAAAACACAAATACACACACACACACACACACACACACACACACACACACACGATATACAACATTAAAACATTTTTAAACAGTCTAAAGGGGTCTCTTGTGCTTTTTACCCAATTCCCAAAGCTAACATCCTTCCAAGTTTGCTTAGATCTGACATGTCTGTCTGTCTATCTGTCTGTCTGTCTGTCTCTTCCCTCCCCTCCCCATGCAGTGCTTGTTTGTATAGACTCAGAGTGACTGAGAGTAAGTTACAGGTACAACATCCGCTAACCCAGTGGTTCTCACCCTTCCTAATGCTGCCACCCTTTAATACAATTCCTCATGTTGTGATGACCCCAACCATAAAATTATTTTGTTGTTATTTCATAACTGTGCTTTTGCTAGTATTAAGAATTGTAATGTAACTATCTGCTGTGCAGGATATCTGATATGTGACCCCAGGGGTCTCCACCCACGGGTTGCAAACCACCACCTAGCCCCTTCAGGCCTTATGAAAATAAGGTGTTTCCGCCACAGTGTAACTACCAAGTCCAGGAAACCAATGTCAACGGAGAGTGATTAGCTGCACTTCAGGCTTTGTTTGCATTCGGCAAATTGTCCTAATGACATCCTTTTTGGAAGCACCCCAGACATGACCGAGTCTGTGGCCCCGTCTCTCCTGTCCCTCAGCTTCCCCCAGCTCCTCTGCTGTCTCATCTTCCGTGACCTCAGCACTCGCCCAGCGGCCCCAGGCCCCAGGCCAGCCATTGTGCGGCTGCCCTCACTCTGGATGTGCCCCAGCACTTCCTCACGAGCAGATTCAGGGTTAGCTGTTGGCAGGCAAGCCACAGGCCTGCTTCCTTGTGCCTGGGCCTCACGGCAGGGAGCCCGTGACTGTACTGGCACCTTCCTGGTGATAGGAGCCCTGTGACTAGCCAGGCCGTCTGCACTTTGATAAAACACTCTTTCCCTTCGTGATCAGTCGGCATTGTGGGGCAGCTCCTCAGAATGTTATGTGAACAGCCTTCCTCATCCAGCTTTGACTTGGTACTTTGAGCAGCAATCAATGAGTCTTGCCTAAATGATGGCTGTAATGGGTGCCGAAAAGTGAGAGTGTAATTCATCACCAATTCTCTGCATTAGCCGGTTGGAAGGAGTCTTTCTCAGGAAGAGAGCTACCATCTTTCCTGTCTGTGTGTGTATGTCTGGACTCGTGGATTTGTACTTTAGTCAGTGAGGTAAAATTTTCCACTGTCATATTCTGATGTTCAAAAGGTCTGAGACTCGTCCAGCGGGAGCCTCGTCAAGTGTCCCCTGTGTCTTTTGACTGTCCCCGTAATTGTCCGCGTTGCCTGACTTCTGGCTTCTCTTACGTTTCCCATCCCAGCTCTGGAATGAGCCCCTTCTCCAGGGAATGTTTTTGCCATCTCAGTACTCTTCGGTGGCGAGAACGTGTTGGCCGTTTCGTTACTGTTGGTGGCAAACAGGACTTAGAAGTAAGACCTTGGCCCTGGGAATGCACCCTGCTGCTGGGCTGCCATTGCTTCTAGGGCCTCTCAGCAGACCAATGGCAGAAAATGTAATTTGTGTAACTAGGGGAATAATTGAATAAAGACACAGCCGAATACTATGCAGCTGTAAAAAGTATACCACTGAAATCAGATAGCCAAAGATATGGGAACAGATACCATATCAGAAGATAAGAGGATTGCCCTGGCATAGCACAGGCATATCACCACTACTAGAAACACAGATCTGGGAGAATTTGTACTCATGCATTCCTCCAGCATTTGTGGAATTTTTGTGTGGTTAAATGCACATATTATATAACACAGTGCCTGTACAGTTAAAAATATACAGTAGAGTATATTAAGTGCATTCCCAACATTGTCCAGTTACCTCTCGAGTCTCGGGGCTGTTTCATCTCTGCTAGCTGTCTCTGTGACAAAGCACGGAGGTAGGTACCTGAGGAGAAAGGCTTCGTTTGGTTGACGATGTAGAGGTGTCTGTCTGTGACTGCCTGTGACGATGCAGAGGTGTCTGTCTGTGGTGACTTACGTCATGACTTTATGTTGAAGTTGTTGAGAAAGGACCGGACAGTTTCTGGAGAGGATGTCGTGGGACTGTGGCAGTGGAGGTGTCTCACCTCATGGTGTTGAGGAGGCAGAGAAGAGCTGGACTCTCAATATTCCCTTCAAGGGCACACAGCCAGTGACCTTTCTTCTGTTAGACCCACTTCCCAGTGGTGCCACACACTGGGCACCAAGCCAGTAGCACATAACCCCCTAGGGAACATTTATGATCCAAATTAACAATCGCCCCAAACAGAACCTCGTCCCCATCACCCAGCACTTCCCATCCCTCCACTCCCAGAACCTGGCAAGATCAATCCACTTGGCATGAGATTTTCTCAAACGTGTGTGTGGCCTTGTTCTTTCATCTTTGGAGAAGTGTCTGATGGGGCCCCCTGCTCATTTGTTCTTTTCATTCAAGATTCAGAGAGAGAGAGAGAGAGAGAGAGAGAGAGAGGAGAGAGAGAATGTTTATGTGCACCACATGCATGTGAGTGCCTGCAAAGGCCTTGGATTCCCCAAAGCTGGAGTTATAGGGGGTTGTGAGCCACCTGATGTGGGTGCTGGGAACTGAACCTGGGTCCCCTGAAAGAGCAGCTAGTGCTCTTAATTTCTCCAACCCCTCCTGTGTGTTTTTAATTGTGTTATCTTTTTGTTACTGGTTCGTAGGAATTCTGGACACTGGGTATTTTGCAGATAAATGACTTGCAAATATTTTCTTCTGTGAGTCATCTTCACTTTTTTGATGAAATCCTTTGATGCACAAAAAAAGTCTGGTTTTGACGATGACCAGAACTACCTTAATGTGCTGCTCCTGTGTGCTTGCTCCTGTAGACACTGGAACCTATTGAACTGGAGGAAAGGGCAGGATGAAGGAGGTGGGTACCAGGGATTGCAGTTTGTTCTCAGAAGTGTGAGCCTGAGATGGAGATGGCAGGGCAGGTGACACCAGTGAAGGGGAGGCCCAGGCAGTGGGGACGGCATTGCCATGGCATCGGTGGTTGATGCTGTGCAGCTCACGGGACGTCTCTGACCTATCATCTCTTCTCATCCCTGTAAGGTCTCCGAATGAGCCAGGCCTGCTGTGTAGCCATCTGTGTTACAGGAGAATTGTTGAAGAACCCTTTAAATCGCTCAAGATTGCAGGCCTGTGAGTGGACCCAGATTTCTCTCAGGGGTTGCAATTGACCTGAGAAGGGCAAACCTTCCTGTCTACCACCTCATTTTATCACTTATTTCACTTTGAGAAGAAACCGAAGGCAGCCATCGGTTCAGATCTCACATTCTGAACTCCTGCTCATTGAATTTCCGAATGAATGAATGCAGGAGCAGTTGGGGTCCTTCAAAGGAACCCCAGGTCCCAGAAAATGGCATCCCTGCTCAGGTTCCTGGCAGGTGAGGTTAGGCCAGCCAGATGCTGGCTTTTGGCCGAGCCTGGGAACACATAGGTTTTCTTCCCCCTGCCACAGCTGGGGCACATTCCTAGCTTACTTTGTTGCTTTAATCAGAATATCTGATGTGTGGCCTTTAGATCTACCGCTCCAGGGCCCTCTGAGCCCAGGATCTGTCCTCTGGGCCACAAAGCAGCTGATCTTTGTCCTTCCCGCTTGTCTGTGGACCTTTGGAGCCCTAGGCCTGATGTGCTTTTACAGAGATCTTGATGAGTGGATACCTGTCAACTCCAGAATACAGGAACCACAGAAAGAACTAAAGAAGCCCCTGAGAGCCCTGCATGGGCACGTGTAGCCCCTTCAAGACTCGGAGATCTACAGATTTCGTACTTCCTGGCTCTAACATTGTAGCTGAAAATCATTATTGCTGTAGGTTTTCACTTCTCTGTGTGTGTGTGTGTGTGTGTGTGTGTGTGTGCGTGCGCGTGCGCGCGCACATGTACTCTATCTGTCCCTATCTGCTTTATTCCCTTGAGACAGTATGTCTCACTGAACCTGGCTGGGGCTTGGTGTTGGTTCGGCTAGACTGGCAGCCAGCAAACCCCAGCAATCCTCCTGTCTCTGCCCTCTTGGATGCTGGGGCTGTAGGCATGCACAGCCACACCTGGCTTTTTCTGTGACTTCTGGGGATCCTAACCCAGGCTTCCATGCTTGCATAACAAGCACGCAGCACCTCTCTGTGTCTTTAACAGCAGGCTTGCGTGCGGCCGCTTTGGAGTCTCTGGGCTTAGATGCCATTGGTGCGAGCTGAACTGGGTGAACTGAGTTTGTCTTTGCCAAATTAAACACTCCCTTGTCACTCAGATCCTCCCAACTCCGGTTCCCCCAGGCGCCGCGAGGCGAGGTGTGACCCTGAGTGTGCTGGGGTGACTCGGAGCCACATGGTTGCCTGCCTGCGTCAGGTGGGGAGGGCCATGCCTCAGAGGTGTGACTCAAACGCAGTCCGTGAAGAAGGCATAAGGGAGGCCCCAAGGGCGAGTTCACTGAGAACTCAGTGCGACACAACCTTCAGAGCTCTCTGTGAAATATGACCCGCTGTTTTGCAAGCGTGGAGTGCTCTAGCCAGTGTACACACAGCTCCCTGCTCCAGAGGGATCTGCACCTCACACCCCAAGCTTTGGATTGTCAGCAGCCTCTCAGGGACCTGGGTGCTCGGCAGGCCCTGTGAGGGTCACAACCAGGTTTTGTTGGTGTGTGTCCTCAGCTGCTTTTCCTACATCCCGGCAGCAGAGAAGCAGCTGCTGGGTCCTAATTGTCCCTGGATGAGGAAGCTGTGGAGTGGGTCAAAGATCCCAGCTCTCTTCCAGGCCACTCTGGAGTCCTGAAGGCTGCTATGAACTTCTGTCCCTGACTATCCCTAACTGAACAACAGCGGCTAGCCGCCTCCTCCCAGCATGTTGAAAACACAGGAAAGTGCTTTGGGGAAGTCTCTCCACATAGGATGTGTGAACACGCTTACCAGGCAGGCTGTGACCTCCGGGTGGGGAGACCGGCCCTGGAGCCCGTGGATTTCAGGCCTCAGCAGCTCTGCACTAGCATGAGAGACCCCCTTCTCGTAAATGGATCAAGGCGCCCCTTAGTGAGATGCTGCACCGAGTCTCAGCTGCTTTTCTCCCCTCTAGGTCCGTGTGACAATTTTAGTGAAATTTATCAGGACATCCAGAGTAGCTTCAGTGGTCATGAGGGTTTGAGGGCTTTTCTGAAATGGGATTTTCGTCAAGAGTCATCTCTGTGGGCGTTCATGGACTTCCAGGTAGCAAGAGAACAAAACTGTCCCTAACCATGTCGTCGTCAGATAAGACTAAAGCTCTCAGAGTCCCATCCACTACACAGTCGTGTGGAGGGGTCCTTGCGGGTCCAGGTGGAGGGTGGGTAGCCACTGTGGTATCCACAGCAGAGACTAAGAGCCACATTGGCCAGTTCTGGATAGTCCCCAGCCTCAAGTCTAAATATGCCCAGCTTACGGTACAGCAGATGTCTCTATGTCTTAGCGTGTCTCCCATGTGTGGGAACATGGCCAGTCACCATCAGGAGCCCTCCAAGGATTAAGTAGATTACTTGCATGGTTTAGGTTTCAGGATCACCAGGGAGCTCTCCGGACTACAACAGTACGCTCGCTATACCACAGTGCAGAGGTGTGGCCTATAGTGTGTGCTGTCCCCAGAGCATGAGAACACCCCTCGTATACACACTGGAGTGCAGTACTGAGCCCCTCGCCTGTCTACAGCTCCTTTGACTGCCCGTCTGTGACTATGACCTCTCCTGCCCCAGCACCGCACTCTATTGAACAGTCTGGCTTCTAACGGTTTTTGCTGAAGCAGACCTGGTGGCATCCATCACACCTATAAAACCTGCACATTCGCGTTAAGAAGACCTAGGCCTGTGGGCATCCTGTGGCCCACTGCGGTGCAGAGCAGAGCTTGACTACAAAGGTCAGAGAGCTGTCACAGTCCCTCCCTGGGCTCCGGGACAGTCAGCCTATGCGTGCTCCAGGGACAGGCCGTGCTGTTCCCAAGAAGCTCCACCTGCTTCCCTGGCCCACTTCACTGCTGAGGGGCCATCTGCAAGGACTCCATCAGCATGTGCTTGTTCTGTCTCTCTTATGGAATGGGATCCCTGAGCACAGCACTGTCAGTCAAGCTAGAGAGAAAAGTAACATTCAAGGTAAAATGATGGTACAAGCGGGAAGGGTGAACTATCCCAGGGTTGTGGTCTCTGATGCCTTCTAAGCTTTCTTGTTGCTGAGTGCAGATTTATAGCCGGAACTGTAAACCAATAGCAACAGTGAGAACACACGTGAATGTGTCCATGCATGCCTCCATAGTCCAGTCATCTCTGCATTTTTGTGTCCAGTTGTGGATTTCTGTGTTGGTCTTCATTTACTGTAAAGAGAAGCTTCTTTGATGAGGGGGTGAGAGCTACAGTTATATCTAAAGATTTAGAGCTAAGAACTGTGTGTGGTGTGTGTGTGTGTGTGTGTGTGTGTGTGTGTGTGTGTGTGTGTGTGTGTGTTAGGGGGGTGGTTTCTAGGTCCATCCATTTACCTGCAAATTTCATGATTTCATTTTTCTTTATACCTGAATAGTATTCCACTGTGTATATGCACCACACTTTCATTATCCATTCATCTGTTGAAGGACATTTCGTTTTCATTTGTTTCCTGGCTGTTGTGATTAGGGTAGCAATGGACACTGCTAGAAAGTCTCTGTGGAGTATGATGCATGGCTCTGGGTACATGGTGGAAGGAGAGGGTGGAAAAGGCCAGAAACCCAGGAAGTCTGCTGTGAGACAGTCTCTTGTAGAAATGGCTGCATAAGCAAGACAGGAACAATGGCAGTCTCAAAAGACATGCTAAGGGGAAATTTCACGGGGTCCCACTCCTAGACAAAGACTGCTGGAGGA
Organism: Peromyscus eremicus; assembly: GCF_949786415.1. Classification (NCBI taxonomy): domain Eukaryota; kingdom Metazoa; phylum Chordata; class Mammalia; order Rodentia; family Cricetidae; genus Peromyscus; species Peromyscus eremicus. Next base: position 59,965,425 of record NC_081418.1, on the reverse strand, counting down.
GTCAGAATTAGCCTGTCCCAGGGATGAGCCCTCTTACTGGTGACGCCACACAAAGTGGTCAGACCTAAAACCACATCCATGCACACAAACATGGACTCAGCAAGCTGTATTTACCTGTGTGTGTACATTCGTGTGCATGTAACAGTAAAGAGAGAGAGGCTGTCAATTCGAGGGGAGGAGGGACATGGGACAGGTTGGAGGGGGGAAGGGAAGGGGACAGTGATGGAATTCTATTTTAATTACACATGTGTTCTTTTTTTTAAAGAACACATATTAAAGCAAACCCTACAGTTAGGGCTGGGAAGGCGAGCCGGTGGTTAAAACTCTCACTGTGCAAGCCTGAAGACCGGAGTTAGGATCCCTGAGAATCCTTGTAAATGCTGGTGTGTGTGCTGGCCTGCCGGTCATTCCAGCCTCAGAGGGCAGAGACAGGATCCCCAGAAGGACTAGCCTGATCAGAGAGCTCTGGGTTTGACTAGAGACCTGTCAGAAGGTGGAAAAGGTATTGAGTGTGGTCCCAACACCAGCCTGGGGCTTTTCTATGCACACACACAGGCACACACCTTGACACACATGCACCCACAGGCATGCAAAACATGCAGACGTGAAGAAAGAAACATGATTCCAGTCACGTAGCATTACCCCTCTCCCCGCATCTTGAGCACGGGTATCAGAATGGCGTCCTGTGAGGGCATCTGCTGCCCCCACCTCACTCCTGCTCCTGGTTGGTGCCATTCAGGACTGGAGTTTTTAAGGCGGGATTTAGAAAGACCTGGGCCACTTGACTACAGTTCCGTCCTGTGAGCTCTCCCGTCCTTTTCTTTTCCGTCCTTCCCTCTCCTAAAACCTCCTCGGTGTGGACATCCGTACCAGGCTGAGCCTTGCCTCCACATCCCCCCTCAGTAGCAGCAGCCAGTGACCCTGAAGGACACAGGGGATTCTCTTTTCCCTTTCAGCTGATTGGTCACATTCTTAAGTTCCTCAACCCCAAATGCTCGGGTGGGTAAGTTCAGAGAGAAGGGCAGAACTGGGCAGCCGCAGTGAGTCCTGGTCCCCACAGGCAGAGGGATCGTCTGTTCCTCTCCTGGGCTTTGTCACCGGGAAACCCCCAAGTGACACAGGCCGTTCTTCTTGGCACTCCAGACACAGGGCTCACCTGCAAGTCGGTCAGCACTCCTGACATGTCATGGGCTCCCATGGGCACGCAGATCAAGGTATTCAAGATTGGCTCTTTTGCCTTTAAACTTAGAGGTCAAAGGTGACTGTGAAGAATGTGGACTCTCAGATATTCTCTTTCTTCCAAGGAGCTCCCTGAGGCAGGGCCTGGGGGAGTGGGGCGGGGGGTGGGGGGGTGGGGGGCGTTAACCTTGGGCCCTGATGTAATGTGTGCATGCAGGAAGAAGTATGGCAGAGAGAAGACGTGTTCAGAGTTATTCGAATCGGGGTTCAAGTCCATGCCCCTTGCCCTGGCTTGTCGGCTGTCCGACCCCACCAAGCTGCTGCTCTGACTCTCAGCTCTTCGTCTTTAGACGGCACGGCTCTTGGTACCTGCTCTTCAGCCTCGTAGGGACAAAATGAAATGGCAGCTCTTACACTGCCCCATGCCTTGCTTGGCTTGTAAGAGACTCCTGGTAAATGGTAGTTATTATTTTGATAATGAAAATACCGTTCTTGGAGAACAGGAGTGTCTTTGAGTGGTTTATAGTACCCAAATCCCCTCAATCAGCAGCTGCCTAGAACATTCCCCCTAAGTTTAATCACCACCTGCTGAGTGAGTGTCCAGATAAACGCAAGTCACCGGCCTGCCTCCATTTGCTGATTATTTTCCTTATAAACTGAAACGCATCTGCTTTTAGGCACTAAACTTTGAAATATTTCTTTCCACATCCTCAGCTTATTTTCTGGTGTAAGAATGCTTACATTGTTGGCTGGGGAGATGGCTCAGTCACTGTTGTCCCAAAGGCGTGAGGACCTCAGTTTGGATGCACAGAAACCACATTAAAAGCTGGACCAGCCCCATGCTCAGCATCCCCATCCTGAGGAGTTAGGACAGGAGAGTCCCTGGGGCTCAGGGACAGACCCTGTCTCAAAAAATAATGCAGAGAGCAATTGAGGAAGGCAGCCCACATCAAGCTCTGGGCCCCACACATGTGCACACACACAACTGCCCCGCTTGTGCATGCATGCACACACACATTTAAAAAGAACATTACAACATCTTTTCACATAATCTTTTATTAAAACATGCCTCCTCTTTATATGTGTTCAGTGGTCCTTCCAGGGAGATCTTTGCATTTTGCTACTTATTTTGCTTTATTAGGTTGTTGTTGTTTCTTTTTTGCATTTTTGTTTGGGGATAGATCTTCCTGTGTAGCTCAGGCTGGTCAGGAACTCATGATCCTCCTGTCTCGGCTTCTCCAGTGCTATGATTAAAGGCGTGTGCCCCACCCCCGGATCACTATTGTTTTAAATTGAAAAAAAAAAAAGTTTAATTTTTGTTTTAAGCTGAGTTTATTTAAATTCTTAAAAACCTAAATGTGAAACTCTAAAATCTACACACTTCATCTTTTGCAGAGTTTAATCACAGTAAGTTTGGGCCACTGTATTTTGACCGCAGAGATACCTGCTACTGTACTAGAGGCCTGGCCAGATTGAAGGACTGGCTTCTGGTGGCCCACGTTCTGAACCGGCTGCACCTGCAGTTTAGAACATCTAAAGTGTGCCCCAGAGTGGAGACCAGACCAGCATGACTGGAACAAGGGGCTCACATGGGGAAGTGGGCCCAACCCCAGCAGCTGTGCTGCGGCTGCTTCCGCAACCTCGCAGCATCCAGTGCAGCCCTGAGGTCCTGCAGTCACGAGTCACTCCAGAGACAACAGAAGAGAAGCTGAGACAAAGCTTCTCCGTCGTCCACTGTCAGTGAGAGGATGATGGGGCCGCCGTGACAGAGACAGGCCGGGGCAGGAAGGCAAGGCAGGCAGAACACAGAATGAGGCAGGGTCTGGTCCAAGATCACAGACGGCCACTCCACAGCTCGAGGGCCCCCCAGGCGTGAGGTAGCAAATGTGTGTTCCCTGTCTGCTCTGTACTGTAGCCAAAGGGAGGCCCTGGGCACGGCTGGTCTAGGGCAGGAGCTGAATCCCGGGGTCCCTTCCTCCTGCTTCTTCTTTCTTGACCGTGACAAACACCTGCCCGAGGCTACTGAAGGGAGGAAGTCTTTATTTTGGTTCCTAGTTTCAAAGGGATTTCAGTTCATCATGCTGGGAAAAGCAGGGCAGAAGGGACGTGAGGCCCAGTTTGTTAATGTGGCCTGGGCAAGCAACAGACAAAGCGGGTCAGAGCCAGAAGAGGCTCACCCCAAGTGACTTAGTTCCACCATCTAGACTCCAGACCACAGAGGTCCTACAGCTTCCCCAAAGGTACCACTAGCGGGAGACCAGGTCATGGGCCTGTGAGGGACAGACCTTAGCTCTCCTGCTGTATGGCATCCTGGACTTGCCTCAGCATGGCCTCTCCCTGCGTGGTGCAGGCCCTCTTTACAAGGCTCCCTCAAGTCTGTCCCTTCCCAACCTGTTGCTTCAGCTAGGCAGCCATTGTTTCTCATAGGGGCTTCACAGTGAGGACATGGTAACCGGCAGTGTTAAACTCTGCCCGAGATTATGGCAAACCCACAAGGGGCAGCCAGGCTTGAACTCACGGTGGCTTCTTGTTTGCTTGGGTCCCCATCCTGTCCCTCTAAACCCCCTCGTTTCCAAATGCCATATTAAATCATGAAAATCACACAGACATCAGTGCAGCTTTTGAAGGTGACACCATCTAAACAGGGAGAGGAGAGGACCCAAGCTCACCATCCTTAGCACAGGGGCCATTTACTAACTCTCAGGTGAGCGGTTATTTGGGGGCGCATGCACACAGATTTCACTACCATTAGGTTAGATGATTGGAACTTGGTTTCTAAATATTATGTGTGTGTGACAGTGGGTTTGTGCATGTGAGTGCAGGTGCCAATAGAGGCAGAGAAAAAAAAAGAAAAAGAGGGGGGTATCTGATTCCCCTGGAGCTGGAGTACCAGGTGGTTGTGATCTGCGCGTCATGGGTGCCAGGAACTGAACTCGGGTTCTCCGAAAGAGCAGTACAAAGTACGTGCACTTAACCACTGAGCCATTGCTCTACCAGACTGTTAGAACCTGAAATCCTGCCATGACCTGGTGTCATCCTGGCTAACAAAGGTGGACACTGGGTCCCACGGAGGGGAAGAGACTTTCTCAAGGTCACAATGCTGCTTAGTTACAGGGCAAGCAACTTTCTTTAGTAAAAGCTATGAGAAAAACAAGTTTGTTTTTCTCCCGTTTTACCCTCTTATTTACTTATGACGCAGGTATGAACTAAAGGTTTCGTGCTTTGTCAGTCAGACATTTGGTTTATGGAAGATGAAATCAGCATTCCAGTCTTGTCTCTGTCATTGGCTGCAGGAGCTTGGACAAGGCACAGCCCACCCTGAACCTCATTTTCCCCGTCTACAATAGGAGGAGTTGAATAAAATCCCCTCCAAAATCTGAGTTCTGCCTTGCAGTTCTTAGCAAGCCAGGTTCCCATGCTTGCTTGAGACCGTCTGCTGAATCCTAGGGCTACCCTGTCTCTCCTCAAAGGTGGTCTTGCTGTGTTCCCTAGAAGAGGGCCAAAGGAGTCAGCGGTGTCTAGCCCTGGTGCGCTCAGGGCTTCTCCTCAGGCAGCCTCGGGAGCCTTCTAGCTCTCAGAGCTCCGAAGCACATGCATCAAAATAGTTGTGTGATGTCATGTCATAATGGGAATGTGCTCTGACCAATTGGTGCCAAGAATTGTCTGTACGGGGTGGTTCCCTTTTACAGCCTTCTTAAAGAGACATCACGCAGATCTGCACATGACTAGCAGGCTAGTGCCGGCTCTGCCTACTTGGGCTCCCCTCCTGCTTTAAGTTGAAAGAGAATAAATAACCTGGAGCTTGTCAGTGAGCCGGTGACCTTAACTACATAAACAGATCCCCTGCAAGGTTCTGTTCATGCCTCCAGTGGCTTCTTGCCTACTTAAGGACAGGCGAGACTGATACTCTGGCTGCCGGCAGAGGAGAAGTGCAGCCAGTCAGGACTGGGTTCGCTCAGGAGTCTCGGAGACCGCTGGGGGATTACCTGTGGCTGCTAGGCTGGTCCTGGAGCATGGCCCTCGCCTCATCTCAATCTGAGAGATCTTGGTGAGGACACTCACCACAGGCTGGGGCTGCGCTTGACTGCCTCTCAGAGCATTGGTGAGCTGCGACTCCCAGGTGTCCTGCACCTGCCAGCTGATGCTGCCCCCCTTCTGGTGAACCCCTCTTCCTCAGCTGAGGCTCATGCTGGTTCTTCAGGTCCTGATATGTTCACCTGTCACTACTGCTTCTGTGGCCACAGTGACTCATGAAGCGCTTTGGAAGTCTGAGGGGCAACAAGAAACCCAAGGACCAAAACCGAAGCACCCAGCGGCGCCAGTCGGAACCCCACGGTCTTTTTGGTAGGACCCTATCTCTTCTGTTTCTCTGCTGACCCCATGCTGTGTGTGTGCACGTGTGTGCCTGTGTACACCTGTGTGAGTGTGGCCAGCTGCAGCCTCTTGCTCTGGGCATAACCCTGAGGCAGCGGTTCAGATAAGAGGATGACTACTGACTAGTGGCCATGCTGCTCCTGGGAACTGCCCGGCCCACATCATCGCTCTTCCTCAACCTGTCTTCTTTCTCCAGCCCACCTGGCTCCGTGCGGTTTAGGGATCAGTTGAGGTTGTTACCGGTTTAGGAAAAACAGTGGCTTAAGGAAGAACAAGGATGCGTTGAAACTATCAGCTTGTATTGTTACAAATGAAGTGTGTGTGTGTGTGTGTGTGTGTGTGTGTGTGTGTGTGTGTGTGTGTGTAGAGAAACCCGTCTGTCAGGAGGAAGGAACTCCATCTCCTTGGTCCCTGGCAGGAAATCTGGCGGATTGAGGGTAACTTGGGAAGGAAAACACCTGTCTGTTGTGTGTCCCCTGGGGAGGAACTGCTTCCGGAACCTGCTACCTGAGGTTCAAGGGGTTGAGATCAGCACGGCTGGGCAAGCTGGCCACATATATGGTTCATTTCCTGGACCTGCTGTGGGAAGTTTGTGTGCTCTGTTCATATGGAGCTATACAGGTGGAGGCCAAGTTTCTTTACTTCCTAGAAACCTGGATGATATCTGACCACTCAAGCTCGGATGGTAGCTGTCATGTTTTAAGAATCTGAGACTGGGACTGGAAGTGTGACTCAGTTGACAGAGTGCTTGTAGGCATGTGTGAAGCCCTGGGTTTATCCCCAGCACTGAGTAACACTGGGCATGGTAACACACACCTATAATCTCAGCACTTGGGAACTGGAGGCAGGAGGATCAGAAGTTCAAGGTCATCCTTGGTTACAAATCAAGTTCAAGGCCAGCTTGGGCTACATGAGACCTTGTCTCCAAAAAAAAAAAAAAAAAAAAAAATGTAGAATGTGACATTTCAATTGGTAAAAATTTGTCAAAGGTATAATAGTATGATTTTGACAGGACATCTGAGCAGTAATATAATATATATATATATATATATATATATATATAATCTGAAAAGAAAAAAATGATATTCTGTCTGTCTGTACCTCTTGCCACATCTGATGCATCAGTGCTCTAGAGAGCCCCAGTGCTCTGAGGAGGGCCAGCATGGGGATGGGGATTCTTGGAGTCAAGGAGTTTTTGGTCTCATGAAAGGAAAAAAAAAAAAGGAACCACAAAGTAGAAACGCCGTTGAGTGCCAGGGTGAATTTACAGAGGGATGGGGCACTTGCCCCAGCAGTGAAGGAAGGAAGGAAGGAAGGAAGGAAGGAAGGAAGGAAGGAAGGAAGGACTATCTGAACCAGAGAGTCAGTGATTCATTTTAGCTAACAAAGAAGTAAATGCTCATTTACCAAAGAGTTAAATCTGACCCTGTTATTGAACGAAAAGTCTAGTTTTGCTAATGGGGATAGGCATGCAGACCTGTTATTAAATGCCTGCTGTGTGCCAGACAGTGGTTTCTGCCCTGGTGTGTGAGAGCTGGCTGCCATCCCATCTCCTAAGCCACCGAGATCAGAAATAATATTTTCATCTCCACCACGTATCATAGGAGCTTGTCTACAAAGGCTGGCTGTGCCCTCGGGGTCAGGGACATGGAGGCTCTCAGAGCCTCCCTCTGGAGCTTGGGGCGCAAGTGCTGACCTGCAGTCCTGCTCAGGCGCTGTCAGGAGCCAGGGCTCTGGGCTCTAGGTTTTCCCTTTAGTTAACATCATTCTGAGCAAAGAGCTGGACAGCTCCCCCATAATGTCAGGCCCGAACCCACTGAATGAAAGGAAAAGGCCATGCACTGTGGAGGGGGCTTCCTCCCAACTCTGCTTGACCTACCCAGCCCACTCGGTGAGACCATTCAGGTCTCCACCCAGGATTTCCTGGTCTCTGAGGAAACATGCCCCCACAGCTCAAACTGTGATCTCCAGCCCTGCCCTTCTCTGCTTAAAAATGATAGCTTCAAGGCACCCCTTTCCAATGGGGTCACTCTTGCTGTCTAGGAAGTGCCACTTTTGGGGTAGATTTTATGTCCTTTCCTCCATGGGGAATTTCACACAATCCTTTTTCTTCTATGGGAGTTTGAGGTGCCTGCCTGTTACTTACTCTTTGGGTCCCCAGAGCAAACCTTAGGTGGTCAGCACCTGCCTCTTCTGCCCCTTTACTCTCCTCTGCAGCTGGGCAGTTGTCTTAGTCAGGGTTTCTGTTGCTGTGATGAAACACCATGACCAAAAAGCAAGTTGGAGAGGAAAGGGCTTATTTTATATCCATCATTGAAGGAAGCCAGGGCAGGAACCTGGAGTCAAGAGCTGATGCAGAGACCATAGAAGGGTGCTGCTAACTGTCTTGCTTTCCATGGGGGTTTTTACAGAACTCAGAACCACCAGCCCAGGGATGGTACCACCCATCAGTCACTAAGAAAATGCCCTACAGGCTTGCAGATGGAAGTTTTTTCTTAACTGAAGGTACACACACACACACACACACACACACACACACACACACACACCTACCTGCTGGCCCTGAGTGTCTTGAGTGAATTTGCTGTAAATACTCCAACAGAGTTCTTAACTTTTCGTAGTGGGGATTTTCAATCATACACAGGAGAATAGAGTGGTACCCACTTCCAGGCCCAGCCATCGCCAATATCCTACCAGTTCCACTGGATCCACTTTGTGCCGGCCCCTCGCTCTGAGGACACAGGGACATGCAAAAGTCACTCCTGTATGGGACTTACAGCCCCACGAGAGTAGACAAACAGAGAGGGTCTTTGTGTAATGGTAGCAAACTGTACGTAGCACAGCTTGGCTGTCGACCACACAGCACTGTGTGACTCCATCACATTAAAGATGTTCACACTGTTCTGCAGCAGCCACTCTGTCCATCCCAGAGCTTCTCATCGTTCACCGGAATTCTGCACTGTTAAACTCCTTCCACACCCCAGGCCCCGGCCGCCCTCAGTTTACTCACTGCTCTTTCGAATCTGACAGCTCGGAGCTCCCCCTAGCAGTAGCATCATGGGAAGATGGCCCAGTGGATAAAGCACTTGGACTGCAAGCTTGAGAACTCGTGTTCAGATCCCTAGTACCCGTGAAAAAGCTAAGTGTAGTGCATAACTGGTACTCCAACACCAAGGTGGGCTCGGGGCCAGAGACAGGCAGATCCTCGGGGTTCAGTCTAGCCAAGTCCGTGAACTCCCCCAAAACTAAGGTGGGGAACGACAGAGGAAGATACCCAGCCTTGGCCTTTGCCCTCCCTCACCACACACAAAACTGGAACCATGGTGTTTGTCCCTTTGTGAGTGACGTGTTTTGACAGATGAATGGGTTTTTGTTGTAGGATAAGGGAGCAGTGAGGTTTAAAAGGAATGTGAAGGGTAGGCTCACCAGGCATGGCCACCGTGGGGAGCCAGCTTGTGATCAAACCCTTCTGCCAGGCGGAAAGATTCAGGCTGTGGAGGCGTCTGACTCTAGGTTCCTAGGACCACCCGGAGGCCGGTGCAGCAGGACAGAAGGAAGTAGAGATGAGTGCTTAAACGCCATACTCTGGCTTGTACCTGTGTGAGGTGAAGTCCCTGCGTGTCCAGAGAAGATGGCTGAGGTGCTGAGGGGAGGAATTGCAGCTAAAGCTGGGTGGCTTGGGGCTCCCAGGAGCAGTGTGATTTGGGGGGGGGTAGCTCTTCTAGAGAGCCCGGTTCTGAGCAAATGTTCAGTAGTGGGCAGATGATGCTGAGCCGGAAACATTGCAAAGTATCAGAAGACAATAGAAGATCCTAGAACAAGCCTACAGAACCGAGAAGGAACAAAAGAATGGGGTAGGAATCGGGAGGTGCCTTTCAGGGTTCCATAGCCTAGAGCTCGGGTTAACACCTGGCTTGGGCCAGTCAGTCTCTGATCCTGTCACCACAACCTTTGAACTTGGCCAACAAAGAGCCATGGCATCCAAGGTGATATGATCACCCAGCACCCAGTGCCTTAGAAAACACAAGAGCTCACGTCCCACAGAGAGCAAGCAGAATCCATCCTTCTGTTGTGATTTGTGCTCCAGGAATTGAGAAGGGAAAACATGTGAGTTCTGAACACTGAAGAACAAATCAACACTGAGTGTTCTCTGAGGCAGAGGTGGTTTCTCACACCACCCTATGTCCTTGGCCCCAAGCCTCAGCGGGCACTGCTGCTTTCCCCTAAAATTTCTTTTTTTTTTCTTTCTTTTTTTTTTTTTTTTTTTTTTTTTGGTGTGTGTGTGGGGTTTCGAGACAGGGTTTCTCTGTGTAGCTTTGTGACTTTCTTGGAACTCGCTCTTTAGCCCAGGCTGGCCTCGAACTCTCAGAGATCCACCTGGCTCTGCCTCCTGAGTGCTGGGATTAAAGGCGTGCGCCACCACCACCCGGCCCCTAAAATTTCTTATGCAAGGGCTGGGTGCAGCCCTAGCCCCAGGGGAGCATCGCCTCCCCAAAGATCTCAGTCTTATGTGGCTGGGTGTGGAGGTGGCTTCCCAGGGGAACGGGGACTGGAGCCATCAGGATAAGTAGTGAGTAGACGGGCTAAGGCTTAGGGCCCAGGTCTGAGAGCCCTGCTGTAGCAGGAAGGGCCTCAGAAGGTTCACAAGGAAGCTTTGGTGAGTTGGGGCCTACGGTGCTTGAGGGCCCCAACTATGAACAGGAAGAGATAACACAAACCAACAAAGGCTGATTTCCCAAGTGAAAGAAAATGCTAACAAGGCTTAGCAGAAGTCCACCTCCCCAGGCTTTCCTGGAAATAACTCATATCACATCTAGTTCTTTCTGTCAGCATAAAAAAGAAAGTAGCAGTTGTGAAATACGAAAACAGTTCATTCTGAGCCCAAGCCCCCAGACATCATGGTTTGGAACACAGACACAGGTTACTCAGAATGACATGGGTCCCCAAAGATCGTGTCCTCCTACAGAGAAAGGACTGAGGCTTATACAGTCCTGAAAGAGAGGTGGCAGGGCTCTCCAGGAAGTGGGCTGCAGAGAGGCCATGAGTCTCTCCTCCCGGATTTGATGCAGTCTTCATCTGGGTGGAGACATTCTGTGCAGAAGCAGGTGCCCGCTCATTCCCAGCCTTGAAGTTGGGAGGGGTGGGAGGTCCAGAAGCCTAGCATCCGTTTTAGGGTCTTATCCAGTAGTCACGAAATTCCAGGTCAGAGGCAAAGGCTGATAATACATGGCTGCCATTGTAGGCCAAAGACCACCCAATACAACCTTGGCCTTTTCACTGTTTGCTTTTAAATAGCGTCTCATTATCCAGTTCACCATCTTCCTGTCTCAGATGGGCTAAGACCACAGGTGTTTGCCACCACATGCAGCGAACCTTGGCCCCTTGGTCCACATCCCATCTCTCCGTAAGGCTGTGATGCCCCCACTTCCCCCCACTCAGCAAACTGACAAGCCATCCAGAAGGTCTTACACAAAGCCAGGCTCTTTAGGGAACATTAATCCACACTTCTTCCCAGGAACCTTCGGTTTACTGGGAGTCGAGCCAGAAGCAGCCCACGCTATTCCCCTTGACTGTGGAATTCAGAGGTGCCACTCCCATTGGGCTGGAGTGAAGTGCTCTTCTCTCTGCTTGTACCATGAGAGAGGCCTGCAGACGCAATTTCAGTGAGGAGAGGTCCATCATGGGCCTTTGAGAAACTCTCAGAAGCCTCAGAATAAAACAAACAAGTACGTGCTTTCCCAGATGAATTTCTGTTGCCCAATATTTTATTGTAAGTAGATATTTATAAGTAAGTAGATGATAGACTTATAGGTGAATGAATGATAGATAGACAGAGAGACAGAGAGACAGACAGACATGGATGGTTGTCCTACTTTGATTTCTATTACTGTGACGAAAGCAGCTTTAGGTAGAAAAGATTTTATTTGACTTACATGTCCTGATCACAGTTCATTACTCAGGGAACTCAGAGCAGGAGACCTGAGGCAGGGACTGAAGCAGAGGCCAGGGAGGGACGCTGCTTACTGCCTTGCTCATCTTAGCTTGCTCAGCCTGCTTTCTTTTTTTTTTTTTTTTTTGGTTTTTCGAGACAGGGCTTTGCGCCTTTCCTGGAACTCACTTGGTAGTCCAGGCTGGCCTCGAACTCACAGAGATCTGCCTGGCTCTGCCTCCCGAGTGCTGGGATTAAAGGCATGCGCCACCACCGCCCGGCCAGCCTGCTTTCTTATACAACCCAGGACCACCTGCCCATGGGTGGCACCACCCACAGTGGGCCTGTCCCTCCCACTTTGATCACTAATCAAGAAAATGCCCTAGAGACTTGCCCACAGGCCAGTATGATGGAGACATTGTTCTCAACTGAAGTTCATCTTCCCAAATGACTCTGGCTCGTGTTGACAAAAATAACAACTAACCAGTGCAGTAGTGAAATGTATGGATAGATAAATATAGTGGGTGTGTAGGTAGGTAGGTAGATAGACAGACAGACAGACAGACAGACAGACTGGGTGGAGATAGATAGATGATGGATGTGTCTTAGTTACTTTTCTATTGCTGTGAAGAGACACCATGGCCAAGGCAGTTTATAAAATAAAATGTTTAATTGGGGGCTTGCTTACAGTTTCAGAGGGTGAGTCCATGACCATCATGCCAGGGAGCATGGCGGCAGGCAGGCATGGTTCTGGAAAAGCAGCTTAGAACTTACATCTTGTCCACAAGCACCATGTGGGGAGAGGGGGATGGAGGAACATACTGACTGGGAATGGTGTGGGCTTTTGAGACCTCGGAATCCACAGGCAGCAGGGTGAGAGAGTCACTGGACCTGGCTTGGGCTTCTGAATCCTCAAAACCCACCCAGAGTGACACACTTCCTTCCACAAGGCTGCACCTCCCCCGACAAGGCCACACCTCCTAATCCTTCCGAGTAGTGCCACTCCCTGATGACTAAGCAGTCAAATATATGAGCCTATGGGGGCCACTCTTATTCAAACCACCACAGATAGATGGATAGATGGATAGATGGACAGACAGACAGACATTTAGGCACCTGCCAAAACAGAGTAAAAGCGTAAGAAAATGTCTGGTTTCACAGGCAGTGAGGGCCCTTTTAGAATGTAGACTTGATCAGAGGAGAAAGCAGCCCTAAGACTGGATGGAAGAAAATGACCCTCCGCCCTCATCTCACACACTCAGACAAGGATGCTCTGTGGCCTAGAGTGGTGGAGGAGGACCTGAGAATTCCACCAGCAAGAGACAGCCCTGACCTTGATTTTCAGTCTGGAACAGATGGTGGCATTTAGAGAAAAGCTGAGCTTCATCCTGGCTGAGAAACACCCAGGGAAGCAAACCACAACTGAGCTGTGTGTGAGGCCCCAAAGAACCGGGACTTGGGGTCCTCAGACCCCTTCCTCTAGAGAAGTTTTTCTCAACCTTCCTAACACTGCAGACCCTTTAATATAGTTCTTCATGTTGTGGTGAGCCCAACCATAAAATTACTTTTGTTGCTACTTCACAACTGTAATTTTGCTAGTTATGAATCCTAATGTAAATATCTGTGTTTTCTGATGTTCTCAGTCGACCCCTGTGAAAGGGTCACAACCCACAGATTGAGAACCGCTGCTCTAGAGTCTCCCTCTTCCTGGAGGCAAGATCAACTCCCTCCCATCTGCTTTCTCCGGAAGGAGCCTCCCTGTGCCATGGGGATGAAAAGCCTTGGAAACTAAAGGTGGAAACAACAGGAGAACAGTGGGTGGGGCATCTTATATTGAGGCTAATGCTGGGTCTTGTGTTTATTTTTTGTGATGCTGGAGATAGAGCCGGTTCCCACTCTTTTTGATGGTCTTACATTGGGCCTCTCTGAGGGATCCTACTCCCCTCCAAGAGTTATCCAGTTCTTACCAAAGGTTGCCCAGAAGCCACCACCCCTTTATAAATCCAGTAACCAATTGGAGCCCTGGCTCTGTACACCTGCTCCATAGGGCCCAATCACTGGAGACCAGGGACAGACAGACAGACACCACCCTGAGACCCCTGAGGCCCACTGAGCCAGTCTTTGTCTGCTCAACCTGCCTTACCTTTCTTCTCCTTCCTCTCTTTTATCTCCTCTGCTTCCAGACCAGGCCTGATACCCTCTTTTGTGCCCCTCTGCTCCGTGGCTATGACACACCCCCTCCTCTTGGGGACTGTAACACTGTCTTTCCAGCGGAAGCTGTCTCCTTATCACTAGCGTGACTACACCTGAGTCATCATAAAACCTACATTTTAAAACACACTGCCTCTACAGCCAGCCGCTCGTTCTCCTGGCTTCTTTTCCTTACACCTTGTGAATACAACTGTGTCTCCTGGAGCTTGGCTTCACTATCATCGGGCAGGCCACAATCTGCCTAGAACACAGATTATGCACCCATCCTTTTGTGGATGGATACAAGCAGTTTTCAGGTTCATTCTCACATTCATCCTGATCATTTGTGAATCTGCTGGGCTTAGTCTGGGGTCCCTGGTGGTAGGTGCACTCGGAGGCAGCCTTAGAAGGTAGGCAATGGGGACTAGTCAGCAGGTAGATAAAAATCATGCACAAAGCCTTGTAGTCTGTTTCCAGCACTGTATAATTATGATTGCTCTTGCCTGTAATCCCAGCACTTGAGATGTGGAAGCAAAAAGATCAGGAGTTCAAGGTCATCCTTGGCTACATAGTGAGTTTGGGCTAGCCTGGACTATAGGAGACCCCGATTCAACAAACCAACAGTATAATAATGCAGTATCTCAGCACATGCCATTTGCCTCACTGGCTGGCCCTGCATAGGTCCTCTGCCTGCACCAAGCTTCCCGGCCACGCACACCAGCCCCACTGCCTCTTGTCTAAGGTCTGCACCAACGCAGGAATGTCTCCTCACCTGTGACTGAGCTTTGGCATTCCATCTCCAGTCAGCTCTCTGGTTCTTCTCTCAGTCCCCAGTCTGGATTCACTTCCTGCTGGTAAGACTCAGGCTCAGCCTTCCCATGGCATGTAGACAGTAGGCAGGGACCCCCATGGGCAGGGCCACTCCATTCTCCAAGATTGCATTCCTGTCGGGACTCTGTGTTGGGATTTCTCTGCAACTGGGAATCTGAGCAGCTCTGGGTTTGTAGCCGCTCGCCGTCACTATAGCAACTCCTGACTTAACCAGCCACACACTAAAAATAGATCACCTCATCCCTAATATAGAAAAATGAAGGGAAATGAGAGTGGAGCAGGACCCGCCCCAACTTGAAGAGGCCGTGATGCAGCTTCTGGGGTCTCTGTAGGCACCCACCCAAGAGTAGGAAGACCAGGAGGGCGGGGCCACACCTGGAGTGTCCTCAGAGCTACTGTGGCTTGGCTCTTCCCCATGCATCAAGCCTCGGCTGTCCTCTTTCTGTTCTGAACCCAAGCATTGAACAGTGAAGTACAGTGTGTCCTAGGTCGGGATGTCTGCAGCCTTTTCTCTTTCCTGTTTGGGGGGGCATTGTTTTGTTTTCTAGACAGTCTCCTGTGTACCCCAGGTTAGCCTTCACCTCACATCTGTCTCCTGAGTGCTGGGGTCGCAGGTGGGCACCCCATGCCTGACTTGTTCCGTTTTTCAATCTTAATTCATCTGTGGGTTATAAATATTTTTGAGGGCAGGGATGTAATTTTCAGGATATCATGAGAGCTCCTAGTCCTGGCATATGAAATGCTGAAAGGCTTGGGGATGCTGGAGTGAGCCTAGGGAAGGAGAACCTTCAGATACCTGAAGGGCCATCCATCCTACTGGAGAGGGAGTGCCGGGCTCGGGCTCATCCTCTGAGGTCCTGTGGGAAGACAACTTGCCACTCTAGGACCAGCCCCTCTCCGTGACAGCACATGCAATGGCCCTTAATAGATTTGCTTGCACTGTCCAAATCATCAAAGTTCAAGAACATTTCAAAATGCTTGAAAACTGTCTGGAAAGGGGCTGCACAGGAAGGATGTGGGTCTGTCCTGCTGGGTCTGATTGTGCTGTCATTTCTGCACCGTATCTGAGAGTGGGGTTGGTGGCGTGTCCTGCACTAGAAAGCCTCAGTGAAGTGGATCTGTGGCCCCTGAACACCTGTCTGCACACAGTGGGTGCATTGTGCCCTTCCTTGTTCTTGGGGGAGGGTTTTTAAGGCGATGGAAGATGTGGTGAGTGGGGCTTCTTGAGCTCCTGCCTCTGAGATGGAGCTGGGAGAGTAGGGGACATTTATGAGCGTGAGAACTATGCTTGGAATGTGGATGACTTGAATGGTGGCAGTGGTCCTCTGCCACAGGCCAGGACCAGCCAAGGGGTGCTGGGGGCTTGGGTTTGGGCCTTTCTGGAAAACCCCACTGTCAGGAGCCCTTGGGGAGACCCCTCCTCTTCTCCCTGTCTCTTCTTCTCCCTCCTCCTATCCCCAGCTCTTCTTCCTCTCTCTCTTCTCCTTTCTCTTCTCTCCTCCCTCCTCCTCCTCTTCCCTTTCCTCCTCTCTCTATCCCTCACTTTCATCCTCGTCTCCTCCTCTCTCCTCTTTCCTCCTCCTCTTCTCCTTCATCCTCCTCCTCCTTTTCCTGCATCCTCTCCCTCTTCCTCTTCTCCCTTCTCTCACCTCTTTTTTGTGACCAACAGACAAAACTAAACAATCATTTTCACCATCTGAAAGTACATGGCTTGACAATACTAAGCACTTTGGCATCGTGGAGACATGCCCCATTTCCTCTCTGCTCTCAGAATCCATCTTCCAAACTGCTTCCATCACACAGTGACCCCTCCAGTCTCCTGTCTCTATGAATCTAATAACTCTGGGGACCTTGCAGAGTGAGATTGAGCAGCATTTTTCTTCCTTTTGGGTTCTTGTGAGCTGTGGCACAACCCTTTCCCTGTGTCAGGTCTCCTTTGGATATGATGGGTCCCTTCCCAGGCTTTGGCCAGTTCCCCCATGCTGTAGAACCTTCCAGATGCCCTTGAAAGGCTGAGTGACACTCCACCATTCAGAGACCCTTTTACATATCCAGTTGTGTGTCACAGGATGTCTGAGCTGTGTCCATGTGTCCTATTTATTGTCACACCTGCTGGAAGCGTGAGCCTCTCTCTCGGAGTGACGTGTGAAGTGGCAGTTGTCCCCTTCCTCACAGCCTGGGACTGGGCACTGAGCACCCATCTCACGGCCTGGCAGTGAAAGCATTAGGGCCCTGCTGCTGGTGGACACCCATGTCACACCCCAAGCCCACTCAGCGCCCCCTGCTGGATCTCGGCCAGAGGTGCTGCACTCCCATCCAGCTAGAGACGCCACATCCCAGCACTCTCCACAGACAGTGAAGTACCTAACCTCAGACAGCCCAGTGGAAGTTCTGAGGGCAAATAGTGAGTGATGTTGTGAGACCCTAGTACCCATAATACCCCGACAATAGGGTGCGTAAGGAAGACGTCCAGCTGTCCTGCTTTGCAGTCCCATACCTCCCTCTGTCACACTGTCCTTCAAGAAGGCCTTTTTGAGACCCCAGCACCTAAGTGTGAATCGGAGCCAGGCACACACTCAGGCTCATGCAGGATCACCATGGAGAAGGTCCTTAAAGAAGGGGAGCCTAGGAGAACTCCCAGGAGGGGAGCTGTGGAACTCACAGGCACCATTGGATGAGGACCAGCCCAAATCACCAAGGGCTCACACAGGCTTCCCAGCCCACAGGTCCGTGGGAGCTGTAGGGACAGCAAAGTCAAAGCAGCCATCTGAGCAGTCCTGGGACAATCCACGGTGCCAGGAAGTTCCTCCTGTGGTTTCTAGAAGTGAAATAAACAGGAGCCATCTAAGTTTGAACTTGATCTGTGTCAGTGTCAGAGTTCAGGTTCAGATGAGCAAACGTAACTCAAATCATAAAAACAGCCCAGCAACTAGGGAGATGGCTTGGTTGGTTAAGTACATACTGTGCAAGCATAGGACCCGAGTTCAGTCCCCAGCCCCAACTTTTAAAAAGCACACGATGGGCCAGGCGGTGGTGGCGCACGCCTTTAATCCCAGCACTTGGGAGGCAGAGCCAGGTGGATCTCTGTGAGTTCGAGGCCAGCCTGGACTACCAAGTGAGTTCCAGGAAAGGCGCAAAGCTACACAGAGAAACCCTGTCTCGAAAAAACCAAAAAAAAAAAAAAAAAAAAAAAAGCACACGATGGTATACACCTGTGGGAAGGCAGAAACAGGAGACTCCCTAGGGCTTGCTGGCCAGACCAGTCTAGCCAAAACAACCAGCTCCAGACCAGTGAGAGATGCTGTCTGGAAAAACAAGGTGGACAGCTCCTGAGGACCACCGACCCAAGGCTGACCTCTGACCTCCATAGGCACGTGCATGCATGAACGCACATACCCATCAGCACACATGTGCAGGGGGAGGGGAGAAGAGTTAGAGTTCAGCTGTCCAGTCAGTTTGCAGCCAGAACCCTCAAGTGAAAGAGCAGCCGGGTCTCCCTTCAAGAAGCCCAGCACACCACTAAGCAAGTGTACTGCAAAGCTTTCTCCCGGTGACCCACCCCCAGAGGGGCTGGAGGCCTTTATCGGTGCATTAGGGGAAAGGTCACCCACATATGGAAAGAGAGCGCCCCCAGTGCCCTTAGTTAGGGGGAAGGGCACAGAACTGTAGATGGAGACTTTCAGAGCCAACTGGAAAGTTGACAGGCGTTTAAAGAGCTGAGGAATGTCATTTAATCAGACCCTGGATACTGTCTATCTAATCAGTCTGGGTACGTGTTAGCAGCACACCCCAAATAAGAAAGTGACAGTGGCAGCTGTGGTTGGTGGTGTTGAGCTGTCCGCTGATGGCAGGAAGGCCACAGCACGTGCTCCTGCGCTCCTTGGACCCACAGAACCTCTCGGAGCAACAGGCTACTCTCTCTGTCCCCCACCGGAGCCTTGCTGGGATCTCAGAATAGATGCGATTCTGCCCACGCCCACCTATGGTGGTCAAGTCGTCTTTTATTGGAGCAAAGCCTTGCCTTCCACAGTGAGGGAGGAGCCCCCAGAGGGGACTCTGGGGGAGAAGGGGTGGGTGGCTGGTCCAGACCCCTCTGGAATGGAGGTCGATGGTGGTATCCGGATGCTGCGGGTCAAACCCAGGGCCACAGGAATGCTGAGCAGGTGCTCACCACAGAGCTGGGCGCAGCCCTGGGCGTGGGCTTTGCTGCAGAGTGGAGGAAAGGAAGCCAAGGGCAGTATGCCCTTGAGACTGAGCAGGAAGAACTTGGCAGGCTGTGGGGCTGGTAGTGTGGACCGAAGAGGAAGTTTCAAACAGTCCTCTCACCACAGAGCTGGCCAGCCGGTCTTTCACTCTCCGGCTCCACATGGGAAATAGTCCTTAGTGTTGCCCCAGGAGGGCTCTAACCAAAGCCCGGCTTGATTTTCCCAGTCTCCCTGTGCTGCAGCCACAGAGAACTGTAGCTGTCAGCGCGCAGAGGATTCTGAAGGGCTGAAGTAGGTGGGGTTTCATCACAACATCTATTAGACATGTAACTTTATCCGTGGAACATGATCAGGTGTATAATCATTGGGTCAAAGAGCAAATGCAATTTCAGTTTGATAGATAATGCCAAGTTGTAGCCCCAGGGCAGCTTCCCTGGGCTCCTGTCATCTCCAAAGAGCCTGAGGGAGAGGCTGGAGACTTTTGCCAGTCTTCAGGGGCTGGGTGTTAATCCGGAAGTGTGACCTTCTCATATAGAGGGCCCCAGCTTCAGGGAAAGGCGGGAGGCAGTAGAACTGGCACCCTGTCCAGCAGGACTGAGCTGGGATCTGGGGTCCCAGGAACCGAGCCCTGGGCCCCTGTAGGCTTTGCACAGCCAGATCAGGACAGCAGGGAGAAAGTAGTAGCCTGGGGATGCCCTGCAGGATTCCACATACAGAGACTGTTGAGTGAGCCAGATAGGCGTGGTACACCTCAGCACTCAATAGGTAGAGACAGAAGGGTAAGTGCAAGTTCAAGGCCAGCCCGATTCACACACTGAGTTCTAAGCCAGCATCTTGAGACCTTGTCCGTGTGCAGAGGAAAGAAGTCCTGAGAATAAAAGGGGAGACAAAGCCTGTAATGGATTAATGATTCCTGGGAAGGGTTGGCAAGGAAACAGGCTTAGAGAACCTTTGGGGCACTGGGAGGGGGAGCTACTTACCACAGTCGACCCCCCACCCCCCAGAGGCTAATCCTGGGACCCAGTGGTTGGCTGGGAGCAGTCCAGGGCTGGGGGGTTAGCGTCATAGAGGAGAAATAAATGGAACACAACCTTCACCTTCCTTCTTAGAATCCCCCTTGTCCAGCCGGGTGGTGGTGGCGCACGCCTTTAATCCCAGCACTCGGGAGGCAGAGCCAGGCGGATCTCTGTGAGTTCGAGGCCAGCCTGGGCTACCAAGTGAGTTCCAGGAAAAGTCGCAAAGCTACACAGAGAAACCCTGTCTCGAAAAAACAAAACAAAAAAAAGAATCCCTCTTGTCCAAGGTTTGAACTTATACCAGAAATTGAACTGGGGCTGCACATGCTGAGTAAGGAAGGCCACGCAGGACCACCATCTCTGACTGCTGGCAGCCATGCTCCTCCCATCACATAGCACCATGGAAAGACTGGTCTCCTGACTCTGAGTAGCCTGTGTGGAGTGCCTGAGCCAGCATGTTTTCTGATCCCCTCTACCTCCCTAGGCTCAGGGCCATCTTCATGAGCACATGTATATGGAGTGACATGTATGAGCAAGAGCATAGGGATCCCCTATGGATGAGAAATTGCTTGGTAACACAGCAGGCTGGGGTCTCATAACAGATCAGAAACAGCAGCCTTTCCTGCCACCTAAAGGCCTAGGGTAAAGCTGGGCCAGAAGTAAAACAGGCCTCTTTCCAGACAGAGAAAACTCAGCACTTCTGCTTTAGATTCCACAGGAGAAGGGTGCTATCCAGCTCTGTGCCAGGTCTTAGCCACCGACCCTGAAA
The DNA here is from genome assembly GCF_949786415.1 of Peromyscus eremicus. NCBI lineage: Eukaryota > Metazoa > Chordata > Mammalia > Rodentia > Cricetidae > Peromyscus > Peromyscus eremicus. Next base: position 59,944,932 of record NC_081418.1, on the reverse strand, counting down.
CTCACTGTAACTAGTTATAGTATATCCAAAAATGTATACAAGGGTATTGAAAAAGAGTTCCAGAGAAGTCCCTCAAGTGGCCTCTGAAGCAGGGACAGCAGAGACCTTGCAGCCAGTGCTGAGCCTTGGGACGCATGTCAGTCCTCTGCTAAGTTGTGAGGTGCACTGTCCCTCTTAGAATTCACAGTGGAAACATCACCTGCAGTGTGACGGTATCCAAAGGGAAGATTTAATCTGATGGGACAAAGAGGAAGAGAGAGCTTCCACTTCACCATCTGAGAACACAAAAGAAGGTGGCCATCTGCCATCCAGGACAAGGACCCTCACCAGACCTGACTGATAGGTTTTCTGTACCCCAATAATAGTTTTCTCAGAGCAAGAGGTATTGAAAAAGTAGATGAACAGGTTTATTTGAGCAGTCCCAGAGATGGAGGCTGGAGAAGTCACACGCCTGAACTAAAGCCGGGAGATTATATAGCTTGTAGGCGAGGGGTGATGACATGTCCACCACAAGCTGGGTTTGTGCCCAAGTATGGTCAAAAGCTGAGCACTTTAGTCAGGGACTTGGGCAGCTGCAACTTCAGGGGAGGAGCTGCTGTAGCTGCCAAGAGTGTGGAACTGGGCTTTTCGGTGTCTTCCCTTTGTTCAGAGATTCTCTGAGTGGGCGGGGTTTGGAGAGAGAGAGAGAGAGAGAGAGAGAGAGAGAGAGAGAGAGAGAGAGAGAGGAGAGAGGAGAGAAAAGAGAGAGAGGAATGAGGCTTTCTGGATCATGCAGGGGTGAGCTGGAGGTTTCAACAGAACACTGACCATGCTAGGCTTTGCGGCAGTGAGGTTACAGTGTGTTACACAAGCTGCCCTGTCTGTGTGTTCTGCCCAGACAGCCTGAGCTAGGACATCCACTCTTCTCAGGGAACCAGGAGGTCCTACTGAGCACCTGCCGCTAGGCAGCAGAAGCTGAGTCTGGCTGACAACATCCATCGGTCAGGCCTAAGGTCCCACTGCTACATGATATTGCTGCAGGGTGCTGAGGAATCCCATACTGAGGAACCCTCACATCAGAGCCCCTTCCCCATCCAGGGTCCCAGCATTTGGTAGATATAAAACAAGGTTGGGATTAAGGCTCTGTCAGTCAAATTTGCATCTGCAGCACCCACATGGCAGTACCCTCTGCAATCACAGCATGATGGATAGAGATGGGCAGCCCCCCAGAGCCATCCCTAGAGCTCAGTGCCCAGCCAGTTTAGCAGAGTCATTAGTCCCAGGGTCTGTGAGAGACTGTACCTCAAAAATAAGGTGGAGTGTGATAAAGACACACAGTGTTGACCTCTGACCTCCAAATGCACACATGCAAACACATATGCACCCCCACAGCTATACATCCAATGTTGGATGGGCAAAAAGAATGACAATATAGGGAGTGAGTTTGAGAAGGAGCCCAAGCAAGGTTGAGGCCAGTTGCCCAGAGACTCATCGGCACCTTGGGGACATTCCTTAGTGGATCACCCAAGCTATGGTGGTTCACCAGCTTCGTGCACTCAAAACCCTACTACTCACAACACTTTGAGCACATCAGGAATGCATCTGTGTCAGATCTGGCCCTCATTCCAGTTGGCACCCACATGGGCGTGGCCACACTAGAACATTAGGATCCCTTCACCCTGGCGGTAGGTAGTGACTGGTACAAGCCAGGAGCGGTGTGGTGGCTGGGCAGCCTTCCCGTGATTAGCAGTTGAAACTCATATTCTGTGCCCTTGACTGTCAAACATCCCTTCACTCCCCACACATTTCCCAGAAGGTTGGAGTAAAATATTATCCTTGCCTCCTTGAGGTGACCCACGTCAGTCACCCCGAGTGGCTTTTGGGGAGGTCCCTAATTCTTAAGCTGCACAGTTGCCATCTCTTGGAAACACTCGCGGATAGCTCATTGCATCCTCTGTGTTTTCAAAACTTAACTTTGTAAGGACAACCTCTTCCTGGCTTTTATCGCCCCAGTTTCTTAGGGGAAGGTCATTGCTACTCTCCCTTTCTGCCACACCCACTTCCCGAAAAGGTCACAGGAGCTCTGGGTGCCACCTGGGTGAGCCTGCTCTGAACTCTCAGATCTGTGGCTTGGCTCAGAACTGCGTGTTCTCTGCAGGACTCTCTGCTGTAGGAACCGTTCTCAGAGGAATTCAGGCCACTAACCAGTATAATTTTATTGATCCTGAGGCTTGGCAAAATGAATTTATGTGAAGCTCCGTTGTTACTTGATGGGGTCTAAGGCTCAGTTTCCACACACGCCCATGCAGTGAGGAGACAGTGTCTCCCCTCTTTCCCCGTAAGTGACCCTCGAGCACCTGTGTGTGGAGACGAGGTTGAGCTCAGCGGTGACTGCCAGGAGCAGGTGTGGCTGGTTTGAGAACTGCAGAGATCAGAGTTTGGGGTAATCCACCGTGGGCTCACTTGGGTTGATAGTCCACATATGAACCCATGAACCCCTGCCCGGGCCCGGAGTCACCAAGGGGGATAGAATGACGAAGTACTCCTACCGCACACTCACTTGGCAGACTCTTAGCTGACTAGTTATAGTACAAAGAGCTTCATTTGCCTCCCTGTGTTGCACAGGGACGGTGACTCGGTGTCCACCAGAACCAGGGGACGCAGTATATATATATATATATACACACACGCATGTATAATCGTGCGTGTCCAAATTCCCTGCATATGTATTTCTAGAAAGTGAAGGAATGTGAGAGAGGAGGGTGGTGGAGCGCGCTGTCCACTGGCCAACTGGGCAGCTGGCCAGCAGCTCAGAGAGCTTATTTCCTCTGCACACATGTCCACCTCCCTGTCTGGGGATCATTTTTATTATGGGAGGCGGGGCGGGGGCTCGGGGAGGAACATGCCACAGGGTGTGTGTGGAGGTGAGATGACAGTCCTCGGGAGTTTTCTCCTTCCACTGTGGAAGCGGGAGCTTGAACTCTGATCCTCAAGCTAGCGCTGCAAGTGTTTCTACCATCTCACCAGCCCCCAGGAATGATTTTGAAACCAATCCAAACGTATCACATTATCTATAAAGGAAACTGTTGCTTTTTTTTTTTTTTTTTTTTTTTTTTTTTTTAAGAAAACCCTTCCTGGAGCCTTTGAAGGCCATCAGATAGGAAGGTCACCGTGGAGCACAGAGAACTTCAGAGTGACATTGTCGTGCTGCTGCCTGCCTGCCTGCCCTCCCCCTTCCTCTTTGCCTTCTCTGGCTTCCACAGGCCGTGAGTGCACACGGAGCCCATACAGACATGCAGGCAGAACACCCATACACATGAAATAAATACTATAGCTTTTAGAAATTTAAGAATGGTTATCTGAAGCTGTGGATCTTCACTTAGGGTTTTACAATTACATTTTTATGTACTTATCTACCATTAAAAAAAAAGAAAGAAAACCACAGCAGAGTTGGAACTAGAAAAATAATTTACTTTCTATCCTCTTTACTGACTCATGCATCCTTTCAGCTACATTTCGTCCTTCCTTATCATTTAGTCTTACCCTTTACTGGTAGTATTACTTTATTTTTAATTGTGTGTATATGTGTGTGTCTGCCATGTGAATGCGGGCGCCCTCAGAGTCTGTAAGAGGGTGTTGGATCCTCTGGAACTGGCGTTAACAGGCGTTGTGAGCCATCTGATGTAGGTGCTGGGAACTGAACTTGGGTCTTTTTGTAAAAAGCCGAGCGGTGGTGGTGCACACCTTTAGTCCCAGGAGGCAGAGGCAAGTGGATCTCCATGAGTTTGAGGCCAGCCTGGGCTACAGAGTGAGTTCCAGGACAGGCTCCAAAGCTACACAGAGAAACCCTGTCTTGAAAAACAAAGACCAGAGAGAGGACTTGGTGGGTGGAGCCAAGGTGACTCAGGGCAGCTGAGGGAGACACACCATGCAGACACTGCTGGCTGTGGCCAAGGGGCACCACGGAAAGTCACTCACACCATGCAGACACAGCACCCGTGTGGAAAGTTTTATTAAGGGAGGAAGAGAAGAGAAGGAGGGCAGGGACTGAGAGAAGAAGAGAAAAGAGAAGAAAGGGAGAGAGGAGGTGCTCACTACCTCATAGTGAGAGAGAGAGAGAGAGAGAGAGAGAGAGAGAGAGAGAGAGAGAGGAGAGAAAGGGGAGGGGGTGGGTCCCCAAGGGGTGGGTCTGAATGCTAACAGGTCCCTCTGCAAGAATAGCGCATGCTCTTAACACTGAGCCATCTCTCTGGCCCATCAATCTGGAATTTTTAAGGTTAGTTTTCAACAGAGTAGAATTGACATCGCCCATTCTTAAGGGGATACTCCACTTGTGAAAGTCGTCCTGGTGTGGCCCAAGAAGAAAATCTCTTTTCTTCTCTGTTGGTGACCAGCTCTCATCGGGAACGCTGAAGGTACTCCACCAAGGGACAGCTGGGTGATAGGCTAAAATGGAGGCGCTCCCCTGGGGGCCCTTGCCGGGTCTCTGAAGTGACACTTGTAACCGTGCAGGAGTGAGCAGTATGCCTGGGTGTGTAAGGAGCCCTGAACTGGTGCCTTCTTGCCTGTTCCTGTCAGCAGCCCTGAAATATCCACCCTCCGAAGGGAACAATTATTGAGAAGGGAAAATAAACCTATTGCAGCCCCCAGATGGGAAAGGGCAGAGGCAGGAGCCCACCCAGACATCCCTAACCCCCTCAGGACTCCCACTGTCTCTTAGAACCCTTGAACAGTGGTGGGTGTGTGTTGGGGGGAGGGAGGGGTTCTCAGATTGTCACCTCAGCTGTCGTCTTTTTGGTGTGGGGAAGAGGTGGGAGATTGCAGTTCCCCTTTTTTTTCCATTTATTTATTTTATTATTTTGTTTTATACCCAGGCCTCCTGCAAGGTGAGCAAGCACTCCCTCTGAACTGCAGGTGGCCTAGTGGCCGCACCTAAACACTTCGTGAGTGGAGAGCTCTTGCAGTTTAGTGAAAGGAAAACTTAGGTTTTCGAGTTTCTTCTATGTGCTTAGGTTGTCTCTACTAAAAACAAAAGCACTCTGTCATTACATACGAGAGCAAACTGGCACCCATCCCTTTAAAATCTGCTGACTCACAGTGATGGCGGATCAGGGAAATGCCACCAGCCCTAGACTTTAAGCAGGAGGGTCGCCCTGAGAGCAGGGGAGATCAGAGCATCCGATAAGGACGTCCACCAGGCCATGAGGAGATGCGGGTTTGCAGATCAACCTATCCATGGTCTAAGAAGTCAGACTCCAAATCCCTTCTCACTGGCCCCTGTCCTTCTGGAATTTTCCCTTTCATCTTCCTTTTCTGTGTCCTGCATACTAGTGTCCTCACAAACTTCCAAAGTGAAATCAAAGAGACTAAGAAGCTGCTGCTGGTGGGAGGAGCTGAGAAGACACACACACTCACACACCCACATACACTCACATACACACACACACTCACACACACATGCACTCACACACATGCGCACACTCACACACACTCACACACCCACACACTCACACACACACACTCACACACACATGCACTCACACACACACACACTCACACACACTCACACACACACATACACTCACACACACACACTCACACACACTCACACACACACACATACACTCACACACCCAACTCCTGTTGCCCTCCCCAGCCCCTCCCTGCACGCAGCCACTTTCTCATGGACTCGGTGCTCTGTGAACGTGAGGTGCCAGTGTGGGGCGTGGGTTTGCGTGACGAGGCGCTCTTCTCTGAAGCCTGGAGCCCTTTGTGGCTGTCCGTCAACACAGGGCCTCAGACCTGGTGAGAAGCATACAGCAGGAGGGGGAGGGATTTTCTCCTCCCCACTGTTCCTTCATAAAACATGGCCCTCCTCAAAAGCACGTGGTTTGCACTCATTAGCATACTCTGTGGCTAGCCCCCTTTTCCACAACAGGAACCTAACTTACCCAGGATTCCCTCCTGGGACTAAAGCCCTGGAGTGCGGGTCTCAGATCAGGCAGTAAATGTTTCCTGACTCCTCAGTCCCTTGCTGGTCCTGCATAAATGTCAGTTCGTAGGCAGTTTTGTTTTGTGACATCTGTCAGGAAAGGGGGACCTTCTTTCCCTGAAGGCCAGAACATCTATTACAGAGATGTCCCTGGGTTGTGACCGTTAGCAACCACCTAGAGCCTAGGAATAGTCACTGCCAGGAAGGAGACAGGAGATGGGAATCCAACTCTGTGGTCAAGTGCATGGAATGTTCTGGCTTCAGGCACTTGGTCCTCTTTGGCTGAAGCTGGCCAAGCATCTTCCCAGAAGAGGGAGCCCTGTACAGTCTACCCCCTAGAGCTGGGGAATGTCGGGCCACAGCGGGGTGCCAGGAGGGGAAGGGGGTGTGGAGCGTGCCAAGCAGCCTAGTCACATTACACCACGTGCAGACTGGCTTTGGAGGGGGCTCCCAGAGTCCCAGGTGGCACCTGATACTCAGCTGCCGCCGCTGCCTCCAGCAGTCACACCCTGACACTGGATCCACACAGCTGCTCTGTCACCTGAGAGGTGGACACAGTACTCTATGCATGGGACTGTCAGTCCTCAACACCTAGCAATGCCAGTGCTCTCTCTACCTGTGAGAGTTCCTGGCCTCTTGGGGCATATTCGCTACTGGGAGGAGCAAGTTAGCTATTATTACGTGCCCTCTAATATATTGATTGAACAAAGGAAGATGAAGCTGAGTGAGGACATGGGGGGATGGGAGCCCTCTCACTTCGGTTACAGAGGCTGGCCTTTGTGAACGGGAACGCGGGTGAGAGATGTATGTTCCAGAGAGGGTGGGGATTTGGGGGGAGTGAAGAGCAGTCAGTGCCAGTCCCCTGCGGTGGAAGTACAGTTGTCACGGTCAACCACAAGAGACCCCAGGGCCCTGCCGAGGGCAGAAGAGACAGGAAGTGAGTGGCGCTGAGGCTGTGAGGGTTGGCTCTGGGAGACCAGTGGGTCCAGAAGCCTGAACTTCTGTGTGTCAGAGTCACTGTGGAACTTGGAGCCAAGGAGATTAGGATCTGCTTATGTAGAACTTGGAAGCTACCTGAACTGCCAAGGACTGACCATCCTGTACTTGCCTGTGGGGGCGGGGAGGGAGAGTGTTCATATGTATACAGGTGTGTGTCTGTACTTGCCTGTGGGGGCGGGGAGGGAGAGTGTTCATATGTATACAGGTGTGGGTGGGTGTGTGTGTGTGTGTGTGTGTGTGTGTGTGTATGTGCCAGAAGTGCCTTTTGTGTGCTCAAGTTCCCTGTATAATTCACCAGGCATGACGTCTGACTCATTAGACTCTAATCACTACCAGTATCACCTGGGGCATGGGCTATGAAAGGGGAAAATGTGCTTAGCGTGAGTGATGTCTTTTCACTAGCTGGGCCCCAGCAGGGCCAACTCTATAGAAGAAGCTGCTTCTAAATAAGGATGATGTCAGGGTTACATGAAGACCCACTGGCCAAGCCCTGCCCTTACCCAACTGGCTTAGTACCTCAAACCCAGCATAACCAATGCATTCCTGTGTTGTGGGCCACATCACTGCTCCTCAGAAGACCCTGGGCACACACACCACTAACACTGTCCATTTCTTCTACTCTTGTCTATGGCAAGAGCATCTCAGGTTTCAGGGGACAATAAATGTCTCACTGGATAGGTTTTGCCGAAGGCGGAAAACTCTACATTTATTAATTAGGGCTCTCTGAGGCCAGTAAGAATAAAAAGTTGTTCATTATCTGTCTTTACCAGCAGCTGGCTCCATGGAGAACTGGAAGGGGAAAGCAGTTTGAGATTTGGAGACAGACAGCCTTCGGTGTGTGTCCTGCTCAGCCAAGCGGCCCCAAGCGGCCCCAAGTGGCCTTAGACAAGTCTCTAGGCTCCTTACTTTTCTCTCCCACTTACAGTGGAGGCCAGCCCATGCAGCGGTGTCTCCAGTGACTCTCCACAGTCCCCTCTCACATCCCACCTGTCTTCTGGGGCCTCGGAGGGGCTTCCAGTGAGCACCCAGCCATTCACTGTCAGCCTTCCTGATCTGTACAACAAAGCCAGCCTCTGACTGTGCTTGCATCAGCCACCATGGCCACCTGAGGGACTTGGCCCTACCGCAGTAGAGCTGCTCTGAGCCCTGACCAGCCATGGCCCAGCCCCCCAGCTGGCTCTGTTTAACTTGATTCTTGATCATGTCTTGATCGGGTCTTTCTATGTCCTGTCTGACGCTGCAGGGAGAGTGTGAACTCAAGGGCCACTCCAGGTCATGGTGACTCCTTCCATGACACTAAATGACTGGGCTTAGGTGGTGGCGTCAGATGGTCATGCTTCAGTGCAGAGAACTGTGTTACTTATGGGATGCTTCAGTGCAGAGAACTGTGTTGCTTATGGGATGCATACTAAGACATAAGGTAAGGGCACAGGCAGCAGCTGGCCGGAGCTGGAGAGCCTTTGGGGAGCCGAAATGCAGGTGGAGGACAAAATAAGCTAAGGATGTCCTAAGGATGTCCCTTATAGCTGTGGCACTATATTTTCGGATACCCAGTGGCGCTGTCCGTGACTGTATAGTGGCGATAAACAAGGATGGCCTTTCTTGGGCCTCTGGCTAGTGACAAATGAAGAGACCACAGGCTTGAGTTCTCTTGTACAAAGTGGCTGTCTGACCCACACAGTTGCACCCTGAGTGGGATGAGAGTGTTAGAGCAGAGGACTGGGCTTAGTCACATGACCCCAGCAAAGGCCCTGTCTGTGTGACTGACCTCAGGCCCCTCTGAGAGACTGCAGGCTGCCAGTAATGAAGTTCCTATCTGTGCAGCCTGAGGCTACAGATGCCTAAGGTCCCTTTGAGGCTGGTGTGTGGGACTAGACCCAAAGAAAGACAATTCCCTTCCCGTGGTTAGACATCTTAAAAGCATGTGTTACGGTACCCAGTTCCCTTTACTCCCTGTCAAGCCAGCTGAGTGACCTCAGGGCCAGGGCTGAGAAGGGGAAACAGTTGCCAGAGGACATTCAGCATGGAGCTCTGGCTAGGCCCGCCATCACTGCACCCGTGTCCATCGCAAAGGCAGCCCACGTGGGCCCGAGTCTCTCCTCTAAGGAGAGAAGAAGGAAGGTCTCAGTTTGGAACCTATGAAAGCCATCACTCGCTTGTCAAGCAGGCATCTTCTGGAAGCAGAGCAGGTCCAGGTGATTGCTGTTGCATGCCCACAGTAGGAAGCTGGGGCTCCTGGAACTCCATCTCCATGCTGAGTTCCTGCCCCTGCAGGAGAGAGCTTGGACCCTTTCATGATCACTTCTCCTGGAGAACCTGACTGGTTGAACCCCGGGGAAGACTGGAGCCAGCTCGCAGAGCCCTGGCACCAAGCAGGTTTCCCCCGCAGCCTCACTTTAACCTGCTTTCATCACTCCTTCCATGTTTGAGAGAAAAGTTCAGGGAGGAGGCTGGAAGATGCTGAGCCAGACTCCAGGGCTGCAGGAAGCTGGGACACCAGCTGTGTGGCCTAGGGCAAGTCCCTGCTCTTCCCTAGGATGAGTCATGCTGCCATGCATCAGTCCCTGGCCTTCTGCTCAGAGCAAAGAGGCATTTCTTCCCTTTCCCCGTTCTGTTATGCACAGTTCAGGTCTACCACAAGTTCTCCCCTCATCTTCTCCCCTTCATAATGTGTGATATCCCCCTATCAAAGTGTGATCAGAGAGAAAAGCCCAGTCCATCTCCCTGATCAGGATCCCAGAACCTGAGCACAGCAGGGATCCCAACATTCATTGAAACCCAAGATGCTCTCTAGAAGGCTTGCAACGGACAGAGCCCAGACAGGCAGAATGGTGTCTTTCTGAACCCTTGCACAAGTATCTATCTGTGCTCAACTATCATATCTCTTTCACTCTGAGAAGTCCCATTCTCCCTTACCTACCGTTGTCTACACTGCTCACAGGAGCACAGCCACATCCATATCCCTTAACCAAAAAGAAAACAAAGGGGGGGGGGGGATCGGGCAAGAGCTGGCCTGCAAGGCCGCCTAATACTCAAGCAGCCAGAAGGAATGAATGTAGGGTCATCCCAGCCTCCCACAGTCCCTCCCAGACATACCCACCCACCCCAGGGATAAAACAGGCAGTCCCGGGCCATCTTACATGCATGCACTCACTTTGCATCTTCTTGAGCAAATGTGCTGAGCTCAGCTCCTGGCCTGGAACGAGGAAGAAGGCATGTAGTCAGTCCCCTTCCACTCTGGCTGTCACGATTGGCTTTCCAAAAGGTCTGTTTAGTGCTAGACAGATGTTTGTGGGCACAGGTGGATGTATATTTACCCTACAGGGATAATCCTAGCTACCTGTTAGTGCTCTCCAGACAACTTTCCCAGCAGGATTAACTGGAAAGTTCTCGTAGATGTCTGAGTGTGTGTGTGTGTGTGTGTGTGTGTGTGTGTGTGTGTGTGTGTGCGTGCTCGTGTGCTCGCACACATGCAGACGCACAGAAGAAACAAGCTTACAACCCTTTGTTCTTTGGTGTTCCTCAAAAGGAAACAGGCTTATCTCTTACTGGCATGCAAAGAACTCCAGATACTCCTGCCCAGCCAACTCTGATAACAGAGGGGTTTCCTAAGCAGGCCTTAATCACTTGAGCTCTCTAGGTGATTTCCAGGCACCAGCACCTCCATTCTGTACAGGGGAAAGCTCAGCTTGATTCCATTGACTTTTCATCAGAATGTTGCAAAGTTCTCTTTAGCCTGCCAGTCATCACAGGTGTGTGCGGTTTGGCTGATGATTCTGGGGGTGTCGGTTACAGGAGATAGGATCTGACACACCAGGGAAACCTCACTCAGAGCAGGGCTCTTCGTTCTGTGACTGAGGCTGCCAGAGCAGGGCTGTGGAGTGTGACCGTCTGAGGGTACAGTTTCTGTCTGGATCTTCACACGAGCGTCTGCCCTTGACTCTTGCTTCCATTCACTTTGATTTGAAGTTGTCTCACTTGGATTCAAAATCTGCTTACCAGCCTCCCTCATCCTGTGCTGTCCTGAGCATCCTGGTGCACAGAGGTTCCTAAACACCTACCTCACAGGTGGGGGTGTGTGATGTTAGCTATGTGGGCCCCACACATCGTAGGTCTCCCACAAATGCCCAGCTAGCCTTTCCCCTCTCCTGTTCCTGTAATATCTTTTGTGTTGACTAAATACATCAAAAAACAAGCAGAAATTTTGGCACGTACATATACAGAATGTTCCAACATTATTCCTAGTAGTCCAAAGAAGAAACTACCCAGATGCCCATCAGCAATAGAAGCAATCAATGTGTGGCGGTAAATTCACAGGACGGATGTTCTGAGGGGAGGGGAGGAGAGGAACTGGTTTTCAGCCAGAGAGTACTGATGTTAAAAAGCACCTTCCTTGCCTAGAAGGACAGATGTAAGCACAGCACACATTACATTGGAGTCGAGTGCTTGTCTTAGCAGGCAGGACACCCAGAGGAGGCAGCTGTGTGCTTCTCCGGGGATGATCCCAGTTGGAACACTTCTGTTCACTTGTTCCGTTGTGGCTTGAAGACTTTACTGTATTATTATTCTCTGATGAAACATTTTTTTTCTCTTTCCACTTTCATGTGTTTATATGTGTTGTTGGGTATATATGTGTTGTATACATACATGTTCTGTGTGTGTGTGTGTGAAGGCACACATGAGTGCATGTGCACATGTGTGCAAATGCATGAGAGACCTAAGATTGGCTTCAGGAATCCTGCACCATTGGCTTTTCCACCTCATTCAAAAACTCAGAGCTCACTGATATGGCTAGTTTTGCTGGGAATCCCCTCTCCTGGCCTTCCTGCTGGCATTTCTGTGGGTTCTGATGATCCAAACTCTGGTCCTCACACGGGCATAGCAAGTGCTTTACTACGGAATCAGAAAGTTCTTTAAGTAGAGCAGGAACGAAAGGAGGTTCTTGGGGTTCCTTTAATTAGTGAACAACCAAGGGATGCCAGTAGTCATCAGTCCTCCAGCTGCAGCAAAGAGAAACTGTTGCTGGAGAATTTCTCTCCAGCTCCCGCCACCAAGTCCCGCCAGTCCCAGAGCCCATTTATAAAATAAACACACAGACTCTTACATTATTTAAATTGCTTGGCCATTAGCTCAGGCCTGTTATTATCTAGCTCTTACTCTTATATTTAGCCCATTTCTATTAATCTTTACTTTGCCACATGGCTCATGGCTTACTGGTACCTTACATCTTCCTTGTCCTGATGGCGGCTGGCAGTGTCTCTCTCTCCGCCTTCCACTCCCCAGAATTCTTTTCCTTGTCCCGCCTATACTTCCTGCCTAGCCAATGGCCAATCAGTGATTTATTTACTGACCAATCAGCAACACACTTGACATACAGACCATCCCACAGCAATTCCCCTTTTCTTTTCTTAAAAAGGAAGGTTTTAACTTTAACATAGTAAAATTACATATAACAAAACAATTATCAAGCAAGAATTACAGTTACAATATTAAAGAAGAGATGTTGCTGTGCTCTGGACAGAAGGCCCCGGAGGGGAGCGGGGCAGCAGCCCCTTCGCCCATTGGTAGAGTAAGTTACAGACACGTGGAGAAGAAGCAGCCATGGTAGAGTAAGTTACAGACACGTGGAGAAGAAGCAGCCATGGTAGAGTAAGTTACAGACACATGGAGAAGAAGCAGCCATGGTAGAGTAAGTTACGGACACGTGGAGAAGCAGCCAGGGGTCCTGGGAGCCGATTTTCTTGCTCAGAGCAGCCTCAGCCTCTCCACAAGCACTGTGCACGTGGCAGGGGTCCACTTCTCTTTCCTCCCCTGCTTGACACTCCTGGGTGAGTGGGCCCCAGAATGCAGAATGGTGCAGGAAACAGATGAGACCATTCAGCCACGGACCATCTGAGGCTGGAGGGAGGCAGCAGGTTGTGTGCATGTTAAGGAACTTGGCTAAAGAGAGGGAATGGCCCCTGGGGAGGTGCAGTGAAGATGGTCTGTGTGAGGATGCCTCCAGACAGGACGGCCATTGGAAGGTTGGACACTTCACTTTATTCCACAGATGCTTACAAGCTTACAACCCTTTGCTCCTTTGGTGTCTCAGAAGGAGGCAGGCTTGTCCCGTTCTGGCATGAGAGAACACCTGTGCTCACTCAGGATGTGTGATCCTGTGGACTTCCACTTCCTCCTTGTTCCACCCCACTCTCGGAGCATATTGCTACCTTTGCGGGCTGTGCACCCCAGGACTTCGCTCTGACATTGCCATGATAAGGTCCTGTTATCTAATCATTTGACATAGGGCTTTCTCCCGATCACTTAAACTTGGGGTTCTCGGGCCTGTGGGTGAATGCTTCCTCCCTAGGAATGAATTATTGAATGAGTATTAAGCTTCAAAGCCATATGTGCCTGAGCTTAGTGTGGCTGTGGCGATGCTGTCACAGGCTTCCTGGCAGATGGGGAGAGAAGATGAGCATCCACAAAAGATAAGAGGAGCAGACGGGAGCCGCCTGGCATGGCTGCAGGAGGGGACTTGTCTTACGGATCGGGTTCTTGGACTCAGTGTGGACCCAGCCCCCAGCTCACCTCCTGTCGATACTGATGAAAATGTTGTGCCGCATGGCCTAGTCTGCTTTCCATGTCGAGGAGAAGAGTCAGTAAATGCCTTTTTGTTTCCATTTCTCTTTGACATGGAAGGTCCCCTGTGCGTTTTGAAGAACTAGAACCAAGGATGTGAAGGATGTAAAACGAGGTGCTGGGAAGGTGGCTCAGTTGGTAAAGCATATGAGGATGCGATTTTAAACCCCAACACCAACTTCAAGAAGCCAGGCATAATGGCATGTACCAGTAATCTTAGAGCAGGAAGGTCTGTAGGTTCCTAAGGTTTTCTGTCTAGCCAACCTAGCTGAATCAGTTCCGAGAGAGAGAGAGAGAGAGAGAGAGAGAGAGAGAGAGAGAGAGAGAGAGAGAGAGAGAGGAGAGAGAGAGATGGGGGGGAGGGGGGGGAGGGGGGAGAGGGAGAGGGAGAGGGAGAGGGAGAGGGAGAGAGAGAGAGAGAGAGAGAGAGAGAGAGAGAGAGAGAGAGAGAGAGAGAGAGAGAGAGAGACCCTGTCTCAAAAAATAAAGTAGAGAATAGTTGAGGAAGATACCCAAGACCTCTGGCTGAGAAAAAAGAGACACAGAAAAAAGAGAATGGGGATGTAGTTGGGCTGACACTGTGACCTTGTCTGAAAACCTGCTCGTTACTTGTGGCTTCTTACGAAGTCACGTTAGGGAGCACTGTCTGATGGAAGTGTGCAGAGGAGTGTTCCGTTTTGACGCTGTGCAGTATGGTAGTATCAGGTCACATGCAGCTACTGAGCACCGGGAGCACAGATGATACAGCCATGTCAGATCCCAGAGCTCTTGAAACAAAGCAGCATGGAAGAGGAAGAATCTAGGAGATTTCAGCATTTATGTTCGGAGCCACCCTACAGGACCCAGGGACTCTGGCCAGGGCCATGGGCTTGCTGCGAAGCACTGCCCTGAGCCAAAGATTCTGAGGAGGGGGTGACCATGGGCCTTGCTCTGTGCCTATGTAACCCCAGTGGCACATGAAGGCTACTATCATGACTTGTGCCCTGGCCTCAGGGCATGTTCTGTGACTCTTTGGGTCCTCAGGCAGCCCCGTGGGCTCTCCATGGATCCTAGACTCTCCCTGGGTAAGGCTAAGGGGTGTGGGAGCAGAAATTATCTATAGTCTGGATACTCCCAACAGGTTGCTCTGAGAGCCCGGGATGTGTGGCTGAGAAGTTTCCAGTCTTTACCAGGAACTCAGATGACCTCTTGGAGCAGGTGGCCCTCAGTGTGAATCTCAGACCAGCAGTGTTGGCGTCACCTGAAAATTTATGGTGGTAGTGGCTCATGCCTTTAATCCCAGCACCTGGGAGGCAGAAGCAAGCAGATGTCTGAGTTCAAGGCCAGCCTGATCAACAGAGCAAGTTCCAGGACAGCGAGAAATACACACAGAGAAACTCTGTCTTAAAAAACAAAAACAAAAAAAAATCCCCAACTTATTAGAAAAGGCCAATTCTAGGATGTCTACCCAGCTGCTGGATCTGGACCTATGGCACCGGGTTCAGAAACCTGATCCTTACTAAATGCTGGCCCACTTCTTAAGCCATGGCCTGACCTTTGGAGAAAAGTCCTTGACTTTTCCAAGTAGTAGCTTTTGTGATAGTAGCTGAATTCCATTACGTTTTCCTGCGGCTTGCAGCACAGTGCAGTGCCTGAGTCACCAGGGACACTTGTGAAAAGATGCCCGGGGACTCTGCAGGCTGAGCCAGCCTAGGCATTGACAGCAAGAACCAGGCTTGCTGATCGTCCAACTCTAAGACCACCAGACATGACCTTTCTGTTTCACTCACTCTTCTAGCGCCCAGAGCAGAACTCAGCTTATTAACACAGCCCTTTCCAGTTTATTCAACTGACAGTCCTGCAGACTGGAGAGGGAGCTGCTAAGAGTCGCCTCACCCTGTCTGTGCAGGGGAAGAAAGCACCGGTCACAGTGACGTATTCAAAGACTTGTTTCCTGCTAAGGCTGAGGATAAAAACCTCATTTCTCAGAACTGCGCTGCGAGAGCCCTGTAGGACTATTTCATTCATCTTGTCTGAGGAAAGTCGTGGCAGATCTCCAAGTCTCCTGTGGAGGCTTCTAGTTTCTGTAGTTTGGGACAGGGACTCATGTATGACTATGCATCAAGCCACTGCCCTCCACCACCTCTGGCTTGTCTGCCCCTGTCTTCCTCCAGTTTGTCCTAATCCTTCTTGAAGACCAGTCTCCTCCAAGCACCAGCCCCTCTCTCTAGCTCATAACCTTCTTCTCTCACCTCATGTTCATTTTTTGTCTGAAGACTGTGATGTGGCAGGCTCCTTCACTTCCTGGTATCATGTCCTAGCAACCCCAGGCATCCGTGGCTGCCTCCTTGGCTCCATTCCATTAGCCCACGGATAGGAACTGTGGAGCATCCTGCCCCAGATACCTACCTGTACTTTTGGTGCCCACTGGTACTGCCACCATTGGTTAATTAATACATTTCAAAGCAAAAGGACTCTACCACTTCTTAATTCAAAGCTGAACACACCCAGCAGGGAGGATGCCACCCCTACACCTGCCAGAGGGGGGCATTCCATCTCAACCCCGCCACCAGTTCTTGACTGTCTTTCCCAGTGGGAGCTGAGACCAGAACATGACCATGAAGGCCTCAGGCCCACGGTTGGCATGTCCTTGAGGTCTTCTCCCACAGCAGCCTCGCGCCGGGAAGAAGGTATCCCTTGTGGGGTCACCCAGTGGGTTCTATGTTAGGCCCCTGCCCAGAAAGAGTCCCAGTAGCCCTGTCCTCAGCATAACTTAGCTCACAGTTTTTGTAGCCTCTCCTGTCACCGTACAGGGCAGCTTCTCCAGGTGAGGGAAACTCTCCTTGGCAGAGCAGGGACTACAGGCCAGAGAAGAAGTGGCCCCAGTCCTCAGGGGGTACTCAGTCCTCAGGGGCCACTCCCCAAAGTTTCTGGAAAGTTCTGCCACTAGCGGGGGTATTTATTTCCCCAGCTCTCACTTAAGGCTCCTGATGAGTGCTTAAGCTCCTCTGTCATTTGTATTACAGTGTGAGGGATCTGACTGCAGGGCCTCAGGGAAGCAGGGACCCTCTCTGAACCCCGGCTTGGTTCCTCTGCGTTCCTCTGCTCTCACCCATAGCAAGAGGCCCCCAAACCCATGTCTCAAGGTTCATTTGCCCATTCTTCTCCATCTGGTAACCATGAACCACTGACTCAGTGGTGTGAGAAGGCAGGGTGAAGGCCATCTCCCTCTCTGTGGCATGTCCTGGGCTCTGATGTTCTATTCCATCAGGAGGCTGCTCCCAACACCTCCTGTCCCCTTCTTGAGTTATACCCTAGTTCCCTGTCCGTATCAGAGAGCTATCACACTGTCATCGGGAAAACCCATAATGACAGCATCGTTACCGATCCCGCTGTCCATTCCCCCGACCTTCCTGTCCTTCCTCCCTGAAGACTCAGCTGACTGCGGCTGCCTCTTCCCGGGGCCCCTGGGCCAGGTCCCTTGCACTCCGTCCAGATGGACAGTGCCAACTGTACGTTCCCAAGTGTACGTTGGCTCCCACCCCCTCCCTCCCCTATCACAGACCCCCACAGACAGCTGTGTATTCTTTAATCTCACTGTTCCACCCCTCCCCCATCCTGGCATGTTCCACTCAAAGGTCCTCCAGGTTGCTGCCCATTTGGCCACGCTTGGTTCTGTATCCTTCCTCAAGGGAGCTCCCACCTTACCCCACAACAGGCTTCAGCCCCCCACCCCGTCCTGTCTGACTGACTTGACAATCAGCCAGAGGCTGTGGTACCTGCCCCTCCCTGGTTCCATTTCTCCATCTCTCCCATGAAAAAAGTTGGAGCCACTGAGCAAGGAAAGAGAAACTGAGTCTGCAGGTGGCAGTCTCTGGGCTGTGAGCAAGAGACCTCCTCACCTGTGCTTTGAAGATCTGACTCCCCACGGTAAGCCAGACTGAGCACCAGCCTGATGACCCTGCCAGAGCCCAGTCCTGGGGCTCACCTTTTGTTGCTCCCCTGATGTACCTTCCCAGCCTGGCTTTGAAATGCATGACGCTATTTCCAGAAGTGTGGTACGACAGGAGGAGAGTGAGCTGAGGGGTGACTTCTTAACACCTTTCATGATTATGGAGGACAGTCTCTTCTTAGCTGGGGGACACTTTGGCCAGGGAAAGGGGTCCTGACTCAGAGGACTGGAGGTGTTCAGGGGTGAGTGACATGGTAGGCCTGGGCTTGCAGAGAAGGCCTGGTCTTGCTTCCCCGAAGCCCCTCCCCTCCCCTCCCCTGCTCCAGGCCACCAGAACAGCCACTCTACCATATCCACGTCACATCCACATCGTGCCACTGTTCCTGGGCCTGGCTGGGGAGCCTGCACCCTCCTCAGCAGCGCAGAGGGCTGTGGGAGCTGCGGCTGCAGACACTGCACAGCGATCATGAGCAGGCAAAGGAGTGATGATCCCCTAAACACAGTCACCTCAGCTGCTTCCTGTCCGTCACAGTCCACACATTCAAGGGAACGAGGGAAAGGAACTGGGTGAACAGGAACAGAGGCTGTCAGCCCTGGGCATCTGTGACAGGGTGGGAGAGGAGGCTCCTATGGGCCACCAACCCCAGGGCCATCATGGACATGCTGGGCAACTCAAATAGGAAGCCCAGGCCCTGTGGGTAGGAAGCCGTGAAAAGCTGACATTATATAGACAGAGTGGGGCCTGCCCCCTGCCTCAGTCAAGGCCAGACTGTTTTTACCTATACCAGTCATTCTGAGGAGGCCGCCATCCTCTGGAAGTAATACTCGTGGTTTCCACCCATCTTCAGGGAATGAAAAGCCCCAAGAGGGCCTAATTCTAAGATCTGCAGAGATGGCCACTTCCTCATCTAAGAACCAAGCCAGCAATGGGCTTTCTAGCTTCTGCCGAGAGCCACCCTTGTGCATGCATGCTTTGGAGGGGGGAAGCTGCTTGCCTTCCAGTGGAGGCGCCCCAGCGCGGAGGTCAAGTTTGACTGGTCCGTTTCACTGATGGTCAGACAAAAACGGAAACGGACTGTAAGTGAGCAAGCAGCCTTAGCCAGTGAGAGAGTGTGAACTGACCGCTGAAGCCCTTGAGGCCAAAGGACTGTGCCTCCTGCCTGTGCACTCAGGCCCCTGGCACAGTGTCCAACAAGGAAGCTCACAATACTCCATCAAGTGGGCTCTGCTTGGGACAGAACTAGGAAGGAAGGCAGAAGCGTTCCCGGGTAGAGGTGACAGACATCATAATGTTGTTGTCATATCAGAGGGCACAGGTTTCAGCCGTGACTTGGAGGAGCAGGTGACTAGTGCTTGAATTTACACAACATGGAGTCACCAGACTGTGCCAGGCTGTGGGCTCCATGCCCAGAGACACACCTCCCTCCTTCTGTTATGTCACCGTGGCAGCCCCACCCGGTGTCATGTAAATGTCACATTACCCTTGGCAGGGCTTCTCAAATAGCACCTCGGAAACTTGGCTGTGGAAGGACCAGAAAGTCTGATGTTGCCCTGGGTCTGCTGACCATACCCAGTTCTGTGACCAGGGCTGGGCACCTGCACACTCAGACCCCTGGAGGATAAGACCAGCATTCACACAGGCAAAGACAGGTTCTGACCAAGAGGGACTGGGGGTCACCCCAGCAAGACACTCAGGAGCTTGCTCCTTGTGCTGGGCCTGTGGCATGAGGCCATCGAAGTAAGAGGTATAGACCTGGTTGGTGTGGCTGGGAGGGCAGGGTCAGGAGGAAGGTTTTTTGTTTTTGTTTTTGTTTTGTTTTGTTTTTTAGACCGATTTTCTCACAGTAGCCCTGGCTATCCTTGGAATTCACTCTGTAGACCAGGCTGGCCTCGAACTCACAGAGATCCGCCTGCCTCTGCCTCCCAAGTACTGGGATTAAAGGCGTGCACCACCACCGCCCGGCAGGCGGGAGTTTTCAGAAATCCTCTTGATAGTTGTGTGTTCTTCAACCTGAAACAGAGCGGGGATTTTGACACATGGCGAGACAGCATGAGCAAACCTTGGCAGACTAAGCAAAATAAGCGACTCATGAAAGAACTAATGAGCGTAGGGCTTATACCTGGGAAAATGAAGAGCTCAGGGGATAGACGGCCACACAGTGTGAATGTGATATACCACTGCGATGTGTACTTTGAAATGATAAATCATACATTGTATGAATGTTTTAAATCTATTTTTTAAATTAGGTGTGTATATGCATGTGTGTGTAGTTTAAAATGGTAAACATTGTGTAAATGTTTTAGATGTATCTTGTTTTTAATTTTAGGTGTGTGTGTGTATGTGTGTGTGCGCGTGCGCACATGTGAGTCTGATCTGTGGGACACCTTTGTTTAACAAGGTTACCAAGAGGCATGGCTCATGAAAGAACAAACGAATAAACTATACTTGTCATAATTTAAAACATAAACACAAAGAAACCTGAGAGGCCAAAAGTGTTGGATCCCCTGGAGCTGGAGTTACAGGCAATTGTGAGGCACCTGAAGTGGGCCCTAGGAACAGAACTTGGGGTCTCTGCATGAGCAGTGTGCATGAGCAGTGTGCATGAGCAGTGTGCATGAGCAGTGTGCATGAGCAGTGTGCATGAGCTCAACTGCTGAGCTGCCCCTCACACAATCAGACATTGAAAACTTTTAATTTTTTACAATCAGCTCATTCTCTGTGCTAGACTATCTGGATTTTGGCTATGGCGAAGTACCATTGGCTAGATAGCATCTCCCTGACAGTTAGGGCCTCCCAGCAGCAGGTCCCTCCAGAGCCCTCTCCACTAGCCCCGCTGCAGCCCCCATGCAGCAAGCTGCCCCAGTCAAGAGTGTGTCGTGAGCTGTTGCATGAACCAGCCAGCTCTTACTGACTTGTCCTCAGCCATGGGGGGTCACTCTAACAAAGACACGGGGTGATGGGGAGCATTGTGTTACTCAGGGACCACAGATGAGACTGGGGGCCTAGCCTCCGAGGAGCTCAAGTAGTGGCCTGTCTCTCATCCCACTGCAGCCTCCATAGGGTAGGTGTTCATGCGTGGGCAGCAAGCTCTCTTATCTCTGGAGCCGCCTCTCCAGCCCCGATAGTTCTGTATGTAGTGTGGATACAAGCCTTTATCACACATGGAATCTGCAAAAGTCTTCCCCATGCCATTTGTCTGCTTCAGTTGTTGTGTTTGTGTCTTAAGTTCTGATAAAGTATAGTTTATCCATTTGTTCTTCCGTGAGCTATGCCTCTTGGTAAGCTTGTTAAACAAAGGCGCCCCATATAAGAGCTGCCAGTAGTTCTTGAGTGGGAACTGTGTGCAAAGAGGGTGCTATGTGGGAGGTGTGGTGATAAGTGAGACTCACACCATTCGTGCTCAGTGGAGGAAAGAAGATACATGAGTAATCAATCACCTGCAATGTCGGCACCCTGAAGCCTGAGCTACATAGTGAGACCCTGCCCCAGTAAAACGAAGGATGCAGCTCAGTGGTATAGCAGTTGCCTAGAATACACTGGGGCCTGGACTTCACGCCCAGCACAGAAATAGTAGCACCCCAGCACACTATAATTTTATGATGTTGGAATGTGCAGTGTAGACGGAAGGAAGAAGAATGTCCTAGAAAGCAGAGGGGGCTTTGGAAAAGTTGCACAGAGCAATAATAGAGACAGAAGTGAAGGAGTGGATCAAGATCGTTAGAAAGTCTAATTCCTCTCAGCACGGTGTTCTGATTCTAGAAATCCAGAGAGAAAAGTGGTGTGGAGGCCACAGGCAGGAAGAGACCCGCCCCAGCCACGTAGCTTTTGCGTGGCTGCTTCCCTTTTGTGGTCTGTGCTCAGTGACCTTGTCAGGACCAGCCTCATCAGGCGGCAAGGTTAAGCAAGATTTGAACTAGGTGTAACAGTGTACAGAAAGGAGAGCTGGGTCATCGATGCAGTGTGTCAGGTGGATGAAGAATATGGAAGGGAACAGGAAACTGCCACTGTTGAGGCCTGCACATCAAGGATAAGTAATCCCCCCCACCCACCACCCACCCCCGTGAAACACGACCTAACAGTGGTGGTCATCAGGCACTGGAAGCACCAGGAACCCAGGGGTGCCTGGAAAGAGGGTCCCTGTCTGGGTTTTTCCAGTTCTGATGTTAGCTCTTTTTTAAAACACTAGGAGAAGATCCAGCGGGGCTGCCGTCATCTTCTTTCATGGCTTTGAACTCCCATACTGCTGCTGCATTGAGAGGCCGCAGTCAGTGCTAGGGTTGAGATCTGGGCCATCATGCAAAGGCAGTACCCATGTCCCCCACCACGAGATCCTCCATCCCCTCCCAGGGGAATGGTCCTTCCTTCCCTGCCTCTCCAGGGAGACTGTCACCCACTGATCACTGAAGCCAGTGGCCGGTACTCACAATCCCTTTCATTCTGGGAAGAAGAGGAGCAGCTGAGTGCTCAGAATGACTCTGGGCAGAAGTTGCCTGGACACCTGCCCAGCCTCCCTAGCCACCACACTGGCACCTCACAGCCCAAGGGCCTGGCAGGCTGTGTCAGATGATGTATCAGGTCAACAGAGCTCCAGGAGAGCCCTGGTCAGAGTCCCATGGCAGCTGGCAGTGGCCAGCCTCCTGGAAGGGAATACCCATACTGGCCACCAGCCATTGCCCAGGGAGAGTACACCACAGAGGAGCCAGGCAAGAGGACATTAAGCACAACCTCCCTAGTGCCAGGCCTAGCTTTCTCCTGCTTTCCGAGCATGGCCCTTAAACCAAGAAAGGCTTTAAGCACTGTGGTCTAGACCCCATATCCCCATGGAGGAGTGTTCTGGTTTCCTTAGGTGGCTGCACATCTGGAAAACTAGGCTATACCTCGGGAGGGACAGTAGTCAAAGTCCACCTGGGACTATCTATCCCCTCTCACCTGCTCTGAGCCCAGAACCTGGAGGGTGGGGAGGTCCAAAGCTGTGCCTTTAGGGTAAAGCTACCTGCCAGGAAGAGGAACAAAACAGAACCATCGAGAGAGAGTTCAGGGAACTGGAGAGGTGGCTCAGCAGTTAAGGACAGTTGCCGCTCTTGTGGAGGACCCAGGTTTGGTTCCCAGCACCCACATGACAGCTCCTAACTGTCCGTAACTCCAGTTCCAGTTGATTGGACAGTCTCCTCTGGCCTCCACTGGCACTGCACTCATGATACACAGACACACACTCATATAAAATAAAAATAAGCTTTTAAAGAGAGAGGCAGGGGCAGCTTGGGAAGGCGCACTTACATGTGGTCTGGAGTGGGGAAGAGCTACCATCACTGGTTCTGAATCGATTCAAATAGCTGGGTGACCGAAAGTGCAGAAGCAGCGCAAGATGTAATTTCCGATTTTAAAGGACGTGCTTGGCATGCTCTAGGAACATCTGGTGGCAGGTCCCAGGCAGATATCACTCTGGTTTTCTGTTGACTCCTCCCCTACTCTCCTGGCAAGAGTCTGTTACTGTTTGAATGGCTCCTGTGGTCTGAACAGGGGGTCCATAGCTGGAGGTGTAGTTTGGGAAGATTTTGGAACCTTTAGGACATAGGTCCTGGCTGATTGACATGACCAACTCGAGGCTGGCCTTCAGGTCTTCTGGCCCAAGTGTTCTGCTTTGTAATTAACCAAAAATATAAACAAGTCTTGCCACAAGCTCCACCGCTATGGATAGTGCCCCAGCCATGGTGTCTTCCCGCCATGGTGGGCTAACATCCCCCTGAAACTGTGAGCCAAAAATAAGCCTCTCCTTTCTAAAATTGCTTCCACCAGGGATGCTGTCACAGTGAAGAGAAGAATAACAAGGTCCCTCTGAGGTTTCAGGCGAGTGGGCACAGCGCCCACTAGCAGCTGGCACAGTGGTAGTCACACCGAGTATAGGAAAGGACCCATGGGCATGTTTGGTGACCCCCTTGGCACACATATTCTAGAAGCCAAGCTTTGGGGTTGGAAATACCCTGAAGTTATTTCAGAAACAGAACAAGCAAGGAATGTGTGTGCTAGGGTTCGTGTGTGTGTGACTCGTTACAGTTCAGAGGGTCCAAGGACTGAGCAGTATTAAGAACCACTTCTTGGGGCTAGGGGATATGGTTCAGTTGGTAGATGATTGCCTGGTCTACACAAAGTCCTGGGTGCAGTCCCCAGCAATGCACAAAGCCAGGTGCGGTGGTTCGTGGTTGTCACCCCACCACTGGGGAGGTAGAGGTCATCTTTTTTTGTTTTTGTTTTTGGAGACAGGGTTTCTCTGTGTAGCTTTGCGCCTTTCCTGGATCTCGCTCTGTAGACCAGGCTGGCCTCGAACTCACAAAGATCCGCCTGGCTCTGCCTCCCAAGTGCTGGGATTAAAGGCCTGCGCCACTACCACCGGGCCAAGGTCATCTTTGTGTACATGGACTACATGAGAGACTATCACACACACGTACACCATCAAAAGGAGGGAGGAAAGGAAGTGAGGGAGTTCCTGGGGAGTCACCCCAGCAACTAAAACAGTGACCATGTGGCTGTTCCAAACTAGGAATTCCCAGAGAGGCTAGAGATGGAGCACCATCCTCAGTGCAGTGAGGGAGCACTACCATGACATTTCCCACTCAGTCGGAGGCCTGGTGGCCACTTGACCTCCCTTGATCTCGCACCCCACTCAGCAGAGTTAGTTCCAAGTTCACCCACAACACAGTTCTGTTGCTTTGTGCCTTTGAGATACCTGGCTGAACTAAGCAACTGGCTGTGCTGTGGCCAGTGCCCACCTAACCCTGTTGTAAACAGATATCTCAGGGAAATCAAGGTTACGGTGACTTTTCTAGTCCCAGGTCGGCATCCAGTCTCCCTCTAAGAACACATCTGAAGGAGATCTGTGTCACACATTTATGACCACAAAAGACACAACCAGAGCCACAGCCTGGCACAAGGCTCCCACAGCCTTGCACAGGGCATGCTCCTGCAGACATCTGCCCAGCAACTGCCTGGCTCAGCTTGGATTGCTGCCACCCTTGGTAGTGACCCTTATAGCCAGGATACTGGTACAAAATTACTTATGATGTCCTTTTCACTTAGCCTTTAAAAAACTCCCCCTGGCTCTTTGCATATAATTTAATATAGTTTATGTTTTCTTGTTGCAAAGCTTTGCTAGTCTCTATAAATGCATAATTCTCTGACGGGCTTCCTTCCTTTCGTTGTTTGGACTGACAGTAGTTGTAACATCTGTGTGTGAATGCTTTGCTGGCACAGGAGAGCTGCACCTGTACCTGAAGACCTAAGTGGTTGCAGAACCGGCATGGGCTCTGGGCTGAGGCTTCACCTCTCAGAGCCTGGATGTCCTCCATTGCAAAAGGAGACCATGGGAATGGGCTGGCAAGATGGCCAGTGGGTGACGGCACTTGCCCCTAAGCCTGATGACCTAAGTTGGATCCCTGGGACTAGCCTTACGTGGTGGATCAACAGTTCCTAAAGTTATCCTCTGACCTTCACACAAGCACTGTGGCATACATGTACATGTGCACACACACAAGTAAATGTAATTATTTTGTAAGTAGATGATGTGAGCTGGGAAAATAGCTCAGTTGGTAAAGTGAGTTCAGTTCCCAAATTCCACATTTAAAAAAAAAAAAAAGCCAGCTGCAATAGTTTGTGTTTATAATTTCACAGAGAGAGACACAGGCAGATCCGTGGGGTTGCTGGCCATCCAGCCTGACATAACAGAGCCCCAGGCCACTGAGAGAGTCTGTCTCAAATAAAAGGTGCATAGCCCTTGAGGAATCACAGTGCAGGGTGTTCTCTGGTCTTCATGTGCACACATATACATGTACATGCCACACATGTGTGCACCTCTGCAATACACTAAATAAATAAAGTAATGAGTCACTGCTGATTCTAACACTTTCGGTTCTCTTGGGACTATCCATATTTTGTCACACACTTCCAAATGACACCTGTCACATTTGCAATTCCACAAATAACTCATTTCCAGACAGGACCAAGGTACCAGTAACAAACCTTGGCATGTTTTCCAGGAGCCATGTCACGGAAACAGCCTGTTGCAGGCTCTATCTTCTGCTCCAGATTTGCCTTCTCACACTCACACAAAGCTAGGGGTGGGCTCCCCCACACCCAAGTCACGTGCTGGCCTCCCTTTACCCAAGTCTAGGTCTGAGGTTGTGATGAATCTGTGAAGGAGAGCGCTGCCCTAGGGTAAGCTTGGAGAGGGACAGTTCTTTCCAAGGTTAGCCCACAAGACTCCGTCTCTTCCCCGGTTCCCTTTCAGCTTTGTTTTGAGTTGCTGGTTTAGCCACAAAAAAGAACGATGTGCTAGAACAAGCTTTTGACTAACTGGGTACAGAAGGCAATTGGATGTACGTTACCCAGAAGACCATTTTTCCTTGAATGTCTTCTAGGCGAGTAGGAACTTTAAGAAGTATCTGTGGTCTTCCATCCCCGCATACCAGATCTCAGAAGCTAAGCAGGGCTGTGGACTTAGTCCTTAGATCAGAGGAAATGTCCTAAAGAAGCTTGGTTGAAATAAATAAATGTGGGGAGCTGGAGAAGTGGCTCAGCATTTACAAGCACTGGCTGCTCTTCCAGAAGACCTGTGTTCTAATCTCAGCACCCACATAATGGCTCACAACCATCTGTAACTCCAGTTCCAGGGTATCTGATGCCTTCTCCTGGCCTCTCTAGGCACCAGGCACACATGTGGTACATAGATTTTTTTTTTTTAATTCATCATGAAGGAAAAACTTCTCATCCTCCATATTGCCACAGTGTTTTGATTCCAAAATAACACAGATGTTTTTCAACATATTTTTAAGAATATCAATTATTAAAGATTATAAAAGAGTCTTAGCTCCTATAGCCAAATGTACAACCCTAAAACCTTACTCAACATTCGTATGAAGCTGGGTGGTGGTGGCACACGCCTTTAATCCCAGCACTTGGGAGGCAGAGGCAGGCAGACCTCAGTGAGTTTGAGGCCAGCCTGGTCTACACAGTGAGTTTCAAGACAGCCAGAACCACTTCACAGAAAACCCTGTCTCGGAAAAAAAAATTAGTATGAGAATCAAGAGGGAGCTGGAGGTGTGATAGGGTAGAGTCAAAGCCAGTGGATCATTGTCTTAGTTAGGGTTTCTGTTGCTGTGAAGAGACACCATGACCATGGCAACTCTTATAAAGGAAAACACTTAATTGGAGCCCCAGCCGGCTTACAGTTTCAAAGGTTTAGTCTATTATCATCATGACAGGACATGGTAGCATGCAGGAAGACATGGTGCTGGAGAAGGAGCTGAGAGTTCTGTATCTTGATCTGCAGGCAACAGGAAGCAAACTGTGACACTGGGCACAGCTTGAGCACAGGAGACCTCAAAGCACACTCCCACAGTGATACATTTCCTCCAACAAAGCCACACCTCCTAATAGTGCCACTACTTTGAGCTTATGAGGGCACAATTGCATTCAGACTACCACTGTGAGATCAGACCAACACCTCTGCCTGTCCTGCAATGAGTGTTGGAGATGACTGCAGAGAAAGGAGCCCTGGCAAATGTCAGGTTAGAAAACACTTGGCTTGTTAGGATGTACACATCTTGGCAGCATTCAGATCAAGGTCTCAAGCAAGCTGAGAAGGAACAGGGGAACTTAGGAGAACTGGCCAGTGGCTGAGTGACCACCAGGTGTCCAAAGACAAGGCATCATTCAGGGAACATGTTCATGGGACCGTCCTTGACTACAGGAAAGACAATTTCCATCAGAGATCGGAAGCTCATTTGGTAGTGCTTGCTAGCATGCAAGAAGTTCTGAGATCAATGCCCAGCACCACAAACAAACAGGTATGGCAGGCAGTACAGTTGTAACCCTAACCCCAGCACTTGGGAGAGATAGGAAGGTCATCATTTCAAGGCTATTCCTGGCTACATAGCACATTCAAGGCCATCCTTTGCTATGTGGCAAATTCAAGGCCAGTCTAGATTATGTGAGACCCTGTCTCAGCAAAAGAAAGGATAGGAAGAGGAAGAAAACTCAGACCCCGTCCCCATACTCCAGCTTTCCTCAGCTCTCCTCAATCCAAGTCTTCCAGGCCTGGAGCAGAAACTGGAACCAGTTTCTAACCAGCCAGACATGGGGACTGGGGACTGTGTACATTTCAGTTATCCCAGCAGCCAGCATCCCCTCTGCTCAGTATGTTACATTGAACTCTTCAAGGAAGGCACCAGGAACTCCCTAGACTGACGATTTTGTGTGAAATCTTCCTGTGGGGGGCAGAGGCAGAATGTTTACCAGGTTCAGTGGAGAAACTTATGGATGCTTATCAGAGGTCTGTGACCTGGAGTCTCATAACAGACAGGTCACCATCAGGCTAGGATGTGCCATGTGCTAGAGTGGGATCAGCCAGACCTTCCTCAGGAGCAAAAGAGCACAGCTGAACATGTTCCCCCAGTGACATCCCCGACCACTGAGGCCATGGAGCCTAACTCTACCCAAGTTGAGTTAAAGCCCAAGAGAATTTAAACCAGGAGACACCAAGGAGGACCTGGAAACCACCAGCAAAGCTCAGACCTCAAGGTCAAGCCTGTGCCTGGAAACTACCAGGGCCTTAGGTTCTTACTACACATTTCCTGATGGTGGAGCCTCCATCCTCTTAGACACAGGGCCAAGGCCACCTTAGATTTCCTAGCCACCTTGACCCCCTCTGGAACAGTTCAGGGAGCAGAGAGGGGTTCCCCTCCAGGGTTTTCCTTTGATTTGTCCACCTTTCCAGCATCCTGCTCTGTTGAACCTGCACATAGTCCCGGATCAGCCTCACTTCAGCCAGCACTGGCCGGACAGTCTGTGTGCCAGGCAGAAGCTGCATCTACTGAGGCACTTGAGACTTGTCACCTGGACACAGCCTAGCTCTAGTCCAAACACCTCACAGCCAAATGTGCATGAACTGGTGGGGATAGGGATGCGTTCTGTGATGTATTAGGGGTCTGCTGAGTCAAGGTCTCACGGACCTTGGCAGTGGGCACTGGCACACTGGCTTCCAATAGGAAGTCAGCAGAGCATGTTGCTCAAGGACCCAGCAGAGAGCACAGCAGTACAGGGCTGAACCGATGGACTCTTCAAGGGCCCAAGATCCACAGACCTCTCATGTGGGTTGTGTTATGTCAACTTGACACAGGCTGATCATTTAGGAAGAGGGAACCACAACTGAGAAAATGACTTCACCAGATTGGCCTGTGAGCAAGCCTTTGGGAGCATTTTCTTGATTAATGATTAACATGGGTGGACCCACCCCATGGAGGCTGTGATGCTGTGTCTATGCAAGTGGTCCTGAATTGTATAAGAAAGCAGGCCCAGCCTGGTCTACAGAGTGAGTTCCAGGAAAAGGTGCGAAGCTACACAGAGAAACCTGTTGCTAGAGTTTTCCTGCCTAGCCCACAGTCAGGACAAATCTCTCTCACCCGCCAGACCCACAGCCACTCAGACCCAACCAAGTAAACACAGAGACTTATATTGCTTACAAACTGTATGGCCGTGGCAGGCTTCTTGCTAACTGTTCTTATATCTTAAATTAATCCATTTCCATAAATCTATACCTTGCCAGATGGCTCGTGGCTTACCGGCGTCTTCACATGCTGCTTGTCATGGCGGTGGCTAGCAGTGTCTCTCTGCCTCAGCCTTCCACTTCCCAGAATTCTTCTCTCTCCTTGTCCTGCCTATACTTCCTGCCTGGCCACTGGCCAATCAGTGTTTTATTTATACAGAACAATATCCACAGAAACCCTGTCTCGAAAAACCAAAAAAAAAAAAAAAAAAAAAAGAAAGAAAAGAAAAGAAAGCAGGCTAAGCAAGCCATGAAAAGCACATCAGTAAGCAGAATTCCTCTGCGTCATCAGCCTTAGGTCCTGCCTCTAGGCTCCTGCCTTGGGTTCCTGCCCTGGCTTCACTCAATGAACTGTGACCTGGGATATGTAAGCTAAGTAAGCCCTTTCCTCCCCAAGTTGCTTCTATCACATCAGTAGAACCCTAGCTAAGATGGAGATGGAGGGTATAAATACAATTATTGCAGTACATTGTTAAAAGGCAGCAGAGTATCATCATGAAGTAAATGGAATGAAGTGGTTTCCTTGATAGGGTATGTCGTCTGTGTGCCTCCTGTTTTCCCTAGAAACCTTTTCTATTAGGCTACCCTTTATCCATATGCAGTAGGACCAGTCAGAGGAAATCTACAAAAAGATATGGTGCAAAGCTGGCCCACTCCCAAACACATACTCACAGACACACAGTTGGTGTCACCTAGAAGCTGGCTAGGCACGCTCAGAGCAGCAGCACACAAGGGCAGCAAAGCTTGGGGACAGGCAGGGATGCTTTGAGATTTAGTAAACAAACATGCATCCCCAGGATCATAAATCAGCAAGGGCTACTAACACATCTGAAGACAGAAAACAAAGTTAAAGACAGTTGACTCCAGGGTGGACAGTGGAGACTCTTGGGATAACATTTCTTTCCCCATCCAGCTTTAGCACTGTTCCTCCAGACCTTCAGTCTTCATCTCAGCTGTTCACATCGACACACATTGTGCTTTCTTGATGAAAGAGTGAAAGAAAAAGTCACACAGCAACAGCTTGATTTACCTCTGAGGCTGCCCTGGAAGAGTTCCATGTGTGACAAACCCCTCAGGATTCCGAGTGTCTGAGTGTGTGTGTGTGTGTGTGTGTGTGTGTGTGTGTGTGTGTGTTCGTGTTTATGTAGGTGTCTATGAGGGAAGTGCATGTATATGTGTGCATGTAGGGTCGAGGCCAGAGGACAACCTCGGGTGTTATTCTTCAGGCTCCATCAACCTTTGATGTCATTTGCTTGTTTGTTTGTTTGTTTGTTTGTTTGGAGACAGACTCTCTTAACTGTCTTACCAAATTGGCTAAGCTAGTGTGCTCCAGGGATCTACCTGTCTCCACCTTTCCAGTGATAGGGTTTCAAGCATGCATTACCAGGTCCAGTTTTTAACATGGGAGCTGGAGATCACACTCAGGTCCTAATGCTTGCACAGTAGCATTTTCCCAACCAAGCTAACTTTTTTTTAAATCAGTGCTAGACTTCCTGTATGCTAGACAGACACTCTACCAATGGAGCCATACCTTCAGCCCTTGAAGAACTTTTGAAAGGGGCTGGACCAGGACACAGACATCACAATGACCATGAATCACTGTGCCAGGATGTTCTGATGTCTCCAACATCCTATAACATCCCTGAGAAAGTTGCAGATGGACCTAAAGAGCAAAGACCATTAGGCAAAACCTAGGAGTTCTCTTGCCACTGGGCTTCTCATACCAACAACCTTTGAGCCTTTGGATATGGAAGAAAAGCTTTCTGAACAGAGCTGGTCTTATCTATCATGGGCCTTCACTTTGAAGGAGATGCCACCTTGAAAGTACCCCACCTAAGCCTGCCCGTCAGTCAGTGTTCAGGATCTGATATTCCCATCTAGAGCATGTTGAGAGTTCTATTCTGTGTCATTTCTTTTTGCACTTTTGTCTTTAAATTAAAATATAAACACCTCCATGGAGAATAATGAAGCAATGAATAGCAATTATGCACAGATTGTCCTTGTCAAAGGGCACCCAAATCTAAGCCATGACCTTTATTCTTCATAGCGTTGGGATATGGTTAGTGAAGGGAAGCAGAGAATTCAATGAAATAGATATAAGAGATAGTCTCTGTCTTACCATGTGGTCCCAGCTGAGAGACTTGAATTCTCACAATGAGAAAGAGGCCTACAAGAATCATCAAGAGAGAAAAAGGACAGAATCAGGGTAGAGCATTGGTCCTGATAGTGAAGTCCAAGTCCCTTCAGTCACTAAGAATCATTCTCAGAAGCCAGGCAGTGGTGGTGCACACCTTTAATACCAGCACACGGGAGGCTAAAGCAGGTGGATGTCTGTGAGTTCAAAGCCAGCCTGGTCTACAGAACAAGTTCCAGGACAGGCTCCAAAGCTACACAGAGAAACTCTGTCTTGAAAAACGAAAGGAAAAAAAAAGAATCATTCTCAGAATCCAATGGTTTTCCTATTTCATCTCTGTGAAGCTAGAAGTTGTGTGTGTGTGTGTGTGTGTGTGTGTGTGTGTGTTACATTGAGAACACATATCATATAGAGTGGTATATATTAATAGCATGTTATATGTATTTTATTACTAGTAATATATGTATTTCAACCAAAATCACACATTGAGTAAGCTGAATGGAAAAGTAGATGCATGAATCTAACATCATCTCTTGACCCATATATTAAACACATCTATAATACATAAAAATATATACCACTCCCTTCCCTTTTTGTTTTATTTTAAATATATATTAGTCATAAATTATTAATATCTGTAATTCTAAAAATTGAGGATGCCAAGGAGCTGTTGTTCATGTGATCATAAGTATCTCTTATGATCACTATATTATAAATTAAAACTGAGGGCCTGTTAAAATACTGATTCACTTACAAATGGCAAAAATAATGTTAGACAGTGTATTTTTGGAGAGTGTAACGGGTCCCAGAACCAATGTGTTTGCCTGAGACAGCAGCCTCAGGCTCCTCCCAGAGCCTGAGCCAGGGATGAGGGAGGTGGAATGGGCCATGATCCTTCTGGATGCATCCCAGCAAGGCAGGTGATGGAGAAGTGGCCTAGAAAAGTGACCTAGCAACTCAGATTGTAGGTCAAAGAGAAAGAGAATACAATGACTGAAGTCACAGGTGGGAAAATGTCATGTGGAAAACACCACTGGAGAAAGAGGGTCTGTTAGCCCAAAAGTCACCTTGATGTAGTACTTACCCCGAGAACAAATGTAACTGAGTGAACTAATGCGTAGAACTGGGCTTGTTTTTTTTATGTTTGGTTGTTTGGGGGTTGGCTGGTTGGTTGGTCTTTGAGACAGGGTCTCGTGTATCTCAATCTGGCCTCAAGCTTGGTTTGATAGTGGAAGATAACCTTGAACTTCTGATCCTCCTGCCTCTGTCTCTCAAACGCTGAGATTACAGGCATGCACTACCATGCCCAGTTCAGTGCAGTACTAGGGGTGAAAACCAGCGCCTCATGCATGTTAGCAGCTGAGCTCATACTCAGATCCCCGAAGTGTGGTACTTGGGAGTAGTCCTTATGGTCTGTGGCTCAGGTTTCTTAAACTACTGTGGATAAAATACCACATTGTCCTGGTACCTCCCTAAAGAAGGGCTTCCCAGCTGCATCTTGGCTGACCCTGGCTTGAAGGGTACCTGATGATGACTGTGATGTGGACCTTCCCAAAGGAAAACTGTCTGCTTAGGAAGGAAGGCTGCTGTTACCCTCATGGTGCCAAGGCAGAGGGACCACAGGTCTGAGGGTAGCAGGAGGAGGACTCTGCTTGGACTTCAGCTGTCACACTCCTACACGAGAGATAGGCAGGTAGTCAGAAACAGCTAAGTGGACTTGAGTTCCCAGCGAGCTGCCCTTCTCCTGGGATCTTGTATTAATGGCACTAACTAGCTGTCCAGTGCACACTGCTGTTGGGTGTACTGGAGTTCTTTGCTTTTACCTTGTAATCACCACAAAACTCCCTAGGGCAGCTCTCATTTTCAGACAGAGTCCTGGGCATTCGGGGTAGCGTGGCCGCAAGTGCTAAGCTAGACATTGAACACAGACTCACCTGAGGCCACACAGCTGGTGACTGGGGCTTGCACTCAGGTTCCAGATCTGGGGCGTCTGTCAGCCCTTAAACAGTGTGGGAGTGAAGGCTCGAAGCTGGAGGTCACATCTGCAAGGACAGGGAACAGGGACATTTAGCTGGGATTGCAAAGGGCCTTTTCACGGAGGGGTGGGAGTGGTTTCGGGAGCCAATAAGGAAAGGAGATGAAGGCTTAAATCCAGGAGCCAGCAAGAGCAGAAGCCCGTGCCCCTCCTGGCCAGCGGGATCGAGAGATGCTGCCAGTGGCCAGGGCGGGTGGGGAGGAAGTGGAGGGCAGCAGAGGGCACACACACACTTTCTCCCATCTCCAATAAGAAGCAGTGTGAGAGGCAGAGAGTGTGTCCCCTCACCACGCACTGCAGCACCTGAGCGCAGTACCTGCAGCACCAAGGTGCCACGCCTGCCTTTGACATCCAGCAGTAAAGGGCTGAGGGGCAGTCTAGGGAGGATTGGATGGTGACTAGGCCAGAGGGGCACCTTGGAAACAAGGTTACAAGTAATAACAGAAGCCAGACCAAATTGCAAAGGTGTATAATACTGTTACCCCAAAAGTTAAGGTAGGAAGAGGGCAAGTTCAACTCTGGCCTAGGGTACAGAATGAGTTCAAGGCCAACCTTAGCCAGCCTTGAACAAGTTGGTGAGACCCTGTCTCAAAAGAAAAACTAAAAAGGAGACTGAGGATATGGCTCAGTGGTAGAGTGCCTGCCTTTCATGCTGGAGGCCATAGGTTCAAATCCTAATACTGCAAATGAATTAATTAAAAGTCACAGTCTTCCTAGAGGGAAGACACCCTAAGCAAACAGTCGCTGGGTAGCTGCTTCTGCCGCCATGTCCCTCAGCCTCCAGTGTCACACATACCACTGGGACTCCTGTATGCTCTAATGACTTGTGTCCCCTTTGACAGTGATGGTTCTTCAGCAGCAAGGATTTTTGTCCCTCCCCATCCATGGCATTTTCGTCCAGCACCCTCCCTATGCCCCTGCTTCTCTTATGGCCCTCATCCTTATCCCTGAACTGAGAACGCTAATCAGGCCCTCTTCGCTGTGACAGGCAGTTTGTGCTTCAAAGCCACACTGACCTTCCCTCACTCCCACCCCATGTCAGCTGAACACTTGCTATTTTGCAGTCAGCAAAGTGAAGTCTGTCTTTCTGTCACCCATGCATGAGAAGGCCAGTGCTGTCCCTTGGCTCCAGCCTGGTCCATTCACACAACAGTCTGGATTGGAGCACATGCATGGCCTCTGGGGCATTCTTTGTATCAGGGCATAGGAGGTGGGCTTGCTTCTGTGCCCATGGTGAGTTAGGGGTAAATCCAGGCAGAGAGCTCAGAGCGTCTGAAGCCCAGGCCTCTGCTTCAGCCTTGCCCAGCAGTCTTAAGGGCAGGGCTCTCTTCTCTCCATTGGCGTCTCTGTCCATCCTTCTCCTCCCACTTCTCAGCTGCAGCCCCCACCGCCAGCATGGCCAGCCAGGCCCTGTGAAGTCACCGGCTCATGGCTCCCTGGTGTCTGGAGACACTTGCCTGGCATTCTGTGTGGCTGCCAGGGTCCAGTTCTGTTCACTCACTGGCCTTATTCATAGGCTTTGCAGCAGCCAGGAAAAAAAAAAAATCAAAGCCATTGTTCGCCCTCAGAGCTGACAACAGCCCTCAGCAAAACCTTTTAGAAGCGGAGGAGGGCTGCTTCTCAGAAGAGACCTGACAAGGGAACCATCTGGCTGCCTTCTTGGGTTACCATGGGCATCCCCACCTTGTATGAGCGTCACCTGCTCTGGAGACCAGCCATGTTGTGCTCTAGGTTGGAGACCTGGTCCTCAGAGGACCTGCCACCTCTGGCTGCAGGCTGGCTGCTCCTGTCTGAGCCCCTCCTGCCTCGGGGACACATATATTTAACACAGGGGATGGTTGGAGATGCTGGGTCTGCTGCTGGTTTTGCTCCATTTCCCCCACCACACCTGAACTGGGCCTCTGGCTTTCCTCGTCCTCCTGCACCAAGCTGGGCCCCAGAAGCTGCCTGGGAGCTACTGATGTGCAGAGCAGGCATCTGCTCTTGTAGATAGCCAAGGTGTAGTCAGTCCGTCGAGAAAGTAGT
The DNA here is from genome assembly GCF_949786415.1 of Peromyscus eremicus. Taxonomy (NCBI): domain Eukaryota; kingdom Metazoa; phylum Chordata; class Mammalia; order Rodentia; family Cricetidae; genus Peromyscus; species Peromyscus eremicus. The sequence continues at coordinate 59,909,619 of NC_081418.1, read as the reverse complement.
AATGAGTCTGTATAAGAAGCACACCCCCAGGATAGTGATGAGTGTAGCCTAACCCAGTCATAAACTTACTTGAGACATGATGAGATTCTTTTATGATTTTCTTTGGTAACTTGTGTGGTTATTGAGCATAAGCTTTATAAACGGCAGCAGCTGTCACAACATCAACAGGCTGGACGTGCTGCACTTTGGGGTTGTAAAGGAATGGAGACACGAGGCAGCCTTGTCTCTCTTGCCTCTTGACTGACTAGTGGTGACACCAATATTCAAACAGAAATTCACTCAGGAATGTCCTCACCAGCCCTGTGGCCTTCCCTAACTAACTACTGAGAAGCCAGCATCCACGTGGTGACAATTGATCTTTACCGCCTGCCTTCCCTGCCAGCGTGGAGGAAACGCTGCCTGGCCAAGGCCACCCAGTGTGGGGAGCACGAGTCCCAGGCCCAGCCCCTCCTCTGCACACCCTTCCCCCTCCCTTAGTGCCTCTGCCTGCCCTTTCCAGGTGCCTGGTATCTCCAGACTCCCCTGTAGGCCTGTGAAGCCCTCTTTCAGAGAGAGTTCACGGGGCTGAAATGGAATTTTATATCTTTAGCCCTGTGCCTTGACAGTGTCTTGATTTATTTACAGTAAAGGAGTTTGGGAGCTGGAGTCAGGATGTATGAACTCGGCAATTTGCTTGACAAAAGGAAGTGGATAAGTAATTAAATGTCCTCTGACCACCAGCTGCTTCAGGCACAGTGTAGGTGACTGAGAAGCAGATGACCCAGAATGTGTGGCGGGACTCCGCAGGCAACAGGAAGTGCCGCAGGGTGCTGGAAGACATTTACCCCTCTGGGAGAAGAAGGGGCATATTTTTTATTCTAGGAAGGTTCTTCCCTGTACCCCTAAACTAATCATATCTTCCCCACATATGCATGTGTGAGCCTTGCCCTGCATCTGGCATTTCACCTGTCCCTTCGCCTCACACATTACCCTTCCCCCTCTGCCATGGTCTGTATCTAGAATGTTCCCCAGTGACCCACATGTTAAAGTCTGGGTCCCCAACTTGGTGCTGTGGGAAACTTAAGCAGTAAGGCCTGGTAGGTCTTCAGTCCTTGGGGTTGTTTCCTTGAAGGGCATTGTGGGTCCTTCATCTCCTCTTCCTCCTCCTCTCTGTGACCTGTCCATGAGGTGGGCTCTTGCCACACACACACTTGTTATGCTGGGCCACCACTGGCCCAGAACAGCCGGCTAGCCCGTCACAGACTGAAACCATGGGCCAGGGTAAGCCTCTTCTTCTGTTCAGTCGGTGTCCTGGGGGTCATAGTCCCAGAAAGCTGCCAGACACAGCCTGTGGAGTCACTGTGCATTTGTCTCCCCCATGGGAGTTCCTGGCTTAGAGAGGAGAGCAGGACGGAGGTGAGGCAGGTGGGGTGGAAGATGAAGACACCTCACGGCCTTAGAAAGTCAATAGTTATTCTTGAAGGGGTGGAAAGGCGTCTAGCCACATCAAAAGTAGGGTATCCATCCTAGCAGAAAAGGCCGTTCATTCTGCTAGCTGCTTACAGGAGGAGATCGGCCCATGCTAGCTGTGGCCCAGTGCCCCTCAGCCTCCAGCCTTCTCCCCTGGCCTCCGTTGGAGTGGGCCAGGATCTTCCAGCATTTGCACAAACAACCTACAAGGACTCAGGGCCGCAAAGTTTGATGGCTTGTACCTTTTTGAGCCCTCTTGAGCAAGCTGCCTACATTCTCTTCCAGTGGTTTACACTGGAAAGGTGAACGTTAGCTACTCAAAGAACCAGCAGGGAGTCTTCCCTGTCAGTGAGGCCCCTCACCCAGCAGTGACTGGGCCTCTTCCAGGGGAATGGTGTGAGTAGATAGCTTCTTGCAAAGATGGACAGACAGACCAAGACGTAGAAACAGAGAGGGAGGGAGGGAGGGAGCCTGCACTCTACAGACAGCGGTCAGCTCAGGATGACAAAGCCCTGTCTCTAGCTCTGGTGGAAGTTGCACAGAGCTGTAGAGAGGACGGGGTCAGGGGGTGACATGTGCTTAAACACATGGCTTGCCAGCTGCTCATAAAAAGAACAATGGATAGAAAAAATAATTTTCAAAATGTATAATACACACTTGTATAATTACTTTTCCTGTTGCTATGACAAAATGCTTGACAAACCAACGTGAGGAAGAAAGGATCTGTTTTAGCTCACGCTATGGGACAGTCCAGTAGCAAGAAAGGCTTAGTAGCAGGAGCTAAGGCGACTGGTCACATTGCTTCTGCAGTCTGGAAATAGACTGGATGCTGACACACAGCTAACTTTCCCTTTTGTTCAGTCTGGGACACCCAGTCCATGGGATGATGCTACCCACAGTTAAACCTCCCTGGGAGCACCCTAATAGACACACCTGGAGGTATGCTTCTCTGGAGATTCTAAATCCAGTCGAATGAACAATGAAGACTAAACATCGCCCACCATACCCATGTTATAGAGCATGGGAGCAGAAAAGATGTGAGGGGACAACTTTCCTTCTGCTTGTTCCCTTCCCTGGAGATGTCCCCTTCCAGGGACCTGCAGACATCTGTGGATCGGCAGGATGTGAGCACTGTAAAACCCTTTCCCCTTCCTAAAACTCCAGATGGTATCATGCCATGCCAAGGGCTCCATGCCTCTCTTGCTTACAGCTTCCTCACATGGAGAGGGTGGGAGGCTGACCCCTTCCCACCAGGCACCGTGCTGCTGTGACTCACCACGTGATAAACAGGTGCGTGTGTGAGCTCTGCTTTCAAGATTAGCACTCAGTAACCCAATTACTCGGTGAGGAGAATCGGGTCTGAGGAATGACCTAACGTGCTCGCCTGTATGAGCATGCAGGTGCACATGTGTGTGGTCAGAGGACAGCCTTGGGTGCTGCTCTTCTGGCGATATCTACCTTGGTTTGGGGGTTTGGTGTTTTGTTTTGGTTTGTTTGTTTGCTTGAGATAGGGTCTTGCACTTGGCCTGGAATTTTCCAAGTAGGCTAAGTGAGCCCTTGGGGTCCTCCTGTCTCTACCTCCCAAAACTAGGGTTCCAAGCACACAGCCACTATGCCTGGCTTTTATTTTCTTTTGTTTGTTTGTTTGTTTGTTTGTTTGTTTGTTTGAAATGGTTTCTGGGGATCAAACTCGGGTCCTCATTCTTGCAAGCCAAACACTTTCTGACTGAGCCTTCTCCCCAGCCCTGCTTTGCAGACTGAGCCTTCTCCCGAGCCCCGCTTTGCAGACTGAGCCTTCTCCCGAGCCCCGCTTTGCAGACTGAGCCTTCTCCCGAGCCCTGCTTTGCAGACCGAGCCTTCTCCCCAGCCCCATGTCTGTAGTTTGGATCAGCAAAATGGCCTCTGCAGAGGCGCATGTTCTTCTAGGTCTTTGAAAATGTATCTGTGGATGTGGTTTGGACCAGAAATTCTGAATGGAGGCTAGGTAAAGTTGCAGCCCCAGGGAATTTTGCTGTGTTCCACAGAGACCGGATACCAGTGCTTTCTGTCATGGGCCCAGGAGGAGTTGGAGGTCACGGAGAACTGCCCCTGTCTAGACGTGGAAACCCCAGACCTTAGAAGCGTCGCCAATGACGATCCTTAGGGGTGTGCGTGTGTGCGTGCGTGCGTGCGTGTGTGTGTGTGTGTGTGTGTGTGTGTATGTGTGTATGTGTGTGTGTGTGTGTGTGTGTGTGTGTGTGTGTGTGTGTGTGTATCACAGGTTTTTTTCCCAATCCTGACCTGCCTGGCCCACCCTGCCCTATTACACCTCATCAGCCCCCAGCCCATCCCATTTGGAGTTAGACATGTCCACAAGGGAAGCACCGAGGCAGGACTGGGTGTCTGGTTGAGACTAAGTGGAGAGAGTAAGGATGAAAGATCTCCTGTTTGACACTCACAGGTGGAGCTGGCCTGTTCTGACCTCACTACGAGGGGCAGGCTGGCATCCTGCTAGACTTAGTCAACAATGTCGTGAGTTCAAGGCCAACCAGGGGCATATGAGACCCTATCTGAAAGCAAAACAGAAGTCCAAAACCAAGGCATGGGTAATGCCATGTCCCCTCCACATTATGCAGGGCAGGGTCCGTCCCTATTTCTTCTGGCCTCTGGTGTTACCAGTCATCCTTGCCTTCTCGTTGGTACATATATCACCCTCTGCTCCAAGGGTCCATTGATCAATCTCTCACCCCCCTCCCCGACCCCCCTGTGTGTTTGCGCACATGCATGCATCTATGTCCCTTTATTTCTTCCTCTTCTTCTGTGTTCTTCTTTCTTGTTCTCCTTCTCTCCTCCTTTTCCTCCTCCTTAAAGACAGGGTCTTACCATGGAGCCCTGGCTGACCTGGAACTAACTATGGAAAACAGGCTGGCCTCGAATTCCCAGAGATCTGCCTGCTTCCACCTCCTGAGTGCCATCATACCCAGACACTTCTCTTGTGAGGACACTTACCATACTGTATTAGGCCCATCCCAACCCAGCAGAACCTCACCCAAACTTGATTAACCTGAAAAACCCCTATTTCTAAATAAAGTCGCATTCACAGTACTGGGCACTAGGCCTTAATGCATGCTTCCAGGGACACAATTTGACCCATAATAGTTAACTGGCAACCTATTGGGTATGCATGTGTGACGGTTGCCTATCAAAGACAGATCCTGGGACTGCAGGAGCTCTGTGATGTGAACAACTTTTACTCCTGGCAGATTCATGTCCCCAGTCTCCCTGCAGTTTTATATTGATGCACGTTTTCCCTCCTCCCTTCTGCTGTCTATCTAAGGCCTCTGCATTTTAGAAGCCCCTTTATGGCCAGCCTCTTCTGGCATGTACTTCACAATAAGTTCTCAAGACAGGATTATATTACCAGGAATGTTTATAGCCCACATCTCTTATGTGCATATTCTGTATTGTGTGCATATTTCTGTATGTGTGGGTATGTATGTGTGTACGTGCACATGGATGTCAGAGGACAACTTTGAGTATCTTCTAAAGCCTAGAACTCACCAAGTGGTTAGGCTGGCTGGCCGAGCCCAAGAATCTGTGTGTCTGTCTCCTCTCCCCAGTGCTGAGATTTTAAGTGTGTACCATCATACCTGACTCTCTTATGTGGACTCCAGGCTCAAGTCCTTATGCTTGCAAGGCGAGCACTCTCCTGTTCGCCCATACAGCCATGTGACTTCTTTAGCAGTGACTTTGGTTCTGTTGAGCTCTCTATTTCCCTATAAGCAAGCTCTACCAATATGACTCCATGGCGTGTGCTGTTAGCTCAAGCTTGGTAGGGATGGAGAAGAGAGCCAGCAGTATTGGCCAAGGGGAGGGCAAGACCATGTGGAGGGGTGAAGAGGTCAGCCCGAACGATGTCAGGACTATATGAACACCCCAACCCTGGGGCCTGCCCACACCTCACCAAGGGTGGTGAGGCCGTTTCTGAACCCTGAACTTCTAAGAGGCTGTGAACACACGTAAGAAACTCTTCCCTGATTTCTGCATTTAATATTTCAGGTTTTTTGTGAGAGGAAGATACAGGCTCTTAGAAATAGAGAGCCTCCTCTTCTCTGCCAAGGCCGCACTTCTAACGAGCTCTGTCCTGTTCCTCCAGCCTCCAGCGTCTCCTCTTCTCCATCAACACCCACCCAAGTGACCAAGCCGCACCCGTTTCCTCTGGAGTCCTACAAGCAGGAGCCTGAACGCCTAGAAAACCGCATCTATGCTTCTTCGTCCCCACCGGACACCGGCCAGCGCTTCTGCCTGGCCTTTCAGAGTCCAGTGCGGCAGCCACTGGCATCCCCCCCACACCATGTTCCTCTAAGAACCGTAAGTCTGCACCTTCTTCCCAGGGTGGGGCTGGACTCAACTATGGGAGGGAGGACGGAGCTTCCCCACACCAGCTGAGGCTATGGACTGCTAGTGTTTGTGAATTGTATTGTCTTAAGTCACAGGCTAAGAGAAACATACAAGGTCCATTTGATGCAGTAGGAATCAGAGGAGAAACTGTGTCATCCTCTCTACTTGGAGTATGACCAGGAGAAAGTCTGTTCCCTCCACTTCTTAAAACTCATGCTTTGGAAGCACCATTTGGATTTACCTTGACTAGGTTGTAAACTGTCAACAGCAAAGCGGAGTAAGATTTTTTTTAAAAAAGGAAAGAAGGAAGGAAGGAAGGAAGGAAGGAAGGAAAGAAAGAAGAAAGAAAGAAAGAAAGAAAGAGAGAGAGAGAGAGAGAGAGAGAGAAAGAAAGAAAGAAAAAGAAGAAAGAAAGAAAGAAAGAAAGAAAGAAAGAAAGAAAGAAAGAAAGAAAGAAAGAAAGAAAGGGATTGTATTCTAGAGTTTTAAGGTCTGGCATCACCTGACTTGAGGTAGGTTCTTAGAAAGTCACTTGGAGGAAGTGGGACAATATGTCTTGGTGGCTGTCAGAGGATTAGCTGAGAAGGTCTGGGGTTGTTGATGGAGGAGGCCAGGTTCCCCCCACACCTGGAGATTGCCCAAGCCAACACAGTCCCCCATGCATGGAGACCCTCCCACAGTAGCCTGTTTAGTTTGACTTAGGTACTCTCAGAGACCCAGCCTCATCCCTGAGCTCAGTGAGGATGTCCCAGCATAGACGTGTCATTCGGTCATGTTGGTGTCTCTTACTGGAACATTGACAGAAAAGCACAGTCTGCCCTCCATGTCCACTGGAGATTTGTTCCAGGACCCCGAGGGTACCAAGATCCTTGTGTGCTTAATCCTTTTTATAAAGTGGCATGGTGCCTAGGCACATCCCCTGTAGATTGTTAAGCCATCTTTGGAAAACATAATTGGTAACACAGTCCATGGCATGGTCCATCTATTGTATCGTTTAGACAGTCCTTACAAAACATGCATATCCAGTACAGAGACAGCCTTGTTTCAAATGTTTCCAGTCTGCAGTCTATTAGATCTGCAAGTGCAGAACGTGTGGAGAAGAAAGCCAAGGATCCCATACACTGAAGACTTAAAAGAGCACATTGCGTTTCCCCACAATTCTGAAGCTAAAAGTCCAAAGCCAGTGTTGGGGGGAGGTACGGGGGGGGGGGGAGCTTCCTCCAGGCTTCCACCACCTCCCGGCTCCCTGGGTGATATTTTTAATAGAAGTTTCCCTTTGGGAAGATGGAACAGTCTTGGAGATGGATGTTATAATGGTTCCATGACAGTGTGGATACATTAATGTCATGAAACTGCGTGTTTACAATGATCCTCTGCTGAGACCTGTATCGTGTGCAGCTCATCACAGCAAAAGAATGATCCTGTCCATAGTACTTGAGTACTTAAAGCTGCAGAAAACCAGGGTGACCGACCACCCAGGCTCCCCCCTGACGTTTGAAATGATGTGTTTCAGGAAGTGGAAGGAGATGGCTTAGTAGGTTAAGCACTTGCCACACAAACCTAAGGACTTGGATTCAGATCTCCAGCCCCTATGCAGAAGCTGGGTGCAGTGGCACAAATCTGTCACCCCTGTTCTGGAGTGGGAGGGAGAGGAGGCGGCAAATAGGTTCTTGGAGATTGCGGGCCCTCCAGCCTAGCTGAAGTAACTAACTTGGGGTAAGCCTCCAGTTCAGTGAAGTGACCCTGTCTCAAAATATAAGGTGGAGAACCACAGAAGAATACATCTGATGTCCCCTCTGGCCTCCACATGCATGCTCACACACAAGGCTCACACTCATGATAACACACGCATTCACACGTATATCACAAATCGGAAAGGGATGTCCCCGCTGGCTAGTTGCCATTAACATACCTAACCACCTGTAAATGCCATCCTGGGAGGGCTGCCCCCGCCTGGCACTGTCCACAGCCTCTGCAGCCACAGTGGAGCAGGTGGTATTTGAAGTTCATACAAAATTTGTCCCTTTATAATTGGGTTTTGTTGGATGTCTTTAATTTATGGGCTGTTCCTTAAGAGCTTGACTGATCTTGTTAATTTTGTTACTGGCATAATCTTCATGAAGAGATATGAGCTGCTTGAAGATTTCCGGGCCCTAAAAATATTTCAACGTAATTTATCTCTGCTCTTCAGAATAAAGGCTCTTTCCATAAACAGGGACCATGAAGATCATTTTTTATAAGTCAGCTCCCATGAATTTTATTCTAAAGTTGGAAAGGAATGGGAGTGAATATTTCTCTTTAGTGACAGCACTTATTGAAATCCTTTATTTATTCAGCAAATAAATACAGGCTGGAGATGTAGCTCGGTTGGTAAAGTGCTTGTCCAGAATGCATGAAGCCCTGTGTTCAGTCTCCAGCACCACATAAACCAGGCTTGGTGGAGGGTTCTTATAATACTAGTATTTGAGAGGTAGAGATAAGAGGATCAGAAGTTCAAGGTTATCCCCACCTACCTAATAATGCTAAAGACAGTCATGTCATCCCATTTCACCATGACCTTGGCAAGACTGCCTCTGAGCCCCTGCATGGCCAAGGGCCAAAGATATAGACTGTGTGAACTCTCTCAAGAAGCTTGATGTGGGGGCTACAGAGATGCTCCTGTGCTTGCGTATGGTCAGGTCCATTTTTCCACTCTTTTTTGGAGGGGGCAGGGGGGTTCAAGACAGGGTTTCTCTGTGAAATAGTCCTGGCTGTCCTGGAACTCACTCTGTAGACCAGGCTGGCCTTGAACTCACAGAGATCTGCCTGCTTCTGCCTCCCCAGTGCTGGGATTAAAGGCTTGCACACCACCGCCTAGCTCATTTCTCCACTCTTACACAGATCAGGACCCATTGCCTAGGGAATGGTGCTGCCCATAGGGGTGATGCTTCCCACATCAATTTACTTAATTAAGACAGTCCCCCACAGACATTCACACAGGCCAACCCAATGTAGACAATCCCTCACTGAGACTCTTCCCAGATGACTCTAGGTTATGTCAAGTTGACCATTAAAGTGTGCCCATATTCACAAGTGTGTGAGTGCAACACACACACACACACACACACACACACACACACACACACACACACTTTGCTGCCAAGCATTCCACTACTAAGCTAAACCCTTGGTCTTAGAATTTCACTTTGAGGCTATATCTTGAGTCAGAGTTCCTGCGAGCAGAGTTTGGGGTGTGAGTATCATTAAGGGAGTATCTCAGAAAGAGGGGAGGGAAGGGAAGACCCTAAGCCGTGATATGGTTCCAGTGGAAACCGAGCTCTGCCCCATGAACTTGGCTCTCCAGAACTGTGAACCAACGTAGACTTCTCTACTTCAGCAGCAGTTTGTGCCCAGCATTCCATCGTCGTAATACAAAGCTGATAAATACAGAGTCCAGCCTCGAGGATCTGGGGGTCTGGTCTCCTGGAGCCCTCCCACCTTGGCCTGCAGAGGTTTGGTTGTGTTCTCATGTAGCCTCTTCACCCGCCTGCATCCTTCACATCTCAGTCCTTTTGGACTACCCCATGAGCTCATTCAACTTTCCTTTCAGGGCAGGGGACGAGCTGACAGTCTGGAGCATTCTAAGTGTGCATCTAGCCAAAGCCCCTCCTTTACCCTTAATTACCACTTCTAGGCTCTGCCTCGTGCAACACACTCAAATGGAGGAGGAAGGCTTCAACATGAATTTGAGAGAAACACAGTTCGGTCAGATAATAAGTTATTACTGTCTTAAGTCACTGAGTTATGGGGGCAATTGTTACATGATAATAGATAACTAACATTCATCTCCTTGTAGGAAGGTGACCTGAGCAAAAGATAATCTTTTTTAAAAAACTGCATCAACCAACTTCATCAGCAAGATCTCTAGTTTATCTAGTCTTGAATATTGGGGGGGACCCCTAACCAGTCACCTTATATTTTGAGACAGAATCTTTCACCAAATCTGTGGCTCCCTTATCTAGCTAGAGTGGTTGGCCAGCAAGCCTTGGTGATCCTCTTGTCTCTTCCTCCCTAGTGCTGAGATTACAACTGCCTGGTTTTTATGTGGGCGCTGGGGGTTGGACTCAAATCTACATGCTAATACAGCAAGCACTTTATGGACCGTGCCGTCTCCTCAACACAGCCTTATTTTGTGTTAGTCTTCTTAAGATAGAAAAGCTCTTTACTGTGGTTTGGTCATTACACATTACATACCTGTGGCATGCCATCAGCCTATGCCCATAAATACATGCAAACATGTACCAGTTAAAAACCCTTTCAGACAAGGTCTCATATATCCTAGGCTGGCCTCAAACTGTGTAGCCGAGGGTGATCTTGAACTTCTGATCCTCCTGTTAAAACCCTGCAAGTGCTGGGATTGTGGGTCTGTGCTCTGTGCCTGCTTTATGTGGTGCTCAAGATCAAACCCAGGGCTTTGTGCATGCTACAAGCACTCTACCTAACGAGCCACATCCACTGCTCTACATTATTTTTTAATTGCAAAAGCACTCTTAAAAATCTATAACTATTTCAAATCGCGTGACATTAAGAAGTTTTGGGGTGTACTACTTTGGTTTTATATTCCTGTCTACCACTTGAAATACCCAGTGACAACCTAATAAGGACTTGCCTCGAATGTGTCTGTCCAGAGATGGCAGACTAACATCTCTATCACTCATTACTCACTACAGATTAGATATTTTAAAAATAGCGTGGGGGGATTGACGTTGGGTCAAGAGGTGGGAGCTGCTGAGAGGGCTGACGGGGTGAGGGTCACAGAGCTGGAGCTTCTGCAGGTGTCGCTGGGACAACAGCCAGAGAACAGCTTGTCTCCTGGCTACCAGAGAGAGGATTTTAGGCTGCGTTCTTCCTGGGTCCCTGCACTGTCCGGATCCAGGAGCAGAAAAGACGGCAGAGCCCGAGAAAGGAGCTCCACACAATGTCTCTGAGCAATGGCAGGTCTTCAAGAACTGTGTGTATTATTTGCTCCAGGGCTGAGTGCCAAGGATGCACTAGGTCTTAGATCTCTCTCTCTCTCTCTCTCTCTCTCTCTCTCTCTCTCTCTCTCTCTCTCTCTCTCTCTCTCTCTCCCATTTTCTCCCCTTCCTCCCTCCTCTCCCCTCCCCATCTCTGAGTGGTAGGATACAGGTGTGTGTATGCCCATCACACCTGGCTTCCTTGATGCTGGGGAGCTGAGTCAGGGCTGCGGATGTACCAGGCACATGCTCTACCACCTGAGCAAACCCTTCCTCCTGCCTGCCACTCCCATTCCCCAGGAACCCGGAAGGGAAATAATGCTCAGCTCTTATTCCCTAAAACCCCCTTATTTGTGGAGTGAGTACTCAAGACGATTTTGATGATCCCTGCCCTGAAAGTCTCCCCAGCAGGAAGAAGGGGTCCCACAGAGTAGCTCTGGAGCTAAGGCAGTCAAGGGAGTGTTCCTCCTTTCCTCTTGATGACAAAACTCACAGATGGGGGAGGGACTTCTGAATATTCACAGGACATGAAGCCATACTCAGCACTGTTTCAATCATAGAGATACAAAAGTAGAGTAAATGAAAATGGAGATTTCCAGTCTGACTTTCCTCTTCACCTATGGAGCCAGCACACCTCATGGTTAAATCCGTGTCAGTCCATGTTCTCCAACCTGACAAAAGCCAATGTAGGCTCTTCCTTGAATTGTTCCATCTTAAATGAGTAGCCCTGCCCTTGGCTAAGAGAGACCATGTTTAGGATATTGGTGTCATATGGAGATGGGGTATTCCTCACAGCTTCCTATAGCAATCTTCCAACAGTCCCACTGCTGTGGGTGGAATTACAGTCACCGTCTGCCCTATACTGAGCTGATGGAATAGAAAGTATCATCTACCTCCGCCTTGGACCTTAATGCTGGTGTTTCTTATATAAGAAACCATTATGGGATACTTCACATCCATGTTTATTGATGTATTGCTCACCATAGCAAAAAAATGGAACCAACCTAGGTACCCCCCAACAGATGAGAGGATAAGAGGCATGTGATGTAAATATACATGATGGAATTTTGTCCAGCCATGAAGAAAAATGAAATCCCAATGTTTGCAGGAAGATCGGTTGAATGGGAAATTATTCTGCTAATGAAATAAACCAGACTCAGACAAATACCACTCTTCTCTGACATGTAGATCCTGAAGTTTAGTCTTATATGTATATGTGTTCATGTGCGCATTTGTGTGTGTGTATGTGCACACGCGTGCATGTGTGCGTGCGTGTGTGACGTGAAACAATCATGAGAGGAAAAGAAGTGTTCAAGGAAGGTTGAAGAGGAAGAAAGGGAAGGAGAATAGAATACACGTGACGTTAAGGGAGAAGGGGAGGGAGAGGGCCAGCAGGAGGGCAGACACAGAGTCTGGGGAGTCAGGGAGAAACCCAACCAAAAATATGTATGAAAATACCATAACAAAGTCCATCACTTTGTGCACTATTTTTTTGATCAAATGAAAGAAGAAAAAAGAGATGGGAGAAAGATGGACAAAAAGAAAATGGAAGGGACCAGAAGGAGAAGGAAAGGGGGAGGAGAGATGAAGGAAGGAAGGAAGGAAGAAAGGATCATAGTCCAAGCCAGGGGTGGAAGCCAGATGGCAGGGTTACTGAGTGTGAGATAGCAAAGCCCAGGCCGAGAGAGAGTGTGGGCTGGTGTATTGCCAGATGTGGTGTGAAGAGAAGTGAGGATGAGCCAGAGGGAGACAAGGAGAGAGATTTCTGTTGTGATGAGGGTGGCCGAAGCATGTTAATGAGCTGAAGAAATACCTTCACAGCTCCATACCTACAACCCCTTCACCCCGCGCCTCTGCTGGAGGAGACATAGCACTTGCCTCTGCCTGTGACAAGGACCCAGTAAGGTCATTATGCACAGTTACTCATCTAAGGGCTCAGCTGCTGGCAAATGTGGACGCCAAGATTTGAATCACAGCAACTGGGCTCCGCAGCCATGTTCTTAGCTTAGTTTCACACCCTCTGAAGACTAGTGCTGGCATTTTGTCTCTCCACCTCATGGTGACTCAGCCTCTCAGTTCATATTCCTAACTCAGGGCTGGGCCCACTGTGCGAGCCCAAATTACTCAGGGTCAGAGAACCTGAGCTCGCTTTACCCAGCAGGGCTGCATAAGGAGATGATCTGGCCATGGGCGTGTTTACCAAGTCTTTGGAAGGGTCTACACTGGGCTGTACAGTGTGCTTTGATCTTGCAAGGGGGAGGTCTTTTGCCTCTCCCCTTGGCATATTATAAAAAACCCTTTTGAATAAACCTCTTTGCTGTTGGGTATTGACCCGGGCCCTCCTGAAGCTGTCCTGTGTCTCTCTGCTCATCGTCTAGGTCTATCTTTCTATCTGATATTTTCTCATTCCTCTCTCCTCCACCCAAGAACCCTTTGATAGGTGGCAGCAGGCCAGAGCTGGTCTCCCCACAGACTACCACAGCCCACCCTGTCCCATGAGCCACATCTTGCCTATCACTTCATTTTGTGACGTTTGATTGGCACACACTCACCCTCTCGTCTCTTCCCTGTGTTGTTTCATACTAAAACCACAGCCCGGCAAACCCTAAGGGATTTCCATACGGCCTTTCTTCAGAAGTTTGCTAATCCCTGGCAAATCCATGCCAGAGCTTCCCTTTATACTGGTATGCAATTAATTGTGAGAAAGTCCAGTACAAAGGGCAGTGAACCTGGTCCCCAGAAATACAGGAGACAAGTAGATGAGCTTTGCTCTGAGACTGTGAAACCAGGCCCAGCACAGAGTGCTGTGGGCTTGGCCACCAGTCCTGCCTCCCAGGAGACCTGAGAACCTGACTGCACGTGGCATTGGGGAACCAGTAGTCTATGCAATTCGGGTTCAAAGCCTGTGACTCCTCTCCCCCAGAGCATTATGAAATTATACAAGTCACTTCAAAACTGATGGAGGAGGTTGGGTAACAGGGTTAGGAAGATGGAAGGGATTTGCATGTCCTTGAGTGAGAACGGGCTGCGTTTGAAGGCAGGGGCACAGATGGTCATCATAAACCTGTCACTACCTTCTCTTGCATGGTTTTTAGAGAAGAGTTACTGTTTAAATGTAGAATGTCAGTTCGAGGCCCCTAGGGTAAAAGGCTCGATCCTCAGAATGGTGCTGTTGTTAGGTGGTGGGATAGCCTTTTGCTTGTGTGTTTGTTTTTTGGTTTTTTTGGTGTTTCGAGGCAGGGTCTCTCTGTGTAGTTTTGGTGCCTGTCCTGGATCTCACTCTGTAGGCTAGGCTGGGCTCGAACTCACAGAGATCCACCTGGCTCTGCCTCCTGAGTGCTGGGATTAAAGGTGTGCGCCACCGCCGCCCGGCTGTACCGTAGCCTTTAAGAGATGGACCTTGCAGGAAGATGCTTAGATCACTGGGAACATTTATTTGAAGAAGATAGCAGGGCCCAGCCTCTTCCTCTGTCTTCTCCCCCTGGCTTGTAACATGAGTGGTGTGACTCTGCTGCATGCTCCTGTCCTGATAAGCAGCCTTGCCAGCAACTCAGAGCAGTGAGCCACACACCAGAACTCCCAAACTGAGCCAAAACAGTTCAGAGTTGATGACCTCAGGTATTTTGTCATAGGAAGAGAAAGCTAGCCTATACAAGTACACGGGCTACACTTGCCTCTGGTAAAAGGATTCCTTTAGGGGCTGGGGACATGATTCAGTGGGTGAAGTACTTGAAAGGCAGACATGAAGACCAGAGTTTGGATCCCCAGAACCCACATAGATGCTAGGTAGGTGTGGGACCCACATGTAATTCCAGCACTCAGAAGGCTGAGATGGGATTCCCCAGGGCAAGCAGACTAGCTAGACTCGTTGTATGGGAAGCTTTGAATTCAACTGGTAGACCCTGTCTCAGATAACATGGAAACCAATTGAGGAAAACTCTGGCTATCAGCCTTGGGTCTCCATGGGTGCACAAATATGTTCATGCACCTACACACATATGTACATGCATGCGCGTCATACATACTGGCACATGTAAAAAATATTAATTTTCTAAAAAGATTTCATTAGTAACAAATTGTAGGGTAGAATTCATAAAAGGAACTAAGCCAGCAACTGAGAAATAAAGCGGCAGCCATGGAACAGCCATGTGCTGCATTGAGGCGGCAGAGGCGGCACCTTCTTAGAGGAAAGCACTAATTTAAAAATCATTATGTGACAAGGTTGGCTGGGCCAGGTGCTTCCCAGTTATGTAGCATGTGGGAGGAGGGGTGAAAGGGTAAGTGACACTGTCATTCAGTTATCTAGGACAGTACAGTAGGTGAAAGGCAAGCTCTACTGGGCACTGTTGAGTGATTTTTTTTTTTCCTGGGGAGACATTAACAAGCATCTCTTCACCACAGACAGAGTAACAATCAAAGATCAAAGAAACCACTCCACCCAAGTCTAGCTTAATAAACTATTGAGTTTATTGAGGTTCCTCATAGCCTCATGAGTAACTCAAGGCAACCACATCACTAGAAGGTCACTAGCATGGAGAGGACGCAAGAAAACTGCATGTCTAAACTTCAGAAGAAGCAGTTTTACTGCTTGTATAACCTTAGTAGGGGTCCTGTGAATCTTGTAATTTCAGGAACTTCTTAAGCCTTGTGGGTTTCCCTAGCTTCCAGAGCCTCCCTTCTTCTTCTAGGACAGAATGTCTCATTGGGGGAGGAAATTATTTGTTTCTTTTTATTCCTTTGTAACATCTGAGGTATCAGGGGCCAGCATCTTAAAGTCTGAAGTAATGTGGGGGGAGCCAGAAGTATTTACCTCAGATTAAGTCAAAGGGATCAAGACTCAGCACACCAGGTGTGGATAAGAAAACAGTTAACTTCTAAGAAGAGAAACCTCTTTGCCAATATATTTGTGTGAAAATGCACCAGCGTTGGGGGTGAGGGTTGGGGCTGAACATTAAATGGTGGAGAAATTGCTACTGCCCACTCATGCACCATGGATTGCTCACCTCAATTTGCATCTAGATGAGAATTCCTTCAGCTCAGAACTAGGGCTGTCACCTCACTCCCAGCACTTAGGAAAGCATTAACTGGAGCCGGTGAAATGTCGTTGGTACAACAGCGACACAAACCATAACACCAGTATTAATAGTGTAGCCTTAATGATGTTGTGGAAATGAGCCGCGGCGGCGGTGGAAAAGTCCAGGACAGGCCTCCTCTGCAGTCCCCCTGAGCACTCAGGCATGCCTGGTTAATGAGTGACCACCCACTCCCCTCTCCCTGGCTACAAGAGATGGCCCTATAACCCATATTTTCTTCTTTTTGATGCTTGGCAGGGGCCCCTAATGCATCGCCGTGTGGGGTCCTAAGGACTGACTGTGCTGCCCTGCGTGGGCGTAACTGCAGGAGAGAGAGGGCGTTTGTGCAGGTCAGAAATGAAGGCAGGTGGCTCTGTAGAAAGCCTCTCGAGAAAAGTCTCCATCTGGGATTTCTTTCTCTGCCACAGGCTTCCAGGATGCACACTGCAGCCGGAGTCCACCACAGGCTTGCATCTGCTCTTTGATAGGTTGGAGAGGTTCCTCTGCTCTCAGGGTTGGATCCGATGGAGCCATTCCTTTGCTTTCTTGGTGTTTAATGGTCTTTGTATTGGAAGCCTCTAGAGAGGTGTTTCATTCTTTTAGAGATAACATTCTGAGGGTGGGCAAGAGGACACAGTGGGTAAAGGTGCTTGCTACTGAGTTTAGTGACCAGAGTTCAGTCCCTGGAACCACGTGGTAGAAAGAGAAATAGCTCCTACAGGTTATCCTCTGACATCCGTAGGAGTGCCATGGCACATACACACTCACACAGAGAGATAAGCACACACACACACACACACACGCATGCACACACACGCACACGTGTGCGCTCACACGTACCCACACAAAAAAATTGCAATAGACTAAAAATAAAAATAACATTCTGAGCCCACACCTGAAAATCATAGCACTATCCAGCTAACACAGGAGGATCAAGAGTTCAAGGCTAGGCTAGGCTGCATAGCAAGACCCTGTCTTGATGTGGGGAAAGAAGGGCTGGAGAGATGTCTCCGTGGTTAAGAGCACTTGCTGTTCTTCCAGAGGACCTGGATTCTAGTCCCAGCACCCATGTGCCAGCTTACAGCCACCTGTAACTCCAGTTCCAAATAATCCAACGCCCTCTTGTGGCTTCCACAGGCACTGCACACACATGGTACACAGACATAGGCAGGCAAACACTCAAACACATAAAAAAAATAAATCTTAAAGCAAACAAAAAACTTACACACATAAATAAATAAAATAAAATTCCTATTCTTCTACAAACTTTGAGGCTCATTTCTCTCTTTTAATATCAGCATTCCTCTTTCCTATGGACGGTTCTGGAGATGCTGGCACACAGTGTGACCCCCACAGCTTTCCTCTTTCCTATGGACGGTTCTGGAGATGTTGGCACACAGTGTGACCCCCACAGCTTTCCTCTTTCCTATGGACAGTTCTGGAGATGCTGGCACACAGTGTGACCCGCCCCCACAGCTTTCCTCTTTCCTATGGACGGTTCTGGAGATGTTGGCACACAGTGTGACCCCCCACAGCTTTCCTCTTTCCTATGGACGGTTCTGGAGATGCTGGCACACAGTGTGACCACCACTGGCTGTGCACTTTAAATGGTTAGTGGCAAGTCCAATGCTCTATTTTACCACAGTTTTTAAAAACTTAAATTTTTCCTTGATGGCATAGAGAAGAGCTTGAAGAATAAAACCAGAACTTGTAAATAGATACAGAGCTGCATTGTGATGTCTTACCACCTGGCCTACATTGTCCCTTCATCACAGACACGGAGATAGATGACAGGGTACAGCCTCTTAGAGACTGTTCAGCATATCACCTTTTCACTTAATATTTACCTACCTGTTTATTGATAGGTAAAGTTGTACTGTATGTTCCAGGCTGGCCTCAGACTCACAGTCCCACATCCCAGCCTCCCAAGTATCAGTTGGCAGGTGTCACCACCACACTGAATGCTCTCATCAGGCCTCCTTGGTCGTTGGGAGAATGTTTTTGTTCAAAGCCTCAATTTTGTCAAGTTTAGTCAATACTCAATACTGAATAAGACTTTGTCCTCTTTAAATTATTCAACCAGTTGTTATTCCTATGCAGCCCACAGGTAAGACGGATGGATGGGTGGGTGGGTGGGTGGATGGGTGGATGGATAGGATAGGATATATATGGTCTTGGTGAGCCTGGCTTGGGGAGCATGTGTGCCACTGTGGTCATGGCAGAAATCGGGTTGACCTTTGGATGAAAGTAGTGCACTTCACTAGAGTTGCTCACTAGTGATCGGATTCAGAGGAGGAATTGAGGATGTCACATTTTGGCACCTGATAGGCCATGGAAGGCTCTGGGCATTTGGCCTGGCAAAATTTCACTCCAGGCTTGGGGGTCAGGAAGAGCAGAAGATGGGGTTTCGTTAGCTGTTCTTATTCTTAGAGTTGAACTTGGCCACTCCCCTTTTTTAATGTCTAGCAACTGAAGTTCAGCTTGGGGAGACCTGACAGCAGACTGAGGAACTTTAGCACCTAATAGTCTGTTTTTCTGTTGCCATTAGCGCAAGGCCACAGACCAGGTAGGTCTCAACAGAAATGGCTCAGCATTCTGATCCGAGGTCAAGGGTGCATCTGATGGTGGCCTTCTTACTGGCAGAGTCCTTAGGGTGGCACAAGGCACATGGCAAACAACAGGACACAGGTGTGTTCTCTGGGGTCTCTAACTCCACTTTCTCCCTGCCGCCATCTCTCTCATCTTCTTTCCCTCTCCCCCTACGGGGTCTCATTTTCCCAAGCTAACTTGATCGCCCCGCCTCCACCACCCAAATCCTGGGATTGCAGAAGCATTGTAACACCTTGTTTTCTGCAGTGCTGGACATAAAACCCACACCATGTCTGGTCTCAAAACCAGGGCTTCGTGCACGCTAGGCAAGCACTCTCCCAACTGCGCTACACTCGGGCCCCTGGTCTTTCTCTCCTATAAGCCACCAAGATTTAATCAGAGTTTCCCACCCCTGATTATCTAATCCAGGCCCCACCAGTAAATGCTAAATTGGATTAAGTCTCCACCCTTTTAATACCTCACAAGCTCCAGTGTGAGCTTTGGAAGGAACAAACCATACTGGCCCACGGCACTGCCAGCATTTCACAACCCCCAACTGGATAGGGTATTAGTGTAGCTTGCCTGTTAAGAACGGAAGCATGAGCTGTAGAAATGACTTTGTGTTCACTGTGTTTGATGTGCTTGCGCACAGCTGCGGTATGCCCCGAGGAGGCTGTGTCTAGCACTCCAGAAGTAAGCATAAGTGCCAGCCTCATAGAGCTCGGTCTCCAAAGCTCAAGAACACCGTCCTTCCGACCCCCTGGGCACATGGCTATAGATGCCTCTGTTTGCACACCACCCGCCTGCCTCTTCAGCCTCTCAAATGGGCAGCTGAAGAAAAGGGCTGTTTCCCACCAGGTGTGAAGCGTGGACTGTTCAACCTTGTGTTAGGTCCACAGGCAGCTGACATGACCAGGCCAAGACCCCTGTGTGAGGACATCTGTGTGATGTGAGAAAGAAGCTCCAGCGTGAACACTCGTCCATTGCCCTCCTCTGAGGCAGAAATGCAAACAGAAAGGGCTTTTAGCACTTGTGTCTCTAGGAACTCAGCCTCCAAGAGCCTGGTCAGCAGGCAGCTTGTTGGCAAGACTTGAAAGGGAGGGAGTGTTCAGGCTGTGGATTCCCCTGAATGAGGCAAGGTCCATTTTCAGTTTTTCTGAGATAGAGGCAAGAGCTAGAAACAGCAGTAGAACAGGAATGTGTTGTGGGGGCGGGGGCACAATCTTTGTCTACGTAAAACACAAATGTAGACGAAGAGAATGTTTTGTTTATTTTTATTTATTATTTGGGAGGGTACATTTCCACAGCATGTGTGTAGAGGTAGAGGGAAACTCTGTGGAGTCAGTTCTCTCCTTCCACCTTTATATGGGTTCTGGGGATGGTACCCAGGTCACTGGCCTGGTACAAGCACCTTCACCCAGGAACCATCTCACTAGCCCTAGAATGCTTTTTAAATCACCACCGAGATCAAATGTCAGACGATCAATTGCATTTACACATATATGTCATTGGGCTGCAGCTCGGTTGGAAGAGCACTTACCTGGCATGCACAAAGCCCTGGGTTTGAGCCCCAGCACCATATAACCTGGGTTGGATCACTTGCACCTGTAATCCTTGCACTCTGGGGTAGAGGCAGGAGGATGAAAAGTTCAAGGTCATGCCAGAAATGGTGGTGCACGCCTTTACTCCCAGCGTCTGGGAGGCAGAGGCAGGGGAATCTCTCTGAGTTCCAGGCCAGCCAAAGCTACTTGGTGAGACCCTGTCTCAAAAAACAAAACAAGAGTCGAGGTCATTCTCAGCTATATATGGAGTTGAAAGTCAGCCTGGGATACATGAGATTTATCCTTAAAAAAAAGATTAATATTTTGTTGAGGTCATAAGAAAAGGTCACATCTCAGCGAGTCCATTAGACCAGGGTTGATGGCTCCGAACCAAATGGCATCACTAGTAAAGGTGAACGAAGACAACAGACCACAGCAGTCCCCTGTGGGTCAGGAGAGCCACAGACTCTCCTGAGGCGCGGTGTGGGATCAGGACCATGTGCTGGTCAGTTCTAGTCCATTTACATCTCATCCCATCCTGTCACCTGACATTCTGGTGACCTGGGCTGTCATCAGCCAGGAATTAGAAGATACT
The DNA here is from genome assembly GCF_949786415.1 of Peromyscus eremicus. NCBI lineage: Eukaryota > Metazoa > Chordata > Mammalia > Rodentia > Cricetidae > Peromyscus > Peromyscus eremicus. The sequence goes on along the minus strand of NC_081418.1, from coordinate 59,888,999 downwards.
GTGTCTCATCTCCAACCTAGACTTATGATATCAACAGGCACTGTCAGATCGTGTCATCTGTCCCCTCATCCATCCACACCACAAACAGCCAGATGTGTTTCTAGGTTGGTCCAGAACCATCTCCAAGTGTGTTGCTCATGCACACGGTGGAGACAATCTTATTTCATGCCATGAATGCTGAATGCCGTCTGATAATTTTGATGGCAAATGATGTATGACATTTCATGTTCTTAAAAGTCTTCAGTGGGCTTAGAGAATGCACCGGACGACTCTTTGTGGTTGCTCTGGGATCTGTGGCATAATTTTTTCCACAGTTCTTTGTGATATTGTTTCTTCTTTCTCTATAAGTGAATTTAAAATGTTCTGCACACTTTACTTCTTAAAGCAAAAGACAGCCCAGCTCACCACAGGCCACTGCAGCTGATCCCTCCTGCATGATTACAGGATATAAAATGAGAGCTGTCTGTTCAAGCCCACTGTCCATGCTATTTGGAGTCAGGCCTACCTAGACCCTTTAATTCCCTTTCATCTCAGGCCTGTAAAGAACATATTTCTACTCTGACAGGTAAAGAACCACACTTCAGAAAAACAGTCTCTGCCCCCAATTTTATGAGCAGTGAGTGGTGAAGACATGACTTGAACCTGTAAGATCCATTTTTGCCAAACCTAGCCTGCCCGAGCACTGGGCGGGGCATGCAGCCCGTTGGCATGAGATGCAGAGCGGATCAGCTGCACCATTGCTGTGAAGGCTGTGACTGGGGTCCAGAGGAAACACAGGTGTACAGTTTCAGTCTGCCTTATCCTCAGCAACATTTATTTCATCCGGTTGACAGACATTCCAGCTACTTGTTTTGACTGAGAAAAATCTCTAGAGTTTTAACTAAGATTAGCAGTGGGCTGTGGGGGTGGGAGGTGAGTGCCCTCCCAAGAGGTAACTTTTGCACTTTGGGGTTCCATGTTGTTACTTGAATTAAGCTGCAGGCAATGAAGTCAAGTCATGTGTGATTCCTAAATCAGGAAACAGCATTGAGAATTTTTACTCTGCTCATGCCACCCAAGTATAACTATCCTTCAAAGACTTATGCTTCGCTAAATATGTCATGAGATTAAGTTTTATAGCCGGGCGGTGGTGGCGCACGCCTTGAATCCCAGCACTCAGGAGGCAGAGCCAGACTGATCTCTGTGAGTTCGAGGCCAGCATGGTCTATAGAGCAAGATCCAGGACAGGAACCAAAGCTACACAGAGAAACCCTGTCTCGAAAAAAAAAAAAAAAAAAAAGATTCGGTTTTATGTGCATTGGTGTTTTGTCTATATGTGTGACTGTGAACCACATGCTTGCAGAACTCTCAGAGGCCAGATGTCAGATACCTTGAACTGTAGTTCCAGGTGATTGTGAGCCTCTGTGAGGATGTCAGGAGCCCTCTGCAAGAGCAGCGACTGCTGTGAACCGCTGAGCCCTCTCTCCAGCTCCAGGAAGCCTGTTGTGTCTTGTCATCCTCTATCAGTTTTAGTTACATCCAGTTTTTGATGACACATCGGATTCCACATCTCTATTTCTCTGTGGTTATAACAAACAATGATATGTTTATTCATTTTAAAATCTCATAGCAAGGCCAGTGAGATGCTCCATGAGTAAAGGTGCTTGCCACTCAAGCCAGGCTCAATCCCTGGAGCCTGCCTATGTCAAGGGAGAAAAAACTGTCTGCCAAAAGTTGTTCTCTGACCTCCACAAGCACACGGCAGCATGCATGTGCCTGCACTCACCCATACACAACATGCTAATAAGAAAGGAATTTTGGAAGTTTAATCTTTTTTAAAAGATTCACTTATTTTTATTTTACGTGAATAAGTGTTTGCTTGCATGTATGTTTGTGCACCACATGCATGCCTGGTACCCATGGAGATCATAAGATCCCCTGGAACTCTGTGGTTAGATGGTTGTGAGGCACCATGTGGGTGTTGGGAACTGAACCCAGGTCTCTGGAAGAGCAAGTGCTCTTAACTGCTACGCTATCTCTCTAGTCCCATAGGATTTTTTGTTTTGTTTTGTTTTGTGTTGTGTTGTGTTTTCATCTTGTCCTAGTTAGGTTTCTATTGATGTGCTAAACACCATGACCAAAAACAGTTCGGGAAAGAAAGGGCTCATTTCAGCTCACATTCTATCATGAAGAGAAGGATAAGGCCTCAAGAACTGATACGGAGACCATGGAGGAATGTTGCTTACTGGCTCGTTCTTCATCGCTTGCTCAGCTCGCTTTCTTATACTCCCCAGGACCACCTTGATCAGGAACGACATTGCCAGCAGTGATCCGAACCGTCCCCCATCAATCATTTATCAATACAATGCCCCCACAGACCTGCCCACAGGCCAATCTGACAGAGGCAGTTCCTCAGTTGAGATTCTTATCTTCCCAGAAATGTCTAGGTTTATATCAAGTTGACAAAAACTGACCAGCACAAATCTTAACAGCAATAAGCATGTTGTCCTACTAAAATTTCAGGTTTAAAAAAAAAATCAGATTTAGTTTTCCATCAAATCACAAAAATTCCAGAGTTTAAAAAGCAGTTTGTTATTGGACATGTCAAATGGATAAAAGCGAGTTTGACTGTAGTATCTGTCTGTTTCTGTATCCAGTTAATAAGTTATATTATACCGTGTGTGTTTAGTATGTTCAGGATGGTCTGGCCTAAGATGCAGGCTGGGTAGTGGGGGTGGAGGGTGACAGTATATACTCAGCTTGTCCTCAGAGTCATGCGGTTTTGATTTGTCCTTTAAAGATATAACTGTTGTTCTCTTCAGAAAAAATGCCAAGGAAATAGCACATGAATAGGAAATACTATAATCACATGTTCACAGATTGCCAAAGTAACACCTGTGGTGTGGACAGCTAGCTCTCCTCAGGTTTGACTTGGAAACTTTACATTTCCAAGACCAAACTCAGCCACAACATGTGCCAAGCTTCTTTGACATGTCTCCTCCTCCCTCATCTGGCCGCAGTGTCCTGTCTGGCCCTTTCTCCCTGTCAGACCAAGGACAGTAAGAGTTAGGGGAAAGTGATAAGGCCCAGCTGTCTGTCCCTCCATGCTGCAGAGGGGTCCCCCAAGTGAACCCCTGTGTCTTTGACTCTGTGGTCTGGCACCTGCACAGCTCCAAGGGTTCTGAGGAATGTTCCTGTGCTCTTCATTAGCCCAGCTGCCCCACACACACAGCGCCAGAGCCTGTTGGGCCTCCAGGGGCAGCCCCGGAGCTCACAGCTCACAATCTGATGAAGTGCTGAGGGGCTGACCACAGTGAGGGGAGGGAGGGGCAAAAGAGAACATAGTCAACTTGTCTGGGTAGTAAAGCTTTTCAAGAAACTTCTAGCCAGACTGAGTGGCCTCGGCTTCTAATCCCGGCTCCTGGGAGGCCGAAGCAGGGCCTCAGTTCAAGGCCAGTTCGTGCTTGTGCTGCGGAGTAGGTCATGGCCACTCAGAAAACCTGAGGAGAGTCTGTTTCAAAATAAACTTTATAAATGTTTAATTAAAAACGGAGCTGGGGCCGGGCGGTGGTGGCGCACGCCTTTAATCCCAGCACTCGGGAGGCAGAGCCAGGCGGATCTCTGTGAGTTCGAGGCCAGCCTGGACTACCAAGTGAGTTCCAGTAAAGGCGCAAAGCTACACAGAGAAACCCTGTCTCGAAAAACCAAAAAAAATAAATAAATAAATAAAATAAAAATAAAAATGGAGCTGGGAATGTAACTCAGTGGTATAGCACATGATTAGCATGTGTCAGTCCCTTGGTTCAATTCCCAGCACTGGCTCCTCCTCCAGAAAAGCTTGTATTTGATTGGTTTTCTTGGGGGATGGGGGGAATTCTTGATTCCAAACTTCTCTGTCTCAAAGACTGCATTGCTGTTTAGGACAATTACAAGAAAATAATACAGCCGGGTGGTGGTGGCACACGCCTTTAATCTCAGCACTCAGAGGCAGGTGGATCTCTGTGAGTTCGAGGCCAGCCTGGTCTACAGAGTATGTTTCAGGACAGGCTCCAAAGCTACACAGAGAAAAGATCCTGCCTTGAAAAACCAAAAAAAAAGAAAAAAGAAAAGAATACTACCCCAAACTTAAATTGCAAGTTGCATTCTCTTTAGGCGAGTGATGAAACAGAATAGAATTACAGACCGGAGCTACAGTGTTTGTGCCCAAGACAACCAAGATGTATTGGCAAAGACCTTGGATAAACCACCACCCAATAACTGGATAGTTGTGGCAGCGTCTCTTGGTGGCGCCTGTGACCCTGGCCACTTTCCTTTGCCTCCATGAAGACTCCACCGTGGCGGCTAGCAGCTTCCTTTGTCAGGCGCCTGTGTGCTCTTCTGTGTAAAACTCGCTCTCTGTGGGGAGGAGAGCAGAGTGGCTCAGGCTTGGAGGCAGCAGCTACCCGAATGAAGGGCTTGAGTCTGTGGGACAGTTGATAAACCCAGGCACTTGATGTCATAGGAGGCTAAGTTTGCTTTCTTAATGCCCATACAGAATGATAGTTTCCCAGAGCACAGAGTAAGGGTTAGGGTTATTGCATGCATGAGGCCCTAGGCTCAGCCCCTTAGCTCTATACACAAAAGAGAAAATGTCACATGTGCCCTGTAAATATATAAAATTACCACATGCCAATTTAAAAATATTAGTGAAGTGAGATAGATTTAAGGAATACCTTCTATAAAACAAAAGATTGTTAAAAAAAAAATATATGGACTACAGAGCACCCCACCAGCCCCTGTGGCCTCTGCTCTGTTGACTATAGAGCACCCCACCAGCCCCTGTGGCCTCTGCTCTGTGGACTATAGAGCACCCCACCAGCCCCTGTGGCCTCTGCTCTGTGGACTACGGAGCACCCCATCAGCCCCTGTGGCCTCTGCTCTGTGGACTATGGAGCACCCCATCAGCCCCTGTGGCCTCTGCTCTGTGGACTACAGAGCACCCCATCAGCCCCTGTGGCCTCTGCTATATGGACCACAGAACACCCCATCAGCCCCTGTGGCCTCTGCTCTGTGGACTACAGAGCACCTCATCAGCCCCTGTGGCCTCTGCTCTGTGGACTACAGAGCACCTCATCAGCCCCTGTGGCCTCTGCTTTGTTCCCCAAATGGTCACTGCTGTGTTCGCTCTCAATCCCCATGACCCAAGCAGGGAGTGGGGAATTAGTTTCCCTTTAGAGGATGGAGCTGCAGGTGCTGAATTTGTTGACCTGCTGCTTTATTACACTAGAATGAAGCCTACCCATCAGTAGTTTACATCCTAAAGAACCCCAACCTACTCTCTAGGGCACCCCATCAAATGAAGCTGAAGAACAGCAGGGTTTAAGGAGAACCCCCATTACAGGAGACGGAAAAAGCAACAGAAAACAGGAGTGAAGAAAGGAGCCCAAGGTAGCACCTCTGTGAAACAAAGGCAGGGTGCTGTCAAAGCAGATTTTAAAGTGAAGTTGGGTACATTGTCTGGAAGGTAGATCCCAGAGACAAAGATAAAAGTCAACTGGAGGGCGGGGGCGGGGGGGGGGGGAGCAGCTCTGCTGATAAGGCACTTGCTGTGCAGGTGTGGGGACCTGGATCTGAGCCAGAGTAAACTGAGTTTGATAGCATGTGTTTGTCATCCCAGCATCAGACGCAAGGATTCCTGCATAGGCTCACTAGCCAGATGGTGTGGACTAATCGGTGAGCTCCAGGCCAGTGAGAGATCCCGCCTCAAAGGAGAATGGATAGCATTTGTGAGGACTGATACTGATACTGAGGGCATCTTCTGGCTTCCATATGCCCATGCACACATGTGCACCTCCGCCTGCATGCACACATGTGCACTTCCACATGCCCATGCACACATGCGCACCTCCACCTGCACTCACAGATGCACACCTCCACATGCCCATGCACACATGTGCACCTCCACCTGCACTCACAGATGCACACCTCCACATGCCCATGCACACATGTGCACCTCCACTTGCACGTGCACATGTGCACCTCCGCCTGCATGCACACATGTGCACCTCCACCTGCATGCACACATGTGCACCTCCACATGCCCATGCACACATGTGGACCTCCACTTGCACTCACACATGTGCACCTCCACTTGCACGTGCACATGTGCGCCTCCACCTGCACGCGCACACATGTGCACCTCCACCTGCATGCACACATGTGCACCTCCACATACCCATGCACACATGTGGACCTCCACCTGCACTCACACATGTGCACCTCCACATGCCCATGCACACATGTGGACCTCCACCTGCACGCACACATGTGGACCTCCAGCTGCACTCACACATATGCACCTCCACATGCCCATGCACACATGTGGACCTCCACTTGCACTCACACATGTGCACTCACACATTGCACCTCCACCTGCACACACACATGTGCACCTCCACATGCCCATGCACACATGTGGACCTCCACCTGCACTCACACATGTGCACCTCCACATGCCCATGCACACATGTGGACCTCCACCTGCACTCACAGATGCACACCTCCACATGCCCATGCACACATGTGGACCTCCACTTGCACTCACACATGTGCACCTCCACCTGCATGCGCACACACACTTGATGAAAGAAAAAAGGAGAAGATTAAACCAGGAGGCTTAACCTCCAACTACCATGAATCCAGCAAGGAGGGTCATGGAAGGGAAGGTGTGAGTCAAAGAGAATGAGGGCATCTCCCATCACAGCTCAAATCAGAGCAAAAGAAGAAGAAAGGGAAGAGGAGGAAGACCAACATCCACATATAGCATCATGACATTTTAACTAGGAGGGAGTTGTTTTGGTTTTGGTTTTGGGTTTGGGTTTGGGTTTGGGTTTGGGTTTGGTTTGGTTTGGTTTGGTTTGGTTTTTTGAGACAGGGTTTCTCTGTATAACAGTCCTGGCTGTCCTGGAACTCGCTTTGTAGACCAGGCTGGCCTTGAACTCACTGAGATCTGCCTGCCTCTGCCTCCCAAGTGCTGGAATTAGAGGTGTGCACCACCACCACCCGGCATAGGAGGGATTTCTAAAATGAGCTTGAAGAAGCCATATGAAACACAGCAATTGTGAGGCCAAGCAACTCAGAGCCAGAACCAAGAGATCCCCAGGTCCAGCTGGCTAGGTAGACAGGCATGGATCTGTGGGCTCTGAGTTCAGCAAGATGCTGCCTTAGTAAAGGAAGGAGAAAGCCATGAAGACACCAGCATTAACTTTAGACCACCTACATACACACACACACACACACACACACACACACACACACACACACACCTCCCTTAAAGAGAGTGTTGATCTTGACCTTCTGCAGAAGATGATAAACTATAAATAAAATGACCAAAACTAGTAAGTGAGGAAGAAATCAATATGCTGTGGTTTAGCAGCATGGGGGTTGGGGGAGGGGGGCTGCGTCACATGATGAGCAGTTGCACATGGGGATGGAAGGGGTGGCCATGGACAATTCTATTGTAAGCCCTGCTCTCCTCACCCTTCACTATTTTAACTTCACATTCATGGGGAAGCGTTTCTTTGAAGACAGTGGTAGATAGAACAGCTTTCCCTCTGGTTGGCATCATCTGTTTTTACCTGGTGGCCACACTGTGTCTATTTTCGAATGATTGGCTTGTTTATCCAAAAACAGATGAGAAAACCCCAGTGTTTATAAAACGCCAATAAGTTCTCATTTCAAAATCACAACAGTGTTTAAAATAATAATGATAAAATAATAGTTTTTACGCCTTTAATCCCAGCACTTGGGAGGCAGAAGCAGTCAGATCTCTGAGTTCGAGACCAGCCTGGTCTACAAAATGGCCAGGGCTATACAGAAAAACCTTGTCTCAGGAGGAGGAGAGAGAAAGAAAGAAATTAATAGTAATAATAATAGTTTTTAAGCAGGTAAAACATCATAAGGAAGGCATCTATCAAATAGGATTCTGTCTTTCTACATGTCCATACACAAAGGCAAGCATTCATACATATAAAATAAATAAATCTTGAAAAATTCTTTTAAATAGAGGGGCTGGAGAGAGAGCTCAGTGTTTAAAATGAAACTACCACTAACCATCACAGAGCCTTAGTGTCAGCATAGGAAGTTATCACTTTTGTACTCCCTGCAAATATGTCAAGACATACAGCAGTCCCCACCCTACCTTCAAATCTCCTCACACAGTTTGAGGGTGCTTACTAACACTGTGTTCTAGTTTGCTTCTCTGTTTCTGTGATAAAACACTGACTAAAAGCAATTTGAGGGAGGAAACTCTTCATTTGACTTACAGGTTCATCATCAGGAGAAGCCAGGACAGGAACCTGGAGGCAGGAACCTAAGAAGCAGAGACCATAAAGAAACACTCAGCTACCTCCGTATACAGCCCAGGCCCACCTGCCTAAGTAGGGCACTGAGGGCTGAACCCTCTTATATCAATTAGCAATTAAGAAAATGCCCTACAGACATGGCCACTGAGGTTCCCTCTTCCCAGATGTGTGAAGCTAACAATGAGCATTAGACACGACACATTGTAAAGCATCTACAATCCTGTCATCTACAAATGTTCAGGATACAGAGGGATGAAGGAGCACACAAAGACTGATTCTGAGAGGACTTGTGGCCCTAACCCTTTTCTCCTGCCATGGTCCAAACTTAACACATAAACATTCCCTAGAGGGTACAGGTCTAGCAGCCACCTACTTCTCAGCAGGAAAATAACAAACTCACCATTTTCTAATCAAATACAGTTCTCTAACAACATTCTTTGCCACACCTGTGTGTGTATGTGTGCACATGTGCACACTAGGTTTCCCCACCCCCAGAGTATGTAGAATTACTCACCAGCAGATGCCACTAAAAGCACTAGAGAAGCTGGGCATGATGGTCCACTCCTGTAATCTCAGTACCTGGGAGGTGGAAGCAAGATCAGGAGTTCAAAGTCATCTCCAACTACAAGGTTGGAAGCTAGCCTGAGCTACATGAGATCCTGTCTTAAAAACAAACAAACAAACAAAAAACACCCCCCATGTGGCAAGCAAGTGGCAGCCTCTTTTTCACTTGGTTACTGCTGACTTAAGGGTGAGCGAGTTTAAATTATTCTTCCCCGCCCCCTCCCCAGGCTCATGTTGTTCTCTGGCTACTGTTATTGTAGAGAGAGAAAGAACACACTTTGTGACAATTTTAACAACACTACAACCTGCGCCCTATGTGTACACAACATTCTGTGAAAACGAGGCCACAACACATACACACCGGTTCCTCCTTCAGCACGTGTCAGTGGTCACAAGAGGGAGTGAGTGAGAGAAAATTTTGGCCAGCCATTCATAAATCAATCTCCCTCTCTCTCTCTCTCTCTCTCTCTCTGTGTGTGTGTGTGTGTGTGTATGTGTGTAATTGAGTCAAGTTCCTCCATGCAAGCTTTACCCTCAGTCATCTGCACTCTTTCCATCCTTCTTTATTTTTAAAGTAAATAAACTATATTGTTTTATGGGGGTTGGCCCATTAAGTGGCTTTCATGGTCCATGAGTAGGTCACACTTTATAGTTTTAAAGCCAGGCTTTGATTCCTTACTGCCTAGTTTCTCATGTTCCCGTTAAAGTCGAGGAGGCCATATTGTAGTCATCAGGCACACTTTCTTTCCTTTCGTTCTTTCTGTTTATTTATTTATTGTGTGTGCATGCAGACCCTAATCTAATCTCCCCACAGATTTTCTGAGAATACTCCTCTCAGCCACTGGCTGCCTGCCTGTGGTCTCAAGGCATGGTCACCTCCAGGGCTTCTTGTCTGCCACAACCAGATCTGAAGCATCTCCTCCCTTTTACCCCCTTCAGAATCCACCCAGGGCCAGTGATAACGGCTCAGCAGTAAAGGCTCTTGCCACCAAGATGACTTGAGTTCACACCCCAGAATCCACATGGTGAAGGGAGAGAACTGCCTCCTGAAAGCTGTCCACTTGCATGCATGCCCCATGCATACCCACACGTGTGCGTACACACATGCACACACACACACACCAAAAAAAATTAATTAATTAATTTTTTAAAGCTACCTCAATACAACTCTGAAGGAAATCCCATTCCAGAAAGTTCCTCAGCATCTACACCATCTCTGTAGGTGGAGCTTCTTATATTTCAACTTCTTGGTGATGTTTAGTTCAACATATGAGGCTCTCTGGCTTCCAGACTTTGAATGTTGTCTCCACCTGTCCCCGACCTCCAGCAGGTGTGGCTTGTCTCTGACATAGCACCCAGTATCAACCAGTATCACCCAGTATGGTTTGAACTGTAGGGCAACAGAATTTGCCTCAAACAGGCTCCAAGGATAAAGTCATTATTTTCTCATGTCTGCAGGTCCCTGGGTAGCATAGGCAGGCTCCAGGCAAAGCGAGACACGGGCCTGCTCAGTGACATCCTCCAGGACCCAGGTCCTCTCTCAGGTATGGCTTCATTTGAAGGCACCTGGCCCCCAGTAGCTCTCAGATGCGTGCCTTTCTGTGACATGAAGGGATGATGGACAGAGACACTTAATGTGGAGCTGACTCTCATTAACAGCCTCCCTTGTAGGTCAGGACAGCTCCAGAGAGACTGGAACCAGTGTAACTCATATGTGGAAATGATGTGAACCCCAGCATTCTGAAAGGGAAGTAGTGTAGTTGGTTTTTTGTTTTTTACTCTTTGGGGGCCCACCACTCAGCTCCCAAATAAGTACACAGAGTCTTATTCTTTCTTATAAATGCCTGGCCTTAGCTTGGCTTATTTCTAGCCAGCTTTTCTTAACTTAAATTATCCCATCTACCTTTTGTCTCTGGGCTTTTACCTTTCTCTATTCTATATACCTTTCTTTCCTTCTTACTCTGTGGCTGACTGGGTGACTGGGTGGCTGGCCCCTGGTGTCCTTCTCTCCCTCTCCTTTTCTTGCTCCTCCCTCTTCTCTCTTCCTTATTTATTCTCTCTGCCTGGCAGCCCCACCTGTCCCTCTCTCCTGCCTCACTATTGGCTATTCAGCTCTTTATTAGACCAATTAGGTGTTTTAGACAGGCAAAATAACACAGCTTTATAGAGTTAAACAAATGCAACATAAAAGAATGCAACACATCTTTGCATCATTAAACAAATATTTCATAGCATAAATGAATGTAACACATCTTAAAATAATATTCCACAACAAAGTAAAAGAGAATGGATGCTAGGTAGGCAGCAACAAAATCCTCTGCAACAGAGCAGTGTGCATCCAGACGGGGCCATAGCCTAGTACAGTGTGCACACCACCCTTGTACAGTACACTGTGCTAATTAATACATAGAAGTGAGTTTAAAATAGGAAAAACATTTTCTTTTGTGTTCTGTATTACATATAATATAATACATATAGTATACTTTGTATATTATCTTAATGAAGGCACAAATACTATGCTGTGTTCTAATCTGAATAAATATGTATACACACATAGGATTTATAAATTTATCCAGTTAGCAAGGGACTATAAACTAAAGACTTAAAGGTAGAAGGCACTGACGTGATTTCTCATGTAAGAAAACCCAAAGGCTCTGTAAAACAAACACTTTTCAAAGGAAGAACAGAACTCCTGTAATTCCAGTGCTTGGGAGACAGAGGCAAGAGGATCATGAGCATGAGGCTAGCCTGGGCTGTATAGCAAGACCTTGTGTCAGGAAAAGACAGGAAGGGAGGGAGAGAGAGAGAGAAGATAGGAAAAGAGAGGAAGAGAGGGCTCAGCAGTTAAGAGCACTTGTTACCCTTGCAGAGGACCCACATTTGAGTCCCAATAGCCACATGGTAGCCCACAAGTGTAACTACAGTTCAAGGAGGGTCCAGCACCTTCTTCTAGCTTCTATGGGCACTGCGTGTACACAGTGCCTAGACAAAATGGTGCATACAGGCAAAGCACCCATACATATGAAATAAAAAAATTAGATTTTTTTTAAATAATTTTTTTAATTTTATGTGCATTGGTGTTTTTGCCTACATGTATGTCTGTGTGAAGGTGCCAGATCCTATGGAACCAGAGTTATAGACAGTTGTGAGCTGTCATGTGGGTGCTGGGAACTGAACTCAGGGCCTCTGGATGAGCAGCCAGTGCTCTTAATCTCTGAGCCATCTCTCTAGCCCCCAAAGTTAAACTTTTTTAAAAAGAGGAGAAGAGGCATAGAAGAAGAAAGGAGGAGAAGGGGAGAAAAAAAGGGGAGACGAACTCAAGAGTTGGGAAGGTCCTTGATCCTTGAGTCCAAGGTGCGGCCAAGAGCTACAGTTTTCAGACAGGGCGGTTAGGGTAAAAGCATAGATTCCGATGAGTGAACGAAGCAGAGTGCACAGAAATAGATCCCCCTTCGGGTCAACTGATTTTAGATCAAGGCAGCAGATCACCTCGATGGGAGAGTAAAATGTTTCCAGCAACCATGTATCATCATGTGTCACAAGAAACTGAATCAAAACAGGTCACAGATGAATAGAAAAGTCAAAGGTAAGATTTCTAAGAGGCAGGGACAGGGACACATAGGTGAGGAAGGCCAGGGCCAGGGCGCCTTGCTCCTTTGTGTTTGGAGAGTGTCCTAAGCTTTCAGAATATGCACTGTGTATAGCTCAGAGTGCCCAGCTCTCTGGAGGATACTGATCCATACAGCCCACTGATCCAGATATATGAAAGCAAACAGCACCAGCCGAGAGGAGGAGGCTCATGACCTGTGGCCAGATGCGGCACTTTGCATCTACAGGCTTCTCCCGTCCTTCGCCTTTGCAAACAGAGGCACCGGATGTGCCGGTGCACAAAGACGCCCCGAGGAAAGAAGGGAAAGCCAGCTCTCGATTTACCCATCGCTGTGGCAAATGCCGCCCAAGGCAGCGTGAGGATGGAAGGGTTTGTCTTGGCTTCCAGTTGGAGGGTGCGGCCCATAGCGACGGGAAGTCACAGTGGCAGGAACATGAGGTCACAGTTCATCTGTCATCAAGTAGAGGTCAATGACTGCTGGTGCTCAGCTCACTTTTGATACAGCTTGGCATCTCAGCCTTGGGACTGTGCCGCCCACATTTGGGGTGGATATCCCAATCCGTTTACCCAATCTAGCAACTTCCTCACAGATGTGCCCAGAGGTTTGTCTCCTGGGCGATTCTAGATTCTCTCAAGTTGACAATATTAATTATCATAAATGGAAAAAAGGAAACAGTGTCAGTCCATCAAGAAAGAAGCTTCCTTCTTCAGTGACCCACAGTGGGCGGGGCCCTCCCATATCAATTATTTAACCAGGAAAATGCCCCCACAGACCTACCTATCGGCCATCTAATGAGGCATCTTCTCAGTTGAGGTTTCTCTTCCCAGACCACTCTAGCTTCTGTCAAGTTGACCAAAAACTATCCAGTAGGTGTGGAACACCCACAGCCTGGAAGATGCTAAGTCCTGGTAGTGCTGTGGTTAATAAGGAAAACAGTCTTCTCCTCCCAGAACTTAAGTCTTCATGCAGTTATACACCACAGTGCCCAGCTCTAAATGTGTTCTTTTTAAACTTGGGGGTTGGGGAGATGCCTTAGTTGGTAAAGTGTTTGCTACACACGCGTGGGGACCTGAGTTCAATTCCCAGCATTCATGGAAAAAGCGGGGCACAGTGGCACATGACTGTAACTATTGCTTAAGAAAGAGAGACAGGAGCATGCCTGGAGCTTACCGGAGAGCTGGTCTGGCGAAATTGAGCTCCAGGTTTAATAAAAGGTTCTCTATCAAAAACTAAGATAGACAGTGAAAGAGGAAGACATCCACTGTTGACCTCTGACTTCCACACACATACACAGGCACACACACACACACACACACACACACACACACACACACACACACAAACTTAAACAGTGGCCTGAACCACATATTTATCACTCATGGTTTCTGTGGGCCATGCTCCAAGGGTAGTTCAACAGTGGCCTCTGCCTCAAGGTCTCTCATAAAGGAGGCCCCAGGAAGTCAGCCAGCACTAGCCCTCATCTGGAGGAGGCTCGAATCCATCCCCAAGCTCCTGTGACTGGTGGCTGTTCCCTGCAGAATGCTGTATGAGAGCCTTGGTCCCTGCCACATAGGCCCCTCCAACATGTCAGCCTAACCGTAACCCTAACTCATCAACACCAACCAGCAAGAGAGAGGAGGTCCTGGGAAGACAGACGCCACATCTTATAGACAGCTCTTCCTCATGGAGGCAATGCTCTGTCATCATCGCCATGTTCTCCTAGTTAGAGGCAAGATGTAGATACAGCCTGTGCTCAAGGACAGCAAAGTACACAGACTTCTGAATCCTAGGACGTGAGGCTGGGTTACTGGGGGACATGTCAGAGCCTGTCTGCCACACTAACAGCTCGGTTAGTCAGTAAGAAGAACAGAAAAGTCCAATAGTTTAGGCAAGCATACACTCATTTCACTAAAGAAGATGTGGGAATGGCCAGTAAACACATGAGAAGATATCACTAGGGTTCAGTCCCTGTGTGAGGTGGGTGTGGTGGAACACTTGTAATCCTAGCACCTGGGAGGTAGAAGCAGGAGGATCAGAAGTTCTTGGTCATCCTTGCTACATAAAAAGTTTGAGGCCAGTCTGGGCTACACGAGACCCTGTCTCTAAGCAAATAAATGTATAAATATATACAATTAAAGAAATACACATTGAAATTACAATATGGTAAAAAAAAAAAAAAATTAAAGACCTGGGTGGTCAAGATGGCTTACTGCCAATCCTGATGACCTTCCATCCTCAGAACCCACATGGCAGAAGGAGATAACAAATTCCCACAAATTGTCTACTATGGTGCATCTCCATCTGCACCACAACAAATCCATACCCACACCGTCACTACCGCCCTTAAACACTAGAGGTTATAAATAAAGGTGGCAGAAGTCCCTGGGCTTTGGCGGGTGGGGTGGAGACCTCATCCAGCCCCTGGCTTTTCAGTTTGGGTAGTATGTTTGCATTGAATCACTTTGTGTGGAACGAAGTAAAATAAATGGGGAAATATTCTTTCTCATTCAATTTTATAACCTTTCACCAGTTTATGGCCAGAGCTTCCACAAATGATGGGATTAGAAAGGGTTAAATATTAACAAAAGTTTGTTCTGGAAAGGGTTGACAAGCAAGTCAGTTGTTGGGACAAGGAGTAGAAAAGAGTGGGAAGAGGGGTTCTGGTGAAGATACGTTATTCTGTGTGTTGTTTTATAGCAGCACAGCACTTCAAAGTGTGACATCGTGATGCATTTGGAATTGAAAAGGTCATTGGTGACCAATACAGTCTCATTCACAAAGTTATCGTTCTCTTAAGGCCTGCTACCTAGTAGGATGAGAGCATTTAGTTCCAGGTTAGTCAGGCTTTTAATCCTAGCACTCGGGAAGCAGAAACATGTGGATCTCTTGAGTTCAAGGCCAGCCTGGTCTACAAGTTTAGACTTGTTTTTCAAAGACAAGAAGAGATAAATTGTATTCCAAACTTTGATTAATGGGCTTCTCAGAACCAGATCTGAAGCATAACAAGCTCCTCCTGCTGGCCCTGTGGGGTCAGGGAGGGTCCCAATTCAGGTCTTTTCTGCCAGTTTCTAATCATACCAGCGTATGTTCAAAGAAACAGTTATTTTTTTTTTGGGGGGGGGGTTCGAGACAGGGTTTCTCTGTGTAGCTTTGCGCCTTTCCTGGAACTCACTCTGTAGCCCAGGTTGGCCTCGAACTCACAGAGATCTGCCTGCCTCTGCCTCCCGAGTGCTGGGATTAAAGGTGTGTGTCACCACCTCCTGGCAAAGAACTGGTATCTTATTATTAACCACTGTGCTTCCTTCCCGTCCCGCAGCAGATATCAAAATAAGCATTCAGAGTGAATGGGCATCTGCAGAATCTTAGCAGTGTCTTCCTTTGGGGAACTTAGAAGGCAGTTCAGTCCAGGGAATCCAGATGAAAAGGCCTTGTTAGGTTAACCCTTTTTCTCCACCCTTTATTTTACTACACTTCCCTGGAAGTGGGCTTTCAGTTGACTCGAACTGTGGGGACTGGTTGCCAGTCTCTCCCAAAAGACACTGAAAAATAAATTCTCTTTGGAGGACACATAAATTAAGGCTAGAGAGGAAATAACTTTGATAGCAATTGACTTTCAAAAGTACCAAAGTGAACAAAACCCTCCCCTCAAGTTAATCGGTCCAAAGGCATCACTGTTGAGTGTGTTTTCTGCACCTCTTCTGGTAACCAGTTGTTTACACATGAGGGGAAGGAAGGAAGGAAGATCTCTGTGTGGGGGACCAAACAAAGCTCTCAGGCTGGACAGCACCACCCACCGCCTCCAATTCCAGGGGTGGGGACCTGTGGGTGAAAACTGTGTGCTGTTGTTATTTCTCATCACTCAAGGGCAAGTAATTCTGATCATTTCTAAGTAGGAAGAGGGTCCAAGGGAAGCCTGAGCAAGTGGAATGAAATAACCTCTAAATCCATTACTGGCCTCACAATCCAACTTTATCTGCTGAGTTTTCATCCATTCGCTGACAAGGAACAGCTCACTCTTATGTGTCAGACACAAGCCGTACAAACATGAGTCAGCCTTGCTCTTCAATGAGCTTACAGGACTTAGGGGAAGCACAAAAGTAATAAGTCCCAACCCAAGGTGTTCGTGCCCTACAGGACAGAAGTATGTTGACATACACACATACGTACAATTAAAATGTAATTTTTTTAAATGCAATAAAGAGAAAAACTTTTAGGTTTTATATATCTGGAATTAAAGAAACTATATATGTAAACGTGATAATTTCATACAGAATAGAATTCTTAAATATTGCATTGGAAATTAAAGCACTCAATTATGGGTAAATAAAACAAAATGATCAGAAAGAAGCAACTGATCAGACAATGTGTGAAGAAGAGAAATATCTCAGTTACTGTTCTATTGCTCTGAAGAAACACCATGGCCAAGGTAACTCTTATAAGGAAGCATTTATTGGGGCCTTCCTTGCAGTTTCGGAAGGCAAGTCCATGATTATCAGGGCAGGAAGCAGTCAGGCATGGTGCTGGAGCAGTAGCTGAGAGCTTTACATCCTGATCTGCAGGCAGAGAGAGAGAGAGAGACTAGACTATTGTGGGCTTTTGAAACCTAAATGCCCACCCCCAGGGACATAGCCCCTCCAACAAGGTCACATCTAATCCAACACCTTTGAATCCTTTCCAAACAGTTCCATTAACCGGGGACCAACCATTCAAACGTATGAGCCTATGAGGGCCATTCTCATTCAGACCACCACAGGAAGAGGGAAGGGGGAAGATCCGAAGAGGCTCCCTGGTAAAGGCAGGTCTTAAAGGACCCAGCAATGGGGAAGGAGAACAGATCTACACTGTCATTACTGCCCTGCCTGAGCACATGGCCTACTCCAGGAACAAGCAGGAGTGTCCAGCCTCGACACTGAATCAGAGGCCATCATCTACCAACACAGAGGCAGGCAGATCCCTGTGAGTCCAAGGCCAGCCTGCTCTACATATCAAGTCCAGGCCAGCCAGGGCTGCATATTGAGCCCCTGCCTCAAAACAAGAACAACCAATCTCATACTGTTTTAAGTAAGATTGGTATTTGATGTTGGGCAACATTCACAGCTGCAGGAGCTGGTGCAGCCCAGGCTAGCTCCAGGCTGGCACTGTGCACAGAAATGTGAGGCAGCTGTTTAGAGAAGTCAGGAGGGAGAGAGGAGCAAGTGGTGTCTGGACCCCAGAGAGGATGCCCTGGCAGCCAGAGTCGCTCGGAGACAGTTGGAGATGATTTGTGACTTTGGTTCAGTGCACTAAATTATTGAGGAGCTCCTTTTCCTGTATTTATGGTCGATTTATTTCTTGCAGTAGCTATTTAAGGTCTCTTTGTTTTTTAAGGCAGAGCAACCTCACAGGACCTCGATGCATTAGGGGGTGCTTTTTTGGTAGTCATTTTATGATTATGCATCTGGAGTGAAGCTTTTCCTTCTGAGAATTATTCAGAATACTATATTTTGCGGTACCCAGGCACAATTATGTAAGATCGATCTTAATAATTCAGCACTTTTCACCAACCAGGACACCACGTTTGTAATGGCTCCATCTTTTGCAGGCATCCCTTTAGTAAAACCCAACTCAAAGCAGAATGTCCACCACACTGGAGCCCTGGAGCCTCAGATTGGCTGCAGAGGCCAAAGGTGTACAGGTAGAAAGGTCCCCTGTGGTCACACAGAATAGGACTAGCAAGGGAAACCCAATGCCTCTCTGTCACCGGAAGAACCATCAGTTCCCCCGGGAGCACTGGCTTCCCATCGGCTGTCAGGAAATTTGAAGTGCAGGGTTGTCTGGTTTTTCTAATTCCAAGTGGCCTGACAGACTGCAATGGATGGTGTTATGAGCATACACTCTTCTTTCCTGCCCTGGGTTTCCCTGCCTGTTCAGAGCAGCTAAAATTAAGTCTGGCAAAAAGTCTGCTGAAACTTTAAGAAAACATTGCCATAGAAGGACAACTGAGGACCACCAACTTTAAATCATTTCTGCCCATGAATTGGCCATCTTTGGACCCTGTAGACATTCATGTGGGTGTCTAAGAGCTTTGAAGGCCCTTGACTTCTTAGAAAGGACTGTGTGATGGAACAATATTTCATCTGTCTTTTCCAACTCGTCTGTGGCTGTTGTCTGAGAAACATTTTTTTCTTGCCAAGTAAAAACCCATGGATGTAAATTTGACTTCACCGGCTTATTACATAGAAATACTTACATTTCAGGCTACTGCTGTGTATCCACTGTCAAGGGAGTAACAGGAGCATGAGCTAGCTAATTGCAGTTTCCATTCTGTTAGTTGGGGACCACTTTGTAGGGAACACAAACCCTGCCTGTTTCCTGTCCATGTCTGTCTTCCAAGAAGCAGCTCATCAGAATGACAGGCGACATTGATGGGGCCCCTAACCCTTAAGAACCAGTCAGGGGGGACTGAAGAGATGGCTCAGCAGTTAAGAGGGCTTACTGCTCTTCCAAAGGACCCTGGTTCAGTTCCCAGCACACACAGGGTGACTGACACCTTCCTTAAGTCCACTTCTGGGAAATCCAGAGCCCTCTTCTGGCCCCTGCAGGCACTGGGGTGCATTCACAGTGCACATACACATTTTTAGGCAAATCACATAAAATAAAAATAATCTTTAAAAAATGTTTTTAAAAAATGATATTGCCAATAGAATATGACCCAGCAACTCCATTCCTGGGCATTTAACCCCCAAAATGAAAATGCATGACCACACAGACATATGAACATGAATGTTCCTAACAGCAAAAAGGTGGGAACTACCTAAATTAAATACTCACCCGCTGAGGAATGGACTAAATGTGATATATCTGCACAGGAGAATACTATTCAATGATAAAAGAAAAGCCATTATGGAAAGCAGTGACAGAAGACCCATCATGTGTGACCCCATGTGTATGAAACACCTAGTGTGGGAACCAGCGGAGCCAAGGAGATTAGCCTGAGGTGGAGGTGAGCGGTCAGCGGCTGATGAGACAGGGAACGCAGTTTCTCTCTGGGATGGTGAAAAGGTTGCATACTTTGTCATATGACTCAGAAAATCACTGCAGTAAGTGGGCGAGCTGGTTTTTCCAATAAATGCATTTTTTTATCCCAGTTGTCATTTCTTCTGAAGACGTGGCTTGGCTCCTGGGGTGAGGGCAGTGTGACATCTTAAGCAGGATGTGGACACTGACACAGGCAAGATTCAGAACAGGTCCATCACCCTCAAGGCCCCTCAGGTTGACCTTTTATAAAAGTCATGGCCACTTCTGTCCACTCCTGCCCTTTGACCCCTGGCATCCACTAATTTGTACTCAGTTTCTATAATTGTGTTGTCTCAGAGTGTTACAAGAATACAATATATTATCTTTAGAAATGGCTTTTATTTGACTCGATGTAATTCCCAGGAGACTTGTCAAAGATTTACTTGAGGTAAGGTCTCGCCATGTAACTCTGGCTGGCATGGCTCTCATTGTATAGACCAGGCTGGCCTCGAACTCATAGAGATCCACCTATCTCTGCCTCCTGAGTGCTGAGATCAAAGGTGTGCACCACCATGACGAGTTCATCCAACATATAATCAATTGACTTTTGGTTTCAAGACAGGGTTTCTCTGTGTAACAGTCCTGACTGTCCTGGAACTCACTCTGTAGACTAGGCTGGCCTCGAACTCACAGAGATCTGCCTGCCTCTGCCTTCCAAGTGCTGGGAGATTAAAGATGCTTACCATTACCACCTAGCTGGTTGACTTTTTTTTTTTTTTTTTTTTTTTTTTTTTTTTTTTTTTTGGTTTTTCGAGACAGGGTTTCTAGGGTTTCTCTGTGTAGTTTTGCGCCTTTCCTGGAACTCACTTGGTAGCCCAGGCTGGCCTCGAACTTACAGAGATCCGCCTGGCTCTGCCTCCCGAGTGCTGGGATTAAAGGCGCGCCACCACCGCCCGGCTGGTTGACCTTTTGAAGCTGCAGCACAATGCTCCGTGGAATAGATGGTTTGCTCTGTGTGTGTGTGTGTGTGTGTGTGTGTGTGTGTGTGTGTGTGTGTGGTGTTTTTGGTTTGGTTTTTGGTTTTTTCAAGACAGGGTTTCTCTGTGAAACAGTCCTGGCTGTCCTGGAACTCACTTTGTAGCCCAGGCTGGCCTCAAACTCACAGATCCGCCTGCCTCTGCCTCCTGAGTGCTGGGATTAAAGGCGTGCGCCACCACCGGCCGGCTCATTTGCTGTGTTTTAACCAATCATCCTTTAAATGGCACCTGTAATTGCCCGTTGAGGCTTTTAGAAGGGCAGCTGCTAGGAACATCCAGGTACAGCTTTTCTGTGTACAGCTTTTGTTGCCCTGGAATAAACATTCCAGAAAACAACTGATGTTGTAGCTGTGCGTAGATCCATAGGAAACTGCCAAGGTGTTTTTGGATCACCCTTTTCATTCTGGTTTCTTTTTCAGATTTATTTTTAATTATGTGCATGTGAGTGTAGGTCTTGGTGTGTGCCCATGAGCGCAGGTGCCCTCAGAGGCCAGGGCGGTCAGATCCCCTGGAGCTGGAGTCATAGGCCATCGTGAGCTGCCTGATGTCTGTGCAGGGAACTGAACTCAGGTCCTCTGGAAAAGAGCAGCCGGAGTTCTCAACTGCTAAGCCATCTCTCCAGCTCCTCCCTCTCCTTTTATCCAGGCCAGCAATGTAGAAGTGCTTCTGTCGAGTGCCATCCTTGCTAGCGTTTGACCCTGTCACAGTCTGGACGTTAGCCATTCTCATGGGTGTGTGCTGACATCTGGTACACTGACTGACATCGCCCTGAAGCTGATGGGGGTGACCCTTTCTCATGTGCACTACACCCCAGCCCCTTCCTGGGGAACTGTCTCTTCATTCATTTTGCCCATGTCCTGACCAGATGCTCCCTAGGTTTTCAGCATTCTTTTTATATTCAAGACACTAGTCATTTGTTGACTATGTGGCTTGCAAATATTTTCTCCTACTTTGTAAATCTAATTTATCCATTTTTTCCCTTTTATGGAAAACTGTTTTTGATGTGAGTCTCTTTGCCTAATCCTAGGGCCTAAGGTTTTCTCAAATTTTTTTTTTCTAAAAGGTTCACATTTCATTTTGTCTCTGACCCAGTGGAGCCCATTGTTGGATAAGATGTGAGATTCGCATTGGGATGGTTCGGGTTGTTGGTTTGTTTGTTCGGCCGTTGGATGACCAATGTTCCACTGGTGGTTAGCAGTGCTGCCTCAGGCATTACCAAAGCTTGGCTTAACGGATTTGTTTGGGTGCATTTCATATAGTTGATTACTATATCGGTTTCTCTGCTGATATCACATAGTCCTAATTACTACAGCCGTACTGTGAGCTTTTTTAAAAGATGTGTTTTGTTTTGTTTTGTTTTTTGAGACAGGGTCTTTTTTTGTTTGTTTGTTTGTTTTTCGAGACAGGGTTTCTCTGTGTAGCTTTCAAGACTGTCCTGGAACTCGCTTTGCAGACCAGGCTGGCCTCAAACTCACAGAGATCCGCCTGCCTCTGCCTCCAGAGTGCTGGGATTAAAGGCATGTGCCACCATATCCAGCCTGTTTTTATTGTTTGTTTGTTTGTTTGTTTGTTTTTAATTTATGTGCATTATATGTCTCTTTGTGGGTTTGAGCAACGTGAGTGTAGTTGCCCCAGAGGCCACTGGAGCTGGAGTTGCAGACAGATTAACCCCCCTGATGAGGGTGCCTGCCGGGGACTTAACTGTGAGTCTCTCTGCAAGAGAGTAGTGGGCCCTCAGCCACTGAACCCTCTCTCCAGCCCTTACCGTAAGCTTTACTGTGGGAAAGGTGACTCCTCCCACTTCATTCTAGGTTATTTCAGGTATTACAAAGCTGTATCTTCCCATGTGAGTTTTTTAAAAATCAACTTATCTGTGACTACAAAACAGAGTTCCTGGGATTTTGACAGGAACTGAAAGAAACCCAAAGAAGGCCTATAACAAAATTGCTAAATGGTCTTATTAATAAAGAACCCGGAGCCAGACAGTGGGGTGAAAATTGAGAGATCAGAATAGAACAAGCCAGCCACAAGTTCTTACTGCTAGGAAATCCTCAGCCCAACAAAGAGCTACTTCCTGTATACTCACGCCTATATACCTCTCTGTACCCTGCTATCTTACTTCTCTCTCTGCCCAGCTACATCACTTCCTCTTTCTGCCCAGGTCTATCACTTCCTGTCTGTCTGTACAGACCTCCAGACCTCTATGGTTAACTAGTGCTGGGATTAAAGGCATGTGCCACCATGCCTGGCTCTGTTCCCAGTGTGGCCTTGAACTCATAGAGATCTGCATGGATCTCTGCCTCCCGAATGCTAGGATTAAAGGCATGTGCTACTACTGCCTGACCTCTATGTTTAATATAGTGGCTGGCTTTTCCCTCTGAGCCCCAGGAAACTTTATTTGTTAGAGCACAAATAAAATATCACCACAATGACCTTGGAAGATAACTGAATTTTTTATGTTGAGTCTTCCAGCCCCTGAGTGTGGGATGCACCGCATTGATTACTCTGTGTAGTTGGGTTTTTTACTCTTAGGGGGCCCACCACTCAGCTCCCAACTAAATACACAGAAACGTAATCTTACTTACGAATGTCCGGCCTTAACTTTGCTTGTTTCTAGCCAGCTTTTCTAACTTATATTATCCCGTTTCTTGTTAACTATATTTTGCCTTTGGGCTTTTTACCTTCCTTTACTCTATATATCTTCCTTCTTACCCATGGCGGGCTGTATGGCTGGGTGGCTGGCCCCTGGTGTCCTCCTCTCCTTCTCCTTTTCTGGCTCCTCCTCCTTCTCTCTTCTCCAGAGCTTGGATTTCTCCTATTTATTCTCTCTGCCTGACAGCCTTGCCTGTCCCTCTCTCCTGCCTTGCTATTGGCTGTTCAGTTCTTTATTAGACCAATCAGGTGTTTTAGACAGGCAAAGTAACACAGCTTCACAGAGTTAAACAAATGCAACATAAAAGAATGCAACACCTCTTTGCAGCATTAAACACATATTCCACAGCATAAACGAATGTAACACATCTTAAATTAATATGCCACAATATCTCTTCTCATTGATCTTCCCTCATTGATTACCACCTCACCCACACTGTGCAGTTTTTAGAATATAAACTGTGTATGTGGTTTCCTGCATTTATTTTACATACATTCTTTGCAGAGATTGTAAACAGTATTTATTTTTATTATACCATGCAGTGTGTTGATCCTACGATCTCGCTGGTCTTCCTAGTTGTAGTTTGGTTTGCTGGCAGTCTTTGGGATTTTGTAGGTGGATAGCCTGTCATTTGAATTGTTTCATTTCTTTCTTCCCAAGTAGTATGTCCTCTTTAATATTTTTAACTTATTCTTTGACAACTTCATACATGCATACAACATTTTTTTTTTTTTTTGGTTTTTCGAGACAGGGTTTCTCTGTGTAGCTTTGCGCCTTTCCTGGAACTCACTTGGTAGCCCAGGCTGGCCTTGAACTCATAGAGATCCGCCTGCCTCTGCCTCCCGAGTGCTGGGATTAAAGGCGTGCGCCACCACCGCCCGGCAATACAACATATTTTTAAAAGAATGTTTTCTATTTAGCCTGCGTGTATATGTGTGTATGTACCACCCGTATGCAGTGCCTACAGAAGCCAGAAAGAGTACCAGATCTCCTGGAACTGGAGTTTCTGTTGTGTGGGTGCTGGGGACAGCTCTGCTAAATCAGCAAGTGCTCCTAACCACTGAGCTACCTCCCCAGACCCAACACAGAATGAATTTTGATCATATTTCACCCCCTTCCCCTCCATCTCTTCCCTCATCCCCCGCCTCACATTCGCCTCCCAACCTCAGGCTCTCTTTTCCAATCTGCCCTTTACCTCTTTCTTGTGCTTGGTTGAGTGAGAACTGTGAAACTGCTTGCTCGTGAACTTAGAAGGGTTCGGTTTTTATGACAAAGTGCATATTTTTATCACAAAACATCTTATAACTTTTTTTTTGAAAGGGGACATTTTAGATTTAGTTACTGACCCATCTAAGGTGACTAAAAAAGTCTCTACTTCCTGCTTCTGTGCTTGTAAGAATGACAAGTTCCCGCCGCCCGCCGTGGTCGGTGGCCCCGCAGGTGCTGGCCATTGCGGCCTCGGGCCCCTCCCTGCCGGCGCTGCCCCTCCCCGCGGCAGGAGGCTGCCAGCCTCGCCGCCTGCCAACCCGAGTTGGCGATAGGGAAGTCTCAGATACCCAAGTCCAGGGTGACGGGCGTGCCTGGGGCCAGATTTAAATTGTGTGAACTTTTGGCAGCAAGCGGCGGCGGTGAGAAAAGAGCGAGCTGTGAGCGGAGGAAGCCAGTTTAGAGATCCGCCGCGGGGGGTGGGGAGGGGCTGGAGAGCGCGCGAAAGCGGCGGCGAAGCGCGGCCCCGCGGGCGGCCTCTCCTTTTATGGGAGTGGTACGCCGCCGGCGCGGGGCCCCGAGAGGGAAGCGCGCCTCCGCCGAGGGTGCGGCGGGTGCCCACGGGCCCACACCTGCGCGAGGACGCGCGTGCCCGCCGGCGCGCGCGGCGGACGAAGCGCTGGGACCGCCGCTCCCCCTGCCCACGCTTGCTCGCGGGCCGTACCAAAGGCGCGGGGGGAGCGGAGCGTGCCATCGCGGCCCACCTGCGGCTGCGGGGCCTGGGCGGGGACGCGCTCCTCCCTGGCCTGCCGCGCGCTCCCGCCGCCGCCGCCGCCGCGCGCGTCCGCCGCCGCCGCCGCTGCAGGCCCCTCCTCCCGGGGCGAGAGAAGCCGGACCGCCGCGGCCCATGCTGATCCGTGTCCTCCTCCTCCTCCCCCTCAGGCGGCGCTGGCGGCGGACCCGGGACCCGCGGAAGCCGGCATGCTGGAGAAGCTGGAGTTCCAGGAGGAAGGTGAGTGCGCGACCCGCACCCTGCGCTGCCGGCGGCGGGCACCGGGACTGCAGCCCGGGTGCGGGGTAAGCACCGGGCTCCCGGAATGCAGCCCGGTTCCTGGGGACGCAGCCCCGGTCTGGGAGAAGCACCCAGCCCCAGGGACGCAGCCGGGTTCCCGGGGACACTGCCTGACTGCGGGGATGCAGCTCTGTTCTCCGGGTTGCAGCCGGGTTCCGGGGATGGAGCCCGGTTCCCGAGAACACAGGCTCGCTGCGAGGATGCAGTCTGGCACCGGGGAATGCAGCTCCGCTCCAAGGGACGCAGCCTCGCTCCCGCAAACGCAGCCGGGTTCCGGGGGACGCAGCCCCTCTCCCGGGAGCGGCCGCCCGCGCGCTCTGAGGGACGGCCCTTTTGTCCTCGGCACCAGAACTCGAGGGAGAACCAGGTGTCATGCAGCCCTAATTGTGCATGTCACCGCACACTCCGAGGACACCCCGGAATCACACGGACAGCTCATGCCTTCAAATAATAAACCGGTTCCCTTATCTGTATTTGTGGAAATACCTCTAGTAGGGTGTGTCTCTCCCCCACCCCCCAATCGGTAAAGTTAAAACGGCAAAACCGAAGTGGCTGATTGAACTGGTTTGAGTCCCGGCGACCCCCTCACACTTGGCCGTCCTGTCTCCTCTCCAGTCGCCTGGTTTTTCTTCTTCCTGCCCTATTTTCTAATTGTATCTTCTTACAGGTAAATAGCCTGGATCTTATTTTGAGGCTGCTAACATTTAAACGGGGTAGGCGAAAATGAACTTTATATAAGATGCATGACCATTTGGAGACTATAAAAGGCCTTATGCAGTCTCGTGTACTTCCATGATTTATTTAGCGGCTGCTCTTTTTTTTTTTCCAAGAGTACTGACAGAATGAAGGGCCTGGAACAAAGAGTGTGCCGTGTGGATGCCGTCCCTTGTGCCAACTTTACTTTAATACCCCTGTTCATTTATGTTCAGGCAATTACTTAAATAAGCATGCACAACCAGCTGGGGAGTACTACCCTGATAGCATTAGGCCGGTGCCTGTTGTAGCTTCTCTGTAGCACTTCACAAATACATTGGCCTAAAGATAACGTGTTCATAGAAATGTCTTCATTATTAACAAATGGTGCGTTTCACAATTTTCCTGGGCTTCGTTTGTGTTTTGTCCTATCAGAAGATAAGCCTGTGTCTTCACTGGGACGCACCTCCTTGTCCCTTGGTGTTAGTATATTGCACAGCAGGTAGTGACCACTGACTGCAGGGTTTATGGTGTGAGATACCGACTCATTGCAGATTAAAGTGAGACCTCGCAGAGTGGAGCCATATGTGGGATAGCCTAGACTCGTATTCGTATCTCAGCTCCATCTCTTCCTTGGCTGTCAGGTGCCCAGACGAGTGGTGTGAGTTCTCTTTGCCTTAGTTTCTTCCTGTATAGAATGGGGCTGATGTCCCAATGCTGTGAGGGTTAAATGAGACCGTCCGCACAATGCAGACAAACCCATAGTCAGTGCTTTGTCACTTTTACTAAGTGCCATTCGCCATGTGCCAGATCCAGACTTTTAAAGACACACGGGGATTCTGCTTAGCACAGGTTTCGTAGCTTTTCTTTCTTTTTTTTTTTTTAATTTTATTTTATGTGCATTGGTGTGAGGTTGTTGGATCCCTTGGAACTGGAGTTACAGACAGTTGTGAGCTGCCATGCAGGTACTGAGAGTTGAACCCAGGTCCTCTGGAAGAGCAGTCGGTGCTCTTAACCGCTGAGCCATCTCTCCGGCTCCTGGTGGCTTTCCTTTTTCCTTGAGATTTATGTCATGCGCACTTGTCAACGTTAGCTGTGCACTCTTCCACCTCGGGATTGCCCCTGCCTCTGTCATGAATGTGCAGTATGAAAGCTGAGCATGTACAAGGAAAAAGAGTGCCCCCTTTTCACCCATCTATTTTTATCTCTGTTGCCATCAATTAAGCACCCTGAATCCCACAAATAACCCTGTCAAATGTTTCTAGATTTTTTAAGAAGGCAGAATGTTAAATAATTACTTGGAAGCTGTCAAGCTGAGCTAGAAGAGGGAATAGTCCCGAACACTGCTTTGTTTCCCTAGAACTTTGAATTGGTCGTTTACCTGGAATTCTGGAAAGCTGCTTTTTTTGAAGGGGAGAAGGAAGTTGCAACAGTATGACATCACACCTATAAGTATCCTGGGAACCGATGGTGGCTGTCCACAGAGTAGGTCGGAATTGAGTATGTCCCGTGTTCATCTTTTAGCCTCCTTGTTACCCAGTTAATATTCTTAATTACCATTGGCTTTTGGAGGCATGGCCTAGAGATGATACATTTGTTGTACATGGAAGTACATGATAACTTGTCGTGTTGTACCCAAGCTGTTTTTCTACTTCCTAATAAATCTCAACTCTGTTCCAGTTGTCAGAAGCCATTCAAGGGTATTAATGAAGCTAAGAGGAAAGACGAGGTAGAAGTGAGACCTACACTGTGTGGTTGGGTCATTGTTAACCTGAATCATGATACTACCACCACAACACTGATTAGGGAGATGCTCCCGCTCACTGCTCTCATTTCTCTACGTCAGCGTAGACTTGGATCTTCTCAGTGCCTTTCTGTGCGGAAGAATCTCCTGAGACCTTTTTAAGAGGCAGTCATCCCTGGCCCCCCAATCCTGCAGGTCCAGGATGGGGCCTGCATGCTTCCTGCTGCCCAGCCCTGGTGGGCCTCCTCTCTGCTGCTTCATAGGCTTCCCTTTAAAGAGTGAGGCCCCAGGTCATGGGTCAACAGATGCAGCAAAGGGCCTGGCCTTGTGGGTCTCAGGCTTTGTCATAGCTGCCCAGCTTGCCCTTGTTGCAAGAAAGCAGCCCAAGGCCGCACACAGTGGGCAAGGCTAGTTTCCAAGAAAAGTGATTTATAAAATGGGCCAGATTGGGCTCCTAGACATAGCACAATAAGCCCTGCTCCCTGTGCCCCTCAGCATGTCTGTCGCCCTTTCTGCCTCCCGGCAATCTTACTACGGCTTCAAGGTGTACCCCAAATCACATCTTTTCTCTGAGGCTGTCCCCCTATGTGCTTTTCCCTGTCTCCACATTCTCCGCTTCTGCTGGTGTGTACCGCTAAGATCTCAGTGGCCACCTTAAATGTCTGTATTTACTTCATGATGTTGGGAGGATCTAGCGGTCTAATTTGCACAAAGCCATGAGAACAGAACCTCTCCAGAGCCTTCGCTTTATGTGTTTGCTTTTTGAATTTCTTAAACTCTGGGACCAGTCATATCTTTTTAGCACTTGTGTTTATCTATCTGAACTGCCTTGAGTTTATTTCTTGGCTGGGTCTGAGCACCCAAGCACAGGCTTGGCTGCTTTAGAGGTCATCTCCCTGTAGCTGCATTCCTGGTCATTCAGCCTGCTGGAACCCTGGCACTCTTCATCAGCTGGACACCTCTTTTAGGCTTTAGCTCCATCCTTGGCTTCCGGCCTGTCGTCCCCCCAAGGCTGGGGACCTCCAGAGGTTCAGGTTTAAGGTGGCTTGCTGCTGTGGCCTTCTCATCTTCCTTGCTGATTGGCTTCTCTTCACTTGTCATGCTCTGTCCCATCTGTACCCTGGGTTCCATCCTGCCCTCGTGGTTCTTCACCGAGCAGTTTCCAGACCGCACTCACACACAGTCTCGCCGTGGGGAGCCTGGCCATCTGAGTCTAGAGTGATCAAAATAAGATCTGAGGAGACAGCGATAGCTGAGTCAGTAGCGTATCTGCTGCTCAACTGTGGGGTCCTGGTTTCCTCCCTGTGGCTGTGACAAACCCCAAGACCTAAAGCAGCTTGGAGAAGAAGGGTTTATTTCGTCTTACAGCCTATAGATCACCATGAAGGAAAGTCAGGGCAGGAGCCTGGAGGCAGGAACTGAATCAGAGGCTATGGAACAATATTACTTACTGGCTTGCTTTCCTTGGCTCACTCAGCCTGCTTTTTTGTATCACTCAGGACCACTTGCCCAGGGGTGGTACCACCCACAGTAGGCTGGCCCTCCCACATCAATCATTAATCGTGAAAATGCCTCACAGACTTGCCTCCAGGCCAAGAAGATAGAAATATTTTCTCAATTAAGGTTCCCTCTTCCCAGGTACCTCTATCTGGTGTCAAGTGGATAAACCAAACAGCCAACATGAGGCCCTAAACTCAATCCTCAGCATCCATATATAAAGCTGGGCATGGTAGTGCAGGCCTATAATCCTGCACACCGGGGAAGTGAAGCTAGGCGGATCCCTGGAGCTTGCTGGCCCGCTAGACTAGCTCAGCAGCCACCTCTGGCCTTCACCCACACGTGACACCTGAACACTTAAGTGCATGGACACAAGAAAGAAAGGGGGCTTACTTGGTATGGAGGATGAGCATCATTTTCCAGTCAAATATCAGAGTTGAGGCCCTGTCGTGGAAAGGAACGGCTGCCTTGCCTTGGATAATCCACAGAGCCTCCTGAGTGTGACTGCAGTATTGTTATCATTATGAACAGTCTCTGCCAAACTTGGGCCTGGCATTTGGAGACCACTTGCTTGCTTTCCTTTCCTGCTTGGAAGTCAGACTCCAGAGCATCCAAATGACCAGTGTACAAAAAAACAAAAACGCCGGGCGGTGGTGGCACATGCCTTTAATCCCAGCACTCGGGAGGCAGAGGCAGGCGGATCTCTGTGAGTTCGAGGCCAGCCTGGGCTACCAAGTGAGTTCCAGGAAAGGCACAAAGCTACACAGAGAAACCTTGTCTCAAACAAACAAACAAACAAACAAACAAACAAAAAACAAACAAATTATAGCCAGCAATAACCCAGCGTTGCCGCCTCTGGAGGTACTGTTCTGAAGTGAGCGAAGATGGGTTCTCTATAGAGACAGCACACCGTGGACACACAGCAGTGTATGGTGTTTCACAGGGTTGCCGTGCACGAACAGGTCCACAGTTTCCGCGTGGGATTAAACTTTATGAGGATAGGAAATTAAGGGGAAAATATAAATGGCTCCAGTTGGCTTTGCGAGGAGGGAGTAACCTATGAAACTGTCCCTTCTCACTGGGCTTTCGGAGCTTTTTAGAGCAAGGCGTGGCCGTGGCCGTCTGCCTGCAGGTTTGTTGCCTGTGACTCCCGGGAGGGGTGCTGACCTCTGGTGGTAGACATGTCAAGTGACAGGTTCAGAAGGTCTGGCGCTCTCTGAACTCTCTTGATGTGTTTGTAGGCAAGGGGATGTATTGATTCTTGACCACAAGAATAATTAAGATTATATGAAATACCTGTGTTGAAATTTTTCCTGCCTAGCTCTCCCTGCATTTTAACATGTTGCCACATGTTTTAGTACAACTGCTTGTTCTAATACAGCTTGATGGTATCTTAGACTTAAGAAGGTACACTAGTTGTCTAGTAGACGATGCTTTGGAGGGAGTTTGCCCCCCGCCCCAGAAGTTTCTGGGATGAAATTTGGGTTCCTGTGTAATATGAAAAAGTGATGGATCTTTAAGAGAGATGCCCCAGTGAAGTGATGAAGCCTCCAGGACACACTCTCAGGAGGTATAGATTGGTTCTTCCAAGGGCAGGCTGTGAAGGATCAAGCTAGCCCCACAACTCTGTGTCTTCCTCTCTGGCCATGAGAGCCCGCCCCCTCTTGTCCCAGCTGCCATGTGATGTGCCCCCCCCTCCCGCCGCCGCCGCCCCGTTACGACAGAGCCAGTAGGGTACGTAGCAGTCATGGACACCATGCTCTTTAGCTTTCCCACCAAATCAGGAGCCAAATAAATAGCTGTACTTTGCCCAGAACGTGGGATTCTGCTCTAGTAGCACAAAGCAGACTAAGACAGACAGACAGGAAAAGGTTGTGTTGCCTGGAAAGGAAAGATTCCTGACCAGTTTAAACAAACAGGAAAATGCATAGGGATGTTTGGACATTGGAAAGTGGGACTCATCATCAGGCTTTGCAAGTGTCCGGAACCAACTAGAAAGTCTTCAAGAACCAAGGTCGCACCTTGGTCATTTCCCTAGGGTCACGTGAGCGTCCCTGCAGAAGACTGCCTGCCTACCCTGTGGGCCCCATCACGGTCCAGCTGGCACCCCACCAGCCCACTCGCTGGAGTCCAGGCCTCCGGTTTGGCCATCGTGGCTTCCAGCGTCACCGTCAGGTACAGAGAGGGACGATGTTGATTGTACGGCAGCACCGGCGTCACTGGAAAAGTTGGAAGCACTTTTATCGTTCTTTTCTCCTAGATCTCTAATATGTATGTATTGTGGCACTATGCCAAGTCTCAAGATGAGCTCCAGGCAAATAGCATTACCGCCCCCATCTCATAGAGGAGGAAACTGAGCCGCGAAGAGGTGAAATGTCCTAAGATGGCATGCCCTGCCCAGTGAAAGTACCACGTTCCAGACACATGGTACTCACCTAGAGTCAAGTCCATGTTGGAGATCAAAGTGAGGTCATCTTCTCTCCAGAAAGCCCTCTCAACCATGGTCACCTGTTCATTCTATCCTGCATCCACACTTGCCAAGGTTAGCGGAAATTTCTCTTTCTCAGCATCCAGTGGGTAGCAGTCAGCCCTCATCCCCCTCCTGACCTGTACTCTACACAGCTGCCCTCTGCCCTCTTCTCAAAGCTCACCCTTAATTTCTGTGACACAGCTGGAAAGGTGGCTTGGTCCTTGGCGGGCTCCTCACCATGGCTGACTGTTGATTCTCGGGGTTTTTTTTTCTCTTTTGCAGCGAATGTAACATGTGTGACTCACAGCTCCATGCAGTCACCCTTCCTTCCCAGGTGTTCTTGTGGCGCCATCTGAGCCCACTTACCTAAGAGAGTGCCCACCCCCTGGCTCTGCCCAGCGTGCTGCCCAGCATTTGATTTCATTACCAAGAAACCTTAGTGTCTGAGGATGGCCAGGACACCTCCCCAGTCAGGCCTCTGTCCTGCGCAGGTGCCTAGCTGTCAAGACCAGTCATGATCCCCGTGCTTGATCCCTGTAGTCTGGTCTTCTCGCCTTCCTCATCTCTTCCTCCTCCTCCCTCCCTCCCTCCCTCTCTTTCTGTCTTTCTGTCTTGTGGAGGAAAAGGTTTATCTTACACTTCCCAGGTCACATGCCCTCACTGAGTGGAGTCAGGGAAGGAAGCTGAAGGCAGAAGCAGAGGCCGTAGAGGAATGGCCTTGCTCCTCGTGGGTTGCTCAGCCTGCATTTTTATACAGGATCACCTGCCCAGGGTTAGTATGGTCCAGAGTGGGCTGGGCCCTCCACATCAAACACTAATTGAGGAAATGTTCCACAGACTTGCCCATAGGCCAGTCTGATGGTGGCATTGTCTCAACTGAAGGTTCCCTCTTCCCACATGACCCAATTTGTGTCAAGTTGACAAACCAAACCAAACCCTAACTAGCACACCTTTTTTCTTCCTCTCTTTCTCCCCACCCCTCTCCTTATTCCGCCAGCATGGTTTGATGAAGGGCACTTCCTCCTCTTGTTTGAAGAGAATGATGTTTTTCCCAGCTGTGTCACCCACAACCTCTTAGGGTTGCTTTCTAAGCACCGCCTCTCTGTTCCTGCTAGCCCAGCCCTCTTCATCCTTCTCTGAACTACAAGTTGATCTCTGCAGCTTGCTCTGCCCGCTCCAGTCCTGCCTGTAAACTTTCCGTGACCACCCTTTGCCCATCCGTGGGGTCCCCTCCTGCTTCCTACCTTCTCTCTTCCCCCGTGCATCATCCCTCCAGCCTTTCCAGCCTTCTTTGAGGTCCTTTGCCATGTGCACACACACACACACACACACACACACACACACACACACACACACGCATGTGCGCATGCTTGCACACCCACTCCACCAGACCTTCTGTCTTCCTGCGGGCTATTGCTCTCTCTGGATGGTTCATCTTCCCTCTCCTCTTGCTAAGCCCTGCACACTTAACCTAATCCTTAAAATGACCGTAAGAGGCAGATAGCCCTATCAGTTCCATTTCAGAGGAAGAAAGAAAAGTGGTAACAGACTTGCAAGTCTGAGCCCCAGACAGGACTTCATGGAGTATCTCTGCACCCCCATGATCCTCGAGTGCATTAAGGGAAAATGAGGTCATGTGCATTTCTTTGTTGTTAAATCTCAGGCTCCAAGAATCAAGGCAGAAGCTTGCCTTTGCAGGTCTTGGCGGTGCTGTGCCGGTTAAGACTTCGTTTTCTCTAAATATTTGTTACATTGATTTGGAACGTTAGCACTCGCCCCTAGGCTTGGGGTACTTCAGGTGCTTGATTCTTATGAAAACGAGGTGTTTGTGTTGGAGGCACTGTAGGTGTGGGGAGATCTGACTTTGATAATGATGAATAAAGTAGAAAAGTAGAGGAGAGCAGAAGGTACCGAGTCGCTCTGAGGAGAGGACGAGTCTTCACCCATCTGTGCAGTCCAAGCATGCTCTGTCCAGTGTTGGACAAGTCAGAGGCGCTCAGGCAGACAGCACATGCCGCTAGTTGCGGAGTCTGTGTATAAAGGAGGGTCTTCCAGATCTTTCCTTTGTGGGAATGAGGTGTGTTCTGTTAAGGGTAGAGAAAGGGATCTGATTTGTCTTTGATAATGCAGAAGAAAGTAATGGGGGAGGGAGCTAATTTGGGGTCTATTGGGCTGGATTGTAGTTGCGTATCAGACTGTTGAGTGAGCTGCTTTCTTCTGTCCCACTTGAGCTATTTCCTGTGTATCTAACGTCATATCACTAAAGTGTCATTCATGCCAAGCACGCCCGTTTAGTTTCTGGCTTATACTTTGATCATTTATAAATAAGCTGCTAATAAGAAGTTGCTGCATAAACCATGTGGCATATTCTCTTTGAAATGGCATAGCATGCAGGAGGCTCTGGGTCTGATCCCCAGCACTGCATAAAACAGGCAAGGTGGTGCATGCCTGTAATCTCAGCTCAGACCGTGGAGGCAGGAGAGTCAGGGAGTTCAAGGTCACCCTCAGCTATGTGGTGTGTCCCGGTTAGTCAGCCTGAGCATCTCAGAAAGGAGAAAGGAAAGAGGAGGAGGAGGTGGAGGAAACATGGCTGCCACCATTGTAGGATTTTTACCTGTCCATTGTGACCACCTCAGGATGCGTGTGTACACACTCAAATGTCCTGGCTGTGTGGCCTTTGGGACCTTAAGCAAAGTACTTAACAGGTACTTTGGTAAGCAAAGTACTCACAGGTAACTTGGACATAACAGCACCTAGCTTCTATGATTATATGTGCAATGAGTAACGTTACCATAGCATTTACTAAAGTGCCCAGGATGTAGTCCAGTTTCCATAAACAGTTGTAAGCGGAAGTTTCTCTCCCGCCCACCAGTTCCCAAATACCTGGCAGCCGCTTCCCAACTAATTGACTCAGAGGCTTAATATTACTTATAAATGCTCAGCTGGTAACTCAGGCTTGTTACTAACTAGCGCATACACTTAAATTAACCCATTATTCTGATCTGTGTTTAGCCACGTGGCTTGGCTAAAGCTTTTCTCAGTGTGGCATTCTCATCTTGATTCCTCTGCATCTGCCAGCAACTCCTGACTCCGCCCTTTCTCTTCCCAGAATTCTCCTAGTCTGCTCACCCTGCCTGGCTACTGGCCAGTCAGCGCTTTATTAAACCAATTCGAGTGACAAATCTTTAGTGTATACAAGAGCATTATCCCACAGCAGACAGTAGCTGTGGTGAGTACCCTAAAGAGGGTTTTTTTTAGCTCACTAAGCAAAATGTTGAAGCAGCTCTCAGGTCTGGGTCCCTTTATCTCTGCTGTCAGCCCTGCCTGTGCCTGGTGGACGTCCGTGGCTACTGCCAGATATGGTGAGCACTATTGTGTTTACCTTCTGTGCTCAGAATGCCCTGCAGGATGATGATGTGATGATGTTGTCATCCCCAAATAAAGAGCCACATGTGGTAGCTCACACCTGTAATCCCAGCACTCAGAGATGGAGCCAGTAGGAGTCCCACAAGTTCAAAGCTAGCCTGAGCTACACAGTGAGTTTCAGGCAGCTTGGGTGAGAGGAGACCCTGTCTCAAAGAAGAAGAAATGATAATAGTTCAGGCTTAAGCCTGATATTACGGTCAAATACAGTGGTGTTGTCTCCCATTTCCTGGCATACAAGTTGTAAAATCCTGGGTCTTCAAAGTGATATGTTGTTTTATATGCTAATATTGATTTCTGGTTGGTTGTCCCTTGGTAGCTTCAGGGTGAGGCTAGTCACCAGGACGACTAGGGAAGAGTTAGAGGGTTGAGGGTTGGGACTTTGAGACCTGTTCCTAGCCTCTGGGGTATGTGTCCTAAGGTTGATGAGCAGTGGACAGTAATTTGATCAGTCATGCCTGCCAAATAGGCTTCCATTAAAAACCCTGAAAGACAGAGAATCCAGAGAGCTTCTATCTAACTAAATACCTGGAGGTCCGTGAAAGCTGCATCTGTGCTCATTCCCCTCCTTATTACACCTTCATGTGTTCATTTTGATAAACATTTAAACGCTGCCCTCAAGAAAATTGATGGATCCCAAGGGGGGAGTCACAGGAACCCTCTTTATAGCCAATCACAGGAACCCTCATTTATAGCCAATCAGTCAAGGAGTTTGGAGGTAGATTTGCACCTGGGATCTGCAAGGATGTGGGCAGACCTAGGATCTAAGACTACACCTGTGGATCTGATGTCCCCCAGGTGGACTGAGTCAGAACTGAACTGCTAGAGTATCTAGCAGTTGCGTCCTGGAGGCATGGTGCTCATCAGGCAGGAAACTCTACACACTTGGTCCCATAATTCTGTGATGATCATGGAGGCAGGAAAGAGGAGAGGAAAGAGGGGAGGGAGGGCAGATGATGGGTGGTTGGGGAGGGAGGGCAGATGATGGGCAGTTGGGGAGGGAGGGCAGATGATGGGCGGTTGGGGAGGGAGGGAGGAAAGAGATAAATGGGACAGTGAGAAAAGTTGCTTCTCCTACAGAAGGACTAATTTGCTGAAGGTCAAGGAAAGGTAGCCACAGTTCCTGGCTGCTAGGCCCCCTGTGCCTTGCTCTCCTTTCTGCTCTGTCTCCCACTCAACTTGAGTCCCTGCTAGAACAGACTGGTGGGTGGCCTCCCAGGCCTGTGAGCTGATAGAGGCATCCACAGCTGGTGCCAGTGATCACCCTGTAGATGGCTTTCCAACTTAGGACTTGAAGTAGCCACTCCTGACGAAGCATTTCTGGCCCTTAAGAACAGTGGCATGCCGTGATGGAGACAGCCAGTGGGCCTGTAATAGGGGGGATCTGCTGCTAACCCCTGATGGTGTACACGTAATTGTGGACCGACACCGAAACTCTGGGAGATGGTATTGCTTCAGCTGGAATGGAGGTAGCCTTTTGTCACAGAGTCTAAATGCAGAATGCTCATGGGCTTTTCTGAGGACTTGGGGATGCACTCATTTTGAATTCACCTGCGCTGGCTGGCAAAATTGATCTCCTCTGGTGGTTTGCTGAATAGATTCTTTATCATTCTTCCCTTCTGAAAATCTGCTGAAATGACAGAAACCAATGAAATTCATAGAAAGGTAGCCCTGCTCAGTAAGGATGAAGTCTTGTTCTTGGAAAAAGCAAGAACATGAGTAAACCTTTGTCAAGTCTGTTCAAGAGAGTGAAACTACAAAACGTCAGAAATCAGAGAGGCTTCTTAACTGTCAACAGATTGTTAAATGTGATATAACGGAAGGAAAAGTAGGGCGGGGCCGGAGAGAAGGCTCAGCCGTCAAGAGTGCTTGCTGCTCTCACAGAGGACCCAGCAGACATGGCAGCTCACCACTGTAACTCCAGATCCAGGGCCCCAGCACCCTCTCTAGCCTCCACAGACACTGCACACATGTGGCGTGCAGATACACATGTAGGCAGAACACGTGTACACATATTTAAAAAGAAGAGTAGGACTGTGGTGGGTTTAATGAGAACAGCCCCCATAGGCTCGTGTATCTGTAAGCTTGGTCCCCAACTGGTGGAACTGTTTGGAAGGGACAGGGGGTGTGGCCTTGTTGTAGGAGGTGTGTCACTGGGGTAGACTTTTGAGTTTCCAAAGACTAGCATCATTCCCAGTTAGTATTCCCTCTGTCCTGCCTGGGCTTGTGAGGCAGATGTAAGTTCTCGGTTCCTGCCCCAGCTCCATGCTCCCTCTGAAACCAGGAGCCCCAGACTAAACACTTTGGTTTATAGGTTGGAACTAAGACAGGGACTGCATCAATAACTTAAGACTTTTCCGTCACTTCTTGAGTGATCCTCACTGGTGTGTATTCTCCTCCTTTATTACTCCCTTCTGCCGGTCACCAAGGAGAAAAAGTGGTTGAGTCCTGTTGAAACAGGTGAACTCTAACGCGGCAGGGGTGTGGCTCAGTTGGTCGAGTGCTTGCAAGCACGCACAAAGCCCTGGCTTCTGTCTCCAGCACCACATGAGCTGGGCGTGGTGGCGTAAATCTGTTTCAGCACCTGGGAGGTGGTGGCAAGAGGATCAGAAGTTTAAGGTCATCCTCAATTATGTATCTAGTTTGATCCTGGGGTACATGAGACCCTGTCCTGTTGTTTGTTTGTTTATGCTCTTTTGGGGGGCCGCCACCCAGCTCCCAACTGAAGCACACACGGAGGCTCATTCTTACTTACAAATGGCCATCCTTTCTTAACTTTAAATTATCCCATCTACCTTTGCCTCTGGGCTTCCACCCCCTCCTTCTGTATGCCTTTTCTTCTTTCTCTGTTGCTGGTGGGGTGGCTGGGTGGCTGGCCTCTGATGTCCTCCTCTCCTTTTCTTGCTCTTCCTCTGGCTGCTGCTTCTCTCCTCCCAGATCTCTCCTGGTTATCCTCCCTGCCTGCCAGCCCCACCTATCCTCTCTCCTGCCTCGCTATTGGCCATTCAGCTCTTTATTAGACCATCAGGTGTTTTAGACAGGCACAGTAACACAGCTTCACAGAGTTAAACAAATGCAACATAAACAGAAGTATACACCTTAAAATAATATCCTATAACACTGTCCAAAAAAAAAATGAAGAAAAGAAACAAATTATAGAACCTGGGGAGAGATACTTTAGTTGGGGAAGTACTTGTCAGACAATCGTGAAGACCTGAGTTTGTTCATCAGAAGCCACACTATACATATATATGGCTTGCTGGCATATATTTGAAGTCCTAGGAGGTGGAGACAGTGGGTCCCTAGGGCTCACTGGCCAACCAGCCTAGCCTGCTCAATGAGCTCCAGATTCCATGGGCCCTTGTCTCAGAAAACAGGGTGGTTGGTACCTTAAGGAACAACAGCTGAGGTTGACTTCTGGTCTCTATATACATATACACACTGTACACACACACACACACACACACACACACACACACACACACACACACAATTATACACTAGTGAAGGCAGTTTTAAAGTAATTTTTAAAAATCGCCTGTTTGTAAATGAATTCCATAGAACCGTGGAGGCCTTGGTTATTTAAACTTTAGAGCACAGGAAAGGAGGGGTGTTCGTGAGGCCTGGTTTGTCCGTAAGTCAGAGCTGGAGAAGGGCAGCAGTTAGAGGATGCTAAGCAGAAGATGGAGTGTACACATAAGGCATTCCCAGAGCTGTGCCAACGTAGGAATGTGAGCAGTTGAAACACAGCGTGCTGTAGCCAAGCCAGGGCAAAGGAGCCTCAAGGATATGCCGTCCGCTGAGGAGTCTGCAGCAACACAGAACGGGGAGTCTCCCCTCATCTCCAGAAATGCCGAGAGCTCTGCCCAGGGTCCTTTTCCAAGATCCCTAACAAAGTAGAGATTGGAAGAAGCTGTGAAGCTGCTGGCCCCTGGTCCTTGTGTCCAGCTGTTGCTTACTGTGACCTGACTGTGGTCCTTACTGTTGCTTTAGTTCAGTGTCTGGGTTCTGTATCCTGAGAAGGACAGTGTTGCTGGCTGGTCTCAGTAAACAAGGCGTATAGCATCCGAGGAATGACATCTGAAGTTGTCATCTGACTTCCCGAGGGTGTGTGCACAGATACATGAGCGCATATATATATGCACATAAAACCAAATCTAAAAATTGGGACAAAGCTGGGTGGCAGTGATGCACACCTTTAATCCCAGCACTCTTGAGGCAGAGGCAGGTGGATCTCTGAGTTTGAGGCCAGACTGGTCTATAGAGCAAGTTCCAAGACATCCAGTATTTAACAGAGAACTTTGTCTCTCAGAAAATAAAAACAAACAAACGAAAAAAAACAACAAAAACTTATACAAGAATAAAATGCTAACGGGATTCATTCTGCTACTTTCTTTCTTCTTCTTCTTCTTTTTTTTTTTTTTTTTTTTTTGGTTTTTCGAGACAAGGTTTCTCCAAGTAGTTTTGGCGCCTTTCCTGGATCTCACTCTGTAGCCCAGGCTGACGTTGAACTCACAGAAATCCACCTGGCTCTGCCTCCCGAGTGCTGGGATTAAAGGCGTGTGCCACCACCGCCCGGCTCATTCTGCTACTTTCTAGGCCCTGAGGTTATATTGATATCTAACTTTGTCTGTGTTCATGTGACCTAGTTTGCATTCTGTTGCTGTGATAAACACTGTGACCTGACCAAAAGCACCTTGAGGAGAAAGGGTTTATTTGTATTTGGCTTACACTTCCGTATCACAGTCCATCATCAAGGGAAACAAAGGCAGGAACTCGTGCAGCTCAGGAACCTGAAGGCAGGAATTGAAGCAGAGGCCATGGGAGAACCCTGCTTACTAGCTTGCTCATCATGGCTTGCTCATCATGGCTTGCTCAGCTTGCTTTCAACAACCCAGGACCACCTGCCCAGGGGTGGCACCACCCACAGTGGGCTGGCCTCTCCCCACATCAAATAATTAATCAAGAAAATGCAGCCGGGGGTGGGGAGGATGGGGGGGGGGGTGCTGGAGAGGTGGCTCAGGTGTTAAAAGCATTGGCTGCTCTTCCAGAGGACCCAGTCTCAACTCCCAGCACCCACATGGCAGCTCACAACTGTCTGTAACTCCAGTTCCAGGGGATCTCACACAGACACACCCGCAGACAAAACACCAACGCACATAAAAATAAGAAAAATAAAAAAAAATGTTTTTAAAGAAAGAAAATGCATCTGGGTGTAGTAGCGCAAGCCCTTAATCCCAGCACTTGGGTGGCAGAGGCAGGTGGATCTCTGTGAGTTCCAGGACAGCCAGAGCTGTTACACAGAGAAACCCTGTCTCAAAAAATGAAAAGAGAAGGAAAGAAAGAAAATGCCCTACAGACCAATCCAATAATCCAACATTTTCTCAGTTGAATTTTTTTTTCGAAGATTACCTGAGCTTGTGTCAAGCAGACAAAACACACACACACACACACACACACACCATGTTTCTTCTAAGCACATTAGGAAAAGTTGTAAGAGGCGCAGGCCATCATCTCGCTGATCTGCCCTTACCGTATGTCGGCCGACACCCAGCATGCCTCCGCTCCTGCGGCCCTCTCCCCTGCTTCGTTGGCATTCCCAGGCTGGTTTGCAGCAGCAGATGAGGCCAGTGTCCTGGGACAGGATCTTTGAGAGCAGATGCATTCCTGGAGTAGAGGCACCTGGGGGAGGCAGGGCCCGAGGTAGTCAGCTAAAGAGCTGCAAAGGCCAACAGGATACTGCAGGGCTCTCAGCTCGCCATCTCCTGACATTTGGGGCCGTGTGATGACATGTGGGGTAGGCACATACAGCCTCTACTCACCAGATACCAGGAGAGCCTCCAGCTGCACCCCAACCTGCATCAGACCCTTCTCAGCTTTCACCAAACATCCCTTTGGGGGCAAGTCCACTCCCATGGCTGGAGGAAGAGGGAATGTGGAACTCTTTGCCACGGGCTTCCTCTATGCTCCCACAGATACCTGCTCTTCTATGAACCCCTTTATTCTTAATTATGGGGCCCACATCAGATCCTTTCTCCTCTCTTTTCCCCTACACTTCTAGACCTACCAGGCACATAACTTTTTCTATTCCTCTTTCTGTTTTGAGTATCTAACGTTGAATTGATTCCACCCACACTCAGTCATCATCTCCTGGTCCAGTCTAGAATGTCAGAAACTGGCTTCTCACTAATAGTGTCATGTTACTCTGTGGAAAATTCTTTGAACCCCCAGGCCTCAGTGTCTTCATCTGTGGAGTTGGGTGATAGCTTGCTTTCCTTATGGACTTAGAACTTAGGGGTTAATGCTGGTCATGAACTAAAAGAAAACAGTGGCTTCTGCTAAGTGCCCACAGTATTGGTTACTGTGTGTCATGATTGTTGTTTATAGTATGGTATTTAGCTATTCTGTGCTAATATTCATGGAAATACCTTCATGCTTCTCATTGCCATTTCAAATAGTAATGACCGGCAGCAAATTTAAATTCTTGTAGGAGATACTGCAGAAATCCATATGGGCCCCTTTCTCATCCTCAAGACTTGGAACCGAGTTGTTGGTTTGAGTTTCCAGATCCGCATTTCACCCTCCATCCATCCTCACCCTGACCACACCCCAGCATCCCGACTTCACATCCTGTTACAGTGTGGTCCCCACCCTCTGGGCACCTGCTAGATACTGTCTAGACACCCTCTTCTCAGCTCCCTCTTCCGTCTTAAGGATAAAAGCGGAGGATGTCAGGGCTGGGCGTGGCTCAGTGGGCGAGCACTTGTTTGAAGCTCCAGGTTCTATCCCAGTGCTGACAAAGAAAAAACAAAAAACGTCAGGAATCACTTCCTAGTGGTGACTGTGGACAGTTTGAGAACGGAGTTAAAAGGCAAAACCAAACACCAACAGGAGCCGTGTGTGACAGCTCACTAAGGCATCTACAGACAGGCTGTGAGCAGCAATCCCTCCAAGCGGCACTTTGTTCAAGGGTGAGGCTAGGAGAGTTCACACCGGTGGTGATGTGGTGTGGCAGCCTGTCCAGGAAGGCAGGACTGAACAGTGATCTGTGCAGCCCGGCATTTCACCCTTCCTGTGGTCTGTGTCTGAGGAGACCTGGAGAAGCTGACAGAGAGGAAGTCAGCTATGGCCTGAGACTGTCTTTTCTTTCCCCCTTTTGGTTGAGATCAACCATCTGTCATGTGTACCCGTTCCCAAGAATGACAGGACAGCTCTCCTTCTAGACTAATCGAGTTCCAGGACAGGCCGGGCAGTGGTGGCGCACACCTTTAATCCCAGCACTTGGGAGGCAGAGGCAGGTGGATCTCTGTGAGTTCAAGGCCAGCCTGGTCTACAGAGTGAGTTCCAGGACAGCCAGGACTGTTATATAGAGAAACCTTGTCTCAGAAAACCAAAGGGGAAAAAAAGTGTTCTAGGATAGAACCATAAGAATCGGTGGGATTTGGGGTTGGGCAGCCAGGGCCAGAACAAGCTCTGCATTCTAGAACCACGGCCCCACTCGTGGCTGGCCGCTCCCAGCTCAAGACCAACGGTGCCGATGGTGCCATCCAGCCGGTACCTGTATCAGTCATTTTTCTCATTGCTTTGACAAAGTGCCAGACA
This sequence comes from Peromyscus eremicus, assembly GCF_949786415.1. Taxonomy (NCBI): domain Eukaryota; kingdom Metazoa; phylum Chordata; class Mammalia; order Rodentia; family Cricetidae; genus Peromyscus; species Peromyscus eremicus. Next base: position 59,846,110 of record NC_081418.1, on the reverse strand, counting down.
AGAAGCCAATTAAATGAAGAAAGGTGTACTGGTCCACGGTTAAGGGGATCCATGAAGACCATTGTGGCAGTAGGTGTGAAAAGTGGATGGTCACATTGCCTCTGAGGTCAGGAAACAGAAATGAAGGTCAATGCATGCTAATCCCTGTGGACATGCCCAGAGGTTTGTCTCCGAGGCCATTCTAGATCCTGTCAGCTGACAGAGTTATCCATCACAGGAGTGAGTTAGTCAGTAGGCATTATCTCCACACACAAGAGTCTGTGTCTGAGTGTCTGAGTCATCGTCTCATCGACCGTCCTGCATTCAGCTTTGATTAACGTTCACCAGGAAGCCATTACACTGTTAGCCCTCATTCCAGCGTCCGCTATTTTGATCATCTTTTCCTGCCTCTGCTTGACTAACACAGTATAGTGACTCTCCTCTTCATTTTCATACAATTAAGACCAAAAAAAAAAAAAAAATGAAGCAGTGTATACATTTTTTGCAATCTCTTCCTAAATTAAAATTCTGTGGAAGTGGTTTGGGGAAATATTACTAATTTATGCTTCTGTAAGGAACTTGCACTTGTCTAGTGGGCTATATTCAGAACTTTTAGAATATATATTGTGCTGGTGAGATGGTTTGGTAGGTAAGAGGGCTTGCTGACCAAACATGAGGCTATGAGTTCAAATCCCTGGCACCCACACAAAAAGCCAGGCATGACTGTATGTGCTTGGAACCCCAGCATTGGGAGGTGGAAACAGGCAGATCCCAGGAGCTGTCAGTCTACCCTAGCTATAATGGAGAGCTTTGGGTTCAGTAACACACCCTGAGTCAAGGCAGTAAGAAAGGGAGCAGATAGGGGAAAACACCCCATATCTTCCTAGATAGACAGACAGGCAGACAAATAGACTCTTTCCATACGGTCATTATTTCTGTGACACACACACCCCAAATATCCCTCTCCAATAACATAATAAAGGCATATACTATAAACAAAGTTTATTTACATGTCATTATGTCTAGCTTCACCAGTGGTCCTTGGGGACAGGGTACACTCATGTCACCGTGCTCATGTGGATGGAGGTCAGGACAGCTTGCAGGAGTCTCCACCTTCCCTTTTGGGCCCTGGGAGCCTTCCCCTGTAATCTTTTAAACCTGCTTGTTGTCACTTTTGTCTCTGACAGAATCAGCACAGGGCCCCAGATTCTCACTTGCTCCTGTCACAGTTGATCTGTGCATTTCTCAGTGGCTCATGATTTAGCCAGCTGTGACTTGTGTCTGACATTTATGGAAACTCGCTGAGTGCCCGGATGTAAAGAAAAGTGAGCCATGCTTGCTGCCCCGGACAGTTTACAGTTTCAGGAAGAGCCAGGCCTATAAATGCCGTGGGCATGTGAGGGCTCCCACTGGGAACTGCTCATAAAGCACTAATGGACATGTCAGAGAGGCAGCAATTAAGTCCAACTGTAAGGTGTTGAGGGAGGAAGTGTTCTTCGAGCTGATCTTTGAAGGTATATTAGTGTCTGGAGGCCTCCAACAAATCTGCAGTGCACAACAGAAATTTTTTCTCCCACAGTTTTGAAGGTCACAGTCTGATAAAAGTTATCAGCAGCCCTAGAGGCTGGAGGAGAATCTTTCCCAGGCACACCCCTTTCTGTCTGTCTGTCTGTCTGTCTCTGTCTCTGTCTCTGTCTCTCTCTCTCTCTGTCTCTCTCTGTCTCTCTCTCTCTCTCTCTCTCTCTCTCTCTCTCTCTGCTTCCCCATCTCCCACCCCCTCTCTATGCTTCTGCTGATTCCTTGGTGTCCAGCACAGTCTTCATGTTCTCCCTGGGTCTCTTTTGACCCTTCTCTCTTTCATGAGGACGTGTTATGGTCCCAAGTCCAGAATGGTCTGGTCACAAGCTCCTTGTCATGTGTAAGGGTCTGACATCTGAAAATCCCTAACTATAAAACAGTTGCATTAGGATATTTTAAGTGGCCATTCTGGGAGCAGGGTATCACTGTTCAGCCCACTACTGAAAGGATGCAGTAGATCACAGACAGAAGAGCACCTAGTGTGTGCACAGACACAGTGGGACTCCATGGAAACACCTTTCCAAAGACAACTTCCCGAAGTCCATGTGCTTCCTTTGAGGATATACTGATATGACTCCAAAGCATGAGACTGGGTAGGGTGGTGTGCAGAGGGTGTCCCAGTAGAGACAGACAGATAGGGTCCATCTAGACTCCTAGGAACTTGAATTAAATGGGGTCCACTGAGGGGGCTGGATGGGGCTAGATAGACAGGGCATCAAGTCATGGAGTCCACGGTGTTAGATCATCAAATCCAGTTTTAGAGAGAGAAATCTCATCTGCACATATTCCCACTTAGTGTTTACCATGGTTTGCATTTAAACTGAGATGTTGCACCTTCCAGGTTTTGTTGACTTTTCTCTTACGTCACACTGTGGGGATGCTTGCTGCCTTCTGGTCTGTTCTTCAACAGCAACACTGGGCTGGCACACAGGTCAGAGAGTGGACTGCCTCTCTCCACCTGACGAGCCAGTTCTTCAAGGACCAGTCAGAGTGCATCTAGGCGTGATGTGCAAGACACAAAAGTAAGAGTGGAGTGCTGTAGTGTTCCACAGACAGGGAGAGACCCTGGAACACTCGGCCTAAGTCTGGACTTCCCACTACTCAGGATTTTAATGATGCATTCTGAACAAGCTGCTTTGGATGGGTGGGTCCTTTGTTTGGGCTGATTTTAATTTTTTTTTCTGTTTAACTCCAAATTACTTATTTTCTCTCCAACCTCAAAAGCAATTTGGGACTTAACCATAATGCAAACGGTGGACATGACTCCTCTGAGAGTCAGAGATCTGCACAAACTTTGTTTGCCTGACTTTGCATACAGGTGTTTCTGTGGTTGTGAGCTTTGCTCTGTATCCATGGCAATCTGTCCTCCATCCAAACCAGTGGACATTTTATCATTGATCCTGCCTGTTTACCATTTTGCTTAATTTAGTCATTTTTTTTTTCATTTTTAAAAACGTCGTGGATCTTCTACAAGTCAGTCTACTCGTGAGGATACATCAGACTTAATCCTAGTTGTGAGGTAACCTCCAGAGGCCCTCAGAGCCTGTCACAGCCAAGAGGCCCCCGAGGAGACATGGCTGAGTGTAGTGTGGAATCCTGGGTAAGATCCTGTGAGAGAAACAGGACATGAGGGAAACGAAGGAAATCTGAGCAGTGCGGGGACTTAGTTAGTATCTGGTGCACCCTGTGGGTTCATTATGTAAGAAGCATACCTTGCTAATACAAGATGTTGTTAACTGTGGGGAACGTGGCTCCCTGTGACCCAGAGGCTGCGTACGTCTTTTCAGGGGGAGTCTGGCTCCCCCATGCCTGCCTTTGATCCAGGAAGCACAGAGTTCTAATAAGGCCTCATTTCCCAATCAGGGTGACTAGAGGTGGACCATGGCAGGTAGAGCCAGCGCTGACTCAGGGCTGTGTGAGACCAGAGATGAGCTCCATGGCTCACGCAGGTGTATCCACAGAGGGTGTGTTGCCTGAGTAGGCTAGGCCCAGCCTCTGAGCAATGCTGCATATGACTGTTACAACCCAGGAGAACTAGGCCAGATTACATAGATGCTTTGCCCTGAGGAAGATGGAGCCCAATTCCGCAGCTACCGACCAAGTGTGGGCTCCTTACAGAGACCACAGCACAGTAAGGGAATAAGGACCCTGAGGAAGACATCCCCAGCCAGGGGACAAAGTTGGTGAGTCAGCCACGTTAGCTTTTGTGTCCTTGATGAGGGATGAGGGAAAACCCCAAGATAAGTCATCAGAACCCCCAGATTGCCTACCTGCCCTCCTTAGGAGTGTCAAGGTCATCAAACAGAAGGGGAAGTCTTTGTGGCTGATGTGAAGGAACACAAGCAGGCATGGTGGTTATGGGCTGCTGCAGCTGGGCTCCTAAGCTAAAGAGGACACGAGGGGAAGAACAAAGACTGTTCTTTCCTTTCTGTTTCTGTGAAAAACACCTTGACCAAATCGTCATGGAGGGGAAAGGATTTATCTGCCTTGTACTTCCAGATCACAATCCATCACTGAGGAGAGTCCGGAGAGAAACTTAAAGCAGAGACTGTGCAGGGACACTGCTCACCAGCACCCGACAGGCTCGTGCTTAGCCAGATTCCTTAGATGGCCTAAGGGATGGTGCTGCCCACGGTGGGCAGGGTCCTCCCGCATCCATTAACAATCAAGTCATCCTTTCTCTGGCATGCCTATATGCCAGTCTGGCTAGGCAATTCCTCAATTGAGGCTTTCCTGTCAGATGACTCTGGGCTGTGTCAAGTGGACAGTTAAAGCTAATGAGGACACCTAATAAGTGAAAGCTGATAATCGTGTGTCAAGGTTGGTTTATTATTTGTGACAGTTATTTATTATTTGTGGAGCCGCTGGATGATGAATCTCAACTGTCTACTCCTGTAGATTGGGAGGCACCTAGGAGATTGGTAAAGCACACTTCCAGGTTCGTCTGAGGTCATTTCCAGAGAGAATTAACTGAGGAGAAAAGATTCTTTCTGAATATTGTGGCTGGTACAGCTCTCTAAGCTGGGGCCCAGAGGAAGTAAGGGGAAAGGAAGCCCGCAGCACAGGCCTGCTCTCTGGCTGCTGGGAGCTAATGTGCTGTACTTCACACAGGTACACTGCATCACAGAACACACAGGCAGCCTCCCATGGACAACGATCTCCAAAGCTGAGCCACAATACATCCTTGGTCCTTTCAATTACTTCTGTTTGGTATTTTGCCACAGTGACACAGCAGTAACTAGTATACATGAGGCTGGAGAGACACCTCAGAAGTTAGGAGCTCTGGGTGCTCTTCCAGAGGACCCTGGTTCAGTTCCCTGCACCCACACAAGGCCATGCACAACCACCTGTAACTCTAGCTCCAGTAGATCCAACACCCTCTTCTACCCTCCAAAGACACTGTCCTCGTGCATACACACACACACTTTCTCACATGAATAAACATAAATAATTTTTGGTTTTTCGAGACAGGGTTTCTCTGTGTTGTTTTGGTGCCTGTCCTGGATCTCGCTCTGTAGGCCAGGCTGGCCTCAAACTCACAGAGATCGCCCAGCTCTTCCTCCCGAGTGCTGGGATCAATGGCGTGTGCCACTACCGCCCCGCCCATAAATAAATTTTTAAAGCTTTTTTTTTTTTTTTTTTTTTTAAGTAACTGAAGATCGATTGGCACAAGAGAAGCTGGGCTGTTGTTGACTGTTTGATACTGTTTTACAAGCCTTTGGAACAGAGATGTAGAGAATATGCAAATGTTGAGGATGCAAGCTGTGAAACTCTGGAGCTTAACAGGCTATTCTACTGGGAGCTTAGAAGACCAGAATGCCAAGAGGACTGGATTTGAGACCATATTATATTCCAGCAAAGAACTTGTCTCTACCTTTCTATGCTTTAAAGACTGGAAGCCTCTAAAGATGGAGGAAATTTGAAGGCAGCATGGTATTTAGCTGTGGCACAAATACTGCTTGCTGCTTTTAACCAAATTTATAATCAGAATTTACGCAAAACCAAAGCAGAGATTTGAGTGACTTTTGGTCTCCCCGGAAGAGACATTCTCATAAAGGTGGAGTCAAGGATTGCGTGGCTGCTTTGTAGCCCTGGCTGGCCTGGAACTTGCTCTGTAGACCAAGCTGGCCTTGAACTCACAGAGATCCACCTGCCTCTGCCTCCCAAGTGCCGGGGTTATAGCTGCATAATACCATGCCTGGCTTGGTTTTTACATTTTACAGGCACCCATAGTTGAGTTTGCCTTGAGTCTGGGAAGAGACTTGGCCTTGGGCTTTAAGCAATTAATTTCAGAGGTCGGTGGTAGAATGTTTTGGTTTTAGGAGGGGTGTTTATGTGTCAGGTTGACAAGAGGTGGACTTATGGTAGTTCATCTTAGTTAAATTTTTATTTATTGTGTGTGCATGAGGTGGAGCAAAGAGCACATACCGTGTGTGTGTGTGTGTGTGTGTGTGTGTGTGTGTGTGTGTGTGTGTGTAGGTCAGTGAACAACTTTGAGGCCTTGGTTCTCTTCTTCCACCCTTATGTGGGTTTCAGGCATCAAATTTAGGTCCTCGGGCTTTGGTGGCAAGCTCCTTGGCTGTTGAGCCCTGTGATTGTTAATCTTAATTATCAACTTCACCAGCCATGAAGCACCTGAATTAAGGACACATCTGAGTGTGTCTATGTTGGCATTTCTAGAGAGGATTAACCACGAGGATGGACCTACTCTGAATGTAAGAGCCCGCAGAATAAAAGGGGAGAGAGGGGCTGGCTGGAGAGATGGCTCAGCTCTTCCAGAGGACCCAAGTTCGGTTGCTAGTGCCCACATTGGATAGCTCACAACTGCCCGTATCCAGCTCCAGGAGATCTGATGCCCTCTTCTGGCTTCTATGGGCACCTGCACACATGTGGCATACACTCAACAGAGATACACGTACACATAAACTTTTTTTAATCAAGAGGAATTAAGATGGTTATGCTCAAAACATGTTTAACACAAAATTCAACACAAAATTTACAGATTTTAAAAAATTTAAGTTTGAGCAATCCTACTACATAGTTTTTTCATGTTTTTATTCTAGATATTCAGAGAGTTATAGGCATGTACAGCATGCACAGTTCTTCTGAAAAGCCTGGCTTGTTTGCTTGGCTTTGGTGGGGATGCTGGTGGTCTAACTCAGGGCCTGTGCCTGAGAAGCAAACATTCTACTGCCCGTCTACACTCTAACCCAAAAGTCTTGATTTAACTAATGAACAAAATGTCCTGTAAAGTGTCCTTTGGGGTTATATTTTATTGTTGCTAGTGTCTGTCTCAATTTCATTCATCTGAATTCTGAAAGTGTAGATATTTAGCAAGCAGCTGGTAACTTGGGTGCTGGGTAATTGTACTAGACCAAACTGCTCGCCCACAGAACAGGCTATGAAGAAACCGGGTACTAACAGTGATGGGATGGCTGAAATGGATCAGAACTGCTGCTGTGAAGACCAGCCTTCAGCAGCTCAGGAATCGAGGGGGAGCCACGGAGTCGGGCAGACTAATCACTCAGTTTGACTTTTCTATCTGAGGGTATAAAACTTACCTCTCTGGGGCTGGCAAGTGGGGCAAAACTTACCTCTCTGAGGCCTTCAAAAAAGGAAACACACACACACACACACACACACACACACACACACACGTGCACTTTCAGAGTCTCTATCATCTTTCTTCTCTCTATTTCTTTTCTTACCTCTATCCAGGTGTATCTCTTCTGTGTGTTCTTAATTTTTTTCCTTACAGCTTATGTACCCCAGCAAAATCTTTCAACCAATATAAAAATTACAATGTGGTTATAATCTATTTTTTAAGTGAATGATTACAATGAATACAAGTAAAAAAAAAAAAAAACAATGTTTTCCATATCCCTTACATGATTAACATTTTTTGTATTATAGATGAAAACAGATTATTCCCAAGAACCCACAAACATTCATGTCCAAGGAACTTGTTATAGATTAACAGAGTGTAAGCAAGCAAAATATTTTTTCAGCCAGTTCTTTACTGGAAGGCTGCGTTTTGCGGTTACAAAGAAAGGATCAATCACTTTATTATTTATTGCAAAAGGTAATCTTATGAAAAAATCTTAAAAGAGTCACAAATCTAAACTTTTATATATGAAAAACAATCAGTCAACTCAACTTTTAATCCTCAGGGTGCATACCCACTCATCAACCATTTTTTATATCAGGAAGCTGAGGGCAGAAATGGGTATAAGGAATTAATCATCACTTTTGATCACCAACCCATCTATAGCAAGAAAAGCACGTCACCTAATAATAACTGGGCTGTCTTTGTTCTTACTTCTTGATCTCAACAAGTCCCTCACCCAACCATTAAAAGTGTGTCTTTCTAAACTTTAAATTGTTCCCCAAGATTTTCTACCTCAAAGCCATTAACAAAAATATCTTAACCTTAACTAACAATTCTACATGTCTAAATTCTTTCTGAGGGTAGTGGTTGAATTAATTAATCTGCTCCAGCAGCAATGCTTGGAAAAAGTCAGTCACTGCTTATAAGTACCAGTAACACTGCCGGGTGAGGGACTAGAACCCCCCTGAGAGTTTTCACACAACCCACAGATGATGAGGGATGTGATGACCATGAAGGCAACAGAGCTATGCTCGGTTAACAGCATGGGGTCCTCAGGACACACCCGGGGCTTTGCCTCTCCAGTGCTCACCCAGGCATGGCTTTGCCAACCACCCAGCCGTGTTCCATGAGTTCCAATGCTGCCTGTTGGCCCCCTCGCATGGCCCCCTGCACAGAACCTTCCTGGCTTCTATCCTAGCACTACAGTGTTGCTGATCTTCCTGGGCGGGACCCCACGTTTGTGGGAGATAAATATTTCAAGAAAGGATCGCAGCAGCCTGACTCACTTACCCATGCACTCAGCCGTCACCAGTTCTGAGCCCTCATAAGCCCACCCACACCTTGCCCTTGGTGGTGTCTTTGACAGTGTGAGGACAGCGGGCACAGTCACTCTGTTGTCACAGTCACTCCATGAGGAGTGCCGCAGCCTCAGCCCCTGGAACACTGGGAGCTGTGGGGGACAGATGGGGGGGGGCTAACCCCTGCTCTCCTATGCTCTCCTGTTTCACCATCTCTGCCCACAGGCATCTGGTAGTCATGCTTCAGGGCAGAAAAAAAAAAAACCTGGAAAACAGGACCCCAAGAAAGACACAGGGATCACCCAATGACAGAGAAATGGAATGAGATCTACATGAACAGCCTGGACATGAGTGGGGGTAGTGAAGGGCGAGGGTCGAGGGAAAGAGAGCTTGGGGGAGCGGGAGATCCCAGCTGGATCAACAACAGAGAGGGAGAACAAGGAATAGGAGACCATGGTAAATGAAGACCACATGAGAATAGGAAGAAGCAAAGTGCTAGAGAGGCCCACAGAAATCCACAAAGATACCCCCACAACAGACTGCTGGCAATGGTCGAGAGACAGCCCGAACTGACCTACTCTGGTGATGGGATGGCCAAACACCCTAATTGTCATGCTAGAAACCTCATCCAACTACTGAGGGATCTGGATGCAGAGATCCATGGCTAGGACCCGGGTGGATCTCTGGGAGTCCAATTAGCGAGAGTGAGGAGGGTTTATATGAGCGAGAATTGTTGAGACCAAGGTTGGATAAAGCACAGGGACAAATAGCCAAACGAATGAAAACCCATGAACTGTGAACCAATGGCTGAGGGGTCCCCAACTGGATCAGGCCCTCTGAATGAGTGTGACAGTTGATTGGCTTGATCTGTTTGGGAGGCATCCAGGCAGTGGCACCGGGTCCTGTGCTCATTGCATGAGTCGGCTGTTTGAAACCTGGGGCCTATGCAGGGTCCCTTGGCTCGGCCTGGGAGGAAGGGACTGGACCTACCTGGACTGAGTCCACCAGGTTGATCTCAGTCTGTGGGGAAGGCTTTGCCCTGGAGGAGATTGGAATGGGGGGACTGGGGGGAAGGTGAGGGGGGCGGGAGGGGGAAGAACAAGGGAATCTGTGGCTGATATGTAGAACTGAATTGTATTGCAAAATAAAAATTAAAAAAAAAAAAAACTACAGGTAATGCCCCAGGGATAACCCTTGACCCCTAAGGCAGGGGTGCTGTCTCCTGCAGGAAGTCAGATCTGTACTCAGCCTCTCGAGCCTCCTCCCTCACATCTTTGCCTCCAGTTGTGTCGAACTGTAACCTGCTGATAGGTGCAGCCTTATTTTGAGGGTTTTTCTTCTCTCCTTCCCTGTCTCACTTACCCCTGGGTCTTAGAGTCAGCTTTGGGAAGAACCTACGCTAAGCCGTATGCAGTAGATGTTTGTAAACTGAGTTAATTAATTAATTACTTGAGTAAGAGTCTGATCACTCAAAGAAATTGCCCAGGAGGGAAAATGGAGTTTAGAATGTACAGTGTTAACAAGATAGAAAGTGAAAGTTGATGAGAAAAACAGACCAGTGCTTTCAGAGGAAGAAGCCATTGAGACTTCCTGTCTGCCCAGCTCAGAGGCAAGGTGGGGACAGAGCACCCACTGTGTGGTCTTATGGGTGGTCACATTAGCTTTGAGGAAAGAGGATGAGACCTCTCCTTGTCATGTGTCTCTGCAGCCACACTGGACCCTGCCTGCTCACCAGAGGCAGTGAGGGGTAGTGATGGGAAAGGGGGCGTGGGAACCAGCCAAATCAGAGTATTAGGAACTGCATAGGAGATGTGCTACTTTGCAGGATGATTTAGTTGGATGGCTTTAGTTTGTTTTGTGTGTCTGAGCGTTTTACCTGCACGTATGTATATACACTACGTGGGTGCTGCAGTGCCTGCGGAGGCCAAGGAGAGTGTCAGAGTTAAAAACGCTTGTGAGCCACCATTTGGGTGCCAAGAAGCAAACCCAGGTCCTCTGCAAGAGCAACAAGTGTTCTTAACTGCCCAGAGCCTGAAGGCAAGCCTGCTTGCCATTCCAGACATTCGCTCTGTCCAGGAAACCCACTCCACACCCCAAGGAAGCCCAACTGGAACCATGGAGCAGGAGCTCGATGGCTGGCTTGCAAGATGGCTTACACTCAGCTAGCTCACCTGAGCAGGTGAAGACCTGGGAACGGTGCTTCGTTGTGGCTTTGCTACACTAGTTTCTTTTTCTTTTTTTTTTTTTTTTTGGTTTTTTTCGACACGGTTTCTCTATGTAGCTTTGTGCCTTTCCTGGAACTCACTTGGTAGCCCAGGCTGGCCTCAAATCCACAGAGATTCGCCTGGTTCTGCCTCCTGAGTGCTGGGATTAAAGGCGTGTGCCACCACCGCCCACACTAGTTTCTTTTAGATATGGGACTTTTCCAACCAGGTTCTTTACTTTTTCCTAAGTAGAAAATCATATCATATGCAAATAGCTTGAGGGATTTCTTTTCAGTCTGTAGACTTTCCCCCCATCTTGTCCTATTGTGCTGACTAGAACTTCCAGAATTCTCCTGAATAGAATTAGCAAGAGTGGATACCCTCTTCTCATCAAGTGTTAGCAGTGGGTCTCCCACATACACATTCTCTGTCGACTGAAAGGGGATTTGTTTCTTATAACTAACCCATTGCTTTTTCTTTTTAGCAGAAGACTCAGAAAGTGGCGTTTATATGCGATTCATGAGGTCACATAAGTGTTATGACATCGTTCCAACCAGTTCAAAGCTTGTTGTCTTCGACACTACGTTGCAAGTGAGTATATCTGGCTTCCATGATCTTCTGATGGCTTATTGGGGCAGCTGCTTGCATGGATTCAATCCAGCCACGGCAGCAGGTCTTTGCTGAGTCTTTCCACGAATCAAACCTTGGGCTGAGGTTTTGTCTGTATCCCCATGGTAACCTCATAAGCAACGTGCTATTGCTAAACTCATTGTACTGATACAGAAATTGAATTCCAGCTTAACAAAAATCGAAGTTTAATCCACGGACTTTTTATCCCCCAGCTAGTGTGGTGAGGTGCAGAATTTGAACCCAGGCCTGTCAGCTGTGGGTTGGCGCCTAAGCCTATGTGTACCAACCTCCCCTTCCCTACTGGTGCCCTATATTGTCTTTCTTGGTTATTAAGTAAACATAATTAATATTAGAAAAGATGTCGAGGTGGATAATTTCTTGAAAGAAAACTTTATTGGTCTATCCCAGCAGGAAATTTGAACCTGAGTATTTTGCTATTAAAATTGTATTTTTTGGAGCTTATTTTTTTTATCAATATGGCTTATAATTACATGTGAAAGTTCTAATTTATATGTTCTAAATATATGTTCTATATGTATACGTTCAGTGTAATAATCTTTAAGTTACATCCAGTATATAAGATGTATATATGTATAGTACATACATGCACACATGTGCATGCACACAGACACATCACATCAAGTAAGATTGTCTTCACTTGTTTTCTAAGAAGTAGATACTGAGCCAAGAACTTGTGAGCAAGTTGCTTGTGACAGATGTGCTCCCAGGAAAAACCCCAAAGATATGGCAAAAGAGACAGGACCCCAGAAGCCAGCAAGCATGTGATTTCAACAATGGCCTGTTGGGGGCAGCCTCAGCCCGAGACCCGATGGAACCTTGAGTTCCCAGAAGAGCTGATCCCAGCCTCTTGTATTCTGCATCCAGAGCTGACCTGGGAGAGACCTCCCAGGTTCCTCCAGCTTTGCCCAGCTGCCTTTCGCCTCCCACCACTCTTTGTTCCCTCACGTTACACTGTAGAGGAAACCCCAGACCCTGGGAGTCATTCCTCCTGGGAGTCATCCCTCCTGCCTTCTGCCCCGCCCCCCGCCCCCCCCCCACACACGGGACCAACAGGAAGACAGAAATGGTTTTTGTTTTTGCTTAGTTGCATTTTTAACTTTTTTTTTTTTGTAAATTTATGGAAATACAATTGGTTTTGTAAGTGGGCTTTAAGACCTGTGAGCTGGCAGATTCTCATTGAACCGGGTAACCTTCAGGGTTCCTTTTAAGCCCCTAAGATTCTCTGATTCGTAGTCATTGAACAGAAGCAAACACGTGATCACAGTAGAGAAGGTGGGTCTTAAAGTCATTCTAAGAAACGTCTCTACAGGTAGTGCTGCAAGTTTCAGTATTTAAATAACTAGACATTCTGCAGGGCGGCGGTGGTGGCGCACGCCTTTAATCCCAGCACTCAGGAGGCAGAGGCAGGCGGATCTCTGTGAGTTCAAGGCCAGCCTGGACTACCAAGTGAGTTCCAGGACAGCCAGGACTACACAGAGAAACCCTGTCTCAAAAAAAGAAGGAGGAGGAGGAGGAGGAGGAGGAGGAGGAGGAGGAGGAGGAGAAGGAAGAAGAAGAAGAGGAGGAGGAGGAGGAGGAGGAGGAGGAGACCTTCCGAGTCTCCAAACAAACTGCTGGCCCAACCAGTACACCCTCACCCCTGCTTCCTCCACGCTCTCTTTCAGAAGCAGCAGCTCTGGGCCCTTTACTCTTACGTAAGCAGCCACAGCACCAATCTGCTGTTTACCTAGATGTTATTGTGCCCTGGGGTTGACACTCTTTGGAATTAAGAATTTAGCCAGGATGAGTCATATGTGAAAAATGTAATGCTTTCTGGATGCCCAAGGTCAGTAATCCAGTAAATATCATTTCTGCAGTTAACCAAAGCCATGTGTATGTCCTGTCCCAGAAGTCATTCACCCTGTGAGTCTCCGAGCTTGGAGGGAGCTGGAATTTATGAACAAGGAGACAGAGCATGGTGGTGGTGGTTAGAGCAAAGGGAAAGGTGTGTGAGAGGTTCTTGATGAAGACTAAATACAGCAGTGGTCCTTGACATACCCCAAGAGCTAAGAGAACAGGAGAGGGCCAGAGCGGCAAGACAACCCAAATGCCCGTTCTCAGAGGTCTGTTGAGTGAATGACTTCTAAAATACACACACAGAAGACTGTAATGTGGCCATTAAGAAGAAAGAAAGAGTGAGGCATAGTAGTACATGCCTGTAATCCTAGCATTTGGGAGTTAGAGGCAGGGGGATCAAGAGTTCAAGATCATCCTCAGCTACATGGTAAGTTAGAGGCTAGCCTGGGCTACTTGAGAGGAGTGTAGTCGGGCTTTTCTTTGGGCCGCTAGCTCACAAAAAACAACACAGAGACTTACATTAATTATGAAAGCTTGGCCTTAGCTTAGGCTTGTTTCTAACTAGCTCTTACAACTTAACCCATTTCTATTAATTTACTTTCTGCCTCATGGCTTCATTGCCTCGTCTTCATACTGCCCATCCTGCTTGCTCTAAGTTTCCTGGTGTCTTCATCGCCTTCTTCCCAGCGTCCTCTCTGCCCAGAAATCCTGCCTAGCTATTGGCTGTTCAGCTTTTTATTAAACCAATCAGAGCGACACATTCTTCACAGTGTACAAAAAGATTATTCCACAACAGAGGAGAAAGGAGGAAGGAAAAAGTTTGTTGAAAAATTACGTTTTGTTCTGTGTTCAAAAGGGAGATAGAGAACAGCATGTGTAATAGCCACAGTACTCAGAGACTGATGGATCTGGTAAACCAAAGTCCGCCATGTCCAAGGAGACTAGAAGGGAGATGCTCCAAGGCCAGGGGATACTGACCGACCAGAGCAGAGTAGAACTGGGGTGCTGCGTCACCCTGAAACAAAGGAAGAAGACATTCCTGCTTAAGGCTTTCCAGCGTGGGTCTCTCAAGACCCACTGAACCACCTACAAAGCCCCCTAAGTTTAATACTGTCAAGAACTGAAGGCTCCAAGTCTCCCCTTTCCATCTCTCAGGCCTGAGGAAGCGGAAAGCAAATATAGTGTGGGATAGTGCCCACTAAGGGGTATCATCACCGTCACACCCTAGAGTGGTCCATCACGCTGCCCATGGCCACCATGAAGCATATCCACAGGCCAGCCGTCTCCACCTGCCGAGCTCCTGGCAGAGGAAGACTCTGTAGGCACTGGGGTCACCTCAGGGAAGGCAAGCCCTGTCTCCACCTAACAGTGTAGATTAGTGCCACCGTGCACACCAGCTGCTAGCTCGGGGCCTGGGAACTGCTGAGGTCGAGCTGCAGGGTCTTTTGTACCCCATGGTTAGTTGTGGAGTCTCTGTCAGGGTCCAGCAATGAGTCAGGAATGATTTTCCAAATGGAAAGAATTATCTTAGAGGAAGGCATGGCTGCGTCAGGATGTTTTTCTGGTGTGGATTTTTTTTTTCTTTGTGGATTTCTTATTGATGGAAGCATTGTGCAGCTTTCTAAGCATTGACCTTGCTGTGTCATAGGCACAGCAGAAGAGCAGCTGGACTTGCTTCACAGGCTGAAATCCCAGTGAAAATTGCTTTTGGAGCCCCTCAGTACAAGTGTCCTAGTAGCACACGGAAATGTCTACCTGCAGCCCCCAGAAGACCCACTCAGAGTCCTGTGGTGGCAGGTAGTATCCTTCCAAAGCAACATCAACCTTTGCACGTCCCCAGGGATGCTCTCCTCATGTGATTTGCTAACCCAGTAGCCAGAAATTCCAGAAGCTTCCTATTTGACTGAAGTCAA
This sequence comes from Peromyscus eremicus, assembly GCF_949786415.1. Classification (NCBI taxonomy): domain Eukaryota; kingdom Metazoa; phylum Chordata; class Mammalia; order Rodentia; family Cricetidae; genus Peromyscus; species Peromyscus eremicus. Next base: position 59,831,043 of record NC_081418.1, on the reverse strand, counting down.
CAAGCCTCTGGAGAGCTTCTGCATGACGTTAGGATCGCACACTCGGGAAGAGAGGAGACCGCCACAGCCTGAGCCTGTAGCCCGACTGCACTTTTGGTGACCCAAGCTCTAGCGGACATACCGCCTGTTACCTGATATCCAGAGCCCCCACCCTAACTAGAAGACAAGAGTGGCATTTTATGGTCAGAACCGATGTCCAGTTCCTCATGTCCCTGTTTGCAAGTCCCAGGGGAAGGGCACCAGGCAGGGAACTCTGTATGTGAAAACGGCATGGCCACAACCCGGTGCTATAAGGGACCTGGCCCAGACCGGAAACAGCTAGAGGACAGAATCCTCATTGCTGATGACTCAAATCAGGCTGTTGGCCACTAGAGTTCTTGTTAAGGAGCTAAAATAAAATGAGAAGATTGGGTCACTTTCATTCCTGGGGACACTAATCAGTTAGCTGCCACCAGAGATCCCTATGGAGGCAGATTGTTCTGGATTCCCACCCCTTCCTGGTTGCCCTTGATAGGTATCCGCACCTGCCTTAGCTTGACTCCTGCACTGGCCCTTTGCTGCCCGGAAATACCGTTCCCATGGAAACCAGCAAGGCTGCTCCAGGTGCCGTCTGTCTGCGTAGTGGTGTAGTGGTACAGCACTGCCCCCAGTTACGGCACATGCATTCTTCTACAGCTCAGAGAGAGTGTCCTCGGGCCCTGAACATGCTCTTGAGGGGTCAGCCAGTGTTCTGTCTTCATTATCCTGTAGGAGAGTAACGGCATCCCAACCTCACTTAGCATGGCCTTAACATGCCCTGAACTTAGGCACCCTCCCCTAGCTGCACAGGCAAAGCATTAAATGAGCCCACCTGTAGCACTCCGTTCCGCTGGCTCAGTGTTAAATTGCTTTTTGGCCTGTTCTCACACATTCTTTCCATGTTTCTGCAGAAGTAAGATAGCAAGATGTTACAGTTCGTTCTGTGTGTAAACTGTTTCCTGCTGTGGGGCATGGTGAAACCTGTCCCCAGCAAGAAGGTGACAAGACTGACTGGGATCATCTTGAGAAGAGTGAGGCCTGTGTCACGTTCACCCACGAAAGTCTGTCACGGGGTTTCTAGCAAAGGAAGATGATTCTTAGACAGTGGCAAGCCAGCCATGAGAGGCTGAGAGAGAGGCCAAGATTCTGGAATGTGGTGGTCAAGCCTATAGTCCCAGCAGTCAGGAGACAGAGGCAGGAGAATTGCTGCAAGTTCTGTCCAGCCTGCTCTACATAGCAAGACCATCTCAAAAAAAAAAAGAGGGGGGAGCTAAACACACACACACACACACACACACACACACACACACACACACACGTACATGTCATCAGGAGTAAAATAGGATATAACCAGAAGAGGGATGCACAGTATAAGTTTAATTTGAGATGAAAATTATGATGCACAAGGGAAGTAGGGTATTCAGGATTCTCAAGGCAAGAAGAAAAGGAAGAACTGGTCCCCTTGCTCAAGATGAGGGCCCTGGTGTGGCTGGAACCTTTCTCCTCAGCCTGTGCTGCTTTCGTCAAGGAAGATGGTCAGGAGCTAGGAAGGGTGAAATAGTAACAGAGGAAGATCATTTAGAGATGATGAAATGTTGTCCCTGAACAGAACTGAGTCTGACTCCTGTCCAGACGTATCACATCCTGATACAGTGAGAGATGGTAGAGATTACCAGGCCCTCTGTGAGGTCGGAGGCCCTGTGGAGAGCAGATCTGATAGGAGGGAAGGAAAAGGAGGGGACTCCCCCAGCAGCGTGAACAGAGCCTCTCGTGAATTCATGGCACGCCCATGCACGCTCACACACGTGAGCACACACAAAAGCAGTGCTTGAGCCCAGTGTGGTCCGTGCACGCCTGTGATCCCAGCTCTTGCCAGGTCGAGGCAGGAGGATCAGAAGTGTGAGATGAACCCGGACGACAGAACCCTGTCTCTAAAACAAACAAACTGAGCGGGTGCTCCTCCGTTTCCTCTTCCGTGGCTAGTTTCAGGGCCTGGGGACGCTTGGAACTGAAGCAATTAGGAGCAGGAGTCTTAGGCAGATTGATCAGCAAAGTCATCATGAGAAAGCTAGGATTTCTTCATGCTTTTGAGGAGTCAAAATATGTAAATATTGACATTAAAGCTCACGGAGCTGGCTCAGTGGTTAAGTGCACTTGTTGCTCGTGCCGAGGATCCAGGTTCGGTTCCCAGTGCCCACGTGGCAGCTCACAACCACCTGCAGTTCCAGTTCCTGGAGAGCCAACACCCTTCTGACCTCTGTGGGCCCTGCACATACGTACATGCAGGCAAAACACTGCATACATATTTACATACATAATTAATTTTTTTTTTTTTAAATTAAGCACCCACTTCCATAATTTTCTTCTTCTGGGTGAAGGTTTTTCCAGTTTTTAATGTCAAACATAGTGCCACATTGAACATCTTTGATTCAAAAAATCCCACTCCCCAATATGATCCAGTAGAAACATGCTATAGTACAAATAGGTAGGAGAGGTTTTGTGATTCTTGATAGAAGCTGTGATGAAACATGACCAAAAGCAACTTGAAGAGGGAGGGGCTTATTTCTATTACAGTTTTATACAAACAGTCCATCACTGAAAGCAGTGAGATCAGGAAGTCACACAGGGCAGGAACCTGGAGGCAGGAGCTGATGCAGAGACCATGGAGGGGTGCTGCCTACTGGCTTGCTCCACATGCGGTCCTCTAGAACCCAGGACCACCAGCTTAGGGATGGCACCACTCACAGTGGGCTGGGCCCTCCACATTAGTCACCAATTAAGAAAATTCCCTCCAGGCTTGCCTCCAGCCCGTTCTTAGGGAGGCATTCTCTTGAGGTTCTCTTCTCTCAGATGATTTTTTAGCTTGTGTCAAGTTGACATAAAACTGTCCAGCATGAGCGCATTACTTAAAATAGCGCTGATGGGCCAGCAAGATTCTCACTGGGAAAGATACTCACCACCAAGCCCAATAACCAGAGTTCAATCCTCAGGACCCACATATAGGAGAGAGCTGACTGCCACAATTGTCCTCTGACTTCCACATGTGCACTGTGGCATGCGTGATCTGTCCCCATACACACACACTATAAATGAATGTAGTAAAAAATTAAAATAATTCTCATATTAGGTAAGACATAAAAGCATATGTTTGAGCCGGGCGGTGGTGACGCACACCTTTAATCCCAGCACTCTGGAGGCAGAAGCAGGAGGATCTCTGTGAGTTCGAGGCCAGCCTGGGCTACAGAGAGAGATCCAGGACAGGCACCAAAACTACGCAGAGAAAACCCCATCTTGAAAAACAAAAACGAAACAAACAACAAAAAAGCATATCTTTGTATAGCTGAGACAGAATACCCCAGATAAACACCTTCAAAGGGAAGAGTTTGGTTATGGCAGTTCCCCAGGTTGCCACCCACTGTCACTTTTCCTGGTTAGGTTGGGACTGTGGCAGCTTGGTACATCATGGTGAGAGCAGGTGGCAGAGAAGGCTGGTTCACCCCATGGGGGTGGGAAGCAAAGAGACGGAAGGGAAAGAGAAGGGCCAGGAATGGTGGACTACCTGGAATCCTAAAACCCAGAAGCTCCTGAGGTGGCTGGACACAAGTTCCAGACTAACTTAGGCTGTACAGGGAGAGCCTATCTCAAAAAAAAAAAAAAGAAGAGGCATAGGGTCCCCGTGTCCTTCAGGGCCACACCCCCACTGGCCTAACTTCCTTCCACGCAGGCGTTTGGGAACCACTCTAGGGCCCACACTACAGCAGCAACTCTGAACAATGTTTTAATGTTTCATTCGCGTTCCTTGAATTATTGATGATCATAGGATGTTTTCCTTGTTTGCATATGCTGTTTAGAGGATTATTTTCAGCCCTGAGCTTTTGACTCCTAATAAATCAAGTATGACACCTTACAGTGTCCCTAAGGATGTGTGTTAGAGCCAAACAAAGTGCCGTGTGTTAACACGCCGAGCAGCGCCTGTGCCGTCTAGTGCTGGAAAGTGCAGTTATTGCTGAATGCCTTTCTCATCTTTAGGGGGATGGGGAAACGTGTTATTTGTTGTGATTTTTAATATAATGACCAATTACCATTTCAAATAATTCAGTATAACTCTGTTTGAGATAAATATCAATCACACGTGGGAGAAATTAAGCTGTTATTTAATTATTTTGTATAATTTTAATTACAGAAAATCTGTGTATGCAAGACTATTTAGTTACAGCAAAGAAAAAAATTTGAAGTTAATTGTCTTTCAGTTTCAAAAAAATAATCCCCACTCCCTTTACCAGATGTGGCCAGCCTGCAGCCTGCAGCCTGCAGCCACGTGCAACCAGAGTGCTGTGAATGCAGCTGAACACAAAATTGTAAACGTACTTAAAAATCTTATGAGGACTAGGGAGATGGCTCAGTGCTCAAACCATTTGCCACAAGTATGAGGACCTGAGTTCAAATCCCCAGAACCCATATAAAAAGCTGGCCTTGGTAGTGCATGTCTGAAGTCTGTTGCTCCTATAGTGTGGAGGGAGGTACAGACAGGAGGCTCTGTGGAAACCTACCATCAGTCAGCTAGCCTGGTGTGTGCAGCAGCCAGCGACAGAAGACACCCTGTCCTAAACCAAGGTGAAAGGCAAGGGCCAGCAGCAACACATGAAGTTGTCTTCTGACCTGCACATGCACCCACACTCATGCACACCTACATACACACGTATCCATACATGCAAAAGAAAAATATGAAGGTTTTGTGATTTTTTTTTGTGATTTGATTGCATTGTGTTGTAGAATATTAATTTAAGATGTGTTACATTTGTTTATGCTGTGGAATATTTGTTTAATGATACAAAAATGTGTTTCTTTTTATGTTACATTTGTTTAACTCTGTGAAGCTGTGTTACTTTGCCTGCCTAAAACACCTGATTGGTCTGATAAAGAGCTGAACAGCCAATAGCAAGGCAGCAGAAAGGATAGGTGGGGCTGGCAGGCAGAGAGAATAAATAGGAGGAGAAATCTGGGAAGAGAGGATCATGGAGCAAGAAAAGAAGGGGCCAGCCACACAGCCAGACACAGAATAAGAAGTAAAAGATATACAGAAATAGAGAAAGGGAAAAGCCCAGAGGCAAAAGATAGATGGGATAATTTAAAGTTATGAAAAGATGGTTAGAAACAAGCCAAGCTAAGACCGGGCATTCATGAGTAAGAATGAGCCTATGTGATTTATTTGGAAGCTGGGTGGCAGGCCCTCCCAACGAGCCAAAATATTAAACAACTACAGCTCTGCTCTAGTGAGAGCTTTGCAAAGATGACAGTGTCGTGTCACGGTGTCAGAAGGCCGGACACATCTAAATACCTTTAGCTAGGCTACACAAAACCATTTTGCTAACAAGTGTTATTTGTAGCCTATCAAACTTATGTTGATAGTTACTGGTAAGATTTGGTTGAAACCTTAGTTGAGAGTATTTTTCTCCTGAAATGGGGACTTTAAAAGGATGTTTTGTTTCTGGTTTCCCTCCAGGTTAAAAAGGCCTTCTTTGCCTTAGTAGCCAATGGAGTCCGCGCAGCGCCTCTGTGGGAAAGTAAAAAGCAGAGCTTTGTAGGTGAGTGGCTGAGCTGGGGAAGGCTGTCTGGGAAGGGACCTGTAGCTTAAGTTTTCCTGCCTGGCCCACAGTCAGGACAAATCTCTCTCACCTGCCAGTCCCACAGCCTCAGACCCGACCAAGTAAACACAGAGACTTATATTGGTTACAAACTGTATGGCCATGGCAGGCTTCTTGCTAACTGTTCTTACAGCTTAAATTAATCCATTTCCATTAATCTATACCTTGCCACATGGCTCGTGGCTTACCGGCATCTTCACAAGCTGTTTCTCATCGTGGCGGCTGGCAGTGTCTCTCTGACTCAGCCTTCCACTTCCCAGCTTTATTCTCCTCCTTGTCCCGCCTACACTTCCTGCCTAGCCAATGGCCAATCAGTGTTTTATTTATTGACTAATTAGCAACACATTTGCCATACAGAACATCCCACAGCAGGGACCTCCTATCCCTGCAGAGTGCTCCACATTCCATCCCTGTTGGTTCAGCCTGATAGGCATTTTCCACATTGAAGAACATCCTGGCTTTTGCATACTGAACCAGACCAGAGCACTAGTGAATTTAGGACAATTGACCTTATTGCCGTCTTTTTTGCTTTTCAGGTGTTTGGGGGCTTTCGGGGGGGTTGTTCTTTTAATTTTGCAATTTCTGAACACTCTGAAGGAGGTTTTGTCTATCAGCTTAGGGAGCAAAATGACCACAGATGTGGTCAGATGAGCTGAGGGCCCTTGCTCTGGTCTGTGTGCTGGCTCTGTTCAGTAACTGTTCATCACTGTATAAATGACAGCAACCTTCATGTGAATATAACCAATGTCTCCTAAATCATTAAGCTGTCAGTAATGCCGGGTAAGCCCTGGATATAGGATTTACATGCCTATAAACCCAGCACGTGAGGTGCCGAGGCAGGAGGATTACAAGTTCTAGCCTAAGCAAGACCTTGTCTGGAATAGCTAAGAGCTGGGGTGTCATTCAGTGTTACCAGGACTGCTTATGTTGTGCAAGGCCCTGGGTGTGACCGTAGCACTGAAAGGGAAAAGGGCGTGTGCCTTCCAACTGTGTAAACCCTGTCACATCTGACCCCAGTCAGAACAGCCTGACAATGTTGTCACTCTAGAACATTATTCTGAAAGTAACCACTTCAGTCTGCTCTTCCTCTGGACTATCATGTTCTTTTTTGTTTCTGTTTTTTGAGACAAGGTTTCTCTGTGTAACAGCTCTGGCTGTCCTGGAATTCACTTTGTAGACCAGAACTCAGAGATCCACCTGCCTCTGCGTCCTGAGTGCTGAGATTAAAGGCGTGCACCACCACCACCACCACCACCACCACCACCACCACCACCACCCGGCACCTATAATTGTTCTTGTGGAAAACATTCTTTTTTGTCATCCTCACAGTTGTAGTGTCCAGCACGCAGTAGGCCTGCAGTGAGAGGTGGTGACTGCTAAAGCCATTGTATTCAGAATGCTTCTCAGGAAACGGTCCAGGTGCCCCAGAAGTCCCACCATCATAGCACTTAGGGAATTTCTGCATCTCTGCTGAAGCATTTAAAATTATTCACATGCAGCTACAATTCTTTGTGGTATTTTATGAGTGTTGGTGTGTTCTCTGTCCATGAGGCTTCAGTTTGCATTTCTAGGTTAGTGTAGGAAATACATGTTCTTTCTTTTCTACACGAGATTGAGCCTGAGATCTTGGGTTGTATTTTGCAAGACTTTCTAGTAAACATTGCAGATTCACTTGCCACTAAAGCCTTTCCTTCTCTGTGTCTTTTTGGCATGCATGAGAGGCCCGAGATTGATGTCAAGAATCATCCTCCATAATTTGTCCACTTTATTCTTTGAAGCGGGGTCTCTCAATCAAACCCAGAGCTTGCCAGTATGCCTAGTCTCACCAGCCAGCTCTGGGATCCCCTGCCTCCACCTTCTAAGGCTGGAATTACAAGTGGGCCACCACACTGACCGATGATTCTGAGGACGCAGGCTCCTGTCCTCACACTTATATGGCAAATGCTCTAACCACTGAGCCGTCTCTCCAGTCCCTTAGTTTCATTTTAACCTGTGATTCTTTGTTCCAGGGATGCTCACTATTACAGACTTCATAAATATACTACACAGATACTATAAATCACCTATGGTAAGTGGCATAGACCTCACTGTGTATGTGGTTAGGATGGGAGAGGATTTTCCCAGTATGTATAATAGATAAGGAACTTAAGTGTAAGACTTCCAACCCAAGTAAACAGTAAGCTTAGCCTCATAGCATTTAATTGACATTTGAAGGAGGCACCAGGAAAAAAGAGTAATAACTACTTTCTTCAGCTTACAGAAGTACCCATTCTGATTTATTGCCCTGGCATGTGTAAGTTTCTGCTGCTTGATGACTAGCCCCATGTGGTGTCTGCAGTACCAGCATCTGCTAGGACCAGGAAGGGCGGTGCCTCCCCCCACTTCCTCTTAGTGGTTGGCCTACGGCCTCACCCTGGAGATAACGTGGCCACAGCTCTCTTTTTGCAGGCCTCTTTTTGCAGGCCTCTTGCTCTGAGTGGAGTTTGAGAATCGCTCATCTCCCATCCAGGATTTATTTTTCTTACTCATTTCAGTTCTGGGGGGAAACCCAGGGCTTTGTGCTTGCTGGGCAATGCTCCACCACTGTGCTACCTACCCCCAGCCCTCCTTCATGGTTATAGCCACTGTAAGGGAATTAGACAGAAGTACAAATCAAAACTGAAGCAACTCAGTTCGGGCTCTTTCCTGCCAAGTTGGGAAAGACTGTTTTGGATGCCGTTGGTGACAGACACCCCGGCACCTCGCCCACATGTTCTGGCAGGGCAGTGTCAATGGAAACCCAGTCTGCCCTGTATCAGACACCGCTTGGTCTGATTTGGTTTGGTTTGATGCGGTGGGAGGACAGGTGTATGTTTGATTTAACTAGTTCTTCTACTGTTAGGGTATCCAAAAGGCAGGAGATACCTTTTAGTTAGTGTGTTTCTAAGGTGGCGCTCAGTTGTCCACTAATATGCATTATTTAACAAGGGAACATGCTCTGAGAAGTGTGTCATCAGTTGACCCCATTGTGTGAAAACAGCCAAATGTTGTTACTCAGACTGAGATGACCACATTTGTGGGTTCTGAAAGTCAAGTCTGTGGTCCATCGTTTTATCAAGCTGTCGCCGCGTGGCACATGGCTGCAATTCCCACATAAAATACAAAAATGAGTTTCTTCACGAGGAAAACTCTAGAGGACGATCTTTATATGTAGGGCTCGAAGGTAGAAACTGGCCTGTGAGAAGGGCGGAGGGGCCGTAGTGGGTAGGGGTGGGGATAAGAGAGGATGAAGAATTACGTGTGGCGTAAAAACAGGAGGAGGGGCCGCTTGTGGGAAGGAAGGGACAGTGGAGGAGAAGAGGAGACGCAGGGTGAATAAGAATGATGTAGAGAGATACATCCCTACACAAGCAAAAATGCCACCATGAAACCTGTTATTTTTATCTGCTTAATAAAAAAAAAATTTAATTAAATATCCCACTTAAAGAAAAATGAAGTTTTATCAGACTTTAACTATTCTGTGTTAAATATGTGATGAAGAACAGGAGATGCCATATAGCAAATCTCTATGGTTGTTTATTAAATAAAAAAACTGGGGAAGAACAGTCAGTGAAATATAAGCACATGAGCGGGCCTAAGCTCTTTTTTGGTACTCGAAGCTACCTTCTCCTTGTGTCCCCAGTGTTGTGATTAGAAACAGAGAAGCAGAGTGTACTCTGCCTGCTGTTGTGGATGCTGACACTCGTAGACACGGTCTTTCTTATTTGCAGGTACAGATTTATGAATTAGAGGAACATAAGATCGAAACGTGGAGGGGTAAGCACCACCAGGTCTTAAACTCTTGAGTCTCTGGAGAAAATGTTACCTGAAAAGCGTGTTTGAGTGTGCCAGATCATTGCCTGCACTTCATTACAACCTGCTAGTTAAAGCACTCTGGTTTCCCTACGAACTGCGCACATGGTCACCGTGTGTGGCCTTACACTAGGTCTGGAGCTGTACAGATGTGTGGTCTGACCACTGAGTAGCACCCTCAGATATCTGCTCACCGTGGCCCAATATGGGACAGAGCAAGCTTCCGCTCTGATAAGCTGAATTACGCTTTTACCAATTCAGCAAAACCAGGACAAGAACAATTTAACTGAACAGTTCAGATGGACTAACAAGGAAATCATTTCAGGAACTCGTGGGCTAGAGAGATAGTATGGGAGGAAAAGGCTGGCTGTGGGAGCCTGAGCTCAGTCCCCAGAATCCATGTCAAAGAGCCAAGCACGGGCGTGTGCACTTACCAGTTCTGGAGACAGTGACAGGTGACTCTGGGGGCTCAGTGGTCAGCCAGCCTGATTGAATCAGCAAGACCAGAGCCAGTGAGCGACTCTGTCTCAAAAAACATGATGGAGAGCTTCTGAGGTGTTCTCTGGCCCCCACACAGAAGCATGCATGCACACAGATACATACACTCATACATACAAAAGAACTCTGTTTGCCTCACCAAAATTCACCCTTTACAGTCAGGTTATTTTTGCCTACAATGGGACCACTTTTTAAACTCTTGTTCCGTGATGGGAAGGTTGTCATCTCAAAGACTCATGGTGGGCAGGGCAGAGGACCCAGACTGGTCAGAGCATAAGTAAGCGCTCAAGGAGAAGCCTGGGTAGAAGGGGAGGGACCTACTACAGGGCATTTTTTAGCTAGGTATTAGAAGTCTGTTTTACTGTTCCCATCATGTGCTTGACAGGATGACCAGCCTTCAAAGGTATCTGAGAAATCATACCCTCCACTTGAGTTCTCCAGACCTCTGCGGCCCCTTTTAATTTCCTGTGATTTTGAAATCTTGCCAAGGGATGTGTTTTATTGAGCATGGCTTTATCAAGGCAGGCTAAATGAATTAAGTCAGCATGGCATCCAGATGGCCTGTCAACGACATGATTAACAACACCAAGACAAGCACTTCTCATCAAATCCTGCTGTATGCATTCCATTGAGCATGGTGTAGGTGTATTTACACTTCCGCCTACGGGGATGTTTGAAGGTGTGATAATATCAGGATGGTCTGAGATACCTTCTGTGTGCAGACCTCAGCAAAACCAATTAATTACGGTTGATTTCTTTACAAAGAAAATGTGCATATGCTGGCAAGATTCCCAACATGCCCTGGGTTTTGAGCGTCAGTGAAATAAAATGAGATCATTTGAAGAACAACATTGCTTAAAGTGATGCTCTCTCCACGTTTATGAAAATTGCTCTAGAGGATTCTGTAAAGGTTTCATTTCTTGAGAGTAATGTGGACTTGATAGGACCCAGTGTCCTCTGCTCTCATTTGTCCACATCACAGTGTTTCCTGATGTTAGCAGCATCTTTGGAAACACTGGAGCCTTTTCCTATATTTGATTTTTCTTCAAACACGTCCTGAAAACATGACTTAAAATAATCATGACTGTACTCTTAGTTTAGGGTAAATTATCTTTTATTTGTGTTTCTATTTCGTCTAGTTATTTCCTGTAAACTGGAGGATATTTTAATGTGAAGTAGCATTGCACACAGCAGATCTAAAACTAACTATGTTTTCCTTCTACAAATGCAGAGTTATACTTACAAGAAACCTTCAAGCCTTTGGTGAATATCTCTCCAGATGCAAGGTAAACATGGAAGCTTCTTCTCCCCCGTGAAGCATTCTCTGCGGTTTAGGTGTCTCATTGCCATGATAGGTAACTAGAAGTAGACAGACAAGTCCCTCAGTCTAGGTAGGACCAACCTCCTTAATCCAAGTAGCGTGCCAGAAGTTGAGAGATGTTGGAAATCACAGCAAAGCCAGGCATGGTGGGATCTAGCACACAGGGGAAGCTGGCATAGGAAGACTGCATGTTTGAGGCCAACCTGGGCTGTATACATAGCAAGCACAGGGCTGTCCTGGACAGCTTAGCAAGACCTAAGAGAGGAAGGAGAGTGAGAGGGTGGAACAACCGTGTAGATCCAAGTGGTTGGGAATGGGCTATGAGGTTGATCATCCAGGCCAGTTTCAGACATCCAGCTTTGCTGCGGCAGCATCCGCAGAGGGATCCTCTTACAGTTACCGATCTCAGGGCTTCACTCCTGACCCCAGCATTTGGTCCAGGGGACTGGATCCTGGGAGCAGCAGTGAAACATTCCCAGAGTGATGTCAATCCAGACCAGAGCCATCCTAGAAGGAGCAGGAAGGGCGAATCAGGACTGGCACAGCCTGGTAGAGCAGCTGCTCAGCTCTCTCTGGCTCTCAGCACGAGATGGACAGAGTAGGAGACATTTTTAAAGCCCAAGAGCTGCAGAGAGAGAAGACACTTCGTTTGTCCCCTTATTTCCAGGTCGTGGGGGAAAGTACACTCCACAGGCTTCTTGGAGACAGTGGCGGGGGCAAGGAGGACACAGGGCAGTTCCCCAAGGTGGGCTGGCAGGGCAGGCAGACACCCTGAGAGTCTGGCAACCCAACCTCAGTGCCGAGGTCACTGCTGGCTTTCCAGAAGGCTTAAGGTTTGCCTCTTTCAAACAAAATCCCTGGACACACTACTAACAACCTGCCTTGCTGGAGATCCATGTTTCCCTCTTGAGTTTGAGATGCATCAACAGATGGGCGGAGAGCCCCCATGTAAAGCTTTGCGGTGACTGTTTTAAGCTGATGACCCTCTTCTTATGGTGGTATAAAAGCAGTGAAAATACTGTAAAGCAGGGGTGGTCCAAAGTCTTTCTGATCTTTCTTGAAAGCCTCCTAATGACTCTAATGGCTTTTCCCGCAGCCTCTTCGATGCTGTATACTCGTTGATCAAAAATAAAATCCACAGATTGCCAGTTATTGACCCTATCAGTGGGAATGCACTTTATATACTTACCCACAAAAGAATCCTCAAGTTCCTCCAGCTTTTTGTAAGTAGTCCCTAAAGATGCAGTTGCATTGCCTGTCACTTACGTCAAGTAAATGGGCTCCTGTTGCTCTTGGTAGAAGAAACCAGTAGTTCTCAGGTCTCCATTTTGTGGCATTTCAGTTTCTCAACTCACTACTGTGTGCACTGTGTGTTCTCCAAGTTGACGCCAGCTCAAATGCTGTAATATTTTAGACCAAGTATGAAAGTACTAAAACTGGGAAGTGCCCCCTGAGGATGGGCATCTCTCGTGTACGGGCAGCTAAAGCAGTTTCTCAGTCTCGTTGAGGTCTACTGCACCAGATGGATGGAGCCAGGGTTTAGGGCAGAAGTTGCTTCGTGGTGCCTTTGTTGAGGTCATGGTTTTAGAAACAGGAGCAAAAGAAAACAGCGTCCCGGGGGTGATCTCATTCTCACCTGCAGCAGCATCAGAGAATCCCAAGGCAAGTCAGATGTAGGCAAGAGATGCACCATAGTGCACTTCTGTGGTTTGTGTTCAAACCTCCGAGACGGGGAGTATTAGAGAAGGCTCCGTGGGAGCAGGATGTGCCAGGAGGCTTTCGTGCCCCGCCCCCATCACCTGTGCTGAATGTGGAGTTGAAGTCATCAGTCAGGAAGAACAGTGGAAGTGTTGATGGTTCAGAAAGGTCACTTGAAGTTTTTTTTTCTAACGGAAATAAGACACACTTCAAAGCTGCTTCCTGTCTGCAGCTTCCCACTAGGCATGCAAGTCCGAAGTCCGGCCCAAGTTGCTCTTCTGGATGCAGCCTTGCAAGGCCAGGGGCTTACCGAGGTGTCAAGGGTTTAGAGACATGCATTGGTGATCCAGCTGGTCACATAGTTTAATAGGCATAGTAGGCATACAGAGACAAGTTGCATTTCCTGATTAAATAAACGCTAAGAAATCAGGAGAGGAATAATTTGCCAAAAAGCCCATGACATTTAGTAGGCAACCTAGGAAGAAAGAGCAGTTTTTGTCCATCAGTCGGTTACAGTGGAGTGTGGCAGCCTCGCATGTTGAGACATCACAGGAACCAAGGGCTTGGGTGAAGAGGCAGGTGCTCTGGACCCACATTTGCCAGGCTTGGCAGCTCAGCCCCCTAGAGCCCGTCTGTGACAGTTGACCACTGGCAGGCACATCCTGAGAGCTTTGCACGAGGCATCCTTATCCCTTCGCAGTTAGTGGTGGTAATGCTGTTCATATTGCCACTCACCTCATCTGTGGAGAGGAAGGGGGTTGCCTTATATTTGGACCAATATGGCAGCTAGAACCTTGCAGCCAAATATTCAGCCATAGGTTCTCAGATAAAAACACATATTTTAAATAAAGAAGCACCGTAGCCTGGTTTTTACTTCATTATCAGGATCATTCGGAGAAAGGGTAGTGATACCCTTGCAGGCATTTGAGAGGCAGGCAGTCTGAAGCGGGAATATCCCGTGTTGAGATGGATTAGATGACCTAATAGGTCTTTCTCTCTCTTTTTTCTCTAAATTTCTAGGAATCTCATGATTTGAATATTGATGAACTCTTTGACTTGAACATTTTGTTTCTTCTAACTGTTCATCTTTTCCTGATAATTCTAAGGTACACCAGGAGGATGGCGTCAACTACGCCCTTTATAAAAGGTGGATCTTTGAAACCGTAGACCTCACTTTGTTGTAGTTCAGCCTGATCCTAGACTTTCTTCCAACTTACCCCTCCTCCTCTGAAACAGTCAGAAGGGGAAAGTTCATTTTTAAAGGTTCCTCCCGCTGTGTGCAGCTAGTTTATTCCTTGTTTTTAGTCGTTGAAACTGGATTCCTCTGGGGAGAGTACCAGCTGTGGAGGTGGGGTGGACCGAGCAGCAGCTTAGTCTCAGCCGTTCAGCCCTAGGGTCACTTCAGGTCCCAGGGCTGAGTGCACATCACTAAGAATAAAGGGTACAAGCCGTGCCGGCTTTCAGGCCTTCATTCCCCAGACACACCTGTCGATCCCATCTTCTGCCCACTCTTTTGGAGTGAAGAGAAGGGTAAACATGAGTTCTTGGAATCATTTTCTATAGAAGGATACATGTAGAGCTGTTAGCTGGTGTGGGAGAGGCAGTTCTGACGTGTAGCTCTGCTGACAGTAAGACACCAAGCAGACCGTTAGGAGAGAGTGCCTTTCATTTGTTGAACGTAGTTTTTCATTCAGATCTGGATGTTTGAGCACTGAAAGGGTATGCTAGGGTTCTAGAACATTCTCATGTCTCTCCTTGCTCAGATGTCTGATATGCCAAAGCCTGCCTTCATGAAGCAGAACCTGGATGAACTTGGAATAGGAACGTACCACAATATTGCCTTCATTCACCCAGACACTCCTATCATCAAAGCCTTGAACATCTTTGTGGAGAGACGGATATCAGCACTACCTGTGGTGGATGAGTCAGGTCTGTGAGGCCTTAGTACCCTCTCCTGGACCAGAAGGAGTGGGAAGAGAGCAGACGGCCGAGAAACAGATGCTGGGATGCAGTCCCCACAGTCAGCAATCAGGAGAATGAGAACTTACAGTGGACTTAGTTTCCTGTCTCCGTTAAGACACCATTTTATGTCCATTTTTAAATAGGCCCATTTGTTTTATTCAACACTGTTTAATCCATAGTAGTTACCCAATTAAGATTGATTTTTTAATGAGTTGCTGTTTTGTTCCTGAAATGTTTTTCTAACATATGTTTTCATTTTTAGGAAAAGTTGTAGATATTTATTCCAAGTTTGATGTAATTGTAAGTATTTTTTCACGTTTTTTAACCCTGTCATTCAGAATGCATTTTCAAACAAATGAAAATCAAAATTAGACTGAGTCATTTATTCCCTGATGTAACTAACCATTTCTGACCTTTTGAGTGAGAGTCTTGGAGAATTTCAGTCTCCAAGAATTTCAGTCTCACAGTGATGATATTTCTAATACTCACTGATCTACCAATGAACTATATGAGTATGTGCTGATTTTTATTATCCTCGGCTTCTTCATAGAAACACATCGCATCCATCGCCACAGCCCACGGAGCTCCCACCTTCAGTGGTCACTTTTCTTTATGGGGTCGCTCTGCCTGTGGGGTGTGCTCAGTGAACACGTGAGCTGGGGCCCGTGTTAACGCATACTCCTGCTCAGTTGGGAGACACTGGTCTAAGAAGAAGCCAATAGACTGAGAGAGCTATCCTAGTCTCCTGGGGCTCTTGACTCAAATCCTTGATTGGCAGCCGTGAGGTTTCTCACTGGTGCTGTATCATACCTTTAAATTTTTCTTTCCCACTCATATTTAGTGTAATTTCTGAGTTTTACACTGTGTCTAAGAAGGAGAAACAGGTTTGATAGTGAAATGCAAACAGCATATGTTGCCACAGTGTTGACCCTGCCATTCATGACAGCTTTGCAGCTGTCTCAAATCTTTTGATTCTCCCTATTCTGTTTAACATAGTAGACAGCAAAAATCCTTTCATTAGAACCTTGGATGAATGGACCCACTAAAATCCATGGGAGTTGTGGGAGACCCCATGGCTTTCTGGGCTTCTTGGGTCTCTTCTTGATCTTGCCTGGCCCCCACACCTTTCTAATAGAGTCGATGAGCTCTGAGAACTCACTGGGAAGCACTGATGTGGGCGGGCCCCCACCCCAGGCATCTTACACTTCACAGGAGACTTTGCTCATGTGTGGTGTAGAGCCCTAGTGGACAAAGTGGGGAGCAGCCTGGCAAAATAACCCTCAAATTCTAACATGTGAGCTGTAGAGTTGGCTTAGTAGTAAGAGTACATGATGTTCCTGATGTCAGAGGGCTCACAAATACTTGTGATTCCAGTTTCAAGGGATCTGATACCCTCTTCTGGCCTCCATAAGCACAACACACACACACACACACACACACACACACACACACACACACACACACACCCCTATGTGTACATGCACACAAATATAAAGTAAAATCTTTTTAAATGTATAAAACAACATCTGTCTGCTAAGCCTAGTGACACAAACCAGAGTAGTCCCAGCTACTCAAGAACCTGAGGCAGGAGGATTGCAAGTTTAAGACCTAACTGGATTTCAGACTAAGTTCAGGACCAGCCTGAGTAACTTAGGGAGACCTGGCTTAAAATTTTTAAAAAAAAAAGTGCCTAGGGCAGTGGCTCAGTGGTGGAGCACTTGCTTAGTTTACATGAGGTCCTGGGTTCAATCCCCCATACTACCAACACGACAAATTTACATGTCTCCGTAATCAAGGTACACCTGCTAATGTGTTATCCTCAGTTACGACTGAGACAACCATGCTGATGGCATGGTGTTAGCTGGAAAGACAACTCATAGGACCAAATTCCGTGTTACTGTTTTCAGAAATCAGGTTGCTCCTCCTTCATCCGAATGGAAGTGAAGGACGTCATTTTTTTCTGTGACTCTGTTGCAGAACCTTGCTGCTGAGAAAACATATAATAACCTAGACATCACGGTGACCCAGGCCCTGCAGCACCGCTCGCAGTACTTCGAGGGTGTGGTAAAGTGCAATAAGCTGGAAACACTGGAGACCATCGTGGACAGGATAGTCAGAGCCGAGGTGAGAGCCCGGGCTGGACACACCTTCCCTCAAGTCTGCTTCAGTACACACACAGCAAGCAGCCAAGGGATGGCTGCGGAGGTTGAGACACAGCCCTGGGAGGCAGGCCATGGGGTCTGTAGGATAGGAGTGCGTTCATGGCCATTCTGAACCCCAGCACAGTGCTTGACACACAGATGTGAAGGCTTGCTGAGTTGAGTTGAATTTGGTGAATTTTTGTGAGTGCAAATATTGGCAAGATACTTTCAGAGTATAAAAATTGTACACTTGAGAGAACAAAAGTTACCTCAGAAACTTTTAGTTTATACATCCTGTCAGTATCTGTGAATTCAAAGCAAAAATGTATAATGTTATATTAACAAAATGAATGATAATCAGGTAAAGTAAAACTTTAATTGTGTGTGTGTGTGTGTGTGTATGTATATGTGTATGTGTGTATGTGTGTATGTGTAGTGCCTGCGTGCATGTGTGTGTGCTCGTGTATGTTGGGGGAGTGCCTACATGCACGTGTGTATACGTGTGTTTGTGTTTGCATGTGTTTGCATGTGTATCCGCGTATATGGGGGTCAGATCTCTCCCTCGCCCTGTGTGTGGGTTCTAGGGACTGAACACAGATCATCAAGCCTACGTGACAAGCACTCTACCCCAACCTGTCTCACCAGCCCCAGACAGAACGTTTTAAAGTTCAGTCCCTGTCTCTCTCTGCCCCCGACTGACGTAAACAGTAAACTCCGCCCAGCCCCAGCAGCCGCCCCCACACTGCCTGGACCTTACTGCTTGTGGAATTTTCAGGTGTACCTTACACAGTGTTCCCAGGAGGGAAGAAAGGTCACTGTCGTGAGTGTGTGTCAGGCCACCTTCTCGTTCTCACGACCATTCCTTTCTTCTCAGACAGGGCTGGGAGTAGCGTCCTGTGTGCCTTGTCCCTCCACACCCCTTCCCCCAGTGTCCTTCTCAAGGACTGAAGGATACAGTTCTGTTCTTTCCAGAACATTCCCTACTAAGCAAAATGAACTCCTAATGACAAGTCTATTTCAGTATTACAAATACAGGTGTGCAAGCTAAGAGACAAAGCACCTGATTCGTTTTGAAACCACTAAGAGGCGACCGTAACTTCCAGAGTGAAAGCTGTACTGCACATGCTGCTGAAGTCATGGGCTGCCTTGAGAGCCGTTGCTGCTAGAATTCCTCTGAGCTCCCGTGGAGTCCAGCCTCTGTCCTATAGACTCCAGCTGCCGTCCCACAGAGGCTAGGCTCCGTATGGTGTCTGACTTCATTCCCTCAGCTTCTCCCTCCCCAGCTGTGGCCATTGCTCTTCAGCACAGCATTCTACTGGCAGATCTTCACTTTTCTTTTTGGTTTTTCAAGACAGGGTTTCTCTGTGTAGTCCTGCCTGTCCTGGAACTCGCTCTGTAGACCAGGCTGGCCTTGAACTCACTGAGATCCGTCTGCCTCTGCCTCCCCAGTGCTGGGATTAAAGGCGTGCGCCACCACTGCCCGGCTAAATCTCCCCTTTTCTTAAACTGTGCTATATCCATCTTGTTTTCTAGACGGTTCTAACATACTTGAGAATGCATCCTAAAGTCTCATGAATGCCCTTAGAGTCATGTGCCATCATCCATAGGTCAGAAGCAGGAATAGGAAAGGTGTCGACCCTCTCTGTGATGACAGTGGACATCTGTGTGACGGAATCCATTGTGAGAACTACAGATCACTTTGTAGGAGAGTGTTAATGGTCAAAATCACTAGCAGTCTATTTTTTCTATTGCCATGTCTGTTGCTAAAATTCCTTCACCAGATGACTCCTCCCAGAGCCAGAGTGTATGTCACCATCAGCCTGTTTAACAAGATGACTTTTACAAGTTCTTCAGACATATTTTGGCAGTCACGCACATGTCTCTCCATACATAAATAAACATAATAAAAATAAATCATCATTTTATCCTAAATCACAGTGCTGTGTTTTATCACAGGATTATTGAAGGACCTGAAAGTTTTTTTAAAGAAACTTTGTAAAGAAATCTGTGTTGATTGACACAAGAAAGATAACCAAGGTGACTCTTTTTTTTAACCCTAAAGCAAGTTATGACATCAAAAACATTATCCTTTGACAAAATACATAACTGACTTCCTCCCCTGCAGCTCCTCCTGTGTCCCATTTTGGCCAGGAGCTAAGGCTGACTGATGCCTCGAGGATCTCCCAGGTAACCTTTGGCCCCAGGCAGAATAAGAGGAGGTTGGAATGCTGTTCCACACTCTGCTCTGTCCTCGAGCTCTCCATTCACCTCTGCAAGATTGTAGATGAGAACACAAGAGGTGACTGCACTTGCTCCACTCTGCCACACTTTATCCTCTTGAACATTAGCACGAATGTATGAATGCCACAGCACAGTCCCAGCAGGAGAGGAAAGAGCAGAGCCCAGTCCTAAGTTTCCACGACCTTCTGGACTTCCATTGCCCAGCTAAATCCAGTTGCATACTGGCTACAAGAGACTGAGCTCGGGTACTGAAATTGAGAGGCTGGGGTGGAGTCGGCTCAGTTGGCAAAGTTCTTGCCACACAAGCACAAGAACCCGGATTGATCCACAGTTCCCTGGTAAAAAGCCAGATGCGGTAGTGCTGGGGAGGCAGAGGCAGGAGGATTGCCAGGCCTGCTGGCCAGCCAGTGCAGCCGAGTCGGTGCACTCTAGATTCAGGGAGAGAGCCCGTGGAGAAGCATGGAGGAAGTCACCCAGTGTGGACAGAGCTCTGGCCTCCATGCCCACCACGTGCATGCATACACAGACTGAGATTGTTAATTTTGAGCTGTATCACTCCTTTATCGATAGTTTGAAATGTGGAAGCTCAGCAGACAGCTGGCTCATTTTTCTCAATGTGGTCAAGCAAATTGGTGTTACGTTTCACCTCTGGACCTAAACCTTCCTGCAGACATCCACTGTGTGGCCCTCCTGTGCAGCTGGATCATTGTACAGTTTCCTGCAGACATCCACTGTGCAGCCCTCCTATGCAGCTGGATCATTGTACAGTTTCCTGTAGACATCCACTGTGCAGCCCTCCTGTGCAGCTGGATCATTGTACAGTTTCCTGTAGACGTCCACTGTGCGGCCTCCTGTGCAGCTGGATCATTGTACAGTTTCCTGCAGACATCCACTGTGCAGCCTCCTGTGCAGCTGGATCATTGTACAGTTTCCTGCAGACATCCACTGTGCAGCCCTCCTATGCAGCTGGATCATTGTACAGTTTCCTGTAGACATCCACTGTGCAGCCCTCCTGTGCAGCTGGATCATTGTACAGTTTCCTGTAGACATTCACTGTGTGGCCTCCTGTGCAGCTGGATCATTGTACAGTTTCCTGCAGACATCCATTGTGCAGCCTCCTGTGCAGCTGGATCATTGTACAGTTTCCTGCAGACATCCACTGTGCAGCCCTCCTGTGCAGCTGGATCATTGTACAGTTTCCTGTAGACATCCACTGTGCGGCCTCCTGTGCAGCTGGATCATTGTACAGTTTCCTGTAGACATCCACTGTGCAGCCCTCCTGTGCAGCTGGATCATTGTACAGTTTCCTGTAGACATCCACTGTGCAGCCCTCCTGTGCAGCTGGATCATTGTACAGTTTCCTGTAGACATCCACTGTGCAGCCTTCCTGTGCAGCTGGATCATTGTACAGTTTCCTGTAGACATCCACTGTGCGCCCTCCTGTGCAGCTGGATCATTGTACAGTTTCCTGTAGACATCCACTGTGCGGCCTCCTGTGCAGCTGGATCATTGTACAGTTTCCTGCAGACATCCACTGTGCGGCCTCCTGTGCAGCTGGATCATTGTACAGTTTCCTGACATCCACTGTGCGGCCCTCCTGTGCAGCTGGACCATTGTACACTTTCCTGTAGACATCCACTGTGCGGCCTCCTGTGCAGCTGGATCATTGTACAGTTTCCTGCGTGCCTTTTTTTCCAACATGCATTTTTAAATGTTTTTAATTCAAACTTTCACATGTGGACTAGGAGGATGGCTCAGTGGATAAATTGCCTGCTATGCAGGCACGAGGATCTGAATTCAGATCCCAGCACCCACCCAAACGGGGACAGCAGTAGAGTCCTGTAACCCCAGCTCTGGTAGGGCAAAGATAGGTGGATCCTGGACTCACTGGCCAGCCAGTCTAGTAAAATGGCAAGCTTCAGGTTCAGTGAGAGATTCCATCTAAAAAATAATAATAATGCGGGGCTGGAGAGGTGGCTCAGAGGCTACAGGTTCTTCCTGCTCTTCCAGTGGACACAAGTTGGACTGTTGGATTCCCACATGGCTGCTCACAACCATCCAGTCCCAGGGGATCGGACACCCTCTTTCTGGCCTCCAGGGGCACTGCATGCATGTGGTGCACAGATATATATACAGGCAAAACACCCACACACAGAAAATGTGAATGAATGAATGAATGAATGAATGAATGCATGCATGAACGAACGATAGTGAGGCAGCTGGGCAGTGGTGGCACACACCTCTAATCCCAGCACTTGGAAGGCAAAGACAGGCAGATCTCAGAGTTCAAGGCCAGCCTGGTCTACAGAGTGAGTTTCAGGACAGCCAGGGCTACACAGAGAAACCCTGTCTTGGGGGAGAAAAAAAGTGAGGCAATTTAGGAAAAAAAAAAAAAAAACTTGATATCAACCTCTGGCCTCCATGTATGCCTACATGGGCAAGTGCAACACACACACACAGAGTAAACTCACACCTGGAATTTTCTCTTTACAGGTCCATCGGCTGGTGGTAGTGAATGATGCAGATAGTATTGTGGGTATTATCTCCCTGTCAGACATCCTGCAAGCCCTGATCCTCACACCAGCAGGTAAAAATGCAGATAGTATTGTGGGTGTTATCTCCCTGTCAGACATCCTGCAAGCCCTGATCCTCACACCAGCAGGTAAAAATGCAGATTTCAGGCCAGCACAATATCACATGAATTTGATCCTGGCACTCAGGAGGCAGAGACAGGAAGTTCTCTGTGAGCCTGAGGCCAGCTGGTCTACATAGTGAGCTCCAGGCCAACTAGGGTTACATAAAGAGACCTGTCTCAAAAGGATAGACAGGTAGGTTGATTGATTGATTGATTGATTGATTGATATCCAAGATTTCCAGGACAGGTGCTGAAGACACCCCGCCCCCACCTCCCACACAGCAGGGCATTGTGTGTGCTGCTCTGCAGATCTTTTTGACTTTCCTTTTTGTTTTTGAAGTTCTAATGTTCTGCTTGGGTAAGCAAAGTTTCTAGAAAGCACACACAGGGGCAGGGGTAGAAGGCGCAGGCACAGAACTGGTCGTGTGTTTATGGTAAGTGGTGGCCTGATGAGGCCTTAACACACTGCCACATCCCTGCCTTCACATTCTCTTTCCATCCCCTCCCCTACCTCTCCAGCCCCATCATAGAAACCAGCTAGCTTTTTCTACAGGGTCACAGACCCCGGACAGACGTGACAGTAGGTGGCACATACTTTGAACTCTAGCAGTACTCATTCAATTATCGCCCACTGTGGTATTGCTTTTCTTTAGTTCAGTCATCAGTCAGTCTTCCTAAAGCTAGCTTTTGTAATCAGTATGTTCCCTAAAACTACCCACCGTAAGAGTCCCCAGAAACCGCCGTAGTCCTGCCCAACTCTCCAGATGCAAAAGCCACAGAGCCAACCCCAGTAAAGAGTCACCTTCACAGGGACCTTGGCCAGGAGCAGCAGCCTGCAGAAGTTATGAGAGATGTTCCTGTGGGCCCACCTCCCACGTGCTGAATCTGAAACACATCCGTAGATGGCCCCTTGTAGTCCTTTCCAGAGACTGGCTGAAGTACACAGAGAGCTTCACAATCCCGAACAATCAAGCATCAGATGAATTGAGTTGTGTTGACACTATCACCCTGCCTTAGTTACTTTTCTATTACTGTAAAGCTGCCAGGACCAAAGCAACTTACAAAGGACAGAGTTTATTGCAGCTTACAGTTTCAGAGGGTGAGTCTGTGACCATCAGGATGTGGAGCATAGCGGCAGGCAGGCATGGCGCTGGAGCAGTAGTTGAGAGTTCACATCTGATCTACAAATGGGTAGAGAGGGAGAGAGAGAGTGCTAATGGGGGGGGGTTGAAATTCCAAAGCCCACCCCAATTGACACATGTCCTTCAATAAGGCCACACCTCTTAATCCTTCCCAAACAGTTCTACCAACTGGGGGTCATTCTCATTCAAACCACCACAACCTTTAAGTTGGAAATAACCTAGTATCTTTCCAAAGATGGAAGGGGAAACAGACTTCCACCCTGTGGAATTCCATCCAGCACCGAAAGCGAACAGAGCTACTCTAATACAAACAAAACTGGGAAGTCCTGTTAACCTGTAGCTTGTGATTAATTTTGTGTAAGTAAATCTTCAAGCAGGCAAAACCACAGGCTCTCCCCATGCAAATGAGAAAGCCGTTGTCTGGGTAGACACACGGGTAGGCAGTACCCTCAGAGAAGGATGCCCTGTCCAGGACCAGCCCCAGACTCAGGCATGCCGTCACCTCAGTGCGGGCCCTCATTTATCCCCTTGAGATCTTTTGGGCATCAGAATCCCAGAGTAAACTGGCAAGTGGACCATTCTCTCTGAGCCTTGGTGCCTCAGAGCAGGCTGGGTATGACTTTAGATTTCCATCTAAACTAGGTATTTCCAAAGTTGTCAACCATTCTTGCTCCTCCCATCCTTGTGGGTACAGTGCAGAAATCTGTTTCACAGCTGACATTTGGAATGGATTTACCATGGAAACCTTCTCATAAAAACTGGGTGGCTGGGTTGGAGTATGTAATGGTTCATTGGGGAAAACGTTGGGTTCTGAATATGTAGAGCAGAGCCCCCATGGAACTCAGGATGCTCACTTTTGCAAGGTAACTAGCGTGCTTACATTACAGATCAGGAGAGTGATGGTATACATCCCAGTTACCCCACCTATATGCATTGGTGTGAGGGTGTCAGATCCCTAGGACTGGAGTTACAGACAGTTGTGAGCTGCCATGTGGGTGCTGGGAATTGAACCCGGGTCCTGTGGAAGAGCAGCCAGTGCTCTTAACCGCTGAGCCATCTCTGCAGCCCCATCCCTCCTGACATACCAAGAGGTGGAACCACAGCATGAGTGCAGATGCAGGCCTTCTGCCCACAGTGAGCAGCTCAGCTGGATGCTTAGGGGATCCCCTTGAAGGAAGCACAGCCACTGTGACATGACATTGTCAACAGCAGCTGCGCAGATGTGGCCACAGCTGCTCTAATACGGATACTTGCTCGATGCAATCACATTTTCTCTTTTTCAAAGTGCTTAGCAACATCGCAGTGGAACTCACACTTGAAATGAGCCTTTTTTGCACACTCACCCACCAGGAAGCAGTCTGACAGTACTAGCTACAGTTTGAAGTCCCTTCTTCTAATCTGTTGTTACTCTCTCTCCAAAGTCACGTGTGTAGTCTGACACAGAGTGTACACGTGGATCCCAGCCCTCTGAAGGCAGAGGCCAGGCTGAGCTACATAGCAAGATCCTGCCTCAGAAAACCAAAGCCAGGGGCCTAGAGATGGCTCAGAGGTTAAGAGCACTGGCTGCTCTTCCAGAGGACCCGGGTTCGATTCCCAGCACCCACCTAGCAGCTCACAACTGTCTGTAACTCTGGTCCCAGAGAATCTGACACCCTTTCTGACCTCCTTGGGCATGGCACAGGCATGGTGTAGAGATATACATGTAGGCAGAGCACCCATATACATCAAAGTTTTTTAAGTTAATTAAAAAAAAAACTGGGTCAGATGAAAGCCAGGGAGGTGCTGTGGGTAGAAGAGTAGTCCTGCCTACCATTGCTCGTGAAACGAGCAGGTACTAGTAACCATTGTGTGTTCAGTTATCCTTAGAGATGTATTGTGTGTGTGTGTGTGTGTGTGTGTGTGTGTGTGTGTGTGTGTGTGTATATATATATATATGTGGTGACTGAAGTAACTGCCTATTTATTTTTACTTTTTTAGCAGTGGAATCTGCCATTTAGAGTGGCAAGGTGTGATAAAGATCAGAGCCCAAGTGATGGTGGAGGGGGTAGGGCTCTTGGAGCTGCCCATTCCTCCCACCTCTCTGTCTAGAAGTCTCTGGCTGTCCTCAGCCACTGCCAGGCTGGGTGGGATCGGCTTGGGCAGAGAACCCTCCCAGGAGCATGAGCTTGAAACTTTCCATCTCCCAGCAGGTGCCAAACAGAAGGAGACAGAGGCCGAATGACCCCTGTGAATGTAGACACCCTCACAGGAGAACTTGAACAGAGTCTCGGGGTCGCGTTTTGCCTCATGAACACTGGCTGCAATGGAAGAAAATAAAGTGGCTAAGAATGTATATCAGGGTTTGGCGATGGGTATTTTTCCAGTGATTTGTAAGCATAGGAAAAGATTTTATGTGCTTGAAGATTCAGGCTTACATTCAAAGACTGTCCTCAGACCCCCGTCCAAGGGGTTTCCAATGCTGTATGTCATTAAAGTGCACTGTGTCCTGAAATTAGTACTACTTTTCATTTCAAAGAAGTCACTGGGATGGAACAGGTACCCGAAAGGGAGTGAACGGCACGTCCAGATCACGGTGCCTTATGTCCAAACACGCAATATGTCACCGCTGCTGCCGCCGCACGCCCCAAAGTGCTGCTGAAGAGACGGCCAGCCCGAATGTGAACATCTTCAAACCTTTTACCCAGTCTCTCTCTCTTCATTTGATTTGTTGGAAAGTTGTAATTTTAACGTAGGCACCTGAAAACTTCAGGAGATGGTCCTGAGTGCTGTGTGCCCTGGTCTGGCTACCGTGTCAGCGAGGCTGGCTTGGCAACAAGGCTTTATTTATTTTTACTCTCGTGCAGTTTTTTACACATCTTTTGGTGAGTGGATTCACCAAACCTATGAATAAAATCTTGGTTGTTCTCTTAAATGGCAAATCTCTCATGATTTTAGTTTGGATCCGGAAAGGCTGCGCCTTCCAAAACACCACTGTTGGGTTTTTTAAATGTTTATGGAAACGGGCCGTGGTCACAAGGATGAAGTGCCGGAAGATGTCTGTTTTTTGTTTTTTGTTTTTTAAATTGTGTGTTAAAATGTAAACTCCTGATGTTTGTGTGACTGCAGACAAGACTCTTGTAACTTTTATTGTGACACATAAAACAGTATTGTCATGCAATTGAAGGGAACAATATTCCCTTGTATCAGTGCTTTGAAAATGTTGACACTGTGTGTGTGTGTGTGTGTGTGTGTGTGTGTGTGTGTGTGTGTGTGTGTGAGTGAGCAGAGTTTGGGGTCTTGTTTTGGGGGCTTTTTTTTTCCAGATTGAAAATTAAAATAAATCCTACCTACCAGTTTGTTAAAGTTCTTTAAAATACTGTATATTTGGGCATGTTCCAATTAAGATTCTACATGGAGAATATAGAGAATTCTACATTTTTTCTCAAATAAGAAAAGTACATGAATTGTCATCTCCCTTTTACCCATCACCAGAAAAGAACTTGAAAAGATTTATGAATCCCATTATTAAATACAAACATTTGTTTGAGATTGTTTTTGAGACAGGGTTTCTCTGTATAGCTCTGGCTGTCCTTGAACTCAGTAAATCAGGCTGGCCACGAACTCAGGCATCCACCTGCCTCTGCCTCCTGAGTGCTAGGATTAAAGACGCACCACCACACCCAGCTTAAATATGAACATATTTTTAATTAGGAATTGTCACACCAGGAGCTGGGGAGATGGCTCAGGTTAAGAACACTGTTCTTGCAGAGGACCCGGATTCAGTTCCCAGGACAAGCGTGATGGTTCACAACCATTTGTAACCCACTCCCAGGGATCCGACACTCTCGTGACCTCTGATTATTGCATGCCTGTGGTACACTTACATGTAGACCAAACACTCATAAAAAGGGATTGTCACATAAGCCAGGGATGGCAGCATTCTTCTACTGTTGCCGCACTCAGAGTAAAACCAGAGACCGTCCCTGCACTCAGTCCAAGGCCAGCCTGGGCCGCATAACAAGACTGTGTCTTAGAACTGGCACACAGATGGTGTGTGTGTATACATGTGTGCACTGAGGTATCAGTTTATTTCCTCGTGAGCCAAATAAATGGCATGCACACATGTAGCCTCCCTGGCAGCGGTGGCTTAACACTTGAAGGAAAGTGACTAAACATCACAAAGCTGCTAGAACAGTCCTAAAACTCAGTCCCTCCCTGGACAAATCTGCCATATAGTCACTCCATTCATTCATTTGGTGCCTGGCCCTGGGCCCACCTGGTTGTAGAGCCCTGGGCCTGGCCCAGTCAGCAAACAAGGACACTGGGTGTGGGCATCTGAGTGACACCACCCTACATCACTTTTCCTACAGTGCTCTCATAGGGAATACAATAACCCACATTTGTCCCTACTTGCCACCATCAAGATTCACCTGACCCTCTCCAGTAAGACACATCACAAAACGCCAGTTCCAGCCATCTGTTACCTTCCCAGTTCGGGGGCCTTCCCCCTACCCCTGCAATCATCCTGTGTGCCAAGACCCACCCCCTAGGGGAGTAAGTGGACACAGGCATCCAGCCTTCCCCAACCAGAGGCAGAGCCCCCTCATGCCCGGTACATCCGCTCTGATACAACTTGCAAGCGAACTTGGAATAAATACTCTAGAATAAATACTCATTTTCTGAACACACACATGTAGCCCCTAGATGGGCTGGTTCATAGACTGTTTGCTGGAAGTGTTCACCTAAACCTCTAGCTTCTGTTGCCCTGGATATTGCCAGGCTATGCTGCCACCCCTGAGGTTGGCACGGTGCTGCACCTTCCCCTAGACCCAGCCCTGGACTCAGCTTGGCAACAACTGGCAACACAGGGCCAGAGGCAACTTGGTAAGAAGAGCGCTTCCTTTCTGCCCAGCCCCCCTGTGCTGGGGCCCTCGGGCCCCCATTGCACTTGACACTTCTGCTTAGGACTCACACACACACACACACACACACACACACACACACACACACACACACCCAGCTGCTCCTGCAACAGCACGTGAGAAGGGTTCCAGAAGTATTGCAGCCTGCAGAAAAGGGCTAAGGGAGTGAGGCCTTCCTGGCCTCAGCCCTCTGCTAGCTAACAGGGGCGACCTCTGTATCAGCTTCCTGGGCTCTGTGAGTCTCACCCGCGGGCAATTCAAAGGGTTCACTTTTTCTCTTCCGTTGTTGGAGACAGCCCAGGCTGACCTATAAAACTTGTTACCTAGCCAAAGATAACTCTGAACTCCTGATCCTCCAGTCTGTAACTCCTGAACGATGGGATAAGAGGCGTGTGCCACCACACCCAGTTTGTGCAGTGCTAAGGATTGAACCCAGAGCTCTGTATGCTAGGCGAGCACTCTGCTGCCACATGCCAGCCCCTCTTTTTTTCCTTTTTTTTTTTTCTTCAGTGCTGGAGTCAAGCCCAAGGCTTCACACACACACTAGGCAGCCCCTCTCCCACCAAGCTACACCCCACCTCTGTATGAAGTCTGTCCTCACATGCCATCTTTTTTTTTTTTTTTTTTTTATTTATTATGTATACAGAAGAGGGTGCCAGATCTCATTACAGATGGTTGTGAGCCACCATGTGGGTGCTGGGAATTGAACTCAGGACCTCTGGAAGAGTAGTCGGTTCTCTTAACCTCTGAGCCATCTCTCCAGCCCCCCTCACATGCCATCTTTATTGAACAGCAAGGTAATGATTCGGTTGAGTTCACAGCATCCTGTCCTAAATGGCTGTAATGGGTTGAACTGTCTCCCCAAACACTCTCTGATACCCTTGTGCCTGACTTACCTGGCAACACTGACCTGATTTAGAAACTGGGTCTTTGTGGAATCAAGTTAAGATGAGGTCATTGTGTTGGCACTAATCCAGGAGGACTAGTGTCCTTATTGTAAGAGGAAAATCTGGAAACTGACGCACAGGGAGAAGGCCGTGTGATGACGTCAGCAGAAAACAGTGACGCAGCCGTGTGCCAAGGAAAGTCAGACCCTTGGCAGTGCCAGAAGCTGGAAGGCAGTGGGCCCTCCCCGGAGGCTACAGACGCTGGGTTCACTGCAGTCTCTCACCCAGCTTGGGGCACAGCGTTCCAGCAGCCCAGGAAGCTGATACAGAGGTCGCCCCTCAAAGGCTGCTTAGCTGTTTTTCTGCAAAGTTGACGCGCATGCTCACCCTTTTGGGGGAGAGGGACGGGAAGGGCATTAAATAAAATCAAAATGCAAATCTTTTTTTTTTTTTTTTTTTTTTTTTTTGGTTTTTTGAAACAGGGTTTCTCTGTATAGCTTTGGAGCCTGTCCTGGAACTCACTCTGTAGCCCAGGCTGGCCTCAAACTTACAGAGATCCTCCTGCCTCTGCCTCCTGAATACTGGGATTAAAGGCGTGTGCCACCACTGCCCGGCAAAACCCAAATCTTTTTTTTTTTTTTTTTTTTGGTTTTTTCGAGACAGGGTTTCTCTGTGTAGCTTTGCGCCTTTCCTGGATCTCGCTCTGTAGACCAGGCTGGCCTCGAACTCACAGAGATCCGCCTGCCTCTGCCTCCCGAGTGCTGGGATTAAAGGCGTGCGCCACCACCGCCCGGCTAAAACCCAAATCTTAATAACAGAGAAACAATCCATGAGTCAGCAAAAGGCGCCTGGTCCCTGCATAGCAGCTGACAAGTCCCTCTTCCCACCACGGGGAGCCATCATTCCCTGGGAGTGCGTGCTATACCGGGTCCCTGCAGAGGAAACAATATTCCATGTGGAGAGTAGAAGTCCAGTATCACTTGAGTTTATACATCCTAAATTCTTTATCAAGAAAGCAAGCCAATCCCATCTTCAGGCAAGAACAAAAAGGATGGTTCTGCAGGGATGCTAGAGGCTCTTGTTCCCTCAAAACCTCTTGCTGCTTCCCGGGCTGGCCTCAGAAGGTCACAGACGTAGTCCACACCCAACACTCTGGCAGATTATTCCTCTGGCTTCAGTTTCCAGGGCTGACCAATAGGGTTAATGGTGCCTCCTCCCCAGGGGCAGTAGGAAGTGGACATGAAACACGGTAAGCAGAAAGTCCCGCGGTGGAGAAGAGAAGAGATGCCCCCTGAATCCCATCCCACTCGGGCTTACTGCCAGGAGGGCAGGTGCAACAGCGGCCATTCATGGTGTTTCCTATGGCTGAGTCCTCATTCATGGCCTACTTTAGTTTTTAAAGGGAGAGGAAGGAAGACCTCACTCAGGTCAAACATGGTCAAATCTGTCATGTATTATGAACCAGAAAATAAAAATCAAGCTTGAGCCCGGCGGTAGTGGTGCATGCCTTTAATTCCAGCACTCGGGAGGCAGAGCCAGGCGGATCTCTGAGTTCGAGGCCAGCCTGGTCTACAGGGTGAGATCCAGGACAGGCTCCAAAGCTACACAGAGAAACCCTGTCTGGAATCCACAGGGATGACCCCACCCTGGACTGCTGGCAGTGATTGGGGGTGCCAGGACTGATCTACTCTGGTGACCGGTCTAGTGAATACCCTAACTGTCATCATAGAGCCTTTATCCAGTGACTGATGGAGGTGGATGCAGGGATCCACTGCCGGCACCAGACTGAGCTCCAGGAATCCAATCGATTGGAGAGAGGAGGGATTCCGTTGGTGGGGGACGTCGAGACCATGATGGGAGGACATGCAGAGATGACTGGCCACACTAGTGGAAGCCCATGAACTGTGGACTGGTGGCTGTGGAGCCCCCCGTGGGACTAGACTAGGCCTCTGGATACAGAAGACAGCTGTTTAGCTCGAACTGATTTGCGGGGCACCCAAGCGGGGAGATTGGGATCATCCCTAGTGCATGGGCAGGCTTTTGGAAGCCCGTGCCTTCGGTGTGGCACCATGGTGTGGCGGGGAGGGGCTTGGACCTGCCTCGGCTCCGGTGTGCCAGGCTCTGCTGACTCCCCATGGGTTGATTTGGAGGATGTGGGGATCGGGGGTGGCTTGGGAGGGAGGGCTGGGGGGTGGGAGGAGGGAGGAGGTGGGTTCTGTGGGTGGTATGTAGGGTGAGTAGAAAATTCTTAATAAAAAAAAAAATCAAGCTTGAATCTGCTCAAGCCACTAGATATAACTCTAGAAAATGCAGAAAGAGGAGCCCAATCAATGAGAGGGTGTGCTGGCTAGTTTTATGTCTACTTGACACAAGCTAGAGTTACCTGAAAGAAGGGAGCCTCAATTGAGAAAATACCTCCATGAGATCCAGCTGTAAGGCATTTTCTCATTTAGTGATCAATGGTGGAAGGCCCAAGCCATGGTGGGTGGTGCCACCCCTGGGCTGGTGGTCCTGGGTTCTATAAGAAAGCAGGCTGAGCAAGCATGGGAAGCAAGCCAGTAAGCAGCACCCTTCCACAGCCTCTGCATCAGCCCCTGCCTCCAGGATCCTGCCCTGTGTGAGTTCCTGTCCTGACTTCCTTCAGTGATGAACAGTGCTGTGGAAGTTTAAGCCAAATCAACCCTTTCCTCCCCAGCCTGCTTTTTGTCGTGGTGTTACATCACAGCAATCGTAACCCTAAGACAGAGGGCTATGGGCCAACCTCCACACAATCCATACTCCGACAAAGTAAAAGACAACCAAAAGGGAGAGAGAGATGATGAGACTCCATTAGTCAAATTCAATACGGGACCCTTGAAATGACTTGATAATTCCGAGATGCTGACATTAAGGAAATACGTAGAGGGTTTTCATAATCCTGACAGTATGGGTGTGGTTTGGTTCAAAAAAGAAAGTGTTCATCCACTAAAGCTGTGTACAATAGCCCTCTACTTGTGGACTTTTTTGTTTTTTACTTTTTTTGTGGTGCAGAAACTCACCTGCTGCAGTCTGACGACCTCAGTTTTGATTCCCAGGCCCCACATGGCAGAAGGAGAGAACGGGCTCCTGCAAGATGTCTTCTGACCTCCACCTAGGCACATGCAACACACACACACACACACACACACACACACACACACACA
This sequence comes from Peromyscus eremicus, assembly GCF_949786415.1. Taxonomy (NCBI): domain Eukaryota; kingdom Metazoa; phylum Chordata; class Mammalia; order Rodentia; family Cricetidae; genus Peromyscus; species Peromyscus eremicus. The sequence continues at coordinate 59,798,941 of NC_081418.1, read as the reverse complement.
CACACACACACTCATACACACTAAATAGATAAATAATGAAACGTAATTTTAAAAAATACATTCAACAGGTGTGGTGGCACATTCCTTTAATCCCAGCATGTGGGAGGCAGAGGAAAGTGGATCTCTGTGAGTTCAAGGCCAGCTTGATCTAATAGAATTCCAGGCTAGCCAGGGCTGCACAGTGAGACTGTCTCAAAAGGAAAAAGCAAACTGTGTTGACTTGAATAAGAGTGCCCCCCTTAGGCTCATATATTTGAAATGAGGGAGTGGCACTACTTGAGAAGGATTAGGAGGTGTGGCCTTGTTGGAAGAAATGTGTCACTGGGGGTAGACTTTGAGGTTTCAAAAGCCCAAGCTAGGCCAGGTGACTCTCTTCCTGCTGCCTGTAGATCTGGATGCAGAACTCTCAGCTGCTTTTCCAGTACCACATCTGCCTGCACATTGCCATGCTTCCCACTATGATGATAATGGACTAAACCTCTGAACTGTAAGCCAGCCCCAATTAAATGCATTCTTTTATAAGAGTTGCTGTGGTAGCTGGGCAGTGGTGGTGCACGCCTTTAATCCCAGCACTCAGGAGGCAGAGCCAGGCAGATCTCTGTGAGTTCGAGACCAGCCTGGTCTACAGAGCAAGATCCAGGACAGGCACCAAAACAACACAGAGGAAACCCTATCTCACAAAAAAAAAAAAAAAGAAAGAGTCGCCATGGTCATAGTGTCTCTTCACAGCAATAGAACACTAAGACACAACTCATACCCTCTCAGTACAAACCGAGCTAAAAGTTGTGAATCTAGATCTTTTCCCAGGCTAATGATCTGAGTGAGAAGTGATTCTTTCTGGAAGATTCTTTCTAGGCAGCTCCAGTCAGCCACTCAATCAGCAGGGGAAAGAGCCAACACCACAGCATGCTGCATGCTGAGCTAGGCTGTGCTAGGAGTATTCAGTTTGTATGCACTCATGAGGTCCTTCATTTAAATCAATGGATCGGTTGTGAGTCTGTGGTGCAGTTTTTACCAAAGAAAAAACAGGATACTTGGGGCTGCCTTACAGTCCCTCAAAGAGGAGGTACTGGCATGTGGCTGAAGTCCTAGTTACTCAAGAGGCTGAGGCAGGAGAATTGTTTAAGCCTGGGATCAGAGTCCAGCCTGGAGAACTTGTCTCAAATAAAAGAAGAAAGTAAAATAGTAATCTAGAGGAGTACGGAAGGATGCGATTGGGACTGACTGAGAATATAAGCTTCAGAAGGTTAGCCCATCCTTAGTCCATCAGTCTAGGTGCCAAGAATGCCTTTTCAGGAATATAATATTGCTATTTATGCTCTAAGAATTTCATATATGTATTTTGGTCATAGCTACCCCTTCATTCATCCTAACTCCTCCTGGATCCTCCCGACTCTTTCCAAACTTGTGACCCCCTTTTTTAATAACCCACCAAGGCCAATATGTGCTGCCCATGTCCTGATGGGTATGGAGTCAGCACTGGCACATGGTGGACCTACCAGGACCACACCCTCTTAGGATGCCTCTGAAATGTTTCAAAACCCCCCAAAAATGTACAAAACAAAGAGAAACTTGCCAAGGTAACCAATTTCTTTTTCTTATAAAATGGGCTTTATTTAAGATCTGTCTGACTTGAAAAGCGTAGGTGGGAGTTAAAAATAGACACTTGAGGTTCTTCACGTGACAACAGAGATTTGTTAGCCAGGATTTGGGAATACAGTTTCACTAGAAATGGAGTATGCTGATGTTATTAGCTCACTTAAAGGGAAGTTGGGCCTTCAAATGTAGATTTCTGGCGTTTTAAAGTGGATTTCTGTGTGATGTATGCATGGGTGCCCACACAGGTATTCCCTGTGCAGGCGTGCGTGGAGGCCAGAGGCTGACATCAGAGTGTCTTCCTCCATCACGTCTCCCCTACATTTGGAGACAGACTCTCCCACTGCCCACCATTTCAACCATACTGGCTGGCCAGTGAGCCCCTGGGATCCTCTGCACCCCAATGCTGGGGTTTCAGACACACCCCACCACACCTGGCTTTTATGTGGGGATCCAAACTTTCACAAGAAGCATTTTACATGCTGATCCATCTCCCGAGGTTTCTAACATCTTAACAACTAGTAATGAATAACTTCATAATGGTGCTGATATGTGTAGACCAGAAAGATCTGTTTCGTATGCGGTAGCTGACCCATTTTAAACAAACAAACAAACAAAGGCAGTTTTCCTAGGAAGTGTGAACATTTTTAAAAGATCAGAATGTATGCTTTCTCCTGTTTGAAAACTGTCTTAAAGACTGTTCTGTTCCTCTGTGAACTTAGTTAGCACTGTGGCCCAAGGACACTTGGTCAGAAAGTAAAGTGACCGCAGGGTCAGCAGCCCCAAGTCCCTGCAGGCCTCTGCTGTCTCAGGGACACAGTCACTGAGGGAAGGACATGTGGTCATGAGGTAAAGCTCCCGCTGTCATCTTATATGTCCCCAGGCCCCTGATTGTGCGCCACTGACCCAGAGAAGACCCTGGAACACTGAAGGCCGGAATATAAAACCATACAGCTGCCAAGGAATTAAAAAGGAGAAAAATAATCTAAAAATTAGAAATTAAGCTGGGCGATGGCGGCGCACGCCTTTAATCCCAGCACTCGAGGCAGAGGCAGGAGGATCTCTGTGAGTCTGAGGCCAGGCTGGTCTATAGAGTGAGTTCCAGGACAGGCTCCAAAGCTACACAGAGAAACCCTGTCTCAAAACCACCTCCCCCAAAAAAAGAAAAAAAATTAAAAATTAAAAAAACAAATCTCATACCAGGTTCGATATCAAACAACTGTCTGTCTCCTTTTTATAATGTGTGTGTGTGTGTGTGTGTGTGTGTGTGTTGTGCATACATGTATGTATGACAATTCCCATGTGTATGTGGAATGGGTATGTGGAGACCCCAGGCTGAGTGAGGTCAGAAGACTTCTTCAATGGTCCTCCACCTTATTCACTGAGGCAGGTTCTTAAAATTGAACCCAGAGCTGAGGTCCAAAGCCAGCACTGCACAACCATAATCCAAGTACTTGGGAGGTAAAGGCAGAAGGATCAGGTCAACACCAGCCTCAGCTATACAGCAAGCTCTAGGCCAGCCTAGTCCACATGAGGCTCTGTCTCCAAACAAAACAAAAGCAAAACTATCAATGTGTGTTACTAACAGTACCAAAGCCAGATAGTGGAATACACCTGTCACCCCAATACTCAGGAAACTGAGCCCAAAGATCACAAGTTCGAGACAGGCCTCAGCTACAACCACAGTGAGAGCCCAATTCAATGAGAACAAGCCCCGTACTATTGGCATTTTTTCTGCCTCTGTAATTTCATCTTTCTTTTTCCTCCCTTCAGTTCTCCCAGAGATTGTCCCGTCCCCAAGTTGACTTCTTTAAAAGGTTGCCAAGCTCATTAACATTCAGACTTGAGGTTCGGAAATTCCCTCTCAATGCGCCATCAGCATTGACTCCGCGTGGTCATTTGTAGCATCACTCAGGTCTAAGTATCCTCAATTCCCTTTATGATTGTCTTTCACCCATGAATTATGTAGATAGTTCCTGTTTTCTACAAGTCAGGGCTTCTCATTCTGCTTTTGATATTGATGTCTAACTTAATTGCATATGGTGTAAGAATGTTATCAATGGCATACACTCTTGGAAATCAGTTGAGGCTTGCTTTCTAGCCCAGGATGATGTCAATTTTCATACATTTTTAATATCTACTTGACTACATACCATCACTTGTTGAGTCCACTACTCTCTAGGTGGCCATTAGACAAGTCTGGCTTTGTGTTTTGCCTTTACTGTTCAAATCTTCCCTATCTCTATCAATTTTTAAACACCATTCAATCTATCACTTACCATGAGAAAGAATTAGGATAGCCCACGTGACTTCGACTTCTCCTCGAGGTCCTTTTGTTTAACTTATTTTGTATAACTAGAACCACTGTAGCCCTCATACACTGCTAGCCTAGTTAAAGTTCTTTTCTACTAACGAGAGACTCCTGAAGATGTGTGCTGCCAGATCAGTGGTCAAGTGCTTGCCTGGCATTCACTAGTCCCTCCCTGGGTTTGCTTTCCACAAAAGAGCATTGGGAGTAGTTGGAGAGAATTCTGGGTTTGTTGTTTGTTTGTTTGTTTGTTTGGGGTGTGTGTGTGTGTGAGAGAGAGAGAGAGAGGGGGGGGTGCAGAGTCTTATCTATCCCAGGCTAGCCTCAAACTTCATATACAGCCAAACGTGATCACCTTTGAGCTTCTGTTTCCTGCCTCCACTTCCCCAGTGCTGGCATTATAAACATGCGCCGTCACACTCAAGTTTATGAGGTGCTGGGGATCGAACCCAGGACTTTGTTACATTCTTAGCGCTGGTCTGACAGCGTCCTCACAGCAGGTTTTATGCACAGTATTTCTTACCAATGCTCTCTCAGCTTTGTTCTTGTGAAATTCTCCCTCAAAACAAAATCTGGATTAAAGTGACCTCTCAAGCCTGGTGACCAGACTTGGGGTGGGGGAGCCTGTGAGCAGGCTTGCTCCCACCACCTCATTTTGCTTCTGTGACCATCTCAACTCAAGCCAACTCCCGCCCTACACCAGGCTTGAAACTTCCACAACTGTGGACAGAGGGGAGGGCAGAAAGGGAGAACCCAGAAGCACTAGGGTCTGTTCAACTCCCGTTGATCACATTTCCTGCTGGTGCTTGGAGTTTTCAACTCCCAGAACAAAAATATGACCTTCAAGAGGATGTACGGCTAGGAAGGAAACTACTGTGTTTTGTAAATAAATAAATAAATAAATAAATAAATAAATAAATAAATAAATAAATAAATAAATAAATAAAAGAGCTACAGTGAACTGGGACATTTGGGACAGAGTGAACAGGTGCAAGGAACTGGAAACATGGAAACTGACTCCTTCCATTGTCCCCATCTTGGAATGCTTCTGCACACTCCCATGGGTCCCTGTGCTTCGATGACTTTGATCCTTTTGGGCATCTACGGATGGATACTGCTGAGAAGTAGGCTCCGTTCCTCGCCTCCTGAGTTTCCAGCCGCAGAGCATTGACACGGCAAACAGCCTGAATGCACCAAGAGTGGCCCCTCAGAGACGATCTGATCACCCTGGAAAATACCTGTCACATTCACAGAACCATCCCAGTCCAACAGTGTCGAAGGCCAGGCCCCTACCAAGCTCACTGTTCCTAGGACAGGAATGGTATCTGGCTCAAGTTACACCTAGGAAGAGTTTTCTAGAAACAGCCTTTGTTAGGAAAGGGGCTGAACTCTCCAGCAAGTGGGAAGTGGCTGCATTCCTGGTGACAAGAGTCCAGTGGCTGGTGGTGCCATAAGGTGGCATGTTCTTCAACTCCTGGCTTCCCAGCCCATGTGGGTAGGGTGGGTAGAAGTCCTAGGACAATATGGAGGCAGGGAAAGAGGGCAGGAGGGGCCCTGGATCCTTCTTGCCACCAGGCTAAGCTTTCAGCACTTGCCAACAGGTGAGAGACTCTCCGGACACCTCTGACTCCAAACCTCACCTCAGCTTGGCCCACTTTGACCTGGGTTCAGAGATGTGTGAGTGACTGACAGCGTTCTCATCAGGGTCTCTCAGGAGAGAATCATGGGAGTTGTCTTTTGAGTTTACTACCGCAACAATGGGGAAAGGGCTTGGATTTTACTGCCTTTACTTTCAAGCTTTTTCTATGAAATCCAAATGCTCCTCCGGCCTAATGGAAGATTCTGTTTATGTTGGGTGTGGTGTCCCATGCCCATAATCCCAGCATTTGAGAGGTAAAGGAGGAAGAATACGGAGTTTGAGGCCAGCCTCAGCTACAGAATGAGCTCAAAGCCTACCTGGAGTGCATGGTATCTTTTCTCAAACTAGAATAAACTAATGATTGGCATTCAACCTTCTGGAAGCTGCAGGGCTGTTCATTTTTGAGCATGAAAGCGGTTACTTAAAGTGCATGCGCTGTCCTGGAATCCCAGCACTGGGGAGAGAGAGGGAGGTGGATCTCTGTGAGTTCCAGGCTAGACAGGAGTACATGGTGAGACTCTCTCTCTCTGAAAAAAAAGTAAGAAAAAGAAGAAAGAAAGAAAGAAAGAAAGAAAGAAAGAAAGAAAGAAAGAAAGAAAGAAAGAAAGGAGGGAGGGAGGGAGGGAGGGAGGGAGGGAGGGAGGGAAGGAGGGAGAAGGGAGGAAGAGAGGAGGGAGGGAGAGGGAATGTCTAGAAGCCAGGCATGGAGAGCCCTGCTATAATCCCAGCACTTGGAGTCTGAAGCAGGGAGGTCACAAGTTTGAGGCTAGCCTAGACTACAGAGCAAGACCCTATCTTAAAAGAAAAAAGCTCTAGAAATACATTTTACAAAAGTATTAATATTATATAACTACCAGATATTGGAATTTTAGGAGCTTTTGATAGTATTTCTTATCCATATTTTAACATGCATAAGTAAAACTAATTTTTCAAAAATCTTTTTTCAGCAAACGCGTTAAGAGCAAGCCAGACTGTGAGGTCAGCCTCTGGTTGAACAGGCCTCCTGTGACCATGAGTCAGCACCCAGCCTCTGCTCACACTTCACCCTATTTGAAGTCAGATGGCTTAATGCAAGAGGAGGATTCATGAATTTAAAAAAAAAAAGTTGCAAAAATAACATGACAAAAATGTTGGCAGTTGTCATAATAAAAAAAAATCATCTTCTATAATCCAAGATTTTAAAATTCAGATCTTACATTTTTGAGAGGTAATGAGAAGCCTGAGGGTGTAGCTCAGCAGCGGGAGAGGCCCTGGGTTCCACCTCAACACTGGAAACAGCACAAAACTTAAAGGTCCCTATAAGATCTCAGGACTTCCATTTTATATGTTCAGTTACCCTCCCAGAACAAGGGGGGGGGCACACACCTTTAACCCTGCACTCAGGAGGCAGAAGCAGGCAGATCTTTGTGAGTTCAAGGCCAGCCTGGTCTACAGAGCTAGTTCCAGGACAGCCAGAGCTACACAGAGGAACCCTGTCTCAAAAAACTTGAAAGGAAGAAAGGAAGGAAGGAAGGAAAAGGATGGAAGGAGCTGGCCCACCCCCTGGCCTGGTACAGACTCTGATAAAATGCTAGCACTGACAAAGACTCCAAGAGTGACCAATGGAACTGGCCAGCTCCATCAGCAAAAGGGTAGCCTGGTCTCCTCACTCCTTTAACAGGGCCCTGCTCAAAGAAAGCAGCAACTTGAGGAGGCTGGAGGTCTCTTTTTCACCACTCACCTGCTGTGTTGGGATTTGAATAAGAGTGGCTCCCATTGGCTCAGATATTTCAATGCTTAGTTACCAGGGAGTGGAACTGTTTGATAGGATCAAAAGGATTAGGAGGCGTGGCCTTATTGGAGGAAGTGCGTCACTAGGGGTGGGCCTTGAGGTTTCAAAAGCCCATGCCAGGGTTTTGCGTGCCCCCACTTCTTGCGTGCGCATGCTCGTGTGTGTGTGTGTGTGTGTGTGTGTGTGTGTGTGTGTGTGTGTGTGTGTGTCTGCCTGCAGATCATGTTAGTAAAGCTCTCAGCTACTTCTCCAGCACCTGCCTGCATGCTACCATGCTCCCTACCATGATGACCATGGACTAACCCTCTGAAACTGTAAGCAAGTCCCCAGTTAAATGCTTTCCAAGTTGTTTTGGCCATAGTGCCTCTTCACAGAACTAGAACAGTGACCAAGACACCTGCCACATGGACATAGCCTAGGAAGAGAGAAAACTGTCACACAGCTCTTCTGCCCTGTTCTGGGGTCTCCCTAGAACAGCAGCAGGTGGCCAGTGTACCCCATGATTTCACTCCTCTGCAACCCATTGCATGGCCCCCCCCGGGTACTGTTTCCACTGCAGGGCTGCTGCCCCCTGGGTGTCCTCCACCTCCCACCCTGCTTCAATGGATGACTGCTCACACCCACCATTCCAGTTCTCCGCAAGTCTGGACTGACCGAGCCTGTACCAGCCAGCACAGCTCATATGTTGAAGCAGAGCTGAGTAGGCCACAGGTCAGCTTAGAAATTGGCTGTCCTTATGGGGTATGATGACACACTGCTGTAATCCTAGCACTCTGGAAGCAGAAGCAGGAAGGTCATCATAAATTCCAGACCAGTGTAGGCTACATAGTGAATACCAGACTTTCCCCAGCCCACACAGGGAGGTCATTTCTCAATATATGTGTGTGTGTGTGTGTGTGTGTGTGTGTGTGTGTATATATATATATATATTCAATATATGCATAAATAGATAAGTAATATACACACACATACACACATGCACACACACACACACACACACACACACACACACACACACGTAAGGAAACGGGCTGTCATTAGGTCAAGAAATCAGCTAGAACACAATCAGCTGTAGGGCAGAACTGCAGGGGAACGGCAGCCAGAACCAGACAAATTACAGAAAGAAGCCACTAGACAGGACCCATGGACCTGAAAAAATTAGCAGCCAGGGGCTCAGTTGGTAGAGTGCTTAGCTAACTACACAAAGTCCTAGGTCGGATCACAGCACCTTACAAAACTGGACATGGTGGTGTTCACCTGCAATGCCAGCTTTCAAGTGGAGGAAGCAGGACACTCAGAAGTTCAAGGACATTGCATTTGAGGCCAACTTGAGATAAATAAGATCCTGTGTAAAAATGTAAAAAAAAAAAAAAAGAAATTAAAAGCCAAAATTACACACACACACACACACACACACACACACACACACACACACACACTATAACTGGCTTGGCTTCTTTCTTGTAGTTTATCTGGATGGAGATATATATATATATATCCAGCCTGCTCTGTAAGTTCTTTGTCTGACTCTGGCCTTGGTCACGCTCACATCCAGCTCACTGTGGAGACTTCTGATGCAGCCAGCTCTGCACAGCTCCCAGCTAGACTTCAAGCGGCCCACTGCGATCAGTCCACTTTCTTCCTGCAGCCAAGAGCTGCTCTGACGGCTGCCACTGTGTCCCTTCCAGCTGGCTGTTCTTCTCTGGCTCTTACCTACTGTAGTTAGCTCTCTCTTCTCCTGAGCCTCCTCCGAAGGTCAGGCTTTGGAGGTTCCGGCTAGGACAGCGTTTAATTCAGGGGAATGTCGGAGACTCCTCTTGTGATTTTGGTGTGGTTTGCTTTGATTTTGGAAGACTGAGGCCCTTCCCCGGTGCCATCAAAGGAAAGTTGGTCCTTACCTAGGAGTGAAAGCTTTAGCAGAAGCCACACTGAAGAATAAATAAAAGGGTCCAGAGAAAAGGAAACACGCAGGACAGCTTGAAGGCAAAGCTGAGAAGAAACTCCATCTTTGTCACGTATTGTATGCTGTATGTCACTTGGAGGCCACAGCCAGCATTTAATTCAGAAGGCAGAAAGAGAAGGAGAAGGAGCAAGGGAGACAGAAAGTGTGGTAATATCTCCCAGGCCTCCTCACAGCAGCCTTAGAGATGCAGAAAATCAAAGTACCTCGTGCAAGAGTGTACAGATTTTTAGTGATCGAGCAGCAACTTAATTTTTTTCAGTTATTATTACTGTTATCGTGTGTATGGCGTGTGTGTGTGTGTGTGTGTGTGTAGGTCAGAGGACAACTTTCAGGAATCCGTTCTCTCTGTCCTCTGTGGGTTCCAGGAATCAATCTCACCAAGCTTGCACTACAAGCCCCTGCACCCATTGAGCCGTCTCGTTGGCCCACCGAGAAGCAGGAGTTCAAACGCAAGAGTTCTTGTCCTACACTGAAGTCATGCTATTTGCGCTGTAAAACTGGCTTACCAGTCAATTTTGCATAATGATTAAGGCACAGCCCCATCTTTCAAGAGTCTCAGACCAAGTGATTGTGTTTTATCCTTGTAGCAAATAAAAGCCTCCACTGGCTAGCCTAGAACTCACAGGATAGCTCAAGCCACCCTTGCATGAGAAGCAATCCTCCTGCCTCAGCCTCCAAGTGCTGCCGGGATCAAAGCGTGAGCTACCTCACCTGGCTAACAAAGTCTTTCCTGTGGACTCAGAAGCGACAATTTCCACTTCCGCATTCAGGCTGCTTTGCCCGAAGCTTGTTATTTTTCCAAGGATTGTTGCTACTTGTCACTCTGCTAAATGTCAAGCTCATGCTGAGCTGAAAGGAGGGCAGGGAAAGGCCAGAAGCCTCACACCATCTGCTGTGGTTTCAGTGAGAAATGTCTTCCGTGGGCTTATGTATTTGAATGCTTGGGGGCCCAGCTGGTGGTCCCTTATGGAGAGGTCATAGAACCTATGAGAGGTGTAGCCTTCCTCCTGGAGGACATATTTCCCTGGGGGTGGATTTTGAGGATTTATAGCCTCACCCTACTTGATGCTCCCTTGCTCTGCTTCCGGTGTGTAGGTGAAAATGTGATCACCCAGCTTCCTGTTTCTACCACTGTGCACTCCCTGTCATGGTGGACTCCACACCTCCAGAATCAGAGGCCAAAAGAAATCCTTTCTTCTTTAAGTTGCTTTTGGTTAGAGTGTTTTGTCACAGCAACAAAAAGTAACCTATACACTCTCAATAAAGAGCCACCCCAGAGGTACCAACTTCAGACACCAATAGCTATAAGGAAGAAGCGTGGATTAGATGGCTTACAACAGAAGTCTGGAGAAATATGCTCTCTCTCTCTCTTTCTCTCTCTCTCTCTCTCTCTCTCTCTCTCTCTCTCTCTCTCTCTCTCTCTCTCTCTCTCTCTCAGACAGGGTCTCACTATGCAGCTCTGGCTGATGGAACTCAGTGCACCACCACACTCACATCCAGCTGAGATACAGTCTTTTCTAAACATGCAGGTCAGGGTACAGCATTGTTGGTTCTGGTGAGCTCCCTGATCCAGGTACAGATGGCCAACTTCTTTTAGCCTTACATGAGTAAAAGACAGGAAGCCCCCGGCCCCCCTTATAAGGGCACTAATCTCATTTACCAGGGATCCATCCTTAGGATCTGATTACTTCCCAAAGATCCCACCTTCAAATACTATCCCACAGGAACCAGATTTCAATATATAAAGCAAGGATATGTTTAATCTTAACAGATGTTAAATTGTATTTGCTTGTTTGGGGGAGTTGTTTTGGTTTTGGTTGGTTGTTTATTTTTGTGTATATGTTTTTTGTTTTTTTGTCTTATTTTGTTTGTGATAAGGTTTTTACTATGTGACTCAGGCTGGATCAGAACACAGGATCCTCCTTCCTCAGCCTCCTGGGTTCTGGGATTAGAATGAGCCTGACCATGCGGGGCTGTGTTTGTTTTCATGACCATATAACTACACTGAAAGCTACAGTACACCTCACCTTTATGTGACTTTTATGCGAAGTCACTACTTTTCAGAAAGAGTCACATTTGGCACCCATTTTTTTTTTTTAACAATTTACTTACTTCTAGTCCCTTGCTAATTTAACTGGAAGCAAATCAAAAGTACTGAAGACCTTTTCAAGACAAGGTCTCATGTGTCCCAGGCTGGCCCCAAACAATATGTAGCAGAGGATAATGAACTTCTGATCTCCCTGCTTCTCCCACCCTTGATTTATACGGTGCTGGGGATAGACCCTGGGGTTTCCTGGATGTTAAGGCAAGCACTCTACCAAATGAACCACAGCCCCAGCACCTTAAGACACTGAAAATAAATATATGTGTTCAAGCTCCTTTTAAATACGTAGCAGTTCAACCCCAAATGAGACACGTTGTCATACCTCTTCTTACCCAACGCTCAGGGAAGAACATCGGGGAGGGGGAAGGGTTGTTAGAGCCAGAGGCTGGGAAGGACAGCTGGAAGGGTCTTCTGGATGTGACAGGATGCTTCACACATGAACTCACAACAGCTATGGTTGTCTATATCAAGTCTGGCACAAGACAGGCTGGAGAGATGGCTCAGTGGTTAAGAGCACCAGCTGCTCTTCCAGAGGTCCTGAGTTCAATTCCCAGCAACCACGTGGTGGCTCACAACTATCTGTAATGGGCTCTGATGCCCTCTTCTGGCATGCAGGCATACATACAGACAAAGCACTCATACCTAAAAAAAAACATAAATAAAAATTGTTGGGGGCCCAAAACAGTTTGACCACACAGTTGCCATGACAGGCATAGAGGCCCAGACACAGCTTCTGTGACAGGCTTTCTGGCAGGCAACACCCAGACCCAGTAAAAGCCATCAGCTGACCCCACCCAGGGAGGGCCTACATCTAAGGGGAAAGTACCTGACATCCCAAACATTCCAACCATTAGATAAGGGCCAGATGTCCTTGAGTCTAGCACACACCTATTTCTGTTTTATAGATATCCCTAGACAAATGTCAGCCAATCAGGGTCCTGAACCCTGAAAATCCCCTCACCCCAACCCCTGCTATGATAAAAACTCCACCCCACCTGGGCTCAGGGCTCTCTGCTCTCACTGCTGCATCAGACAGACAGAGAGACCAAGCTCAGAGCTTGAAAATAAAGGCTCTTTGCTTTTATATACGGGATTTGGTCTCTGTGGTAATCTTTTGGGGGTCCCCGTGATCTGAGCATTAAAAAAAAAAGGATTGGCACAAGATCAAACCAATCAACATTCCAGTACAGCTAGGGGAGGGCTCCAGAAGCTCCACTCCAAGCTGGGGAGCTTTCGGCAGTTGAAGATGACTGAGGCAGAGTCAGTTTCCTTCAGGGCGTGGTCTCTGGATGCTTGCCTATGTTCCAGCAGATGACCCCACACCCACACACATGTCAGCAGTACTTAGTGGATTCAGTGGGATGTAAAAAGAGGACCCAAAGTTGGGAGGGGGCCAAGTGGAAGAGGGGTCTAAGAGCTGGGGAGGAAGTGACAAATAGATATGATCAAATATATGGAATTCTCAGTAACTTTTAAAGAACGAAAAAGTTAATGCTGATAATTGTAGCTGAAGTTTTCTCCGGTCCTGTCCACCCCCACAGACCCTGCAGTCACTTATAAAATAATCACTCAGAAGCTTATATTAATTAAAACTGCCTGGCCACACCAAGGCCTACCACTAGCTAGCTCTTACACTTAAACTCAGCCCATTTCTGTTAATCTATATGTTGCTACGTGTTCCGTGGCTTTACCTGTGTGCCATTACATGCTGCTCCCTGGACGTCTATTGACTCAGCCTTCCACTTCCCAGAATTCTCCTTGTCTGTTTATCCTGCCTATACTTCCCACCTGGCTACTGGCCAATCAGCTTTTTATTTATCAACCAATCAGAGCAACACATTCACAGCATACAGAACATCCCACAGCACCTCCCCTTCTCTGTCTAATCAAAAAGGAAGAGTTTAACTTTAACATAGTAAAATTACATATAAAAAAACAGTAATCAAGCAGGAATTACAGTTATAATATCTAGTCTATTTGTATTTGGCAAAATCAAAGAAAATATCCTATCTATCCTATCTGCCTTATCTCTTATCATAACCAAGGAAAACCATAATTATAATTATCTAGTCTTCAACTATATCAAAGACCTCAGAAGGATATATTACCTAAGTAAGCAGGAAGAGCATTGTAAGCAACTTCCAAAAATCTAGAATGGCAGAGACAGCTGGCTGCCTGGACAGTCACCCAAAGTTCTTTTCAATGTTGGGGCATCCATCTTCAGCCCATATGTCTAGTCTCTCAGTCATTTCTCTGTGTCCTGTAGAATGTTTGGCAGTCTCCTCTAGAAAGCAGAAACCTGAAGGACCATTTCACCTTGTTTTGACAGATTCAGTGGTCATTTTCCTATGGGTCCTGCATGTGCAGTTTATACAACATTTTGTCAAGCAGTCCAGGCAAGAATAGTTTCTTGCCCAAATGGCTATTTTTGCCAAGAAGAAGATAAACTCCATACTCTTTGAAGTAAATTGGTGCTGCCAGGGCAGACATGTCTCACTGTACAGAAAAGTCTAAGTTTTTAAAACATTTTAAATGCCATATTCTGTAGGTCTTTTAAGTGTTTGAAGATTACCTACTTAATTGACTTATATCTATGTATACCTAGAAAACTTAACATGACTGCAAGTTTGATTATTATAGATGATTACCTATTAATCTATATTTCTCAACTATACACTACATTTTCAAGTGAGTTGCACAAACAAAATACTTTAAACACAAGTAGAAATATAATACAGTATAACAAAATTAACTTTAAATTTGTAATAAACTAAAATCTATAGCAATGTAAAACATTTTACACAAGTTGTTCTTTAAAAGTAGATTCAATAATCTACCCATTCATCCTATCATATCTATATCATATCTTTCTATAGATAATAAAAATCATATTTACATACTTCAAACACCTTTAGTCTTCCATAAATCAAATCCACACATACATACAGAATGCTTCCAGGGTATGGGAGCATCTGGCTAGAGGAGCAAGAAAAATGTTAACTCTGAAATTAAAAACACAAATAACAATAAAGACCTTGGAGCTGGAGTGATGGCTCCGAAGTTGAGAGCACTTACTGCTCTTCTAGAGGACCTGGGTTCTGTTCCCAGCACCTGCATGGTGGCTCACAACTATCTGTACCTCTATTCCAGGGACTCTAACACCTCTCCTGACCTCCCTGGACACCAGGCATGAAGTCTGTGGTGCACAGACTTACACACAGGCAAAACATCTGAATGTATAAGATAATGATACTATTGACAAATAAAATAATATCAATTTTTTTAAAAAGAAGAAACAAAAGCACATACTTCTCTTGCAGAGGACTCAGGTTTAGTTTCCAATACACATATTGTATGGATCCCAACTATCTTTTGGCCTCTGCAGGGACCCACACTCATGTGTACATACTCATACACAGACACACACATAATTAAACAATAAAATATTTAAAAAATTAAAGACCTTGATTTGTCAGATTTAAGATCTGACCCTTGAATCCCTAATTACATCCCAAGCCCCACCTCACACCCCCCACCCCCCACCCCCACCCCGCTTTATGCTTGTAAGAACAAGGCAAACCTCTACCAAAACTCACCTGGCAATGTTAAAATGGAAAATATTTGAACTAAGGGTTTTCTACAGTTAGAACCCCTGTCATTTGTCTCTAGAAAAATTTCCCACAGAAACACCCTGTGACAAATATGCTACTTAATCAAGCTTCTCTTTGACTCCCATGTTCCTTCCTAGCAGCCTCCCATTTTTCTATTCCCACTTACAACAAAACTCCTGTGAGCAGGTTCCTAGGTGTGATCCATTCCTATTTTCAGAACTCCACTCCTGCCAGCCTTCTGGTCCCACCACTTCAGGGAGAGCCCAATCAGAAATGAGTGACCTCTGTATTAGACCTAGTGGCCCTTGTCAGTCTCCTCTCCCTTGGCCTGCCAACCCTGTCCCTCCCTGTGCTAAAACAATATTGTCCCTTGCTTTCCAGAACACTCCTTTCTGTTCACTACTCCAAACTGGCCCCTCCCAGTTTCTGACGTTTCTGCAATTCCAGGGTCCCTCATTAGAAGTTTTTTCACTGTCTGTTATTTCTCCCTTGGTGATCCTGTCCAGTTCCAGTTTGTATCTACTGACCTAATGATGACAGTTCTGAACCACACTATAGCTCTCCTCTGAATCCTGACTCCTACACCTGACAGAGTTGGGCATCTCCATTTGCATGTCAGACATATCCTGACCGAAAGAAACTGATAGCTCCTCTGCCCTCTCCCAACCCCCAGTTTCTGCCCATCTATTCTTTGCTTCATAGTTAGTTTATTTCACGGTTTGGTTTTGATGATGGCATAGTATTTTTAAAGGATTATTCATAAAGATAGAGGATCTAAATGGAAATTAAAGAGAGCTTCTAAACAAGCCACATGTCAAAGAAATCATAGGGAAAATAGAGAGTGTTGTGAGGTGAATGAAAATGAAAACACAGCAATTCAGGGATTTATAGCACTAAATATTATAGTTTTTTTTTCTTTAATCTTTGGGGGCCTGCCACCCAGCTCCCAAATAAATACTGAAGACTTATTCTTACTTATGAATGCCTGGCCTTAGCTTGGCTTGTTTCTAGCCAGCTTTTCTAACTTAACTTATCTTGTTTCTCTTTAACTATATTTTGCCTCTGGGATTTTTATCTTTCTTTATTCTGTACGTCTCTCTTTCCTTCTGACTCCGTGGCTGGCTGTGTGGCTGGGTGACTGGCCCCTGGCGTCCTCCTTTCCTTCTCTTGTTCCTTTCTCTCCTTTTTTCTTATCCTGAGCCTAGATTTCTCCTTCTATATGTTCTCTCTGCCTGGCAACCCCACCTATTTTTCTCTCCTGCCTAGCTACTGGCCGTTCAGCTCTTTATTAGCCCAATTAGGTGTTTTAGACAGAAAAAGTGACACAGCTTTACAGAGTTAAACAAATGCAACATTAAAAAATACAACATATTTTTGCATCATTAAGCAAATATTCCACAGCATAGATGAATGTAACGTATCTTAAACTAATATTCCACAACAAAATATATACACAATAAGGAAAGTTCTCAAACCAGCAGTGGCTTTTGCCTTAAGAGAATAATAAAGAGACCAGTTGAATCCCCAAGTAAATAAGACACAGAAGGTAATAAAAAGAACAGTGCAGCCTGGTGGTAGTGGCGCACGCCTTTAATCCCGGCACTTGAGAGGCAGAGCCAGGCGGATCTCTGTGAGTTCGAGGCCAGCCTGGGCTACAGAGTGAAATCCAGGACAGGCACCAAAACTACACAGAGACACCCTGTCTTGAAAAACAAACAAACAAACAAACAAACAAACAAAAAACAACAACAAAAAAGAAAAGTGCAGAAACCAATGACACAGTGTTTCAAGGTAAGCGCACTAGAGACCACCACATGGAAACTCTTGAAGCCAGAAAAAGTCTTTATTGATGGCCAGTGGCCACACAGGGAACTTACCCAAATCATGCAGCCCCAAGTCTCACAGCCCTTTGTCCTCTATGCACAAAAACCACATCTTGGTTGTCACACGTCAGTTTGCAAGAAGTGGAACTACAGAAGCCAAAAAGCAAGGGACTTTTTTTTTACTCAAGGACCTTCCAGGAACTATGGACTAGGTCTTTGTTCCTCTTTTGGCAGGTGCTAGAGCCTACATGCTAGGTTTTAAAGTTGTAATGGTGCTCTAACATGGTGTCAGTTGTACTACGTCTGGGGCCTGTTACGGTCCCTGCTGGTTCTATGAGTCAAGGTGTGCTTTCATCTTGGGGTTATATTGTTCCCTCAGCACTAACAGTTTCACAGAATTCACTCTGTTTTGCATAGTCAATTAGGCAGTTGAGCAAGCAAGGTCCTACAGTGAGGGCTAGAAACCAAAGTATTCATGGTCCAGCAAGGACCAGAAGTGTAGCGTAGTTAACCAAGGGGACCAGAAGAGCAAGGGTTGATACCAGAAGGACTGAGAGAACAGGAAGAGGCTTGGGTTTCTTTGGACAACCTGGCTGAACCAAGATGATTTGGGTTCCCAACAAGAACACACAAGTTTAAGCCATGGAATTGGGTCTCAAACCAGAAAAGGCCATTAGTCAATATAGGAAAACAGATCAGGGTAGCAGGAGCCTTTGGTTACCACGTTCCAGACAGCCAGGATCATCTAGGAGTCCAGAGATCCATTACTGGGCCACCCCACTCCAAAAGAGGGCCAAACAATTTCACAGAAGGTCCGAAGTTTTCGGGGTTGAGAAACAGGCATTGTATCTGTCCTTGTTCACAAAACCATCCTTGAGGTGTTTTAACACTTCAGGTGGTGTCTTAGGACTGCCTACTCCCATTCCCATTTTAGATGTTTCCCCAACCAACAGAACTGATGGAAACACCTAGAAAGATCCACAGGCAAACAACAAGGACAAGCAGAGGTGACCGCCACACAGACTTAAACCAGAGTTCCAGTGACATCCCACGTGGATTCCAGACACCAGGATTAGGGCTGTGTCCAGCCTTTCCTAAGTGTCCTTCTCAGAATGTGCCATAACAGACTTACTAATGAGGGTGACAGATTCAGACAACTTTCCATAATTTCCCACGTTAGGGGGAAGGCATGTGGAGCCTCTGGGGCAGTAGGACCAGAGGCAGAAGAAGTTCATGGGGCCCTGGAACATCTCAGGGTGCACACCCCACAGTAACTGCCTGTTTTCCACACTATTGTCCCAGAGGAAACCCAAGACCCCCAGTGTCCCAGTAGCTCAGTCTCTGGGGATCTTGCTGGGGCTTCCAAAATGTTGCAAGGTAAGCCCACCAGAGACCACCACACTGACAGAGATCTGTCTGCCTCTGCCTGAGTGCTGGGATTAAAGGCGTGTACCACCAGCTCTGAATCTTCTTATTCATAAACACAGCAATCATCTATTCATTTCGTCTTCTTTAGCTTTTTTCTTAGCACTATGTAGTGCTTCTCAGTGTACATGTATGTGTACACACACACACACACACACACACACACACACACATTGTTTTTATTTCCAAGTATTTAATATTTTGATGATAATGAATGAGAGTTAATTTTGGTTTCATTTCTCTCTGCTCTTATTTTTGGGAGGCGGGGGAGAGTGTTTATTTGGCTTACACATTCTGATCATGGTTCATGTGGAGAGAAAGAAGTCAGGGCAGGAACTCAAAGCAGGAACTTGAAGGCAGGAACTGAAGCTGAGGCCATCGCAGAACACTGCTTGCTGGTTTGCTCCCCAAGGCGCAATCGCGCATCCTGCTTTCTTTACTTTTCTGGGGGGCGGTGTGAAGGTGAGGGATGTGTTTCAAGACAGAGTTTGTCTGTATAACAGCCCTGGCTGTCCTGGAACTTGCTCTGTAGACCAGGTTGGCCTCGAACTCACAGAGATCTGCCTGGCTCTGCCACCGCCCGAGTGCTGGGATTAAAGGCGTGTGCCACCACTGCCCGAGAGTTAAATTTTAAAACGTTGATTACTTACTGGCGCATAGAAACATAACTGATTTTTAATCTGGCAACTTTACTAATCTCATGCATTTTGTTCCTTTGTTCATTCCACCTACATAGGTATCATGTAGTTTTTACTTACTGCTTTTCATTTGGATGCTTTGTGTCTTCTTGTCCCTTACTGCACTGAGTTTATCTCACATGTCTCTTTGTGTCCCCCCACCATTTCCATGTAGGACACCGCTCTCACTATGACGACGTCCTGTCCTAAGATTCCATTCATACTTAAGACCAACTGAAGGGTGGGATTCCATCCTTGAAAACTAAACAGGCGTTTAGACAGCATATTCTTGGTTGTGGAACCTTGGTCAGCATATGGTAGACATGGAGGTAAAGCTTCCGCTTCATATTATAAGTAGACAGCCATGGAGTAAGACAGAATCTTTCACAGTGTTTAAATTATCTTTTTTTTTTGGTTTTTCGAGACAGGGTTTCTCTGTGTAGTTTTGGTGCCTGTCCTGGATTTCACTCTGTAGCCCAGGCTGGCTTCGAACTCACAGAGGTCTGCCTGGCTCTGCCTCTCAAGTGCCGGAATTAAAGGCGTGTGCCACCACCGCCCGGCCCTAAATTATTTTCTTAAAGAGACTTCCTCTGCTGCCAGAGATCTTGAAACTCCAGTGAGGAACTATCCAGCCAAAAATACACAAAAAATCAAAGCAGAATGGAAAAGACTTAAAACCATCAACACTGGGGTCAAAGGATCAAGAATACTTAAAAAAAAAAAAGAGGGGACAACTCCTAAAACACCAAAGGCCCTAGTTCTGCAGAAGTCATTAAAACCAAGATGCAAAGCCTGGAAAAGGGGGTGCATTTCCCAGTGTGGAAGCCAAGTTCATCGACTGTGTGAGTTGTTTCTGGAGGACTGACCAGGAGGCCCTTCAAGATCTCTGGGCATGCTCACTATTAATCATGGAGCCATCTCTCCAGCCCTGAGGAGAAGAGCTTCTGAAGAGGAACTGGAAGGATAGGATAACTCTAGATATCTGGACTAAGGCTTCAATTATATGGATCTACACCTGTAGTAAGACTGGAAGAAGCATGTGCACAGACACACAGACACACACACACAGACAGACACATACGACTGTAAGGCTGGTGACATAAGGGATTCGATCTTAATACTACCTATACTTATGCGATGTTACATAATGGCACACAAGGCCTTCCTGTGCCATTTCATAGACTATGTGTTAATCTATAACCTTCTAAAAGTCAAAGAAATAAAATAAAGACATTTTCAGGTAGAGAGTTTGTGTCCAGGAGAGTACAAGGAATGCTAAAGGAAATTCTCAGGCAGAAGGGAATGACATCATACATCCCTTCCCGCCCCTTAAGGAGGGGCTGAGCACAGGGGCTCCCTTCCAAAGAGTACAGACTGAACAGGAGAGAAACACGTGCGCCGTAAAGCATGGACAGTGGCCACCCAGCCAGGTGGTCAAGGCTAGCCTCCATCGTGCTGACGGTTAAGCAAGCCCGAGACGGGGAGAAAGGCAACAGTGAAGGGATCGCCATGACTTCCCAGATGTGGCACCTCAGTACCTGTCATGACATGCCACTGTCACACAGACCAAGGGTGAATCATGACAAATCCATATATTACATATTAACAAAGATCGATTATTCTACGTGGAAATAAAAACATTTAGAAAAAAACGGCCCCATTCTTCTTTCTTACACCCCCACAGAGGTTCCCTGCAGCCTAATGGCTTGGATGAAATTCAATACTGAGCCAGCCCTTTACATAAGCTGAGCCTGTGTTCACTGTGCACCTCAAATGTTAATTATATCTTTCAGTGGCTTATGAAGAACTGTGACTAAATTCTACATCTAAGGCACATTTGAAGGACATATAGAATCCACACTGGACCACAAGCCATCACCTGTTTTACTGCAAGGAATCAGCCTCCTGGGTTCTCCTGAACATCTCCCAGGTTCTTAGGAGTGAGCCCTATGCCTTCTGCTCCAGTAGGCTTACCGGCCACTGAACCAACAACCCCATAGCCTGGCTCTGTGTGTGTTGGCAGCCTTTTGTTGGTGAAAGCTAGAAGCTTTAGATTGTGGAGAGATGAACTTTATCTACAGCCCCTGGAAATCACATTCAAACTTAGAATAAAATTGCTGGCAATCTGAGAAGAGTTGATGTAGTTCCCAGTGGTTACCGTGACAAAATATTGCCCATTAGGTTGCTTAAAACAATGGAAATTTCTTCTCAAGATTCTAGAGAGTCACAGTATAAAAGCTTGGTTTTGGTGGAAACATTCTCTTGGAAGGGTCACGAGGAGTACAACCCCTCACCTCTTACAGCTCCACACAATCCCAGGAACACTTCAGTCTCTGTCACACTGACCATCTTCCCTCATGCCTGTGTCCCCTCTCTTCTCAGAAGGTCACTACTCATGCTGGCTTGAGAGTCACCATAGTATGACTTCATCTTAACGAATTATGCCTGCAGAGGCCCTATTCCAACTAAGAGTGTTCTGACAGGAACTGAACTTCCACAGGCCGTTTTGCGGGAGAACACAAGGCAAATCATGATGAAATGAGAAGTGGCGGCAGAGCCCAGACATACCCTCCCAGTTCCTTACCAAGTCAGTGTTCTCCGTCACACATGGTTCCTCCAAGGATTTGGAACTGGCCCACTTCGCTTTCCCATCTCTAGCAGCCCATGGATTCCATGTCTCAGGAGGTACACTGGGTTGAGAGCCCTTGCTCAGAGAGGGCAAGATTTTCTTCCCAGAAAGAGTTAGAGGACTTGCCTTCGCCAAGATGACACTCATCCTGAAGACAGGACCATTTCTCTGCTGAGAAGGTCCTTCTCTGTCCACAGGAGTAAGAGCTGGCCCTCTGATTTCAACAACCTGCCCACATGAATGGTTTGGCATATTTCCCCAGATCTGCACTGTTTGATTTTGAACACCTTCTGTGAGACAGAACAAGTAAGTCTGATTTGACTTTTGCCAAGATTATGATGAATCTAATTCATCTCCACTCTTTCCCATAAAATATTTAAAACAAAACAGTTAAACTCTCAGATGTCTACTTCAATTAAGGTAAAGATTTCCTATAAGAAAAATTTCATACATATTCTTTTGTTTGTTTGTTTGAGAAAGTCGTCCCTGCCTCTCCGAACCGGTATTAAAGGCATGTGCCACCACAGCCCAGGTCCTTGAGCCATATTTGAAAGTGAATTCAATCTGCTCTGGAGTAACAGAATCTTGAGTTCTCGAGTCTGACCTCAAAGAGCTTTAAGACAGCAACTAGAGCCAGATGGTGGGGGTGCACACCTAAGTACATCGCAGCGCTTAGGAGGCAGAGCCAGTCGGAGCTCTGTGAGTTCGAGGCCAGCCTGGTCTACAGAGCGAGAGCCAGGACAGGCACCAAAACTACACAGAGAAACCCTGTCTCGAAAAACCATTAAAAAAAAAAAAAAAGACAGCAACTAGAAAATTCTTGGACTTTACAGTTGCTTCTTGATCAGATTACTAATATTCCTAGGCTAAAGCAGTATTTTTAAATTTTTTGTGGGAATTCAAAGGAAGATTTTTTTTAGCAGATCTCAGAACACAATACAATAGCATATAGGTACAAATAAATATACACAATTCACATACAGACCCTCACTATCCATAGCATGTCGTTTGTATTGTGTTCTATTTATTATTATTATTATTATTATTATTATTATTATTATTATTATTATTATTATATCATGTGTGTGTGCAGATGTGTGCATAAAACAGAATGGATGTAAAATTCAAAGGATAACTCTTAGGAGTAAGTTCTTTTTCCACCTTGGGATCCATGAATTAAAGTCAGGTTTTGTGAGGCTCACACAGCAAGTGCTTTTACTAGCTGGGTCATCTTGCTGGACACTTTTTCTAACCCTAAATGACAATACATTCACCAAGGAATTTAGTGCTACGGGTTCAAGAATACTGGTGGATCAGGGCATCTGATATCATACGTTTACCTGAATCTGTTTTTTTTTTTTTTTTCGAGACAGGGTTTCTCTGTGTAGCTTTGGCGCCTGCTCTGGAACTCTTTGTAGACCAGGCTGGCCTCGAACTCACAGAGATCCACCTGGCTCTGCCTCCAAGTGCTGGGATTAAAGGCGTGCGCCACCACCGCCCGCTTGAATCTGTTTTAAAATACTTAAAATAGTTCTGTTTTAAAATACTTAAAATAGTGCTGGGGGAACGCAGATGTAGCTCAGTCATCTGCATACTTGCCTAATGTACATCCGGGGTTCAATCCCGAGCACCAAATAAACATGGTTTGGTAGCCTGTAATTCTAGCACTTGAGTAAAGACAGGAGAATCAGAAGCTCAAGGTGGTGGGGCAGCCTTTAATCCCAGCACTTGGGAGGCAGAGGCAGGTGGATCTCTAAGAATTCCAGGTGGACTACATGAGACCCTAAAAAAAGTATCATGAAGGTTGACAAGCGTGCTGTTCTCTCTTGGTATCTTCATTTCCAGGCCTAGCTTTCAACTTGGGCTTCCATGAACTAGGTCTAGGGATTGTCTTTCTTTCCTGCTTTTTAGCACGAAAATGTCCCAACTCCTCTTCTGTAGTTCTCCGGAGACAAGGAGCTCTCTGCCAGTACGCCTTTTGTCGAAAATATGCCAGCCTTCCCTTCTCAGGCGTTGGTCCGCCCACACCAGACAGCGAAGTCTCCGGCTTTCCCTCAGCCTTCTTGACAATGGCTGACTTTCACGTCTCTCCAGAAATAACCTCTGAGTGTTCAGTGTAAAAGACGAGCTGATCTGGCAGCAGGGCTCCCACGCGTGCGTCTTTCCACGCGAGGTGCGCACCGCGTGTCGCCTGGGTCCGCACCAGGGCTGGCCAGCTCGCCCTGCTTTTAATGGAATTTCTGACATTTGGAATCTGCACAGATTCCATTCTTCCCACAGTCCCTCAGCCACGGATAAAGCTTAGTCACCACCCACAATTAAGCCCAGACTAACGCTAACATAGCAGGACGGTAATTTAAAGAATAAACAAGAATCGAGAGGTGGCAGCCAACGCACAGCCTAGGGCCACGCGCCTCGTGCCTTTTAAGGGCCGGCCGAAGCAAGTCGGCCAACGGCTCAGCACTTCACCAATCACCGCACTTCTCGCCGTCGGTTCCGCCCTCACGCCCCACATCAGCCAATCATGGAGGAGCTGCCTGCCCGCCCACCCACCCAACCCGCCGGTAGAGCCACGCTCTTGAACCACGCAGGCGCTCAGCGGCGCAAACGCAGCCCAATTTTATTTTTAGCTCCCCGCTGAGCAGCGCCTCTCCTTGGCTCCGCCCCCTCTGAATTCCCAATGGTAGACGGAGTTTCCATTGCGTCATCGCGCGGCTGTCTGGGAGCCGTCCAGTCAGGGCTCGGGCAGGACTGTCGTAATTAAAAAGCGGCGGAAGTAGGTGGGAGGGTCATGACGCAGCGAGTTTCGGTCGTGACTTTTCCGGGGGCCTTGGGGCGTCTCCGCTTTTTCCCTTTAAAGTAAAACGATCCCCCGGCGCACCCCCGCGCGTTCCGGGCCGGGAGGCGGCGGCGGGAGGCGGCGCTGACGCGGCCGCGCGCGGTCACGTGGGTGTGTTGTGGGGGGAGGGCCCGCGCGGTCGGTTCCGGGCGGTTGAGCGAGCGAAGAGACGAGCCAGCGAGAGGCAGCCGCGCCCGCCGCCGCGCTCTGTATGCCGCGTTCCCCCGGCGCACCCGCCGCCGATAGTCTGAGCCGGAGGAGCCGCCGCCGCCGCGGTTGATGTGGTTGGGCCGGGGCTGAGCAGGCCGCCAAGATGCCGCAGTCCAAGTCCCGGAAGATCGCCATCCTGGGCTACCGGTCTGTGGGTGAGTGGCTGGCCCTGCGGTGCCGGGGTCTGAACCTCGGGACGCGGCCCGGCCCGGCCATGTGGCGGGCGGGCGGGCGGCGCGCGTTTCATAACCTCCATTTTGAGTGGAGGTGGCGGCGCCTTCCCCGGTCCCCAGGCGCGGCGGACAGGTGGCGGGGGCCGCAGGCCTCGAGGCAGCCCGGAGCAGCCTCGTCGGGTCCCCCGCATCTGTCCCGCCTTCTCTGAGCAGTCTTTCCCCACCTGCTCCCCCAATTCAACTGATCTCGGGCATTTCAACAAAGGAAACCGCTCCTTGCGTCCTTCATCCGTAGAGAACTTAGACCTTTTAAAGAAAACGGGGAAACTTCCCAGACGTTTGGCCACCGAGGGCAAGTTTGCGCCTCCAAGAAAGCTGTACTGAGCCCCTCAGAAGCCCGCTAGGTATACCGCTGCTGGCGGCCGGCGTAGCAAAGGCGAGAAAGACATCTCCGAACTCTTCAGTGTCCTATTTTTCTTTGGGCAAAAACAAGGCCAGGCACTCGGAACCAGGCTGTTAAAGTAATTCAGAAGTCCTTTTGTTTCCCCAACACCACCACCATGCGATTGACATACATTTGAAGTTGCTCCTAGCAGTCACCTTTTTGCCGAATAGAGGTGGGCCCTGGGTGGGGTGGGGAGTGATCATGGTGTCGAGACGAGCAGTATTCAGTCCATCTTGTGAAACAGGACGTTCGAACTTAAACCATGCCGCAGGGTGAGGCTTTATTGTCTTTGACCGACCGGAACCTGGGAATATCACGTACATCTTTATTACTGTTTGAAAGATGTAACTGTCTCCAGAAAATGCACTTGGCACAGAGGGACCGCCGAGGTGTGGTGAAGCGGGAGGTGGGGTAGGTTGGAGTCTGATTCAGGAACGAGGTGGCAGTAACTGCCATAGGAAAGCCTTCTCCACTGGACGGACGCCCCGTTAGGCTTTCCAGTCGCTTTCTCACCCCTGCTTTCCGCTGCTGGTGCCAGGGTCTGTGCTCTTTGACCAAGATAAGTCTCGGCCTGCTTACTCATCCTTTCACCACCTCTCCCTTAAGAGTTGGAGAGAACCCTTAGGGAGGGAGTGGAAGATCAGAGACTGTGAGATGGGGGTGCCTAGAGTGGAAAGGTAACTAAATCCTGCATGGGACAGTACTAAATGCGGTGGGGAAGAGTAGGTGACTGCTTAACCGTTGCAGCCTTAGAGTTAGCACGAGCAAAATTGAGGTTTCAGTGTCTCTGAGACCATTTACTAAACACCAGTATGGAACTCCTGATCTAACATTGTTGGTTGTCTGGATCACCATACTGTTGCTTGTTTTCTGAATTCCCTCGGAATTTGGAGAACGGACCGTGACATAACCTGGCTCTTAATTGAGCACTCTCTAATCAGATAAATATACAGAGTGCTAACTCAAAATATACAGAATGCTAACTCGTTGAAGATAGCAATCCTGAATGAGCAAGGCATAAGTCACAAGTAGGTGGGCTACCTGTTTTCAACCCAAGAGGATGTTCTAAAGGTCTGGATTTTATTCTCCCCTTGAAATGTTTGAAATGGCAATGGGCTTAAATAAGTTTAGTGTTTTGTCTCCTTTGCTAAAGAACTTATGTCCAATAGAAAGTCATTCTGCTTCCAGGCAGTCTTATGTAACCAAGGTGGTCCTGTCCTCACTTTGTAGCCCAGACTGGTCTTCCTGTGAAAGCCACACCAGGCCTGGGATAGGTGTGCCCTTAGCCTTTTCTTCACAAACCTTTACTGCTGTTTGTTAATGCAGTGCTAGCCTGCGGAGGAACACAGAACTGTAGACCTATTTTCAGTGTCCTCTGTGTGTCGTATTTCCATATCCTATCCTTTTCTCAGAAGTTGTTTTCAAGTGCAATAATTGAAGTAAAAGATACTTTGGAGAGGCTGTGTTACTTTCAGTGTTGCATTTGACTTTAGTTTTGTTTCATACGAACAGGAATATTTTGTAGTTTCTGAATTCTTGCAGAGGAGTCAGATTGGCTTTTTGCCAACACGATTGCACTTGCTAGCCACTTTTCCGGGAATTGCCCACCATTCAGCCTTCTCAGAACTTAGAAATATGTTTGGTGCCAGAGTATAGAAATTTCAGTGTTTCTGCCGGGCGGTGGTGGCGCACGCCTTTAATCCCAGCACTTGGGAGGCAGAGGCAGGTGGATCTCTGTGAGTTCGAGGCCAGCCTGGGCTACCAAGTGAGTTCCAGGAAAGGAGCAAAGCTACACATAGAAACCCTGTCTTGAAAAACCAAAAAAAAAAAAAAGAAATTTCAGTGTTTCTAGATTGTGTGTGTGTGTGTGTTTCTAAGCAGTTGTATTGATTGATGATAAAGCATTGAAATAGGCTCGTCTAGAAGCCATGCCTTTTATAATGTTCTCTTAACCAGACTGCTTGGCATTGTTACATAATCATGCCACAAACTTTTATGTTTGCCTTCAGCAAAAACTGAAATGTGATTGTTTTATTATTAGGCTTTCAAATTTGTATTTGTTGAAACATTGATAAACTTACCTAAAGGGAAATTTGTGCAGCTTGTCTCCTGCAGTCTTTTCTAGGTGTTTGCAGTAGGGACGTTTTTTTGAGGACATGTTACCTCTGTGTCACCTGTACTCCAGTCTAGCTTTTAGGGAGGTCCTTCGTGTTCATTTTGGTGGTTGCCATATGTAGCAACTTCCTCATGGTGCATTGTTGCTCCTACAGCTGAGGAGTCCTTAACAGTGAGGAGCCAATCAAAACTGTCAGAGTAAACTGTCTTCAAT
This sequence comes from Peromyscus eremicus, assembly GCF_949786415.1. Taxonomy (NCBI): domain Eukaryota; kingdom Metazoa; phylum Chordata; class Mammalia; order Rodentia; family Cricetidae; genus Peromyscus; species Peromyscus eremicus. Next base: position 59,771,399 of record NC_081418.1, on the reverse strand, counting down.
ACGGCAGTCTTTCTCTGGAATATCTTCCAGAGTCTTTGGTAATCTGGTTTGTCATTAGACCATCTTTCCAAAAACTTATTTGCCATGTGTAATCCTAGGAATGGGATCACAGGAATGTGGAAGTTTATAAAATGAAGTGACTGTGTTTTGGTGAATGGCAGTTCACTGAGAGTAGATGAATTACTTTGTCAGAACGTGTCTGGTGCTGTTGGATTCTTATAGGGAAAGGTATCATGACATGTTTGATAGTTCCCAATAGAACACAATTGTATTGGATTCTGTCCCGTTACATTATCTTGTCCTTTTCTGACATAATCTGTTAAGGAATCGTGATGAGGGTTGGGAAGATAACTGGGCAAGTAAGGGTGCTTTCTATGCAGCTGTGAGAGCCTGAGTTCAAATCCTAGAGCCCATGTGAAAAGTTGGGCAAGGCAGTGAGCTTGTGGGGACAGAGACAGGAGGATAGCTAGCTGGAGCTTGCTGTTCACCTGCCTATCTGAAAAACAGAGCTCCAGTTTCAGTGAGAGCCTCTGTCTGGATGGAAATGGAGAAGTGGTGGAAGAGAACACAACGTTTCGTCTCTGGGCTCTGCAAACATACACACACACACACACACACACACACACACACACACACTTTAGTGCGTGATTTATTTATTTTTTTTTAAGAAATTGTGATTTAAACACTACTTGCCATGTATAAAACCTAGCAGTGTGTAAAATTGATATGTGCTTAGTAGCATGTGCTGTGTCTTCTAGGGGCCACTTTTGTGAAGCTTCATCAGTCCTGTTTGTTGTTCTGTATAAGAGAATAAGCAGAGCTCACACTTGTGAATATGATTTTGTACAGCCAAATGTTATATTATAACTTTTTTTTTAAAGATTTATTTATTTATTATGTATACAGTGTTCTGCCTGCATGCCAGAAGAGGGCGCCAGATCTCATTACAGATGGTTGTGAGCCACCATGTGATTGCTGGGAATTGAACTCATGACCTCTGGAAGAACAGCCAGTGCTCTTAACCGCTGAGCCATCTCTGCAGCCCCTAACTTTTTTTTAATATGGGACACTTCATAAATGTGTGTGTCATCCTTGTGCAGGGGCCATGCTAATCTTCTCTGTATGGTTCCAGTTTTAGTACATGTGCTGCTGAAGCGAGCACTTACTAGTTTATTAAGTTGTTGGGAGAACATGCTACATTAGGCATGTGGTGGTTAGAGGACAGCTTGTGGGAGTTGTTCTTCCCTTCCACCACATGAGTTCTGGGGATCCAGTTTTTTTTGGGGGGGGGCGGGTGTAGGGGGAGGGTTGAGACAGGGTTTCTCTGTGTAGCTTTGCGCCTTTCTTGGAACTTGCTGGCCTCGAACTCACAGAAATCTTCCTGCCTCCACCTCCTGAGTGCTGGGATTAAAGGCGTGCGCCACCACCGCCCGGCGGGGATCCAGTTTTTGATGGCCAAGTTTTAAATGTCTATAGGTACCAAAAAATCTTGTGCTCATAGCAGTTCTCACTACTCAGCCCCTGGCAACCACTAATTTGCCTTCTGTTTTTATTTACTTACTCTGGACATTTCATGTAAATGGCATAATATACATATGGTACTTTGTGACTGACATCTTTCATTTAGCCTGTTTCCAAACTTCATCCATATTGCATATATAATATTCCATTAATGTGAGTTTACCACATTGTCCTGTTACATGAATTGTTTCTATTTCTTGGCTGTTACAAATAATGGTGTTATAAACATTCCTGTAAAACATTCCTGTGCTTTCATTTCTCTTAGTTGTTCCTTAGGAATGAAATTGCTGGGACATGTGGTATCCCTATTTGACACTTTGAGGAACTGTCAAACTTTTCCTCAACCTCTCACTTTATACATTCCTAGCAACAGTGTACGAGGCTCGGAATCTGTCTCCATGCTTACCCACTCTTTGCTTGGCTTTTAGCCACCTTAGTAGGCTTCAAGAGTATATATGATTTATAAACAATTCTTCCGTCTATGGTGGTGAAATTGTTTTTCCACTTTTCTTCCCTTGGTGTTCAGAATTGAGTCCAGGGCCTTGCTTGAGGTCCAGTTGAACTGTTTACTTTTGCACTTTTTACTTTTGGTGTACTATCCAGGGACCTCACAGTAGACAGTCTGAACATTTTATACTCAGCTCCTGCATTTAGGTTTATAGGACCCGCTAGAGGTTAATATGTGTGGTGTGAGCAAAGTGTACAACTTGTCTCAGCCTGTTAGAAGGCTGTTGGTTCCTCATTGAATTCCTTAGTGGAAAATGAATGTGCATGGATTTCAGGGCTTGTCTTGAGATCTTCCTTCTGCTGCTCTGTTTGTCCTCACATCTGCCCACAGTCTCCCTCACGTTACTGTGGTGTCATAGTCAATAGTAACATAGGAATCTTTGAGGTTTTTGGTTTTTTCAAGATTGTTTTGTCTGTTTTTAGCCACTTGTGTAGGACTAATTTGTCAGTTTCTGCTCATAAATCAGCTAGATTTTGATAGGGTACTTTTCAGATTTGAAAGAATCTTTTTTTTAAGATTTATTTTGTGTATGAGTGTTTTACATGCGTGCATACAGGTGTTTTTAAGACAAGAAGAGGGCAGTCCTTTGGGACTAGAGTTTTCAGATGATTATGAGCTACTGTGTGGGCGCTTGGAAATGAACTTGGGTCCTCTGCAAGAGCACCCAGTGCTCTCAACCACTGAGCATCTATCCAGGCCCCATAAAAGAATCTTTTAGACATTGTTTTGTTTTTGTTTTTTTAACAGTGGGTTTTCATCTGCTCCTGATTTCATTCAGTATGAGGTGAAAAATCAGCCTTTAGCAGATGAGTAGTTGAAAGGGGGTGATTTTTTAATAGCTCTTTGAGATGGTAGTGTATCTTTGGTATGTACTAAACCTCTGTAAGGAGTAGCCAACAGTGTCTTTTACTATTGTATCTCGACACCGTGCACATGGGATACATTGGAGGTTAGAGGATAACTTACGGAAGTTGGTTTTCTCTTTCTGCTGTGTGGCTCCTGGGATAAGTTTGTCAGAAAGCATCTTTATACCCTGAGCCTTCTCACTGGCTTCTGTCAGTGGTTAGTCTTAGGTTGGTACTGTGTGCAGTCTGCAGTCTTATTGTTGAGTTTGCCCTGTTCCCTTTGCATTAAACCACATTGTTCTGCTTTATACTCTTAAGTAGCTCTTATACCCTACTGTGCTGTGGAACTTGGATCATTGGTCCACTGTTACATAGGTCTTCCATGTGTTGCTACAGTTAATATGTAGATACTTTAAAGATTACATTTGCTAATACTTTCACTAACCAAAGAGAAATCTTAAATATTAAAGTGCTGTTAAAAGCTTTTCCAGGCTCTGGAGAGATGACTCAGTGCTTAAGAACACTGACCCAGGGCTGGGCGGTGGTGGCGCATGCCTTTAATCCCAGCACTCGGGAGGGGGAGGCAGAGCCAGGCAGATCTCTGAGTTCGAGGCCAGCCTGGTCTACAGAGCGAGATCCAGTACAGGCACCAAAACTACACAGAGAAAACCCTGTCTCAAAAAACCAAAGGAGAGGAAGAATAAAAAGAACACTGACCCGGGACTCCGGCACCCACATGCAGCTCACAACAGGCTATAACCCTAGTCCCAAGGGGATTCAGTGCCTTCTTATGGCCTCCTTGGGCAGTATACACATGTAATATACAAGTATTCATGCAGGCAAAACACCCATATACATAGACAATTTTTTTTAACACTTTTCCAGGCTGGGACTGATGGTACAGGCCCATAATCCCAGCTACTTGGGAATCTGCGGGAGGAGGATCAAAGTTTAAGGCTGGCCCTGGTAACTCCATAATAAAAACAGGCCAGGAACATTGGTAGAGCATCTGCCTTGCATGTTCTAGGCCCTATGTTAATTCTCAGTACTACTAAAAGGGGGTTGGGAAGGCTTTTCAGAATTCTGGTTTCTTCCTTAACAGTTGGAATTTTGACATTGCACTACCAGTTTTTACTTGACTTGGTGAACTCCTTTTCCCACCCTTCTGGGTGGGAGGACAGTAGGGAAATAGGGTCTCAGTGCAGGCTAGCCTGCAACTTTGAGTAAACTTCCCTGCCTCCTCCTCCAAGTACCAAATTACATGAATTACTGGTGTGCCCAGCTAAGATCTTGTTTCCTTAATATCTTTAAAAAAAACAAACAAACAAAAAAAAAAAAACTGCTGAATTTGAACTAATGATTGTTGTCATTCTTCCGAGTAAAAAAGATGTGATAAAGTGGCTGGCGCAGACGTCTCTCAGTTACCCCATACTTGTCGTGGAGACAGTCCTATTTCTCTGTGTGTAGCAGAACTGCTTATTCAGGTACTGTTTCATTATGCAGAATAATTACTATTACTGTGTGTGGCGATGCACCTGCCGTGGTTCATGTGTCAGAGTCAAAAGGACAACTTAGCTCAGGAGTCTCTTAGCTCCTTCTACTTTCTCATGAGTCTTCAGCAACACCTTTACCTGTTGAGCCATCTTCTTGGTCCTCTTGGAGAATACTAAAAAGATGTGCAAGGGGCAAGACTCAGTAAACTTAGTCACTCTGACTGTGTTCTCAAAGGACATTGATTGGTAGTGAAAGTGGCCCCTTTCACCTTTGTGAGAATGTGGTGATAGAGAATTAAGTGATTCCCCACTTGGTTTGTTCCTTTTGTCTCGGTGCCTGCTGAGGGACGCCCACACAGGCATCACCACTGCATTTGCATCTTTGGTACAAATGTGAAAATAGTGCAATGGCTGACTTGGTGATGTTTCCACCGTATGAATCCTGGAGATGGTTCCAGAAGTCCAGAGACCACACTTTGGATGGCTTGGGACTGTAGTATGCTGGGATCTTGCTATTCTCCCTTGTAAAAGGTTAAATCAAAAGTGGGTGCATTGTACGTACAATTGGCAAGGATATGTGTAAGAGCCGCCTAGGAGAGGTTCCCTAGTATTTATTGTAAGAGCCAAGAAGGATTTAGTGACGCAAGAAAGATCTTGGCATGATTGAGAACGGAAGGAAGCTGGGGGTGGTAAAGCATAATGAAGTGAGAGTAAGAAATGAAGTTGGGAAGGCGAGCACAAGCTGCAGGGCCTCAGAGGAACTTTGGGAAGTCATTCATGCTGAGTAGTAAGCCGTGAGTTGCAAAAGGAAATCTCTGTATACACCTTCCTTGGCCTCTAGTGGTACACTTTTGGATGTATTGTTTTGTTTGTACTTGGTAACAGTGAAGTTTCCAACGATTAAATAAAATTGCTAGTGGCAGCATAAAGTTGGTATACTAAAACATGGTTTTTATAAATACAAGCCTCACTGAAAGTTGAGGGAGCTATGTAAATAAAAATAGCAGCTGTATCACAAAATGAAAACCAGCTGCCTCTACCTGTTGTGGTCGAGGAAGTCATTAATGTCCAATGTTTTTCTTTTTTTTTTTTTTTTGTTTTTTTGTTTTTTTGTTTTTTCGAGACAGGGTTTCTCTGTGTAGCTTTGCGCCTTTCCTGGAGCTCACTTGGTAGCCCAGGCTGGCCTCGAACTCACAGAAATCCGCCTGGCTCTGCCTCCCGAGTGCTGGGATTAAAGGCGTGCGCCACCACCGCCCGGCCCAATGTTTTTCTTAATTGAAGGTCCAAAATAATGATCTGTTGACTTCTAATATTGTCCATAAGTGGATTGTTAACCTAGTTCACTAAATGAAACCGAATTTGGTCGTGATTGTGAGAATGAGAAGCATTATGAAGTATCACATTAACTCTTGACACTTGCTAAAGTGCTCGAAGGATTTCTCTTTTTCTTTTTCTTTTTGGTTTTTTTTTTTTTTTTTTTTTTTTTTTTTTTTTTTTTTTTTTTTTTTTTGAGACAGGGTTTCTCTGTGTAGTTTTGGTGCCTGTACTGGATCTCGCTCTGTAGACCAGGCTGGCCTCAAACTCATAGAGATCTGCCTGGCTCTGCCTCCCAAGTGCTGGGATTAAAGGCGTGCGCCACCATTGCCTGGCTAGCAGGAGTGTTTGTGTGTGTGTGTGTGTGTGTGTGTGTGTGTGTGTGTGTGCCTGCAGTCACTATGGTGTGCTTGTAGAGGTCAAAGGAAAACCTAAGGAAATTAATTAGTTTCTTTCCTTCCATCCTGTGGGTCACAGTGATGGAACTAGGGTCAATTGGCTTGGCATAGGCACCTTTACCTGCTGAGCCCTGTCTTGTTAGCCCCTATTTGGCTGGTTTTTTAAACTTTATTTACTTATATTTTATGTGTGGATGATATGCATGTATACCAATAATCTAGGGACCATTGTTGTCAAGATTCTATTTCTTTCCATGCTTTTCCTTGATTTCTGGGACTCCTTCCTTGCATCATCCTAAAATCCAGTCTTTCCATTTTGATATTAATAATGTCCAAGTTTTCCACAGTGAAATACAAGTCTTGCCAATAACAATCTCTGAAGTCTCCAGAAGCAAGATGGGGCCCCACAACAATGACTCTGCCCGGTCCATAATGATGCCATTGAACCTAAAAATACCACTCAGTGATCAGCTTTGGACTGCAAACTCTTCAGGACAGTTCAAGATGAAATAGTCCATCACACTACTCTTCTAGCCAGAACCTCAGCTAACCTTACCCATTTCTCTGAGACTGGCTACAAACATTACAGCTAGTCCTATTGAGACATAACCATTTAGCTTTCTTACAGAACCCCACAGAGATACCGTCCCCCCCTAAACAGCAAGAAGCAATTTTAAGAAAGCAATGCTCCCTCTCCCAAAGGTTTCATTTTTCTCAGGGTTTATGGACAAGTTGTTATAGGCTTGGGGGTGGAGCAATAAAATTTAGACTCAGGATTCTCTTTAAGAAAAGAAAAAAAGGAGAATAGTAGGTATAGGATATTAAGGTAGATTGTTGTATCTACTGGTAAACTAATTTAGCAAATTATCAGCCTTAGATAATTCACACTGATACGGATTTTTGTATATTGATACATATATAAACTATTTTTATATTCCTATTTAAGATAATTTGTATATTGATACAAATTCAAAACTATAATTGTCATATTGTACACATGTTCCTACTCCTATTTGAAATATTTTGTATATTGATATAAATGTAAAATTATATTCATCATACTGTATATATGTTCTACCTCTGTTTAGAATATTTTGTGTATTGATACATATTAAGGATATTTTTATATTGCACTATACTTTTTCTACCTCCATTTAAGATCTTTTGTGTTTTGTCACAATTTTGAGGCCATTGTCCTTATACTGTACATCTGTTTACAGACTGTTTATCTTGATATGTGAAGCCTTAGTCCTTAGGTTATTTAGGTAGATAAGAATTACAGATTGTGGCTGGAGAGATGGCTCAGGGGTTAATAGCACTGACTGCTCTTCCAGAGGACCTGGGTTCAATTCCTAGCACCCACGTGGCGGCTCACAACTGTCTGTAACTCCACTTCCAGGAGATCCAACACCCTCCTGCAGACATACATGCAGGAAAAATACCAATGCACATAAAATAAAAATAATTCATTAATAAAACTTTAAAAAAAGAATTACAGATTAATAGTCACCCATGATTGTCATATCTATAGTTATGTTAGTTAGGTTTTTTGGATTTACAGAAACATATGTCAGATGGATAGGTAACTAACACTTCATAGATCTGGAGAATATGGCATTTAAATGTTTTTATAACTTAGAATTCTGTTGACAGGAGACACGATTGCTCCTGGCAGCACAAATCTACTCCTGAGAGAATGTTGGGTTTCTAAGACACTCCGTTTGGAAATTTGTCTTCTTGGCACAAATGGCCTGCTGGGCAAAGAACTGCCCCAACCTTGACTGCTGATACCAGATTCTATTATAGATGCTTGTGAACCACCGTGTGGTTGCTGGGACCTTTGGAAGAACAGCTACTGCTCTTAACCCCTGAGCCATCTCTCCAGCACCCTGACTGGTTTCAAGATCTAAATCACATATGAAACCTACTGTAAAGAGATTAAACTATAGGTTCTCTTTGTTGGTCATAGTTTTTATAAGTGACTGAATTAAGATATACCCAGCAGTGCCAGGTGTGGTGGTGCATGCCTTTAATCCTGGACTTTGGAGATAGAGGCAGGTGGATCTTGTGAGTTTCCTTATGTGTGATTTAGAGAACTGCTCTGGTCCTTATGATCCTGGATGGGAATAGGAATGCCTAGTGCTGCTATTTGCATGGTGGGCAAAGACTCGAATCAAATCATCATTAAGAATGCTCCAGAGAGAGAATGCCCACAAAATTCAATCTGCCAGCATAGTCTAAAATTTACATTACAGGAAAACTTCTCTAGAAAAAAAAAAATCACCCAAGCATATAGGTTGAGAAACAGATTTTCCGGGAATCTTAATAGGATGTGTTTTCTCTGAGAGCCAATTCAGCCAAACTGATCCATGGGTAGAATTTTTTCCTCTGTCTTCAGTGTCAGTTGAACATTGCCAGCTTTACCGTAGAGGCTTTCCCTGAAATTGTGGACTTGTTTCTGGGGGAAGAGTCCGGGCTTTGTCAACTATCCATCAGGTCTTAATTCACTCCAGGACTGGACACACTGCACTGTTGGTTGCAGGGGCAGTCTATGGGTTTAAAGTGCCATGTGTTTTCTCAAACAAATGTTGGTTAAATGTTTAAGTGTGTTCTCTATCCATGTACCAAGCATGTAACTAGTATGCAATCGCTAGGCAAGGGAAATCCTTGAGAGAAACAGTCAGAGCCTAGGGGTGGAGGAGTGTCTCTCAAGAAAGTACAGTGTGGTTCCACTAGTGGACAAGGGTGTGGATGAGCAGACTGTGAGTGGGAAGGAAGGTAGAGCTGAGCTGTGTGCTACCAGTCAGCTTATAGACCCTGTTAAGTTAGACTTTCCCTAGAAACAGTGCGAAGTCAATGAAAGATATAGTAATGATCTCTACTAGGCGTTGTCTGACTCTCTGCAGCAGGCCAGGTAGTGAATTATTTCAAGCTTTGCAGACTAGATGCCTCCTGTTGCAACTATTCTCCTTTGCCCTTATAATGGAAAAGCAGAGGAAGGCAGTACATTGACAAATGGCTGTAGTTGTGTCCCAATGAACTGTGTCATGGGTTTGAAATTGGAATTTTATCTGATTTTCTGATACAAAATACTAGTCGTTGTCATGTCCCATCCTCATCTGTCTGTCCCTGTTCCCTCCCACAGCCATTGAAAGATAGAAAAACATGCATGCTTGCTTTTAACTCATAGGCTGTACAGATAGTAAACAGATTCTGAGTCAAATTTGACCCCTGGTCCATAATTTGTTTTACATCTCCAGAAAAACCTCCTGTACTGTGGGAAGAAGGTGGGGCAGGCAGGAGTAGAATTGGAAAGCCTGAGTAGTTGTGAGCCAGTGCATGGTGTCAGAGGGGGACAGCAGATTACCTTTTGGTGGGAACTGTTAGTATAACCTGTTTGCTGCTAGTGTCAGCTGCCAATGTTGCCTTTGGCTAAAGGAAAAAACCTGTGACAGGACCATGGCTAGAGGCAACATTGGCATCTGCCTAGCTTCTGGCTATAGACCCTAGCAGTGACCCAACAGTTCTAGGGCAAGTGGCCATGCTGGGAACTAATGTTCTCTGCTCCCGATTCCTAATGTCAACCAAGGGTTTAAGCCAACATCCCTTCTCACTTTAGGGTTGAATGTTTCTTTGTCACGCCAGGGACAAGTGAAGTTGCAGAGCCCAGGGGGACATACTGCTGTGTCAGCCAAGCCTGCCTGACTGCCTGCCTGTCTGTCTGTCTATCTATCTTCTGGAGCTTAATTTATATAAATTTAGCCAAGTTTATACAAATAGGGTACTCTCGTTCCCTGAGGCCCATATATACAGACCATCATTGCTCAAGAGCAATAAAATATCAGCACAGATAATTCAGATTTTCTAGTAGCCAATCTAAAATAAAAGGAAACCAGTGAAGTTTAATTTAGCCCAATATATTCAAAATATAATTTCAACATATGATTTAAAAATACTTTTCATATTTAACCTCCAAACTCTTATGTACATATGTCAGAGCTACCTGCTATGTTTCAGATAACTGATGTTCATGTATGGCTCCTGGACAGTACTGGACAACAAAAGTGTCTTGAGAAGTGAATTAATGAATTAATGTTGGTATAAATGTTTTCTTTTCTTTCTTTTTTTTTTTTTGAGACAGGGTTTCCCTGTGTAGCTTTGCGCCTTTCCTGGAACTCGCTTTGGAGACCAGGCTGGCCTCGAACTCGGAGATCCGCCTGCCTCTGCCTCCCGAGTGCTGGGATTAAAGGCGTGCGCCACCACCGCCCGGCTAAATTTTTTTTTTTTTTTTAAGTTTGTAATTATATTTATGTACAGAAAACTTAGCAGTGTACATTTAACCCAATTTAGTGGCGAGTTCTTTGGCCTTTGCCTTTTCCAGCTTGGCAATCCGAGCCACAGATTTAGGACCCAGGACGTTGCCTCCCCAGTGGCGGCGGATCTCATCATATCTGTCGTTGTAATTGGTCCTAATAGCTTCCACCAGCTTAGCCAGAGCACCCTTGTCTTCCGAGTTAACCTGTGTGAAGGCAACAGTGGTGCATGTCTTCCTGTGGACCAGCCGCCCCAGCCTGGCCTTTCCCTTGATGATGTAGTAGGGGACCCCCATCTTTCGACACAGGGCAGGCAGGAAGACCACCAGCTCAATGGGGTCTACATCGTGGGCAATCACCACCAGCTGAGCCTTCTTGTTCTCCACCAAGGTGGTGACTGTATTGACCCCCGCTCGGAGGACAGGTGGTCTTTTAGTTGGGACGTCCCCTTTGCCAGCAGCTTTCTTCTCAGCACGGGCCAGCAGCCTTTGCTTCTTCTCCTGCTTTGTCTCTGGCCTGTACTTGTGGGCAAGCTTAAGCAGCTGGGTAGCTGTTTGCCGGTCCAGGGCCTGTGTGAACTGGTTAATGGCAGGAGGTACTTTGAGCCGCTTGTAGAGGATGGCTCTTTGCCGCTGCAGCCTAATGTAGCGGGGCCATTTGACGAAGCGTGTGAGATCTCTTTTGGGCTGGATGTCCTGCCCAATGCCGAAGTTCTTGGGCCTTTTCTCAAACAAAGGATTCACCACCTTTTTGGCCTCCTGTTTCTTCACGACGGCGGGGGCCGGGGCCACCTTCTTCCCCTTGGCCTTCTTTCCCTTGGGCATCTTGCTCGGCTGGAGGAGAGAGAAAGAAAAGGGAATTGTGGGTAATATGTAAGCAGTCGCGGAGATCGCCTAAATTTTTATTATTACTATTATAAATATGATTGTTTAGCTGTCATGTCTATTTTAGACAATCTTAAATTTTATGCTCTTTAATTCATCAAAGCTGCTTTTAATTTTTGTCTTTTTTTTTTTTTTTTTAACCTCCGCGTTTGCCACAGCACACATGAGATCATGTGGACAGTTTGAAAGAGTTGGTTCTCTCCACCATGTGGGTCACAGGGATGGAACTCAGGTGGTCAGACTTGGTGGCAAGCATTCTTACATACTGAGTTACCTTGCCAATCCCCCTTTTGAAAACCTTTTTTTTGGAGGAGGGGCTCTTTGCCCTGCCCACTCACATCTCAGCTTGCCCACCAGTTTTGGACCAAATCTAAGAAATTTTTTTCTTCCTCATTGCCAGATATTTAATTTTTTTGTAGTTTGTCTTCCACCTTGGCTTTATCTGTAAGTTATCCTAGAAGATGAATATTCTATTTCAGGGGTCTTGAGGGAATCAGTTCCCTGGCCTCCCTAAGCACTACTTTGCCCCTTTTAATTTAATAACTCTGACAGTTTCTAAAATTCCTCATTTATGTAATTCAGTCATGTGAGACACACTTAAATATATTCTTGTTTTAATTTTTGAGCCAGCTTTTCTTACTCTGCCTTGTATTTATCACAAATAATAACCATACCTTAACTCCCACCTCCTTTTTTTTTTTTTTAATTAACCCTCTGCCAGCATCTATTTTTAAAGTTTGGGAATGGGTGTGAAAAAGAACAAGATGATGTCAACCCAGCTTAACTCAGAAACAAGTGAGATGATTCATGTGAAAGTGTTTTGCAAACTCTAATAAAACAATGTCTCACATGAGTTTTCTGTTAAACAGTTGGGGTTAAGGATGCAGTTCAGTTGCTAGAGTACTCGCCTGAGCAGCATGATGCCCTGGGCTCCAGCCCCCAGTATCATACAGAATCTGCTATGATGGTGAATCACTATATCCCAGAATTTGGAAGTTAGAGGCAGAACAATTAAACATTCAAGGTCACCTTCAACTGTATGGCAAGTTTGAGGTGAGACTTACATGAAACCCTGTCTTTATTGTTTTATTTTTTGAGACAGGGGTTCTCTGTGTAGTCCTGCCTGTCCTGGAGCTTGCTCTGTAGACCAGGCTGGCATCGAACCCAAAGAGATCCACCTGCCTTGTCCTTCTAAGTGCTGGGATTAAAGGTGTGAACCACCACCACTGGGCCTGAGAGCCGTCTTTGGGGAAAAAAAAAGGGGAAAGGCAGTATTTATTCAGGCCGAGCACACACTTGTAACCCCAGCACCTGGGAAGCACTATGCCCAAGAGTGTAAGGACAGCCAGGGCTGTGTAGCAGAAAATCAGGAAAAAGTTTGCACTGTTAGTGTCTCTGCCCTCATGAGATCCTGTGCTGGCAATGGTGCTCATGTTAGGAGTCATAGTGACCACTTTCCCAAAGTACCCATTAGTTCCTGTGTAGCTCCTTTAAAATGAGGATGCTGACATAGGTATATATTTTTAAAATGTATCCTTGGTGACTCTTGGTATATATGTAGACCTTCAACTCAAGGTGACAAGACCAGCCAGATGGCTCAGTAGGTAAAGGTACTTGGCACAAGCCTGGTAACCTGAGTTCAATCTCCAGAACCCACATAAAGAAGGACAATACTGAGGAATTTTGCTGGCTTAGTAAAGTGGTAGTTTTAAGTTCTCTTGCGAGATCCATGACTTCACTAACCAGTACCAGGCTTGGTTTCCCTCCTGTTGAACAGGTCTTAAGTCCACTTACAGAGCTGTTGGCTACTGCCAAATAGTATGTGCCACTACTGCACTCTTAGGGTTATGGTGCCATGCTGGTGATAGTTGTGGTTCAAGGCCTTGTAGCTGGGTAGGATTGTTGGTTACTTCCCTTCTTGGAAGCTTGCAAGGTGCCTTCTGATACCATGAAAGATAGTCCTCAGGGAGGAGGCTTTCAGGTTAGATGCAGCTTGGGTCTCTGGGCCCAGTGTCTGAAGTACATGGTGTCTTTAGCAATAAGGACTGACCTTCCAGCTCCAGGGGGCAACTCTGACTAACAACTTAAAAGGGGGCTTTGAAGTGCCTGGTGTTGGGGTTTTGTTAACTGCTCTATGAATCTTTGGAGTAGCATTGTCAGCACAGGTGGGGAATTTTCATTTAAATTGTGTGTGTGTATATTTCTATACTGACTCACATGTACTATAGGCATTTTTAGGGTAGATAGTTAATAGTATGATTCCTTATGACTTCTTATGACTTTTTGAGACATCCTTATTTTACCCACCTCCCTCATTCGGCATTGATCTCCCTCCACCTCCCATTTAGAGTCATGTGCTTCCCCTCCTCCATTTTTGCCATTTCCCCCTTCGGATCACTTGTGCCTTCCCTATTGCTTCTGACCTCCCACCCCCAACTATGGTCCCTTTTTACTTTGCTGGTTTCTACAGTTACTCCACATACAGTGTTTTGAATGTATTTCCCTGCAGGTCTGTAGCTTATATTTTCATTCCCTTAATAAGAGTCTTAGAGCAGTTTCTCTGTGCATGTGTGTATCTCTCTCTATGTGAGTGGTTCAGGTGTGCAGGTGGAGACCAGAAGTTGATGTGGAGTGTTTTCTTTGATTGCCCTCAGTCTCATATTTTATAGCAGGGGCTCTAACTGAACCTGGAGCCCACCTATTTCTATTTCCACAGTGCTGAAGTTGCAGCTGTGATCCACCACACCCACTTTCTTATGTGCATGCTGAGTGTTGAGGTCCTTAATCGTGCGGAGTACACATTTTACCAATTGAGCCACCTCCCAGGTCCCACAATTCTTAATTTTGATAAATTCAAATGGATTTTTTTTTTTTTAATAATCTTTTCTGGGCTGGTGGTGGTGCACACCTTTAATCCCAGCATTCAGGAGACAGAGGCAAGTGGATCCCTGTGAGTTTGAGGCCAGCCTGATCTACAGAGCGAGTTCAGGACAGCCAGGGCTGTTATACAGAGAAACCTTGTCTACAAAAACAAAAACAACAGAAAAAAAGTTGTTTTATAGTTTTCATTTTATAATTAAGTTTATGATCTGTTATTGATCATATGCTTTTAAATTGGGTACCAACTAGGTCTAACTCGGGTTTCTCTGTCTCTTACTATTTCTATGTGTGTGTCAATATGAAAGTCTAGTTGTTTGAGCACCATGTGTTGAAAATACTGTACTTTGTCCTTTGACTTGCCTTTGCACTTCTGCCAAAAACTAGTTGATCACACTTGTATATGGATCTTTTCCTGAACTCTGCTCCTTTACTGCCTGTCTTATGCCAATACTGCTCTTGGCTTGATAGCTGTTCCTGGAATACAGCCCCCCCCCCCAAGTTGTATTGATCATGATTTGAGGAAAGCTTAGCTGATTCAGGCAATTACTGTACTAGAATGTAATGGCCATGTATTGAATATGTAGTAGTTACTATGCTTTATACATGATATTGCCATATTTTGAGGATTCTGAGACCTGTAGAACTTAACTTTCATCTCATAGGACTCATACCATAATCTTGAGTTCAAATCCTAAACCTTCTCTCACTATTCTGTTTCCTCTAATTAAATGTTTCTGGAATCAGGATGTTTTACAAACCTTATTCATCAGTGTTCTTCATCCGCTTCCTCTCCCATCTTGCTGTCATTAACTGGTATTGTATCGTGCAGTGAATGGACTCCTAGAAATGGAGAATGATGATTGTCATAGAGGGTTGCTTTTTGTTTGGCTCTGTGGAAATTGCCAAAGTTGTCCCATTTTTACTTGAAACTCAGGTTGATACCTTTTTAATATTA
Organism: Peromyscus eremicus; assembly: GCF_949786415.1. Lineage (NCBI taxonomy): Eukaryota > Metazoa > Chordata > Mammalia > Rodentia > Cricetidae > Peromyscus > Peromyscus eremicus. The sequence continues at coordinate 59,756,288 of NC_081418.1, read as the reverse complement.
AGTTCTAGGGAAAGAACTTGTTTCAAAAGATGCCTGTCTGCACACAGACCCCAGAGGCCAGTCTCAGCTGTCGTGCCTAAGGCACCATTCACCTTGTCCTTTGTTTGAGACAGGTTCTTTCACTCACCTAGAGCTGGCCAGATAGACTGGGTGGCTAGCTAGCCAGCAGTCCCCGGCCATCAGCCTGTCTTTGCCTCTCCAATATTGGGACTACATCATGCCACCACACTGGCTTTTTACATGGGCTCTGGGGGTGAAACTTGGGTCCTCATGCTTGTAGGGCACATACTTTACTGACTGAGCTGTCTCCCCAGCCCCGAGACACATTTATTTATCATGATTTTTGTAAAGATACATTTATTTTTATGTATATGAGTATTTTACCTGCATGTATGTCTATGTACCACGTGGGTGCTGAGAATAGAAGCTGGGTCCTCTGGAAGAGCAGTCAGTGTTCTTGACTGCTGAGCCATCTCTCCAGCCCCTAAATCATTATGAAAGACTTTGTTTTGGGTGTTTGTTTTGTTTGTTGTTGTTGTGCCCCGCCCCACCCCACCCTAGGGTCTGTCTGTGTAGCCATGACTGTCCTAGAACTCGCTCTGTAGATCAGGCTGTTCTTGAACTCAGAGGTCCACCTACCTCTGCCTCTCCCAAGGGTGCTGGGACCAACAGTGTGCACCACCACCTCCTGCCAGGTATTTTGGGGGTTCTTTTGCTTTTTGTTTTTTTCCTTAATTCATATTTACTTGCGTTTTATCTCTGAGTTTGCTTTCCACCCCTATAAGATGTTTGTGTTTTAGGACAGGTTCTCTCTGTGAAACCCTTGCTGTCCAAGAACTTGCTTGGCCTGGCCATGACCTCACAGAAGTCTGTCTACCCCTGCATAAAAGTGTGTGCCACTATGCCTAGCTTTTTTTTTTTTCCCCTTCATGAGTTTTAAAAAATAGAAGCAATGCTTTGATAATTGTTTTGGAAACTCAAAGTTTTTGGGCTTTTTGTTTGTTTGTTTTGTTTGCTTTAATTTTTTAGTTTTGTTTTGGCAGTTAATTTTGATGGCTGTTTTATTGGTTTTTTTTTTTTTTTTTTTTTTTTTTTTTTGGTTTTTCGAGACAGGGTTTCTCTGTGTAGCTTTGCGCCTTTCCTGGAACTCACTTGGTAGCCCAGGCTGGCCTCGAACTCACAGAGATCCGCCTGCCTCTGCCTCCCGAGTGCTGGGATTAAAGGCATGCGCCACCACCGCCCGGCTCTTATTGGTTATTTTTATTACTGCTGTGACCAAATACCTGACAAAAAGCAACTTGAGGAAGGAAAGGTTTGTTCTGGCTCACAGTTTAAGGACATAGTCTTCTGTGGGAGGGAGGGAGGGAGGGGATGTGAGACAGCTGGTCATGTTCTCTGTAGTCAAGAAGCAGAAAGAGATGAGTATTGGTGCTAGTGTGGCTTTGCCTTTTCTCTTTTCCTCACCCAGGACCACAGCCCATGAGATGGGGCTGCGCACATGCAGGGTGGGTATTCCATTCTCAGTTAAACCTCTTAAGCACCCTCATGGACATACCAGAGCTGTCTTCTAGGTGACTTAAATACCATCAAATTGACCACTCACCATTTTGTCTTATTAATGGAGTCTTCATTTGTCTAGAAATGTAGATTGAGGTTCCTAATGTTTGCAGTTTTTTTCTTGCTTCCTCCAGATTACCCCATCTTACTTACTTTATCATCAGCCTTTATCTCTCCCTACCTTATATCCATAGTGGGGAACTTGGTTCCTGTTGGGGGTCTGTGGCTTGTCCTATTCCATGTGCAACTCCCACCTCAAACACTCAAAGAACATGCCCTTTTTGTTTCTGACTGGCCTCTTCCTATCAAGCCAGCTACTAGCAGACAGTGCCAGTTCTTATTTCTTTTACAAAGACTTTCCAGGTTTATAGAAGGATGAAATGTTCCCAAACTTGGAACTATAAAAATAGAGCTAGTAGAAGTGGAAGAAAGGTAGATGACTTGTGAACTAGCCTTGGCTACAGAAGCATTTCTGATTATAACTGCTGAAACTAGGAATAAAGGTTGAAGCGAATACAGTAACTGAGGGGAGAGCAAACAGAATTGCAGTTTTGTAGGAACATTAGGCCTGGGGCTGGAGAGATGGCTCAGAGGTTAAGAGCACTGGCTACTCTTCCAGAGGTCCTGAGTTCCATTCCCAGCACCCACATGGTGGCTCACAACCATCTGTAATGAGATGTGGTACCCTCTTCTGGTGTGCAGACAGAACACTGTATACATGTTAAATAAATAAATCTTAAAAATGTCCAGAAGTTCTAGCTGGTTTTGTGTGTAGTTTCCAGTTGTATTCTTTTTTTAAGTAATTTTTATTTTATTTTATGTGCATTGGTGTTTTGCCTACATGTATGTCTGTGTGAGAGTATCAGATCCCCAGGAACTGGAGTTACAGACAGTTGTGAGCTGCCATGTGGGTTCTGGGAACTGAACGGTCCTCTAGAAGAGCAGCCAGTGCTCTTAACCGCTGAGCCATCTATCTGTCCAGCCCCCAGCTGCATCCCATTGATACAGTTCTATTCTGTCAGTCTGATCTACAGGTTTCGTTTTGCTGGTTGATTCCTTTTTTGAAGTTAGGAAGCTAATTCTCCTCAATTGCCTCTGTAGTTTTTATTTCTATCTAATCTTTTCTTCAGAGCTTTCAACCAGAACCTGTATACCCTTCATCAAGTATTATGGTCTGTTTTCTGCAGGACGCACATTTCCATGAGTGCATTAAACTTGGTGGAGTGGAGTGGAGTTTTAAGTGGCTAAGATATTTTTCTGGTGACTGCACTGCCCTAGCAAGGTGCTCCTTTGCCCTGGAAGGAGATGGAACCATAAATAGGTGTACTCCCTGGGAGTTGAAAATATTTTAGAGACAGACTTGGAACAAGCTACATGGGGTAGAGTGAACCAGGAGAGAATCTCTTTAGAACTGTTTCAGGAAGAGAAAGTTTGGAGGCGACAGAGAGGAACTAGATAGAGAACACGGGGATAGAACAGTCTGTTAGAAGGATAGTGTGCCAGCCTCTTCCTTTGTGTTGGTGGGGTGGTGTCAGATGGCCAGGTGTGCTTTTCAGTACACAGGCTACATGAGCATGCTTAATGTTCATCTTGGTACCTGGAGTTTAGCAGTGATCAAGAGATTGAATGTCCTTGGTATCTCAGGGGTCATGACACATTATAGTCATGGCTGTATCTACAAGGTTTAAATGCTTATATTCTGAGCTGCTGTTAGGAATTAGAGCATTGGGGGAACCCCTGGGATTCTAGATCGAAATAATAGTTCAACTTGTTGCACAATGGCAGGTCAGGCAGGAAGACATTTGCTGATGATACTCCTGTACTAGAGCTTCCTGATGAGGAGGTTCGGGTGGGCTTGATAACAAGTACCCTGTGCAGAAGGAAAGGGAGCTACAGAGGTGGCTAGAGGAGAAGACCTAGCTTGCAGACCCTGAGGCCCAAAGATACTGATTAGGTTCACAATAGCAATTGACTAGATTAGGATCCCAGGTTTCTCAGAAGGCTCAGAAAAAGGAAATTAGCGGCCTCTGAGAAAAGAGTAGAAGGAAATGATTTATCTTGGGGCTAAAGGAAGTGAAACCTGTAGAGGTTAGAAATTGATGGTCATGGTTACAGTAGTATATTTCTCAGTCAGTGTGCTAACCATTACACCGTGGAACTCCCTCTATAGAAGTATATTCCTGCCTTTTCAACTGCAACTTAAAATCATAAATTTGACATTGTCACCCAGTTATAAGGGTGTCCAAAACTGAAACAAAAGTTTCCAACACCTTTATTTGCATTCCAGGCCAGCGTTCCTGTTTCTTTTTTTTTTTTTTTTTTGGTTTTTCGAGACAGGGTTTCTCTGTGTAGCTTTGCGCCTTTTCCTGGAACTCACTTGGTAGTCCAGGCTGGCCTCGAACTCACAGAGATCCGCCTGGCTCTGCCTCCCGAGTGCTGGGATTAAAGGCGTGCGCCACCACTGCCCGGCGCGTTCCTGTTTCTTAAGAAAACAATGTGGGTCATGGCTCAGTAAGTCAATCTCATGAACCAGTGGTTCAGTGCCCCTGCTTTGAAAACATTGCTTCAGAATTGGTCTGGATGAGGCGATGACTGCTAGGAGAGAGTATGCTGGCAGAGTGCCCAAGACTGATTGACTGGTCCTCAGCAGGTGCTGAGGCATGGGGACAGTAGTTTGGGTCACGGTGACCAGCACTTGCTTCCTGGCATGTCCAGGAGACAAACAGGTAACCAGTGCTGTAGAGGTGAGATTACAGATGATCCCGTTGGACTTTGGCTACAGCTGTTAGGTTTTTAGGACATCACTGTCCCTGCATGTTAAGAATTGGGGGTAGAGTGAGGTTGTCAGTCAGTGTCAGGAGTTTGTCCTTAGTGTGTTTAAATCCCTAGGTTCAGTCCCTAGCACTTCAAAGAAGAGGGGTCACTGTGCTCTGGAACGATTGTGTTCCAGATGTAGTACGGTAGTTGTGATGTGATGGATACCCTACCACTTGATCACCTGGTTAGTAGAAGAAAAGACAAACCTGCCCTACCCGTCATAGCCCAGTGAACCAGTAACATGTAAACTGTTAGTAAAGAGTGCTAGGTATGAGAATGGAAGTATTTGAGTAATTCTATGTTTTTTAGGAGAAGAAACGTAAAAACAAGTTCAAAATTAATCTAAAAACAGTTAAGTGGTTATATAAATGATGTACATTTTATGATAATCACAGAGCATGAGATTTAATGACAACCTTGAACATAAACCTTTAGAGAAAATAGAGTGGAATACTTGCAATGCTATTTTATTATGGCAAAACAAATGAACAAACCAATGTGATGCCCTGATCTTGCCTAATGAAAGTTAAGAAATTTCAAAAATAAATAACACTGTTCTGTGGTTTTTAAAATTAAGAAAGTTGTTCTATTGGAAAGAGGAATATATGTAAGCCTGCTGTGGACAGGGCTGGCTCTTCTCAGGCCTCTGTAACAGGTGCTGTTGGTTACTGAATGGTTTGGCCCTGCCCTGCAGATGTGCGCATTGATTACCTAGTGGTTTGGCCCTTGCCGTGCAGATGTGCGCTTGTCCATACATGCACTCCTTTTCTGTTACTTCAGGTCACTCTTGGGTTGTTTTCTCAAAAAACCTTGATGAATTGAGTTTCTTCTCAGGTTGTACAAATTTAAAGCATGACCGTCTCTACAGACTCACCTTTGGCAAGTAGCTAGTGTTTTTAGAATCTACATTTAGTAGAGACAAAAGCCAAAGTAAATCCTGGGTATCGTGGGGGGAATCATAAAAGGTGGTCATGGTGAAGAATATAATTTTTTTAGTAACTGCTAACATACGGCACACAAAACTTGACTTTTCCTGAACACTAAACTGCTGTTTCAGAGTGTCCCTGGAAGGCAGGGAACAGTACAGTAGTGGGGCTGAGAGTGCTTGATTTGTTGAGTGTTGTGATTTATTGACAGGGATGACTGTTCTGTGTTGACAAGTAAAGATTTCTGTGACAGTTGTCTAGTGTTCCACTTTCTAATGAAGACAGCAGAACAGCTAAGTGTAGCCTTCCTGTCTAGGTGTCAGTAATTAGTAATCTCCCTCTTAGGAGGAACGTCCAAGGGAGGAGAGACCCAAGGGAGACCCAGCTGCTCACAACTCCACTTCTGCTAATGAATAATACCTTTCCTCCAGGGGCCAGTTGGAAGGAGAAATTTAATTAGCACCCCAAAGAGTGAGAGTTTAAATTCTGTTAATCAGTTGACTGCTTAGGAGGACAGTAATTGACTGTTCTTTGTTGGGATTTTGGCTAGACTACCTCATTTGCTATTACCAGAATCTACCTCATTTGCTATTACCAGAATGACTGTATTGTATCAGGTTAACTCAGGTTAGGATACAAATGGGGACTTCTGAATATGCAACAAGAATTGTATTGGTTTTTTTTTTCTGTTTTGTTTTTCGAGACAGGGTTTCTCTGTGTAGCTTTGCGCCTCTCCTGGAACTCACTTGGTAGTCCAGGCTGGCCTCGAACTCACAGAGATCCGCCTGGCTCTGCCTCCCGAGTGCTGGGATTAAAGGCATGCGCCACCACCGCCCAGCAAGAATTGTATTTTTTAAATTGAGTGTCTCTTCACACTGGTCAAGATGCAGAGAAATGTTCTTAGAGTGTTCAGCCATAAATGGGATATCTGTATCACACTGTCCCACAAGGCTAAGGAACATCTGAAGGAGAGGGCAGAAAGATTTAAGAGCCAGAGGTCAGAGAAGACTGGTATAAAACTGTCTCTAGATAGCTAGGACCTCTGCACTCATGAACTCAGCAGCTGCGGTTGCCCAAACAAGACCTGGACAAGATCAAGCCAGTCAACATTCTCTCATGAAACACACAAATCCCCACCCCTAGCCCAGGAGCTCTTGACAGCTGATGGTTGCTAGGGGAGGGAGAGTCAGACTTTTTTTTTTTAATTAAATGAATGTTGTCCTAAGTAGGTTGACCATGCTACTGTGAATAGCCTCATACCCATGCATATATGGGCAGCACTAATTAGACTCATGTTTTCGTTTCATTTTCTTCTTTTTTGGGGTGGGGGGGTGTTCCTTTTTTTTTTTTTTAATGGAGTTTTTTGGGTTTGGTTTTTTTTTTTCTTTTTAGTTTTTCAAGACAGGGTTTCTCTGTGTAGCTCTGGCTGTCCTAGGACTCACTCTGTATCCCAGGCTGGCCTTGAACTCACAGAGATCCACCTGCCTCTGCCTCCCAAGTGCTGGGATCAAAGGTGTGTGCCACTACCGCCCAGCTTGGACATGAGGTTTTAGTGTTTGTGTTCTTTTTGGTCCCCCCCTCCCCCCAGACAGGGTTTCTCTGTGTAGCTTTGGTGCCTGTCCTAGATCTCACTTTGTAGACCAGGCTGGACTCAAACTCACAAAGATTCACCTGGCTCTGCCTCCCGAGTGCTGGGATTAACGGCGTGCGCCACTGCCGCCCCCCCCCTTTTTTTTTTTTTAAAGGACATGAGAGGAGAATGAAGAGAACCTAGGAGGAGTTAGAAGGTGGGAGGAGGTGAATATGATTGAAATACATCATATACATGTACAAAACCCTCAACAAATAAATTTAAGATGTATGTAACTTTATATAGAATAAGATTTATTTCTTTAATCTATACAATGTTGTGCCTACATATATGCCTGCACACCAGAAGAGGGCACCAGACCTCATTATAGATGGTTGTGAGCCACCACGTGATTGCTGGGAATTGAACTCAGGACCTCTGGAAGGGTAGCCAGTGCTCTTAAACTCTGAGCCATCTCTCCAGCCATATATATATGTATGTATGTGTGTGTGTGTGTGTGTGTGTGTGTGTGTGTGTGTGTGTGTATACACACATATGTATATTTTATCTTCTTTCTGTCTCCTCTCAGCCTCTAGAATGCTGATTACAGGTGTGCATAACCACAACTGGTTTTCTTCCACTATTTTTAATCTAGACTTACATCTAAAATTGCAACGACAAAACTTTTTAATTCTCCTTTTATTTTTAATTTATAATTCCTTTTCTTGTTTGTTTGTTTTGTTTTTGTTTTTTGAAACAGGTTTTTCTGTGAATGCCTGGCTATCCTGGAACTCCCTTTGTAGATCAGACTGGCCTGAGACTCAGATTCGCCTGCCTTTGCCTCGCAAAAAGGCTGGGATTAAAGCCATGCGCTGCAGCTGCCTGGCTAATTTGTAATTCTTGACCATTTAACTTTAAAGAGAAAGCAGTATCCTCCGCTTCTTTCCTTCTTTCCATTTGTTATGAAGCATATAGACTGCCCTCGTCCCATCTTCTAAAAGGACCGAACGCACCCTTCAGAGGCTCCTAAGAAGTGTCTTGAGCAGGAGGACTGGCTCAGCAGGTAGAGGCAGTTTTCTGCCAAGCTTGACAAGCTGGGTTCCGTTCCTGGGACCCACATGGTGGAAGGAGAGAACAGCTACCCCAGGTTGTCTCTGACCTCCATGCAAGCACTGGCATGTGCATTCCTGCACTTGAATACATGTGTGCACACGCACACACAAATAAATGTAAGTTTAATTTTTTTACACAACCTTTTCCTCTTCATTCTTTCTAATTCAACTTCTCTGACTCTTAAGTAGTTGGGTTAGATGTAGATGTACATGAGTAAGAATTTATTATTCCCCCTTGGGGGGAGTGCTGGAGCGGTGGCTTTGTGCTTGAAAGTACTAATTGCTCTTCCAGAGGAAGAAATTGATTGCCAGTACCCACATGGCAGCTCAGCAACCATCTGTAACTCCAGTTCCAGAGGACCCAACATCCTCTTCTGACCTGCAGTCATAGATAGGCCTGCAGGCAAAACACTCATACATAAAAGAATGAAATTAATTTTTAAATAACTTTTTTATTGATTCTTTGTGGGTTTCACATCATGCATCTTGATCCTACTCTTCTCCCTAGCCCTTTGCATCCCCACTCTGCCCTTGAAACCTCCCCCCAAAGACAAAACAAAATAACATTTAAAAGAAAAGAAAAATCTCATTGTGGAAGCTGTAGTGTGACACAGTGAGTCACACAGTATACCCTTTGGTCCGTCCATACAGCTTTCCTTGCAAGTGTTCATTGCGATGAGTCAGTGGTCTGGTTCAAGGCCTCTGGTCTCTGCTACGCTATCAACACTGGGCCCTCACTGGGGCTCTTCTTGGATATCCTGCCCTTGTCCTGTGTCATGGAGATCCTGCAGCTTTGACACTGCAGGATTGGCCCCTTCATCTGCTCCAGCAGGTCATAGATGGGGTGGATGTTGGGGTGGGTCAACTCATAGCTCTGGTTCTGGCCCTGGAAATTAATTTTTTAGAAAAGATATTTTTTCTAATTTCTCAGTTTTGCTTACATAAGGGTTTTTTTCCCCCTTGTTGTCTTTGTTAAAATATTGGCTAAAATTTTCCTTAGGTTCTTGTTTATTGATAGCATGTCTAACTTGGTCTTATTTAGACACAGTCCACTTACCTTTGTAGTTCCTGAGCTTCTGTTGTATCATGAACAGGCCGGTAATTAGTAACAATAAATGCTAATGAAATTGTTCCGTTAAACTGTCTGAATGGAAGATATGAGGACTGAGCTTTGATTCATTCATTTAGGAATGAATGTCTGCTGTATATCAGGCCAGTCTCAGTACTGACTGATTCAGTCATTGTTCCAGTGGTGAGAAGAGATGACAAATAGCCACAGGACTGTTAGGGAACAGGTGCCACCTTAGATAGGGTGGTTTGGGCATGGCTTCCCTGCAGAACTGACATTTATGCTCACAACAGAATGACAAGAATGAGTCATACTCTCAGAAATCTGAGAGAGGTGATGGCTAGAAGAAAAAGGTCAAGGCAGCAGGAGCTTGGCAGAAACAGAACAGTGCTGACTGGACCTGAGAAGTGGACTTGATTGGCAGGCCTGGTTCTGTGGGCCATGGTGGAGTTGGGAGTTGATGCTGATGGCCGTAAGGACTGAGCTGCTGGTGAGGAGTCAATGAGTGCCAGTGGGGAGGATTTCTGTCCTCCAGTACGTGGGTGCTGTTTCTTACGATTCATTTCCATTTTATGGCTCCTTCGTGTGAAGTCACTCCTCAGCCTGGGAACTGTGCCGCTCCGAGTTCGATTCGTGGAGCACAAACTCCACCCTGCCTGCAGTATAGGGCGGAGTTGGGATACCTCCTGAAGCTGGAGTTAAACCTAGCAAGCCTATAGAGCATGTGCAGGATGTTCTGGAGCATGAAAGAGAGTTTGGCAGTGACATGAACAAGCCCACAGTTGATTGTTGTCTCCACCAGTTATGGGCCCTGTTCTAAAGTGTTCCAGGAGGCATGAAGGAAGCACAGAGAGGAGGAAGAAGGTCGGGTCCTCAGTCTTGATGTGTTAGCATAAAGGCTCTGTACTGATGATCCTGGGAAATTCAAAATAGTATTTAGTTGGGCATCCCTAGACCTGCTTCAACCATTGGAACAGGATTCTATGATGAGTATTTTAAATACAACGCTTCCCCCCCCCCCCCAGAATACTCTTTAAAAGCTGATAACACACGCCGGGCGGTGGTGGCGCACGCCTTTAATCCCAGCACTCGGGAGGCAGAGCTAGGCGGATCTCTGTGAGTTCGAGGCCAGCCTGGGCTAGAGTGAGTTCCAGGAAAGGCGCAAAGCTATACAGAGTCTCAAAAAAAAAAAAAAAAAAAGCTGATAACACTCTGGGCAGTGGTGGCATGCACCTTTAATCCCTGTACTTGGGAGGCAGAGGCAGGCCTGGTCTACATAGTGGAGTTCCAGGACAGGCACCAAAACTACACAGAGAAACCCTGTCTCGAAACACCAAAAAAAACAAAAAAAGGATATGAAAATAGAAGGAGACAAAGAGGAAGGACCAGCAAGAGGCGAGGAGAGGACGAGAGTGGTGGGAGGTATGGGTGTAATCAAGTACATCATGTACAGAGTAACATGAGTGTTGTGACTCTGTATACGGTTTTTTGTACATGGTTTTTCAGTTAGTGTACACTAGTAAAAATATAATTGGAGGCTCTGGGGAGACCGCTCAGTTGGTGAAGTACTTTCCTTGCAGTTCAGTCCATAGCACCCACACTTTTGGGTTTTGTTTTGGTTTGGGTTTTTTCTTTCAAGGCAGCTATGATGGCAAGCACTCGTGATCCTGGGCATAGAGAAGTAGAAGACTGGTAGAGCCTTGGAGGCCATCCAGCCAGTAAGAACAGCTAGTCTACAGAAAGAGAAAAGATGGCAGCACTGAGGACAACGTCCAAGGCTGTCCTTGGGCTTCTCCAGGCCATGTTCATGTACACATACACAAAATCCAAACTTGTTAATCACTGAAATGGAAGAAAAATTTACAGGAATTTCCCCTTCCCCTCCCCCCCTTCCTGTTTTGTTTGTTCATTTAGTTCTTTATTTAGATTTACATTTTTAGATGTGCGAGTGTTACATGTATGTATATATGAATGTATGTATGTGCACCATCTGTATGCCTGGTGCCCACCTATAGAGGTCAGAAGATGGTATCCGGTCACCAGGATTGGACCTCCAGGTAGCTGTAAGCCTTGGATGTGCTAATGCCGGGACTCACAACTGGGTCTTCTGGAAAAGCAGCCAGTGCTCTTTAACACTGAGCCGTCTCTCCAACCCCTGTTCCTTTGTTTTAAAGAATTTCCCTTAACTATCCCGTGTGCTTGTTTTTAAGTAAAACTCGTGAATGTCCAAAAAATGTTCATATTATTATAATTTAATTGATTAGTCTCATAAAGCAAATTAATTAAATATATTTCACCTTTGAAATTGCTCTGATAGGTGTTAAATCTGATCCTTCAGTTTATTCATCTATTAGAGTGGCTTTTTTAATTTTATTTTTTATTACATGTATGGGAAGGAAGAGGAGTTACAGGCAGTTGTGAACTACTCAGCATGTGTAGTGAGACTCACACTCAGTTTCTGTTCACATGGCTCTAATCACTGAGCCATCCCTCTAGTCCTAGAGTGGCCTTTTTGTGAAACAGTTAGTTACCTTTATCCCTGTATGCAATAATTTTAAACTGTTCTCTTTTACAGGGAAGTCCTCATTGACAATTCAGTTTGTTGAAGGCCAGTTTGTTGACTCCTACGATCCAACCATAGAAAACAGTGAGTATTGTTTTCAGATACTTACGAACTGAGAAAACATTATACTATTTGTATAGTCTTAAAGGTTTGGGTTGCAGTGGGTCATGTGTTAAATTTATATTTCTCCAATGGGAAGTTAAAGAAAACTTCCAGAGACTTTACTCAGTGTACCCTGAATTCTTTTTTTTTTTTTTTTTTTTTTTTGGTTTTTCGAGACAGGGTTTCTCTGTGTAGCTTTGCGCCTTTCCTGGGACTCACTTGGTAGTCCAGGCTGGCCTCAAACTCACAGAGATCCGCCTGGCTCTGCCTCCCGAGTGCTGGGATTAAAGGCGTGCGTCACCCTGAATTCTTTTTTATTCAGTTCTTATGATGTCCTCTGACATGTAGAAAGTTATATCCCAATCAGTAGGAATCTGGTCCTGTACTGGAACCTTCATATACATAGTCAGCATCAAGAAAAAGGACTTGAGAGCAGTTTTATTTTTATTCCCACCCCCTCCATTCAGCAGGAGACCTTTGTATAGATGTCAAGTTTGAAAAGAATGAAAATACTCCAAAACCTTGTACCTTGAGGAGTACCCTGCTCTTGGGGTCCTTGAAAGAGGCTGCTGGGAAACATGCTATTCTAGGATCACAGCAGGTGCTGCAGCTTTGGAAAGAAATTGTCTTTGAGTCTGTTGCATTTCATATCACATGCAGGAAAGGGTACACACAGCCAGAACCAGGCACAGCCTTTACTTTGTTGGCTTCGAGATTCATAAAGATTCTCGCTTGGAAGCTGGGCGGTGGTGGCGCACACCTTTAATCCCAGCACTCGGGAGGCAGAGGCAGGTGGATCTCTGTGAGTTCAAGGCCAGCCTGGGCTACAGAGTGAGTTCCAGGAAAGGCACAAAGCTACACAGAGAAACCCTGTCCGGGGGGTGGAGGGGGGGATGCTCACTTGGGTCTGTGCTGGTCATTAGCACATCCAGAGAATCTGCTTTGTTGGAAGCTCAGGCTGTTCTTTTTCACTGTTAGAGCCCCTGGTAGAATCTGGAGCCAACATATCAAGCACTTGAGACCAGACTTGCCACCAGAAGTATACAGATTTAAACAGGAGTATAGCGTTGGCATGTTGTATGGAAGCAGATTTAATAGCTAAGTTCATAAGATTTAGGGTGTTGGCCTTCACCTCCTGAGCTTGCAGTAGAAACACTGAGGCACCTTGACTCTCAGTAAGACTGAGAGTCTATAGGCCACAAGGGCTTAATGTGGAAAGAGTATGAATTTAAAGTTCCAGCATCTGAAATGTGGGAGTTTGGATGGGTTTTCGGGATGGTGGGTGTTGATTGGGAAGGAGAGAGAAAGAGTGTGTTTTGTGATGGGTTTCACAGTGTTTGTTGCCTGGGTTCCAAGTTAATCTCTACCTCCTAGCTAATTGCATACTACATGTGATCCTTCTGAGCAGTTAGGAATGCTGGCACATGGCTATCACTCCCAGCTTGATTAGTTTAAGAGTGTCACTGTCACACTTTATTGTGCCTTTGTGTTTTTCCTGTTTTGGTGTTCAGCGGTAAAGACATCATCATAAAGATAAATTCAGTGTTTATTTAGTAAAGTCTGCAAGCAGGAGCAGAAATGTTTATCAAATCGAATACGCCTTGAGAGTTCATGGGACATATTTTGTCATTGAGTTCTATTTACTATACCTTCATATTCTTAACAGAGTAGAAACCTTTATTCCATTCCTCCACTGTTTGGTAAGAAAGCATTGTTTGGTGATAACCATGAACTTGAAAAAGCGGAAAGCTACATAGTCAGAACTACATATTGAGACTTGATCTGGGTGGGGGGGGGAGATCTGGAAATAATCTAGTAATTATTTTATACTTATCTTTATCATACAGACTAGGTTAATAATAGTAAATATTCAGCAGTGGCACATTCTGTGACATATCACTAATAAAAGAAAACGTTGTCATTTTCAATAGTTAGGATAAAGGAAGAATTCAACAAAACTGTTTTCTTGTTTTAGAGAACAGACCAGAAGTACACCTTGTACAGATACGGTTTCTTATCTCTTCTGTAGTGTTAACCTAACAACCTGATGTGTACTAAAGTTGAGGCATACGGTTTGCAAGTGAGAACAGGAGCAGTTTATAATCTGTGCCATCTCAGAGACAGTTGGCACTCTTATTTGTGGTTTGGATTGTTTGTTTGGTTGTTTGAGACAGGATTTCTATGTGTAACAGCCCTAGCTGTCCTAGAACTTGTTTTGTAGACCAGGCTGGCTCAAACCCACAGAGATCTGCCTGCCTCTGCCTCCCAAGTGCTGGGATTAAAGGCGTGCGCCTGGCTGTAGTTAAAAATTCTGATGAAGAGTCTCATAGCCAAGCATGGATTGCTGATAGGTCTCTGTGGGTGTGAATTAAGGATGCTTAACATATCTTAGTAACACTGTCTTACTTTGCAAATGCCAAAATTTTAGAAACGTTGCTTTTGTTAACGTGAGACTTCACTAGTAAATAGCTATATAAGCCTACTTTCAGGCTTTGCCTGGTGTGCTATCTTTGTGGGGAGAGGGTGGCAGGGGGGAGGGGGGTGAGACAGTCTAGCTGTATAACAGCCTTGCTGGTCTGGAACGCTTGCTCCTCTTGCCTCTGCTTTCGGAGTTCTTGGACAGGTAGGTGCCACCATGCACAGCTTCCTTGTGTTCAGTTTTACTTGTTATTCACAACATTGCTAGCATATTTTAGACTGACTGCCTTCATGGTTTTATTTTGATAAATCCTTTTATGATTTCATATATGTGTAAAATGTATTGGTCATTTTCATCTCCACTATCCTCTCCCCTCCCCCTTGATTACTTTGGTTGGTTTGTTTTGATTTTTGCTTAATATAATTTCTGCCTGGTTCCATTTCCGTAGACTCAATACCAGGTTCTGTGTTAGTTGCACAGGTCTCTCTTCTTCACTGAGACATCAGTTCAGGGTCAGAGACTTGGAGCATCCAGGGCATGTGGGACAGTGCTGCTGGTACAGCAGTACCCCGGAGGTAGTGCAAATAAATGAGCTTTTGTTTCGGTAATCTAGTCAAAACAGTTGTGTCATACCTTGTAACAACTACAGCTGTTTAGTTCTGAGTAAGTGTAGCTGGTTTTCTACTCACCAGCGTTTCTTGCATAATTTTCCTCAAGCCTGGAAACATGATTTTTTAATTCTAGCTGAATGGTTTCTCACAGGTATATGTCGCTGCCTCCTGGCTGACAGTGATTGAAAGCTCCTGCAATGCTAAGTGACTTCAAGTCAGAGGTCAGAGTAGAACTCTTACAGAATAAATGAATTATTGTTGTTGTTTTGAGACAGAATCTTACTGAGTTGCTCTGGAACTTGTTATGTAGACCAGGCTGATCTAGTCTGCCTGCCTCTGCCTCCCAAACTCTGGGATTTTTAAACATATGTGGCACTACACCCAGCTTTCAGTGAGTTTATATTGGATATTTTCCAAGTTGAATTATTCTTTTCATCTCATTTACCTATTTACCTTGATGTGACCATTTCCAGAAAAGGGTCAAGGATAATGTACAGTCTGTGAACTTGCCCATCAGCCCTGCTTGCACTTAGGAGAGGGTAATACAGATTCCCTCCCTCAAGCACTTATGTTTCCATGGAATCCCCTGCCTTTCTCTTTGTCACTTAGTTTTCTGAATCATTTCCATTTTGTCTCTTGCTTTTCCTTTCGGTTGCGAGACATGCTGGGGCCTCTTTCTGCTGTGGAAAGGATAGTTTCTGCTGCTGGGCCTGTATTGTGTGGGCTGTATTGTGGGGCTCCAGATGGTTACAGGCTAAGGTTTGTTGCTGTGGGCAGTCCTGTGTTTGGAAGCCTGTCCCCTTGAAATTCTGAATTGACTTTTCTTATCCTTACTGGGAAAAGTGACAAATTGCTTGGATCTTTAAGCTGGGAAAGAATGGTGGTTTTCAGCCCAGAACATCTGTTCCATTGCTACATTACCTGTCAGTAAATTGTTGGGGTGTTTTGTTTTGTTTTGTTTTGTTTTGTTTTGTTTTTTTAATGTACTAAAGCTTCTTAGCACTTCAGTTACTACTAGTTCTTTGTGCTCTGACACCAGACTCCCTACGAATTAATGGAAGATTTTTGTGGTTTTGGTTCATTCTAGACTTGAGGCTTTACATAGTGTATTTCACTCGTTCCTAAGAGGAAGTGCTCTCTATAGAATAGTCAGATTGTTTTTATAAGATGTGAATTATTGCTGACTGCAGTTCCTCTGGAAAGGATTCAAGGCTTCCCTGAGCTTGATTTTCATCAGCAATTCCTAGCAGGCCAGTGGAGGAAGGAGACAGTCTGTACAGTTCAGAGCTTGTTCATTTTCCATTAATGGGAACTTCTGGCAAGATTATTAGGGACTCAGTTTGATCAGTTGTCATTCATTGTTCAAACTTGTAAGTAATCCAGAGTTAATGTATGTAAACTAGTATTTTATTCTCCTTCCTTGTAGCTTTCACGAAGTTGATCACAGTTAATGGACAAGAGTATCATCTCCAGCTTGTAGACACAGCGGGGCAGGTAAGTGACTCAGGACCCCTGCAGCAGCAGCTCGGTGTCTGCCCAGCAGCATCCCTCCTGAATACTCGGGTCTCGGGCTGTGGGTACAGCAGAATGTTAATGTGCTGTCTGCCCAGGCTTTGTAAGACCTCAGGGTACATTTCTGAGGCATTGTTTCTATATCAGAACTGTTCTAACTATATTGTCAGCAGAGTGAGGGTTGATACTACAGAATAGTGGTTTTTTTTTTTTACTTTAATTATGCATTAAAGAATCATATCACTTCCCTCCCTCTGGCCCTCCATATGTATATTTTTTTTACATTAAGAGAAAAATCAAATATTTTCCAGGGAACTGACGAGAAAGGTAAAGCTTACTTCCTCTTGTGAGGCCTTGAGCCAGGACATACCAGATTGGTTAGATTGTGTGGTGGTCAGATTTAACTGTTGATTTGATTTGATGAGTAGTTACCAAAAACCAATTCTTGCATTTCCCCCTGCACAGAAAAAAGGATACTCAGGTTAATCAGTGCAGCACTGATGTATGGAATGCATTGCTAGGGGTACTGACTGGGACAAAGGAGAAAGAAGAGCACTCCAGGAAACAGAAAAGCCCTTTGACAACTTAGCTGCCTTGTTTCCATGGCACCCAGTTCTGCCTTTCCTAGAAACCATTTTGTTAGACTGAATTTGTCCCTGTTCACTGGAGAGGGGGAGTATAAAGAGGCCGGGCTTTCAGCTCTGACGCTTCCTGCCCTTGCAGCAGAGTCGCCGAGGGTCAGGCCAGCGGGCGGGTGAGTGGGCTAACCTCTGCAGTGTTGAGTGGAGGCATTTTATGGGACCTGGGCATATTGAAATGGACCTAAAATAATGGGACACGTCCTGTGCTTAGAAATGAATTCCTTCTGCTTTGTTTTGAGGTAAGCATAGAAGGAGGGTGTGGAGCAGGAGATAGCTGAACTAAGTGCTGTTAATACTGGAGAAACCTAGAGTTTCTGTTCTGGAAGAAATAAACTCTGAATGTGTGTGCCTCTGAACTTCTAGAGAGCACTGTGGCATGTGTGATCAGTCAGAAACTAGCGGTTCTCCTCCCACAGACCCATTCTAGTCTTTGAAAGAACAATGGCTTAGACAGTATGACTCTCTTAGAACTAGTAGGGGAGATCCCTGAGTAGGGATTGGGTCCAATTTGAGGGGCTTCTCTCTGTCCCTAAGGTTGAATAGACACTTTACTCCCTGAATGAAGACATATTTAGTATGAGGGAGACAGCCACTGATGTTGCTGTAAACCAGCTTTAAACTTAGAGTCCTGGGCAAAAATGTTTAGAGTGAGACTCTGACATTACCTGGACCTCAGATTTGCTCTTGTATCTTTGGAATCTTTTTTAAGCCACTGGAAAGTGGGGGCTAAGTCTGTTGCCCCACTAAGAAGCTTTGAGTCAGGTGGAGCATGTAGCACACACCTTTAATCCTAACACTCAAGAGGCAGAGGCAGATGTGAGTTTGAAGCCAGCCTGGTCTACATAGTGAGACCCTGTTTCCAAAAAAAAGGCTTTGAGTCCTGATTGTTTTTAGTTATTCAGTGACCCGAAGACAAAAGATGAGTTTTGCTATGTCTACTGCTTTCCTGGTATTAGCCTGCACAGGATGGTTAGATTGAGGTTTCTGTAGCTTAATATTCCCTCAGACCAAAGGGTGCTTTGCTGTAACTCAATTGATAGGGGCAGTTAAGCAGGGCTGGGGAGGAAATGTCATCCTGTGGTTTTCTGAATCAACACAGCTGCATTCTTCTAAGGAACTGCTTTGCTTTAGACATGACTGTACATCAGACAGTCTTAAGTGATTTTAATGGTCTGATAATGCAGGTAATAAAACTGACAGGATCCTAGGTGAGGGATGGATGTGTGTTATGTAGTTCAGAGCAGTACTTTCTCAGTACTGCCGTTCTGGTGAACATCCAGGCTTGATTACTTTGGATGATTGTTCTCACCTTTGCTAATGTTAATAGTCTTAAAGGTTACATTCAATGTGCAGTTCACAGCAGTGAAACGTGGCATCTCCAGCTGGTCTGCCCTTACTCCATAGAAAACCTAGAGAATGAATCTCCTGCTTCTGGCTTCAGGATGTTCAATTCTGGGGGTGAGGCTGTTAGTAAATAGTAAGGACTGATGTTAAAAAGACATGTTCTTTTTATTTTTTTGTACTATTTTTATATTTTATTTTATGTGTATGGATGTTTTGCCTACTTAAATGTCTGTGCACCACATGCATGCAGTACACACAGAGGCCAGAAGAGGGCATGAAACTGGTGTTTCAGACAGTTGTGAGCTGACAAAGTATGTGCTGAGAATTAAACCCTGGTCTTCTGGAAGAGCAACCAGTGCTCTTAATCACTGAGCCATCTCTCCAGCTCCCCAAAATCACATTCTTTAAAAATAATCTGTAGCCAGGCCCACTAGTATGCATTTGTATTCTCAGCTGCTTGAGAGGCTGAGGCAGGATCACTAGAGTTAAGGACCAGCCTAACAAGACCTTGTCTCAAAATCATCATCATCTAATAAATTTACACAGTAGTCTTCATATTTTAGGAAAAATGCATACCATAAATATTCATAATAAATAGCAAGTACTTTTTACTTTGTAATTTATATCACTACAAATACGTCCATGTATCAATAACAAGAATGCACTCTGAAAAGTAGGGCTTTGGGAGATCTCACCAATGTTGTTATGTAGTGGGGGCTAGAGAGATGTAGTGCTTAAGAGCACTTGCTACTCTTCAGAGGATCTGAGTTTTATGGCCACATTGGATGGTTCACAACTGCCTGTTAACACTAGTTGCAGGGGATCTGACACCTTCTTCTGGTCTCTGCAGGTAGCTGCAAAAAGTGATGCATTTAAACTCATACCGGCATACAAGCATATACACAAATAATAAATCAGGGTTTTTAATTTTATTTTTAAGAATTATGTGTTATATCTAGCAGGACATAGTAGTGCATACCACACCTTTAATCTCAACACTCTGGAGGCTGAAGCAGGATAGTGAAACTGGCCTCTAAATGAAATAAATGTGCAGATGTTACACATAATTGTGCTATACTTTCATACCACTAGAAGCACAGTCTTCTAAAACGTCCGGCACTACTACAGATAGAATGTAGTGCATTGTGCTTCAACAGTAATATCACTAGGCAGTTGGGATTTTCCAGCTCAGTTATAATTGCTTTGTGGTTCATTGTTGACCAGAATGCCATTATAGTACATTTGCACACTACATGACCATCACTGTGGCTTAATTGTCCAGCTGAGGAGAATAATGAATGTGGTTAATAAAACTTGCTTAGTTTAAGTTTGCACGAAATATTTTGGTTCTGTCTAATTTTGAGATGAGATGTTTTAGTAAATCTGAACTATAGGCCATGCCTGACAAGCCTATAATCCTGATCCTAAAGAAATGGAGGCTGCAAGATCAGGAGTTCAAATTAAACCTGGGCTAAATAGCAGATTTGAGACCAAACCTGGGCTACATTGAGACCCTGTCTCAGAACAAATTGCGAGCTATAGAAAAGTGTATTTAAAAACCTAGAGTAGCTGGGCTATGGTGGTGCACGCCTTTAATCCCAGCACTTGGAAGGCAGAGGCAGGCAGTTCTCTGAGTTCAAGGCCAGCCTGATCTATAGAGCAAGTTCCAGGACAGCCAGGGACACACAAAGAAACCCTGTCTTGAAAAAACAAAACAAACAAACAAAAATCCAAAAACCTAGAATAGATTCATTTGACAGTTTTATGCCATAACTAAATTTATCATTAAAAATTGTGTTTTGCTGAGTGGTGGTATCAGGCATACTTTTAATCTCAGGGCTTGGGAGGCAGAGGCAGGCAGATCTCTGTGAGATCGAGGCCATCCTGTTCTAAAGAACAAGTTCCAGGATGGCCAGAGCTACACAGAGAAACCCTGTTTTTAATTTTTTTTTTTTTTTTAAAAAGTGCTTTAAAAATATTTATAGTTGCTGGGCAGTAGTGGCACACACCTTTAATTCCAGCACTTGGGAGACAGAGACAGGCGGATCTCAATGAGTTTGAGGCCGGATTCCTCTACAAATCGAGTTCCAGGACTGTTAGACAGAGAAAGCCTGTCTCAAAAAATATATATATTCACCAACAAGGTAAATAGTAAAACTTAATTAAGGCACAATACTGTATTATATGATGGATATGCAAGTACAGTATTTACCAAAAGTGATAGATCTCCATTATGGAGGTTATTCCATAAACACATAGCTCCTGGTGATCACATGATAGGCAGCTATTAGCTATATCATAATTATTGATCTATTACGTTGTTTCAGTATTGCTTCTACAACAGCCCTGCGTTGAACATGCCAATTGTGGTAGCCGATGACTATTATGTACGGAAGGAGATCTTGTGTGAGTGTCAGTGTGTGGGTGTTAGTAGGTGTGCACGAATGTAAAGGCCAGAGGTTGGTGTTGTGTGTCTTCCTCAATTGCCCTTGAACTGTCTTTTTAGGTGAGGTCTCTTATTGAACCTCACACTCGAGGATTTGGCTCAACAAACTGGCCAATGAGCCGGTGATCTGCATGTCTACACACACACAGGCTGGCACTGGGGTTACAGGTGCACTCTACTGCACTGGCTTTTATGTAGGTGCTGGGGATCTCAACTCAGTTCCTCATGCTTTACAAGGCAGGCACTTTCCTAGCCAAGCCATTTTTATCTTTAAATCTTTGATTCCTATATAGAGTACATTTTTGCTGAAGTACAATTAAGAGATCCAGCTTAATCCAGAGAAGGCTCTGTACTTGTATTTGCACATTTTGTGTTACTTTTTATCCTTGCTGATTTGAAGGGCACTCTTACTGTGTACATAATTCCCATATATAATTGCATCTTTTTACATTTTTCCTGTCTGTTCATTCATTCATAAGCCAGTATGAGTTAGCTAATTACTGTAGCTTTATGTGTTCATTTATATGCCTGCAGGATTGTTCCTTTCTCAAAAAAATTCACTTTGTATTAGTCTGTTCAAATGTTAACTTCGCATTAATTATTGACTGTCCCGTGATCCTGCATATTTTCTTAAAATCATGACACAAGTCTTTTGGGACCATTGAAGATTTTCTTTATGAATCAAACACTTTTTTTTTTTTTTAAGATAGGGTTTTCTTATATAGCTCTGGCTGGCATATAGAACTTTGTTTTCTTTGATTTAATCTCTTTAAGTAATACATGAAAAACTTATAAAGATTGTGTACTCTGCTCTATGAAGACTACTCAAATGTAATTAATTTTTTTCCACAGGATGAATATTCCATTTTTCCTCAGACATACTCCATAGATATTAATGGTTATATTCTTGTGTATTCTGTTACATCAATCAAAAGGTAAGACTCTAGCTGCTTGCTTGAGTTTATTTACTATGCATAGACCCTTTTAAAGGATTATACTGGAATTAATAGTAACAGAGTGGTTATTACACTAAATGTGATTTTTTTTTTCTTGTGAAGCAATCAGATTATTACAGGGAGTAGAATCCTCAGTAAATTCCGTTACACTGATAGAATAAACTCTGTTTACTTACCTGAGTGCCTAGATGGTAACTATGTGAACTGAACTTTTTTGCTATTTGAATGGGAAATAGTGACCTTAACTGGTTTATGTTTTGTGTATTTTGCTATATTAATATGGA